>NC_090840.1:18535357-19801428 GCF_028021215.1 Eschrichtius robustus
AGCCACACGCGTGGCCAAAAAAATAAAAAAGAAAAGCAACCATTCCACTTCTCAGGCTATAAATTCACACCGTTAATTCTTTTTTGTTTTTTTTTTAATTGAAAACAGGGTTTCGTTATTTTAACTGATAATTGGAGTACAGGCTAGTGGTAAGATAAAATCAGAAACTGAGTTTAGTACATTTTGCTTTTGTTCAGAACAAAATATCAGCTGATGTGTTTTTAATTTTTCCTGAAATTATTTCCTTTAGATTTAAAATTTTTATTTATTAAATTTTTATTGGAGTGTAGTTGATTTACAATGTTGTGTTAGTTTCAGGTGTACAGCAAAGTGAATCAGTTATATACATATATCCACTCTTTTTTTTTTAGATTCTTTTCCCTTATAGGCCATTACGGAGTATTGAGTAGAGTTCCCTGTGCTATACAGCAGCTTCTTATTAGTTATCTATTTTATGTATAATAGTGTGTATATGTCAGTCCCAATCTCTCAGTTTATCCCTCTCCCCCTTATCCCCGGTAACTGTAAATTTGTTTTCTACATCCGTGACTCTACTTCTGTTTTGTAACTAAGTTCATTTGTACCCCTTTTTTAAAGATGCTGCATATAAGCGATATCACATGATATTTGTCTTTCTGTGTCTGACTTACTTCACTCAGTATGACAATCTCTAGGTCCATCCATGTTGCTGCAAATGGCTTTATTTTGTTCTTTTTGTGGCTGAGTAATATTCCATTGTATTTATATACCACATCTTCTTTTTTTTGAAAAGTTAAAAATTCCTTAATTTTTTATTCCTGGTACCACTACCACAATTTACACGGCAATAGACCTGATGTAATGAAAAGAAAAAGAAAAAGACAAAGCTACAACAGATAAAAGACCTCAGGAATGTACATCTAATTGACACTCCATTGCATTAATCAATAGCTGCACTTTTTGCAAACTGTGGCTAGGACAGTCCTGAACAAGAAGGGTTTCCTGTTTAAGCTGCAGTAACTTTTCTGACTACGGATCATTGTTCCTTCTGTGGCAGATTTTTACAGTTCCTCTAATGCATTTGGGACGACTGTCTCAAAGTAACCTGCAGCTTTCCTGACAACTCCTCGCTCTCTCTCCTTCTAAGAATTGTAGCCCTTTTCTTCTGAGTTTTGAGAACCTTCTGCTACCATATCCACCACTTCCACCACCAGGTCCATAACCACCACCATAGGGACTTCCCGAGCTTTCCAGCAAAACTTCCCCCCTTCATGGGTCCATAATTTGATTGCTGTTGTCCACTAAAATTTCCAAAATCTTTATAGCTCCCACCACCACCGTAGTTACCTCCAAAATTTCCTCCTTCATTGTAACCATCATATCCTCCACCACCACCACCATATCCACCACCTTGGTTTCCATATCCTGGTCCACCACCACCATAGCCTCCTCTACTACTGTAACCAGGACCACCGCCATAGTTACCACCGTCGCCTCCAAACCCATCATATCCACCATCACCTCCTCCACGACTACCTCTGCTGCCACCACCTCCACCACCATAGCCTCCTCTTCCACCAAAGTTTCCACCACGGCCAGTTACCTCCACCACCTCCAAAGTTTCCTCCACGACCCATAAAGTTGCCAGATCCACCTCCACGACCTCTTTTGATCCAGCAGATTGCACTTCTTGTTTAGAAAGGGCCTTTTTCACACAGACCTACTAAAGAATGGACTTGAGGATATGGGGAGGGGGAGGGTTGAGATGTGACAGGGTGAGAGAGTGGCATGGACATATATACACTACCAAATGTAAAATAGATAGCTAGTGGGAAGCAGCCACATAGCACAGGGAGATCAGCTCGGTGCTTTGTGACCGCCTAGAGGGGTGGGATGGGGAGGGTGGGAGGGAGGGAGATGCGGGAGGGAGGAGATATGGGAACATATGTATATGTATAACTGATTCACTTTGTTATAAAGCAGAAACTAACACACCATTGTGAAGCAATTATACTTCAATAAAGATGTTTAAAAAAAAAAAAAAGAAAGAAAGGGCCTTTTTCACTTCACAATTATGCCTATCAATAGTGTGGTATTTCTGAACAACAATTTTATCAACTGTTTCATGATCATCAAAAGTTACAAAAGCAAATCCTCTCTTTTTTCCACTCTGCCTGTCTTCCATAACTTCTATGGTTTCAATCTTGCCATACTTTTCAAAGTAGTCTCTCAAATTATATTCTTCTGTATCTTCTTTAATACCACCAACAAAAATTTTCTTCACTGTTAGATGGGCACCAGGCTTTACAGAATCCTCTCTAGAAACAGCTCTCTTTGGTTCCACTACACGCCCATCAACCTTGTGTGGTCGAGCACACATTGCTGCATCCACCTCTTCAACACAAGAGTAAGTCACAAAACCAAAGCCCCTGGAACGTTTTGTTTGGGGGTCTCTCATCACCACACAATCTGTAAGTGTGCCCCGTTTCTCAAAATGTTCTCTTAAGCTATCATCTGTAGTTTCAAAGCTCAGACCACCAATAAACAGTTTTCTCAACTGTTCTGGTTCCTTTGGATCATAGCCCTCCTGCCCCCCGGCGCCGGTGGCGGCGGCGACGGCCGGAGTCGGGCTGGGGGCGACCGGGCGGCGGTTTTACCTCCATTTTGGGACCGGCCTCGCCTCTTCCCTACCACATCTTCTTTATCCATTCCTCTGCTGATGGACTTTCAGGTTGCTTCCATGTCCTGGCTATTGTTAATAGTGCTGCAATGAACATTGGGGTGCATGCGTCTTTTTTTTTTTTTTTTAATTTTTATTGGAGTACAGTTGCTTTACAATGTTGTGTTCGTTTCTGCTGTACAGCAAAGTGAATCAGCTATACATGTATATGTATCCCCTCTTTTTTGGATTTCCTTCCCATTTAGGTCACCACAGAGCACTGAGTAGAGTTCCCTGTGCTATATGGTAGGTTCTCATTAGTTATCTGTTTTATACATACTATCAATAGTGTGTATATCTCAATCCCAATCTCCCAATTCATCCCACCCCCACTTTTCCCCTTGGTATCCATATGTTTGTTCTCTATGTCTGTGTCTCTATTTCTCCTTTGTAAATAAGATTGTCTATACCAATTTTTTGAGATTCCACATATATGTGTTAATATACGATATTTGTTTTTCTCTTTCTGACTTACTTCACTCTGTATGACAGTCTCTAGGTCCATCCACATCTCTACAAATGACCCGATTTTGTTCCTTTTTATGGCTGAGTAATATTCCATTGTATATATGTACCACATCTTCTTTATCCATTCCTCTGTTGATGGATATTTAGGTGGCTTCCATGTACTGGCTATTGTGAATAGTGCTGCAATGAACATTGGGATACATGTATCTTTTTGAATTCTGGTTTTCTCTGGATATGTGCCCAGTAGTGGGATTGCTGAGTCACATGGTAGTTCTATTTTTAGTTTTTTAAGGAACCTCCATACTGTTCTCCATAGTGGCTGTATCAATTTACATTCCCACCAAAAGTGCAAGAGAACTCCCTTCCTCCCCACCTCCTCGAGCATTTATTGTTTGTAGATTTTGTGATGATGGCCATTCTGACCAGTGTGAGGTGATAGCTCTTGTAGTTTTGATTTGCATTTCTCTAATAATTAGTGATGTTGAGCATCTTTTCATGTGCTTTTTGGCCGTCTATATGTCTTCTTTGGAGAAATGTCTATTTAGATCTTCCACCCATTTTTTGATTGGGTGATTTATTTTTTTGATATTAAGCTGCATGTGCTGTTTGTATATTTTGGAGATTAATCCCTTGTCAGTTGCTTTGTTTGCAAATATTTTCTCCCATTCTGAGGGTTTTTTCATTTTGTTTATGGTTTCCTTTGCTGTGCAAAAGCTTTTAAGTTTAATTAGGTCCCATTTGTTTTTTTTTGTTTGTTTGTTTGTTTTTATTTTCATTACTCTAGGAGGTGGATCAAAAAAGATCTTGCTGCGATTTATGTCAAGGAGTATTTTGCCTATATTTTCCTCTAAGAGTTTTATAGTGTCCGGCCTTACATTTAGGTCTTTAACCCATTTTGAGTTTATTTTTTGTGTATGGTGTTAGGGAGTGTTCTAATTTCATTCTTTTACATGTAGCTGTCCAGTTTTCCCAGCACCACATATTGAAGAGACTGTCTTTTCTCCATTGCATATTCTTGCCTCCTTTTTCATAGATTAGGTGACCATATGTGTGTGGGTTTATCTCTGGGCTTTCTATCCTATTCTATTGATCTATATGTCAGTTTTTGTGCCAGTACCATACTGTTTTGATTACTGTAGCTCTGTAGTATAGTCTGAAGTCAGGGAACCTGATTCCTCCAGCTCCGTTTTTCTTTCTCAACATTGCTTTGGCTATTCGGGGGTCTTTTGTGTTTCACACCATTAATTCTTGATATCTTCCATCTTATTCTTTCATAGGTGCATTGAAATCATCCAAAGCCCTGTCCTCAACAGTAAAGAAATAACTTGAATAGCTATTTAACCTTCCTGAGCTCTTTGATTTCAGATTCCCATTTATGAATATTGTGGAATTGCCACCACTTTTGGCCCTACCTGGGCAAGGTAATCACAATTAGATTCCTCCATTTTTCTGGAGGGTTTGTTGCCTGCAACCTACCCTCAATATCAATTTCTGTAGGAGTTATAATTCTCAACAGAAAGCCTAGGTAGAAAAGAGAAGGCAATTATTGGAAGGATGTGGAGGGTTCCTTGGTCATGTTCCTGTGCCCTGGCAGTCAGGAGGCAGGGAAGAAGTCTCCGGTTTTTTAAAAAATTTATTTATTATTTATTTGGTTGTGCTGGGTCTTAGTTGAGGCACGTGAGCTCCTTAGTTGTGGCATGCAAACTCTTAGTTGTGGCATGCATATGGTATCTAGTTCTCTGACCAGGGATCGAACCTGGGCTCCCTGCATTGCGAGCACGGACTCTTAGCCACTGCGCCATCAGGGAAATCCCCAAGAAGTCTCTTTTTTGATTTCTGTAGCAGGGTGGGCATGCCCCCTTCACCTGGATTTAGATAATGGGTATTTCCCAAACCCAGGGTGGGGATTTCTATGCTGTGCAGCCAAGAGAAAAGAAAAGAAAACATTCTACAAATGTCCACTACATTTTCTACTTCTCTCTTTTAGATTTCAGAATTTTTCAGTTGACACTTCCGGGATTTTCCTGTGAGATTCTATATTGCCTGCAGATATTTTTGTCTCTCCTTTTCCAGTATTTATACCTACATAAAAAAAATATACAGCAATGTCTGGATATTTCCAAGAAATGCTGAATAGTGTATTGATAGCAAGTATTCTTATGTTTTTTTTATTTTGAGGTATAGTTGACATATAACATTATATTATTTTCAGGTGTAAAACATGATTTGATATTTGTATATATTGCAATATGATCACCACAATAAGTCTAGTTAACATCTGTCACTATACACAGAAAATTTTTTTTCTTCTGATGAGAAGTTTTAAGATTAACTCTCTTAGCAGCTTTCAAATGTGTAATATAATATTACTAACTACAGTCACCATGCTGTACATACATCCCCATGACTTATAATTGGAAGTTTGTATCTTTTGACCCTCTTCACCCATTTTGCTCACCCCTCACCCCCCACCTCTAGCAACCACCAATCTGCTTTCTGTATCTGTGACCTTGGGTTTTTTTGTTTTGTTTTGTTTTGACATATAAGTGAGATTGTATGGTATTTGTCTTTCTCTGACTTATGTAAGTTAGCTTAATGCTCTCAAGGTCCATCCATATTGTTGCAAATGGCAAGCTTTTCTTCTTTTTAAAGGCTGAATAATATTCCATTGTATTTATATACCACAATTTCTTTATCCATTCATTCTTTGGTGGACATAGGTTATTTTCATATCTTGGCTATTGCAAATAATGCTGCAATGAACAGGGGGGTGGTGCGTATATCTTTTCGAGTTAGTGATTTTGGTTTTGTTTTTGGATAAATACCCAGAAGTGGAATTGCAGGATCATACAGTAGTTGTATTTTTAATTTTTTGAAGAACCTCCATACTGTTTTCCATAGTGGCTGTATCATTTTACATTCCCATCAACGGTGCATGAGGGTTCTCTTTTCTCCACATCCTCACCCACACTTGTTAAGTGGTCCTCATTTTCAATAAGGGCACCTCTGATAAATGTTTTTTCTTAAGTATGATAACTTTAGCTTAATGTTGCTTTAAAATAATAAATGAAACATTCTATTCCTAGTGTATTAGTTTAAAATTAGGAGTGGAAATGATATTTTGCCACATTATTTTTAAACCTCTATTGAAATGATCCTACATTTTTCTTTCAGTAAATTTATATCAATAAATTTTCTTACCTTAAACCATCCTTGTTTTCTTCGAATAAACCTCATTTAATTATGGTGTAGTATACTTTGACTACAGTCTGGATTTGATTTGCTAGTATTTTATTTAGGATTGTTGTCTCTATATACCTGTGGTATAGGCCTATAGGAATTTTTTTTTTTTTAAGGCTACTATCTCAGAATTTGATATCAGGATTATACTAGCTTTGTAACAGGAATTTAGAAATTTGCTATCTTTGTGAATCGTGCTCCTTGAAGATTAAAAAAAATACTAGAATAATCTAGTCTTATGTTTCTTTGGGAGAAATATCTTGACAACTACTTCACTTCCTTTCATGGTTATTGATGTATTCAGATTTTGTCTTGGTTTAATTTTCATAATTTCTATTTTCCTAGAAAATCAATCACAATTTAA
The DNA here is from genome assembly GCF_028021215.1 of Eschrichtius robustus. Lineage (NCBI taxonomy): Eukaryota > Metazoa > Chordata > Mammalia > Artiodactyla > Eschrichtiidae > Eschrichtius > Eschrichtius robustus. Next base: position 18,542,128 of record NC_090840.1, read on the forward strand.
AAATTTGGTATAAATAATAATCTCTTATAATTTAAGAGCTTTTCTCTGTTTTGGGGTATTAACTTTCTCATAACAAATGTTGAGTATTATTTTCTATCTCATCCATATATTTTTGCTTCCTCATTTTTCTCTTGACATGTCCCATGTTTTTCTACTGTTCTGAACCAGTTCTTCTATTTATAAATGTCCTTCTAATTTACTAATTCCTATTTTCTAATTGTTTTTGCTATTTTTGTTAATTCTTTCATCCTGATTTCGTTGGCATTTGTATCAAACATTTTGAATTTAATGCTTAGTTTGTTTTCTCATTCTCTCATATATAATAAAGGCTATGAATTTGCTTAGGATGGATAGCTGCACCTCATAAAATGTTACTCTATCCTTTCTTTAAAGAGTAGTCTTCAATCATAACTTTTTTCTCTGTGGTTATTTGATGTTTAGAAACTTCCAACGGGTACTTTTGAGTATATACCTAGGCCTATACCATGATGGGTCACATGGCTTGACGTTTTGAAGAACCACCAAACTATTTTCTACAGTAGCTGCACCATTTTACATCTAAACCTGCAATGTTGAGTTGTAATTTTTACACATCCTGGTCAACATGTTAATGTCCATCTTTTTTATTATAGCTATCCTAGGGGGTGTGAAATATCATATTGTGGTTTTGATTAGCATTTCCCTAATGCCTCATGACTTGGGCAGATTTTCAGGTATTGTTGGTCATTTGTACATCTTCTTTGGAGAAATGTTTGTTCAGAGACTGCTATTATTTTTCGTGGGAGAACACCAAGAATCTAGTTCAGCAACAACAATCTTGAACCCAGCTTTCCTGCCTTCGCATTCAGTATTCTTCCCTGCAAATGGCGGACTGGATGATGTGTAGACATCTGCAGTTAGGCTCAGACAAATCTTTTATTTCAACATTAGTTAAGACATAAAACTGAAGGATCCAGTGGCATATGATTGAGGTACTACCTTTCCACACCAATGAGCCTGATTCAAGTCAACATTTATTGAACGCCTACCATGTTTAAAGCACCCTGCTAGGGACTGGGAGAGAGAATGAGATCAACACCCCCTCAAAATATGAAATAATTCCCTTCTTTGTTCCTGTTTTCTTACAATCTAGTTTTCAGAAGATAAGGCGAAAATTGCCATTAGGAAAAGAAGAAATACATAGTTGCATTTAAGAACAATCACATAACTTAAATTGTGGTTTCATTAGCTCTTGGCTTTTTATGACTTTACTATTGCCATTCCACCAGTCAAAGTAACTTCATAGACTCAGCTCTTTAGGAATATAAGTTTTCATTGGTGAGTTCCTTCAGTATTTAAGGATGGAATGGTACTTTATCAGGTAGATCATACTCTTCCCGGTAACAGAAAAACGGTCTTTTTTATGGGGGACGGGGGGAAACGTGCGGCCCAGCTTGCGAGATCCCAGTTCCACGTCCACGGATTAAACTTGGGCCCGTCAGCGAAAGTGCCGAGCCCTAACCACTGGTCTGCCAGGGAGTTCCCCAAACTGTCTGTTAGTATGATGTTGCAGGGAAACCAAACTGCTGGAGGCACAAGGCTTAAACCTTGTCTACTTTGAACAAAGTAACACAGATGATGTTTTACACTGTAAGGTAACAATTTTATAAAACCCATTTGAATCACAACTTTGATGCAGCTTTTTTAAATTTGGTTTTGTGACATGTCATGCTACTGGCATGATTACTGGCTGCATGAGAAAGCTAGTCTAATTCCTTTAATTACATATCTTCTTCCTGACCTGGCCTGGCCACTCATCTTTATTCAGTAGGTTTGGATCAAAAACATTCATTGACTGTTGCAAAACATTTAAAGAAAAGCATCTCCCACCACTGAGGCTATTCAAAAGAACATTTATTATAAGCTCTGAAGTCAGTTCCAGAAACATTTTTGAGCAACAATAGCCCTACTAAGTGAAGGAAGATGTTCATTTGGATAGAAATGTTATATACTTTAAAAGGCATTTATTACTTTATAAGCCCAGCTCATGCATTAACTCCCTATCCCAATGCCACCATTTCAATATTCTGTATATTATTTTTCAATGCTCTTAACAAACATCTTTTCTGGATGTAGCATTCACAGGGTGTTTCTAGAATCTAAGCACCATGTTTGTTCTAATTTGAACTATGATCTGGATCTAGAATCCCACCATAAATTAGCTTGTGACCTTGGAACTACCATAACTTTTTGTCTTGGATCCTCATTAAAACAAAAACCAAATATCAAAAAGGAACGTATCGGCTGATTCAAATGGTGGCTGTAAGAAACTAAGGAAACATGCATTTTCAAAAACAGCTGAGTGAAATTACGGAAAAACAAAAATTTTCTTTGATGGTCTGAAGAAAATGTACTTTACAATTCAAAATTATACTTGAGATGGATGTACAGACCCTTGAAGTTTTCTAGAGCAGAAATGACACTATACTGATTCAAAAGGAAAATATATTTGATAAGTCTGCATCAAAATTTAATATGCCTGTAGTTAAAATTCTACTGATGTATTTAAAAAATCCTAACAGTGGATCTGGGCCAGCTGGTATGCATAGGCAGAATTAATCACAAGCTTTACTTCATGATGTAAAAGGCGGCTGAAATTAAAAAAATTTAGACAATTCTGGTTGAATAAAAAGACATGAAATTTGAATTTTTCTTATAAGCTGTCATCTTATACATGCTTCTCTAAATAATGAAGCAATAGATGCTATCACAAATAAAGGTGTTAGCATATAAATATATACCTAATATTAACATTTTTGTATTAAAAATGATGGTAAGCATCTAGTACTATAAAGAGGGGAAAACAAACCTAATACTGATGCACCTGTGTCCTGTTATTAGAATAATAACATAAACACAAAACTTATAGAACAATATGGTGATTAAGACCATGAGTTCTATCTCAAAGCAATATTAAAATTTTCCCAGTTTAAAAAACATAGTGTGTGTGTATGGGGAGGGGGGCGGGTGGGCAACTAAGGGAATGTGGAGAAAGGAAACTGAATATTCTATAGGGCATTAAAAAAAAAGTCTTCTGTTTTCAGATAAAGAAATATGGAGTAAATAAAGAAAATACATATGTACCTAATTGAGGATAAATTACTACATTAGAGCATAAATGAAAACTGAGTTTTGGGCTGACCTGGCATTGCATATACTGGTATGAAAACCGTACATAAATTTCCCTTTTTATCATAAAGTTAATGATGACCATCACTAAAACTGAATTTTTTTTATATAGCAGGCAATAGAAAACAACAAGTATCTAAATTAATCTAGTTAATGTATTTAGTACTGCTGTGTAATATTTAATGCTTAATCAAAAGTAGCAAAAGCTGAAATTTATAGACTGTTACTTAAAAGATGCAGCAAGAAAGGCATTTTTTCTCATTTATAATTCTTCTAATCTGATCATCTGTAATGTTACAATCTTAGATTTAAGCAATATCCACAAACACAATCTTGTTCATTAAAAACTGTGGTAAACATCACTCTATTGATGTGTAGTCTCCTTAATTTCCTAGAAGTGAAATGAAGACCCAGTCACCTGTTCAAGATAACATGGCTTATTAGCACAAGATTTTATACTTTTTAACTCTTAGTTTGGTGCTGTGATATACCAAAATACTTCTAGACTAATAAATATTTGTTTAAACCAACAAACCATTAGGTGTAATATATAATATTTAAGAGTTTCTTATTATAGCCTAATAGGAATATAAAGACTTAGCACAAATATGACTAGCCTGGAATTAAATCAGATTTATATATTGCAAATAAAACACCATATATAAAATCAACCGCATCTATTGATTTCCAGATCTTATGTGTTTTACCAAACTTAGATATAACTAAACAGAAGCTCAACTTAGCACTGCTAAGTCTAAATACAACCAAGCTTTGTTAATTTGTATGAATTTTCCTCTACATAGATAGGAATTACTAGATTTAAACACTCTTCAATCTTTAACAGCAACTTTATATAATTTCTCAGAATACCTGCACCATTTTGAAAGAATAATTGATAAATTTAGCAAAACGACCCACAGCTGACAGCTCCATATATAGCAAGATGTCTCTAAATGTATTTCTCTTTTAACATGAGCTGAATTTACTTATAGTAAATTGTATTCCTCAATATTAACAGCTCTTCAAAAGGAGACTTATCTGCCAATAATAATTGCATGAAAGATAAGCAGTCTAAAAAGCATATAATAATCTAGACAATACAAAAATGAAATATTAACTGAATAAAACAAAGGATTTTGTGGTACTATTTTCTGTGCAGAAAAAGTATTGGGTAGATTTGCACATAATTCAAAAAGTAAACTAATCACCAAGTGTCAGAAAACTATTAAGGTCTCAATACTATATAAAATCATCCCTTAAACTGAACCAAATAAAAATTCCTGCTATTCAATCATATGGCAAGATGTCCTGAAGCCAATAGTTTCATACATCTTCAGAAAAAGAGAAAATTAAGGCTAAAAAGATCAAACACCAAGTGTTCATCAAACCTTTCAGTCAATAGTCTTTATTAACATGCAAGTATCATTTGCCGCAAGCTATACAGTTTTTCCTAATCTTTCAGTTCTATTTCAATATTTTGAACTTAAGGTAACTTCTGGACCTAACATATAAAGTAACCTACTAAAATGGGTCAAAGTTAAACTGTATTCTAGCTATCACCTTGACCTTTAAGATCACCACTTAGGTTTATAATTGGCATTATTCGTCACCAAGTAGCAGAATATAATTCTTGTACTTGATAATTCTATACTAAAATATGTAACAGTATGTCTTAAGATGTTACTAAAATATATGCAACTAACATTTATATTTAATTACTTTCAATAACAATGTTAGGTCTTCTAAGAGGAAAAATTACTTTTATTGATCTTGGTTGTTTATGGTTTTTGCAGGTTCTAGAAAAACTGGTCCATATTGAACCAGTCTTAAAGAAGTAAGCTGAAGACGTAAATTTATAGACCCTATAATAACAGCTTTGTTTTATTACTAAGACAGAGACAATAATAAACCCAACTCTAGTGCTTCTTTTTCCACGACTAAGCAGAGACGCTCTATTATATAATGTTCTTCAAATTTTTTTTGTCTTAGTGTAAAAGCTGAATGACTTCTTCTATAAGTTTGAGTTCAGTAGAAGACCCAGATTATGGATATCATATCTAGTGGGACCTACTCTAATTAACAGAAGATAATTAATATACTACATCAAAGTGCATTATTACTGCATCTCTCCACGTTTTTCTTATTTTATAACATTTCAGTTGAATGGAGGAAGACTGGAATTGTCAGAGAAGTCTTGCTCTTAGGATCTAGATGAAAAAGTTCATAGTGAGTCTTTTAAAACATATTTAAATAATGAGAAGTGTAATCACAACAAGGGACTATGTAAGAATGAATATTGCAAAGGAAACTTTATAGTCAATGGACTGGCCGAAATGCACAATGCACATGAAACTTAAGTCATGTAGTTTACTTGTTGATCATGTGGCTACAGTTCAAAAAGTCTCTGCTCCAAAAGCTGTACCTAGTAATCTTCCAAAATTGATTTTAAATAAAGTTCTTAAATTGTAGCAATAAACAAAAAGACAAGATACACTTAAACAATACTGCAGTTTATCAAAAGACACATAAGAAATTTCAGCTCTCATGTCTTTGACAGTTATAAAAATCAATATTTTGGCTAAGTTATAAACATGTTTATAATGCAATTATATGCAATTGCATAACTCTAGTAATGCTAATGACAGCTGTAAGATCAGAATAGGTTTTTAAAAAAACACTAAAAACTAAAAACATAAAAATATGTAGCCCCATTATTTACCTGTAGAACGTGTTGAATTTATGCCTAAATTTCAGCATTTACTATATCACCACTGCTCTAACTTTAAAAATCACATCCAAAGGATAAGGCAAAACCACCTAAGAATTGGCATATTTGTTTATTTCTCAATTTGTGAAAATGTCCTTAATTTGTTGATGTAGCAAACAAATTTCAACTCTGATTGCTATGCAAAAGAACAGAAGTTAATCTGCTTTGCAACGAACTTTAAAGTTCAATTGCACACAGGCAACATGCTATATATGAAAAAATTACTAACTGAACTACAGGTATTAAATACTGAAAAAAGTTAACAGTTTATTATAATTTATTTTATTTAACAATCTAGGAAGTTTGCAGCCATCAGCAGTTCCAGTGCAATTTCAGGTGCAATTGGAAATTCAGGAATCTCCGTGGAGCTATTAGTGTAGCGAACCTTGTAGGTAAAATACATGCATACTTTTGACAGCACATGTGAAGGGATCTCTCTAAAATTGACTTCATTCGTTTCGTTCTCAGCAAATTGACCTGGAAGAGAAAATGAATTTGTTCGTGATATATGGGCTGACCTGTGTTCCTCCAAAATTCATATGTTTAAGTCCTAACCCCCAATACTTGAATGTGACTATGTTTGGAGATAGGTAATTAAGGCCCTAATCCAATATGACTGGCATCCTTATCAGAATAGGAGATTAGGCTGCAGACACACAGAGGTAAGACAACAATGTGAAGACACAGGAAGAAGACAGTCATCTACAAGGCAAGGAGAGAGACCTCAGAAGAAACCAACTCTGCCAACACCTTGATCTCAAATTTCCACCCTCCAGAATTGTGAGAAAATAAATTTCTGTTTAAATCATCCAGTCAATGGTACTTTGTTATGGCAGCCCTAGCAAAACTAATATAATGCAAAAAGGATAAACCCAACTAGCATCAAATGAAATATGTAGAAATATGTAGATTTCTGAGTAGAAACATAAAAAAAATCTTTATTAAAAAGATTCAGTCTAGGAAATTAAGTATTTATAGATCACCAGGAGCTCTGTGCTATGTTGTCATGTAAATATAAATAATAAATGAAAACACTGTACTTAATCTTTTCAAGAAAGTAAATCCATTGTTTTCCCCTTTAGTTTTTAAAAATACGGTCATGTTAATGAGATCTCATAAGCTACTTCCTCCCTTTGTTTAATAACGGTTCATAAACTGTTTTTAGTGATCTCTCAGAATTTCTTTAGCTATATGATTTCTTTACTGTTGGGATAAAATATTTTCTTGGCAGTCTAGCACTAGCACTGTGCACTGAATATAAAAGGCAGAAAAATGTACTTTCTGAGAATGTAGTATTTTAAAAGTTTTCTAGTAATTGTCTATTGGTTGGGGGTAGGATGGGATGTGGAGAAAGAAGGATTCAGCAGATAATTCATAGCAACGAGGTAAATTTTTGTTTGCCAATAACGAAAACTCTCTTTCTTAAATGTATGTACGAAATATTACCAAAAGGCACTTATTAAGCCTTTGACACTAGACAAACATTAGTGTTTTCTTTAGGTGAAATTGGTATAACAGCTGGGAATGTAAATTGGTATAGCCACTATGGAGAACAGTATGGAGGTTCCTTAAAAAACTAAAAATAGAGTTACCATATGATCTAGCAATCCCACTCCTGGGCGTATATCCAGAAAAGACGAAAACTCTATAATTCGAAAAGATACATGCACCCTTATGTTCATAGCAGCACTACTTACAATAGCCAAGACATGGAAGCAACCTAAATGTCCACTGACAGACGAATGGATAAAGAAGATGTGGTATATATACACATTGGACTACTACTCAGCCGTAAGAAAAGAACAAAATGCCATTTGCAGCAACATGGATGGACCAAGACACTGTCATACTGAGTGAAGTCAGACACATAAAGACAAATATCAGATGATACCACTTATATGTGGAATCTAAAAAAAAAAGGGTACAAATGAACTTATTTACAAAACAAGTAGAGTCCCGGATGCAGAAAACAAACTTATGGTTACTGGGTGGGAAAGAGGGGGTGGAATGAATTGGAAGATTGGGACTGACATATATACACTGCTATGTATAAAATAGATAACTAATGAGAGCCTACTGTAGAGCACAGGGAACTCTACTCAATGCTCTGTGGTGACCTAAATGGGAAGGAAATCTAAAAAAGAGTGGATATATGTATATGTATGACTGACTCACTTTGCTGTACAGCAAGAAACTAACACAACATTGTAAAGCAACTGTGCTCCAATAAAAATTAATAATAATAAAAAAAAGAAATTCATGTAAAAGTCACCATCTTAAGATGCACAATTCAGTGTACATTCACAATGCTGAGCAACCATCCCCTCTATCTGGTTCCAAAACATTTTCGCCACCCCACGTAAAACCCACACCGCAGCCTCTGGAAAACACCCACCTACTTTCTTTCTCTATGTTTCTGGGGTTTTTTTGGCCACACTGCGCGGCTTGCAGGATCTCAGTTCCCTGACCAGGAATTGAACCCAGGCCACAGCGGCGAAAGCACCAAATCCTTAATCACTAGACCATCAGGGAACTCCCCTCTATTTTCTGTCTCTATGGATTTATCTATTCTGGATATTTCGTACAAATGGAATTATACAACAATGTGTGTCTGGCTTCGTTCACTTAGCATAATGTTTTGAAGGTGCATCCACCTTGTAGCATGCAACAGTACTTCATTCCTTTTCATGCAAACATTAGTTTGGCGCCGAAAGTTTGAAGCTTCAAAGATAAAACTCTTGTTTTTAAATTAAAGGAGATCAGGCTTTGTAAAAATCCTTTAATCTCAATTTTTAGTTAAAATTTTGTTGGCATCGGGATTTTTCCCCTAAAGTACATCCTAGTTCCGTCCAGTAGAAAAGTCTAAAAGCACTTCAACCCAGGAGCAATGAGTACTGCTAGCACCCACAGTGGGGTATCTAAGTACCATTTTCCACTAAAAAACAAACCGAAAAAAAAACTACCCCCCCCAAACCCCAGGGCTCTTGAACGAATGGCTGTTTTTAGGATTGAGGAATAATGTACAAAATGAACCGGAGAAATTTTGTTATTACAGTAAGTAGTATAGCTATTCAAGACTAATAAAGCTGTGTCAAAAGGACACAGGAGCCAACCTGATGTGCTCCTTCTGGCATAAAAACGGAGCCATTTGAGCATCAGTAAGAATGACTGCACCTGACTGAAAAGTATCCAATAAAAAGTATATACGCAAACAAACAAACAAAACAAACATTCTTTACTGTTGGAGGATGCTGGAGAACCAATTCATTACTCTGAAAAATTACACGTAAAGGGAAAAAAAAAAATCAAGCATTTATCTTTTCTTTCCCGTACAGACTATATTTCAGGGTAACCAAACAGTTCTTTATAGGAGAGTTCTAACTAATAAATGCAGAAGAAATTACAGAACTAGAAAATCTCTGTTTTTTAATTCCAAATGAAGTAAATCTCAGCAATAATCACAGTGAATGCTAAAACTAAATATTATATGAAAGTATGACTGGGGAATTGCTCATGGACAAATCAGCTTGATAACTCTGGAACCCACTAATCAGTCTTGACATTGCTAAAAGACGTGATACAATAGGACTACAAGAGTTCCACCTATAAAGTATTCTTGCTAGAAAGATAAACTGGATTCTGCTCAAGGCTCTAGAGTTCTAATTATGAATTTACAAGATGAAACATGATTAAGTATAACCTGGATGTGGACATTACACAAATAACTTTGTTTCTAGTAAAATTGATAGTCTGAAAAAAAAAAAGCAGGGGGGAGGTTGCGGGGGGACTATCATAGATTTTGCAAGTGAAATAACCTAATGTCAGGAATTTGCTTGAAATAACTCTTTTAAAAAAAGTTAGGATAATAGACAAAACAAGACTGGCAAAATGTTGACAACTATTGAAGCTAGCTGATGGGTACAGGAAGGTGTGTTATGCTATTCTCTCCAAGTCTGTGTATGTTCTAAAATCTCCAGAGTAAACAATATAGAAAAGGGATTGCAAAGGATCTGAAATAGCCAAAACAATTTTGAAAAAGAAAAGCAAAGTTGGGGGCCTCACACTTCCCAATTTCAAAACTTACTACAAAGCTACAGAAATCAAAATAGCGTGATAATGGTATAACGACAGATACATAGATCAATGGAAAAGAATTGAGAGCCCAAAAATAAACCTACATACCTATGGTCAACTGATTATCAACAAGGATGCCAAGCTCATTCAATATGGTCTCTTTGACAAATAGTAATGGGATGTCCACATGCAAAAGAATGAAGCTGATTCACACTATATGCAAAAATTAACTTAAAATCAAGAACCTAAATGTAAGCACTTAAAACACAACTCTTGTAAGAAAACAGAAGGTAAATCTTCATGACATTGAAGTTGGCAATGGATTTTTAGACAGGACTCCAAAAATCAGAAACAACAAAAGGGAAAATAAATTGGACTTCATCAAAATAAAAAACTTCTGTGCATCAAAAGATACTATCAAGAAAAAACAGCCTACAGAATGAAGAAAATATTTGCAAATCATTTATCTCATAAGGTATAAAGAATTTATAAAGAACTCTTTATAAATTTCAGAATTTATAAAGAACTTATAAAGCGTCCAGAATTTATAAAGAACTCTTAAACTCAACAACAAAAAGACAAGTCAATTAAAAAGTGGGCAACAAAATTGAATAGATATTCGTCAAAAGAAAATATACAAATGACCAGCAAGCACATGAAGATATATTCAACTTCATCAGTCATTAGGGAATTGCTAATCAAAATTACAATGAGATACCACTTCACACCCACTAAGATGGCTAGAATCAGAAAAATGGAAAATAACAAATGTCGAGAGGATGTGGAGAAACTGGAACCCTCATACACGGCTGGCAGGAACGTAAAATGGTTCAGCCACTGTGCAGACAGTTCAGCATTTCCTCCAAGAGTTAAACATAGAATTACCCTATGCTCCAGAAATTCCAATCCTCAAGAAAAATTTTCTTGAGGTAAAATGGGAACAGTAGATATGTGGGAAGCAATAACTTCTATAGGTAAACTTTACATGTAACCAGGAGCACAAATCACCAGAGTCCTTCTGTGGTGAACTGACCATGGAAGCATAAGGAAATGATCCTTCCTATTACAAAATAATCAATTAGTTTTTTTTTCTTTTAATTTTATTTATTTATTTATTTATTTTTGGCTGTGCTGGGTCTTCGTTTCTGTGAGAGGGTTTTCTCTAGTTGTGGCGAGCAGGGGCCACTCTTCATCGCGGTGCACGGGCCTCTCACTATCGAGGCCTCTCTTGTTGCGGAGCACAGGCTCCAGACGCGCAGGCTCAGTAGTTGTGGCTCATGGGCCTAGTTGCTCCGCGGCATGTGGGATCTTCCCAGACCAGGGCTCGAACCCGTGTCCCCTGCATTGGCAGGCAGATTCTCAACCACTGCGCCACCAGGGAAGCCCCTCAATTAGGTTTTATTGAAACTATGGTAAATAACTGAAAACAGGAAATAGCAGAAGACAGTTTTTTCCCAATGCAATATAACCATGCAGTAATTAATGTTAGAACAGTTACTGTCTTTCTTTTAATGTTATGAGTCATTTAATTCAACTTAAAAACACATTCATCAAACATTAAAAAAGTGAGGATATATTAAGAGGAAATAAAGAAATGTACCTACCTGGGCCACTCAACATGGCTTTTATTGTTCCTGATGTTAGAGCATGTTCTCTTTTTACAATAAATTCATGACCATCCGAAGATATCAATTTGACATACATGGCGTCAGGGCCCTCACAGCCACCATAGGTTTTCTCTTCTCCATCTAAAGTAAAGTAAGTAGTAAAACAATTTTTGAATCACAAAATTTATTAAAAGTAAACAGGTTTACCAAGGTTAATATCTGAATAACTCAGAGCAGAAACATTTCTGGAGAGTAATAGCCACCAAGATTTTAAAGTTTTTAACTCCTAGTTTTATTATTCTCTGCATATTTTCCAGTATCAGAATAAACTTTACATTCAAGAATGTTTACTTCATTTATTTTTACTTTTAATTTTTGGCCACACGGCTTCTGGGATCTTGGTTCCCCGACCAGGGATTGAAACTGGGCCACAGCAGAGAAAGCGCCAAGTCCTAACCACTGAACCACCAGGGAACTCCCAAGGATGTTTACTTTAGATGAAAATTTACCAGTATTTTTCATGGATGTATTAACAATTTGTGAACGCAGCAGCACATTCAAATTTGAAGACTAAAAGAAAATATTCAAATAGTAAAACTTTAATTCTATGACCTGAAATACTCATTTTTAAAATAAGGTGCATAGTATGCTTATGAATAAATGTTTATATGCCATGTGAACACAACTTCTGACAAGCCCTGTATTCTAAAATGTAGGGCCTTCTTTACTCAGCATTTTACTCTTGATCCGTAAAAAAACAATCAAAACATTTTACTGCCCAGTTTAAATTATTGCATGAATATTGAAATAATGACTACAGACAAATAATCAAGCTTTAAAAATTCAAAGTGGAGGTGAGGTAGCTACCAGCTACCCTCAATGCCACCATGCTGGCTTCAGCCACAGGAGTTGGCTCAACGTAACTTTTTGAGGGAGTATATATTTTTATACAACCCTTTAAGATCTTTTCTCACACGTATAACTTTACAATTTTATACTGACAGAATTTTAATTTTTATGGTACCAATATCTGAAAGAAAATATCTCTTAAGGCTTATTCTAAACACTTAGGAAGACTTAGCGAGGAGAAGTACAGAGGATAAAGCTGAAGTACTGTTCAGTTACAAACATCCATTTACTCATTCACTTGTTAATAATTTAGAAATCCCTAAAACTGAGATTAAAAAATATCAAAATCACTTATGTACTACCGCTGCCAAAAAAGTTTAATCTGAATCTACTCAGGAGGAAATAGTCAGACAAATCTAAATTTAAATGAGTCATGAAAGACCTCACTCCTCACCCAATCCCAAAAGTAGGGAACTGTTTAAAGAAGACTAAAGAGATAAATTAATGCAATAAGTAATCCTTGATTGGACCCTGGATTTAAAAATAATAAACCCACTGTAAAGAACACTAATCAAAAATTGAATGAAAAAACTGAAATTCTGAATATGGAATGAATTAGGAGATGCATGCTTAAGCATTTAGGTGTGGAGTATTACATGTACAACTAAATAAATAGAACAGAAAAAAAAGCTTATGTGTGTTTTTGTGTGTATATGTGGGTATATAAACACATACATACATATACACGCAGGAAAAGCAAGTATGACAAAACGTTAATTAGTGAAGGCTATAGTGTATTATTCTTGCAACTTTTCATAATAAAAAGCTGGGGGACTCATAAAAATGCATGTAACTTCTAATTATAGACTTTTCAAGTGTACAAATTTTTAGCAGTTTTTGCCAACCTCTGAGAACAAAAATAAAAATAATTATCAATTATTTAAATTTATACTTCTAGTATTTTTTTTTTTTCTTTTTTGTCAAGAGAAACCACTTTCTATGTCTGTTGGGAGAGTTTCTAATTTCCTAAGGTACAATAACTAGCAATCACAAATTAAATTTGGCATAATAATGTTACTGATCTGCCTTTCAGAAATATATAATAGGGCTTCCCTGGTGGCGCAGTGGTTGAGAATCTGCCTGCCAATGCAGGGGACACAGGTTCGAGCCCTGGTCTGGGAAGATCCCACATGCCGCGGAGCAACTAGGACCGAGAGCCACAACTACTGAGCCTGCGCGTCTGGAGCCTGTGCTCCGCAACAAGAGAGCCCGCGATAGTGAGAAGCCCGTGCACCGCGATGAAGAGTGGCCCCCGCCTGCCGCAACTAGAGAAAGCCCTCACAGAAACGAAGACCCAACACAGCCAAAAATAAATAAATAAAATTTTTTAAAAAAGAAATATATAATAAACATAAGCTGCTGATTTAAACAACTAATTTCAGTCTACTTTACTTTCTTACTTGCATTTACTGACTTCAAAGGCCTATCTTTGAGAAGAAAGCTTCAACTAATTGAACTACAAAATGACTTTTATATAACTTACCCATTATGTTCTTATGAAATTCTACTTCGCGTCCACAGGAACTTTAGTAGTTTCCTGAAATATAACAATGCTATATTGAGATTAATGCCAGAATAACATGTTTTCCCGTTATTTTTTAATACGTCCTTGGTGTTACAAGTGCAAGGACTCTCTCTCTCTGCTATGTAAGTTTCCCAGCCACCACAATACAGGACAGTATCAAGTTTCTAAACATCTGAGAGAAGATGATCACCTCCAGGGCAGTAAAGTCTAAATACAGAGTTTTCCCCCGCCTTTTTAAGGTAACTATTCTGACAACAGTTTAAAAATACATATGTTGTTCCTTAGGAGCTGAACTGAACTTGAAGGAGACACCCTTGGCCTTAATCATCTTTGTATACTATATCTACTAGGTACTGGTAAACATTAAAGCAAGTATCTGCTAAATGAATGACAACATGATAAATCCAAGGACGTGAAGTAGCTTTCATGTGAATAAAAAAGGTAAGGCTTGCCCTCTTCTTATGTAAGTGTGCACATCTATAATACATTTTACTGTTCCATCCCTTCTGCACAGAGGCTACCAAAGTTCTGAGATTTAACAATGAAGTGTTAAAAAAAAATTTAATTTTTGAGAAATCTTAAATTTCACGAAAGAAATGACTACCAAAGGAAAAGAGCTCATGTTTTCAGTAATTTGTATTTTAACAGCATTTCTTCAAAGGAGGATTTTATTTATCCGAATATTATTTTTTATGTCATTATCAGGAAAACAGTGTATCCTAATTATCCTGTTCTCTAAGAAATCCCTGACCAATAAACCTATGTAATCCCTCACCTTAAAAAACATCATTGATGTACAGAGAGGCTGAATGATTTGCTCCAGGTGTTGACAGAGTCAGGGTAAAAATTAAACGTTAGTCTAGAACACTCCCCAAGCATGGAGGGAGGTATTTAAAGTACCACGTCTAATGTGAGAGAAGGGCAGCAGGGGCAATGTAACGTTTTTACCAACCATTTGAGGGCCTAATGAGTGTAAACACTGCATTAAATGCTTTGCATACACTGTCTTATTTTAAAACAACACTTCTACAGGGGAATCATCATTCCCTTTTTTTTTTTTTTCCCATCATTCCCATTTTAGAGATGAGAAAACACGAGGAGGCTGCTACCTGCTCAAGGCTTCTACAGCTTAAGCGGCAACGTGAGAATTTAAACCTGGGTAGGTTTGCTTTAGAGCCCACGCTCCCTTCCATTATTCCATACCGCCATGGTAATAAATTCTGGCTCCTGTTAAAACTTCTTTTCCACTACTGCTGAGAGGTGCTGATATAACTCCTTAGTTATCTAAAATTTAAAAACAGTACTATGTCATTTTTTGGTCATAGTAGTAGGCAATTAAAAAATTTATCAGTCATTATTATTTTCTTCTGTTCATACTGCTTTGTACTCCTTCTAAAACGCAAAAAAAGGAAAAAATGCTAGAAAAGCTAGAAGAAGAAGAATTTCAAGTGCCAACTTTTCTCTGGAAAATCTCCAGAGCAAAACATCCAGGATGTTTACTTAACTAGCAGTAGCTAAGCAACCATGAAAAGTCACACCTTAGAAGCCCTTTGCATAGCAACAGTTTTTCTACAGACTTCTTAATATAGTAAATCGAATCCATCATTTATACAAGGGTTAAGGTTGGGTGGGGGAGGGAGCTCCCCATCACTAACAAAGAAAAGAGTAAATCAACATTAACAATTAAGAGTAAACACTGATTCCTACGTGGAAGTTAAAAATATTTGAAATACGATTAAATTTGGACTTAACCCACAAATAACCTATAAAAATCTAAGTTTAGGGTTACAAAATCTCAGTGTGAACATCTGAACATCTACTCCATAACTGAATTAGGTATATATGAACAAGGGAGGTAAAAGGAAGTGGTTGAACAGTGGGTTGAGAATAGTTCCAGGCAGAAGACATGAACAAAGACTTGATGTCATTGTGCTTTTAGAGTGTTATATATAAACATTACTTTTTTATAGTTTTCTATTTTTTAGATTTTTATTATCTAACAAATACTTAGAAATTCTAGGTGAGCCTAGGGCCTACACTGAAATCAGTTTTTATCCTAGTATCTTTGAACACCAAAAAGATCTTTAAACGGCCCATCCCTTTTCTGATTTGAAATGTTACCTTTATCATATACTATATTACTACATGGATTTCTAGACTGTATTCTGTTCCATCAGTCTGTTTATACCTGACCAATATCCCCACTGTTTTAATTACAATAGTGTGATAAACATGTTTTTGCTAAAGAGTTGGGCAAGTCCACATTTTGTTATTTACACATTTCTTGTTAGGTCTACTTTTAGGTACTTTACAGTTCCCATTATGAATGGGATCTGTTTTTTCGATTATACTTTCTGAAAGGTTATTGCTGGTGTTCTAAAGAAAACCTTTTAAATTCGGTAAGTTGAGCTTGTATTCCATGATCTTCACAAACTCTCTAATTAGTTCTAATAGTTTTTCAGCTGACTTGCTTGGATTAGCTAAGTAGATGAGAGCAACAGCTGCAAATCTATTCTTTGTATCTTTTTGCTTTTTTACATTGGCTATTTACCTGGAAAAAATAAGGTTAGATGTCTAACTGACATCACTCACAAAAACACACTACAGATTAAAGAACCAAATGTAAAAAAACCCCACTGAACTCTAGAAAAATAGCAAAAGAAAAAATACAAATAGCTCATAGACCTGTATAAAAATGTTTGATCCCAATGGTAATTAAGAAAACGAAAACATTAAAACTTGCTAAGAACCAAGTTTTGGAGGGAAGGGGAAATGGGTGATACTAAACAAAAATAGTATATTTATACTTTTGAAATATTATGGGACAGTGAAAAGGAATAAGTTAAACCTATGTATATAATAACATGGAAACACCAAGATAAACTGTTAATTTTTTAAAAAGCAAATTAGAATGATAGGTACAGTTTGATGCCATTTAAGTAAAATAAGGGGTTTCTCACCTATTAACCTCACGTTTTCTGCCGGAAAAAAAATATATAAAAATAACCCTAAATAGCCAAAACAAGTTTGAGAAAGAAGAACAGAGCTGGAGGTACCACGCTCCCTGATTTCAAATCACTACTACAAGCTACAGTAACCAAGACAGTATGTAGAAAACAGTCACATAGATCAATGGAACAGAACAGAGAGCCCAGAAATGAGCCCACACTTATATGATCAATTAACCTATGACAAAACAGCGAAGAATATTCAGTGGGAAAAAGACAGCCTCTTCAATAAATGGTGTTGGGAAAACTGGACAGCTACTGCAAAAGAATCAAACTGAACTACTGTCTCATACCATATACAAAAATAAACTCAAATACTTAAATGTAAGACCTGAAATCGTAAAACTCCTAGGAAAAAACATAGTGCGTTCTCTGACATTGGTCTTAGCAGTATTTTTTGGGATATGCCTCCTCAGGCAAGGGAAACAAAAGCCAAGATGAACAAATGGGACTACATCAAACTAAGTAAAAAACTTTTGCACAGCAAACGAAACCATCAACATAATTAAAAGGCCACCTACTGAATGGGAGAAGATGTTTGCAAACAATCTGTCTGATAAGGGGTTAATACCCAAAATATATAAAGAACTCATGCAACTCAACATCAAAAAAACCCCAATTAAAAAATGAGCAGAGGACCTAAATAGACATTTTCCCAAAGAAGACACACAACACACAGATAGCCAACAAATACATGAAAAGATACTCAACATCATTAATCACCAGGGAAATGCAAATTGAAACCACAACGAGATACCACCTCAGACCTGTCAGAATGGCTATTATCATTTTTGGCAAGGATGTGGAGAAAAGGGAACCCTCACACAGTGCTGGTGGGACTGTAAATTGGTGCAGCCACTATGAAAAACAGCATGGAAGCACTACCATAGGTCCAGCATTCCACTTCTGTGTATTTTTTCTAAAGACAACAAGAACACTAAATCAAAAAGATACACACACCCCTACATTCCTTGTAGCATTATTTACACTAGTCAAGATATGGAAGCAACCTAAGTGCCCATCGATAGATGAATGGATAAAGATATGATACACACACACATACACATTACAAGATTACTCATATAATGGAATATTACTCAGCCATAAAAAAAGAATGAAATCTTGCCATTTGTGACAACATGGGTATTATACTAAGTGAAATAAGTCAGACAGTGAAAGACAAAAACTGCATGATTTCACTTATATGTGGAATCTAAAAACCAAAATGAATGAACAAACACAACAAAACAGAACCACAGACTCACAGATACAGGAGAACAAACCAGTGACTGCCACGGGGGAGGGGGTGGGGGAATGAGTGAAGTAGGCAAGGGAGATTAAGAGGTACAAACTGCCAGTTACCAGTCATGAGTCATGGGGATGAAATCTACAGCATGGGGAATATAGTCAATAATATTGTAATATCTTTGTATAGTGACAGATGACACTAGACTTATTGTGGTGATCATTTTGTAACATATAGAAATATAGAATCACTATGCTGTGCACCTGGAACTAACGTAGTGCTGCAGGTCAATTATACTTCAATTTTTTAAAAAAAAATCATAAAAATACGTGTTTGAAAGAACAAATAACTAAAAACCTATGATTTAAAACTGATTTTTAAAAAGAAACAAGTATGTGGAACTAAGCCACTCATGAAGGAAACAATAGTCAGTCAGCCTGATGATTTATTCTTAACAATATGTAAGAATATGATTAATTTGGAAAACGAAGTAAATTACATTAAACAAAAATTATCTAATGTTTAGGCCTATTTGAAGAGGCAAGAAGAGAGGCTTTGGCCATTAATACAAATTGACAGAAATTACACAATTCCAGTTTGTAACAAGACATCAGAATATCTTGCCTAGAACGTGCTTATAGTGTCGCTGAATTTATGTATCTCAGGATGAGATAAAATTCTCATTCTGGCTTATTCAACTTATAACAATGCTCCTATAGTACTTAACTCTTGTGTAGGCAGTTTTAATACTTTTGGCAAAGTAACTCAGTGTCATTAGAAGTCCATATTTGAATTTCTACTCTGCGCATTTCTATCTTGAGACCCAGATAGGTTAAATGATAAAACTTCTGTTTCTTCATCTCCCAAATGAGGAAACTGGACTCGACTGTGTCTAAAGTCCCTTCCAGCTCTACCATTTCATGACTCAACCCATGTGAAATTCACCCTCCTTCTACAACAAACTGCCCATAACTCCCAATTTCCCATTTTTATTAAGCAAGAGTCACTCCCACACAGCACACAACTCAAGAGTTCTAGAGTGCTGTGTGTTCCCACTGAGGCTGTCTTGTCTGCCTTACCCCGTAACCTACCTCATCTCCCACTTAAGACAATGATCTCCAAACTCCTTTGTTTTGGTCTAAAAAGTACGAACAAGTACTTCACTATACAGTGTGTACCTAATTATAGATTCTACACACTGTAAAATAATTAAAAAGAACCTTTAAATGATGGGCTGAAAATAAACAAATAATAAAACCAACCCTGACCTTGCTTCCTCCCACTGTGAAGAGACCATGAAGATCGGCACCATGCGTGCCTCACGGTCCTTCCACCCGTAACTCCCTGCCCTCTCCTCGGATGTAGCTACCCACCCAAATCCCAACGCTGGCCAAAGCTGATTCTCCACCGAGCTCAGGCCTCAACCAAAGACTGAATCGGCTGAAGAAAAGTCACAACCATTTTGACTGGTCTCAATTTTAAATTTATGGCCACACACTTTAAACAGATACTTGGTGTCGTACTGATCCTCCTACCTAGTAAACTGGCTTTCCTACTTTGAGAAAATTTACAGCATCTCCTAAACCTCCAACATACTTCTCCTCCCTACCCTGACAACTTCACTTATTTCACCAACAAAACAGAAACAAATCACTTCAACTGCCTTATCTTTCCACCTTCATCCTACCTGCGTCTATATACCATATACTTCCTGTTTCAAAAGTTGAGTAAAAATCATCCTTCCTATGCAAGGCCAACCTTTCCACCTAAGCACAGTGATCCAAGGGCTTTGTCCTGCCACAATTCAACGTATCAAAATGCTGTAACTCATCACTACCACACGCTTCTCTGTAACCCACACTGATCAGACTTTTTAGACCTCCAGTCCATTCAAAGTGCTCTTGTCAGATTTCAACTACTTGGTCACTGGGTCAAATTTTTTTAATTATTTTATTTATTCATTTAAAAAATATTTATTTATTTATTTGGCTGTGCGGGGGTCTTAGTTGCGGCATGCGGGATCTAGTTCTGGATCAGGGATCGAACCCGGGCCCCCTGCATTGGAAGCGTGGAGTCTTAACCACTGGACCACCAGGGAAGTCCCCTCTGGGTCAATTTTTAATCATCATCTTACTCTTACGGTTTTACAGTTGACTCCGCCCTCTTTTCTGAAACATTTTCTTCCCTTAGTATTACGGATGCCACACCCTCCTGGCCTTTCTGCTTCTGTCACTGTTTGCTCCTCCTCTGACCCGAGTGCTCCCAGCCATCTGCCCTCTTCTCCACTAATACTCTTTACTTGATGTCCTCTGGTCCATAGTTTTAAATATCACATGTAAAATATGACTCCAAGATTATCCCCCTAACCTGACTTCTCCCCTGAGCAACAGCAGTGGACATCCTACTCGCCTACTGCACATATTCTGAGCTGCATAAAGTCATCAACCTAGTACAGTCTATACAGAACTCCTGCTTTATCCCTCAGAAACCAGTGCCCCTGCCCCAGTCTTCCTCATTCCAGTAAATGGTGCTACTGTTCACCCAGATGCTCGGGCAAAACAGGTGACTCCTCCAAATTTTTTTTTGTCCTGGGGCGAAGGTAAGAACCATTTGGCTCCACCTTCAAATTACATTCCAAATCAGACCACTTCTCACGAACTTCCAACTCTACATCTCTAGTTCAAGCTACCACACGGCAACTGAACTACTACCAGCCTCCTTAGGAGCTGGTTTTTCCACTTTCCTCCAACTCCGTCAGTTTGCCACTCAGCAATTAGTCATCAAAAGCATAAGCCAGATATCACTCCCCTGCACAAAATCCTCTAATGGCTTCTCATCAAGGACAGAACAAGGACTGTAAAGTTCCATCTTATTTACTCCTTGCTAACCACTCAGATCTCATCTCCCATCACTCTTCCTTCATTAACATCCAGCCACATTGGCCTTCTAAGTATTTTATTCGGTCAAGTTCATTCCTCCCTTAAGGTCTATGCATTTACAGTTACTGCTCTCTGAAAAACTCTTCTTTCAGATCTTTATTATTTTAGTCTCCAGGCAAAGCATTAACTCCTCAGAGAGGCAGGTCTTCCTTGATCACTTCCCTTTCAAAATCAGACACCACACCCTAGTCACTCTAACTTAATCTAACTCTAATCTAGCTATAGTCTCTTCACATTTATCACCACCTGAAACTGTATTTGCTTACTTAATATATAGCCTCCTTCCTCAAGCTCGGTGAGGGCAGGCCTCATTTAGTGCCTAGCATATAGAAGATGCTCAATAAAGAGTTGAGTGAATGGCACTACTGTTTTCTTAATCACCAAGGCTTGAAATTTTGAGCATCACTGGGTGAGCTTTTTCTGATCTTATTTAATAATGGAACAATAAACATCTAGGATAGGTTAGCTGAAATGCATTAACACATACCAGTGTAAATACAAAGATTTTCCAGATTATTTTCTAGTACTGAAAAAAATCTTCCCAAAAAAACCAAACAAGCAATTTATAAGATATAAATATTAATTTGGAGGGCTTCCCTGGTGGCACAGTGGTTAAGAATCTGCCTGCCAATGCAAGGGACATGGGTTCGAGCCCTGGCCAGGGAAGATCCCACATGCCACAGAGCAACTAAGCCTGTGCGCCACAACTACTGAGCCTGCGCTCTAGAGGCCGCAAGCCACAACTACTGAGCCCACTTGCCACAACTACTGAAGCCTGCACGCCTCGAGCCCGTGCTCCGCAACAAGAGAAGCCACTGCAATGAGAAGCCCGTGCACTGCAACAAAGAGTAGCCCCCGCTCACCGCAACTAGAGAAAGCCTGCACACAGCACCAAAAACCCAACACAGCCAAAAACAAACAAATAAATAAATTTATAAAATAAAAAAATATATATTACTTTGGAACTTGATATATAGAACTGACTGTAACTTCTGACTACAAACTACTGACTATATTACAGAATTACCATAATGTAATGAAACTAGTATCTTCCATTTGAAATAAATTTATATACATATATATTTTTTGGAATGGTAGATAATTATTAGGTAAATCTCACTTAAGAAAAAAAAAGACAGTCATTTAAAAATTAAGTATGAAGCCAAAATCATCACTGGCAATAAGCACTTAATACCCACGATGACAGGGACCATAGTTGTCTCCTTGCCACTGTATCTCCAAAATGAATGAATCCACGGGTGAACCGTGATATTTCAACATCATGAATTATACCACAATTATAATGTAAACGAGATCCGAGACGTATCATTTTAGTCCACTAAACAAAAAAGGAAACTAGTTGGGGATCAGAAAGCAAATCTGGCAGTTTGAAAATGAGGTTTTAAAACTCTAAAGGATTGCGGTTGTTTTCCACATTGAAGGCGATGCAGAGTAGAAATGCTCGCACTAATAACTCGAACTCCATAGCTGTATTAAAGAGGTTCCGTAAGAGACACTTAATGGCCACTGTACTTGACACTAGATACCTCCTTTCAGATGAGACTGGGAGGCAGATGCACGGCAGCCCCAAAACACCAAGTCGGGCAGAGATCACCCAACAACTTCGTAAACTTCTCGGGGTCCCGCAACTGGGAAGAACGAAGGCCCTCTTCTATAACTAGGGACTGACCCCAAGAAAAGAACGAATCTGAGTGCAGCCGGGGAAAGCAAAAAGGGAAAGCGACAGGGCTGCCATGCTCCTAACTCCACCCTGCCCGCGTTCAACCCCGAGGAGGCCCAGTCTCGCCGGCCGCCGCCCCTCCTTCCACCCTTTTCCAAGCCCACCGAGCGGCGCCAGGAAAGGTCCCGCCGCCCTCCTCTCCCCTCCCCCAAACCAGGAGCCGAAGAGGCCAGGGAAGGTTAAGAGCTTCCGTTCCTTCCCCGCCCAAATGGGAAGGGGTGGGAAGTGGGATGGCGAGCGCGCCCACTAGGAGCCTCCCCCGTCCCCCACGCTGGCCCGGAGCTCCGTTCCCACTCCAGCCCGTGACTCACTCGTCAGCCCCGCAGCAACCGCAGCCACCGCACCGGGTCCACACGCACCGCCACAGCCCCTACACCAGGGCCGCCCCCCCCCACCCCCAGCTGCCTGCCGCCGTGGGTTCCGGGGCAGTTGGAGGAATCACTTCCGCTGGGTCACGGACGCTTTCTACGAGCGGGAGATTAGTACCTGGTGAGGCGGGGACTCGCTGAGTCCGTCGCCCGCCGGCGTCTACAGGAAGTGCGCAGCGCCCCCTCCCTTCTCCCACAGGCCAAGCCTAAGAGGACGGTCGTCCCTGGAAAGTCTCAACCAATCCTATTCTGGGTCTTTTGACTCCCAGCATGCAGCGCCGATCCTGATCTGATTTCCGCGGGGACAGCATCCTCAAAGAGGTGCTGGGGGGCGGGGGTGTGGGGGTCGGTCCGAGGCAGCATTGCATCCTGGGATTTGTAGTTTCTCTGGCGGGTACTGTCGTATTTGGTTGAGGCAGCACTGCAACCTGGGACTTGTAGTTTCTCATGCTGAATGTTAAGAACCTTGTAATTTTGGAGGTTGTTCCTGCCGCTCGTTTAGGGGTACACGTAGAGGTCGGAGACTATCTGCAGAGAAAAGATTGGATAGTGGGAGTGCGGTTGCTATGCTAACAAGATCGTGCTCTTTATGAAGCAGCTTGTCTTTTGTGAAAAGTTGCAGAGCTTGTTGAAGAGCATCCCAACAGCTCGCGAAATCGCTGGCCTCATTTCCTCTCTTCCCGGTACCTTTCGGTGTTTACTGAAAACTAACCACGCCCCCCACCCCCACTCTGAGGCCTTTCCCCCACCTCCTGCTCCCTCCCAGCCACAGGGTTGCTCAGCTTCTGGATTCTGAAATCACTCACCGCAAGTCCTGCCACCAGTACTCAGTTCTGACACCATCTTTGTCACTCCACGCCCCCTTTGCCCCTCCTTCCTCTCCTCTCTCTCCCGCTCTCTCCCCGGCGCGCTTCACCCCACCCCCCAATCCCCCTATCATTTTTACAAATCTTACCTCCACTTAAGATGGGGTTATGTCCTGATAAGCCCAGTGGAATTTGAAAATGTCGTAAGTCGAAAATGCATTTAATAGACCTAACCTATTCAACATAATTTAGCCTAGCTTATCTTAGAATGTGCTCAGAATGCTTACATTAGCCTGCAGTTGGGCAGAAATCGTCCAATGGAAAGCTTATTTTATAATAAAGTGTTGATTATCTTAGGTAATTTATTGATTACTTGTACTGAAAGTGAAAAACACAATGGTTGTATAAGTGTATTGGTTGTTTACCCTCCTGTTTGGGTGGTTGATTAGGAGCTTGAACACCGGAGAGAGAGTTTCATACTGCGTATTGGTAGCCCAGGAAAAGATTAAAATTTCAAATTGTGTATGGTTTCTACTGAATGCGGATAGCTTTGGCACCACGGTATAGTCAAGAAATTGTAAGTCGAACTATCGTAAATCAGAGCCGTCTTTACTCGCTTTCCCTTGGTGAAATTTAGGCACCCTTCCAGGAAGGGTGAAACAGCTAAATAAAGTTCACCCTCTGTTTACCGGACTGTGGCATGAAAGGAATGTAGGGCCAAGACTCTCACCATTGCAAGTTGCTCAACCCCGACTGTTGTGTAACGATGTCCGCAAAAGGAAAACAGATACAGGCGATCCAAAGTTTGTTGACCTAATTAGTGACTTTTGCCTGCAAGACTTTTTTAGTTCATTTGGCAGATAAAAGGTGTTGCAAAAGCAATACCGGACGGACCGTCCTGGGTTAATTTTTCAAAGCCTTTGCAAAAATTATTAAAGTTTTTTGGTTATAATAGCTCAGAGTAGAATTTGGTGGGGAGGAGAGGCAATGGGGTGAGAAAAGGAGGCTGTGGGCCCATTTTCAATTATACTTTTCCTCCTCTACTTCAGAAGTGTTGTTTTCTCCCCTTAAAACTTTCCCTTTTCCTCATTGCATTATCACCTTCCATAAGGGTCACTCTGTTAGTTGCCTAGAGAATGATAGAATTTTCCAGGTGAGGATACTGAGGCCAGCTAATGCCAGATTTAGGGCTAGAATCTAGTCTAGGACTGTTTTTTTAAAAAACGCAAAATTTTACTTAAAAATTTTATTTATTATGTAATCAATATAATACATGCTTATAAAAATGCAGAAATTGCAGATAAATTTGGTTTTTTAATACACTTTTACATAGATTATACTGTGTATATATATGGTTCTTTATTTATTTTCCAACTCAACAAACCTCAATAACCCACACTTCTGTAACCAAAATCTCAACAAGCATCATTTTTTTGTTGTTGTTGTTGTTGTAGGGGGCTGTCCCGTGCCCTATACGATGTTTTTTTTTTTTTTTTTTTTTTCACACACACACACACACTGTATTTTATTTTTACAAGAGATAAATAGACTGACACCAAGCATTGTACATGGATGACCACAACAAAAGCAACAATGACTGACACCAAGCATTGTACGTGGATGACCACAACAAAAGCAACAATGATTGCAATTACCAAACATGAAACACACTCATACTATGTCATAATATTGACATTCAGTCCAGTAATCCTCCACTGTAACAGCTCCTTTACTTTGCAGTGAAAATTGATTTCAACAAGCATCATTTTTAATGTCTGTATATACTTACATTGTCCAAATGTACCATGACTCACTTAAGTATTTCCTTAAATGTTGGACATTGACCATATTTCCATTTTTAAATTACTTCATGTAATACTGTGTTCAGTATCTGCAGAAATCTTTGACCATGTTTCTATTTCTTTAGAATATGAACATTTTAAAAGATCTTGATAATCTGTTGACAAATTCTTTTCCCCAAAGATTCTCGTAGTTTATTTTCGAAACTAGTAATGTATAAAGAAGTATTTAGGGTCTTTATCAAAATATTAGCTTTACCACAATTTTTCTTTTCTTTTTTCCATCACACCATTCTGCCCTTTAGCTCATGTTAAAGGAGGGGAAGGGGGCTGGTGGATGGGGAGGAAAGACAGCCAAAAAACAAACAAAAAATACATACAATAATGGTAGTCATACATTCTACAAGTGATAGCCATTTTCAATTTTTCCATCACCCTCCATCTTTAAAGGGACTCTCTCAGATGATATGAATGGGGAATCAAGGCTTATTTTGTAAACAGCCTTAGTATCATTCTAAAATCCCACTCAAGTAGTATATATTCAAAAATTGTCTCTAAACTACTAGAATTGGGAAATCTTTTTAACCATGAATGACAATTTCATATAATTCTATAGCACAGAATTTTCAGAATATCATCTCATTTTAGCTACTTAGAAACCTTGAGTAGACCAAATATTATTATTTCCATTTGCTTATAGTTTCTGTAGGAAGAAACTAAGCTTAACA
Source organism: Eschrichtius robustus (assembly GCF_028021215.1). Lineage (NCBI taxonomy): Eukaryota > Metazoa > Chordata > Mammalia > Artiodactyla > Eschrichtiidae > Eschrichtius > Eschrichtius robustus. The sequence goes on from NC_090840.1 coordinate 18,568,813, forward strand.
GAAGATAAAAATTCAGGTTCTCTCAATATATATATATTTTTAAAAAATTAATTATTTAATTAATTTTTGACTGCGTTGGTTCTTTGTTGCTGTGCGGGCTTTCTCTAGTCACTGAGATCGGGGGCTACTGTTCATTGCGGTGCGCGGGCTTCTCACTGCGGTAGCTTCTCTTGTTGTGGAGCAGGGGCTCTAGACGTGCGGGCTCAGTAGTTGTGGCTCACTGGCTTGGCTCTAGAGTGCAGGCTCAGTAGTTGTGGCACACGGGCTCAGTTACTCCGCGGCATGTGGGATCTTCCCGGACCTGGGCTCGAACCCGTGTTCCCTACATTGGCAGGCAGATTCTTAACCACTGTGCCACCAGGGAAGTCCCTCAATGTATTGTTGAAGTAATCATACAAAGAGGCCATTAGACTGAGATGGTTCTGATGCCTTGGTAGTTTAGTGAGCAACCCAAAAGCTAAGCCAGATTCAATTCTTATAAATACCTCAAGGTATTTACAACCAATCACAAACAACCAATCACAAACAGACAACTAGATTTTCTCAAATAATGCAACAGCATAAGCTATAAGCAGGGACTTCCCTGGCGGTCTAGTGGTTAATACTCCACGCTTCCACTGCAGGGGGCATGGGTTAAATCCCTGGTCGCGGAACTAAGATCCTACATGCCTCACAGTGTGGCATAAGCTATAACCAATCAAATAATTTCCTTGCTTTGCATGTGCATCTTCTCCATAAAAACCTTGCCCCTAGCTCCTGTCAGTGGAGTGCTCCTGACCACTTCCAGTTTTGAATAAATTTTGAATAAATTTGTCCGATTTGAATAAATTTTTGCTCAAGTAAACTCAAAAATTTTAGCATGCCTCAGTTTATCTTTTTAAAGGTATTAAAGAAAAACACTATATGAACAGAAAAATTTACATACATATCAGTACAATAATGGCTAATTGATATTGTTTGTAATATGAATTACACTAAAACAAGAGTTCTTGAAAGGTAAGTGGAAGATAACTTTAAAAAAGGGAAGTTACAATAGCAAAGACATGGAAACAACCTAAATGTCCATCGACAGATGAATGGATAAAGAAGATGTGGTATATATATATATATATATATATATATATATATATATATACACACAGTGAAATATTACTCATCCATAAAAAAGAACAAAATAATGCCATTTGCGGCAACATGGATGCCACTAGAGGTTATCATACTAAGTCAGAAAAAGACATATGATATCACTTATATGTGCAATCTAGAATATGGCACAAATGAACCTATCTACAAAACAGAAACAGACTCACAGAGAACAGGTGTGGTTGCCAAGGGGCAGAGGGAGGGGGAGGGATGGACTGGGAGTTTGGGGTTAGTAGATGCAAACTATTACATTTAGAATGGATAAACAACAATGTCCTACTGTATAGCACAGGGAACTATATCCAATCTCCTGGGATAAACCATAATGGAAAAGAATATGACAAAAGAACGTATATATGTGTGTAACTGAGTCACTTTGCTATAATATATAATGTGCAGAAATTAGCACAACATTGTAAATCAACTATACTTCAATGAACAAACAAAAGAAAGAAAGAAAGTGAAGTTATCCATAAAGAAATAGTATAATTTTATCCTTCTGGATACCCAGAAAAAAATAGACAGGATTTGGAGTTGCGAAGATGATACTATTTTCGACTATTAGTTTGTTCCTCTCCTATGCCAATAACATATATATTTTTTATTTTATTTTATTTATAAATTTATTTTATTTTTAGCTGCATTGGGTCTTCATTGCTTTGCGTGGGCTTTCTCTAGTTACTGTGAGCAACTACTCTTGGTTGCGGTGCACGGGGTTCTCACTGTGGTGGCTCCTCTTGTTGCAGAGCACGGGCTCTAGGCACGCGGGCTCAGTAGTTGTGGCTCGCGGTCTCTGGAGCACAGGCTCAGTCGTTGTGACGCACGGGCTTAGTTGCTCGGCGGCACGTAGGATCTTCCCGGACCAGGGCTCGAACTCGTGTCCCCTGCATTGGCAGGCAGACTCTCAACCACTGCGCCACCAGGGAAGCCCGCCAGTACCATATTGACCATATTGAGTGAAAAACATGGTTCTGAAATAGAAAACAAAAGCGTCCTTTACTAGTTGAATGCTCATCCCTCAATACCCAGCTGAACCTTTGGACATTCAGAGGCCAAATTAATCATTCTGTCTCTCGGGCCTCTGCAGCATTTTGTAAATTGGTATATTACAATTATATTTCAGCATTATATTTTAGCTAATTTTTAGGTGTTTCCCTCACTATGTAAGCATTGTGGATTTCCAATTTTATTCAGTATCTTTGTATCCTCTGCTTCCAACTTAGTCCTGGCAGTTGGCGAGGCGCTCAATATCTCTTTAACAAATAATGAACAATCGTGTAAACGGATGAGACTGATTTCCGAAGACAAATTTGACAAATATCAACATTATATGACCAAGTTCCTCTCATTTTCTACCAACCTACTGGTTGGATTAAATTACTATTCATTTTTGTTCAAACGTGCACTGTATTATTCCTCTGTGCCAACAGGTTAGAAACATTTTCCGCAGAGAAAATGGTTTTTTGGGCACAGAAAATGATGCCCACGAGAATGAAAGATTTAACCCTGCTTCCAGGCTTTGTCCTTCGCGCGTGTCTCTCCCCTCTGTCCTTCCACACGGTTATAAAGAGCGCCAGACTCCCACGAGGGGAAGCAGCGCGCAGGATGGCCATTTGCTGGTCCCGGCAGCGAGGGTCAGGTCGATCTCAGCCCACAAGGAACGCGCGAGCCTGGGCAGGTTGCCGGCGGGCCGTCCGTTCTGCGCACGCGCAGGCGGCCAGTGCGGCCCGCGGACCTGCAGGCGGTGGCGAGCGCGCGGCTCGTCTCTGCCGCGGTCCGGTGAGGAGCTGCGCCTCGGCGTGCCCGGCTGCCGCCGCAGAGCAGTCGCCGCTTCTGGTCACGCGCGGGATGCTGCTTCTGGCGTTGGGCGGCCCGTGGGCGGCCGGCCTGCGGCTCGGTGGGAAGAGGACGGCACCGTGGGCAGCCACTGCGCTCCGAGGCCCTAGGGCGGCCGTCTGGCGGGCGGCTTCCTGCAGAGGCTCCTCGGGGCGGGGCGGCGGCGGGGGCGCGGGGCTGTCGGCAGCCGCGACGCTTCTGCCGTGTCGGGTGCGAGCGCAGGTCGGCGGTCAGAGGGCTCGCGGACCCGAGTAAGGGCGGGGGTGGGAGTAGCACCGGGCCTGGGGAGCCCGGCTCTCCCATAGCTTCTCCCCGGCCTGCACGGCGGCTCTGGTGCTGAAGGAGCCCCGTGCTGCGGGGCTGGCAGGAGAGGCCGGCTTCGGCCTGGGCGACAGGCCGGTGCTCCCGGGGTTCGCAGCCCCCGCGAGTCCAGCAGTGTCCCTTGGAAAGTGCTTATTTTCTGGGCGGTTCCAGTCACTTTACAGAGATGGTTGCAAATCCAGCGGGCTTGTGAGGACTCTCATTTTTTTTTTTCTGTCGAGCGCAAGCTCGGAAGGGTTAATTTGCAGCGAGATTAGATGCACCACGTGGAGACCGAACTGAAAGAACTCGGGGAACCTGATTTTGAGTTTGTTCTGTTTTTTATTAGGTGGCTCTATTTTTAGGAATTCCTTTGCTCCTTGGAAAAATGGGATGGAGACATTAATCCTTCTCATTTGAATCTGAATAAATTGTCTCCTAATCCTGCCCTGTAAAATATTAGGATTAGCAAACATGGTTGAAATTTGGGAGGAAAGGCCAACGCTGGAATTGGAATGGCATTAAATCTCAGCATAAAGGGATTAGGCACGCCTTCTACATCTTGAAGAGCGTGTGTTGTGAAAGTCATTTGCAGAGGTTCGGGCAACTCTTTTGTTCCTGTGAAATTTGATGTAGGAGTTCAAGTAAAATATTTTCCTTGCGAGGAGCAAGGGATGGATACGAGACCCTTGGGGAAAGAGTTATTCTTTTTTTTTTTTTTTTTTTAATACTAGCTATAGTATAAATATTTTAGAAGTATTAAAAGAAGTCTGGACTTTAAACTTTCTGAATTTGCAGTATTTTACTTACATAATTAAACTTAATTTTTTAAAAAAAGCTAATGCATTTAAATCTTTGACAGTTGAGCGAGAGTGATGTGGAATAGAAGAAACTATTCCACTAACTTTTTACTTGTTTAAGGTCACACTTTAAAATGCTTCTAGCTGGGATGCAAACCTAGGTCTTCAAACTCCCAATTCAATGTCTACTTGTGAGTGGAATTAAGGAGAGCCATTCTGTTACTCAGTTTGCTTTCTTTAGCTTTGTAGATTATTGGAAGAATTCCTTAAATCACCCCATGTGATAAGTTCTCTTTTACTCATTATTATATTTTTCAAAATAAACTTAAAAAAATTTAAAAGTTGGCCTAAAATGCAATTTATCATGTACTCACATTATAATGGTCTCTGTTTCAATAGATACCTGTTTGTTGGGAAAGATGTGTTCGATGTTTACATACACAACTTGAAAAATCAGAAGATGGAAGGCTGATTTATACTGGGAATCTGGCCCGAACAGTATTTGGTGGGTAATCAGAAGTGAGGATATTTCCTTTTTAACCCCCCCTTTTACTTATAAAAAAGGTTCTTAGCATATGATACTTATTATTTTAGCACCTTGTAATTGCAAGACAGAAGGAAAAATTATAATTTTTTTCTTGTGGTCTGTTGATAAAAGATTTAGAGGTTAAGACCTTTGCATTTTTAGGAGATTTAAAAAGGTTTTTGTAGACTCTTATGACTTTCTGATCTTATGGCTGGGCACTAAAGATTCCATCCTTTGGTCACCTCTCGGGATGTTTAGCAACAAAATAAAACAGAACAAAAAGTGTATGTTTATGTAATGTTTGAATATGCAGAGGAAAAAAATATGGGCGAATACCTCTTAGTTATTTCGGGTAAGTAGACATTTACGGTATATGTTTTTAGATTTTGCAGTTAAAATGAGCAGTAATACTTTTATAATTCAAAGATATATTAACTTTACATTTTTTTAGGTCATCTTAGAATTTTCAGCAAACATATTTACTTAGTGGTTTTCCAGGTAGTAGGGAGTTATCGTGGAGAAGGAAAGGGCAGTGTATTAGATAGCTACAAGTTTAAAGCTCTTTCCTTAGGTCATAATTCAGTATTTAGTATGGAATATTTTAGTAGGGAAAGTCAGAAGAACTTAAGTTTGTGATTTGTTCAAGTTCCTGAGGTTGTATTTCATTTTAATAATCATAAAAAAAAAAGTATAACCTGAAATATCTGGAGGATTTCTTTATAGCCAAGTTGGCCACAAGATTTCTGTGCCCCATTTGCATGTGTGTTTTTGATCATGCTGGTGTTAACCAGTTGTCTAAAATTTAATCTGGAAGTCTGTAAGTTCTCAAGAGTGTGTGACATTAAAATAGAGTATGTTTAAAATACAATTTTAGCTATTTAAAACTTTTTGGGAATAAGGACTGATTATAATCAGTATTGAGTGGCGTTCTGAAGTTATTGGAATAATCAATTTCGGATGGTAGAAATTTCTTCAGAAGTCACAACATGAGTGGGCCACTGAGCCTGTTTCTCATCTCTGGATTGAGCCTAGGATACCTAGATTGATGCCCTTGAGATGTGTTCACCGTGACCCCCATGGTACCCTTCTTTCTGAATACAGACACCGTTCCTTCAAATGAAGGGAAGGCTTAATCAATTTTTTTCATGTTCCCACTTGACTCAATTCTGAAGAGAAGAGAATATAGATAGGAATTAATTTTAGTGTGGGTACGATATAATATTTGTGGAAGAGCAGAGCTACGCATGATATTCAAAGTTCTAGAACTGTAACCTGTAGAAGAATTTAATGTTTGAGTTCCTTCAATATTATATTAATAAGAAGTCACTGTATTTATCAGGGATTAATATTTTTTCTGTGTAAAACTGAGTGAGAGACATTAACATAGCGGTACCATTTAAACTACCAAATTGGGTCCTAATTTAAAGATATTTGAAGGGACTTTTAGTTGACGGTTCTTGTTAATTCAGCAGCAAATAATTACAGATGTCATAGTATTCTCATTTTAAGATGAGTAGAATTTGAACATGAAGACGTATGAAAGAAGGGCATCCCAGGCACGGAAGTAGTATGAGCAAAGGCATGAGAATATGTTTAGAAAATAGCAATTACTTCAATCCAGGCATAATAAAGTGTATGTATGTATAAGTTTCCTAGGGCTCTTACAATACATTTCCACAGGCTTGGTGGATTAAAACAACAAAAATTTATTCTCACAGTTCTGAAGGCTAGAAGTCTGAAATCAAGGTGTTGGCATTCCGTGCTGTCTGAAGGCTCTAGGAAAGAGCTTGTCCTTGTCTCTTCCAACTTCTGGTGGCTCCCAGCAATCCTTCATGTTTCCTTGGCTTGTAGCTGCATAACTCCAGTCTCTGCCACCTACTTCGCACGGCGTTCTCTGTGTCTCTGCTTGTCTTGTTCTGTCCTTTTAAGGATACTCTCATTGGACGTAGGGCCCACCGTAATCCAGTATGATCTCATCTCAACTTTTAATTGTCTGCAAAGACCCTATTTCCAAATAAGGTCACGTTCTAAAGTTCTAAATGGATGTGAATTTTGAGGGGACACTATTCAACCTACTATAGTGTGAAAGAGTAATGGGGAAAACAGGTAGTTGGAAGGGCTAAGGAGGCTTTTATATAGAAGGCAGCTTGGTCCCCATTGAATCCCATGTGTACCAATGTCATGGCATCTACCTGTGGGGGGAAGGAATTATTTTTAAATTACTGATGCAAAATAAGCCTTCAAGCAAGAGTGAGGTATGAGAGTGTCTGCTTTGTTATAGCCTCACCAACAGAGTATGATGTCATATTTTTAGTTTTTGCCAGTTTGGGGGAAAAACGGTATCTCACTGTGGTTTTAATTGAATGTTTCTTATGATTGAGGCGTAGCATCATTTCATCTGTTGAAAGGCCGTGTGCATTTTTGTTTCATTGAACTGTCTGCTTATATTTCTGGCATGTTTGTTTATTGGGTTGTTGATCTTTTCTTCTCATATACTAGAAACCTTTTGTGTATTGGGGATATTAACCCTTTGTCATATAAGCTGCAAATATTTTTCTCATTTGTCTCTTTGTTTACGGTATTTATGTCCATGTACATTTTAAAAAGGTGATCAGGTGTATCAACTTTCCCCTTGATTGCCTCTGTATTTTCGGTCATAATTAGAAAAGTTTTCCTATTCTTAGATTATAAAGGACTTCACGGGTATTTTCTTCTTATACCTTTCTTATTCTATACACTTAAATCTCTGGATTATTTGGAGTTTTCCTGGTATGTGGTATGAGGGATAGACTGAATTTTCTCTGAATCTGGTTGTCCCAGCACCACTTATTTTAGATTGTATCTTTGTTCTATACTAAATTTCCATATGCAGTTAGGTTTGTGTCTAGATTTCCCGTTTTTTCCCATTGATCTGTTTATGTACTGAGCCAGTACCACACTATTTTAATTATAGAATCTTATGTTTTAGTATCTAACCCTCCCCCCTTTTTTGCTTCCTTTGTTTTTCCAAAATAACTATAATCAACCCTTCTAGGATCTCAACTTGTCTGTTTTCCAAACAGATGGTATTTGATCATGTTAAAATTGTACCTTCAAACTAAGAAAATTTACATTTTAAGTTATTTATTTATTTGCTGTGGTAAAATAGACATAAAGTAAAAGTTACCATTTTGATCATTTTTAAGTATACAGTTCAGAAGTCACTGGTTTTTTAATCTTTCTAACGTGATAAGTAAAAATATCTCACTATTTTAACTTGAATGTTTTTCCTTGGTAAAGAAGTTGATTACCTTTCCCATATGTTTCTTAACCACTGGTGGTGTTTTTTGTTTGTTTGTTTTTTAATTTGCTGTTTTAATGCTGGGCACTTAGCCTGAAAAAGTTAGCCTCATATTTGAACATTTTATGTTAGATCTGTGGAAATGCTTGTTAATAGAGAGCTTTATTTGATTATCTGCTGACTGAATTAACTTTTATAGTATTCATAAAGAGTTTTGAGTAATAGTAAACCTTTTATTGGGAACTGAGATAGAAGCCAGTCAACCCTAAAGCGGACTTTCCAGCTGGAGAGGCAGTGCATTGTAACGGCCAACAGCCTGGACCCTAGAGTCAGATTGCCTGGGTTTAAATCCCAGCACAGCTACTTGGTAGCTATGTGACATTGAGCAAGTACCTCATATTTTCTCATCTTTTAAATGGGAGTGATGATGATGATAATCATACATCAGTCTCATAGGGCTTTTTTCTAGATTTCATGAATGAAATATGTAAAGTGCTTAAAATAGAGCCTGGAATATAATAAGCACTATATAGGTGTTTTGGTTTTGTTGTTTTGATGATGATGTTGTAGGGAGAAAGGTGGAAGAATTAATTGGATAGGTTGATTCTTTTATAAAAGTTGAAAGTGTTAATCTTCTCCCATTTTTTTTTCTTATTTAGGTGTGAAATGTTTTTCTTACTCTACAAGTCTGATCAGCCTTGCATTTCTACCGTACATTTTTGCACAAAATAATATTATATTTGGAAGTCTGCCTTTGCAAATCTTATTTTATGGCATCATAGGAAGCTTTACAGTGATCACTCCAGCACTGCTTCACTTGCTTACAAAAGGCTACGTCATTCGGTTGTACCATGAGGCCACAACAGACACTTACAAAGCCATTACTTACAACGTTGTGCTTTTGGAAACAAGTACAGTGTTCCACCAGAATGACGTGAAGATTCCAAATAGCACACATGTGTTTACCACCTTTTATGCTAAAACAAAATCACTGTTAGTTAATCCAGCACTCTTTCCAAACCCTGAAGACTATAACCATCTAATGGGTTATGACAAGCCATTCACTTTTGATGTGGAAGAAGCCAGTGAAAAGAAACAGCTTAAAGAAGAGAAATGAGTCTATCGTTTTTATGTTTGTGCTTAAATGTGATTTATGTTCCAGTGTATAATAATTGCCTTTACTTTTGATTTTTGTTAGTGACTGATTGTTAAAAACGTAATTTGAAATTGTATTACAGAACTTTTAATTTCCAGAGAATTATGTTCCTTTATAATAAAAAAAGTTATGTTTGAAAAACAAAACATACAATACTCTTATCATTTGTGTTAAAAGGGTGCTCAGAGGCAAAGAATATACAAATCAATTTTCACTGCAAAGTAAAGGAGCTGTTACAGTGGAGGATTACTGGACTGAATGTCAATATTATGACATAGTATGAGTGTGTTTCATGTTTGGTAATTGCAATCATTGTTGCTTTTGTTGTGGTCATCCATGTACAATGCTTGGTGTCAGTCTATTTATCTCTTGTAAAAATAAAATACAGTGTGTGTGTGTGAAAAAAAAAGGGTGTGAAAATACATGTATATGCTGACATATGCATGGTTACTTTTATATAATAAGTGTGATTGCCTCTCAGCTGGGGATTGGATGTCAGAAGCAAATGGGAAAGTTATTTTTCCTTTGTGTTTGGATTTTTCTAAGGATGTAGATATTACCTTTGCCCACATTGAAAACTCTTTAAAAATTCACAGATTATGGGAAACTGTTAATCTGCTTCCTTTGGCTCAGAGCACAGGTTTTTGCCTATCTTCTCTGGCATGGCTGCCCACGTTAAAGATATCCATGTCCAGTAGGGTGTGGTTAGCTCTTGGGGAAGTGGTGACCTAAGCAGTATCGTCTTCAGTGGTTCCATTTGTCCCTCCATGTGCACTCTCCTTTGTTACACCCTATCACAGTGGGAAAATTGTATGTACTACATAGATGGATAGTACCTTTTATAAAATAAAAGTCTCCATGCTAATGTTAAGTTGGTTCTTGTGAAGGATTTTCAGCCAGGAACAAAGGGCCTCAAATCATGCTATTTAGACTAGTAGATACTGATTAAGTGCCTAGAGGGTGTCAGGTACTGGGCTAGTTGCCAGAGTCACAGTTAAGAACAAAACACCCAGTCTGTAGAGAGCTGCCTAACATCTATCACCTGCCACGATGATTAATCTTTCTGGCTTGCCTGTGTATGAGGAAGGTGGGTGGAGAAGCAGCAGGGACATCACTAGTTCTTAGGGGAAAGATCATTCAAGTCTGAAGCTGCTAGAAGGTTATAGGAGACAGCTTAAGGTAGAACAGTGCTCATCTTTCTGAGACTTAGAGCCTGCCCTCTGTTGGATCAGCCAGCTTGTGGTCTTAGTAGAGGGCGGGCTCTATTCTCAGATGAACAAGCTGCCACCACCTCTGTCCTCAGTTTGGGCCTCTGCCTGTCTGCTTTTCTGTCCTCTGTCACCTAGATATGGACCTGTTGCTATCTTAGCAGTTAATGTGATTTATATCTTTCTGTAAAAAGATTATTCCATAATCAAAATACTCATTATCAAATGTTAGATAAATATTAGAAGAAAACAGTGTTGTTAACATTTCAAAGTTTTCTCTCAAGGGTCAGTTTTCTCATAACTTGTTTTTAGTACATCCTATCTCTTGCTTTAAATGTCCTGTATCCATGCAACCATTTTGTCACCTGTGGAGTGGAGTGAAAATCCTATTTTTATGAGTATCAATAATTCCTCAGGGGCTTCCCTGGTGGCGCAGTTGTTGAGAATCTGCCTGCCAATGCAGGGGACACGGGTTCGAGCCCTGGTCTGGGAAGATCCCACTTGCCGCGGAGCAACTGGGCCCGTGAGCCACAACTACCGAGCCTGCGTGTCTGGAGCCTGTGCTCCGCAACAAGAGAGGCCGCGACAGTGAGAGGCCCGCGCGCCGCGATGAAGAGTGGCCCCCGCTCGCCGCAACTAGAGAAAGCCCTCGCACAGAAACAAAGACCCGACACAGCCAAAAATAAATAAATAAATTAATTTAAAAAATAATTCCTCAGATTGTTTAGAGAAAAGAAAAAAGGCTTAAAAGACTACATGAGAAAGATGACTTCTCAAGGGCATGATTTGGAGTGAGACCAAGATGTAGAAAAGGATCAGCATGCATAGGATACCATAATGATTCATCACTGAAATAAGTCTGCAGAAACAGCTCAGGCCAAGGTAAGAGATATACGCACGTCCTTCCATGCCACTTTACTACCCTCTCCCCAGGCAGAGTAATCTTGGAAAGATTAGGAAGGTGGTGAGTCTCCCTCTACCTAAGGGAAGGATATTGAGTCAGTTTTATTTGAGTCTCAAAGGGCAGGGTGATCGCATTGGACCTCTGGGTTACATCAGATAGTATACCCTTTGACAATAAGATGTAATCCTTTTCCTCAACGTAGATTACATCGTACTGAAAGACTTCAGCTTTTGGAAGCAAAAGTAACAAAATGGTCATTAGGTATGAATGACAGCCTTAGCTTGGACACATTCGTTAAAATTGTATTCTGATTTTTTCAGAAAAAGTGACTCTATCATCCAGATTCATTGTTTCATCTAGACCACTTGCTCTCTACTTTTATTTGGAACCAAATCCCAGACATCATAAGATTTCTTTCTTAAATATTTAATTTTGTAACTCTACAAGATAAAGACTTAAAAAAATAACAATACCATCATAATACCTAAGCTGCCCTTGACCCCCAGTGTTATCAAATATCCAGTCTACTCAAATTTCCAATTGTTTCATAATTTCCACCCCCCCCCCCATTTTGTTTGGATTAAGATCTAATTAAAGTTCCCACCTTATTCACACCTATTTTCTAAGTGTCTTTTAAGACTTCTAATCTATGGGCCCTTCTAAATTTTTCACTTTGTTTTTGTTTTTTTAGGCCCTGCCACACGGCATGTGAGATCTTAGTTCCCCAACCAGGGATCAAACCTGGCCCCCGGCAGCAGAAGCACGAAATCCTGACCACTGGATTGCCAGGGAATTCCCTCTTTCACTTTGTTGCCCACCCCCACGCCACCCCCTGCCCCTTGCAAATCATCTGTTGAAGAAACTGAGTTTTTTGTCCTATATTATGTTTTCATGGTCTAGATTTTCTGATTATATCCCCAAGGTGTAGTTTACCATGTTTGTCTGTCTACTGTATTTGCTATAAATTGGGGCTTCATCAGGTTGAGGTTTGATTATTTTGGATAAGACTGATTCATAGCTGATGTTGTTTGTATTATTTTTCTATTGTTGCATAACAAATTGCCCCTAAAACTTAGAGGTTTAAAACATCAACGTTTATGATATTGCACAGTGTCTGTTGGTCAGGTATTTGGGAATGGCTTAATTGAGGGGGTGTGGCTCAGGTACTCTCATGGGGTTGCAGTCAAGATATCAGCCGGTGCTCCTGTCATTTGAAGGCTGGGCTGGGGCAGGAGGAACTGCTTCCAAGGTGGCTCACTCACATGAATGACAAATTGGTGCTGGTCTTTTGGGAGGAGGCCTTGGTTTTTTGCCACATGGATCTCTCTTTAGAGCTACTTGTTTCCCCCAGAGCAATTGATCCAGGAGAGCAAGGTAGAGGGTAAAATGTCTTTTATGATCTACCTTGGAAGTTGCACATTATCATTGTGCAATATTTTCTTAGTTACGCAGTCACCCTTATACATTGTTGAAGGGGGCTACACAAGGATTTGCATACCAAGAAGTAAGGATCATTGGGAGTCATCTTGGAGGTTGGCTACCACCATGTTCATCCATCAAGAAGTATACAATGTCTTTCTGTCTCTCTCTCTGTGACGTTAGCAACTACTAATGCTCAGTGCCCAAGTTTACTAATTCATTAGGTGTTGCAAAATGGTTATATTCTATCATTCCTTTTTCATATATTAGCTGAAATACTTCTAAAAGTGGAGAGAAGAGTATGAGAAGGCAAGGGAAACTTGCCTCTCTGTACTATTTGGTTACCAGTAGTTCCGCTTCTATAGAAAAGTCAGGATAAATGCTTGATTCTTTCCCTTTATCAGTTTTCAAAATAGAGTTGGTTTCCTAGCATCATCTGCTGATTAGACTTTAAAAAAATTATTATGAGCTTATTGATTTGAATATATTTGATATATTTCAATTCATCGCAGTTACTATCTTATTAATGATAGTAATAGTCTACAGGTAGGCTGAATGTTCATGTCTGGAAGCTGTGAATGTTACGTTAAATGGCAAAAGGGAATTTATAGGTGGATCTTGAGTTGGGGAGATTATCATGGATTATCCAAATGGTTCCAGTGTAATCACAGGGTCCTTATAACAGGGAGGCAGGGTATCAGAGGAGAGGCGAAGTGATGATGGAACCAGAGAGGACAGTGCTGAACTTTGAAGATGGAGGAATGGAAGGATTGCAGCTCTCAAACTGAAAAAGGCAAGTAAACAGTCTTCCCCTGGAGTCTCCAGAAGAACTAGGTATGCTGACTCCTTGCTTTTAGCCCATTGAAACTGATTTCAGACTTCTGACCTCCAGAACTGTAAGAGAATTCATTTGTATTGTGTGTGTGTGTGTTTTCCGCATAGCATGGCTTGTGGGATCTTAGTTCACCGACCAGGGATCGAACCTGGGCCCTCGGCAGTGAAAATTAGAGTCCTAACCACTGGACTGCCAGGGAATTCCCCATTTGTATTGTTTTTAGGGCACTAAGTTTGTGGTTATTTGTTACAGCAGCAATAGGAAACCCATCTTTGGTCAATGGGACTGTCATCAAATTGGGTGTCTAATATGATCAGATGTTTTAGGCTCATCTTGAACCTTTTCTGCCTCAGACCTGGAAACAGTAATTTCTCTAGAGTATTTGTTCCCTTTAGTGGGAAATGGTATTTCGAGACTACTAGAAGCGTTCATGGATTTGTCCTCTTTTTTTCCCCCCACTTAAAAAGTATGTTTTTAAATTGTGGAAAATACATATAACATAAAATTTACCATCTTAACCACATTTTTTTTTTTTTTGGCCGCACTGGGCAGCTTGTGGGATCTTAGTTCCCCGACCAGGGATCAAACCCATGTGCCCTGCAGTGGAAGCATGGAGTCCTAACCGCTGGACCTCCAGGGAATTCTCCATCTTAACCAATTTTAAGTGTACGGTTCAGTAGTGTTAACTGTATTCACCTTGCTGTGCAACAGATCTCTAGAACTTTTTCACCTTGCCAACCTGAAACAATACCCATTGAGCAACTCCCCATTTCCCCAGACTACGCCCCACCCCATGGATTTTTACCTTTAAAAAAATGGGAAAGTGGTACAGTTCTTTAGTAAAACCTTTTACAAATATGATTATTTTCCTCTAAACTTGTAGGTTTTTAAGGCCCCGACTCCATGCCATTTTTTGGCTACTAATCCCAGACCATGTCCTTTAAAGAATTTCAGGTAGCAAAGCATCTAAAGCGGTGGCTGTCTTTCTAGAACAAAGTGAGAGTTTTGGAATGAAATACATTCCACACACAAAATAATGACCATTTTAAGGTATTCCCTGGACCTGTAGTTTGCTAAAGTGAGTGCATTCTCAAGCCTGGTGAGACCCTCCCACCCACCATGCAGAACTACAGCTAATGTCCTGTGTCTGGGGTCTCATCCAGCCGGGCTCTACCCTTTGGCTGAACCTGTTGCCGAGCAGAAACACTTTGCATGAGCCTGTTCAGTTCAGAGCTTTAGGTTCTGCTCTCTGGCCATGAGAATTGTTGTATAAAGAACTTGTGGGAGGGAATTCCCTGGCGGTCTAGCGGTTAGGACTCCACGCTTCCAAGCCCAGCGGCATTGCCATAAATAAAGAAAGAAGGAATAGGAGGGGGTGCTTAGGGTTTAAAAAAAAAAAGAACTTGTGGGAGAGAGAATAGCAATGCAGAGGGATAAAGAGTGCTAGTCTTTTGATCTTCTAAAGAAGACCTACAGGCTGGTTTTTTTACTATTGATTGGGAAGTACTGGTTTTGTTTTTAAAGCTCTGTGCTCTCATTTGTATCATGTGTTCGCAAAGAGTACATTCTGAATCATTTTCCTTTCCTCTTGCAGGAAGTGCTCAGATATTAAACACACACACACACACATTCAAAAGAGGAAACAGTTGGATAGGAACTCAGAAATCATGTGACTGATGACTAAGTTAAATTTTTTCTACTTATTAAAAAGGAAGAGTCTGATGATTAGTTACTGATTGTCATTGCAATTTTAAAGTTTTGAAGATACTGAATCATGTTCCCATTTATGCTTTTTTCCACCCTGTTTTCTTCCACATTTACTGAACCTGGAGAGAAACTCTGGATCTGCAACTCCTCTGACACAAGTGTTTGGTACTCCTACTGTGGTAAGTACGAGGGCAAAAGCAGGTACTCATAATGTCAACTGTTCCAAGGGCAAGTTTTCACAGGAACCTTTTTCTGCTGTCGCCGGGATGCAGGAAATGATCGTATGTTCCAGCTGCCGGAGAGGCTGCTGGCAGCAAAAGTGATGTCTGGTTCCTGCCCTGGGTGGATTTTCTCCATCCGTCACCGGCCTCACAGGTCTCTGAACTGTGTTGCACTTGACCTCCAAGTGCTTCTATCCTTTCCTGTGGTCAGCTATCTCTACCTTGAACCCAGTTTCTGATTCTTCCCAGTCTGGGCAGAACTATCTGCTTCTGAGATTTTGCCTCAGGCCCAAGACTGACCGGGTCTTCTTGAGAAGGTAGAACAGTCCTAGCTGCTGCTTGGAATTGATTATAGCTCCAGGCAATGATTTTTTTTTTTCCCCAACGTTATGTTGGGTGTATAACAGGTGCTCTGTAAGTGTTTCAGGCTGTGGTTTTTGAAGGCTCTTGGACTTACCTCCCTAATTGGTTGTAAGGCTGATTCTGTCAGTTACTGTGTGACCTTGAGCAAAGTCTTAGCCTCTCTGTGCCTCAGGTTTTTTATCTGTAAAGTGAAAGTGATTTTTGAACCCATTTTACAAGGATTGTTTTGAGGTAAAATTTTTAGCACAGAGCCACATAGAAACAATAATATTGATTACTTAAAAAAAAAAAAAATCAGCCACACTCTAATTCTATTTACTGGTTGGATCACTGTTGTTTTGTTTTATCTTGTTTTGTTCTGTTTTCCCTCTTTCTCTACAAATATCTGCTGGTCTGAAAGCACAGCTTCGGGGCTTGACTACTGTTTTGGTTTGGTGCTTTGCACTGTGTTGCTCACCATAGGTTGGCTGGCCTTTTCTACCCACTAGTGATATCAGGAAGGTTTAAGGGGATGCTCCCGAAAATACTTGCTAGCTGAAATCCTCATGGGAAAAAAGGATTTATGGTCTAATCATTTGGGGGAGATTTACAAATGTACTTTGAGTTCTGAGAAGTTCTGCAATAAAGAAACCTATTTAATCCCCCAATTTTCCGTTTTATTTTGTGTTATTTTTTGAGTGTGTGTTTACAATCCTGCAAATGCACTCTGGCAAATATTAATATAAAGTTACTTCTGGGGAATTAGGGTAATTGCCAGATGTGGGAACAGGACCTAAGTGTGTGACTAGTCTCAGACTGGTGGCTTTTTTTTCTGTCTGTGATTGTGCTGAATTCCCTGAAAATTCCCCACCCCACAAGGTCAGTTTACACTGCCCTGTTCCAGGCCCTCTTCAGCGCACTCGGCCCCCTTCTCTCCTCTCCTTTGGCACTTCTACTCCATGCATTGATTATGCCACCTTCTCTGTGCTGTATTTCCTATGGCCTTTATTTATATAACACTTCATATTATTATTTAGCTTTTAATCTTCTAGTAACACTGACTCAATTTGTCTTCTGATTTGATTTTTGAGGAGGGATTTTATCTGTTTCTCTCCAATGCTGAGAAATTCTGTGGTCCTTTCCTGCTGCCCCACGGATGTAGGGACCGTGGAGAGCAAGTGGGATGTACAGCTAAGCGAGACCCTGCTTGCTGCCATGCCCCTCTCCCCTGCCCCTGCCACGTCAACCTTTCCCTGCCTTAGAGAATCCGTCCTGGCTGAGATGGAAATGCGTCATTTGTGGGAAGCGCTGATCCCTCTAGGTATTATTGTCAGGATGTTGGTGACGACAATTCAGTCCTTTCTGTGAGGATGATTCCCATTTGGCCAAGCTACTGGGCATACACGGTATACATGTTTGCTAGGGCTGCCATAAAAAACATCACAGACTGGGTGGCTTAAACAGCAGAAATTTATTTCTCACAGTTCTGGAGGCAGGAAATCCAAGATCAAGGGTCAGCAGGTTTGGTTTCCTTCTGAGGCCTCTCTCCTTGGCTTGCAGATGGCTGTCTTCTTGCCATGTCTTCAAATGGCTTTTTCTCTATATGCACTCATTCCTGGTGACTCCCTGTATGTCTAAATCTCCTCTTCTTCTAAGACACCAACGGTATTGGATTAGGGCCTACCCTAATGACCTCATTTTAACTTAATCACCTCTTAAAGGCCCTGTCTCCAAAGACAGTTACATTCTGAGGTACTGGGGATGAGAACTTCAACATATGAATTTAAGGAGAACACAGTTCAGCGCATAACATACAGAAATAGTAAGAACTGGCTGTTTTATCCTCCAGCTTTGGAAAAGGCAGAAAATGTGGCTGTCTGAGTCAGTCCACAGAGCCCTGGACACACACCGTCCCGTAACCTAGAGCTGTCAGACTCAGCTCTAACCTTTTTTTGGCTATGGATAGTCCTGAAACTCAAGGAATTAATGGATTATTTAATTAAACCAATATTCACTGAGCATCTGGCATGTGCCTGTTCTAGACACTGAGGATATTATCTAGCAGTGAACAACAAGACAGAAGTCACGGCCCTCCTGGAGTTTCGATCAGTGAAATATTCAGCATGTCAAATGGTGGTGATTGCTGTGAGAGAAAAATAAAGCAGGGGAGGGGATAGAGACTACAGAGATGGGGATGGGGGTTGCATTTTAAATTAGGACAGGCAAGGAAGGCCTTACTGAGAAGGTGATGTTTAGCAAGGACAGGAATAGCTGAGGGAGTGAGCCACGCCCATATCCAGCAGAAGGGGTGGAGGGAAGAGCAAGCACAATGGCCTTGAGGTGGGAACACGGCTGGTGATGGAGGGATAGCAAGGAGGCCAGCGTGGCTGCGATGGAATGAGTGTGGGGGCAGGTAGCAGAAGATGACATAGAAGGGAATGGGCAGAGGGTGAGGGCCATGTAGGTCAGGGAACGACTTTATCTTTTACTATGAGCAAAGCCTGGTCTGACTCCTGGGTTGATAATAATCTGTAAGGCGGCAAAGGTGGAAGCAGGCGACCTGTTGGGAAGCTGTTGCAATAATCCCGGTGAGCGAGAGAATGGTGACTCGGACCAGAGGGGGAGCAGTGGAGGCGATGAGGAGGGGTCCGGTTCTGGAAGTATTCTGTAGATGGAGCCGACAGGACTTGCTGACTGATTGGACGTATGGTTGCAGCATGGTCCTCCCAGCTAAGTGAGTGTATCTTGGCATCTGGAGGGTCCCCCCAACTCCAAGCAGGCCAGCCTCTTTACTGGCCTTTATTTATACTTCTGTTGATATATATGTGTACTATTCTCTAACCTGAAATATTCGTGTCCATCTTTCTGTTTCATGGAAACCTCTGAGGGCCATCAAAAGTCCTACCTCCCTTACAGAGCCTAGTCAAGTCAGTTGAATTTAATTCAGTTTAATAAGTCTTTAATAGGCATTAGGTTTCATTATTATGCTGAGGAATACTGAGAATGCAAAGGTTATGTTAAGATGTAGCTAGTATCTTCAAGGAACTTCTGGCTTTTGTCTTACTTATGTGTAGTAGGAGGGATAACTATACATATCACCAGGATTCATTTGTTTATTCTGCAAACTCAACATGGCCACTGGGAAGTCTAAGAGCCATTTGGAGCTAGGACTCTTATACTCCTTTCCAAATCTGTTTCTTCCTAAATCTTCTCTATCTCATCATCCACCTAATTCCTTATCCCCAAACCAAGGGTATCCTTAATTATCTCTTTCCCTTATTTTTCACATTGAATTTATCGATGATTCCGTTTTTAATATCCCCAGAATATATTCTAAAGCCAACTACTTTTTTTTTTTTTTTTTTTCTGGCCACACTGTGTGGCTTTTAGGATCTTAGTTCCCTGACTAGGGATTGAGCCCAGGCCATCACAGTGAAAGCACCAAGTCTGAACCACTGGACCGCCAGGGAATTCCCCAACTACTTTTTTTTTTTTAATTTAATTTTTATTTTATATTGGAGTATAGTTGATTTACAATGTTGTATTAGTTTCAAGTATACAGCAAAGTGATTCAGTTATACATCTACAAATATCCATTCTTTTTCAGATTCTTTTCCCGTATAGGTTATTACAGAATATTAAGTAGAGTCCCCTGTGCTACACAGTAGGTCCTGTTGATTATCTATTTTATATATAGTAGTGTATATATGTTAATCCCAAACTCCTAATTTATCCCTCCTCCCCACCTTTCCCCTTTGATAACCGTAAGTTTGTTTTCTATGTCTGTGAGTCTGTTTCTGTTTTGTAAATAAGTTCCTTTGTATCTTTTTTCTAGATTCCACATATAAATGATATCATATGGTATTTGTCTTTCTCTGTCTGACTTACTTCACTTAGTATGATAATATCTAGGTCCATCCATGTTGCCACAAATGGCATTATTTCATTCTTTTTTATGGCCGAGTAATATTCCATTGTATATTCCACATCTTCTTTATCCATTCCTCTGTCGATGGACATTTAGGTTGCTTCCATGTCTTGGCTATTGTAAATAGTTAAAGCCAACTACTTTTCACTTTCCTTTGCTCACCACTCATGTCACCTTCGTCTCTTCTCCGGCCTCTGCAACATCCTCTTAAATTGTCCTTTCTCCACTTTAATTCTTGCCTCCATACAATCAGTTCTTAGCATAGAGACCAGAGAGATCTTTTAAAAATGTAAATAAGTTATATAATGTTATTTCAATTGCTTAAAGCCCCCCAGTGGCATTTCACTACAATTAGAGTGAAATCCCAACTTTGTACCAAGGCGTCCAAGACCCCTCGAGATGGCCCTTGCCTACCTGTCTGATTCCTATGATTCCCATGATTCCCACCCTCCCTCATTATTTTCCATTTACACTGACCTATATTATTATTATGGTTATTGTTTGTATTACCAATATAACCAGCATTAAATTTACCCTTTTAATGATTTTTAAGTGTACAATTCAATGATATTAAGTACATTCACATCACTTTGCAACTATCACCATTATCCATTTTTGGAATTTTTCATCATCCCAAACAGAAACTCTGTACCCATTAAACAGTAACTCCCCATTTCTTCCTCCCCCCTAGTCCCTGGTAACCTCTACTGTCTGTCTCTGTGACTTTGTCTATTATATGTATCTCATGTAACAGTCTTTGTGTATATATGTGTGTGTGTTTGTTTTTGTTGCTTGAACATGTCAAAGTCATTGTCACCTATGAGTCTGTACTCCTGATTACAATGTCCACAGGGTTGGTTGCTTTCTGTCACTCACTTACTGGATACTGTAGTTGAGGTATCTCTACCCATTGCCACCCCCAACTCCTCCATCCCCACCGTACACTCAGTCTTTCTCTCATGGCCCTGTTTGATTTCTTTACTAGAGTGCACATTTATCAAGAGCCGGGCCCTTGCCTGTCTTGTTCATTGTTTCTCTAGTGCCTAGAGCAATATTTGGTGCTAAGCAGAAGTGAATAAACACACATTTATTATCTACAGTGTGTTATGCGCAAGAGACATGAAAAATGAATGAGACATGCTTCCTGCCCTCAAGGCTTGTGCTATTTTTATGAAGAAGACTGACATGCAAGCAAATAATTGTAGTAAACATTTTAAATGACCATCGAAGGATGATCAAGTATTGTGAATGACAGTGTGTTTGTGGCTGTCGGGCTGGGGAGGTGTGGAGGAGTCAAGGAAGACTTAACAGCATTGTTGATATTTGAGTACATTTTGAAGGCAGACAAGGAGTTTCTAGACCGATGAGGACAGGGCATTCCTGTCAGAAGGAACTGCATATTTATGTAATGGAAATTCTGTTAAAGAGGTAAAATGAAGTGCTGTGATGGTTCAACTCCAGCTAATGCTTCCTCCCTTGATCTCCAATAGTACTTAATACCAACACTCAGGGTGGCACTGGTTTCATTTCCTGTGCCAACTGCAGTTGCCTGGACTCTTGGGTTAAGAAGGATTCTGAGGCAGAGCTCAGTGGGAAAAAGTGCTATGGTGGATTCGCAATGCTGACATTTGTGGTTGCAGGGGAAACCAGAGGCTCTTGTACTGTGCTTTTGCTGAACCTCGTCACTACTTTCTGTGGTATTTAATAAACCAAATGTAGAATTTTACCATAAACATGGTGACTTTAAAGTAATAAAGCTATTTTCCGTTAGCTCCCAAACCTTTGCAAATAAATTAAAAATCACATGCTATGTACTGTTATGTGATCTTTTGATTCTTATATCTGATTTTTTTAATGTATGGTGGTCTTGTCTTCCTAGAAAAATCTTAGGCTTCCTGACATAAAGATTAAGGTTACACTTCTATTCTCCACCCTCATCCCACCCTACCCCACTCTGCCTTGCTCTGGTGCTGGCTTAACACTGAGCACCCATAGGGGTATTCTGAATATTTGTCTGATTGCATTGACTTGTCGATGGTTTCTTCATAATCAGACCAACTTCAGACATGTGGGAACCTTAACTGAAGATAGAGAATTGCCCTTATGACATACAACATGGCCCTGGTGATTCACTGCTTTTAACTTGTTCCCGGCTTTGCTCCAGAGTCTTGGTTGGCTTGCTCTGAGGGTCTTCTACAAGCTTATCACTGAGAAAGAAGAGACACATTGCACTGTGCTCGGTAATGCATATGAAAGTGCCCACGTTTCAATACCATGTCAACCTTTCACGGTAAGAAAGTTAATAAGTATATTAATTATGCAAACCTTCAAAAATATAGGTGAAAAAAAAAGAAAAGAAGGCGCCATAAGCCTATCACAGTTAAGAATTAACCACTATGAGCATTCTGATATTTTGGTAAATGTTCTTTTAGATATATAATGATATATGTTGAAAACAGTAAAAGTAGAACCATATTGTATATACTGTTGGGTAACCAGCATTTTTTAAACTTGATAGTATACCATAAACGTCTATAACATTAAATATCCTAAAAATTCATGTTAATGACTGTATATTAATTCAGTAAATAGATGCACAATATTTATTTATTCAGTCACCTCTGAGCATTTTTTTACTTGAGATATAATGGATATATAACATTATATTAGTTTCAGGTATACAACATGATGCGGTATTTGTATATATTGTGAAGTGATCACCGCGATAAAGCTAGTTAGCCTCCATCACCGCACATAGTTACAATTTTTTTCTTCTTTTGGTGAAAACTTTTAAGATGTACTTTCTTAGCAACTTTCAAACATGTAAAACAGTATTATTAACCACAGTCACCATGCTGTACATTACTTCCCCATGACTTATTTATCTTGTAACTGGAAGTTTGTACCTTTTGACCCACTTCACTCATTTCTCCGATCTTCCACCCCCTACCTCTAGCAGCCTCTGTGTCTGTGAGTTTATTTTTTGTCCTTTGAGTGTGTTCGTTTTTTCGATTCCACATATAAGTGAAGTCATACAGTATCTGTCTTTTTTTTTTTTTTTTTTTTTGGCTGCCCCACACGGCTGATAGGATTTTAGTTCCCCAGCCCGGGCCCTCGGCAGTGAGAGCTCGGAGTTCTAACCACTGGACCACCAGGGAATTCTTTGTCTTTCTTTGTCTGACTAATTTCACTTAGCACAGTGCCCTCAGGTTTCATCCATGTTATTGCAAATTGGGCAGGTTTTCCTTTGGTCATAATCCACACAGGAATAAACATCTTTGCATCAAATGTTTGTGAACGTCCATGATTCGATAAAATGACTGTTAATATAGCTCATTCTGTGAGACTTTTATTGCAGGCAAACTCAATTCATTGAATGAGAGCTGTTAACATTAATTTTAAGGGTTGCATTCAGGGGCAAATTAAATAAAACTGGTTTAGTCTCTTTCCCCTCCTTCTCAGGGCTTTTATAAGCTCTTCTACATCCTTCTTGAAACTTCTTATTTAGGAAGATTTGTTTATTAACTCATTCATTCATGTATTCAGTCACTTACCATTTACTAGAATTCTAAGTACTTGATGTGTATTTTCTATTTTTAACCAATGCAACATACAGAAAGGTGAGGAGAGTATAGAAAAGAAGAACAATGTAGAAAAGAACAGGTTAAAAAGTATGAAAATGGAACAAGTAATTTTATGGAAATATGTTTTGGGGAGTTCACCCCCTTCCCCACAGTTTAAAGTAATTCACTACCTTCAACCTCCACCTTAACAATGTAAGGGCATTAAAATACTAATCTGTTTACATTATAGGGAGTTTTTTTGGTATTCGTACAGTATTTTAAATTTTATCTTACTGTGGTAAGAACATTTTACATGGGATCTACCCTCTTAAATGTTTGAGTGTACAGTACATCATTGTTGACCGTAGGCATGAAATTGTACAGCAGATCTCTACAGCTTTTTCACTTGCTTGACTGAAACTCTATGCCCATTGATTGGTAACTCCCCATTTCCCTCTCCCCTCAGCCACTGGCAACCACCATCCACTCTTTGATTCTATGAATTTGACTATTTTAGATACGTGGGCTCAGGCAGTATTTGTCCTTATATGACTGGCTTATTTCCTTTAGCATAATTTCCTCAAGGTTCTTCCATATTGTAGCATATTGCAAAATTTCCTTTTTTTTAAGACTAAATAGTATTCCGTTGTATGTATATACCACATTTTCTTTATGCATACAACTGTTGATGGACATTTAGGTTGTTCCCACATCTTGGCTATTGTGAATAGTGCTGCAATGAATTTAGGAATGCTAATATCTCTTCGAGATCCTGATTTCAATTGTTTTGGATAAGTACCCGGAAGTGGGATTGCTGGATCATATGGTGGTAATATTTTTAATTTTTTGAGGAATCTCTATATTGTTTTTTATAGCAGTTGTACCATTTTGCATTCCTACCAGCAGTGTGCAAGCATTCCAGTTTCTCCTCATCCTTGCCAACTCTTGTCCTTCTTTTCTTTTTTTGATAATAGCCACTCTGACTGGTGTGAGGTGATATCTCATTGTGGTTTTGATTTGCATTTTCCTGATGCTTAGTGACGTTGAGCATTTTTTCATATACCTGTTGGCCATTTGCATGTTTTATTTGGAGAAATGTCTATTCAAGTCCTTAGCTCATTTTATTTTATTTATTTATTTATTCACACACACTGTATTTTATTTTTACAAGAGATAAACTGACACCAAGCATTGTAAATGGATGACCACAACAAAAGCAACAATGATTGCAATTACCAAACACAAAACACACTCATACTATGTCATAATATTGACATTCAGTCCAGTAATCCTCCACTGTAACAGCTCCTTTACTTTGCAGTGAAAATTGATTTGTATATTTTTTGCCTCTGAGTCCTTGTGGGTTTTTTTTTTTTTATTGAAACAGAAAGTCACAGAAATTATAATCATCCTCATCAGTTCACTCAGTCCCATGTAATTAATTTTTTTTTATCTTGATCTTTTGTTAGTACTTTTATGAATTCATCAGTTTTCCATTAGAGTTCTGAAAATGCTTATTCATTCAGTTCAGCAGTATAGTCAGTTACCAGAAACCTGTACTTGTCAGAGTCTTTTCCATGGATTCCTTGAAGATGAAACCCTTTTATAGGGACATTTTTGTGAAAGCATCAGAGTACACTCAGAACTGTCTGTAAATGACAAAAGACGTAAAAATGACCACGGTTAAAGATTTGATGAAAGTTCATAATAATGCAATTGACAAGGAAATTTAGTTATTTCTGAGATATACATTTTAAAGTAATAACTAGAATTATGACTTATAACATAATACCAGAACATATAAGATTTTTAGAAATTTCATGTAATGTCTGAAACATTTATATTAACATATTTCCATACAAGTAACCCAAAGAAAGTTTAGCATTAGTTTTTTTGTTTGTTTGTTTGTTTATACTGCAGGTTCTTATTAGTCATCAATTTTATACACATCAGTGTATAAATGTCAATCCCAATCGCCCAATTCAGCACACCACCATCCCCACCCCACTGCGGTTTTCCCCCCTTGGTGTCCATACGTTTGTTCTCTACATCTGTGTCTCAACTTCTGCCCTGCAGACCGGTTCATCTGTACCATTTTTCTAGATTCCACATACATGCGTTACTATACGATATTTGTTTTTCTCTTTCTGACTTACTTCACTCTGTATGACAGTCTCTAGGTCCATCCACGTCTCAACAAATGAAAGTCCTTAGCTCATTTTAAAATCAGGTTATTAGTTTTATTACAGTTGAATTGTTGGAATTCCTTATATATTTTGGAGATTCACACCTTATCAGATATATGGTTTTCAAGTATTTTCTCCCATTCCACAGGCTGCCTTTTCACTCCGTTGATTGTTTCCTTTGCAGTACAGAAGCTTTTTAGTTTGATATAGTCCCACTTGTTTATTCATGTTTTTGCTGCCTTTGCTTTTCGTGTCATATCTATGAAATCATTGTCAAGACCAATGTCATGAAGATTTTCCCCTGTATTTTCTTCTAGGGTTTTTACAGTTTTGAATCTTATGTTTAGGTCTTTAATCCATTTTGAATTGGTTTTTGTTTGTGGTATAAGATAAAGGTCCAGTTTCTTTCTTTTGCATGTTTTGCCAGCACCATTTGTTGAAGAGACTGTCCTTTCCCCATTGTGCATTCTTGGCATCCTTGTCAAAGATTAGTTGACAAAATACACATGGATTTACTTCTGGGCTCTCTGTTCAGTTCCATTGGTCTATATGGCTGTCTTTTTGCCACTACCATACTGTTTTGATTACTGTAGCTTTGCAGTATAGTTTGAAATCAGGAAATGTGATGCTTCCTCTTTCGCAAGATTTTCTTGCCTATTTGTCATCTTTTGTGGTTCCATATGAATTTTAGAGTTGTTTTTTCTATTTCTGTAAAAAATGCCATTGCGATTTTGATAGAAATGTATTGACTCTATAGATTGCTTTGGGTGATATGGACATTTTAATAACATTAATTCTTCCAATCAATGAACATAAGATAGTTTTCCATTTGTTTGTGTCTTGTTTAATTTCTTTCATCAATGTTTTGTAGTTTTCAGCATACAAGTCTTTCACAAACTCCTTAGGTAAGTTTAATCCTAGATATTTTATTCTTTTGGTGCTATTGTAAATGGGATTGTTCTCCTAATTTCCTTTTTGTATAGTTCATTGTTAGTGTATAGAAATGCAACTGATATTTTGGATTTTGATTTTGTATCCTGTAACTTTACTGAATTTTTTGATTAGTTCTGACAATTTTTAATGGAGTTTTTAGGGTTTTCTAGATATAAAATTATGTCATCTGCAAACAGAAAATTTTACTTCTTCTTTTCTGATTTGGATGCCTTTTATTTATTTTTCTTACCTAATTCATCTGGCTAGGACTTCCAGTACTATGTTGAGAGTGGGTATCCTTGCCTTGCTTCTGATCTTAGAGGAAAAACTTTTAGTTTTTCACTGTTGGGTATGATGTTAACTATGGACTTTTCATATATGACCTTCATTATGTTGAGGCCATTTCCTCTAATTCTAGTTTGTTGAGAGTTTTTATCATGAAAGGATGTTGAATTTTGTCCTCTATTGAGATGGTCATGTGATTTTTATTCTTCATTCTATTAATGTGGCATATCACATTAATTGATTTTTGTGTGTTAGACCATCCTTGCATCCCACGGATAAATGGCTCTTAGTCATGGTATATGATCCTCTTAATGTGCTGTTGAATTCAGTTTGCTAATATTTTGTGAGGATTTTTGCATCTAAACTCATCAGGGATATTGGCTTATAGTTTTCTTGTAGTGTCTTTGTCTTGCTTTACTATCAGGGTAATGCTAGCCTCATAAAATGAGTTTGGAAGGGTGCCCTCCTCTTCATTTTTTTGGAAGAGTTTGAGAAGGGTTGGTGTTAATTCTGACTTAAATGTTTGGTAGAATTCTCCTGTAAAGCCATCTGGTCCTGGACTTTTCTTTGGGAAATTTTTGATTACTGATTCAGTCTCCTTACTAGTTATAACACTGTTCAGACTTTCTTTCTTTAGTCCTCTGGGGATCTCCTTGGAAAATTTGGGGCTCTGAATGCATGAACCAATCTCTTCTCTCTGAGTGAAATTGAGGGGTAGGTTATCTCTTCCTAATTATGCTATGCCAGCAGCAGTGTCTCTTGTGAGAGGTGTCCCGAACCTCAGTACTGAATTGGTGAGTCTGGTTTTACATTCTCCTGGATGCAGGAAACTTTCAGTTGGTTTCTGATTTCTCACAAAGGGAAATTGTCCGTAAATTTTTGCTGAACTGGTGTGTTGGTCAAGGGAAGGAGGACTTTTTACTCTACCATCTGGCTGACTTCACTCCTCTGGGGAGGGAGATATTTTTAACTACCCTCAATTTTTCTCATTATAAAATTTTAATGCTAAAGGTAGTTTTGGGGAGCTGATATTCAGAATACTTATTGTAAATGATTTATAGTAATTTTATGGACATTTTCTTTCTTCCATTTAGATAACTTGAAATTCCCTATTTCAGTAAATTCCGAGCCCTGTATAACATTGAAGGGAGGCCGTGGAAATCTGTATCTTTACTACATTCCAAGTAAGTCCAAAGTTTTGTTTTTGTAGATCAATTAAAAGGGTTCCAGAAATATCAATGAAAAATGATGGTGTTCTAAATGTATGTGTATTAGTTTTCTCTTGCTATGTAACAAATTATCACAATCTTAATGGCTTAAAACAGGACATATTCTTTATCTCATAGTCTTTGTATATCAATAGTCTGGGCATGGCTTACCTGTGTCAGCTTCAGGAGGTCTCCCACAAGGCTGCAATCAAGGTGTTGGCCAGGGTTTCTTCTGAAGGCTCAACTAGGGAAGGACCCAATTCTAAGCTTATGTGGTCGTTGACAGTGTTCAGTTTCTGTCTGACTGTTGGCCAGCCCTCAGTTCCTTGTCATGTGGGCCTTTTCATCATGGCTTCTTGTTTCATTGAAGTTAGCAAGGGGGACAGTTAACTAACAAGATAGAAGTCACAGTCTTATGTAGCCTAATGATGAAAGTGCCACCCTATCACCTTTGCTGTATTCTGTTTGTTAGAAGCAAGTCACTAGGCTAGCTTACACTCATGAGGAGGGATTACATAATGGCATGGTAAAAATTGAAATAATTTGAAACTTCTAACCATCTACTAGGTATATCCATTGTCAATCATTAGATATTCAGCTGATAAGTAAACTTGGGTTTCCATGAGTCAAGGATTTGTGTATGAGCAAGCCAGGACTTTTTTTCCTAAAGGTGACCTTTCTAGAAAAAAATATGATGATGATGATGATATGAAAAAAGGCAATGATTTTTGTTTTGTGTTATTTCTTCTTTTTCCTCTCTATGAGTTTACTTGCCATCATCTTATAAAAGTTAATTGGGTGATGGTGATAGCATTGGGCTGGATCTGAGTGTTTGTGAAAACACACAAAACTTTCATCCTCTCCTACTGGTCAGCTGTTGCCTGTAAGGATCCCAGGAAATTCAGCTGTAATCATCATCATTATCATTATTGTTTTCATTTTCACTATTATCATTTACATCCTAGCTTATATTTGGCGCTTATACTTTAAAATGTGCTTTTACATAAATAAGCTAAAGAAACATATCACCCTGATTTTAGTTCTCCAGCTTACAGGAAAAAAGGTAGTTGAGAATCTAGAAATGACAGACAATAAACTTATGCTTTAATTTCCCTGAAAACCTGTATCTTGACACTTTGTTTCTGCATTCATTTATTCATTAAAAAATACTTAGTAAATGTATAGTTCATTTCAAGTATTATGCTAGGTGCTGTGAATTCATTGATAAATAAGACATTCTCTTGACCTTCAAGAATCTCTCAGCGTGATAGGAGAGACAGATGTGTAGATAATATAGTATGATAAGTGAAATGATAGCAATAAGGCTTAGTGGTAGCACAGAGGAAAGAACAATGAGCTACTTGCTCCACTTTCTTGGCCAAGGGTGAAATAAATAATCTAAACTTTTTTTTTTTTATTGAAGTATAGTCGATTTATAATACTATATTAATTTCAGGTGTACAACATGGTGCTTCAGTACTTTTACAGATTATACTCCATTTAAAGTTATTACAAAATAATGGCTATATTTCCCTGTTCTATATGATATATCCTTGTTGCTTATTTTATACATAGTAGTTTGTATCTCTTAATCCCCTAAAATAATCTAAATTTTTGCCCAACGAAGGCTCTACAATTTCTTCCTCTTTTCTCAGGTTTTGTTTTCTGGTCGATGTGGTGTGCTTTACCTCTAGGTGTTTGCAAAAGTGATTATTTACATAATGAATGACCTCATTTTCAAGTGATCCCCTTCCCCTTACACACAGGAAGCAGGCCTTCCAGACCCAAGTAATAATAATACAGCACAGTTTCACTTAGGGTTCTCTGAAAAGCAGATACCAAGAAGGAATGAGACATACAAAGGATATTTTGTGGGGAAATGTTCGTGAACAATAAAGGAAAGAGGAAGCTAGAGCAGGCAAGGAGAGGATGCAGATAGAGGTGTTGGTCTGATACCTTTGAAATGAGAGAGAAGGAAGGATAATTTGGTAGGATGGTCATCAGACCAAAATGCATCCCTGAGACATCCTCAGCCAGGTCAGTGGGGAGTCTTAGAGCAAAGATAGCCTGTCACATGTGTCCCATGATAGGCAGGAGTAGGCTGGCTCTAGTGTCCTTGTTGTGCTCTGTCGTTATAGGAGCAGACTGTTAGGGTCTGGCCTCCGGATGAGTGCTAAGATATATCTGAAAGTGCAGTAGCTGATGGCTGTCTGCCCACTGCCCTCCTCCCCACAGATTCTTTGGAAGGGAGTCTTAAGCAGCACACCTCCATGGTCACCACAAATACCCTAATCACTTACTAGATATGACATTTATATAACATGATATTAATTCAGTAATGAAAGAATTATTCAGTCATGTTTTTTTTATAATGCTTTGCAGTTATGACCTGAGTTTCCCTAGAATATACTAGAACATCTGTATAAAATGTGGGCCACATTCATAGAAATCAACCTTATTTTTGTAGCCCTATCTCTACTTAAATTCAGTGAGAGCTATAAGAGCAATCTTGTACCAAAAATAGGTTGGGAATGGAAATGATTTGAGACTTCATAGCCTTGCTAATAAATTATATGTCACTATTAACTAATTGACATATACAGCTGGATCATAAGCCTTCCTCAAAGTTATTTCCAGAAGTTCCCAAAGTTGTGTTAGGTGAGCTCAAAAACAGTCTTCTTTGCTAAACCCCCGAGAGCCACCATGTTTCTTGTCTCTCACTCCAACACCCACATTGATATCTCTGGCCTGCTGAGCCACGCAAGTGGTACCTCACTTCAACCACTGTTCACGTGCCTAACATGACCACAGTGATATCTAAGGGCAAGAAGCTTCTCAAGATGTAAAGGGTTGAGATGTCAAAGCAGCACTTCCTTTCTTGGAATCACTGAAGACTGGAATCATAGTGTGTTCCACCCAGAAATGGAAGAAGATTCTTTGTTCTGCATTATCATTGGATGCCACGCTACCGTGTGCTTGTATCTCAAGGCACCCCTTGTGAAAACAGCTATTCAACTTCTGTACACATCCCTGCTTTGAGAAAGGTTCAGGTCCATGTCCATGGCGTGGGCCACGGGGCCACTGTTTGAAACAGACTGTATAACGTTCTTCTTCTCTACGCTTTACCCTGAAAGTAGAGAAGTGGAGACAAATAAGGAAGTTTGGTGGTACTTTAGGCTCAGAGTAACGAGAGCCTGCATTAAGATAGTGGTAATGCGGATAAAAGGGACACAAGTAGGATTGACCGGGATTAGGAATTCTAGTGCTGATTTGGTGATGAAGATAAGGAAATCAATTTTGGATCTTTTGGGTGTGGTAATAAGTGACATTTGAGTAGAGATATCGAATGCACACAGGGGACAGATGCTTAAAAGAAAAATTGAGATTAAAGATGATGATTTGGGAGTTATTACCCTATGTGGTATTTAAAGCTGGGGAGAGTGTGCAGTGTGAAAACTGAGAAGCGCTGAGATTAGAATCCTAAGAAAGATGAGTCAGTGAGCTAGACTGGGGAGAGGAGTCAGAACGGTTGGAGGACAAGAAGAGAGCGGTAGCACCAACACCAAAGGAAGGACAGGGTTTTGAGGAAGGAGCTGGCAGTTCTGTTCTGCACAGCCAAGGTCAAGGTAAAGATGGAAAAATTTTTTTTAATTTTTATTATGACTACAATGAGTCATGGTGACTTTGTTAGAAAAATACTTTCCATGAGGTAGTGGTTACAATAATTGTTTTCATTATAAAAAAGATTGTGCATCTTGTCCAGTTGGACCAACTGAGTAACTTAGAAGAGTTGAGCAAAATGCATTTCTTCCTGGAATTTTCCATCTTCATTGGTAATAAAGAGATCCTGAGGAAATAATAAATAGCTCATCTATTTAATTTTTAATCAAAAGGTTCAATTTTGTTCTCCAAGAAATCTTTCATCAAAACAACCTTCCTGGGCTTCCCTGGTGGCGCAGTGGTTGAGAATCTGCCTGCCAATGCAGGGGACACGGGTTCGAGCCCTGGTCTGGGAAGATCCCACATGCCGCGGAGCAACTGGGCCCGTGAGCCACAACTACTGAGCCTGCGCGTCTGGAGCTTGTGCTCCGCAGCAAGAGAGGCCACGACAGTGAAAGGCCTGCGCACCGCGATGAAGAGTGGCCCCCGCTCGCCGCAACTGGAGAAAGCCCTCGCACAGAAACGAAGACCCAACACGGCCAAAAATAAATAAATAAATTTATTAAAACAAAAAAAACAAAAAACCAACCTTCCGGGGGCTTCCCTGGTGGCGCAGTGGTTGAGAATCTGCCTGCTAAAGCAGGGGACACGGGTTCGAGCCCTGGTCCGGGAGGATCCCACATGCCGTGGAGCAACTGGGCCCGTGAACCACAACTGCTGAGCCTGCGCGTCTGGAGCCTGTGCTCCGCAACAAGAGAGGCCATGACAGTGAGTGGCCCGCGCACCGCGATGAAGAGTGGCCCCCGCTTGCCGCAGCTAGAGGAAGCCCTCGCACAGAAACGAAGACCCAACATAGCAATCAATCAATCCATCAATCAATCAATCTTTAAAAAAACAAAAAAGAAAAACAAAAAAACCAACCTTCCTTTCCCTTCCCTCTCTTTTGAATTTCCTAGTGGAACTATGACTACAACTGGAAATTTTATGTTTTCATTTGATAGTTTTCTCAAAAATATAGGTTATTCTATTTTTAGGCATAGCCCACATAATTCTCACTGTGGAACAGCCTATTTGATTACAATCAACTAGTGGCCCTGTCAGAACTTCAGTTTTCTCATCTACAAAACAGGATAATAGTATCCACATTATGGGTAGTTGTCATAATTAAATGAAATAATGTAGGAAAAGCACAGGGCATATTTTAAGTATACAGTAAATGTTGGTTATTAAATATTTATTAAAAAATACCTTATTTGAGGGGCTAATGACATTTTTTTCTTTTTAAGGAAGAGACTTAAAAAGCTTATATTTCAATATCTATGTATCTTTTAAGTCCGTGAATTTCCCAGTGCGCAAAGAAGTTATTTGCCGAGGATCTGATGATGATTATTCTTTTTGCAGAGCTCTGAAGGGAGGTAAGCATTCAGTTCATATTACCCTCAGAATAGAGTATAATACCTTATGAGAACGCTATGAAAATTAAATATGTTAAAAATGTGAAGCTCCTTTTCTGATAATAATTCTTTATTTCCATCCAAAGTTTTTCTTTTAGCAGTTTAAACAATATTTTACAATTATGTGACTGGATTATTATTAAGATGACACTTATTTGGTGTGTTTGAAGGGATATTAAAATTTTTACCTTGTTCAGATTAATACTGTATATTTACCTTTGGTTATGTTCTCTTTTTCTAAACATTGCATTTATTATTTTTCATAAAAACACAATAGATTTTTCTATGCAGTTACATTCGTTCCTTCAGTGTCTTTTCTCCCTTTTTATCCACCCTGGAATTATTCACAGAATCATAAAATTTCAAACTTTAGGAACTTAAAGGTCACTTACTGCAAACCCATGAATTTTTCCTTAATAATTTTTAAACTAGTATTTTAAATAGTTTAAAAAATTCTATATATCATATTGTCACATTACCAAAAATTAGAAAATGAAAACAATCAAAAAGTCACAGAATCAAAAAATTCTATAATCATATTGTCACATTACCAAAAGTTAGAAAATGAAAACAATCAAAAAGTCACAGAATCATATTTCTAAGAACATTTTGGTGTATTTTGTTCTCATTTTAAAATTCATGCATATTGTTATGCAGTTGTAAGTATACTGTACTATAATTATTCTCTTTTTAAAAATTAATTAATTATTTGACCAGATAATGCATGTGGTTTAAAAATCAGAGTATAAATGTTACATAATGAAACATCTCCCTTAGTGGGTATGCCCTGGTTTACTTAACTATTTTCCTATTAGACATTTAGTTTTCTTCTGATATTTTTACTATTATAAATAATATAATGCATATATAAATATTCTCATATTTTAGATTTGAATATTCTCATGTTTGGAAGAAGGAGTTAACACATAACTCCAAGGGAGATTCCTGAGCTTAAATGGTTTGAATCTATGTGGTTTTGTTTACATAAGGCCGAATTGCTTTTCTGAAAGATTGTATCAGTTTATACATTGTACCACTGGCAATGTATACATATAGTAGTTTAATCTCTGTCTTGTTAACATCGGGCATTATCATTTTATTTTTTAAAATTTTTATTGGGGTATAATAGCTTTACAATGGCGTGTTAGTTTCTGCTTTATAATAAAGTGAATCAGCTATACGTATACATATATCCCCATATCTCTTCCC
This sequence comes from Eschrichtius robustus, assembly GCF_028021215.1. Taxonomy (NCBI): domain Eukaryota; kingdom Metazoa; phylum Chordata; class Mammalia; order Artiodactyla; family Eschrichtiidae; genus Eschrichtius; species Eschrichtius robustus. The sequence continues at coordinate 18,602,916 of NC_090840.1, forward strand.
TCTTGCATCTCCCTTCCACCCTCCCTATCCCACCCCTCTAGGTGGTCACAAAGCACCGAGCTGACCTCCCTGTGCTATGCAGCTGCTTCCCACTAGCTATCTGTTTTACATTTGGTAGTGTATATATGTCCATGCCACTCTCTCACTTCGTCCCAGCTTACCCTTCCCCCTCCCCGTGTCCTCAAGTCCATTCTCTATGTCTTCAGAACCATTTTTTTTTAGATTCCATATATATGTGTTAGCATACGGTATTTGTTTTTCTCTTTCTGACTTCCTTCACTCTGTATGACAGTCTCTAGGTCCATCCACGTCACTACAAATAACTCAATTTCGTTTCTTTTTATGGCTGAGTAATATTCCATTGTATATATGTGCCACAACTTCTTTATCCATTCATCTGTTGATGGACATTTAGGTTGCTTCCATGTCCTGGCTATTGTAAGCAGAGCTGCAATGAACATTGTGGTACATGACTCTTTTTGAATTATGGTTTTCTCAGGGTATATGGCATTATCATTTTAAAAAAGAAGTTTTTAAAAAACTTTATTAGGTTAAAAAACTTAAGCCTAATTGTTTTTTATTAACATTTAAAAAATTACTATTGCAGTTGAATGTTTTCCCCTATAATTATTTACCATTAACCAGTGCCCTCTCTTGTTTAAAAAAAGATTTCAGGTAGTTTACATGCATATGTTAATTTGAGCAACATAACATAAATTAGATAGACAAAAATTAGATGGGACAAAAATGGAAAATAAGGGTAGAGAATTAATGGAATGAGAGTAATATAAAAATTCTTAACAGAAAGGCTTATACTTGCTTTGACAGGGACATCAATTGGATTATACATTTTTTAGCAGTCAATAAAAAAAAAAGTTTCTGGGAGTTCCCTGGTGGTCCAGTGGTTGGAACTCTGCGCTTTCACTGCCGAGGGCCCACATTCGATCCCTGGTTGGGGAACTAAGATCCCACAGGCTGTGCAGTGTGGCCAAAAAAAAAAAGTTTCTAAGTAAACCAATCTGCTTGCTGTGCCAATGAAGCTTCAAGATATGTCTCCCAGCCAATCAACTTTCCTCATCTCTAACTTGTCTGCCACCCCCAAGCCACATACACATTGTGGAGCTGGCATTGCTTATGAGTCTGGGCTCAGAGCCATAAACACCTGAGTCTGTGTCCCAGCTTTTCCACCTATCAGCAATGTGACCTTGGGTGTTATTTAACCTCTATCAACCTCGTTTTCCTCATCCGGGAAATGGCGACGGTGAAACCTATTTTACATGGTTTTAAGGATTAAATTAGAGAATGTGTGTTAAAAAGCTTAGTACGGTGCTCAGCGTGAGAATTCAAGAATTATGGTGATTAAGTATTCATGTGCATAATAGGATCCTTCTTTTGTTCCTGACTTTATAGTCCTGTCGTTTTTATAAGTGAGGAAACCGATGTCTGCAGTGGTTCAGTAACGTGCCCTTGGTCATTTGGAGATCTGGTAACGGAGTAGTCTCCTAACTCTTAAGAACTACTCTTCCACTGGCCATGCTTTCTTTCCCTTTGAAAGAAATCCTCGGGACTTCCCTGGTGGTCCAGTGGTTAGGACTCCACGCTTCCACTGCAGGGGGCATGGGTTCGATCCCTGGTCAGGGAACTAAGATCCCGCAAGCCTGCACTGTGGCCTTAAAAAAAAAAAAAAAAAAAAGAAACCAAAACAACAACAACAAAAAAGCGAAAGAAATCCTCTTGGTAGATTACTGTTGTTTAAAAAGTGTCCATTTCTCTCATACAACAGCTTTACAATTATTTCACTTAATCTCTGTGGGATTATGTTGACATTTACGTGAATTTTCAAAGTTTCACTTTCTTGAGATCAAAGATGTATCAGACTCAACCCAGCCTGCCTGCTTCTTCCCACCTCCCCTCCCTGCCTTCCACAAACATCTGTTGAACCTAATTTGAGCGAGTCATGATTTAGGTTGTGGTGATCCAAAGTTGAATGATAGGTTCTCCCTCTTCAGAAGGTCACTCTGTTCTGGGAAAAATAGTCATGGGAACAAATGTTACAAGGAAATGTCATAAATGCTAATAGATTATATGCTCTTAGTCTTAACTGCATAGTTACCAACTTACTGTGACAGGAGAACTCAGATAAGCCTTCAGAGAGTCTTTTATTAGAATCTTGAGTCTGAGAACATCAGAGAGTGAGGAAAAAGGACATCCCCTGAGAGGACACAGCATATGCAAACGTATCTAGCCATGAAGGAATGTGTTTTATTTGGGGAGTAGCTTTTTTGTAGCTGGAGCAGAATGTGTTTGTGGGGAATTGCTGGAGGTGAGCCTAGAAAAGGGGGAAGGAGCCAACATGTAAGTCATGCATAAAATATTGGCCTGCACCTTGTTGTTAGTGGGTGGGGATGACCCACTGAGATTTCCATTTTTGCAGATAACTAGGGTCCTTATGGAAGTGTTACCGACCAGGGTTCTTAGCCTTCCCTGATCGATAGAAATTGATAAGAGGGACTTCCCTGGTGACGCAGTGGTTAAGAATCTGCCTGCCAATGCAGGGGACACGGGTTCGAGCCCTGGTCCGGGAAGATCCCACATGCTGCGGAGCATCTAAGTCCGTGCACCACAGCTACTGAGCCTGTGCTCTAGAGCCCGAGAGCCACAACGACTGAGCCTGCGCTCTAGAGCCCGTGTGCCACAGCTGCTGAAGCCCGCGCGCCTAGAGCCCGGGCTCTGCAACAAGAGAAGCCACTGCAGTGAGAAGCCTGCGCACCGCAACAAAGAGTAGCCCCCGCTAGTAACAGATTCCCTTGCTCACTCCCCGAGAAGGGGTGGGCGAGCTTGTTTCTTGTATGGGGTTGAGGGTAGGGGTGTGTCCAGGGGTCGGCCGGAGGCGTGGCTTAGGTGGTCTGCCCACCCCTTAGGTGGTGGTGTGTGCAGGGGGCATGCGCAGTACCCTGCTTTTGCTCCCGACACCCGGTTTTTGTTTCCGGCTCTTCAGAAGTGGCAGTTGGGTTTTTTTTTTTTGGCCTTTTTGTATCTTATTGTCCATAATTTGCCCCGACTGGACCTGCATGCAGTTATTTTTCCTCCCTTACAGTTTCTCTATGATTTGTTGCTGGAGGAGACGTTAGTCCAGGTGCAAGCACTGCAGCAAAGGGTCCCAGGTCCCAGCCTGTCTCAAAAGGAGGTGGGGGTTGGCTGAGGCAAGAAACTTGGAAGGAAGGAAACACAGCTGGGAGGCTGTGTGAGGGACCACGAGGGAGGCCCTGGGAGTAAAGAGGAGGAGACGAAAGAGAGCGTATTGAGGAACAGGACAGGCAGGAAGTGCTGACTGATCTCATGTGGCAGGCAAACATTAGATAAATCAGGAACTGTTCCAGGGCCGTTGACTGGATGGACGGAAGTGCCATTATCAGAAATGATGTGTGCAAAAGGAAGGGGCAGATTTTTAAAGGATAACGAGTTCTGGCTTGGCACGTTGGGCTCAAGGTCATTTGGGAACATTCAAATAAACATGTCCATCTGGCAGCCAAATATATGGGCTTAGAGCTCAGGACATTCTGATTTAAGAAGCATTAATGCTGTCAACCGTCCCTTGAAAATTTGGGAAGCAAATGAGTACGGAACATACTTAGCAACTTTTAAAATAACTTTCCTTTCTGTTGTCGTTACAAAGGTCATACATTTTTAGGATATGATATTTAGAAAATATGGGCAAGTGAACATAAAATAAAAATTACACATAATCATTCCACTTCTTTTATTTTTAAAAAATATTTATTTAATTAATTAATTAATTTTGGCTGCGCCAGGTCTTAGTTGCGGCACGTGGGATCTTCGTTGCGGCATATGGACTCCTTAGCTGCGGCGTGCATGTGGGATCTAGTTCCCTGACCAGGGATCGAACCTGGGCCCCCTGAATTGGGAGCACAGAGTCTTACCCACTGGACCACGAGGGAAGTCCCTCCACTTCTTATACACACACACACACACACACACCCTTCATTTCTTTCAAAAACACGTTTATGAATAAATAAATGGATATTTCAAAGGTGCTTTAAACTTAATAAGTCTGTTAGCCCTACTTTCAGGATTTTGCAAGGGTTGCTGTAACAAGGTACCACAAACTGGGTGGCTTAGAACAACAGAGATTTATCATCTAACAGTTCTGTAAGCTAGAAGTCTGAGATTAAGGTGCTGGTAGGGCTGTGCTCCCTCTGAAGGCTCTCGGGAAGGATCTGCTCCAGGCCTCTCTCCTAGGATCTGGCGGCCCCAGGAGACTCTTGCCTTGTAGATGACCATCGTCTTCCTGTGCCTTCATGTGGTCTTCCCTCTATGCATGTCAGTCTGCATGTCCAAATTTCCCCTTTTCATAAGGACACAGTCATATTCAATTAGGGCCCACCTTAATTACTTCATCTTAATTTGACCGTCTGCAAAGATCCTATTTCCAAATAAGGCCATATTCACAGGTACTGGGGGTTAGGACTTGAATAGATCTTTTGGGGGGACACTGTGCAACCCCATAACACCATCCGAGGCTTGGGTCCTGCGTCCTGCATAGTTGCCAGGAGACCTGGGCTGGACCACCAGTGAGCTGCGTGGATCCCTTCTGGGAAGAGCAGAGAAGGGCCTAAGCTGAGGTTCTGTCTTCCTTTTCTCTGACTCTGCCTTGGTTCTCTCTTGGCTCCTTCAAGAGGCTTCAAGCTAACTTCCCGTAAGAGGGGAGTGGGAGATATGTCTTTCTCGGAAAGAAAGACAGAACAGTTGAAAAAAGAGGGCTACTCCACAGAAGAGGTTAGAGCTCCTTCCCACGTGACCTGGTAAACATTTGGGCAGTTTCCCCAGGTAGAAATTTGGGAGTTACTTTTTTTTTTTTTTTTGGTTGCACAGTGTGGCATGCGGGATCTTAGTTCCCTGACCAGGGATTGAACCCGTGCCCCCTGCAGTGGAAGCTCCGAGTCTTAACCACTGGACCACCAGGGAAGTCCCTTGGGAGTTACTCTTGATTTCTTCCTCAAACTCAAGTCCCATCCGTCTCCCTCCCTCCTACAAAGCTGACAGGGTTTGCTTCACAACCAGGGCCCCATACTCAGAAGGGCTTCACATTTGGGGTTTACTATTCTGGGATCACATTCTTGAGATGCTTAGTCATTTTATCTTTGAGCGTGTGTTTTTGTACACAAAGTGTGTTGGGACAGTGGTGTATGTGCCCACCTCCCCTGGACAGGTTCTTGGCTTCCTGCTGTTCACTACCTGCTGGCGCCCTGGGCCTGCCTGGCATCTCCCTTCTCATCCCATCCAGTGACACCTGCCGCCCTGTGCCCCTGGTGGAGGCCTGGAACAGGGAGGGTCAGGGCCAGGCATGGTATCCTGCAGTACCATGGGGGCTGGGGTATGGCAGTGGCCGCCCCACCTGGGCTGGCAGCACCGCGGCACTGTTTAGTGGGTGACTAGGTGGGGGCCAGACAGTCTCCCCCGCGGCAGGTAGCTCGTGGAAGTATTGCACAGAGGTTGCAAAACCTTTGAGGGTCACTTGTGCATCTGCAGGCCTGTGGTAAAGAAAGATGCCCAATTTGGCTTCCTTGCCCCGCTCTGGGGTATGAGGCATCTGGCAGCATGTGGGAGGGCGACCCTGTCAGGCAGCTGTCAGGCCCAGGCTTTGCACAGGTGTCCCCCCACCTCCCACCCCCAGGTCGTTGTGGAGCAGCCCCTGGGTGCCTGGTGAGCTTCTACACTTACCTTGCGCCCTGTGCCAGGGAACATTCCCTCAGATTCTTTCATGCCTGGGGGACCTTCTCTTCCTCCTTCCAAACTTCCTGAGCCTGGCTTAGGTCACTTTCTCCTGACCAGCTTCAGGCACCTTCTGGGGATGAGCCACGAGATATAAATTGTGAAACTTCAGTGATTCTGCCTCAGAGTTAAACGCTCTGATATTTGTGTTTACAGTCGGCATTGTACAATATAAAGGGGAATGGTAAAATTCATGCTAATGATTAAAATTTTTGTTTTATTTTGAATACATTAAATAGCAAACAAAAAACATGGCAGTGACTGTAGTTAGCACTGCTGTGTGGTATATCTGTAAGTTGCTAAGAGAGTAGATCCTATAAGCTCTTATCACAAGGAAAAAAACCATTTTTTTCTTTCTTTCTTTCTTTTTCTTTATTTTTTTGGTTTTATGAGGTGATGGATTACCGTGATAATCATTTTGCAGTGTATGTAGGTCAAGTTATTATGTTGTACACCTTAAATTTCTGTGCTATATGTCAATTATATCAATAAAATTGAAAGAAAAAAAATTTTTTAACTCATGGCAAGTCGAGAGAGAGGGAGAGAGAGACTATGGAAGAAAGGAAAAAACTTTATATTTCAGTACCTTTAATGGATGTTTCCCCTGCTTTCTGAATAAGTGCCCTCCCATTTTCATTTTGTGCTTAGCCTTGCAAATTATGTAGCTGATCTGGGAGCCAGGTATGCAGGGACCAGGTAGTACCAAGAGCTGGAAATTCAGAAGTGACCAAAGCAAAGCCCCTGTCCTCATGGAGCTTGTAGGCCAGTGGAGGAAACAAGATGGTAACTAGGTCACGAAAGAAGATAAAGATGAAAGTGAAATAAGATTCAGTGTACGATAAGTGCTCTCAAGGAAAACAGCAGGATGATGAGACAGAGCATGATGAGGGAGGTTACCTGAGATGGAGGTCACGGGAGGCATTTACTTCCTCTTCCCTTCACCACTGTCACTGCCTCCTGGGCTCTCACGGGTCTCCCTGACTTTCAGTGCTTCCCTTAAATCCAGCTACTGTACAGTCGTGTGACTCATCTCTCTAAACAAACTCTGACCATTTCACATCCTTGTATGTTTCCCTATCACCTCCATTCTCTTAGTGTGGAACCTGAGCGCAGTCACGCTTACTTCTTCAGGTTTACTTCTTAGCGCTCCTGCTGCTTCTTTGCTTTAATAACATTGAGCCCCTTGCAGGCATACGTGTAAGCTATACTGATTTTCACCTTCCTGCCTTTGCTCCTCTTTTTCCAGCCACGTGGAATGTACCCCCTGCCTTCCTTCCCATCTTTTATGATGGTCCTACTGTCACAATGACAGTAATATTAACATCAACTATAATATTCATAACATTATCATTATTATTTGCAAGATGCCATGGGAGGGGTGTCTAGAAAGGAGTAACATTTAATGTTATAATAAATGACATTTGAATGTTAATAACATTTAATGAGTGCTATGTTCCAGGCCTTGTTCTGAGCACTTACGTGTATTAACTTATATAGCCCTTGTGGACAAAGAATGTCACCTGCCATATCAGTAAACAAAGAATGTTGTGGCCATCAAGGCTTCAGCCACTGCAGCCGCCCCCTCCTTCCTCTCCCTTTCCCCCCACCGTGGTAGACTGTAAGGGGATTCAGGATGGAGAACACAGGATACCGGCCCTAGATAGTTAAGGTGCACATCAAAGGAATGATTCAGTGAGCCCAGACTCTTGCATCTTCCCATACATGGAAAAGTGCTAAATTCATGAACTTGAGAGGTCTGGTTTTTCTTTAATTAACAGTAATCTTTTGATGTTCCAACTACCTCAGTGTTTTTTGGAAAAACTTCTGTATATTCTGGCTCCTCGCTTACCTTTTTGGAGCAGTGCCTCAGAACTATCTGAGAGACTGTCTCCCAGGCTTAAGTCCTCAGTACGTCCACCGAATAAAACATAATTCTCAACTATAGGCTGTGCATTTTTTTCAGTTGACACCCTCATAATAATCCTACAAGGTAGGTGTCATTATCCACTGTCATTTCACTGAGGCACAGAGAAGTTAAGTGACTTGCCCAAGGTCACACACTGAGTAAGTAGAGGAGCTGGGATTCAAATCCAAGCAGTTCAGGTCCCAGAGCCATCACCCTTAACAAAAATGCTATCCTGCCTTTATCCTTACTGCATCTTTTCATTGCACATTGTATTTGGAATGGTTTCTTTGCATGTCTGTGTCCCCAAAAGACTTTAACTCTTTGAGGGAAAGGATGGTATTGTACTAACCCTTGTCTCCCCAGTCCCTGGTACATAGTAGGCTTTCGATAAATAGTGGTTGAACTATTAAATTTGAACTGGATTAGCCTTGAATGAAAGATCGTAAGATCATGAAGATATGACCACTTTACTAAGTTCAAGAACCAACATCTTAATGTATTAGTACCCCTAATAAGAATACTCCCAGAAGCAAATAAATAAATGCTTATTTGTGAGAAATGAAGGTATAGATGTAGACATCATCTATTCATTTGCTGGTAAGGATTGTCTTTAGCCAACTTGGAGAAAAATAATCAATACAGTTTGCACTTGACTATTTATATTACTTTAAGAAAGATTTTTGGTCAATACTGCTTTTGTTAGAGGTTCAGAACATTTCTCTTTCTATCCCTACCCTGTAAGTTCACTCCTTTGTTGTTTCTGACTGGGTCAGTGGAGTGTGGTTTTTCCTGCATTTCTGACTCCGTCCCACAGCTTCCTCAGGGCCAGGCCCATGGCTGTGCATTTCAACAGTGACTACATATCTAGGCTTCTCGGTGGTGGAATTGGAAGGAGCTTTGGTATCCTGGCTGCCTCCCAAATCTCTCCTCCACCTTTAGGAAGATTTTTCTTTATCATTCCCTGATAAGAGGCAGCAACAATAAATAAGCACATATGTAACTTGGGATGAAGCACATTAGTACTAGCTTGTTCATCATTCATTCATTATTGAGACCAGTGGGCCTTACAAGTTTGTATCCGCTAAGGGATGAGATATAGGCTGATACTGAGAGGGGCTCAGTGTGGCAGAGGAAGCCATAGGAGAATCGTAGCCAGGGTATAAGATTCATTATTTCTCTACAATTTTGCTTGGGATTGCTTCTGCCAGTAGTAAAATTGTAAGAGGTGCACTCCGTACTACAAACAAACAAACAAACAAGCAAGCAAACAAAAAAAGTCACCTGATGTCAGCCAATAACTTTTTGTATTTTGTATTTTGGTTGCAGAGACTGTGAATACAACAATATCATTCTCCTTCAAGGGACTACGATTTTCTAAGGTATTGTTCAAGTCATTTTGTACTTCCTTAACCTTTTGCAGTAACAGATGTGTTAAGAATTTGAAACAAGCAATTCACAACTTCTAAAAATATTGATTCAAGATTAAGATGTTCAAGGCTTTTTTTCACTTCGTTTTGGTTTTGGATATTTTGCTATTTCTTCTTTCTGTGGAATGTGGAAAAATAGAAAACTTACACCGAAGAAAGTCCTCTTTAAATTTTATTTTTTCCTTCCAGCATACCTTGCTAAAAGTAATGCTCATTGTTAATATGTTGAATGATCTTTGGGTGAAAGCACTGTAGGACCATTGTGTATAACTCAGTAACTGCCTCCATGGATAATAATGATGTAATTCTAGATATTTGCATTAGAAATGCAATGAAATTTTGCACATGTTTCACTTTTGGTAACAATTTTAAGATAAACATTAATAATGCATATTCTTTACCTATTTTGTTACAAATTATATCTAATGTTTGAAGATTTCATAGACTAGGCTAGAAAACTGAGAAAGTAAAAACCAATTCAATTTAAATGGGTTTCTCCTAGTAAGATAAAATTCTTATAAAAGTCTTACAAAATAGAAGCATCTAACATTTTATATTACTTGTATTTCTTACTACTCGTTTTAGGGACGATACAATTGTATTACAGAAGCCATCGCTGGGAACACTGAAGAAAGGCTCTTTTGCTTGAACTTTACCATCATACACCACCCTGATTTCAGTTAGAATAAATCGAGTATATGTTTTTATTTTTCAAAGGTTTTATTCTTCATTTAAAATCTTTTTTTTTTTATAAATTTATTTATTTTATTTATTTATTTTTGGCTGCGTTGGGTCTTTGTTGCTGCGCACGGGCTTTCTCTAGTTGCGGTGAGCGGGGGCTACTCTTCGTTGCAGTGCACAGGCTTCTCATTGCAGTGGCTTCTCTTGTTGTAGAGCATGGGCTCTAGGCGTGCGGGCTTCAGTAGTTGTAGCACGCGGGCTCAGTAGTTGTGGCTCGTGGGCTCTAGAGCACAGGCTCAGTAGTTGTGGCGCACGGGCTTAGTTGCTCCGTGGCATGTGGGATCCTCCCGGACCAGGGCTTGAACCCGTGTCCCCTGCATTGGCAGGCAGACTCTTAACCACTGTGCCACCAGGGAAGTCTTTTCACTTAAATTTTTTTTTGCACAGTGTATTAGTTTGCTAGGAGTGCCATAGCAAATACCAGAGACTGGGTGGCCTAAACAACAAATTTATTTTTCACAGTTCTGGAGGCTGGAAATCTGAGATCAAAGTGTCAGCAGATTTGGTTCCTTTTGAGGCCTCTCTCCTTGGCTTGTAGATGGCCTTCTCCTCCCTGTGTCTTCACATTATCTTCCCTCTGTGCGTGTGTCCTAATCTCCTCTTCTTATAAGGACACCAGTCACGTTGGTTTAGGGCCCACCTGAGTGACATCATTTTACCTTAATTACCTGTTTAAAGACCCTGTCTCCAAATCCAGTCGCATTCAGAGGTACTGGGGGTTAGGGCTTCAGCATGTGAATTTTGAACGTTCACAGTTCAGCCCATAGCACACATAGACACATAGCCCATAATACAGCCTCTTCAATCGGTCGACTTCTCTCCATTTCCTGCCTCTACTCTGGGACAAGTTGCCAGCCTTGCTCCCCTGGACGCCTCTGCTGCCTCCTGACTGATTGTCCTGCACCTGGTCGGGTGCCTCAGGTAAGTCATCCTCCACAAAGGTAGTTTCAATAATACTTTCAAAATACAGGTCCTGTCACGTCACTGCAGTGCAAATGGAACAAAACAAAACAAAAACAAACAAGGCCCTTCCTATGGCTTTTGATTCCTTTCGGGATAAAGCTGGAATCTTTCGGAGAGTATGCCAGGCCCTGCCCACCCTTTCCCTCTCCAGCCCCTTTTCCCACCACCCTCCCCTTGCTCTCTGTGTTCCAGAATGTGCCATAGTCCCTCCTACTCCAGGACCTTCACCCACACAGTTCCCTCTACCTCAGCTCCGTGCCTCCACATTACCCTATGCCACGGTCCCGACGGAGAGGGGTAAGGGACTGAATAGCACCGTGAGTATGGAGTCAGAAGGACCAAGACAGCTGATGGTTGCAAGGCACTTTATTTAGAATCTACTGAATCTTATATAGACAGAAGAGGAACTCATTATTAGACAATAATCCCATGGAATTGCTTATCGTCTCAGTTCAGTCACTACCACGGACGTCAACAAGTTTACAACAACTATCCTTGAACATTATCTTCCCTTAACCAGGCTCACACACAGCCCCCAGCCATAAGGAACAACCAGGACTCTCAGTTCCCTGAGGTCTCCTGGCTTGAGATAGCTTTGCTGATCTCTTTTACATTCCTCAGGCCTGGGAAAAAGAGTGCATTCCAAGGTAAGGGCTTTGCTTTTTGTGAGAGACATACTGTCTCCTCCAGGAGTTACCTCCGGCTAAGACTGCATGCTTCCCACAACCCGACCTTTACACCTTATCAGTAACAGGTGTGGATCTTCATTGGCTCAGGTGCTACTTTCTCAGGGAATTATCATCAGGGAGCATGCAGCACACCTCTTACACTTTTGATACTGGACAGAGGCAGTCCTGAGTAAAATCCTGCAGAAACTATATAACATGGAGCCAGGCTTCCAGTCTCCTGTGGTTTTCTTGGTCCCCCAGATCCCTTTCCTCCACCCACCTTTACCTCATCCAGGCAGGCCCAGCTTTCTTTGTGATATGCTTTTGTCTACCTGTGTCCCTTCCTTCCAGTTCTTGACACTCCTTTTGTCATTATGTCAATCATCAGTCACAAGACTCAACTCCATGATCCCAGGCAGGGTAGTCAGCTCAGTTTTGCTCAGCGCTCTTGACCCAGCACCTAGCATAGTACTTAGGCTTAAATTTGCTCTGAATCCATATTTGTTGAATGGATAAACAAACATTTTCTTCTTAGAAAATATTCAAATAATACATTAACTATAGAAAGCAATATTCCTGCAATCATTCAACTAGTATTTATGGAGCTCCTGCTATATGGCAGGCCCTGTTCTAGATGCTGGAGATAACAGCATTTAACAACCCAGGCAAGAAATATCCCCATCCTCACTGAGTTTATATTTTTGTGGGAAGAGACTGACAACTAAATTACTTTAGAAGTGAGCATGCTTTGTAAGTGCCATGAAGAACAATAAAGCAGGGAAGGGTGTAGGGACTGGGGTGGGGAGGTAGTGATGGTTGTGCTTTCAGATAGGCTGGTCAGGAAAGGCCCCACTGAGAAGATGATATTTGAAAGAGTTGAGAGAGCAGGCCATGTGGCTTTCTGGGAGTAAAGGCATTGTAGCTGAGAGAACAGCTGATGAAAAGACCCAGGGGTCAAGGAAGAACAGGGAGCTGTTCAGATGAAGTGAGTGAGGCGAGATGAGGTCAGAGAGGTGTACGCGTTGGCGGTGGGTAGGCACGTGCTGTAGAGTTTGATAGGCCATTGTTAGGGCTTTGGCCGTTGCTCTGAATGAGATGGAAAGCTCCTGGAGGGGTCTATGTGGGAGAATGATGTCAGCTCACATTTTAAAAAGGCTTATTCTGGCAGCCATCTGCTTAGACATGGGAAAAAACTAGGGAGCTTTTTGTGATCATCTAAGTAGGGAAGGAAGGGGAAAGTTGGGAGACTTATGAAGCAATCCAGGTAAAAGATGTTGGAGGAGGTGGTGAGAAGTGAGCTACACTGGATATATTCTGTAAGTAGAGACAACTCCAAAAATACTTTTGTCGATGGGTTGTATGTAGGATATGAGACAGAGAGTGGAGTCAGGGATGATTCCAACTTTTTTGCTTGAGCAAATGGAAGGATGGAGTTGCCATTACTTGAGATGGGGAAGTCAGGAAGGAGCACGTTTTAGGGGGGGAAACCAAGAACTTCGTTTTGGACATGTTGAGATATCATTAGACATCCAAGTGGAGACTTTCTAAAGGCACTGGGTAAATGAGGAGAGGTCTCCTGGGCCGGAGATCGACATTTGGAAGTTGCCAACACGTAGAGAGGAGTGTTGAGAGAGAAAATAAGAGGTCCAAGGATTGAGCCCTGGGGTTCTCCCTCATCGGAGAGTGGAAGGTTTAGGAGGAGCCAGCGAAAGAGAGGGAGTGGCCATGGAGGTAAGAGGAAAACCTGGAATGCTGGCCTATTGGAAGTCAGGTGAAGAAACTGTTTCCACAATTTTGATCTGCTGATCTACTAAATAAGATGAAGACTGAGTGTTGACTTTTGGATTTTGCATTGTGGAGGTCTGTGATTTGATAATGTCACCAAGAGAGAGTCCCCTGAATTTTCTAAGCATCAGTTCCAACCATGTGCCACCCAAATGTGGGAGTCATTTATTAAGCTCTCTGCAATGCTCTGTGCAATCCCCACTCACTAAGGTTTGAGGTAGGAGGGCAGGTCCTTACCCACCTCCATTTCGCCCTTTAAGAGGAGGGGTTTGGGTTGAGGATCACAGCACAGCTTCCTCTAAAAACACTTCCACAAATCCCCTTTAAGATCCTCCCTTGCATAAAAGATCCCTTGACCCTTTTTTTATACTTGATGGAAATACTTTTTATTACTTGATGTAAATATTTTTTTATATACTTCATGTATGATAGCTCATTCTGTAACTTTTGAACTCTTGAGAGGGTTCCAGAGCTGTGGAATGGGTTATCAGACATTCCCTATTCCCTGATGTTGTTTTGGTGTAGCCACAGCCCTAGCTCCAGGAATGGATCCTGATTTGCTAGATCAGCCAGTGTGGGGTATTCTCCAGGGAATTGTTGGTCCAGTTGGGCACATGACTGAAATTGGCTCAGTCAGATGGCAAAAAAGTACTAAAATTCCTTGGCTGTCTCACTGGATATAAACAAGGAGGCTATTGCCTCCATTTCTGCTGACAATCATCTGATGACCAAAGGGGAACCAGACTTTAGATGAAGCCAATGCTGTGGACAGAAGAATAGAGAATTAGAAAGAACCTGCAACTCTGCAGACACTGTTGAGTCATCGAGTCAACTAAGCCAGACCCTGCCATACCTCTGGACGGTCCTGTTACTGGTTTAGTGAGTTGGAGTCAGGACTCTATTACTTGCAGCTGAAAGCATTCTCGTTGATTTACAACTATAGGGTTTGACTCATCCCAGAAGTCAGATTAATTTCAGATTCTGGAACTCCCTTTGCTCCCTTCTCACTTTTTCCATTGCTTTTTTATAAAATTTAATTTTTAAAAATTGAGGTGGCATTGATTTATAACATTGTATATTTCATGTGTACATCATTATATGTCTACTTCTGTGCACCCTACAGCAGGCTCACCACCAAAGATTTAGTTTCCATCTGTCCCCATATGGTTGATCCCCTTTACCATTTCACCCTCCCCCCACCCCCCTCTGGTAGCCACTACTCTGTTCTCTGTATCTACAGTTTGTTTTTTCCATTGCTTTAACCCTTCCATTGCTGATACTTGTGGGGCAACTTATCTATTAGGCATAGTGGGCACAATGCTTAAGGCCCTCAAAAATGTTTTAAAATTGCCCCTCCCCCTTCAGTGTTGGCCCCGAACCCTCTTTTCTTTTTACATTTGCGGGGAGGAGCCACCACATCAGCAGCCATCATCAACCAACCAGTGGGATCTACTTAGTGGTAAATGGATTAGCTGTTTAAATGCTAAGGGTCACTGGCCTGACCACACCACAGCATGGCCACTCAGGTTCCTGCAGAGATGGCCTCAGTTTCCACCTTTGCCCCCAAATGTTTACTTCTTGTCTGATTGAGGAGGAGGGTTTCGAGACCCCAGATTGGAGGCCATTGAGCTCTTACCCTGCCTTGCTGTGTAGATACATGATATGAAGTGGGAATGGGGGGCTAAGGGGCTCTGACTGTCATTTGGAGATACTTGCCTCACGTAGATCAAGCCTTAATGTTTTTCTCACATCCTAGTGATAGCAGACCCTACACCAAGTGGATATCAGAGTTAATACTGTGAGGAGACAAAATAATGAGAGTAGTTTTACCAAAGATAATAAAATATCGCACAATGTCTGCATTTTACCATTGATTTGAGTACATCCTTAGAAAACTGAATGTAGCAAAAACCCAGGACATTTTTAGAAATTGTATGCTCTCTAGCAACCTTGTGTGAATTTTTATACAAGCACTGTTTTTTTGAGTTATATAAAATGTTATAAAAATAGAAAAAAATGTTTAAAAATTTTAATTTCTCTTAAAATCAGAATTTAAAAAACAAATATAATAATGAATATATAATAATGAATCTAGTCTGGGTTATATTCGTCTTTATGCTAAGTCAATTATAAAATATACTTTACAAAAAGTTTTATTTGTTTATTTGGCTGCGCCGGGTCTTAGTTGCGGCACATGGGATCTTCGTTGTCTCGTGAGGGATCTTCAGTTATGGCATGCTGGATCCTTTTAGTTGTGGCATGTGGGATCTTTAGTTGCGGCATGCGAACTCTTAGTTGCAGCACGTGGGATCTTTAGTTGCAGCATGCGAACTCTTAGTTGCAGCACGTGGGATCTAGTTCCCTGACCAGGCATTTAACCTGGGCCCCCTGCATTGGGAACGCGGAGTCTTAACCACTGGACCACCAGGGAAGTCCCAAAATACACTTCTTAATATATGTATTTTTGAAGCAGAAAGGGGGCCCATGAAAGCAAAAGCACTAGGACCCAAGAAAGTCGTAACGTGGTTCTGATGCTTGGTTACTACATTCACTGCTTTGGGGACTTTTGCTAATATTAGAAGGTTGCTAGATGAATAGACTTCTTCAGTGTTTATTTAATGCCTATTGTTTTCCAGGCACTGTGCTAGGCCTTGAAGGTGCGGGGGTAAACAAGACAAACAAGAATAGTTCCTCCCTTCACAGAATTTTTGATCTAGTAAGAAAATCAAACAACAAAACAAGTGATTATTGGAAAATATGATGGGAGGTCATTGTTGGAGGGGAAGAACAGAGTGGTGGGGCAAGAGACAAGAGGAGAATTGAATCTAGTCTAGGGGATGGGAAAAAGATATCCTAGAGGCAGTGACATGGAGGCTGAGAGTTGGAGGATGAGTTTGAAATTAATCCAAGTGCTATATTCCAGGCATAGGAAAGAGCAGGTGCCAGGTGTAGAGGTGAGAGAAATACAGCATATTCAAGATGTTGAGAACGTCTAATAGTTACTGATGCTTATCATGCCAGATGGTGGCCACTTTTCTAGGCATTTTGCAAGTAATAAAGCATTTAATCCTCACAGCAATCTAAGAGATAGGTACTAGTATTATCACCATTTTACAGGTGAGGAAGATAGAGAAGAAGCACAGAAAATTAAAGTAACTTATTCAAGGTTATACACCTAGTAAGTGGCAGAGCTGGGGTTGGATCCTGACAGTCTGGCTCCAGGCTTAGGTTTCTCCTCTTCTTTTCAGGTATAGCTGGGAGTTAGAAAGTGAGAGAGAGAGAGAGTTGTCGGAGGTGAGGCAGGGGACAGCGCTGCATTGCTGGGCCGTCCTACTCCTGACCCCCAACCCTGAGCGGGAGCCCTGCTCCTTCTTGACCTCTGTGTTTATCTCACCACATCCATCACATCCTCTCTCCTGGACCACTGCAATTGCCCTCTTAATTGACATCTACTCTTTTACTCTTGTCTCTCATTCCCCAAACCCTCCAATGGCCCATCTAATTATCCTTAGAATGAAATCCTACCATTTGGCCCATAAGACCTGATATCTTCTGGTCCCCAAAGTCCACCCTTCCAACTTCATGGCCTACTTCTGTTGGCATCTTTCATTTGGTTCTGGCCACACTATCTCCTTCCTTTTCCTCCAAAATGTTTAACACATTTTTATCTCTGATTTTTGCAATCATCCTTCCCTGAATATTTACATAATTTATCCATTCTTTCCATTCAATTTTCTGCTCAAATATAACTTCTTCAGAGAGTCCTTCCCTGGTCAGTCTATATAAAATAGAACTCACTTTCTGCCGTCTTCTCTAGTTTACACAATATATCTATTTATTTGTTTATTGTGTGATTCTGCCACTAAAATGTACTCCCTGAGGGCAGGAATCTTGTTTTGTTTATTGTTCTATGCCCTGGGATTATAAAACCCAATAAAGCAGGAGCACTTCTATCTATCTTGCCCCAGTCTCTGTTTCCTAGGCTAAGACAAACACAGAAGGTGTTAGATAAGAAGCACCGTCTTTCAAGCTCTATGAAAGTCACCTGCTAAGATCCATGCAGCTGAAAACTAGGAGCCTGAGTTTCTGATAATTGTTATGGAGTTGGATGTCATACCAGCTCTAGACTGCCCACTCCTGTCTTCTGGTTTTGAGGGAAAATATACCCCTATTCAGTTAAGCCACTTTAGTTGGGTTCCTCTTACATGCAGCCAAACACAGTCTTAACATATGCAGCAACTGCTTATTATAAGGGCATAAGGAGAAGAATTCAAAGACCACTGAGTTTTCAAGCTTGTGTGACAGGGGAGAATTCCCCAAACATAAATAGGACAATCTGACAGTGGAGCTGATTTTAACGGCCTAGTGAAGGATTTTATTATATATATAATTTCTCATTAGCTGTCTTTCAGTTTGATTTATGGATGCTGGGGAACCACTTTGATTTTACTGACAGCTCATTTACAAGCCTCTCTTGCAGCATGGCTGATGACTTTGGAGAGAAACGCCCAGAGAAAGGACTTTGGGTTGTAATGTCTTGGTGAGATCGCCATGTTCTGGGAGCACAATTCTCTGTTTTACAGAAGGAAAAAACCCTCAATTTTTTCAGTGAATCAGACTTCATCAGTATTAGTTGGGATGCAAGTTTGGCTCCTAGGACAAAGACCCCATATAACAGTGACTTAAATCAGATAGAAGCTTATTGCTCTCTCATCTAGGACTGATATGGCACCTTGAGGACCCAGGAACCATCTAGCTGGCCCTGGTCTGAATGGACCAAACAGTTCTTCACTATATCTGTGACCCAGATGGCACCTTTCCGTTAACAACACCATTTAAAAGACACTTTTATAAAGTTATCAGACATCACTCTTTTTTTTCTCTCTCTTTTTAACATCTTTATTGGAGTATAACTGCTTTACAATGGTGTGTTAGTTTCTGCTTTATAACAAAGTGAATCAGTTATACATATACATATGTTCCCATATCTCTTCCCTCTTGCATCTCCCTCCCTCCCACCCTCCCCATCCCACCCCTCTAGGTGGTCACAAAGCACCGAGCTGATCTCCCTGTGCTATGTGGCTGCTTCCCACTAGCTATCTATTTTACATTTGGTAGCAGACATCACTCTTTTAATTCTTGTTTATTACTGCTCCTTCATTGCCCATAAAGAGTAAATGACTTATAAAAATATTGCTTAGATGTTGACTTTTTATTCTGTCTCTTGGAGTCATTTTAGGGTTTTCAGCATATTTGCTCATTGAATTTCTTCACTGTATAGTATCCTAACTGGCTTAGTTGGTCTCAGATTTCAATTCCTCCCATATGTCCCACTATTGCGAAAAAGAAAAGTTTATGAAGCTGAATTTTCCCTGCACCTGAACTATTTTATGAGCTCATTATTTCTCCTATTAATATTCTCCCTTGCTCCCTTCAAATAATCGGTTTCACGTTTCAATGAATTCCTCAGTTGAACTTCATAAGAATTGTTCCTGGGGATTTCCATGTTGCCTGTGAAAGAGTAGATTTCATTTGTGAAGTTATAAAGTAATCTGCAGCTATTACACTGTGCTAGCTTTCTGAAGTTTTTTAAAAGGACATCCTTGGTTCTTCTTAATTTTCACCTCTTCTCCAGTGAATAAATATAATTGTTTTTAGACACTTCTTCTTGATCTACAAACTTAATTCAAGGAAATCCTGAAAATAGCAATTCTTTTATTTAGGTCAGTTTATGGCAGCATCATAAGTGTATCATGGAAAACCCCATGGTTTGTGGAAGTAGACTTTCCCTCACCATTGATTTCCTTTAGGAATTAAGAAAAGACAGTGGTTGTAGTGGTTTACTTGTGTGGCCCTGGGCAGCTGAGGCTAAGAGATTTACATGGATTGCTGTGCCTCAGAAGGAGAGCTGGGGTGGCCAATTTTCAAATGAGCCAGAAGGCCCAGATTAACAAAAGCCAGGAGAGACCTAGCAGGTGGTTATTATAGCCAAGGTTGATCCCTTGAGGCCAGAAGATTCAGGTCAATCTCGCAAGTCTTCCTGCAGAGCTGCTTTAAAGTAAACCTTTTGTGATATTACTTCAAGATGAGCCCAATCAGAAGGTTTTAAATGACCTATTTGCTATATTTACTTTAAAATTGTTCTTCATATGGTGTTTTCAAGTTTCAAAAAACAACAGGTGGAAGGTTCTGTAAAGCAATTCTTTAATTAAATTTTTGGGTTTTTTTACAAGTAGAATTTCTCTTTAGATTAAAAAATTTTTTGTTGGCATCTTAATTACCAAATAGTGCATTTCATTGTAACAGTTTCACACAGTTTGTAAATGCAAAAAGCAGCAAAAAGCAACTCTTTTCATTTCTTTCTCTACACTGCTTCCCCAAAACCATTTTTACAGTTTAGTATGTAACTTTTCAGACCTTTGTTTCATACATATGTCACACTATACATGCCATTTTTATATGCATGTATATAAACATGCACAATTTTAAACATGAAATTACTGTATATTGTTTTTTATTTTGAATCTGGGAAATATTTCCAAGTCAGAACATATAGATCTACCTCATTTTTAATGACTGTGTAAATTTCTATTGTTTGGATATACCATGATTTAGTTACCCATTTCCTTAGAGAATCTATAGTACAGGATATAGTATAGATGTAGAATATAGTACTAAACACTATACAAAGTATTATTTAATTCTCACAAATCTCCAAGAGGTAGATATTATTATTGTCTTCATTTTTTAGGTGAGGGAATTAAGTTTAGTGAAGTTAAGTAACTTGCCTAGAGTTACACAGTTAGTAAGTGGAAGATCTAGGATTTAATCTCCATATTGTAAATCTCCAAAATCTGTTACGTTGCATATCATTTTGGTGGGATTATAGGTATTTTAGATTTTTTTTTTTTTGGCCACGCCGTGTGGCCTGTGGGATCTCAGTTCCGCAACCAGGGATTGAACGTGGGCCACGGGGTTCAATTGCAAACAGTCATTATGGATAATTTTCAAAGTAAATCATGATATCATTAATATACATTATACAGCATTTTAAAAGAATGAGATAGATGTAGATGTACATGTACTAATATGGATAAATCTCCAAGGAATATTATTGAGTTCAAAAGTTAAGCTGCAGGGACTTCCCTGGTGGTGCAGTGGATAAGACTGCACGCTCCCAATGCAGGGGCCCTGCGTTTTATCCCTGGTCAGGGAACTAGATCCCACATTCATGCTGCAACTAAGAGTTTGCATGCCACAACTAAGGAGCCCAGGAGCTGCAACTAAGACCTGGTGTAAACAAAGAAATAAATAAATATTTTTTTAAAAGATAAGCTGCAAAATTCATCCTAAAATTCATATGGCATATCAAGGGACCCTGAATAGCCAAAACAGTTTTGAAAAAGAACAAAGTTGGAGGACTCACACTTTCTTATTTCAAAACATATTACAAAGCTACAGTAGTAAAAACAGTGTAGTACTGGCATAAAGACAGATAAATAAACCAATGGAACAGAATAGAGATCCCCGAAATAAATCTTTGTCTATATGGTCAAATGACCTTCAACAAGTGTGCCAAGACCACTCAATGGGGAAAGAACAGAATATCCACACGTACAAGAGTGAAGCTGGACCCTTACCTTACATCGTAGACAAAAATTAATTCAAAATAGATTAAAGAACTAAATGTAAAACCTAAAACTATAAAACTCCCAGAAGAAAACATAGGGGCAAAGCTTCATGACTTTGGACTTGGCAATGATTTTTTGGATAAGATGCCAAAAGCATAAGCAACAAAAGCAATAATAGAAAATGGGACTACAACAACCTTAAAAACTTTTGTGCACAAAAAGACACAATCAACAGAGTGAAAAGGCATCCTATGGATGGGAGAAACTATTTGCAAATCATGTATCTGATAAGGGGTTAAGAGTCAGAATATACACAGAACTCCTACAACTCAACAACAAAAAATCCAATAATCTGATTAAAAAATGGGCAAAGGATTTTATTTAGTAGACATTTCTCCAAAGGTGATATACAAATGGCCAAGAAGCATATGAAAAGATGCTCAATATCATTACATCAGAGAAATACAAGTCAAAACCACAATGAGAGGGAATTCCCTGGTCATCCAATGATTAGGATTCTGCACTTTCACTGCCGAGGGCCCGGTTCAATCCCTGGTCCTGCAAGCGGCATGGTGTGGCCAAAAAAAAAAACAACAGAACAAACAAACAAAACAAACCAAAAAAAAACACCCCACAATGAGATGACATTCACACCCATGAGGATGGCTACTATCAAAAAACCCAAAAAATAGCAAGTGTTATTTGTGAAGTTATTTGTGGATGTGGAGAAATTGGAACCCTACTGCACTATTGGTGGGATTGTAAAATGATACAACTACTATGGAAAAAAGTAAGGGGGGTTCCTAAAAAAATTAAAAATAGAACTACCATGTAATCCAGCAATCCCACTTCTGGGTATCTATACAAAAGAATTGAAAGTAGGGTCTTAAAGAAATATTTGCACACCTATGTTCATAGCAACATTATTCATAATAGCCAAGAGGTGGAAGCAACTCAAATGTCCATCAGTGGATGAATGGATAAAAAAAGGTGGTGTATACGTACAAGGGAATATGATTCAGCCTTAAAAAGGAAGGAAATCCTGCCAAATGCTACAACACAAAAGAGTCTGGAGGACGTGCTATGAGAAATAAACCAGTCACAGAAAGACAAATACTGTTTGATTCCATTTATATGAGGTATCTAAAGCAATCAAAACCCAGAAAGTTGAGTGGTGGTTACCAGGAGTATGGCAAAGGGAAAAGGAGAGTTGTTGTTTAATGTGTAGAGTTTCAGATGTGTAAGATGAAAAAAGTTCTGGAGATCTGTTTCACAACAATGTGAATATACTCAACTGTATTCTTAAAAGTGGTTAAGATGGTAGATTTTATGTGTTTTAGACCACAGTAAAATTTTTTGCCAAAACATTAAAAATTCTGTTGTTTGTAGATGTATAGGGAAATGGAAAAATAGTAAAACTAGTATTTATTTAGTATACTGTAATTTAAAACATTGGAAACACTGAGTATTAAAGTGCTTTACTTCTTTGTAAAAGAATAGTTAAGCTGCAGATAGACATGTACTATATGATACATTGAGAAAAGCAAAAGAAAAAATCAAAACCTACCAAAGTATACAGTGTACTTTCTACAGGGACATATATTCATATATAAAGACAGTAGATAAAAATTGGAAGGATATACACAAAATTGATCACAGTAGTTACCCTTGGGCAAGGGAAAATGGGTCCAGATTGTGGGTGATGGTTAAAAGGATGCTTCAAGTTTTTATGAATCAATTCATGAATTATTTATATAAAAATAGCCTCTAAATATATAAAATGACATTCATTCTCATAAGGAAAACTGAAATTAAAACTGCATTGAAATACCATTTTTCTTTCTTCAGATTGGCAAACATTCAAAAGCTTCATAATATATTCTGTTGGTGAGGTTAGGAGGAAACGTTTGTTGATTCTTGGAAGGCAAATGGTACCAGGCTTACAAAGGGGAATTTGGCAATATCTAACAAACCCAGCCATCTACTTCTGGAAATTCAGCATGAACATGTACCTCAAACAATACGAGGATAAATTCACAAGGTGATTCACTGCACCATTATTTGCAATTGCAAAATACTGGAAACTACTTCTATGGCCAAACTGGTTGAATAAATGTTGGAAGACTGGTTGAATAAATGTTAGTATATACTCATGATGGAGTTCCATGAGAGAGATCTCTATGAACTGATAGGAAATGATTTCCAGGGTATATTAAGTGAAAAAAGCAAGTTGCAAAAGTGTATGTAGAGTATGCTACCTTTGTGTAAGAGAGAAGAAGAAATTTTTTTAAATGCAGGTATCAGCTTATTTTCACAAACCCAAATCTAGTAAAATTGGTTACCTACCAAGAGTGTGTATAGAGGAGGCACAGAAACTATAGAGGTAGGAGTAACATTTCTCTGGCGACACCTTTTAATATAATTTTGACTTTTAGAGTTATGTTAATGTTCTAGGTATTTTAAAATGAAAATACATCAACAGGGATGAAGAATAAAAACCCTAAAATTGAAGGTAAATAGAAGCATATAAGCCCAACTATGTTTTAAAAATGAACATCATGACCACATTGAAATAGGAAGAAAAAGAACTAAGTAACTTCTGAATATAGTAATTTGTCTATATATCCTGTCTAAAGAAAAAAAAAAGGTGCAAACAAATCTTGAATTCTTCTTAGTAGTTTTTTTCCACAGTAGTGTGGGAACAGCAATTCTAAACCTACTTTATGTATTATAGGATTGATCAAAGGAATAAATATATTAATTTGTTGGGAGCTAGGCTTCCCACTATATAAGGAAGGAGATATAAATATGGACAGTGGGGAGGTAAAGAAGAACCCTGTAAACCGGTCCTGGAATTGGTATTGGTTAAACTTATGATTTCTAACATCTTTCCTAACTTTTCATTGGAGGGGCTTAGGAGCGAGGACACTTCAGCACAAATTTAGCGCATATGATACCATTCCCTACTAACCCACTAATAGGAATTGGTACTCTTTAAGCAATGGGTGACTCAAGCTTGGGGTAGGGAAGGTCCAAGATGAGCCCAAATCATCATATTGTTCCAGACAGTAAGGAAGTGCTAATAAGAAAAAAAAGAGTGTCATGTCAAAAACACTCAAAAGCCGGCTTGAAATGTTTACTGTCCAAAACCAGGTCATTTAGTACATCAAAATATATAAGAACAGTAATAGATTACTATCTATTAAAATATGAAGAGTCTTTAGATGTGTACAAGTAATAAATAAAAGAAGAAATAAATAGGAGAGAAGGGAGTGTTCTTTCTTACAGTAGAACGCCAACTAGTAATGAAGTTAGAAGGAATAACGGAGTTACGAAATTACCATATTTTAACCATCACAGTAAAGTTTTATTCCGGCAAGAATCATCAATGAAAAAAAAAAAAAAGCATCATCAGTGGATGCTACATCTAGGGAGGGAAAGTCTGAAGAGAAACGAAGTGTTTACCCAAAGTACCCTCCACCGTTACTTATTAATTACAACAGGAAAAGTAATAACTATCCAGTGGAGAAACGAGAAAACACCTTCACAAAGCAGTCACAGTTAACATCACCAGTAAAGTGTAAGTGGACATCATGTGTCTCCCGATGGGACTCCTTGAAAAGGACACAATGCCATTCATGTAGCATTGCAGGCAAAATGCACTGAACTTATCATGAGGACACATTAAAGAAACACAAATTGAAGATTATTGTATAACATAACTGTTTTCTTCCAAAATGCCCAGGTCATGAAAGACAAAGAAAGGCTGAGACATGGCAACTAAATGAAATAAGTAATCCTTCATTGGATCCTGGCCCAGACAAAAATTGTTTATAAAGGAAATTATTAGGACAATTGAGATGAAATGTGGACTACATATCAAATTCAAACTCCTTATTAAATTTCTTGATTTTAATAATTATACTATGTTTATGTAAGAGAATATCCTTGTTTATAAAGGGTAAAGGGGCATGGTGTATATAATCTACTCTTGAGTGGTTTAGAAGAAAAAATATATATGCACAAACATTTTATATATGTACACATACACACATATGCAGAGAGAATTATAAAGCAAATTAGTAAAATATTAAAAATTGGTTAATCTAGGTATACAAGAATTTAACCATTCCTGCAAATTTTCTGTAAATTTAAAACTAAATTCTGAAATTAAAAATTTATTTTAAATGATCTGTAAATAAAAATTTTTAAATTAATTAAAAAAAAGAAATAAACGGGCATTGGCATTATACTTATTTAGTTAAACTAATAGAAGTTGAGATGTGGACTCACTCAAAATTCTGCTCCTTGACACAAGAGCCCCAGTATGTTCCAACAAGAGTATAGTACTCAGGTAAGATGAGAGAACTTGGAACACGGTAGGTTTACCGTAAATATTATTTATCTCCCTTAACCTCCCTCTTCCATGTTTTCTTTTTTTTAATAATATATTATAGTAATCACACTATATTGACAGTTTTTTCTTTTTTTAATAATTTTATATTTATTTATTTGGCTGTGTCGGGTCTTAGTTGCGGCACGCGGGATCTTCATTGTGGCATGTGGGATGTTTTTGTTGTGGTGCACGTGCTCTTCGTTGCGGTGCACAGGCTCCAGAGAGCGTGGGCTCAGTAGTTGCGGTGGGTGGGCTCTCTAGTTGTGACGTGCGGGCCCCAGAGCATGCAGGCTCAGTAGTTGCGACATGCGGGCTTAGTTTCCCCACGGCATGTGGGATTTTAGTTCCCTGACCAGGGATCGAACCCACGTCCCTTGCATTGGAAGATGGATTCTTAACCCCTGGACCACCAGGGAAGTCCCATGTTTTCTTTTATAAACTACTCGAAGATGGAAATTTCCAGTGCTTTAGAGTGGAAATCAGAGCCTCTAGGCTGCTTTTTTTTTTTTCCATCTTCGTTTTCATATATATATATATTTTTTTTTTTAACTTTTGACCCCCTTCACCCATTTCTCTTACCCTCCATCCCCGGCCTCTGGTAACTAGCAATCTGCTCAATGTATCTATAAGCTTGGTTTTTGTTTTTGTTTAGATTCCACGTATAAGAGAGATCATATCTATCGTATTTGGCTTTCTCTGTCTGACTTATTTCACTTAGCATAATGCCCTCCAAGTCCATCCATGTTTTCACAAACGGCAAGATTTCCTTCTTTGTTATAGAAACATAATATTCCATTGTATACATATATGTGTGTGTGTGGACATATATATATCTTACATCTTCTTTATCCATTCATTCATTGACAGACACTTAGACTGTTTCCGTGTCTTGAGTATTTATTGTAAATAGTGCTGTCATGAACATTGGGGATCATATATCTTTTCAAGTCAGTATTTTTGTTTTCTTCGGATAAATACCCAGAAGTGAAATTGCTGGATCATACAGTAGTTCTATTTTTAATTTTTTGAGGACCCTCCATACTGTTTTCTATAGAAGCTGCACCAATTTACATTCCCATCAACAGGGCACAAGGGTTCCCATTTTTCTACATTCTCTCCAACATACTTGTTATTTGTTGTCATTTTGGTAATAGCCCTTCCAACAGATCTGAGGTGATATCTCATTGCGGTTTTGATTTGCTTTTCCCTTTGATTGATGGTGTTGAGCATCTTTTCATGTACCTGTTGGCAATCTGTATGTCTTCTGTAGAAAAATGTCTATGCAGATCTTCTGCCCATTTTTCAATTGGATTGTTTGTTTTTCAGGCCTCTTTTTTTATGTCAGTGGCCTTTGTCTGTCACCAATCACTACTGCTTGTACTGCTGTGCCAGCTCCAGGGTCTGGCCAGTGCCTGTCGGCCACTGGGTGGGCTTCAGATCATGACTGGGTCATGAGCAGGTGGGCAGAGTTCTCTGTCACTGGACTAGTCCAGGTGCACAGAGCCCTCGCTCTAGCTGGTTTGCTGATGGAAGCCAGGAAACATTGATCCCAGACCTGGATCTATCACGCATCTGACCTCAGGCTTTATCATCCTCACCTGCCAAGTGAGAGGTTTGGACTGGATCATCTCTAAAGGCCATGGCTTGATGAAACAGGAAAACCTAAAACATGATTTACCCTCTTCAAGAATTCTATTACTTTCTAATTTTATCCTGGGTGTTTTATGTTCTTAGAGCATAGAGAGTGAGTCAAAAATTAGACATGAACCCAAACCCTCACTTTCCATTTTAAATTAGATTTTTGTTCACAGAGAATAGTGGAATATTAGGAATATAAAAGAAATCCTTCAAGTTGACAACCCACTGGGTTCAAGACAGCTGAAATGTATGAGGCAGAAGCCATTTCTTCCTTTTTGTTAAAAGTAAGTTAATGTGGTTAACTCATGACTGTTTAAGTGGCATGATTTGCTCAGAGGGAAAAAAAGTGGTCATCTTTGAATTTTTAAAGGGAAATTATAAGGCAATGTAAGTCTGTGAGCATCTCAGCTTCTGGTTGACCCTGATCAAGCTTTTATATGCTTTGCCCTCTACCCAGACACACCTCTTCATCTCTCTCAGAAGAGTACTGTCTGATGATCTTTTTTCCCTAATAACTGTGAGCAAGTATAGATGTGATTCTCCATTCATTCAAAATATCTGCCCTGAGTTCTGTTCTGTGCCAGGTGCTGTGCATGGAGGATACAAATAGAAAACACTTCCCTGGCTGCAGGGCCTTCACAGGCTTGTCAGTCCAGAAATTAGAGGATAAAAAGTGAATCAAGGAAAGATCAAATGGGAAAGAGTGGCTTCATGCCCTAACACTACCTAACAATAAAAATCTCTCAAAGAACAACAGGTGAAAATGAAAACAAAAACACAAAGGGTACAAAAAAAATGCCAGTGACAAGAATAAAGAGATTGTTCATTTCTACTTGCAGCATGGTGACTCAAAATCAAACATGGACACTTGCATTGTGTCCATGGTCTATTGTTTTAAAAAAAAAAAAACAATTTCAGAAAGTGTTAACGAAGTACAAATAAATTAATGAGAAACTTTAAAAGCTTTTAGCTGTAAGTTATTATTACTGTGTCAGTCAGGGTCCCAGCAGAAAACATGACACATTTAAATTAAGATAATTTAAGGAACCTTTAGTAAAGAAAGAGTTTACCGAGGCCCAGGTGTGGGGAAACCACGAAGATTAGTGCAGGACTCCAGGGCTAGGAGCAGAGGAGCTCCATTATTGCTTTAGGTCAAGGGTAGGGGACCATGTACAGGAACTGGGAGGTAGAGGGTCTGTCTGATGGAAGCTGACATCCCCTACATCCTTTATGCAGCTAGACTAGCCAGAAGTAACCCCACAGGGAGGGACTTCACTCTGCTTCCTCCCTCAGATCTCCTGCTGGGGTCCCCACTGGCTGAACCCAGTGGAACCAGAAGGCGTGGAAGCAAGCTATCTTCATCCTTACAGGTCAGCCCCCAGGGCACAGGGCAGGGCGGAGAAGGGAGGGGTGAGTGGAAGATGTCCAGAACAACTCCATGACAGGAAACTGAACGTCAGCATTCACAAAGACATCAGATCACCTTCCCAGCCACTGTTCGACAAAATCCTAGAACAGGTCACTTAATGGTTACTGAATGTGGATGACACACCTTGACAGTGCATCCACCAACAATTTTGCCATGTATTAGGGACACCTTTTCCAAGTTAGTAAGGCAGTGTAATTTAAACAAAACGGATGTTCTGCATGTGAGAAAAACCACTTCCTTACTAACCATAAGCAGGAAGCTGTCCTGAATATTTTTTGGTACTGTATGATCAATAACAAAGACCAGGAAAGCCTTACTAAGAAAGTCAGGCTATTCTTGGAGCAGGCTCTGCTAAATCGTGAAGGGCAAATTATGAATTTGCCTTTGTCATCCTTCCCCTTTTCTTTCCGCAATCCCCCATCTCCTTTCCTACGTGGCTGTTTGTGTGTTTGTTATTTATCAGAACGTTTTATCTTCATGGCCTTTTGGGGGAGGTGAGCACGTTTCCTGATCCACTCATCCTCTGGGGATTTTCTACAGGAAAAGATTTTGTTTTAATTTAATGGAAGAACCAGTTCCCTGAACCAGTTCCCATCCTTCATGAGCCCCCAGGAACAATAGCACAGAATCAGAGGGTTCAAACAACATCATTTGACTTCTTTTTTCTTTTTTTGAGCTAAGCACTGTTATTTTTCCCATTTTAAGGAGTATCCACTGTCTGTAACCATGCATTCTATTTTTATTTTACTGTTAAAATTTTATCAAAGTATAGTTGATTTACAATGTTGTTGTGCTAATTTCTTCTGTAGAACAAAGTGACTCAGTTATACGTATATATATTCTTTTTCATATTCTTTTCCAGTATGGTTTGTCACAGGATATTGAATACAGTTCCCTGTGCTATATATACAGTAGGACACCTCGTTGTTAATCTGTCCTATATATAATAGTTTGCCTCTGCTAATTTCAAACTCCAATCCTCCCCTCCTCTCTGCCTCCCTCCCCCTTAGCAACCACAAGTCTGTTCTCTATATATGTGAATCTGTTTTTACTTTGTAGATATGTCGATTTGTGTTGTATCTTAGATTCTGCATAAAAGTGATATATGGTCTTTGTCTTTCTCTTTCTGACTTACTTCACGTAGTATGATAATCTCTAGGTCCATCCTTGTTGATGCAAATGGCATTATTTCATTCTCTTTGATGGCTGAGTAATATTCCATTGTATATATGTACCACATCTTTATCCATTCCTCTGTCGATGGACATTTAGGTTGTTTCCATGTCTTGGCTATTGTAAACAGTGCTGCAGTGAACACAGGAGTGCATGTATTTTGAATTATAGTTTTGTCCGGATATATGCCCAGGAGTGGGATTGCTGGATCATATGGTAGTTCTATTTTTAGTTTTCTGAGAAACTCCATGCTGCTTTTCATAGTGGCTGCACCAATATACATTCCCATCAACAGTGTAAGAGGGTTCCCTTTTCTCCATACCCTCTCCGGCATTTGTTATTTGTAGACTTTTTAATGATGGCCATTCTGACTGGTGTGATGTGGCACCTCATTGTAGTTTTGATTTTGACCACACATTCTAAAACACCCACTATTGCTTATATATCATGGCTTAAACTAAATCTAGATTTATTAGTTATAATTTACCATTTGACCTCTTTACACAGCCAAAGAGGCATGGTGGACCCTGCCCCTCACACAATGCTTCTGGCCCCATGACTTATGGGTGAGCCCAGAGGCCGACCCAGGAGCCTTTCTCCACTGGAAACAGTAGAAAGATTCAGCATGGAGTGACTGAAGGATGGAAGAAGATCTCAGTGGATCAAGTTGCTTGCCTCATTTTGAAAGTTGGGTAAAGCATGGTGCCCAGTAACACAATCTTTGCGCACAAGACACAAGAGAATAGCTATTCTGCTACCTGAGTCCAGTGACAGGCAACTGGTAAATAAATTCTGGGTGTCCTGGTCAGGCCTGGCTTTGCATCCTGGCTCAGCCACGAACTGTGTGATTTATGCCTCCATTCTGCACTCTAAAATACGGCTGATAATAATATTTACCAGCTCAGGTGGTGGTGAGGATTACCAGCACAATGCATGTAAAGTGCCAGTGTCTGAGATGCAGTAATCTCTCCACAAATGATGGCTATGAGGATGATAATCAAGATAATTCAATCAACCAATGTATCAAGTCAGATCCAAGTCCAGGTTATTTTAAATCTCAGGCATGTTTCCCATTTGCTCCTTTGCTTCTATTCTCAGGCTGCTACCTAGGCCAGGCTTAGATCTCTCTCTCTGCTTAACTGGTCTTCCTGCTTCTAGGCTTGTCCCCTCTTACCTTTCCGTCACTCTGCAGCCTCAGATTCTTTGTCCTCACCCCTTCCCACCTATCACATCTCTCCCTATAGTTCTCCTTCTCCATCCTTCTAACCACTCTTCTAGGTCTTTTTCTTGCTTGCTTGCTTGCTTGGTTGTGAGATACAGCAGGCATGCAAAAAAATGTACAAAATCTGTACACAGTTTAAGGAATGATCATAAACTACTCCCTAGGTTAAGAAATTCAACACTGTTGCTCTCCAGAACCCTCTCCACTGCTGTGTGCCCTTCCTTGGGCACTGTTGCTCTCCAGCCCTCTCTCCAAGAAGTAACCACTCTCCTGATATCTGTGATAATGTTTTTGCTTTTCTTTTTAGTTTTACCACCTATGTATGATTAATCACTAGACGATATATCTCACTTTAGTGAATCCAAGAAGTTCTCTTTTTTATATTTGAGCATATCTGAAGTGGAGACGTGCTTATGATGATGGCTTGTCAAGGTTTAATTGGCAGCACTTTTTTTCTTTCCTAGAAGAAGAAATATAAAATATAAATACAATAATATAAAATAATGGTGTGTTTTACAATTAATGGCACCTTAGATTTGATGTAGGCTAGTTTTGCTTGTTTTTGACCCATATGAGTGAAATTATACTGCATGTGTTCTTTTACCTCTGTCGTTTTTCTTTTTTGGATCAGCAGGATGTCTGTGAGACTCTTTCACTGTTACTACAAGCAGTTGTAGCTTGTTCATGTTGTCTACTACAAACAACAACGCTGCCATGAACAGTCTTGTGCCTGTGCCCTGGGCTCACAGGAGTTGCAACACTAAGAAAAGGCGCCATAATTTCTCTCTCAACCACTGCAATTTTTTTTTTCTTTTTTTGGCTGCCCCGCACCGCTTGAGGGGATCTTAGTTCCCCGACCAGGGATTGAACTCAGGCCATGGCAGTGAAAGTGTGGAGTCCTAACCACTGGACAGCCAGGGAATTCCCTCAACTACTGCAGTATTATCCAAACATAAGCTTAACATTAATCCCAACTAGAGCAATGTGTTTGAAACACAAATCTGATCATCTTATTCTCCTGCTTAGAACGTTTTAATGGTTTCCCACTGTTCTCAGACTAAAGATTGACATCTCTGATACAGCTTTCAAGCCCTTCAAACCCAGTGCCAGCTCCCACCATCATTCTTATACATTTTTCCTCTATGCTCTACAGCTACAGTGGTCTTCTTTCAGTTTTTTAAACAAGCCTCCCCCAGGCCACTCCTACCCACCCCACCGCAGCTGGTTAAGTCCACCCATCCATCAGTCTAAGCTCTCACCTCAACTCTTCAAATCAGCGTAGGTCATGACCCTTTACTGTGTCTCCTCGGAGAACTCTCTTCTTTTTAGAATATGTATTAGGTAGGACATGGATCTGCTGCTGAAACAGAGACTCCGGTGACATTAATGTGATAGAAGTTTATTTTTTGTTCAAAATACACTGTGTGCCTAAGTAGCTGAGGATTTGTCTGGAGGCTCTGTTCTGTCGGGAGCCCAGGATCCTTCTGCCTTGTTGTGTTGACATCTCTAGATTGTTGCTTACCAGCCTGCTCTAAGATGATTCACCACCATCTCACACTCCAGCCGGTGGAAGGGAGGAGGGAAGGGAGGACACAATCACTCCTTTTAAGTATATGAATCAGGAGTTCCAATTATTACTTTTACTCACCTCTTACTGATCAGAACTTGGTCATGTGGCCACACCTAGCTGTAAGGGAAGCTGGGAAAAGTAGCCTTTATTTTGGTTGCCATATGCCTGGCAATGAACCTGGAGATCTGTTCCTATAGATGGAGTGAATGGATATGGGGACACCTAGTGGTCCCTGTGACATAACACCCAACCCTGACTGCAGTGCTATATTAATTAGTGTAATTATTTGATTGATGTCTATCTATCCCACCAGACTGTAATCTCTACAAGAGCAGGGACCATATCTATTTTTGCTGACCATTGTGTCCTCATCATCTAACCCCATGCCTGACACATAGTATGACCTTAATAAATATTTGTTGAATGCATGCATGAATGAAGAGATTGGGTCTCTGACTACCTCTTGTTATTTCTGGTGTCACACTTGACACTCCAGCCAGACCAAACCACTTGTGGTTGCCTTAATTCATTCTCTATTAAAAAAAAAAAAATTTTTTTTTTTTTTTTTTTTTGCTAATCTGAAAAACAAAAATAGTCATCTCACTGTTTAACTTTCTTTGATTTTTGAGATTACACACATTTTCACATATTTCCATTAATACTTCTTGTTTTGAGATTTGATATGACCAATTCTAACAACATCCTTTGAAGTACACTAAGAGCTTAACACAGTAGATTTTAGTCAAAATTAGGCAGCATACTCAGGCACTTGCTTGATGAGGAGTAAAATATAATGCTTGGATTAGGGCTTTCATGCAATTCTACCTGAATGCTATTTCTTAAACCTGAGCTTTCCACAAGAGTTAAGAAGCAAAGAGTTAAAGGTTACATTCCCTGTTTAGAACCTGGAAGGTTGGTGTGATGTTGTGATTTATAATAAGAAATCTGTATTTGGTCTTCCTCTCATTTCTGGCACAGAGCTCCTAAAATCCTTGGCATTTCCTAAGTGTTAAGAGCAATTAAGGTGCCTTGATACTCAGAACAAAGCCCTTTCAACCACACCTGAGTTTATGTTAATGAGGTGACTTTTGGAAAGGATCTAAGGTTAGGGGCTTGTTGCCAGGGGAATGTGATTGGAGGGTTGGAAATTTCAGTCCCACCCCCTGACCTCCAGGGATGGGAGAGGGGGAGAGGGGCTGGAGGTTGGCCAATGGCCAATGATTTAATCAATCACGCCGGCATAAAGAAGCCGCCATAAAAACGCGGAAGGAAGTGGTTCAGAGAGTTTCCAGGTTGGTGAACAGGGATGCAGCTACACTCCGGGCCTTACACTCTACGGGGACAGAAGCACTTGCGCTGGGGACCTCACCCTATGTACCTCTTCATCTGGCTGTTCATTCGTATCCTTTAATATCCTTTGTTATAAACTGGTAATCTAGTAAGTAGACTGGTTTCCTGAGTTCCGTGGGCCATTCTAGCAAATTAATCAAACCTGAGGTGGAGCTTGTGGGAACTTCCGATTTACAGCCAGTTGATCGGAAAAAGCACAGATAACAAGCTGGACGTACGACTGGCATCTGAAGCGGGTGAGTCTGGTGGGACTTGGCTACTAACCTGTGGCATCTGAGGCTACCTCCAGGTAGACAGTGTCAGAATTGAGTTAAATCGGTGGGACACCTGGCCAGTGTCCTCTGAGAATTAATTTCCTGATGGTGTGGAAAAAAACACACCCACTGGAGATGGTGTTTTAAATTGCTCTTTAAGGGAATATCCATGAGTTTCAGCAGTCAGTAAAGATTAATGTTGTATTGATAACTGAATAAGTCTGATTAAGGCACGGTGGGAAGGATGGCCAGCTCGCCCACGATTACCCAACCACACCACTACTACCAGATGTTTTCCTTTTTTAAGAGATAATAAGAGTATAGACACACAGGGATTGGAAAGGGTGGGATTAGAGCACCAGAGGGAAACTGTCCCTGAAAACGAGAGAAGCGCGAAAGAGCTGGAGATCCAGCCACTGGTCGAGCTCGCACTTGGCGTGAGGACCTATTCAGGTCACAGCAGCGGTGATTACCAAAGGAGACAGACAAAAGACAAGTACAAGAAAGAGCTGAAACACCTAGCTCTGTGCCGACTGCCTTCGCGTCTGCATGTCTCCGACGGTCCATGCGCGGGCAGCCGCCGTGATGCTGTGTCAGTTCCAGGCTGCAGTCACCAGCCGCTGCAGTGCAAAAATCAACAGAGAAGGCCGGCTTGGAGCTGGAACGGGGAGGTCGGCTCTTCTGGTGCTCAGCAGGCTTTTTTTTTTTTTTTTAAGTGTTTTATTTTTAGTTGCCTTGCAAATACTTTTTTTTTTTTTTTTTTTTAATTTATTTATGGCTGTGTTGGGTCTTCATTTACGTGCGAGGGCTTTCTCTAGTTGCGGCAAGCGGGGGCCACTCTTCATCGCGGTGCGCGGGCCTCTCACTATCGCGGCCTCTCTTGTTGCAGAGCACAGGCTCCAGACGCGCAGGCTCAGTAGTTGTGGCTCACGGGCCCAGTTGCTCCGCGGCATGTGGGATCTTCCCAAACCAGGGCTCGAACCCGTGTCCCCTGCATTGGCAGGCAGATTCTCAACCACTCTGCCACCAGGGAAGCCCTCAGCAGGCTTTTTGCCTGGCGCTGATTCTCCCAGCTCTCTGGGTGATCCCACCACTCAGGGGGAGGCGTGGGTTCATGTCAGCAGAGTGGAACAGTTGAAGTTCTCCCTTCAAAGTTGAGAATGCTACTTTCTAGACCCTTCCATCTCGCCATATAAATAAACCAAGCCTGGAGAGTCTCCAAGTCACCTCTGTTAAACAAGATAGAATTTAAGCTTCTCCTGAGAGCTTTCTGGTAACCTGATTTCCATTCCGGTGAAGAAGTAAAGGTACGCCCACCAGTGTCATGGTGACAAAGCAGAAAAAGAATAGGAGAAGCTGCCTGTGGACACGTGTTCCAGTGGTTACATCACGCACATGGATTTCCTGTTTCTTAGTAAAATAGATATGAATATTGTCACATTGAAAATTCACAAAGTTCCACGTGTTTGGTTTCATCCTCACCTTCTTTGTTGATGAAGTAAAGTAGGAATTTTCTATCCAAAAAAAAAAAAAAAAGATAATAAGAGTATAACAAATATAAAATACTTTAATATGGACACACTGAATGAAGCTATAGGAAAAAAATGGAAATATGTGAGGGTGGTGGGATTTAGGTTTTATTATCGTCATTTTAACATTTTTTTTTTTAAATTTATTTATTTATTTATTTTTGGCTGTGTTGGGTCTTCGTTTCTGCGCGAGGGCTTTCTCCAGTTGCGGCAAGCGGGGGCCACTCTTAATCGCGGTGCGCAGGCCTCTCACCGTCGCGGCCTCTCTTGTTGTGGAGCACAGGCTCCAGACGCGCAGGCTCAGCAATCGTGGCTCACGGGCCCAGGTGCTCCGCGGCATGTGGGATCTTCCCAGACCAGAGCTCGAACCCGTGTGCCCTGCACTGGCAGGCAGACTCTCAACCACTGCGCCACCAGGGAAGCCCCCATTTTTTTTATATTGTTGCTAATGAAGCTAAATCACAGCACCATTACCATCTCCAAAACATTATCACCACCACCAGTTCTGTTAGCAATGTCCTTTTAAAAATACACAAGACCTGGGAATTCCCTGGCAGTCCAGTGGTTGGGACTCAGGCGCTTTCACTGCTGGGGCCGGGGTTCAATCCCTGGCTGGGGAACTAAGAAAAATGCACAAGATCTATAAGATATTATGGGTAATAGAGAAAAGGAGACGGGCTGTTCTAAATATAAGCATGAATGTGGCCAGTGTGCGGAAGACACATTTTCCTGTATAAGATTCAATTATAATTCTGAAAGCCAAGAGAGGAAGCAATAATTCCAGGGAAAGGAAGTAAAGGGCTTCTATTTCCTTAGTGTTCATGAGCAGGCATTGACATTACTGCTAATGAGAACAGCACGCTCTCAGACAGAAAGTACGTGCGTACGTGCCAAGCTTCTGTGTGCAGATACCCAGCACAGCTCCAGCAGTCGGGAACTCAGCAGTTTTGCTCCTGAACCTCGCTGAGAGTGACCTCTTAATAAATTGTTCAGTGACTGCTCAGAAATGCATTTGACCATAGATGCCCCAGTGCACACATATTTCCCGCTCGTCATGTAGTTTAGGAAGCTTCTCCCTCGTAATGCCAAAATCTTTAGCAGGGTTCAATTTTACTCACTTCTCAATTCAAATGCCTGAGTTTTCAAGTTCAACTAATGTCTGAGTAAAATTTACTCATACAGCTGTTTAGAGAGGCTGAATGTGCAGAAAAAGAAAAAGAAAAGGACTTGGTAATATAGTTGGGGAGAGAAGATTATTTCAGAGCAGGGAAGGAGATTTGGGTAGATGGACAATTTTGGCCAATCGGAGGATACCATGTGAACAGGTACATGTGAGTGTGTGTGTGTGGGGCAGATAAGAGGGGCTAAGAAAAGAAAGTAGACTTGTGACATAACTGCCTCTATTACAATTTTATAAGAGCACTGGTGGCAGCCCTGCATAAGCAGATGTATCTGGAAGGCTGTAACTAGCTTCCTCCAGTTTAGCCCAGTTTGCCCTGACTAGGCTGATGCATTTCTGACCCTTCCTTTCCTGGTCTGATGGAGGCCTACCCCTCTGGTATTGGAAGGGACAAGGGCGAAAAAGACAAAGGAAGGGGAAAATGCTCAGAGCTTATAGGCAGTGGCACCTGAAACCAGGCACCCCTTTGGGGACATAGTTGAAGCTTCAAGCCCAGCTACAGAAGGAAAGAGTGGTTGGTTGTGGCAGGGGCTCCAGATGCTACTAGAAACGTACCTAGAAAGTAAGGCACCTGGGAATGATGGGAACTTCATTCATGGGATACTTACTTCTCTGACATCAATTGCATCAATAAGAGAGGTTGCAAATTCAGATCCCAAATCAGGCCAGATAGAGCTTGCTGCGTGTAAGATAATGGGGAGGGGTGTGATTATGGCGAATAGAAGCACGTGAGGACATTGTAAGTTTACTGTAGGGGGATGTAGAGAACAAACGTATGGACACCAAGGGGGTGAGTGAGGGGGTGGTGGTGGGATGAACTGGGAGATTGGGATTGACATGTATACACTAATAGGTATAAAATAGATAACTAATAAGAACCTGCTGTATTAAAAAAAATTTGCTGTAGGGGAACAAAATTTGCCACCCCAAAATGTCTCGTTGATATGCAGATTATTTCAGGCTGAAAACAATCAAATTCCAAAGGACTCAAGAAGAAACTTTGACCTTCCCCCTAACTGCCTAAAGAATGTGGAGAGAGGACCTGTTCCAGGAAAGGAACCATCACCGTAGATAACTATACAGATGACCTAGGTGTGTAGACGGGGAGGAATCTAGCAAAGTCTGTTTGTTAAAATTCCTCTCTGTGTCCCACTGTCCCTGCATACTCCGGAAAACATTTGTTTACCAAGCATTTGCTTTTTCATCTCCATGTCAGTTGCCTTTCTCCCCTTCAAGTTCCCAAACCACTATCCCCAACATCCTCTTTTGTCTTTAGCTGAAAACAGTATTTAAAGTGAGGTTTCAGCCATTTTGGTGAGTTACTCAGTTTTCCTGGGTCTCTCACATGTATACATGTTGTTAAACTTTTGTGTGATTTTTCTCTTGTTAATCTGTCTCACGTCAATTTAACTCTCAGACCAGCCAGAAAAACCTAGAAGAGTAGAGGAAAATTTCTTCCTCCCCAACATCATCATATGAGAATCCTGGCCCAAATTATTCAGATCTTCTGACATTTCAAGACAAAGTATAAATTTGAATTTTTATGCAAAAAATTTAATCACAAAATGTTGACAATTGATTTTAAAAGTTTAAAAGTACCATGTGGGACAGACGTTGCTGTACCTGCCAAACCACGTGTGCACATCCCACAGCCCCTGAAACTCAATATGCCAAAAATGGAACTCATTAGTCTCTATTCCCCATTTCAGTGAATGCTTCCACTGACTGCCAAGAGCTCAAGCTAGAAAGATGGGCATCAGCCCTGATTCCTCCCTCCCCTTACTCCTTACATCCAACTGGTGACCTAGCTATGTGGATTCAGCTTCTGAAATCTCACTTACATTTGTCCCCTAACCTACTCTCACTGGCTTTGTTTAGGTTTTCACAATTTCTTTCCTGGCCTAATCCATTTCTCAGCCTTTAGTCTCATCCATTTCCTTTTTTAAATGAAGATTTAAAAAAAAAATTTATTTTGGCTGCACCGGGTCTTAGTTGTGGCACACAGGATCTTTGTTGCAGCATGCGGACTTCTTAGTTGCAGCATGCGTGCGGGCTCTAGTTCCCTGAACCAGGGATTGAAGCTGGGCCCCCGGCATAAGGAACGCGGAGTCTTACCCACTGGACTCACCAGGGAAGTCCCTAGTCTCATCCATTTCTAATCCTCTAGTGACCTACTTAAAATTAAAAAATTGAAGCAAGTTATTGCTTTGTGCAAAAAATTCCATCTTCCCTACTACCTGTTGGGTAAAGTCAGCGTGGTTTGGCATGGCACACAGCTCCGTATTCTGACTCCTGTCTACATATTCAGCCTCATTGCTTATGTGCCTTTGTCGACTGAAAAAAAATGCACAACCTAAAAGTTGAGAATTATGTTTTATTCAGTGGCCTTACTGAGGACTATAGCCCAGGAGGGCAGCCTCCCAGATAGCTCTGAGGGACTGTTTACTTCAAAGAGGTAAGAGAAGAGCCACGATATATAGGAGTTTTCATTGCCAAAAACAAAAAAACAAAAAACCAACCATGTAGTCAAACATCAAAATATTATTGCTAATCACAAAAACCAGACATCTCAAGTTAATGATTTTAGTGCTTTTCCATGTATGGGAAGATGCAAGAGTTGGGCTCCTTGAAATTATTCCTTTGATATGCATCTTAACTATCTAGGGCCAGTGTCCTGTTCTCCATCCTGAATTTCCCTCAGGACACACAGCTGTGGGAGGCTGTAGTGGCTGATGGCTTGATGTCGGGCAAATTTTGTTATTTACACCTTCCTCCTCCTGTTTTATGCTCAGATACTGACCTGCCTGCAGTTCCTCTAAGGGTCGTGCTGTTTCGTTCCTCTCTACCTTTGCCCTCACTGCTCCTATTATCTGGGATGAATGCCCTTGCCTTTCTGTATCAGGATGTGTTCAGTTCTAAGTAACACAAAACCCAATTCAAACTGGCTTAAATAATAAAGTAGGTTTATTGACCTATGCAAATAGTAGGGTAAGCTTCAGGGTTGGTCTGATCTAGTGGCTCAGTGATGTCACCAAGGACCCAGATTCCTCTTTTTCCATCTTCTATTGTTATGTCTTCATCTTAAGGCTGGCATTACAAGACAGCCGCTGACAATGCCTGGGCTACCTGCCTCTTTGGCCACATCCTAAATAGGGGTAGTGGTAGAGAAGAGAAGAAAATGAGGTAAACATATTTTAAAATCTTTGATCTGTACAATTAAGATATGTGCCCTTTATAATATCTAAGTTATAGCAATAAAGCATTTTTTTAAATTCTGCATTACTCGTCGATACATTCTTAATTGGATCTGTGTCTGTGTTTTTGATTAGATACTTCTGAGACTGAGCAGATGTAGCCTAATAAGACACAGTTACATGTGAATTTTATATATAAGTAATCATAATAAAATTACCTTTGCAGGCTTATCTCTAGCACTTCCCAGCATATACATTCCATTCCAGCCAAATTGGATTACTCATTCTTCCTTGAACATCCTGCCCTCACTTCTTTGTCTTTGCTCATATTCTCTTTATATTAATTTTTCATAAGTTAAATCACATTTTAAATGAACCCAAAAAGCTTCCTTTGGAAAGGAATCAAATCTTGTTAGACCTTTTGCAAAATGAAAAATCTCAAATTCTCACTATACCATTTATTTTTTGGAAAAACCCAGATTTTCATATATTGAGCTTGTACAAAATGAAAATCTTATTATCCAGAAATGTTCACAAATAATAGCTAGTAAAAGTTAATAGCAATAATAAAAACAGCTAAAAGCAATAATTCCGAGAGACAGTGTAATGTCAAGGAACAAGCATAGACTTTGGTGTTAGATGAATATGATTTTGATTAGTTTTTGCCGCTTACCAGATGTGAATTCACCTAAGTCAATTAGGTTCTTTTGGATAAATAGCAGTAGCTTCCAAAAATCACTGATAGTAATGGGTCTATGTCTCCTTTCAGCTTTTCTGTCAGTTTATAATGATAGCAAGTTTTAGACCAATTTCAGTCACACAGATATTTATAAATAAGTGGGCCCAAAAGAGTCATTTATACATTCTGTGCTCTGTGCCCTCTGTGTTCTTTTAGGTCTTCCAACAGCATCTTGCGGTAAATGCGACAACCGTCTAGGGACAGGATCCAGCTCATTGGCTAACTGAAGTCAGATGACCAAAAATCTTCTTAATTGGTGGCTAAATTTGGGACTATTCATTCAGGAATCATGCACCATTTCTAAGGGTATGGATACCAGGGCTTGCTGGATTTCTATGCCCTGGTCACGCATGGATAGAAAAGCCGGTGAACTAGTTCTTGAACCACTAGTTTCACCACTGAAAAACCATTTATAACCCCACCTTGCTAGTAAGTCACATTCTGTAATTGATCAGAGAAAACGATTTCAGAAGCTCTGATAGTCTCTAAATTGGAGCGTATCCTTTTGCTGCCATGTTAGCTTACCACTCTGAGTTCATATGCCTAATAGGGCAATCCATTGCTTCTTGGGTATAGTGAAAACGAACACTCATACTTTACCCCATTTATGCTGAAGCATTTGAAAGTAAATTATAGACAAAACAACAGTGTTGGTAAGTTACTTTTCCTCTCAGAACTTGAGACCCTGAGATGGGTATCGTATTTTCTTCTTTTTTTAAAAAAATTAATTAATTAATTTAGGCTGCACCGGGTCTTAGTTGCGGCACATGGGATCTTCCCTGCGGCATGTTTAGTTGTGGCATGCGGGATATTTAGTTGCGGCATGAGGGCTTCTTAGTTGCGGCATGCGGGCTTCTTAGTTGCGGCATGCGTGTGGGATCTAGTTCCCCAACCAGGCATCGAACCCGGGCCCCCTGCATTGGGAGCGCAGAGTCTTACCCACTGGACCAGCAGGGAAGTTCCTCGTATTTTCTTTCTCATCACTTCTACCATCCCAAACATCTGATGAGCTCTGATAGTTTGCACAGCTCTGGGTAGGTTCTACACGTGATATTAAGATTAAGAATAGAGGAACTTGGACTTTTGTAACCTCTTGGCCAGGGTAACGTTCTCATTTTACATTGTGCTGTGTAACGCTGGGTTGAGAGTGTTCCAGTCTCTGCCCCACCACACCTAATTTTGACAGGAAGAGCAGTATAGATACATGAATCATAATACTAAAGTATAATTTTCAGAAGGTTAAGAGACATGGATTTTATGCAAATGTAAAATAAATATGTCAGAGGTTTTATTCAACTCATTCATTAATGGGAGAACAAGTAAGATGCTGTAACCAGTTTAAAGGGAATTTGAAGAACCGACATGCATAGGTAGTCAGGAATGCTGAAATGAATTTACTACTGGATCCAAATCTGGCTAATATCCTATAGGCCAATAAAATGAAATATTTGGGGGTCATCCTTTTTATAGGATGGAAATCAATTTTATCTCTGTTGGCAAAATTCGTTTGCATTGCTGCAGACAAGAACGTATGGCTCATTACATCTTAACTTTTACTTCTACAGAGTTGAAAGAAAGCCTAGTCAATAGATAGACACCCATATAGAATCAATAATTGGGGAGGCTCTATATAGTGTTTAAAAACATGCCCACAAATTCTTTGATACTCTTTGCTTCAAGAGATGGAGCTTAATTCCTCTCCATTGAGTGTGGGCTGGATTTGATGACTCACTTCTAACCAACAAGATGGTAGAAATGATAGTGTGTGATTTCTGAAATCAGGACATAAAAGACATTGTAGCTTCCTTCTTCCTCTTCCTCTTCTTCTTTTCCCCTCTCTCCTCTTCTTTGTCCTCCACCTCCTCCTCTTCCTTTTCTCATCTCCTCCTCCTTCTTCACAGCATTATTTAGATATAATTTTATAATTCACACATTATACAATTAATCTATTTAAAGCATCCAGTTCAGTGGTTTTTAGCATATTCAGAGTTGTGCAGTCATTACCACAATCAATTTTATTTTATGTTTTTCTTTTTTAAAAAATTTATTTATTTTTGGCTGCATTGGGTCTTTGTTGCTGCGTGCGCGGGCTTTCTCTAGTTGCGGCGAGCGGGGGCTACTCTTATTTGTGGTGCACGGGCTTCTCATTACGGTGGCTTCTCTTTGGTGCAGAGCACGGGCTCCAGGTGTGTGGGCTTCAGTAG
Organism: Eschrichtius robustus; assembly: GCF_028021215.1. Taxonomy (NCBI): domain Eukaryota; kingdom Metazoa; phylum Chordata; class Mammalia; order Artiodactyla; family Eschrichtiidae; genus Eschrichtius; species Eschrichtius robustus. The sequence goes on from NC_090840.1 coordinate 18,645,708, forward strand.
TTGTGGTGCACGGGCTCAGTAGTTGTGGCTCGCGGGCTCTAGAGTTCAGGCTCAGTAGTTGTGGCACACGGGCTTAGTTGCTCCATGGCATGTGGGATCTTCCTGGTGATCCAGGAAGATGGATCCAGGTGACGGACCTTAAAATAGGGGAAATTACCCTGGATTGTCCCCGTGGGTCTAATTTAGTCACAGAAGCCCATAAAAGCAGAGGACCTTCTCTGGCTAGAGGCAGAAGAGGTACAGCAGAACAAGGAGTCAGAGGGACACCAAGCCTGGGAAGGATTTCTGCACCACTGCTGACCCTGAGAGACAGGGGCCACGTGACCATGTGCAAGAACTGGAGAGAGGCCCTGGGAGATTGAAAGGTGATTCTGGCTGACAGCTAGTAAGGAAACGGGGATCTGAATAAGCCCAGAAGTGGATTTTCCCCCAGAGCTTGCAGGTGAGAGCTCAGGCTGGTTGACAACTTGATTTTGGCCTTGTGAGACCCAGAGAAGGGAACCTGCTGAGCCCACTGGACTCCTGACTTACAGAACTGTGAGGGAATAAATGTGTGTTACTTGAGCAGTGGGCTTCTTTGTGTTAAGCCACTGGAATTTGGGGACTACTTGTAACTGCCTCCTAGCTTATCCTAACTAATGTACTAGTTCTGTAAATGTAAATATTTACCAATTGGGAGAAAATAGTTTAAGCCCCCAAATGCCATCTACTTTTTTCTCCTATAAAAACATTACAACGAAAACAAAAACAAATGAAAATGGAAGTGTGTGGGAAAGGTTCTTGGCAGAAATACACGGAAATCAGTCAGTATGTATTCATCATTTCAATTCATTAAATGTATATTGAATATCTGTAAAAATATATTGGGCTGTGGCAGTGCTGGATAAAGAGATATATTGTGTAGTCCTTACTTTTGACGAGCTTGTGGCTGGATGGTGAGGCGTAGAGGCAAGGGTATACTGATATCTATACTATGTTTAGAGATGAGAGAGTGGCATAAGTCATGTGATGGAGTGATGCAGGTCACGTGCTATCACATTTAGAGAAGAGAGACTATTCAGGGTTGAGGCTGTCAGCAGATTCATGGATGTACACGAGGAATATGCTCTTGGCTCCTCCTTGCCACCTCTACTTCTTTTTTTTTTTTTAATAAATTTATTTTATTTATTTTTATTTTTGGCTGTGTTGGGTCTTTGTTGCTGTGCACAGTCTTTCTCTAGTTGTGGCATGCAGGCTTCTTGTTGCGGTGGCTTCTCTTGTTGTGGAGCACAGCCTCTAGGCACACAGGCTTCAGTAGTTGCAGCACGCAGGCTCAGTAGTTGTGGCTCGTGGGCTCTAGAGCACAGGCTCAGTAATTGTGGCACACGGGCTTAGTTGCTCCGCAGCATGTGTGATCTTCCCAGACCAGGGCTCGAACCTGTGACCCCTGCATTGGCAGGCGGATTCTTAACCACTGTGCCACCAGGGAAGCCCACCACCTCTACTTTCTCTTCTCTCTCTCCTGTTTTTGTTTATTCCTGGGTTCAATATTGTCATCATATCATCGCAGAATTCCGAAGTCTTAAAGGAACTTAGAGATTATCTACTTACAGATGAAGAAACAAAACCACAGAAGTTAAGTGTGTCATCACCGCTAACTTCAGTAGGTGCACAGTGAAAAAGATGGATCATTTGGTGGCCATTAATATAATAATATTACGTGAATAATAATATTGATTAATAATTATAAAAATTAATTTTGTTGGTAATTGGTAATTTCAGTCCAAAAAATCACTAGTTTCTTAAATATTTTCCATCCCGAAAGATGGGGGAGCATGGGTGCTTGTGTGTCCTGCACTCATAGGCTTGCTTAGTAGATGCCTATAAAATTCTTCATTATGACTATTTCAAAACTTTCTGTTCTCCTCCAGCCCGACCCAAACCCCATTCTGTGATTCGAAATCACTGGGGTCCCAGCAAAAACAGATAATACTCTCAAACCAACTTTGAGAGTTTAATAAGAGGATTTTTATAAAGATATGTGCAAGATTTAAGAAAACCAGTGGGGGATTGTGCAGTACCTCAAGAGGTAGCGACAGCAGGGGAGCTATTACCACCTTAGTCCTGAAGGTACAACAGGGGGGAATGGTTATCAGAACATTGGGAGGGTAGTTACATGGAGAAGCAGCCCGGCAACATTTGTGGCCTCGGGTGCAGGTACATGGCCAACTCATGGTAACTGGCAGGGAGGGAGCTGGGGGAAATACAACCAACGTCAATCTACTCCATCCCTTCATCTCCTGTCAAGGTCTCCCATTGGCTGGTCACATCCTGATGTGGAGGCAAGGGTGTCGTTGACAGTTCATACAGTTCAGCCTCCCAGGCTCAGAGTAGGGTAGAGAAGGTTGGAGGTCAGGCAAGATAGCCAGTATACCTTCTCTTGACCCAAATAAAGATGTCTTCTATTTTCCTGAAAAGATTAAGGCTTCCTAAGTTTAGATGTTTCCAATTCTTTCAAGTCTTTGGATATTTATCCATCCTTTTTCTTTTTCACTCCTATCCCACAGGAAGTGCTCCTTTTTTCAAGGTTAAAGTCATTCTCTTCATCTCCCCTCCATGCCCGCTTCCATTTATCCTCCCCAGATGGGAGGATAAATAGTTGTTGCAGAAATTCTCAGTGCTCTTCCAGTAACTCCTAACACTCAGAATGTAGAACAAATACCGTCATTGGGACAAATTTGGATATATTCTAATTTATGCTAAATAGCAAATCAGCAGCATACTCTAGTATTCTCCCTCTTAGCTTAACAAATTATCTGTTGCCCTCATCACAAATGATCATGACATAAGACTGGGATTGATGGACTCCAGCAATGATTTAAAGGAGAGTGCTAACCTGTGTTTTAGAGCAGTCATTGGCCATGTTAGAGTGGATGAAGGACCATTGAGATTAGAGGTCAGGTGGTTGAGTCTACTGTGGTAACCCAAATGAAGGCCACAGCAGTGGGGATGAAGTGAGGGGCAGAACATGGAGATTTCAGGGAGGCATCAGGACAAACATAAGGGAAGTGGGGATGAAGGACAGGAATGAGTGCAGGATGACTCCCGGGTTTTTAAGTTGGGTGGCTAAGTGGATAATGCTTGGAATTAGTCATTAGCCAGATGGTAGGATGCTTTGAGCTGCAAGTAACAAAAGCCCAACTAACAGTGGCTTCAGCCAGTGTTTGCCAACCAGTGTGCCTAGCACCATAGTGCGCAGCAGGTGTGTCCCAGGGGCTCTGAGATATTGACCCACTTGGTCCTTGAGGCAACCAGGTGAGAGCCTGAGGTGGCCGGGAGCCCCTGGAGACAGTTACCTGTAGCCATGAGCATCCTCATCTGCTTACCCAAGTGTGTCCTATGAACATCACTTTTTACTATGTGGTATGAAATTAAAAAAGCTTGGGACTGGCTTAACCGTAAACCACATAAGTTCTGGTTGAAGTTAGATCCAGGATTGGTTAATTAGTAGCAAAACACAGTTGTCAGGAACCCAGATGATTTCCATCATTCCATTCCACCTTCCTCAGCATGTGAGTTTTCATCTTCACACTTGTTCCCAGATGATCCCTGGATATAGGTCAGTTGTTCCCATAATGTCCCTTGATTTGGGCTTTTCCAATGTTCTTCATGATGGAATTCCGGCAGGAACATGTCTTTGTCCCCGCCCCCCCCCCCCCCACAAGAGGAAGGAAATACTTCTCAGAAGCTCCCCATGAGGCTTTGCCTCATGTCTCCTTGGCAGAACTTGGTCACGCATCCACTTCCAGGCCAGTCCTGACAAAGGGGAATGAAATCACTGTGACCTGCTTGCCAAAGCCAGATGTGCAGCCACAGCTTCCCCTGGTGCTACGCCCTCAGAGTCATCTCCACATTATGAATCAGATTCTCGTGCTCCTACCTTCAAGCCCTGCAATGCTTTTCCGTTCACCTAAGCCATTAATTTTGATCTGACATTTGCTGTTCCCGTAATCTCTTCCACCACTACTCCTCGTTCTCAGTGTTTAGTCATAATGAGCCTTTGAATGGTCTTCTGAAGAACCATCTCTCTCTACCTTCCGGTTCATACATGATATTCCTATCGTCTGTTGTCCTACTTGGACAATTCCTATTCCTATTGTCTGAAACATTTTTACCTCCTCTTTGCTTCTCTTTGTCTTTTCTCAGCCTTCAGGTCTTGGCTTAAAATTCAGTACCCCCGGATATCCTGACCCTCAATTTGGTTGTTATATCACAACACTTTTCACTGTTAAACCATCTTTGCTGTTGAACACCTAGGGAGTAAGCTCTTTGAGAGGAGGAAACAGTGTTTTGGTTTTTTTTGGTTTGTTTTTTGTTTTTTCTTCCCACTTTTTATCTCTGTTTCTTGCACTGAGGTGCTCCAAATAGTTGTTGCAAGACTGACCAAACTGAATGAATAAACCCGAATCCCTTGAGCACCTTCCAGGCTCACATCTGTCTTTACTTTGCGAACTTAGGGGTGGATGTTGGAACTTGCAGCCAACTTTACTTCAGGTGACTCAAACAGATACTTGTACACCAATGTCGATTGCAGCATTATTCATGATAGCCAAAAGGTGGAAACAACTAGTGTCTATCAGTAGATTAGTGGATAAACAAAATGTGGTATACACATACAATGAAATTTTATTCACCCATAAAGAGGAATGAAGTTCTGAGTGTGCCTTTGAACACATGGATGAACCTTAAAAATAAAGTGCTAAATGAAATAAGCTGGACCCAGAAAGACGAATATTGTATGACTCTACTTATATGAGGTACTTAATTAAATTCATAGAAACAGAAAGTAGAACAGAGGTTACTAGAGGCGAGTAGGGAGGAAGAGTTATTATTTAATGGTTATTGTTTTAGAGTTTCTGTTTGGAGTGATGAAAAATTTTGGAAATGGATAGTAGTGATGGTTGCACAACATTGAGAGTATACTTAATGCCACTGAACTGTATACTTAAAAAATGGTTAGAATGGCAAATTTTGTATTATATATATTTTACCACAATAAAAAAAATTTTTTTTAAAGTACTGGATTACTTGTAAGACTACCCCCTTTCCCGCTCTCTTTCCTACTCCTAATACAACTCATTCTTAATTCCTTTTCAGGTTTTGAGTCCTTCTGCTTTTTAAAAAAAACACCCTGATTACTGTTTTATCTAGGAATTCTCCTTTTCAGAGGCACATAACAGAGTACTCAGCATGCCAGGCATGTTTTACATGCTGTCCCTGAGGCTGGAAGCAGAATGATCATTTCTCTCTGTCAAGTGAGACTTCTTAAGAACATAAATGGGTCCAGGGTCACAGAATTTTATGACGGGGTTGAATGCTTCCCTTCTCCCCCACTTCGACATCTTAACAGGAATGAAAGTTTAAAGAAGATACAAAAAAATGGATAGTGAAAGTCTGTATCCTATTACTCAGGTAAAACCTTACTTGTGAATTTTCAACTTTGCTAGTATTGCCAAATTGCTCTCTAAAATAGCTGTACCAGTTTATACTGTCACCAGCAAGATATGCAAGCTCTTGTGTTCCACATCTTTGCCAATATTTGATATTAACAGAGCATTTTCTGCGGGGAAGGGTAGAGTGAGGGTGAGGATTGGCTTTTTGTGCATATTGTGTTATTTATTTAAATTTTTGAGTTGAAGTATAACATGTTCACAAAAAATGTCTCGTATCAGAGATAGACATGTTGGTAAATGATCATGCAGTGAGGATGCCCATTCTACCGTCACTCAAGCTAAGAGTGTATGCTTTTTGCTGATTTTATGGGGAACAAATAAGTCTCATTGTGGTTTTATTTTGTTTCACTAATTTCTAGTGAGGTTGATCATCCAATTTACATTCAAATTTACTCTTTTGTAAATGGATATCAGCAGCTAACACTTCCCGAATGCTTCCTGTGTGCCAGATATTCTTCTAAGTGCTTTACTGTATCAACTCACTTAATCCTCACAGTGGTCCTATGTGGAATGCTATTATTATCTCCACTTTACAGATGAGTAAACTGAGGTCGTTACATGGGTAGTCACTTCCCACAGTCACATAGTTAGTTAATGGTGAAGCCAGAATTGGAATCTAGGCAGTCAGACTTGGCATTTGGGTTTGTAGTCACTATGCTATTACTGTATAACTTCATGTACTAGTTATCTATTATTGCATAATTACTAGTTATCTATTATTGCATAATAATAGATAACTCCTAGACACAGCAGCTTAAAACAGCAAACATTTATTAACTCATAATCTCTGAGTGTCAGAAATCTGGGAGTGGCTTAGCTAGGTTGTTCTGTCAGGATCTCTCATGAAGTTGCAGTCAGGATGTCAGCTGGGACTTTGGTCGTCTAAAGATTTGACTGGGGCTGGAGAATTTGCTTCCAAGATGGGTCACCCATATGGCTATTGGATGGAGACCTCCATTCCTTGCCCCAAGGGCCATTCCCTAGGGCTGCTTGAGTGTCCTTATAACATGGTGGTTAGCATCTGCCAGATCAAGTAATCCAAGAAAGAGCAAAGAGAAAGTCATGATGACTTTTACGACGTAAAAGTCACACATAGTCATAGAAATCACACACACGCTTCCCATCATTCCCATCTTATTCTATTTGTTGGAAGTGAGTTACCAAACTCAACTCACACTCAAGGAGAAGGAAATTAGCTCTATCTTTTGAAGGGAGTATGGACAGACTTTGTGGACTTTTTTTTTTTTTGGCTGCTTTGGGTCTTCATTACTGCACATGGGCTCTCTCTAGTTGCAGCGAGTGGGAGCTACTCTTCATTGCAGTGTGCGGGCTTCTCATTGCGGTGGCTTCTCTTGTTGCGGAGCACAGGCTCTAGGCACATGGGCTTCAGTAGTTGTGGTGTGTGGGCTTCAGTAGTTGTGGCTCGTGGGCTCTAGAGCGCAGGCTCAGTAGTTGTGGTGCTCGGGCTTCGTTGCTCCACAGCATGTGGGATCTTCCCGGACCAGGGCTTGAACCCGTGTCCCCTGCATTGGCAGGCAGATTCTTAACCACTGTGCCACCAGAGAAGTGTGGACATATTTTTAAACCACCAAATATACTGCCTATATTCTTACAGTTTTATTTGTTTTGTTTTTTACTTTGTCTTTTGTGATTCTTTTTTTAATTAAAATTTCCCCCAATTTTATTGAGATATAATTGACATATAGCACTTTATAATATGTTCAGCATAATGATTTAACTCATATACATCATGAAATGATGACCACAAGAAGTTTAGTGAACATCCATCATTTCAAATAGATACAAATATTTCTTTCCTTGTGATGAGAACTCTTAAAATTTACTCTCTTAACAACTTTCATATATAATATACAGCAGTGTTATATTTATCATGTTGTACATTACATCCCTAGTACTTATTTACCTTATACCTGGAAGTTTGTACCTTTTGATTGCCTTCATTCAATTCCCACTCTTCCTGTCCCCTCGCCTCTGATAACCACAAATCTGATCTCTTTTTGCTTGTTTATTTGATTTTGAAGTATAATTTACCTAAAACACTATGTCCATCTTGTATGATCCTTTATATATTCCAGATACACATTCTTTGTTGGATAAATGCATTGCAAATATTTTCTCCGAGATCTGTTGGGATTATGATTGGAATTGCAATGAATGTACAGATTACTTTGAGGGAAACTAACAGCCTTATAATACTGAGTCTTTCCATTCATGAATATAGTATATCTCTTTATTTAGGTCTGTAATGCATCATATAATTTTTTATGATTTTCTTCACTAAAGGCCCTACACATCTTTTGTAAAATTTATTCCTAATTATTTTTAAAATTTATATTTCTAATTATTTTTTGCTATAGTATAAGAATATAATAGACTTTAAAACACTGAGTTAATACCTAGCCACTTTTGTTGAACTCTCTTATTACATTTTGGATTTTCTCCATAGTCAACTAGATTGACTGTAAATACTGGCAGTTTAGTTTCTTCCTTTCTAATTCTTGTGCCTTTTCTTTTTCTTGTTTCACTCTGTTAGCTAGGACTTCCGATATAATAATGCACATACTCACTCTTAAGAGAAATCCCTTTCTTACGTTCTTACTAAAGAGAAATTCTTGCCTGAGGAGCCATGTATAGCAAGTAGCTTTTGCTTCTAGCCAATAAAAAACAAAGCAAACAGAACCAACCAAACAAAAATAAATAAATAAAAATAAAACATAAAATGAAAGCCAAAACAAGAGAAAAAATCCAGAATTGTCAACAATATCCATTAACAAGGGAATGAATGAATAAGCTGTGACATAGTCATTCAATGAAAAGTTATACAGCAGTGAAAATGAATAAATAAGACTACATGTGTCAACATAGATAAGTCTCAAAAATACAATAGGAGGGAAAAATGCAAACTGTTGATGAATACATACCATGTGATAGTATGTTAAAAATATGGAATAATATTATACCTTGTATACCACATATATACAAATTGGAAGGATCAGGACCAACTAAACATGGTGTTTACTAGGTGAAGGGAATGCTATTGGGGGTTTCAGCTTTATTTGTGTTGTATTTCTTGTGGATGGTGGTACATGAGTCTTGGTCATATTATCTTTTTCTAAGACATCACATGAGGGAAAGAAAAGAGAATTGCAAAGTACTATGCAGACAGAAGTAGCTGTCAAAACGCAAAGCTTAATCATGTGGGCTCTGCTGTGAGACTATTTGGCTTCAAATTCTGGTGCTCCCCCACTTATCATATTACCTTGGCCAAATTCTGTAACTTCTCTATGCCTTAGTTTCCTTGTCTATAAAATGAAATTTAATAACATTACCTAATTTTTTTCTTCTCTATTTTTTAAAAATTGAAGTATAGTTGATTTACAATGTTGTGCCCATCTCTGCTGTATGGCAAAGTGACTCAGTTATACACATACATACATTTTTAAAATTTTAAAATTCTTTTCCATTATGGTTTATCCCAGGAGATTGGATATAGTTCCCTGTGCTATACAGTGGGACCTTGTTGTTTATCCATTCTAAATGTAATAGTTTGCATCTACCAACCTCAAACTCCCAGTCCATCCCTCCCCCCACCCCCCCTCCCCCTTGGCAACCACAAGTCTGTTCTCTATGTCTGTGAGTCTGTTTCTGTTTTGTAAGTAGGTTCATTTATGTCATATTTTAGATTCCACATATAAGTGATATCACATGGTATTTGTCTTTCTCTTTCTGACTTGCTTCACTTAGTATGACAATCTCTATTTGCATCCATGTTGCTGTAAATGGCATTATTTCATTCTTTTTTCTGGCTGAGTAATATTCCATTGTATAGATGTACCACATCTTCTTTATCCATTCATCTGTCAGTGGACATTTAGGTTGTTTCCATATTTTGGCTATTGTCAACAGTGCTGCTATGAACATAGGGGTGCATGTATCTTTTTGAGTTATAGTTTTGTCCGGGTATATGCCCAGGAGTGGAATTGCCTGATCATACGGTAGTTCTATTTTTAGTTTTCTGAGTAACCTCCATACTCTTTTCCATAGTGGCTGCACCAACTTACATTCCCACCAACAGTGCAGGAGGGTTGTCTTTTCTCCACACCCTCTCTAGCGTTTGTTATTTGTAGACTTTTTAACTGATGGCCATTGTGACTGGTGTGAGGTGGATAACATTATCTGTTTTATAGGAGAATTGAGATGATAAACAAGGCCATACGAACCACTTATGAAGCATTGAATAACAGTAGCTATTAAAACAATCTTCATAGCTGAGAGTGCATTTCTGCATTTCTATGACATGCATTTCTGTGACATTTAAAGCAAGAGGCCACATTCTGTGCTCTGGTGATGGAGAGATGCTCTTGGAGTTGAATGCCAGCCCTGAACTTTATTGGTGAGTACAAAGGTGAAATTGTTAACGTGGTATACTTAGACGTATAGGACAATTCAAATCTATCCGGGCCGCCTATGTTTTGATTTGGTAAATCTGGCAAACCTGGATGTGAGGGAAGGGCACTTGAGGCATGAAAGAGAAAGGTGACTATGGGAAGTATCACAGAGTTCAGTATGGCCTTGGCATAATGTGGGCATGGGGAAAGTGGATGTGCATTTGTATTTCGTGTGCGGGTGCAGTGCGGAGAAAAGAAGCATGAAGCAAAGCTGAAAAATAGGTAGAATCCAGGGTTTTTTAAGCCTCATACCTTTTTTCAAAAATTAACTTATCTTGGCTGCGCCGGGTCTTACCTGCGGCATACGGGATCTTCATTGTGGCATGCATGTGGGATCTAGTTCCCTGAGCAGGGATCTAACCTGGGCCCCCTGCATTGGGAGCACGGAGCCCCACCCACTGGACCACCAGGGAAGTCCCAAAGCCTCATATCTTATACTATGGAATTTTTTAAAAATTTTATTTATTTATTTTATTTATGGCTGTGTTGGGTCTTCGTTTCTGTGCGAGGGCTTTCTCTAGTTGCGGCAAGCGGGGGCCACTCTTCATCGCGGTGCGCGGGCCTCTCACTGTCGTGGCCTCTCTTGCTGCGGAGCACAGGCTCCAGACGCGCAGGCTCAGTGATTGTGGCTCACGGGCCCAGTTGCTCCGCGGCATGTGGGATCTTCCCAGACCAGGGCTCGAACCCGTGTCCCCTGCATTGGCAGGCAGATTCTCAACCACTGCGCCACCAGGGAAGCCCCTATACTATGGAATTTGTACTTTAACCTGTTGGCATTGGAGAAGCGTTGAGAGATTCAGGGAAAGCAGGGAAGTAACATGAACAGATTATTGTGTTAAAAGATCCCCCTGGAGGCAGAATGGGGTGAAGGCGAGAAACTGGGGGCGTGTGGACCAGCAGCTACAGTTTAGGCAAGCTGTCTAGGTAACAGTCTGGGTAGGAGGTTGGAGGCTTAATGGAAACAGTGGAAGGTGACGAGTGTCCAGATTTAGCTGATGTTCAGGAGCAGACTTGGCAGAATTTGAGACCATTTGGATCTGGTGGTGGTGAGGGAGGTGGAGGCCTTGGGTGGATTCTGAGGGCGGTGCCTTGGCACGCGGGTGAGCGATGATGACTTTTTTAAAAAAATTAATTAATTTTATTTTAGGCTGAGTTGGGTCTTAGTTGCTGCGCGCGGGCTTTCTCTAGTTGCGGCGAGCGGGGGCCACTCTTCGTTGCGGTGCGTGGCTTCTCATTGCGGTGGCTTCTCTTGTTCGGAGCACGGGCTCTAGGTGTGTGGGCTTCAGTAGTTGTGGCATGCGGGCTCAGTAGTTGTGGCGCACGGGCTTAGTTGCTCCGCGGCACGTGGGATCTTCCTGGACCAGGGCTCGAACCCGTGTCCCCTGCATTGGCAGGCGGATTCCTAACCACTGCGCCACCAGGGAAGTTCCGAGCTATGATATTAACAATGGTGAGGCACAGGCTGAGGAAGGCGTTTGGTGAGAGAGAGACAGTACCTTCAGTTCTGGGCATGCTGAGGTGGCATTTCCTGGAGCAGAAGCAGGAGAAAGGTGGGGTTCAGGGGTGGGAGCTGTCATTGTCTAATGTGGCTGCAGCCATGGGGTCCCTGAGATTTCCTCTGGGAGAGAGGAGCCTGAGACGAATATTTGAAGAAGCAGAGGGAGACCTGGGAAGATAAGTATCACTAAGTGAGGTGAGGGGTAGCAAAAGGGGTGCCAGCTATGAAATCAGCCAGAGGTTAAGCTGAAAAGAGACCATGGGCTAGCTAGGCTGTCACTGGTGACCTTTCAGAGAGCAGTTTCACCCAAGTGCTTCAGGGCAGAAGCCAGAAGGAAAGATAAATGCAAAATGCTTGGGGCCCAGTGTTCATGCTCTTCTTTTTTTTTAATTTAGATTTTATTTTATTTACTTTTTAACTTTTTCTAAAAACATCTTTATTGGAGTATAATTGCTTTACAATGGTGTGTTAGTTTCTGCTTTATAACAAAGTGAATCAACAGAGAAGATACTCAAAGCACAGAGACGCTGACTGATTAACAATGTGATTATTCACAATGCACAGCAGCTGACAATTTCCTTTAACTTGTTTTAGGTTGTGCTCTGGTATGAGAGGCTGACTCATGTTTAGCCAGTCTCCCCCCATTTTGTTGCAAAATCAACTTTGTTTCCCCCTTCCCAATATTCTTCTGAGAAAACAATTAAAAAAAAATTATTTATTTATGGCTGTGTTGGTCTTCGTTACTGTGCGAGGGCTTTCTCTAGTTGCGCCAAGCGGGGGCCACTCTTCATCGCGGTGCGCTGGCCTCTCACTATCGCGGCCTCTCGTTGAGGAGCACAGGCTCCAGAAGCGCAGGCTCAGTAATTGTGGCTCACGGGCTTTGTTGCTTCGCGGCATGTGGGATCTTCCCAAACCAGGGCTCGAACCCGTGTCCCCTGCACTGGCAGGCAGGTTCCCAACCACTGCGCCACCAGGGAAGCCCTGAGAAAACAATTTTATGCGTCTTTATTAATAATGTATTTTATACCCTAAATCAGAAATTTTGCTGTGAAAATTCCCAGCCCTTAATGAACTGCTGAATTTTTCATGACACTGTGCATTGGGGAAAACCTATTCAATAATACAATTGTTGAATGATAAACACAAAATGTAGAGAATAAAAAATAATTAAGGAGACAATTTTACCTCTCCTGTATGACAAATTAAATCCCTAGAGCATGACATGACTTCATTAAAAAAAAAAAAGTCTCCTAACTCTCTGGTTCACTGTTGTATCTCAGATCCAATCTTGCACTCAATAAATATTTGAGTGCCTTGCACTCAATAAATATTTGTCAATGAATTAAAGATATCACCCATTTGGTATTAATCATATGTTGCTTTGCATTTAAAATGAATATGTTTAGTAAGTCACGGGGATGTAATTGTACAGCATAGGGAATATAGTCAATAATGTAGTAACTTTGTGTGGTGACAGATGGTAACTAGACTTATAGTGGTGTCATTTTTAATGTATAAAAATATCAAATCACTATATTGTACAATTAAACATATAATATTGTAAGTCAATATTACTTCAATTAAAAAAAATCAAATGATATGTTTAAATCTCACTCCAAATAAGGATGTTTCTTAAATGACTATGTTTAAAACTTTATCACCAGAGTTTTTGTATCCCTGAAGTCAGGATGTATAAATTATATCTCCTTGCATCCCAGATCTGGAATTTGGTAGGTTGAACAATGCTTCTTGAATTGTAGAGCAAATCACATTAGCTATAAAATGGTAGCACCTATATGTATATTTATAGCTAATACTAACTAAAAACTTCCTGCTGGCTTTTTGTGGATCCCCTTTATCAGGATAAGGACGCTCCCTTTTGTCCTAGAGCACCAAACTTAAAAAAATTATGAATGATTGTTGGGAATTCCTTGGCAGTCCAGTGGTTAGGACTCAGTGCTTTCACTGCCAGAGCCTGGGTTTGATCCCTGGTGGGGAAACCAAGGTCCCAGAAGCTGTGCAGTGTGGCCAAAAAAAAAAAATTATGAATGATTGTTGAATTTTACCAAATGACCAATCTCTAGATAATCATATATTTTTCTCCTTTAATTTGTTAATATGGTAAATGACATTAATTGTCCAACTAATGCTAAACTGATTTTTATTCACATACTACAACTAACTTGGCCATGAGAGTCTTTTTGTTTTGTTTTGAATGAGTTTTTGTTTTTTGCAGTGCTGGATTCAGTTTGCTAATATTTTTAAACCAACTTTATTGAAAAATAATTTACATAAAATACACCCATTTTAGGTATATAGTTTGAGGAATTTTAATTAAATACATACATTTGTGCAACCAATACTGTAATCAAGATATAAAATATTTCCATTACCCCCCAAAAGTTTCCTTGTTTTCCTTTCCTTCCAGGTCAGTGTCCTGCAGCCTTGGGTCTGGCAATCCAGTAGTCTGTTTTCTGTCATTATAAATGAGATTTTCCTTTTCTAGGTCTCATATAAATGGAATTATGTAGACTGTGCTCTTTTACTCAGTATAATGCTTTTAAGAGTCATCCATGTTGAGTGTATCAAGAGTTTGTTTCTTTTTTTGATGAGTAGTATTCCATCATAAAGATATACAGTCATACCTCGTTTTATTGTACTTCACTTTATGGCACTTTGCAGATATTGCATTTTTCACAAATTGAAGGTCTGTAGCAATCCTGCATAGGGCAAGTCTGTTGGCACCATTTTCCCAATAGCATTTGCTCACTTTGTGTCTCTGTGTCACATTTTGGTAATTCTTGCAGTATTTCTAACTTTTTTTTTTTTAACAGTGATCTGTGGATAGAGATCACAGTTTCCTGGTGGTTCTTTCTTTTTTTTTTTTTTAAATTAATTAATTTATTTATGGCTGTGTTGGGTCTTCGTTTCTGTGCAAGGGCTTTCTCCAGTTGCGGCAAGTGGGGGCCACTCTTCATTGCGGTGCGCGGGCCTCTCACTATCGCGGCCTCTCTTGTTGCAGAGCACAGGCTCCAGACGCGCAGGCTCAGTAATTGTGGCTCACGGGCCCAGTTGCTCCGCGGCATGTGGGATCTTCCCAGACCAGGGCTCGAACCCGTGTCCCCTGCATTGGCAGGCAGATTCTCAACCACTGCGCCACCAGGGAAGCCCTCTAACTTTTTTATTATGATTTATATTTGTTATGGTGATCTGTGATCAGTGGTCTTTGATGTTACCCTTGAATTGCTTGGAATGCCATGAACTGTGCGATATAAGACAGTGAACTTAATTGATAAATGTTGTATGTGTTCTGACTGTTCCACTGACCAGCTGCTCCCTCATCTCTCTCCCTCTCCTCAGGCCTCCCTATTCTTTGTGACACAGCAACATCGAAATTAGGGCAGTTAATAACCCTACAGTGGCCTCTAAGTGTTCAAGTGAAAGGAATCATTGCACGTCTCTCACTTTAAATCAAAAGCTAGAAGTGATTAAGCTTCAGTGAGGAAGGCATATTGCAAACCAAGATAGGCCAAAAGCTATGTTTCTTGCACCAAACAGTCAAGTTGTGAATGCAAAGGGAAAGTTCTTGAAGGAAATTAAAAGTGCTACTCCAGTGAACACACGAATGATAAGAAAGTGAAACAGCCTTATTGCTGATATGGAGAAAGTCTTCGTGGTCTGGATAGAAGGTCAACTCAGCTACAACATTCCCCTAAGCCAAAGCCTAATACAGAGCAAGACCCTAACTCTCTTCATTTCTATGAAGGCTGAGAGAAGTGAGCAGGCTTCAGAAGAAGTTTGAAGCTAGCAGAAGTTGGTTCATGAAGTTTAAGGAAAGAAGCCATCTCCATGACATAAAAGTGCAAGGTGAAGCAGCAAGTTATCCAGAAGATCTAGCTAAGATAACTAATGAAGGTGGCTAAATTAAACAACAGATTTTCAGTGTAGATGAAACAGCCTTATATTGGGCTGAAGAAGAGGTCACATAGGACTTTCATAGCTAGAGAGAAAAAGTCAGTGCCTGCCTTCAAAGCTTCAAAGGACAGGCTGACTCTCTTGTTAGGGGCTAACGCATCTGGTGACTTTAAGGTGAAACTAATGCTCATTATCATTATGAAAATCCATAATCCTTAAGAATTATGCTCAATCTACTCTGCCTGTGCTCTATACAAATGGAACAACAAAGCCTGGATGACAGCACACCTGTTTACAACATGGTTTACTTGAATATTTTAAGCCCACTGTTGAGAACTACTGCTCAGAAAAGAAGATTCCTTTTAAAATATGACTGCTCATTGACAACGTACCTGGTCACCCAAGAGCTCTAATAGAAGTGTACAAGGTTCATGTTGTTTTCATGCCTGCTAACACAGCATCCATTCTGCAGCCCATGGATCAAGGAGTAATTTTGACTTTCAACTCTTATTTAAGAAATCCGTTTTGTAAATCTACAGCTGCTATACATAGTGATTCCTCTGGTGGATCTGGGCAAAGTAAATTGAAAACTTTCTGGAAAGAATTCGCCATTTTAGATACCATTAAGAATATTCGTGATTCATGGGAGGAGGTCAAAATATCAACATCAACAGGAGTTTGGAAGAAACTGGTTCCCACCCTCATGGATGACTTTGAGGGGCTCAAGACTTCAGCGGAGGAAGTAACTGCAGCTCTCATAGAAATAGCAAGAGAACTAGAATTAGAAATGGAGTCTGAAGGTGTGACTGAATTGCTGCCATCTCATGATAAAAGTTTAACAGATGAGGAGTTGCTTCTTGTGGATGAGAAAGAAAATGGTTTCTTGATATGGAATCTACTCCTGGTAAAGGTGCTGTGACAATTGTTGAAATGAAAACAAACGGTTTAGAATATGACGTAAACTTAGTTGATAAAGCAGTGGCAGGGTTTAAGAGAATTGACTGCAATTTTTAAAGAAGTTCTAATGTGGGTTAAATGCTTATCAAACAGCATTGCATGCTACAGAAAAGTTGTTAGTGAAAGGAAGAGTCAATTTGTGAGATGTCAAGATGTGGCAGACTTCATTGTTGTCTTATTTTTAAGAGATTGCCCCCGCTACCCTGCCAACCTTTAGCAACCACCATTCTGATCAGTCAGTAGCTGTCAACATTGAGGCCAGACACTCCCCCCACCAAAAGATTATGACTTGCTAAAGACTCAGAGGATGGTTAGCACTTTTTAGCAATAAATTATTTTTAAATTAAGATATGTACATTTCTTTTTAAGACATAATGCTATTGAATACTTACTAGACTACTCCTACTATAGTGTAAACATAACTTTTATATAAGCTAGGAAACCAAAGAATTTGTGTGACTTGTTTTGTTGTGGTGGTCTGGAACTGAACCCATGATATCTCTGAGGCATGCCTGTACTACAATTTTTTATTCATTGAAGGGGATCAGATTATGCCACTTCAGAATCTGCCACTTTGGCATAAGGATTATTTTGATCTGAAGGCAATTGAGAAACAGCAGATGTGGAAAGAGTTTTCTGCCCTCCTATCTGCCTAAAAGCAGGGCATAAATTTCCCTTTGTGAAGGTGTCTTCCCTGCTCTCTCCTGTATCAGGAAGGGAAAAACAACCCTTATTACTGGAGACAGAAAGTTGGCATCAAGATGGGTCTTCACAATAAATATTACTAAAATAACTTTTCTGTTAGTTTCCCCATATGTTTACCTTCTCACAATTTACCTCCCCTAGAAGCCCAAAGCCCCTTTCCTATGTCTTGCCATTTCTTCACAGTTTATCACTCTTTGTTAAGATGGTATATATAAACCTCAAATTCTAACCACCCCTTTGAGTTAGTCATCACTGAATTCTCCTGCATGCATATGCATTACACACATAAACAAACTGTTTTTTTTTCCTCCTGCTAATCTGTTGTTTCTTAGTTTAATTTGCATGTCCCAGCCACCGAATCTAAGAAGACAGAGGAAAAGTGTGTTTCCTTCCCTATACCATTTACCTTTTGACAGACACTTGCATTGTTTTAGGCTTGTGCTATTATGAATAAAGTTGCTATGAATATTCATGTACATATCTTTATGTGAACAAATCATTTCTCTTGAGTAAATGCCCGGGAGTAGAGCTACTGGGTCATATGATTAGTATACATTTAACTTAAAAAAAGAAAAAACTGTAAAAATGTTTTCTCAATTAGTTGTGCCTTACATTCTCACCAGCAGTGTGTAAGAAGTCCAGTCACTTCACATCCTCTCTTTAACACTTGATATTGCCAGTCTTTGGTTTTAGCCATTACTGGGTGTGCAGTGGTTTCTCATTGTGGTTTTAATTTGCAATGATGTTGAGCATCTTTTCATGTGCTCCTTGGTCATTCATATATCTTCTTTAATGCACAGTCTGTTCAAATCTTTTGCCTATTTAAAAAATTGGGTGGTTTATTTTCTTGTTACTGATTTTTAAGAATTCTCTAGATATTCTGGATACAAGTTCTTTGTCACCGAAGTGTATTGTGAATATTTTTGCTATGTGATTTCTCTTTTCTTTCTTTTAATGATCTCCTCTGAAGAGCATAAATTTTTAATTTTCATGAAGTCCAATTTATTATTTTAAAAAATAGTTTGTGGCTTTTGTCTTTCCCAAGGTCATGAAAATGTTCTCCACTGTTTTCTTCTAGAAGTCTTATCATTTTAGGTTTTGGACTGGGATTTATCTCAGACTAAAGGTATGAAGTGGACATTTTTTTGGCTCGCATGTGTCAGAAGTGTTGTTGTGAACTGTGTATCCATATCATCAGGGATCTGGCTGTTGGGGGGACAGCAACCTGATCAGCAGGGAACACTGACGTTCCTTGCTTGTGACCAAGAAGAGTCTATGTGGTGTTCCTTTAGCATCATATGAAGGTCCATTTCCTTATCAACCATTCTCCTAATGCTTTTAACCTCTATCAGTCAACAGTCAATTCATTCATTTATTGAAAAACAAATCAATAATTTCATTAGGGGCTGTGAAATGAAAATTTTTAATTAATCCTGTTATTCCTTCTATATTTATTAGCTGGCATTCTTCTGTAAAATAGAGCCATTTGGCTCTCCTAAAATACATTTTATACTAGAAAGCCAAGGTAAATGCTTAATTTCTTCCCTTTACCAATTTTCTCAGTAAGAATTTGGTCTAACAGCTTCTTTAGATGGTGACAAATGAGTTCCTCCTCCCCCGCAGCTTTATTTTTTTTCAATACAATGGAATTTTTGGTTTTAATATAGTCAATGTGTGTCATTCAACTATAATCATTCTTTTTGATGCTTATAAGCCCTTAAGATCACCTTCAACTTACTCCTGTGTCTTTTTTTTAAAAAAGAATTGGCTTTTTATTATTTTTTATTTTATTTGTTTACTTTTGGCTGTGTTGGGTCTTCATTGCTGCACATGGGCTTTCTCTAGTTGTGGTGAGCGGCGGCTACTCTTCATTGCGGTGCGTGTGCTTCTCATTGTGGTGGCTTCTCTTGTTGCAGAGCATGGGCTGTAGGCGCACGGGCTTCAGTAGTTGCGGCACATGGGTTTAGTTGCTCCGCGGCATGTGGGATCTTCCTGGACCAGGGCTCGAACCTGTGTCCCCTGCATTGGCAGGTGGATTCTTAACCACTGTACCACCAGGGAAGTCCCACTCCTGTGTCTTTTTGTTATGATTCCATTAATCTTTGAAAGTTTCCCTGGTTTCAAGAACTACAAAAATGTCACAGGCTCCCTATGTATCCTTCCCGTCCTCCCTCTGAATCAATTTTTTCTCTGAAGAGTCCTCATTTCTCTTCATGGGAAATGGTACTAGAGACCAAAATCAGGATACAAGTTGTTTTTATTTTCTTGCCAGTTTATGGATGCATTTTAAAAAATAAAAAATATTTTATATACAATATTGTATATTGTTTTTGAGTTTGTTTTTGGCAGGAGTGTTGTTCTGGGTACTAGTGTACCATATTGCCAGAAATGAAAATTTTCTTACTGAATATCCAGTGTCAAGCATTTTACTACACAAACTATTCTCACATCAGTGAAATGTGGAACTCTTATTAGCATGCTCATTTTAAAGATGACAAAATGAGACTGGGAGACTAAGTGGCTTACCTCAGGTAAGTGGCAGGGTGGTCTTTGGAGCCTGGCAGTTGGACTTGGGAACATGGGCTTGTTACCACCATGCTATGATGCTGTCCAGCTGCTCAGAAGTATTACTCACAGGAGGCTTGGCAGGAAGTAATTTACATGGCATCGACTGACTTGCAAGAATTTTTTTTTTTGAGAAGCAAAGCTTACGAAATATGCAGAAACAAGGTTAGAACAAACAGATAAAGATGTTTCTGTAGAATCGGAAAATCGTCCTAAATAGTCCTCCTTCTCTCAGTATTTTATACTGCCAACAAAGTTAACCCTTCCGTTGTGACACTCCAACCAATCCTCCTCTGGTCACTCTCAAAACTGAACACACCTGACTCCAGAATGTCATTATTTTAAAAAAATTGATATATACAAAAGATGACATGTAATTTGATGTTAGTTCTTAAGCATAACAATACAATGAATACTGTGTACCCACCACCCAATCCAAGAACTAGGATATTACCAGACACTTATATCTATGTTTCCCTATCCTAATCCCCTAACTCTCATCCCCAGGCCCACTTTTTTTTTTTTTTTTTTTTTTTTTTACTGTTATTTATTTATTTTTTATTGAAGTATAGTTGACTTAAAATGTTGTGCCTATCTCTGCTGTACAGCAAAGTGACTCAGTTATACACATATAGACATACTTTTTTATATTTTCCATTATGGTTTATCACAGGATATTGAATCTAGTTCCCTGTGCTATACAGTAGGGCCTTGTTGTTTATCCATCCTATATATAATAGTTCACATCTGCTAATCCCAAACTCCCAGGCCTTCCCTTCTGCACCCCTCCCCCTTGGCAACCACAAGTCTGTTCTCTATGTCTGTAAATCTGTTTCTGTTTCGTAGATAGGTTCATTTGTGCCATATTTCAGATTCCACATATAAGTGATATCATATGGTATTTGTCTTTCTCTTTCTGAGTTACTTCGCTTAGTATGATAATCTCTAGTTGCATCCATGTTGCTGCAAAGGCCCAGGCCACCTTTTAAAGTAAAATATGGTCTTAGCTGTAATGTACGTCTGTTTAAGAACCCTATCGTTCATCTTTGCTTGTTTTGTGCACTGTATAAATGATACATAGTCTTCTGTCACTTGCCTTTCCCTCCTCAGCTTTGTGTTTCTAATATTTATCCATATTATGTGTAGCAGTGGTTCACTTTCTCTGCTATATCATTGTTGTAGTGTGTGGATATACAATTTATTGATCTATTTTTCTGTTGGTGACCAGTTGGGTTGTTGCCAGTTTTTTGCTATTGCAGACGCTGCTCTGATCTTATATATGTCTCTGGTACACAAGTGCCAAGTGCAAGCATTTCTCTGGGATGTACAGCCAGGAATGCAATTACTGGGTTGGAAGGTACGTGAGTGTTCAGCTTGGCAAGATAATGCCAAACAATTTTCTGAATTGATTGTACCAGTTTACACCTTACCAGCCATTGACCCACAATATCTCTAATAGGTGATCTTGTCAAACTTCTAAATTTTGCTAAACTCATAGGTATAAAATTGCATCTTATTGAAATCCTGGTTTGCTTTTCCATATATCCTAATGAAATAGCATTTTTTCATATTTTTATAGGCCGTATAATGTTTCCTCTCCTGTGAAAAGCCTGCTTCTTGCAATTTTTTTGACTATTTTTAATGGATACACTATAATCCACCATATGGTTAAAATATAATTCAATCAGTCCTCTGATTAATATTTTCCCAATATTTTGCCATTGTAAATTAAACTGACATGATGATCCTTTGTGTACATCCAAGATTATGTCTTTCAAATAAATCTTAAAAGTGGAGCAGGCTGAGGTGGCAGATACGCTCATTTTGAAAAGGTTTTGGTATACACTGACAAATTACCTTCTGAAATGGTGGCCCTCTACGAGGAGAGATTTGTCTTTTAAACCTGTGATAGAATTTGCCTGTGAAGCCATCTGGTCCTGGACTTTTGTTTGTTGGAAGATTTTTTTTTTTTTTTTTTTTAAAGTATAGATATCTTATCTTCCAGGTATTATGGTGAAGGTTCAAGAGCTGGTTCTTTTTTTTTTTTTTTTTTTTTAATTTATTTATGGCTGTGTTGGGTCTTCGTTTCTGTGCGAGGGCTTTCTCTAGTTGCGGCAAGCGGGGGCCACTCTTCATCACGGTGTGCGGGCCTCTCACTGTCGCAGCCTCTCTTGTTGCGGAGCACAGGCTCCAGACGCGCAGGCTCAGCAATTGTGGCTCACGGGCCCGGTTGCTCCGTGGCATGTGGGATCTTCCCAGGCCAGGGCTTGAACCCGTGTCCCCTGCATTGGCAGGCGGATTCTCAACCACTGTGCCACCAGGGAAGCCCCTGTTGGAAGATTTTTAATCACAGTTTCAATTTCATTACTTGTGATTGGTCTGTTCACATTTTCTATCTCTTCCTGGTTCAGTCTTGGAAGGTTGTACCTTTCTAAGAATTTGTCCATTTCTTCCAGGTTGTCCATTTTATTGGCATAGAGTTGCTTGTAGTAGTCTCTTAGGATGCTTTGTATTTCTGTGGTGTCAGTTGTAACTTCTTTTTCATTTCTAATTTTATTGATTTGAGTCCTCTTGCTTTTTTTCTTGGTGAGTCTGGCTAAACGTTTATCAATTTTGTTTATCTTCTCAAAGAACCAGCTTTTAGTTTTATCGATCTTTGCTATTGTTTTTCTCATTTCTATTTCATTTATTTCTGATCTGATCTTTATGATTTCTTTCCTTCTGCTAACTTTGGGTTTTGTTTGTTCTTCTTTCTCTAGTAGCTTTAGGTGTAAGGTTACATTGTTTACTTGAGATTTTTCTTGTTTCTTGAGGTAGGATTGCAAAATCTAAGCAGTTTTATGGCTTTTGACAAAGTTGCTGTCAGCTTAAAGATATAGGGAGGTCCTGGGAGAAGCTGAAAGGGGGTGAGGCCATGCTCTCGATGGCTCTTCTGAGGAAGGTGGGGAGCGAGCATGAGTTTGGAGGTGAGGGTGTGGGTGCATCAGACCCAGTCCAGCCGGAGGAGCAGAACCACTACAGACGTAGACAAAGAGACTTAGCCTTATGCAATCATGGGAGCTGATTACATGGTCTCTGTAAGGCTGTTGTCACTGGTCTGTCTGATGCGGGAGCTTGCAGTCCATGGGGCAGGTGGTCAGGAATTGAAGATGGATGGAAAGAAGGGGAGAGTGAGGGAAGGCTGGGCCCCACAAGCATGAGTGAGAACTGAACCCACGTTAGTTCTTGTTGCCGCTCACCTCGATGGTGTGGGCATCCCTTGGAAGCCCAGGATGTTTGTCAAGGACCTAAACACGCACACCTGGCTCAGGGGTCAGAGACCCTGAAGGTGGGAAGGGGAAGGTGGAGTATTTGCAGGTCCAGCTGCTGCTTCCCAACAACAAGGTGAGTCAGCAGATTAGCAATGTGTGTGCGTCTGTGCGTGCATGTGTGCCTGTGCAGGCAAGGATTTACAACTGCGGGCATGTAACAGCATAAAAGATACTGTCTCATTCCTTACTCCATTCAGCCCTCACAACAGTCCTGTGAAGTTGGAAGTGTAATTGTTTCCAATTTACAGGTGAGTCAAATGAGATTCTGGAAGGAAGATGGCTTGCTCATTTATCCAGGGAGAGATGGAGATGAGACTGCTTTAGGTCAGCCAATTTTCATTCATATGAACCCTGCAGTGGAAATGCCGAGTCGTAACCGCAGGACCGCCAGGGAAGTCCCTAGGACAGGTTTTCAATTCTAAATCCTGCAGTTTCCCTACAATCTTTGGTTGCTCAAGTTGGCTCTTGCTCTATTAGGGATAAGAAGGAGATCGATGAACATATAATTTACACATGACAAAAGTTTTTAATAGAAATCTTGGCCTTTTCTTCTTTGTGGCTTATTTTGGTAACATCAGCAGTTCAGGAGACATATATAAAATAGGTTAGCTTTTGAAGAAAATGGAGTGGAAGTGTTAAGGTATATTGTATTTATCTTTGATTTCTTTTGATTTTAGTTGATCAGAAATTTCTTTTAGTGAAAATGAGAATCTTTGGCTTATCATTTCAACTCTTGAAAAATGAATGTGGGGATGCTGAAAAGAGTATATTTATTTATGTAATTGACATATAACATTAGTTTCAGGTGTGCAACATACTGTTTCAATATTTGTATATATTGCAAAATGATCACCACAGTAAGTCTAGTAAACAGTATTTTTAAAATATAAGGTCAGTCCTAGTTTCCTCCAACTTGTCAGTGTTACAGAAAAGGAAGAGAACTATGGAAACTGCCTTCTCTAGAAGCAGGTACTGGGACACAGTTTGGGGGCAAGGTGATTGATTAATAAGGATCGACACCTGCAAAGGAAGGGGCGGGGAAGCAGGGGGCAGAGGGAAAGGGCCCACGTGGCAGGCCTAGCAAAGCCTTGGTCAATCCAGTGGGTCTCTCTGGAGCAAATGTTGTCCATCAGAGTTGTCTGTCCTGTGTCAGGCCAGGAGGTTGGGCCTTTCTACCCTGCCTTGACTGTGGGCTGCTTGAGGAAGGTGTTTACCATGGGTGAAGAGGCTCTTGGAATCGACCTCAGGCTCTGCAGCTGGGCTGCAGGTTCTCCTTGAGGGGATCTGGGTGATGCATCTCCATGGCAGCTGCAAGACCTGTTACAGATGAAAAAAAGACTTAAGGGACATTAACCAAATGCAGGGATTCCTGATTCCAAGAAACAACCATCAGGAGACATTTTTGAGACAATGGGAATATAGACTGGGTATCAAATGATAGTTAGGATTTATTATTCATTTTATTGGTTGTGATAATGATACTGTGGTTATGATAGAAAATGTCCTTATCCGTTAATGACATATCTTGAAGTATTAATGGTGGTATAAT
This sequence comes from Eschrichtius robustus, assembly GCF_028021215.1. Classification (NCBI taxonomy): domain Eukaryota; kingdom Metazoa; phylum Chordata; class Mammalia; order Artiodactyla; family Eschrichtiidae; genus Eschrichtius; species Eschrichtius robustus. Next base: position 18,670,169 of record NC_090840.1, read on the forward strand.
AAGATGTCTAGAAAAACCGTAACAGCAACAAAAGTAGAAGGGCTACTGGTGAAACAAGAACGCTAAATTGTTGATAACCATTAAAGCTAGAGATGGGTTCACACGGCTATTTTATAGCATTCTGTGTATGTATTTGAAATTTTAAGCATCATAAGATTCTTTTTCTCTTGGTAAAAGAATTATAATAAATAGAGCGGGCATATGTTATTGGGTGTCTCATATTCTAGAGCTAGACACGAATCCAGAAAGAAGTCAAATTTGAGTACCATGTTCATCTGCCCTGTTCAGGAAACAAAGCATCCTGCCACGTCAGCCCATAGCTTTCAGTGGAATTTGAGGATTTCCCTGAGCGAGGCCAAATGAATAACTGGGAAAGGAAAGATTGAAATAATAGGATGGCAGTAAGGCAGGGAGAAAGAAAACTACTTAATTCTGAGAGCATCCAGCCACAGTACTAGGGGCTTTCCACACTTCATCTTATTTTAATTCTCACAGTAATCACCCCATGCTATTGTTCAAGATTTCCCAGGATATGATTCTCATTTTGCAAATTAGAACATTAAGACTCAGAAATGTGGGAGCTCATCCAAGTGCTGGAGTTGGGATTCCAAGTCGCGTGGTATCTGGTTTCTAGGCCCTTGCACTGGGCCACTGGGGTTCGGAATGGGTGACTTCTCAGGCTCCTAAGGCATCTGGCAGTGCTGCAGGAGGAGCACTGAGACTGGTCATGTCTCAGGTCTCGGGCGAGCTCCTGTCATGGGCCGCCAAGGGAGGGGCCTTGGCTTCGCGCAGGAAAGAATTCAAGAGCCATAATAAAGTGGAAGCGAATTTATTTAGAGAGATACACATCCTATGGGCAGAATGAAGCCCATCTCAGAAGGTGAGAGTGGCCTCGGGGTATGGGGTGGTTAGCTTTTATGGGCGGGGTAATTTCATAGGCTAACGAGTGGGAGGATTATTCCAACAATTTGAGGGAAGGGGCAGGGGTTTCCGAATTGGACCACCACTCACTTTTTGGCCTTTTACCGGTCGGCCTCGGAACTGTTTTGGCGCTGGTGGGTGTGTGATTTAGCATATGCTAATATATTACAATGAGCATATAATGAGGCTCAAGGCCTACAGGAAGTCGAATCTTCTCCCATCTTGGGCCGAGTTGGTTCTAACTAGGTTTTGTTGTATCCTCAACAGCTGTGTCATTTGTTTAATGCTTGTGCCCTGCCCCCTTCCTTCCTGTCTCAGCAGGACCCCTGGGGCAGCAGATTCTCCCTTCTGGAAAATGCAAGAAGTCCACATCCTCCCTTGGCTACCAGGCACTTGCCCAGACCTTCCAAGGCCTGGCATCACCCTCTGTGCTCACGACATTCCTCCTGCCTTAATTCCCGAAACTAGAAAAATTAGATGAGAAGAGAGATACTATTCTGAATCCTAATCAGAAGAAGTTGTGAGGTTTCCCTCTTCCCCCAGAGCTTTTTCTGTTTCTTGTTCTCTCATCTGCCCACCTTCAGGTAACGCCCTTTGTGGTTTGTTGTCTGCTTGAAACCAATATCCTTTGGTCTTCCATGAAGATTGTCTAACAACTCTGGGAGAGGGTCATGGGAGAGTTATTTTAGAGATGGCAGTGGATTCTTAGGACAGAGCCTGGAAACTGTGTGTTACGGGGAAGGAGGAGGAGACGATCCTTCCCTACATCCGGGTGTGGGATATGCTGTAGGTATGCTGTAGGGCCAACGAGAAAGAAAAATCAAGGAGGGCAAAATTCTTCAAGTCCACGCCAACACCATTTGCAATGAGAAGGGAGAAGGGATGGAGGCTGTGCAACTGAAATGAAGGGGAAAGTGCATTTCTCCAGATGACATGGGAAGTGTTCAAACTCCCCCGGTCTATGTGAAAACAGGCCCTTCCAGAGTGGGCGAGGGGGCGGGGCGGGGCTCTGGCTCTGGGTCGACCTCGGGCGCGGTGCAGGGCGCTGAAGCAAGCTGCAAGGGCTGTGCCTAAGTGGCTCCGTGTTTAACCTGATGAAATCAACACCGGTTTATTACCAAGGCCTCAGTGTCTCATCAGAAGCTTTTTTTTGCTTATGGCCTTGGTTGGAGAAAGCATCAAGGAATTCAGGGAGGAGACCTTCAGTAATAAACTGACACCTAAAAGTGCTTTCAGATGATTTTGCTGAGTCATTGTGGTGCTGGGAATTAGGCTTTGAAATGCAGTTACGTGGTCATGCGCATGCGCTGAGAGGGAACCTGCAGAACGACTTGGAACTGAGGTTTAGCTAAGGGTCAGTTTTCAGGATGTTTATGTGAAAAACTTTCTACGCGATACTCTACCTGATCCGCTGTCACTTTGTCACAGCAATGTTTATCCCTCCCACACTGCTACCGATTTCCTGCTTCCCAGCATTCCTCCAAAAAGCTCCTTTTTCTTGCCCAGTGAGAGAGGTAGGCACCGATGCCAAGGCTGGAAGTTCCCAGCAGGAAGTGCTGACGCCCCACCTTGCTGATGTGGTTTCCGCTTCTCTTAAGACATCAGCTCTTTGCTGCCCCCTGTGGGTGGAGGTTTCTTTCCCATCAAGGCCCTTTAGCTCCCAGACTCACCTGGGGATGCCGGACCCAACGGTGCAGGAGACCAAACCAGTAAAGTCACAAACCACCTCCCCTGGTTACTGACTTTCGTACGTTTTTGGTCTGTGGTTTTCTTCGGGTACATTGAGTGGAGTCTTGTCCCTCCGCTGTTCCCTGGCAAGTCCAAGCAGCCTGGCCTCAGCTTCTTTCTCCCAGCGTTAGATGTCAGAATCCCTCTCTTACTCTGTATTTCCACGTTTTCCTTTCCTCCTCATTTAGTGACGCTGCACGGGCCAGGCTTGGTAAGTGGACCGGGGAAGAAGAAGATGAATAAAACGTGGTTCCCTGGTTTCGGCAGCTCACAGTGAACTGGGGGAGACAGAAATGTAACTCATGGTGAGTGACTCTTTCCTTCTTTCTGTTTTTTGTTTGTTTGTTTTCAGGGCGATGGCATCAGTTTTCTGGTTAAGCATGTTCCTGGACTGGTTCTAGTCAAATGTATAGGTTATCAAGAAATGTTAGTCGTCATTATTATTATTATCGTGCCCCATGTCAAAAGCTTTTAAATGCCTCTAACTCGCAGAGTCCTTGGTTACCAGTAACGTGTGTGTAGGGAACAGGAACCTTAAGGAAAATTATAGTTATTTTTAGATATTTCTGATTTTAGTTTTTGTTATTTTTGTGTAATTAAAAAACAACCCCCCTCCTGGATTAATTTGAAGCAAATCTCAGATATTATATATATTTCACATGAAAATATATATTTATAAACGTAGATATATTTAAATATATATAAATATTTCAGTATGTATTTCTAAAAGCTAAGGACTCTTTAAAAAGTAACCACAATACCATTATTACACCGAAAAATGTAGCAGCAATTCCTTAATGTTATCAAATATCCAGTCAAGTTTCACCGATTTTATCATCAGCTTTTAATTTTATAGTTGGTGTGTTTGACTCGGGATCTTTTGATAAGTCTATATGTTGAGGTGCCTCTTAAATCTTTTCTTATCTACAGGTTTCCCCTTATGTTATTTTTCCTCGCAATTTATTTGTTGAAGAAGCTGAGTAATTTATCCAAGAGGGTTTTTCATAGCCTGGATTTTGCCAGTTGCTTCCCCTTGATTTTTAATATGTTCCTCTGTTATGTGTAGTTACATAAAACTGATAGTTAGAGCTAAAGGTTTAGGCTTGAGTTTAGAGTAGAAATGCCTCGTAAGTGGTGGTGTGTACACTTCTATCTGGAGACAGAAAATGCTCGCTTCTTTCTGTTTGTGATGTGAGTGGCCCTTCATGGTTATTACCTTGACCCATTAGCTTGTTAGAGGTTGCTAAATGGTAATATTTTAATTCTATCATCGTTTCTTACGGCTTAGCTGGAATACTTTTCATAAAGAGAAACTTCTCTCATTAACATTTGGTTACCCTGAAACGCACTTTGTATGGGAAAGGAAAGTAAAGGCTTGATTCTTTTCCTTTATTAATAGTTTTTAACGAATTTAAATACTGTGAAGATTTCAGAGGCTATATAGTCTTCCTCACCCGTCTCGTTTTTCCTTTCCTTTGGTTACTCTGAAATCTAGAATTTCTCCCATTCATATCCTCTCTCTCTTTCACCCGACTTTGTGGAGCTTTGGAGAAAGAATTGCAGACTCATTCACACTAAAGTACAAACGACTAATAACAACTTACAGTATGACTGTTTCAGAGAGATTTTCTGTTGAACTTGCGTCAATGTCTTAAATTAGAGAAATGAAAAGAAGCTTCCTGGATGAGAATAGCTTTTGTATGCACTTACTATTCTGTGTCAGCTGCTCTAGTAAATGACTTACATATGTTGTAAGGAGTTCGTGTTACCCCCATATTATGGATGTGAAGAACAAGGCTCAGGTTGTTTAGGCTCAGCTAAAAAGTGGCAGAAGTGAAACTAAAACCTGGGTAGTCTGGCTACAGAGCCAGAGTATTGAATCTGCCTTTTCGATACAATTTCAGGCATTTTGAACAGGAGGAGAAGGGGATGAGGGAGAGAAGGGCTTCCCAAGCTTGAAATCATCAACCTGACAGACCCAAGTTATTCATTGTGTCAATGTGTAAGGCAGAGCCTGGCAATCACCCACAGAACCAAAGATTTGCCCCTAGGAGTGTTAACTGTGGAATGGTTCTCTGCCTCTGCAGCAGTAGTGATGATACCTCTGCCCCGTCAGGATCCTGTCTACTTTTCCAGCTTCTCCTCCATCTTGTTCACTTGGACCAACCCCAGTGGCCTTTCTGCTGGTCCTCAAACATGCCAACTTCCTTTCAGTCTCAGGGATTTGCATCTACTGTTTTTCCCTGGATCTTTACATGCCCGGCTTCTCCTTGACATTTAGGTCTCAGCTTAAATGTCAGTCTTGCAGGGACACTTTCCCTGACCATCCTGTCTAAAGAAGCCACTCCTTACCCCTCAATCACCCTCTCTTTCCCAGTTCTCAGTGTCTTTTCGAGCTCTTATTACCACTTGAAAGTATCTTCCATCTTTGGCTACCAGAATGTAGGGAGAACACGGCCAGTTTTGTCCACGGCTGGGACTCTGGAGCCCGGCACATGGTAAGCACTCAGAAAGCCTTTGTTGAACTAAATGAATCGGTTCAGGCATCCTTTGCTCGTTGCCTTCTACATGGAGGCCTCACCAGCCCAAATCCATCACCACTGGTTCCAGTTAATCACCAGAACTGCCACAGCTGTTACAATCTACGCTTCCATCTAGAAAGTCAAAGGTTTCTGCCTTTTGTGTTTATACCCAAAGCTTAACAAAAATGGTCAGATTTGGTTCCAGTTATGAATTAGGCTGAGGTCCAAGATGATTCATATTTTAACTGAAACCTGTTTGCTCAAGCTCGTCTGTTTCCTCTGACATAGATTGTGCTGGGAAAAGGAAAGAGGTAGGGGAGCATGTTTTTAGGCCATGTTTCATAGCAGATCCATCTCACTCCTCAGTTTTGACATGTGGCATCTGTCTTAGTCGGCTTGGGTTGCTATAACAAAATACCTAGACTGGTGGCTTAAATAACAGACATTTACTTCTCATAGTTCTGGAGGCTAGAAGTCCAAGATCAAGGTTCTGGCAGATTCAGTTCCTGGTGGGAGCTGTCTTCTTGCTGTGTCCTCACAAGGCAGAGAGTGAGAGAAGGAGCTCCGGACTCTCTTCCTCTTTTTACAAGGCAGGTAACCCCATCATAGGGGTCCCACCCTCATGACCTCATCTAAACCTAATTACCCCTCAAAGACCTCACTTCCAAATACTATCGCATTGGGGGTTAGGACTTCAACGTATGAATGTTGGGGGGATACTAGCATTCAGCTCATGGTAGCATCTCTGGAATTCTCCCTTCTTGACGTGAGCCTTGAATGCCTCTAGGCGAAAGAAAATTATGACAGAAATGGAAGCATTTCAGACATTCTTCCAAAGTTGGATGGCAAAAGCTCTTGATGGCCCATGAAAATAAATTGGAAGCTGATGGGTTTGGTCAGTTAACCAATGGCTTAGGAGACAGTTCACAGGGCAGTGCAAAATGCAGTCCTAACCTATATCAGAATCACCTGGCGGGGGGAGGGGGTGTTTAAATGCCAATTAGTAAACCACAGAGCTGCTGAATCAGCATCTTGGGGGATGGGGCTTGTGGGCCACATTTTGACAAGTACTCAGGTGCGTCTTACGTTCCCTAAAGTTTGAGAACCACTGTCGGTAGAAGTGAGATTGTACTTTATCACAACCTACTTATCTCAAGGAGCCTGAGGTAAGTCGCCTCGATCACAATGCCATTTCATGCTAGGGTTTTTGCTTCTGGTCTGCTTACTTTCTATTTCACAGGGGTGTGAAAAGTGAGACTTCCTGACCAACAAAAGATGTCTCCAAACATTGCTAGAAGCCTCCCCTGTCAAGAACCTCCTTTGCTTTTTTAGATGCTGCCTTTATTTTATTTATTATTATTATGATGATGTTGGCCATGCTGAGCCCCTTGCGGGATCTTAGTTCCCTGGCCAGGGATCGAACCCAGGCCCCCTGCAGTGGAAGCACAGAGTCCTAACCACTGGACGGCCAGGGAAGTCCCAAAATGCTGCCTTTCTATTTCTTGCCGGAGGAAAGGCATAGTTTATCCTCACCTAGATGTAAACATTGTTTAATGTTCAAAGTAATAGTTGGCCTCAGACATCTCTCTCCCGTGTTTGTTCTTGTCTGTATGCGTCTTTCTCTGAAAGATTCTCCCCCCACCACTAATTTCTCTTTATTATTTTCCCCTCTGCTCCTCTGAATCCTCTTGTTCCTTCAAGAACAAATTCAAGTCTGTCTTCATCCACTAAACTCCTGTCTACATCAGGCTTTTTTCCTCCCTTGAATTCCCAAAGTTGTTGTACCATATTGCTTAGTACTTAATTGTGTTCTCCTGTGGTATAAATTTGAAGACGAAGAGCTTGAAGGTACTTTTGTTGAGTACTTGGTAAACACCTGATAAGGGCAGGTTGATTGGTTGGTTGGTTGATTGGATCATTAGGTGAACATTGCAGAACAATTGGGTGGGAGGCAGCTGAGTTGAGTATAATCACTACAGCTCATGAAGGAGGTAAGTTCAAATGGAAACATTACAAAGTTTCTGGTATATATTTATACTACTGATGGGAGGATGGATTTTTGGCAGCTGTAGACTTATTAGTCTACCTAATATAAAACAGGTCTTACCTAGAAACGTAAATCTTTATGCCTTTATTTCCTCAAGTTTAGTAGTGAGGCAATACCAATGTGTATTTATAAAAGTATGTTTTTTTTAAGCATAAATGAAGCAGGACTTTTAAGAAAACTTTAGAAAGGAACTGAAAATTAATTCCTGTGTCATAGATAAGGTTATATAAATTTTCTTGTTCCATCCTAAAAAGGTTTAAACAGTTCTCTGCAAAATTCTGTCCAGATATATTTCTTTGGATCTAATGAAAATGAGATCTAATTTTCACCTTATGTTTAATGTTGCTGAGGGCTGACTAGAGAATTTGCTGGTGACTACTTTTTTATAAATTAATTTTTATTGGAGTATAGTTGATTTACAATGTTGTGTTGCTGGTAACTACTTTGAATGTAAAACGTGCCTTTTTGTCTGGCAACTTCTCATGACTGCCTTCAATCAGGGAGGGAGGAGAGAAGGAGACTGAGAAACAAAGTAAGCATCTTAAAAGTTTGATGTTTTTCTGTTCTATGCTGCGGACTGCAGCCTTCCAGCCAGTACTTAAGGGTCTCATAGAGATGGCGCTATGATACCATTCTAGCCCCTCTCTAAAAACTTGAGCTGCTCTCTTCCCCTTTCTGTTTCTACATGGATCACCAAGTAATTACTCTGTTAAGAGAACCCGGTTTGAAAGTGTTCCTTAGCCTTATCTTATCACCTCCCCCACTCCCAGGAATCTGGCTTGTTGTGTGGGCATCCATCATTCTGGAAAAACCCTTCGAGGCCTTGCCAGCCCTGCACACACAGACATTTTCTTCGAGAGCCAGCAGGGGTCAGCTGGAACACCGGCTGCTCTGGCCACTCGTCTTGCCAAGACCAGGACAGCACAAGGAGCCATTTGTTGGTTCCCTGAGCTGAGACAAAGCAGTTGCTAAGTCTTCAGAGATGTTTTACGTGCCTTCCCTACCTTTTCGCACTGCCCCCTGCTTTGCACCACATCATACCCCTAAGCGTTCACTCTTTCCTGGACTCAGTACCCTTTCTTCCCTCCCATCAACATCTAAGGAAACACCACAAACCATCTCTTCTCCCCACTGGAGTGGAGCTCTTCTGTCTATTTTAAATTTAAGCTCTGCAGTAGTTAATTTTACAGTTTCATCCATGTGAGCGTGCTATGGCCTCTCTCTTGCCATTCACTGACCTTGACCCCGGTGTGGGGGAATTCCAGCTTGTGGCCTAGAGGGAGGAAGACCTGGGGGAGAGAAAGGTGCAGAGGAGAGATCTGCTGGGAACCATCCCATGACCCGCCAAAGGGTTTTGCTGTCCTAGTCTGAAGAGAGCGAAAATCCCATATGCCTCAGGGACCAAGCTCCCGTCCTTGAATTAGTAGTGACAGAATAGCTGGTGGCCATGAACTGCCCAAAGGGTCATGCATTGTGAGAACTGTTCCTTGCAATATTTTTTCAGTGGGCTATTTTACTGAGACATCTCTTACCTGAAATCCTCAAAACAGGACCAGCTACATAATTTGTGGGATCCAGTGCAAGATGAAAATGTAGGTCCACTTGTTCAAAAACTGTTAAAAACTTCAGGTCGTTGACTACAGAGCATTAAACCAAGCACAAGGCCCCTCTGAGGAGCCCGGAGCCCGGTGTGACTTCAGGTCGTACACCTACGATTCCAGCTCTGCTCCAAACATACGTAGGAAAAGCTCTTCCTTGTCCTGGACCAGGGGATCAGTGTGAGGGCATTCCACATCTGATTTCTCCCCTGTCCTTAGGAACCAGTGTCCTGGAGAGTGAGAGAGATACACAGGGAGAGTGTGTGAGATTTTACTCGACACATACAGGACATACACTGTTTTAAGCTCTGGAGATTCTTCGGTAAACAGAACAAAACCCTTGCCCTCATGGGGGTCTGAAATCTAATTGGGGAAGACAACAGCTAACAAACAGGCAAATACCTGCAGGTAGTGTGTCAGATAGTGACAGGTACCATGGAGGGGTGCCAACGTGGAGGGATGGGGTCTTGCGATTTTATGAGAGGTGGTCGAGAGGGCCTATTTGAGTAAAGGCCTGGAGGGAGTAAGGGAGTGAGTCACGCAGGTATCTGAGGGGTGAGCATTCAGGCGGAGGGTCTAGCAAGTGCAAAGGCCCTGGGGCCTCTCAAGTTTGAGGGAGAGCAGGAGGACAGTGTGGCTGGCGTGGTCGCTGGGGGTTTGGAAGGGGTAGAAGTGGAGAGGGGAGGCGAGATCTCATGCAGTAAGGACTTTGGATTTTACTCTGGATCAGATGGAAGCTTTGGGTGTTTAGAGCAGAGCAGGGTTGTCATCTGACTTAGGTTAAAGGGCTCCCTCTATACTCTGTTGAGAAGAGATTGTGGATGCAGAAGAGTGAAAACTGGGTGACCAGTGGGGAGGCTCTTGCAGTAATCCAAATGGCTTTGACCAAGCTGCTCCTGGTGGAGGTGATGAGAAGTGGTCAGATTCTAGAAATACTGTAATCTTAAAAGGACAAGGGACCCAGTCTGTCTTGTTTATCACTGTAATCCTGTTGCCAGACACATGGTCTGGCACATGTAGGTGCCCAATAAATATGTATTAATGAGCCAGGAGTGAATACAAATTAACACGATATGTATTAATGAGCCAGGAGTGAATACAAATTAACACGATTTCTTATGAGATGTGAAAAATAACATTAAAAGAATAACATTAAAAGAATGAAATGAGGCAGAATACCTTGCCAGCGTTTTAGAATTTTTTATCCCCATTTTGCTTCAGTGCAATCTGCAAAAATGTTAAAGGTCAGTTCAGATGAAGTAAATTACTTGTCTCAAGGCCATACAGCCTGTCAGCCTAAATACGCTAAAATGGACAGTAAGACTGTATTTTTAGTGTGTGATCCATAGGTGGCGCTGTCTCTTGTTAGGGCTTCCTCTCCACTAGGTCACGTTCATGAGGCCACTTACATAGAGCGTTAAATGCAGTTTTTCTTCTTCTTCTTTTTTTTTTTTTTTTTTTTGAAAGAGTGTTTTATCACTTTTTGTTTTCATTTTAATTTTTTTGGCTGCGTTGGGTCTTCGTTGCTGCACGCGGGCTTTCTCTAGTTGTGGCGAGCAGGGGCTACTCTTTGTTGCGGTGTGCGGGCTTCTCACCACGGTGGCTTCTCTTGTTGCGGAGCACAGGCTCTAGGCGCATGCGCTTCAGTAGTTGTGGCTCACGGGCTCTAGAGCGCAGGCTTGGTAGTTGTGCGTGGGCTTAGTTGCTCCGCGGCATGTGGGATCTTCCCAGACCAGGGCTCAAACCGTGTCCCCTGCATTAACAGGCGGATTCTTAACCGCTGCGTCACCAGGGAAGTCCCTAAACGCAGCTTTAACTGGAGTTTATACTTGGTCTGTAGAAAATTAGATTAGCTTCTCCAATAATATGGTAAGACTCTCTTGGAATTACGTGTACACAACTAACATTTGAAAATGTCATTCTTCCTTACTGGAACACTTAGATTATTATTTAAATGATAGAAAATTCAATATTGGAAATATAGCAGTGCCTACATGTTGTAGAGGCCTTCACTGCTTGATGACAATTTAATTTTATTTCCTTCTCTGTGTGATTCTGGTATATGTATGTATATATATATATATATATATATATATATATAATGTCTGTCTGTATGTGTATATATATATTTTTTGAGGGGTTTTTGTAAAAAGACTGTTTGTAAAAAGACCACATAAGGTATGATTAGACTTATTCTCCTTATTGAATTTGTGCAGGGAGGTGGAAGTACAGGAAGGAGTGGCGTAGGGAGGGGGTATTAAGAGGAGATGAAGCTGCAGTAAAATGTAGGAGGCTGTGAGGTGTTGTGGGAAAGTCTGTGAGCACTCTTCAGATGGTAAGTTTCCTCCAGCTGTGGCCCTTCTCCAGCCGCTAGGCCATCTTTCTCCACCCAGAAAGCTTGCTGAAGCTGCACCACCTGGCAGGGTTGCTTCCCCTGGAGCCGTGAAGCTGGCTGGTTCTTTCTTGTCCAATACCCACCACCTTGCCATTGGAGTTGGTCATCCCCGATGAAACCTGGCCGAAGTCAGGCATTCTGAGATCCCTGTCTTTTCAGTCTTGAGGAATCAGACGATGAAAGATTCCAGTGGGCCCATGGCTTTTCTCTGAGTCAGGAGGAGTAGACATCCCCCTACAAGATGACTCGTGTCCCCTAGAGAGTCCCTGGGTGGTTGTAGAGCTGTGGGCCTCTGAGGATGAGACTCTGTTCTTCACAGTGTTAGGATGTAGAGCTCCCAACATGTAAGGCCTTCAGAACTGCCTCTGCCAGGACCTGTAAAAAGTGCTCAGGCCAAGAGAGTGGCTCAGGTTGTTTTCTCTCCAAGCAGTAGATTCAGCAGATGCGTGCTGTGAGCCTACCGTATGCCAGGCATTGTGCTGGGGAAACAGCAGGGCACAATTTCTATCCTCGACCTTCCCTTAGAATACACTTCCCTCCTCTTGGACTCGTTTGTAGCCAGATTTTCCTTTCATAATACTGCTTGTCTTTGGTTCTTGCTGAAAAGTTTCCTATAGTCCAGGGCTGGGCAGTGTTGTATCTTTTCACCTCCCCATCATTAATGTATTGGCTTTTTGTCATCTCATGGGTGACAAGCTGGCTCCAAGAACCTCTAGGCATCATGTCCTCATTCAAGGCAGATAGAAGGGGCTGCACCAGCTACATCTGTTTCTTTGATCAGAGAAGTGTGTTTTCCCATAGGCTCTCAGCAGACTTCCCGTATCACTGCATCGCCATCTCTAACTAAAAGCAACACGAGGGGAATGAGTATCTGGCTTTGGGAAGAAGCATTTTGGGAACGGCTCCTGACGTAGCCCGCTGCAGACATCTGCCCCAAGGGCCATTCTCTCCAGTCAGATCATGCTCTCCCGTACAAGTTGCCATAACATATCGACATCCAGGTCATTCTGTCACATCCATTTGCTCTTGGGTCACCGTTTCCTTCCTGTCTCTGTCGCCTGTTTTCATCCTGGCTGCCTCTATCTGCCGCATCAGTGAGTCCTGGCCTTAGAGTGGCTTGACCTTGACCACCTGTTCACCCCTCCCCCACCTCCAGCTCTCAGGCGGCCACTGGACACAGCGCTGAGCAGACGTCTTCCCCCAAGCTTGCCCTCCTCCTCCTGCCCTCCCGCGAGCGGGTCAGGAAAGTCTGTCTCCTCTGTCGCTATCATTGGAATCACTGGATTCAGCCTGCACTCCTCCCTCTCCTTCGCCTCTGACACCTGAAGGTCCCTGAGTCCTGTGCATCTCACCTCGGGAATAGCTATCGCCGCCTCCACTCCCTTGGCCTGGCCCCAGTTCCCCTTCAAGTCCTGATTGCCTCACCCTGCTTCAAGCCATCCTCCAAACTGCCATGATTATCTTTATGTAACTTGATTTGATTGTTCTCTCTTGACTAAAAGGCATTCATGGTTCCTTATTGTATGAGTATAAAATAGAAGCATGGCATTCAGATCCCATCCTGCCCAGCCCGTCACTCCAGCCCCACCTCCTCCGTGCTCTTTCCCTTGTCAGTCGTCACTCGAGGTCTTCAGTTTCCCAGATAAGTCTCAGGGCTTTGCTGTGTCGGGAACACTTGTTCTGCCCTCCTCCCTCAGCGACCTTCTCGTCCTTATGGACCCAGGTCAAATATAACCTCTCTAGGGTGGTTTCTCTCAAACCGAATCATGTAGCCTTCTTGTCTCCTATTGTACTGTTGGTATCACATTTGCGACATGGTTTTTCACATGCATATCCATCTCCTTTAAGAGAGAATCAGTCTCTCTCTCTCTCTCTCTCTTTTTTTTTTTGGCCGGGGCGGGGGGTGTGCAGCATGCAGGATCTTAGTTCCCTGACCAGGGATCGGACCCACGCCCCCTGCAGTGGAAGCACGGAGTCTTAACCACTGGACCGCCAGGGAAGTCCCAAGAGAGAACCAGTCTCTGATGTAGCTTCGTATCTTCAATAACTGCCGCAGGGCTTGGCATCATAGCAGGTGCCCTGAAGATGTTTGTTGAACAAACATTTTTGAACTACTGTGGATAGCAGTGGAGGAGATTTTCTGAATGTTGTGCGTTTGGTACATTCTTCACATGTGGTCAGTATGAATCCTGAAAGTTTAGTGAAGAAAACTTCAGAGAACAAATGTTTACTGCAGTGGAGAGCTCTTCAGTTTCCAGGACCGGAGGTGGTGTGTGTGGGGTTGGTGTTTTTAGAACAAGGCAATGGCTCAGCCCCGTGGGAGCAGATTGCATGAGACACGCACCCAGAATGGGGGAGATGATGCCAGCCAATCTGTCAGATTTCATCATCTGCTGGTCTTGGGCTGGGAAGGTTCCTAATATACGCCTCTCAGACTTAACGTCTTGTGAGGGACCACCTTCAATTTTCATCTTCTGCAGGATGCTTATACAACCCATCTAAAAATAATATTTTAAGAAAGCATATTATTTATTTCAAGTCTAGTAAATGAATCTTGGTGTACTGGATTTATTAAGCATGGATTCTGATCATTTCTGCCCCGTGAGGAAATCTACAGGCATGGGGAAGAGGCAGATCTCTCTTACGGTTATAGACTTCTTAGCCAGCCAAGAAATAACATTTGTTTTCTTTTAATTTTACACTGCTAAAATTGCAATTATATAATTGTGAAAAAGCAGTTTGGGGAGTAGTCCATTTAAGACTCAGTGATAGAGGGAGCTGTTACTGAGGACCAAAAAAAAAAGATCAGTGATTTTATTTATTTTTTTTTATCTGGGAAACCTACTTGCTGGTGGGTGTGGGCATTGGCAGATAAAATGTGTGGGTTGGTAAGTTGTTTGTATATACTTGCATGACTGTAGGTGAGTGTGTGTGTGTGTGTGTGTGTGTGTGTGTAGATCAGTAATTACAATAAAACCTTACGTTTAGAAAAACAGTGAGAATGACATAGTGAGCTCATGAACACACATCCATCGTATGTAAACATACATACTGCCTTTCTGTACTAAAAGTGTACAGATAGGTCTCCTTTAACAAATAGATAATATTTGAAACATAAGTGGGTTAGATATCTTTCCTGCACACTGTTTATGTTATTAATTTTCTTTGCAGTGCTCCCTTTCAAACATGCTACAAAAGTAATCTTCAATCAAGGTTTAATTACTGTTATTTTCAAAGCAATTGTATCTGCAATAATGAGGTTTTACTGAAAGTTTTCTAATTTTTTAGCCATAGAAGTTGATGATAGTTCTTTTTTTAAAAAGATTTATTTTATTTATTTATTTATTTATTTATTTATTTATTTATGGCTGTGTTGGGTCTTCGTTTCTGTGCGAGGGCTTTCTCTAGTTGCGGCGAGCGGGGGCCACTCTTCATCGCGGTGCGCGGGCCTCTCACTATCGCGGCCTCTCTTGTTGCGGAGCACAGGCTCCAGATGCGCAAGCTCAGTAGTTGTGGCTCATGGGCCTAGTCGCTCTGCGGCAGACCAGGGCTCGAACCCGTGTCCCCTGCATTGGCAGGCGGATTCTAAACCACTGCGCCACCAGGGAAGCCCGATGATAGTTCTTTCCATCAAGTTGAAACAAAGAAGGAAGACAAGCAGTATAAATAATAATGTCTTAGGTACTTTCCTAGAAAAGTATTTCATCTTCTGGCTCAACTGGAAAAATAAGCAATTGGTAATTGCTAATGAGTTGGTACTCTTCAGGATTTTTTTGAGGTGACCTTCCATTTTTAAAATAAAAAAGAAATTATTCTGATGGGTTTAAGTATATCATCTCTTCTGCATTCCACATATGGCTTTGTATGAAAAAGAAAGACACAGTTCTAAATGGGTGACTTGGCAGGAATACTGGTGATAGATGATTTTATGGGAGATGGAGTGTGTGTGATAGGAAGAGCAAGCTTGGCCTTGAATGTAGAACTCTGGCCTCTTTGGACCAAATACTGAGAAAGAACAGTGTGCATTTCCCAATATTGTTGTTCCAAAGGTGTGGCCACATATCAAAAGCAAAAATCCATTGCTGGAACAATGAACTTCAAGTTGAGGAAGAATGCTGCAAGCCTCCCTTTTATGTAATGAATTAAGTCCAGGTTTCATATGTGCGATGGCTTAGTAGCTGGTAGGTGACCTTTTATTATTTTTTCTTCCACTTAAAAGATTAAGCTGTGCTCAGGACAGGGTTGAAGAGAGAACGAAGAGTCAGTAAATTAGTAGCATCATCCGTTGAGTCATGAGAAAATAAAGGCTTCTACACACACAGAAGAGCTCTGCTTGGCTTACACCCAAGTCTGTCCCTTAAATGCCAAAGGCAGTGTCACGTCTTCTTCCCTCCCTAAAGGCTTAGTGCCAGGGACTTGAGCCCCTTTTTTTCTCATTGAGGTTTTCCTATCCTTTCTGTAGGTAAAAAAATATTCTTCTCACTCCCCTGAAACTGCCCGTGAAGGTCGCCATGGCCTCCACTTTGCTAAATCTAAAGCTCAGCTCTCCGCCTTTGTCTAAATTGGCCTTTCAGCAGAGTTGACACCATTGATGGCTCTCTCTTCTAGCAAACACTTTCTTCTCTTGACTTCCAAGACCTCATACCTCCCCGGTTTTCCACTGACTACTACTCCTTCCCAGACACTTGCTGCTTTGTTCTCTCTCCATGGACGTGGCCGGGGCTCAGACCCTACAGCGCTTGTTCTTCTCGACTTGACTCCCTCCCTTGGGAACCTCGTCTGGTCTCCTGGCTTTATATGCTTACAGCTCCCACGTGGACGTCTCTGGCCCACATCCCTGAATTCCAAACTCATGCAGCCAACCATCTCTTCTGTGTCTCTACACTTCCATCGTCACGTGTCTAGACCCGAACCCCAGATCTATCCTTCAAGTCAACGTCCCTTGGAGTCTGTTGCGTATCAATTAAGGGCAACTTTGTTCTTCCAAGTGCAGGAAACATCCCTGACTCCTCTCTTTCCCTCACATTCTACATCTAAGCCTTTGAGAAATCATGAGATCCAGATCTTATTACACTTCTCACCACCTCATTGTTACCCCTTTAGTCTGACCCGCCAGAGCCCCTTGCGTGGGTGATCGCACTTGCGTTGTAACTGATCTCCAGACTTCTGTCCACGTTCTCCTTAATCAACTCAGAGAGCCTGTTAGGTTGTTCAATACACCAGTCAGATGATGTCACTTCTCTGCTCCAAACCCTGAGCGACTCTCTATTTCCCTCAGAGTAAAGGCCACAGTCCTTCTCAAGGCCTGTAGGGCTCTCTCAGATCTGCCCTCTTCCCTACCCATTACCTCTCTGGCTTCCTCTCCTAATAAATCATTCACTGCAGGTACAATGGCCTCTGCTTTTCCTTGACTATTCCAGATGTGATCTGTTTCCATTTTAGGGCCTTTGCACCTGGTGTTCCATCTGCCTGGAACGTTCTTCCCCAGACATGTGTGTACTTAACTCCTTCATTTCAAGCCCTTTCTCCAATGTCACCTTCTTCCTGATGACCCTAAGGACTACTGCAGTCTGCAACACCCCCAGCGCTCCTGATCCCCCTTTTCTATCTTTTTCCATAGCACTTATCCTCTATTAACATACTATATAACATGCTTATTTATTATGCTTATTATTTTTTTTACTGTTAGCCTCTCCAACTAGAATGTAATCTTCATGAGAGCAGGGACTTTTGTCTATTTTATGTCCTAACATCTAGTATGGTACGTGGCACAAGTTCTCAGTAGATACGTGGTGAATGAATAAAAGAAAGTTGTGGATGCTGGGAGCCACGGGCTGGCTTTCTCCCAGGTACTGCGACTTGTTCTCTCTCAAGCCTTTTTTTCCCCTCAAGACCCCACTTTCTAAAGTGTTTGTTGTGCGGGCTGGGGCAGGAGTGAAGTCTCCCTTGGGATGGTTTCTGGGAGAGGGAGGAAAAAGAGAGAAGGGAGAGCCTCTCCTGCTCGTGCTGTAATGAGTTGGCTTGTATCAACTTGACTGATGGAGCCAGGTGGTCAGAGGGCCTGGCCTGGTCTGATGTAGTTTGTATTCTGATGTTTTTTCTTAACGTTATGTCATGAGCACCTCCGCACTTTTTTCTTTTCTGTTTTGTTATGAATATTATTCGAATGGCTACATATTTAAAATACAGTCCTAATGACTCAGCCCTGAAAGCTGACATATGTAAGCATGGAGATGATCTTGGATTGCTTTTTTTTTTTTTTTTTTTTTTTAAATGTTTCTATCATTCTGTGATTTTATTGCTGAAAATGATGTTTTGTCTTCTATAAAAAATCAAGTCTGCTGAAATTGGGAAACAGAATTGTCAAACTTGTTTGAAAGTTTTCCAATGAAGAGTTACAGTAGATATTTAATCCATATGTTAGATATAAATATACACCATCTGACTGACATTAGGGAAGATTTCTAGTGGAATTTCAACAAAAACTTCCACTTTTCTAGTGGAATTTTCAACAGAAATTTCCACAATTAGGATATAGATGATAAAAAATGAGTACCCTGATTTTGCACCACTTCCCTTTGAACCTTAGTACCTTTTTTTTTTTTTTTTTAACATCTTTATTGGAGTATAATTGCTTTACAGTGGTGTGTTAGTTTCTGTGGATTGCTTTTAAGAACCAACAGGGTAAGATAACAGTTAAGAGCACTGGTTCGAGTTTGGCTCTCTGGGTGAAATCCTGCCTCTGGCCCCTCCCAGCTGTGTGACACTAGGCAATGCACTGAACTCAGCCTTAGTTTCCTCCTCTGTCAAACGGCAGTAGTAACAGTGCCTGTACAGTACCTGGATCTGTCACAGTAACAGGGTTGTTCTGGAGAACATTAGGCAATGCACTGAACTCAGCCTTAGTTTCGTCCTCTGTCAAACGGCAGTAGTAACAGTGCCTGTACAGTACCTGGATCTGTCACAGTAACAGGGTTGTTCTGGAGAATGAGAGTTCATGGTTATAAAGCACTTGGAACCTTGCTGCTCCGTGTCATCTTCAGACCAGCATGATTAGCAATCCCTGGGGGTGCTGGTCAGTAATGCAGACTCCTAGGCCCCAGCCCAGACCTGCCAAATCTGAATCTGCATTCTGACAAGCTCCCCAGGTCTTCCTGTGTACGCTAATGTCTGAGAAACAGTGACTTCAAATGGTGACGGTGACATATTGAATACTACATGATGTTGGTTCAGTTTTTGAGCAGTTCCAATTTTGGACCAGTCAGACCTCTGAAACTTCTTTCTTGTCTGTGTCAAGCAAGCTTTTCTAATAAGTAGCTGTGGGATCCCAGGCCCCTCGCTGTATATCTCTGGACTTCAGCTTCCTCACCTGTGATGTGAAAGTCAGAAACGAGTAATTTCAGAAACATCCTGCCAGCTCTGGCCCTCTGGGATTCAGTGCTCCTTATCAGTTCACATTTTACTGAACAGAGAGTTTAAAAAGACCAGGGTTTCTTTTGGAAACTGGATAAGAGTAAGGCCTTGGAAAAATGTTCACAAATATTCTTGTGGTGCGAGCTAACCATGCCAGAGTTATTGGTCTTTTTTTTTTTTTAATCTCCCAAGTACATCTTATTCTGTCTTAATGTCTGTTTGACAGCACTCTCTAAGAACCAGCAGGATCTTGGTGCTTTTGGTGGAAGCTACCCCATCATTAACCTTTTTAGAACAAAAACCAATGCCCTTAAAAATTATCTACCTTTTGGTGACATAATTGCTTCATAGGCTATATATTAGAGAGAGCAACAAATTCTAAGAAATTAACCTTCTAAAATGCAGTCAGTAATCACTGTCTGTTAGTCTGGAAAGGCTCCTAGAAAATAGCTCTTATTTTATAGACCAGGAAAATGAAAAGGATGGTGCCTCTCTTGAAAACATTTCCATAACCACTTTCAAGATTTCCAGCATCTTTCCACCGTTGACAGAATGGAGGTCAAACTCCTTGGGCTAGTTGGTAGTCTTGACTCATCTTGATTTGGCCTCAGATCATCTGTTGTGGACTGAATGGTGTTCTCCCAAATTCATATATTAAAGCCCCAGCCCTCAATGCATCTGTTTTTGGAGATAGGGCCTTCAGGGAGGTAATTAAGGTTAAATGAAGTCATAAGGGGTGGAGCCCTAATCCAACAGGACTCATGTTCTTATTAGAAGAGGAAGAGACACTGGAGAGCTTTCTCTCTGTGTACACACAGAAGATAGGCCACATCAGATACACAGTGAGGGGGGGGGGGTGGTCTATAAACCAGGAAGAGAAATCTCACCAGAAACCAACCCTGATGGCAGCTAATCTTGGACTTTTAGCCTTCAGAACTATGAGAAAACAAATGTGTTTTTTTTTTTTTTTTTTTTTAACAATTAAAAAATTTTTTTTGTTATTTATTTTGCTTGTGCCAAGTCTTAGTTGCGGCAGGCAGGCTCCTTAGTTGTGGCATGAGTACTCCTTAGTTGTGGCTCACGGGCTCCTTAGTTGTGGCACGAGTACTCCTTAGTTGCAGCTCACGGGCTCCTGAGTTGTGGCATGCGAACTCTTAGTTGTGGCATGCATGTGGGATCTAGTTCCCCGACCAGGGATTGATCCCATGTCCCCTGCATTGGAAGGTGGATTCTTAACCACTGCGCCACCAGGGAAGTCCCAAATGTCTGTTGTTTAAACCACTAGTCCATGGCAGTTTATTACAGCAGCCTGAGCAGACCGACACATCATCCTTTCAACTTTCTTATAGCTCTCCCCTTGGGTGCTCCTCTTCTCCTAGGTGTCCAGGACTTGCCTTCTTCCATATCTTTGCTCCTGGATCCTCTTAGGATAGCTTTCCTCTCTATTGCTGGTGTCAAAATCTTAGTAGGGTCTTTGCAGATGTAATTAGTTAAATAGGGTCTCTGCAGGTGTGATTCGTTCAGGGTTTTGAAAGGAGATCACGCAGGGGAAAAGGCCATGAAGATAGAGGCAGAGATTGGAGTGATGCTACCACAAACCAAGGAATGCCAGGAGCCACCAGGGGTTGGAACAGGCAAGGAAGGATACTCCTCTAGAGCCTTCAGAGGGGGTACAGCCCTGCTGATACCAATTTTAGCCTTCTGGCCTCCAGAACTGTGAGAGAGTAAACTTCAGTCCCCAAGTTTGTAGTAATTTGTTATGGCAGCCCAGGAAGCTAATATGCCTTTTTTTTCTTTTCTTCTTTTAATTTTGTTGAAGTATAGTTGATTTACAATGTTGTATTAATTTCTGCTGTACAGCAAAGTGACTCAATTGTACATATATATTCTCTTTCATCGTCTTTTTCATGTTCTTTTCCATTATGGTTTAATCACAGGATATTGAATATAGTTCCCTGTGCTATACAGTAGGACCTTGTTGTTTAGCCATCCCATATATAATAGTTTACATCTGCTAAGCCCAAACTACCAATCCTTCCCTCCTCCACCCCCCTCCCCCTTGGCAACAAGTCTGTTCTCTATATCTGTGAGTCTGTTTTTATTTTTTTTTGTAGACATGTTGATTTGTGTCGTATTTTAGATTCCACATATAAGTGATATCGTATGGTATTTGTTTTTCTCTTTCTGACTTCACTTAGTATTACTAAGTTTACTTAGTATTCCATGTTACTGCAAATGGCATTATTTCATTCTATTTTTATGGCTGAGTAATATTCCATTGTATATATGTACCACATCTTTATCCATTCATCTGTTGATGGACATTTAGGTTGTTTCATGTCTTGGCTATTGTAAATAGTGCTGCTGTGGACATAGGGGAGCATGTATCTTTTTGAATTATGGTTTTGTTTGGGTATATGCCCAGGAGTGGGATGGTTGGATCTAATATGCCTTTTCTAACACTCCCAGGGTGAAGTTCCCAGAGACACTGTACTTCTTCCCTAGACTTTCCACCTTCTGGTATAGGCTGTTTAAGTGCATCCTGTTGTTTCGCCAAGACTGGCTTCTGGAGGGGAGGATCTTTGAGCCAAGAAAATGCTCATCACAGAGCTTTGGGTGTTACAGCCTTCATGGTCCACAAAAATGTCAGTGCTAGACTGTTAAATTTCCTAAGGGGAATACTGTAATGTTAATTGCCCAGGACAAAAATCTCAGAATGATGAAACCTGCATGTGATACTATCTAGATTAATTTACATGGAAGCATATAGTAGAGAATGAGAGTTTTCTGTACAACTGACTTAGTGGTGGTTTATAGAAACTTTATGAGGAACATTATTACATAGTAGAAAGGGCACCAGACTGGGAATTTAAAACTTTGGGTTGGGGTTTGAGTCAAGATCCTGCTTATTCGTGGCCGTGATGCCTTGGACAAGTCACTCTCTGAGGCTCACGGTCAGTATCAGCAAAATGAGGAAAAAATTGCCAATGCTGCCTGCCTCATGGGGGTGTTATGAAAATTCTATATGAGGTAGGTTATGAGAGAAGGCTCTGGAAGGTGCAAAGCCTCTAAGAGTGTGAGCTGGTTGACCCTTATCAAGGCGTCCTTGTGGAGTCACTGTCATAGTCACAGAGATGCAGGATTTAGACCCATAAGGGAGTTAAAGGATCATGTAGTGAACTCCCTAATTTTATATGAAGAAATGATGCCTGAAGAAACTATGACTTATCCATCTGGTTTGAATCAAGGGGACCCACAGTGGGAGCCTGTGCCCCTCCTCACTGAGCTGAGGTGCTATGTGTACAGAACAAAGGGCCACAGTGAACAGGAAACCTGCAAAGCTTCTGCTTTTGCAGAAACTAACCAAACTGAGTTCACCTGACAGAATGGACAATTAGAACGAGTACACAGTTTCCATAAACACAATAAGAACTTTGTAGATAATGGTTTTTTTGTTTGTTTTTGTTTTTGTTTTTGCCACACCATGTGGCATGTGGGATCTTAGTTCCCTGAGCAGGGATCGAACCTGCACCCCCTGCATTGGAAGTGCATTGTCTTCACCACTGGACCACCAGGGACGTCCCTGTAGATAATGTTAGACTCATTTCATAAAATGATTCTTTGGAAGTCATTTTGAAGAATGTGATAAAAAAATCTTAGCAATCACAGTCTGTTAAGGGCACAATTTACAATGGCATTTATTCAGGGCTTAGGTTGTAGGGTAATATATCCTAGATTATCTGACAGGGGTGTGGGTTTTTAAGGCAAGTGGATTAGATGGAGATGCCCAGAGAAGACACAAGTCAGCAGCTCTCAACGAAAGAGGAAAATGAATGATTGTGTCAATGATGTGATGTAGAGATTGACAGCCTAGTGCTTGGACCTGAAACTATTAAAATGCTAATTCTGGTAAATCCCACATGCTTGCTGAGGAAGGAAGGATAGAAACCTGTTATAAGGCACTGTAGTTGCAAGTGATCTGTTAACTTTAAAATATCTTTTACTGTGGGAAGGAAATAACAAAGATCAGAGCAAAAATAAATGAAACAGACTAAAAAGACAGTAGAAAGGATTAATAAAACTAAGAGTTGATTCTTTGAAAAGATAAAATTAGCAAACTTTCAGCTAGACTCACCAAGAAAAAAAGAGAACGCACATAAAATCAGAAATGAAAGAGGAAATGTTACACCAGATACTACAGAAATATAAGCAATCATAAGGGAATGCTGTGAACAATCATACACCAACACATTTGACAACGTAGAAAAAATTGATAAATTTCTAAAAACATACAACCTACCATGACCGAATCATGAAGAAGCAGAAAATCAGAATAGACTGATGACTAGTAAGGAGATTGAATCAGTAGTCAAAATGTCTCAACAAACAAAAGTCCAGAACCAGATGGTTTCACTGGTGAATTCTACCAAACATTCAAAATATGTAAAATATAAAAGAGGAGGGAATGCTTCAAAACCAATTTTATGAGGCCAGCATCACCCTGATACCAAGAACAGACAAAGATGCCATAAGAAAAGACTACTACAGTCTAATGTCCTGATGAACATAGCTTCAAAAACCTTCAACACAAAATTTGCAAACTGAATTCAACAGTACATTAAAAGGATCATACACCATCATTAAGTGGGACTTATCCCAGGGATGCAAGGATGGTTCAACATCTGCAAATCAATCGATGTGATATACCACATTAACAAAATGAAAGATAGAAATCTTATTATTATCTCTATAGATGCAGAAAAAGCTTTTGACAAAATTCAGCATCCATTTATGATAAAAACTCTCAACAAAGTGAGTATAGAGGGAAGGTACCCCAACATAATAAAGGCTGTATATGACAAGCCCACAGCTAACATCATACTCAGTGGTGAAAAACTGAAACTTTTCCCTCTAGGGAACAATACAAGGATGCCCAGTCTCACGACTTTTATTCAGTATTGTATTAGAAGCCCTAGCCAGAGCAGTCAGGCAAGAAAAAGAAATAAAAGGAATCCAAATTCAAAAGGAAAAAATAAAACTGTCACTATTTGCGTATGACATGATATTATGTATAAAAAACTCAAAAGATTCCACCAAAAAAACTGTTAGAACTAATAAACAAATTGAGTAAATTTTCAGGATACAAGGCCAACATGCAAAAATCTGTTGGGTTTCTATATGCTAATAATAAACTGTCAGACAAATTCAGAACACAATCCAATTTACAACTGCATCAAAAAGAATAAGATATCCAGGTATAAATTTAACCAAGGAGGTGAAAGATCTGTACACTGAAAACTATAAGACATTGATGAAGGAAATTGAAGGAGATACACATCAATGGAAACATATTCTATTCTTATGGATTGGAAGAATAAATATTGTTAAAATGTCCATGCTACCCAAAGCAATCTACAGATTCAGTGCAATCTCTATCAAATTTACAAAGGTGTTTTTCACAGAAATAGAACAAATAATCCTAAAAGTTGTATGGAGCCACAAAGACCCCAAATAGCCAAAACAGTCTTGAGAAGACAAAGGTGGAGGCATCATGCTTCCTGATTTCAAGCTATATTACGTGGTATTGGCAAAAACAAACAAACAAACAAATAAAAAACCAGACACTCAGATCAATGGAACAGAATAGGGAACCCAGAAATATACCCACGCATATATGATCAGTTAATTTACAACAAAGGAGCCAAGAAAATACTATGGGGAAAGGATAGTCTCTTCAATAAATGGTGTTAGAAAAATTGGACAGCAACATGCAAAAGAATGAAACTGGACCACTATCTTACACCATACACAAAAATAAATTCAAAATGGATTAAAGACGTGGACATGAAACCTTAAATCATAAAATTCCTAGAATAAAACATAAGTGGTAAATAAGCTCCTTGACATTGGTTTTGGTGATGACTTTTTGGATTTCACACCAAAACAAAGGCAACAAAAACAAAAATAAGTGGGACTGCATCAAACTAAAAAAACTTCTGCACATCAACGGAAACCATCAACAAAAGAAAAGGCAACATAGGGAATGGGAGAAAATATTTGCAAATCATACATCAGATAAAGGGTTAAGAATCAACATATATAAAGAACTCATGCAACCTAATTGCAAAAAAACAAACAATTTGATTAAAAAATGGGCAGAGATATTTTCCCCAAAAAAGACATACAGATGGCCAACAGGTACATGAAAAGATGCTCAACATCACTAAGCATCAGGGAAACGCAAATCAAAATCACAATATTTCACCTCATACCTATTAGAATGGCTGTTACGAAAAAGACAAAAATTACAAGTGTTGGTGAGAATGTGGAGAAAAGGGAACACTTGTGCACTGCTGGTAGGAATGTAAATTGGTGCAGCCATTATGGAAAATATTGGAAGTTCATTAAAAAAATTAAAAATAGAACTACTATATGATAGCAATACCACTTCTAGGTATTCACCCAAAGAAAATGAAAACACTAATTGGAAAAGATATATGCCACCCCTGTGTTCATTGTAGCATTATTTACAATAGCCAAGATATAGAAATGACCTACAGGGAGTTCCCTGGTGGCCTAGTGGTTAGGATTCCGGGCTTTTCAGCCCGGAAAAAAGAGTGAAATCTAGTTATTTGCAACAGCATGGATGGACCTTAAGGGCATTATGCTAAGTTACATAAGGCAGACAGAAAAAGAGAATACCTTATGATCTCATGTATATGTGGAATCTAAAAAAACAATTAAAAAAACCCAACATACACCTCATCTCATGGATATAGAGAGCAGATTGGGATTGCCTGAGGTGGGGAGTCAGGTGGTTTGTAGGTGGGGCTCGGCGAAAGGGGTGAAAGGTACAAACTTCCAGTTATAAAATATATTAAGTCACAGGGATGTAGTATACAGCATGATGACTGTAGTTGATAACACTGTATTGCATGTTTGAGATTAGTTAGGAGAGTGAAGCTTGAAAATCCTCATCACAAGAAAACAATTTTGTAACTATGTATGGTGATGGGTGTTAACTGGACTTAACTGTGGTGCTCTTTTTTGTAATATATACAAATACTGAATCATTATGTTGTACAACTGAAACTAGATAATGTTATGCCAATTATTCCTTAAAAAACATCCTTTACTGTTATTTAAAAAAATTATTTTTTTACTTTTTTAATTTTTGGCTGCGTTGGGTCTTTGCTGCTGCGAACGGGCTTTCTCTAGTTGTGGCGAGCGGGGGCTGCTCTTCGTTGTGGTGCGCGGGCTTCTCATTGTGATGGCTTCCCTTGTTGTGGAGCCTGGGCTCTAGACGCGCGGGCTTCAGTAGTTGCAGCACATGGGCTCAATTGCAGCGTGTGGACTCTAGGGTGCACGGGCTTCAGTAGCTGTGGCACGTGAGCTCAGTAGTTGTGGCTGGCGGGCTCTAGAGCGCAGGCTCAGTAGTTGTGGCGCACAGGCTTAGTTGCTCCGCGGCATGTGGGATCTTCCCGGACCAGGGCTCGAACCCGTGTCCCCTGTATTAGCAGGTGGATTCTTAACCATTGTGCCACCAGGGAAGTCCCAACATCCTTTACTGTTGAGGAAGATTTCATGGTTCATTAGGTGAAAGAATGCTTTATCTTGCTAAGGAAGTAAATACGAAGATGAAACATGGGTAATAATGTTTTCAGATGGGAGCTTATTTTATTTTATAAAGAAAACATTTGGTGCAAAGGTTCGGTGATTGTGGCAAGGTGTATGTCTCAAATTAAGGTTCTGCTTTGCTAGATATATGAAGAGCTGTGTCTTTAAATGACTTAACAGGACATTTTCAAGCAACTCAGCACTTGGCAGATTTAATTTTGACAAGCAGGAGCAGGTGGGTGGCTCAGGCTTCTCAACCTTGAAGAGATGACCCCGAATGACTTTGTTTTTTTCCTGATAGTTGCAAGATAAAATAAGATTTAATTAAGGAACTTGGGAAAGGTACCTCCATTGTTCAGGTGAAAGGGAGAGGAATTTGTGAGAAATAGAAACAGGTGTAAGGAAAGCACAAGATGATGTAAGCCCTGGGAAGCACACTGGCAAGGCGTCCCTGGGGGTGGTGGTAACTTGCAAGAACAGTTTCTTTAGACAAAGAAATGAAACCCAACCAGCAATAGCGCTCATACAAGCATGCATACGTTTGTAACTTCTGAGTTTGAGATCTCTTTTCTGTTTTTCTACGGTTGGGTGAGAGGCCTCAGGGCTGGGGGAAAACATCTCCCTGCGGGGCTTGTGCCTTTCCAGAGCTTTGAGAGGCTTTCAGTGCTTTGAAAAAAATATGTAACTTTTTTGAAATTGTTTCAAATTGTAACCATCTTGACCTCATCTTTCATTTTTTTCCTAATAATTCTATTTTCTTTCTTCATCCTCCTCCCTCTTCTGCTTCCTCTCCTTTCTTTTCCTCCCAGTCTGGGTAAAATTTCTGGCACCTGGCTTGTTTGCCAGGAAAAAGACAACTGCTTGCGAAGGAGAAAACCCTTTGCTGCGTGCTGGGCTGCGCTGGGATCCGACCCTCCTGGCTGGGATGGATAGCTGGGCTGTGTAATGGTTCCTGGGCTCCTGCAAAGGGAAATGCCCCTCCTGGTACCCCTCTTCCCAGGATGTGGGCAAGTTCAGGGGTTTCCCGAAAGATTTTGAAATCCTTGAAGTCTGCCTATCTTTCCAAACAATGCTTTGGTAGGTTAATCATTTACTTAACATTTTGTACTTGGGAGCATATGATTGTGGTGACGGAGTATCCTCTGTTGTTTGGCTTCTCAGAGAGAACTCTGTGCCCTGCAGTCTGGGGACATATGCAAAGCTGCGGTCAGCAACTGCTGCGAGAATCCGTATGTTGGACTGAACAGGGTTAGAGTGAGGTGTTTGATTGGCTTTTGTTTGTTTGGTATAAAAATTCTATCGGTTTCTCTTGTATTCAAATCTCACACTGCATTCATAGAAGCTTTGTAAACCGGGATAAAGTTACATTAAACTTTAAAAATTATGACTCCCATTCAGTTTGTACTGTTTCTTCTTTCACATCACATTCTCCCACTGTTCTCAGATATTTCCATGAGTCTATCTACACCTATGAAATAGAAAATTAACACTAATTGTTTATATAACATGAATTCCCCAAAGACTTACACATGAAGCAGTCAGATAATGGTTTAAAAATTGTTACTTCAGTTCTTACATTTCATTTCGCTTCCTCCCCTCACTTTCCTCCCCCTCCTCCTCTTCTAACTCCCCCTCCTTCTCCTTCTCTCTTGACATCTCTCTCATTCTCTCTCTCTCTATATATAGATACACACACATAAATATAATATTTTTCTAAACCTTGATCATTTGATTAAGGTAGTGTTTGCCAGGCTTCGCCACTGTAAAGTACTATTTTTCTCTTTGCAGTTACACACTTTGTGAGGAGATGCTTCACGACTGCATAAATATCCTGTTCCATGTTAAATTTTCACCCACACATGTTAGCGTCCATGGATAATTTCCTAAATCCATCGTGCCGTTAATAAATGTAGAAGAAATGATGGAGATAGAATATCAAAACTGTTTTTATAACAGATTATCTGCAACACTCACTTTACTATCCTACAGTGTATTTTATAGATGATATAACCGATGGACACAACTGTAATATAAAGGAGAAATGAAAGAATAGTGATTTATAGTAAAAATAATGTGTATTTCAGTATGTGGATGCATTGGCACTTCTACATGAGAGGACGCATTGAGGGAATCGGATGTGGTGATGGGACAGATACAGCAGAGGGGGCTTGCTGATACTGATGGCTCACATTCAGTGGCATTTTGTTCGTGACGTGATTTTTGAAAATAGTGAACAACTCTTGGTAAAATTTGGAAGAAAATAGTGCAAAATGTCCTCTCAGTGTATGCCACAGTAGCAGTCCTCCCCAAATCCCCAAAATACATTAAAATACTGCAAAAAATGAGTTTAAATCTAAAACACATACATAGGGTTTAGACAATTATAAATAGGGTGTTCATCTACATGACTGTGGGGCGAGAGCCTCAACATCACATAGGATGTGGAAGAGTTCCTTGCCCCGTGGCGGCAGCCCGCTCACTCGAGGACATGTGCCATCTCTGGCCTGCACCCACTGGATGCCTTTGGCATCCTCTCACCATTGAGACAATAAAATAACCCCTGCAGATGTCCAAAGTGTCCCCTGGAGGTGGTAATATTAGTAGAGAAGCACTGTTTTAAGATTTCTCATAAGCACAGATTGCTGCCCTTGACCAAAAAAAAAAAAAAAAAAAAAAAAAAAAAAAAAAAAAAAAAAGCATATATTGATTTTTCTCTTGGCATTCTGTGGTAATTTTCTTATTCCTCACCTGTTTGCTTTAGACTTCTTTGTGTCTTATAGGTCTTGGACACATGAGACTTTTCTATTTCCACAGATGCATAATGTGTTGATTTGAGGTTTTGGAGGAGAACATCAAGTAGCATGATCCACCCAACTGACCACTTTGTGGGGATGAATGCACAGATTAATATTCCCTTCAGTAAGACCAGAAAGACAAGAGACATTTCCTAGAACTCAAACCAAGGCTCTAAACATTCAACACACTTCTCCCTGTCAAATTTTGCAGGTGTCTTTAACTTCACTTTAAAAGTTTTTGCCCCTCAGTGTTCCTAAATGTAGATTAAAATCTGGAACAGGAATGTGATTAGATAACGGGAAGGTCTGGTTTGGGAAGGCTGTCATGCCACGTTGAAACGAGAAGCATCATAAACAAGTGCTTGAGTGACCAGCAGTCCAATCATGGAGACCCAGCCTGTTGCTAATCTTCTAAGTAATCAAGGATGTTTTGACAAAAGAGGGCCTGGACCACCTGATTAATTCACCTGATTAATGAATCTGTTATAAACAATAATAATGTAAACTAGTGAAAGGAATCTTAAGGGGAATTCTGTTTGATCTGAGGGGTTTTTGTTGACCGAGTTTGGACACACATATTAACAAGGACGTGCCGTGTCACTATTTGTCATCATTGGTGTAGTCGTTGAGTCAGTTTTCTCTCTCTCTCCATCTTTCTCTTTTGCTTCCCCAGACCTCTCAGAATTTGCTTTCTCTACTGCTTTCATGTTCCAACCTTTCAGGCTTGATGAGTCTGATGTCTGCCTGAGCTGACCAAACGGTTTCATGACCTTCCTGCTCTAAAATCACATTTACACATTTTCATAGGTCAGCAGCAGGGAGAGACTGGCAGTGCCCACCAAGTGAAGATGGGGTACGTTAATTTTGTGGTCTTTTCGCTCTGTGGGTTTTTTTCCTTTGTTCTTTCAGATTGTTTTATGCAACCTTCCCTTATCGAGACTCTTTTTCCCCTAGGAGTGTCCTGGGTGAGTTGACCCGGGTTGTTACTGCTTTGGCTTGCCGCAACATAAACTGGCGTGACAGGACAAAAATGAGTTGATTATTTCAGCTGTGTTTGCTGGGAGTTTCATTCACAATAGAAGGGAGGCAGAATGTGTAGAAAATGGGAACACATAGCTCCTCATTATCCCTTTGTTGTATCATCCATTCAGTGAATGTTTACAGAATTCCCTTTATGCTTCCTAGTAGGGGACCGTGAGTATGGTAGGAGGCAGGGAGGTGGTACAAAGAATTCGGTGAGGCATTGGATAGCTTGGCTTGCCCTCCTGGTACCCCCTCTTACCAGCTCACATGTCTGAACCTGAGGATCCTTAAAAAATACCTGATTTCTCTACAGTTCAGTGTGATCGCGAAGGTCAAATGAAGCAAGAAAATTTCAAGTATGATTAAAAAAATTTTTTTTACAACAAGACACAAGGCAGCTTTTTGAGACTTGGGAGTTTGGGGAGTCTGGGGTACAGGGGTGCCAGCCCACCGGATGGTAACTCTGCACCTCTCAGGGCCGCTGAGAGGACCACGCATTACAGAGGCAACCCTTTGAATGAGGGTGCAGTGGGCAAGGCAACAAGCTAGCTGTCCTATTGTCTCTTCAGCCTCAAGATGTCAGCATTGAACTCATCACAACTTAACCTTGGCTTGAGGCCACCACCTGCCCTTCGCGGTCCTCTCTGGCCCTAATACCCCAGCCTTTTGAAGTTGATGGCCCGGAAGGCGGCCACGTCCTCCCCCAGTTTGCTCCTTGGCTGCACCAGCAGGGCCAGACGCAGGACCAGAGTGGACATGGCTTGGACAGCTTGTATTGTCCCCACTGTGGGCTCACAGTTCTGTTTACTGCATCTGCCAAGAATGGAGACTATGGAGAGTAGGTTTTCACTGAATAATTCAGAGTGTGTGGAACAAAATCAAACAGCAAATGATAAAGCTGGAGAAAAAGGACTGGATTTAGGGTTAGACGATCCACGGCCGAGTCTGGGCTCTCTACTTAGCTCTTGTAAGGCTTTGGTAAAATTGCTTCATCTGTTTGCACCTCCGTTTCCCAATCTGCAGGAAGAGGCTAATGATGGCTGCCATGATCCTGTTACAGAAGTATCCTTGAGAGTCAGATGGAAGGGTGTATTGGGATGTTATCAGCTGAACTGTTCCCTGTGGCACAATGAACACAAAGTAGATTTGGGTGGTTACACTGTTAAAAAAAAAAAAAAAAGCAACTGGAATTTATTGAGCATTTATGATGAACCTGACAATGTTAGACATTTTTTTTTTTTTTTTTTAAAGAAGGGGAACATTTATTTATTTATTTATTTATTTATTTATTTATTTATTTATTTACTTATTTTTGGCTGCGTTGGGTCTTCGTTTCTGTGCGAGGGCTTTCTCTAGTTGCGGCGAGCGGGGGCCACTCTTCATCGCGGTGCGCGGGCCTCTCACTGTCGCGGCCTCTCTTGTTGCGGAGCACAGGCTCCAGACGCGCAGGCTCAGCAGTTGTGGCTCACGGGCCGGCACGTGGGATCCTCCCAGACCAGGGCTCGAACCCGTGTCCCCTGCATTAGCAGGCGGATTCTCAACCACTGCGCCACCAGGGAAGCCCAATGTTAGAGATTTTATATGTATAATCACATTAATCTTCATAACAATCCTCTGAGGGTAGGTACTGTTATCTCCATCTTTGTCAGAGAGGTTAAGTAACTAGCCGAGAAGATTACACATTGCCAAGTGTGTAATTCAAATCCGGGTTAGGCTGACTCTCACATGACACCTGCTGCCTCCTGGAACTAATATCTACTTTGACCCTAGGCACTATATTAGTGATTTCTGTGCTTGGATATACAGAGATAGAACAAACAAACAAAAAACAAACCCTCAAATCTAATCTTTGTATCTTAATCCAAAAAGGACTTCTGTCTTTGAGAAAGGAAAGGCCAGGCTAACCAAATGAATCAGAGAGATTAAAAACTGAGGGTTCTTCAAACACTGCACCTAAATGGGCATTTAATCTGGGAGTATTAGGAGGAGATGTCGACTGACCGGACTGCTGTGAAAGTCCATAGGGAGAGTGAATATCCCTTGTGATTGCCTGGAGCCAAAACACATGCTCTCAGCAGGTGGTTGGATCCACAGATCCAGCTGAATCTGGCTGCCGGGAAGCATTTCACATCATCCTTTCTGGCCAGAGCTAAAACTTGCTAGATTCAAATGAAAACTACTGACAGGAAGTGCAGAGATTTCATGGAGAAATGTGTGAAGTGGAAACTCAAGTGTAAACCTCTAACTGTTTTGTTTCTAGGGATCTAGGGGAAGGTTTAAGAAGCTGGGTATTTTAGATTCCTGGCCGTATCTTTAGAGTCACATTTTAAAACTTGTCCCTGGACTGCAGGAAGACAGAACAACAATACAGCCATTTGGTACGACTTGTTATAAAACTTAGCTAGTGCTTTTTAAAAATAGTTGCAAACCAAATTAGCTCTGGGCACCTGCTGGAGCTTAGTGTGTTTTCAGATAGACTTGTTTGCTGTCAGCCAAAAAAAAAAAAAACCCAACCCAACAAAACCCTCCACCCACATGGTTTATTATAAAACCTGACACTCCTAATGCTTTTCCAAGCCACTTCTCTTAGATCAAATCATTCAAATAAAGAAAAAAGACATTTGACATTTTGAAAGAATGGGGCAAATTATCTGTTGTTAGATATGTTCCTCAGAAAGGGTCAGGGAAGAAGAAAGGTGGATATTAAACAATGTGATGTATTAATCACATTGTAAAAGTTTTTCTAATTCCTTATGTGAAAAATTTCAACACTGATACTATAATATGGCTGGAATTTGGGGACTTACAGTTTTACTGGATAGGCCCCTTAAAGCACCTCTGTTATCATACTATTTATCCAAGATGTGCACGGACAGCTGTTTCAAGCGATTTGGATATTTTATTTATTTATTGGACTGAAGAGATATAGATGATGTCTAAATGAACAATGGCAACAATTATAGCAAACAAAAATGGCAAAAATCATTTCATGGAGATTTTATATTTTAGGCAATAGCAAAAGCTGTTAATTGCTCGCAGAGGATACTGAAATCTGGACCAACATTGACAAATGAGAAACTCATTTATGAATTCTGAGTGCTCTGGGAGTGACTTAGGCTTTGCAGACCTTACCTAAATTTTCACCTCCACTGGTTCTCTGACTGCAGTTCAAAAACAATTCTATTTTATGATACGTATGTTTTATATGGCAGAAAGGCTCAGAGAAGCCTATCTTACCGTCATTAGGTACATGTCATTGAATAAAATACAACTGACTTACTAGTGATTCACCCTGCTTTCCTGAATAATTTTGAATACTTTCTTTCCTAAGCACTGCAGGCTCTTGAAATCAAATTGGTATCATAGAAGTCCTGAAGGGGGAATTGTAATAATAATAATATGGATAATGATGCAGCTCCCGCTTATTAAATACCTGGTACTGAAATACTTTCTATGCATTTTTGATGTACTTGATAACAGCCCTGTAAGACAGTTATTCTTAGTCCAATTTTATAAAGGGGGAAACAGAATCTTAGCATGCACACAGTTAAAAACAAGGGAATGTTAGAATTTGAATCAAACAGCCTGACTTAAAACAATGTTCTTTCCATTATACAAGGGGCAAAAACGATCAGAGAGAAGGTAAAAGGAGACATTTACTCCACAAAGTGACCCACAAAATGGCAAACTTGCTTTACTCCCCTGCGGAGGGTTTTGAAACCCGAGACATAAATATGACATAGAAGCACATTCTCGTTAACTCTAAATGAGGAGATGCAGGTCAAAACTTGTAGAAATTCCCTAGACACCCTTCTAAACAGGTGTGGTTTAAATTAACCCAGGGTAGCAGAGTAACAAAAGCTGTCTTATTTGTTTGCCGGTAGGACTGGTCAGATATAACCATTAAAATGTGTGAGTTCTCTATTGAGTAATCCACTTTTGCCATGGAAATCTTAAAATAACTTCTTTTTTCTGAAGGTGAAGCCTCGCCAATTCTCCTTTCACTGAACCCCCAAACCCTATAATTTTTACTAAGTACCCGAGAGTCTCACAAATGCTAATCCTAGAGCATTTTAGTCTATCACAGAGATTTTGTTTAAATTATCATTGCAAAGTCAGATTCAGTACTTCCTACAACTATTTGAAATGAATCTAGATATACCAAACAAAGCAAAGTATTTCAGTGGAGATAGTCCCTGATCTGCCTTACGGGTAGCAATTGAGTTAAGCCTTTGGCTTTATTTCTCTGCACTATTATTTAAGGTTATCCGATAGGGTTGAAGCATAGCATTGTTATTTATGTATTCAGTTATTCACCTCACAGTATTTAGATATTGGTTTAGCAACCTGAAAAAAAATATTTATTGGTCTTGGACTCGGTTTCCTTTTTCTTCTTTACAGAGAGAATTCAAGCTCTGTATACATCCTTGTCTGTACACCTGTGACCAAATCAGAACGTATGAGAAATTTGTTCAGCCTCATTTTCCACCACTGTTTATACAGCTGAATCATGTGTTAAGTATCTGGAAGCATCTCCCACTACTAAATTAGCCCTCAACTAATTGGACCGGAGTTAAAAAAAATCCTATCATGATTTGTCTGAGGTTATGTAGCCTTGGCTATAAATACCCTGTCTCATCCTTATAGTACATGAAAACATTGTAAATATCATATAAATAAACAACTGAATGGCGATGCATTTATCTCATGATAAATGTAATCATGAGATGTCCCCTAGCTGAAATCTTTCTTTACTGTCCCCAAGCTGTTATAAACCTTTTCTCTTACTACCCAAATTGCTTAGGTCAAATCTTTTTCTTACGCAAGACTACCTGCTGGGACATAGCACTTCTTTGCGCATATTATCAAAAGGTACCTCCCTGGTTGGACTAATTCCATAAAGATAGCCCTTCCTCTGGATCAGGCTGAGGCAGCTGTGTGCCAGCTCTGTGTAGACTGGACCTCAGCCCCACTTGTCTTTCTTTGCTGTGTATGGTGGCCTGTTCTTATGCTATGTATAGTCTGTCTTGTATTACAGATATTTGCATTTTATCATTCATTCAATCAACAAATGTTTAGTGAGCAACTCTTATAAACCAGGCACTGGTTAAGCTCTGGAGAATACAATAGTGAATAAGACCCTGCTCTCAAGGAACTCATAATTTAGTGGGTGAGAAAGATGCTTGTGTCAGTGTCACAGCAGCAAACAGATAGCATATCTATAGACTAAACTGAAGAGGATCTAATAAAGAGGTAATCACAGGTCAGGGTGTAGGGCCCTCAGAAGGGACAGTGCAGGGTCTAGAAGCTAATTATGCAGGGCTTCAGAAGGGCCGATGGAAGGAAGCAGTTACTGGAAACTACAGAGAGAGAGAGAGCACGCATGCGAGCGAGTGCCAGGGTCCCTGGCTGGAGCTGAAATCTTAGATGGAGGGATACAGGTTGGGACTGGGGGCGCTCTACAGTTAGGGAAATGGGAGGAGAGAATAAACACCCCATCTCACTCTACTTCTGTCCTCTGATCTTCTCCTGATGTTCCTCAGTCAGAGGTCAGGGGGCAAGGAAGTTCACAGACATAGTCCTTAGAGGTCAGCTTTCTGGGAGCAGAGAACAGGGTGGAAGAGAGGGGAGAGTAGATCTGGAGGGGCACAGTTCACGCCTCTCCCCTCTCTATATCCACTCTTGTCCTTCCCTCAGGTAAGTGTTTGTGTCCCAACACAGTGTCCCACTGAGAGTCCCATCAGTTAATCATTGATACCGATGTCATCAATCTGGTTGTACTCGCAGCTGAAAATGTTAGCAATCACCAGCGTTCTTCACATAAAATCATGAGGATATGGGGGAGGAAGGGGAAAAATAATATGAAGTATTGCTGCTGGTAACCACTGTTACCAGACTTAACTGGTAACCATTGTTGCCTTTGTTCAGCAGCCAAACCATGCTTCCTCTGCTAGCTTCTCACCCGGATAGAGTGCTTTACTTAGTGAGGTGGTCCAAACCTTCATTCCCATGGGATATGCATCCTTGGATGTCTGTCTTAATTGAGTTGCTGCAATTTTCCATTGACCAGGGCTATTGGGCAAGAGAGTACTAGGAGGTGCTCTAGTGGGTCTCTGTGTTTCAAACACAGTCCTTCATACCTCTATTATGTAGCAGCAATTCAATTGCCTCCTGGTAATTGGGATCACCCACCTTGGCCACTAGAGCAAACTTATTCCTCTACCTGTTGACTCAGCGGCATGAGAATTTCAGAAAGCTCAGAATTCATCAGAACAGTGACTGTGTTTCCCTTGGGCACTAAGATGTCTAAATCCACTGAGCTCAAAGTCACGTTGACAGGACACAAAATTTCTTTGAGTTGCAGGGAAGATGAAAAAATTCACTAGATATAATAGTGAGAGGGAGTGCTTTTACCTTCTCCCTTTGGTTCCTGGACCCATGAATTCTGGCTCTGGAGGACATAGAACCACCTAGTGGAAACTGGTTTAGGGCATATACTGCATGCTGTAGGATAGCACGCCAACCTCCCAGTGTCTGCCAGTGGTCTCCCAGCTGGTGCCGTAGATGATCTTTAAACAGGCCATTCTATCATTTTATCAAGCCAGTTACCTTTGGATGAAAAGACCAATCAATTATATATATGCAAGATCATTGCTATTCTTCCTTTGCCTTAAAATATTTCCTCTGGATGGAGCATGTGTGTGGAACACTAATGGCAATGATTAAAGCATTCTGTAAGTCCATATGGAGGTGCTGGAAAAAGCACTTCAGGCAAGGAAGACAAATCTGTACCAGAATATGAGTCTAAAACATGTGAGGACAAATTTTCACTCCTTCCATCATGGAAGAAAACCAGTGCAACTCCAGGTGACTGGTTGGACCTCTGGGAAAATCATTTTATATCAGGGGTTTGGTGTTGGCTTCTACCGTTGGCAAGTTGGACACTCAGGAGAGGTGGTAGCTGGATGAGCTTTGGTGAGCCCATGCCTAGCCTTTATCCCTGTTACCGTGGCCATTTTTCACATGGGCCCATTGAGCGAACACTGAAGAGGCTAAGGAAAGAGTCTGCTGTTAGAAATTAAATAGGTCATTTTGTCTACCTGATTGAGTAGACAGGATCACTCCTTCAAAGTGATCCTTCTGGTGAATATCTTCATACTTCATGTCCATTCTAAGAGTCCATCCACATATCTCTCCCCGACTCACCCTCACCACCAATTTCCCAATTTTATTTTCGAGTCTGACCAGCCAGCCACACTATTAGCCCCTGCCCATAAGTCAGTGTAGATCTAGACCTCAGTGGCTTTTCCCTTCTCGTGAAGCAGATAACCCAAAGTTCTGCTTGTGGGGAGGGTTTATACTAACCACTATCTTTCAGGGATAGCCTGAAAGGCATAGAGTGCAGATGTATCTGTTACCAGGACCAAGCATTTTCTTCCTCTTTTAACTAACTAAAAGAAACTCCCAATGACCCCCCTAGGTGGATTGGGGGAGAGATGTCCCTTCCAAACATGCTGAGTCTGATCTGTATTGTACAATTTCTAATGTATAATGGAATGCTGCTTTTTTTTTTTTTCTTTTTTCTTTTTTTTTTTTTAAACATCTTTATTAAAGTATAATTGCCTTACAATGGTGTGTTAGCTTCTGCTTTATAACAAAGTGAATCAGTTATACATATACAATATGTTCCCATTTCTCTTCCCTCTTGCATCTCCCTCCCGCCCACCCTCCCCATCCCACCCCTCTAGGTGGTCACAAAGCACCGAGCTGATCTCCCTGTGCTATGCGGCTGCTTCCCACTAGTTATCTATTTTACATTTGGTAGTGTATATATGTCCATGACACTCTCTTACCCTGTCACATCTCACCCCACCCCCTCCCCATATCCTCAAGTCCATTCTCTAGTAGGTCTGTGTCTTTATTCCCGTCTTGCCACTAGGTTCTTCATGGCCTTTTTTTTTTTTTTTTTTCCCTTAGATTCCGTATATATGTGTTAGCATACTGTATTTGTTTTTCTCTTTCTGACTTACTTCACTCTGTATGACAGACTCTAACTCCATCCACCTCATTACAAATACCTCCATTTCATTTCTTTTTATGGCTGAGTAATATTCCATTGTATATATGTGCCACATCTTCTTTATCCATTCATCTGTCGATGGACATTTAGGTTGCTTCCATGTCCTGGCTATTGTAAATAGAGCTGCAATGAACATTTTGGTACATGACTCTTTTTGACCTATGGTTTTCTCAGGGTATATGCCCAGTATTGGGATTGCTGGGTCGTATGGTAGTTCTATTTGTAGTTTTTTCAGGAACCTCCATACTGTTCTCCATAGTGGCTGTATCAATTTACATTCCCACCAACAGTGCAAGAGTGTTCCCTTTCCTCCACACCCTCTCCAGCATTTATTGTTTCTAGATTTTTTGATGATGGCCATTCTGACCGGTGTGAGATGATATCTCATTGTAGTTTTGATTTGCATTTCTCTAATGATTAATGATGTTGAGCATTCTTTCATGTGTCTGTAGGCCATCTGTATATCTTCCTTGGAGAAATGTCTATTTAGGTCTTCTGCCCATTTTTGGATTGGGTTGTTGGTTTTTTTGTTATTGAGCTGCATGAGCTGCTTGTAAATCTTGGAGATTAATCCTTTGTCAGTTGCTTCATTTGCAAATATTTTCTCCCATTCTGATGGTTGTCTTTTGGTCTTGTTTATGGTTTCCTTTGCTGTGCAAAAGCTTTTAAGTTTCATTAGGTCCCATTTGTTTATTTGTGTTCTTATTTCCATTTCTCTGGGAGCTGGGTCAAAAAGAATCTTGCTGTGATGTATGTCATAGAGTGTTCTGCCTATGTTTTCCTCTAAGAGTTTGGTAGTGTCTGCCCTTACACTTAGGTCTTTAATCCATTTTGAGTTTATTTTTGTGCACGGTGTCAGGGAGTGTTCTAATTTCATACTTTTACATGTACCTGTCCAATTTTCCCAGCACCACTTATTGAAGAGGCTGTCTTTTCTCCACTGTATATTCTTGCCACCTTTATCAAAGATAAGGTGACCATATGTGTGTGGGTTTATCTCCGGGCTTTCTATCCTGTTCCATTGATCTATATTTCTGTTTTTGTGCCAGTACCAAACTGTCTTGATTACTGAAGCTTTGTAATATAGTCTGAAGTCAGGGAGCCTGATTCCCCCAGCTCCATTTTTCGTTCTCAAGATTGCTTTGGCTATTCGGGGTCTTTTGTGTTTCCATACAAATTGTGAAATTTTTTGTTCTAGTTCTGTGAAAAATGCCAGTGGTAGTTTGATAGGGATTGCATTGAATCTGTAGATTGCTTTGGGTAGTAGAGTCATTTTCACAATGTTGATTCTTCCAATCCAGGAACATGGTATATCTCTCCATCTATTTGTATCATCTTTAATTTCTTTCATCAGTGTCTTATAATTTTCTGCATACAGGTCTTTTGTCTCCTTAGGTAGGTTTATTCCTAGATATTTTATTCTTTTTGTTGCAATGGTAAATGGGAGTGTTTTCTTAATTTCACTTTCAGATTTTTCGTCATTAGTGTATAGAAATGCAAGAGATTTCTGTGCATTTATTTTGTATCCTGCTACTTTACCAAATTCATTGATTAGCTCTAGGAGTTTTCTGGTAGCATCTTTAGGATTCTCTATGTATAGTATCATGTCATCTGCAAATAGTGACAGCTTTACTTCTTCTTTTCCGATTTGGATTCCTTTTATTTCTTTGTCTTCTCTGATTGCTGTGGCTAACACTTCCAAAACTATGTTGAATAATAGTGGTGAGAGTGGGCAACCTTGTCTTGTTCCTGATCTTAGTGGAAATGGTTTCAGTTTTTCACCATTGAGGACAATGTTGGCTGTGGGTTTGTCATATATGGCCTTTATTATGTTGAGGAAAGTTCCCTCTACGCCTACTTTCTGCAGGGCTTTTATCATAAATGGGTGTTGAATTTTGTCGAAAGCTTTCTCTGCATCTATTGAGATGATCATATGGTTTTTCTCCTTCAGTTTGTTAATATGGTGTATCACATTGATTGATTTGCGTATGTTGAAGAATCCTTGCATTCCTGGGATAAACCCCACTTGATCATGGTGTATGATCCTTTTAATGTGCTGTTGGATTCTGTTTGCTAGTATTTTGTTGAGGATTTTTGCATCTATGTTCATCAGTGATATTGGCCTGTAGTTTTCTTTCTTTGTGACATCTTTGTCTGGTTTTGGTATCAGGGTGATGGTGGCCTCGTAGAATGAGTTTGGGAGTGTTCCTCCCTCTGCAATATTTTGGAAGAGTTTGAGAAGGATAGGTGTTAGCTCGTCTCTAAATGTTTGATACAATTCACCTGTGAAGCCATCTGGTCCTGGGCTTTTGTTTGTTGGAAGGTTTTTAATCACAGTTTCAATTTCAGTGCTTGTGATTGGTCTGTTCATGTTTTCTATTTCTTCCTGGTTCAGTCTCGGCAGTTTGTGCATTTCTAAGAATCCGTCCAATTTTTCCAGGTTGTCCATTTTATTGGCATAGAGTTGCTTGTAGTAATCTCTCATGATCTTTTGTATTTCTGCAGTGTCAGTGGTTACTTCTCCTTTTTCATTTCTAATTCTATTGATCTGAGTTTTCTCCCTTTTTCTCTTGATGAGTCTGGCTAATGGTTTATCAATTTTGTTTATCTTCTCAAAGAACCAGCTTTTAGTTTCATTGATTTTTGCTATTGTTTCCTTCATTTCTTTTTCATTTATTTCTGACCTGATCTTTATAATTTCTTTCCTTCTGCTGGCTTTGGGGTTTTTTTGTTCTTCTTTCTCTAATTGCTTCAGGTGCAAGGTTAGGTTGTTTATTCGAGATGTTTCCTGTTTCTTGAGGTAGGCTTGTATTGCTATAAACTTCCCTCTTATCACTGCTTTTGCTGCATCCCATAGGTTTTGGGTCGTCGTATCTCCATTGTCATTTGTTTCTAGGTATTTTTTGATTTCCCCTTTGATTTCTTCAGTAATCACTTCGTTATTAAGTAATGTATTGTGTAGCCTCCATGTGTTTGTATTTTTTACAGATCTTTTCCTGTAATTGATATCTAGTCTCATAGCGTTGTGGTCGGAAAAGATACTTGATACGATTTCAATTTTCTTAAATTTACCAAGGCCTGATTTGTGACCCAAGATATGATCTATCCTGGAGAATGTTCCATGAGCACTTGAGAAAAATGGGTATTCTGTTGTTTTTGGGTGGAATGTCCTATAAATATCAATTAAGTCCATCTTGTTTAATGTATCATTTAAAGCTTGTGTTTCCTTATTTATTTTCATTTTGGATGATCTGTCCATTGGTGAAAGTGGGGTGTTAAAGTCCCCTACTATGATTGTGTTGCTGTCGATTTCCCCTTTTATGGCTGTTAGTTTTTGCCTTATGTATTGAGGTGCTCCTATGTTGGGTGCATAAATATTTACAATTGTTATAGCTTCCTCTTGGATCGATCCCTTGATCATTATATAGTGTCCTTCTTTGTCTCTTGTAATAGTCTTTATTTTAAAGTCTATTTTGTCTGATATGAGAATTGCTACTCCAGCTTTCTTTTGATTTCCATTTGCATGGAATATCTTTTTCCATCCCCTCACTTTCAGTCTGTATGTGTCTCTAGGTCTGAAGTGGGTCTCTTGTAGACAGCATATATATGGGTCTTGTTTTTGTATCCATTCAGCCAGCCTGTGTCTTTTGGTGGGAGCATTTAATCCATTTACATTCAAGGTAATTATCGATATGTATGTTCCTATTCCCATTTTCTTAAATGTTTTGGGTTTGTTATTGTAGGTGTTTTCCTTCTCTTGTGTTTCTTGCCTAGAGAAGTTCCTTTAGCATTTGTTGTAAAGCTGGTTTGGTGGTGCTGAACTCTCTCAGCTTTTGCTTGTCTGTAAAGGTTTTAATTTCTCCATCGAATCTGAATGAGATCCTTGCTGGGTAGAGCAATCTTGGTTGTAGGTTTTTCTCCTTCATCACTTTAAGTATATCCTGCCACTCCCTTCTGGCTTGCAGAGTTTCTGCTGAAAGATCAGATGTTAACCTTATGGGGATTCCCTTGTGTGTTATTTGTTGTTTTTCCCTTGCTGCCTTTAATATGTTTTCCTTATATTTAATTTTTGACAGTTTGATTAATATGTGTCTTGGCGTGTTTCTCCTTGGGTTTATCCTGTATGGGACTCTCTGTGCTTCCAGGACTTGATTAACTATTTCCTTTCCCATATTAGGGAAGTTTTCAACTATAATCTCTTCAAATATTTTCTCAGTCCCTTTCTTTTTCTCTTCTTCTTCTGGGACCCCTATAATTCGAATGTTGGTGCGTTTAATGTTGTCCCAGAGGTCTCTGAGACTGTCCTCAGTTCTTTTCATTCTTTTTTCTTTATCCTGCTCTGTAGTAGTTATTTCCACCATTTTATCTTCCAGGTCACTTATCCTTTCTTCTGCCTCAGTTATTCTGCTATTGATCCCATCTAGAGTATTTTTAATTTCATTTATTGTGTTTTTCATCATTGCTTGGTTCCTCTTTAGTTCTTCTATGTCCTTGTTAAATGTTTCTTGCATTTTGTCTATTCTATTTCCAAGATTTTGGATCATCCTTACTATCATTATTCTGAATTCTTTTTCAGGTAGACTACCTATTTCCTCTTCATTTGTTAAGTCTGGTGTGTTTTGACCCTGCTCCTTCATCTGCTGTGTGTTTTTCTGTCGTCTCATTTTGCTTATCTTACTGTGTTTGGGGTCTCCTTTTCACAGGCTGCAGGTTCGTAGTTCCCGTTGTTTTTGGTATCTGTCCCCAGTGGCTAAGGTTGGTTCAGTGGGTTGTGTAGGCTTCCTGGTGTAGGGAACTAGTGCCTGAGCTCTGGTGGATGAGTCTGGATCTTGTCTTTCTGGTGGGCACATCCACGTCTGGTGGTGTATTTTGGTGTGTCTGTGGCCTTATTATGATTTTAGGCAGCCTCTCTGCTAATGGATGGGGCTGTGTTCCTGTCTTGCTAGTTGTTTGGCATAGGGTGTTCAGCACTGTAGCTTGCTGGTCATTGAGTGATGCTGGGTCTTGATGTTGAGATGGAGATCTCTGAGAGATTTTTGCCGTTTGGTATTACGTGGAGCTGGGAGGTCTCTTGTGGACCAGTGTCCTGAAGTTGGCTCTCCCACCTCAGAGGCACGGCCCTGATGCCTGGCTGGAGCACCAAGAGCCTTTCGTCCACACCGCTCAGAGTAAAAGGGAGAAAAAATAGAAAGAAAGAAAGAAAGAG
This sequence comes from Eschrichtius robustus, assembly GCF_028021215.1. NCBI lineage: Eukaryota > Metazoa > Chordata > Mammalia > Artiodactyla > Eschrichtiidae > Eschrichtius > Eschrichtius robustus. The sequence goes on from NC_090840.1 coordinate 18,713,514, forward strand.
CCTATAATATAGTGAAGTAAAATAAAGCTATTGTAAAGCAAAGCTATACAGACAAAATCTCACCCAGAAGCATATACATATACACTCACAAAAAAAAAGGAACAGGGGAAAAATTAATATATCCTGCTCCCAAAGTCCACCTCCTGAATTTGGGATGATTCGTTGTCTATTCAGGTATTCAACAGATGCAGGCACATCAAGTTGTTTGTGGAGTTTTAATCCGCTGCTTCTGAGGCTGCTGGGAGAGATCTCCCCTTCTCTTCCCTGTTCGCACAGCTCCTGGGGTTCAGCTTTGGATTTGGACCCGCCTCTGCGTGTAGGTCGCCTGAGGGCGTCTATTCCCCACCCAGACAGAACGGGGTTAAAGGAGCCGCTGCTTCGGGGGCGCTGGCTCACTCAGGCCGCGGGGAGGGAGGGGTACAGAGGAGGCGGGGCGAGCCTGCGGCGTCAGAGGCCGGCGTGACGTTGCACCAGCCTGAGGCGCGCAGTGCGTTCTCCCGGGGAATTTGTCCCTGGATCATGGGACCCTGGCAGTGGCGGGCTGCACCGGCTCCCGGGAGGGGCGGTGTGGAGAGTGACCTGTGCTCACACACAGGCTTTTTGGAGGCGGCAGCAGCAGCCCCAGCGTCTCACGCCCGTCTCTGGGGTCCGCGCTGATCGCCGCGGCTCGCGCCCTTCTCTGGAGTTCGGTTAGGCGGCGCTCTGAATCCCCTCTCCTTGCGCGCAGCGAAACAAAGAGGCAAGAAAAAGTCTCTTGCCTCTTCGGCAGCTGCAGACTTTTTCCCGGGCTCCCTCCCGGCTAGCTGTGGTGCACTAACCCCTTCAGGCTGTGTTCACGCCGCCAACCCCAGTCCTCTCCCTGCGATCCGACCGAGCCTCAGCTCCCAGCCCCGCCCGCCCCGGCGGGGGAGCAGAGAAGCCTCTCGGGCTGGAGAGTGCTGGTCGGCACCGCTCCTCCGTGCGGGAACCTCTCCGCTTTGCCCTCCGCACGCCTGTGGCTGCGCTCTCCTCCGTGGCTCCGAAGCTTCCCCCCTCTGCCACCCGCAGCCTCTGCCCGCGAAGGGGCTTCCTAGTGCGTGGAAATCTTTCCTCCTTCACAGCTCCCTCCCACTGGTGCAGGTGCCGTCCCTATTCTTTTGTCTCTGTTATTTCTTTTTTCTTTTGCCCTACCCAAGTACGGGGGGAGTTTCTTGCCTTTTTGGAGGTCGGATGTTTTCTGCCAGCGTTCAGTGGGTGTTCTGTAGGAGCAGTTCCACGTGTAGATGTATTTCTACTGTATCTGTGGGAAGGAAGGTGATCTCCGCGTCTTACTCTTCCGCCATCTTCTCTCCTCCCTTTGGAATGCTGCTTTGAACAGTCAATTTTGTGATTTGGTGGATCAGATAAACACCCAATTCATGATAGACAGTTCAAATTGCAATGCCATTTGATGCCCCATGGTCTGGCTTTCACTCTCTACCAGGGCTTGGGAGTAAGCCAGAAGCTGCCTTTCAAATGGAGAATCATTGTTAGCAAAAGAGGGCATGGCTTGTTGAAGAGACATTTGTGGCACCAACGGGTGGTATCTCTTGCAAATTCTCTTACAGAAGAGGAGCTGAGTCAGATTTTGAAGGATGACTAATACTGGGTGGGTAGACAGGCTATTGAACAGCATGTACATAGATAAGAAAAAGTGAAATAACAATACTAAGGTAGTTTAGTATTCCTGGATTATGGAGTGTAAGGAGGCATGCTTAGGGTCCTGGTCACAGAGGCCCATTGAACCCTGGCAGAGGAAACTATTGAATTCTTTTAAGCAGAGGAGTTATCTTACCTCTTTAAGGAAATGGACTATTCTTTGTATCTCTTCTGGTGTCTTGTACAGTTCCTTTCAATAATTGATTATACAAATTATTTTGAAATGGACTATTCTTTGTATCTCTTCTGGTGTCTTGTACAGTTCCTTTCAATAATTGATTATACAAATTATTTTGTTAATTGGAAATATGGTTAGTTACATATCGTGTCACTTATTACCGTTCACAACTTTTTCTACTAGGCCTCTCTCTCTCTCTTCTCCCCCACCCCATGTAAATGAGACTGCATGGGGACACTTAAATGAGAATTGCCTCCTATTCTGCTATTGGATTCTCATCATTATAATTTCTAAATCTATTTGCCAAGTTCTTTGCCAAGTAACTTCCTAAGAAAAAAAGGTTTCACCTTCTCACTTCTATGAGTAAGATTCTAATGCAAATATATCCCATCTGTTAACCTTTTTGTATTGCCTTACTGCATGTAAAAGTATTTTGCCTAAGCTACATGAAATATTCTATGGATAATGAGCCTTGTGTTTTTGTAAGTGCATAGTGTTTTTAAAACATGAGTGAATCCATTGCTAAAATATTTATAGTCTAGTCAACATACACAAACTTGAAGAGTGATCAGTTGTGGTAACAGACATCCAAATCTTAAAAATATTTCGAGAAGTATATTACCTTACATAGTAGAATGGCATCAACCCTGAAACATTGCTTCCATATTTGGAAATTAAACTTTTGTTGTTCTGTGACAGGAATGGGGCATAGCACCAATGAAAAGTGCCATCTGGACCAGGATCCCAGGAGAGAGGGAATAGGAAACAAATGGCGGATCAAAAGTTTGGATGAGAAACTCATGCAGCATTTAGAGTAGGTCTGAGCATGGCGTGCCTTTGATTTCAAAGACGGCTCCGTGCATGGATAAGTTTTGTAGACCATGGAACGCAGCCATAACTGGCCCTAAGGGAACACACAGAACACTGGGTGATAAAAGTGAAGGCAAAGATCAAGTTTGCAAAGGAAGCATGAAGGAAGCATTAACCAGTATACCAGGATTTGAATTCCCTTCAGCAAACATTCTGAAAACATGCAGATGTCACTCAGCCATTGAGCAGGGCTTCCAATTTTGTGGCATTGGAGTTGAGTCTTTGGAGAGCTGGGGGTTGGTAATATTGTCTATAATAAGAAAGAGGTGGAGAAGCTTTTTATTTATTCATTTGTTTTTATTGAGGCATAGTTGATTTACAATATTATATAAGTTTCAGGTGTATAATATAGTGCTTTACAATGTTTAAAGATTATACTCCATTTATAGTTACTATAAAGTATTGGCTATATTTCACGAGTTGTGCAACAGGGGTCCCCAACCCCTGGGCCACAGACCAGTACTGGTCCGTGGCCTGTTAAGAACCAGGCCACACAGCAGGAGGTGAGCGGCTGGCAAGCAAGTGAGGCTTCATCTGTATTTACAGCCGCTCCCCATCACTCACATTACCACCTGAGCTCCACCTCCTGTCAGATCAGCGGTGGCATTAGATTCTCATAGGCGCGCGAACCCTACTGTGAACTGCGCGTGCGAGGGATCTAGGTTGCGTGCTCCTTATGAGAATCTAATGCCTGATGATCTGAGGTGGAGCTGAGGCAGTGATGCTAATGCTGGGGAGTGGCTGCAAATACAGATCATCATTAGCAGAGAGGTTTCACTGCACAGAGACCATAATAAATCAGTCGCTTGCAGACTCATATCAAAACCCTATCAGTGAGTGGCAAGTGAAAACAAGCTCAGGGCTCCCACTGATGCTGCATTATGGTGAGTTGTATAATTATTTCATTATATATTACAATGTAATAATAATAGAAATAAAGTGCACAATAATTGTAATGTGCTTGAATCATCCCGAAACCATCCCCCTGCCTAGTCTGTGGAAAAATTGTCTTTCGTGAAACCGGTCCCTGGTGCCAAAAAGGTTGGGGACTGCTGTTGTACAATATATCCTTGTAGCTTATTTTATACCTAATAGTTTGTGCCTCTTAATCCCATACCCCTCTATTGCCCCGCCCCCCTTCCCTGTCCCCACTGGTAACCACTAGTTTGTTCTCTATATCTGTGAGCTGCTGGACGTTTGTTGAGAATTTTTATCTTTCCTGGAAATCTTTTTTTCTGTTATTTCTATGAGTATTTCTTCTCTCTGTTCTTTTTGGAATTCCTATTAGGCAGATGTTGAAACTTTTGAATCTTTTTTTTTTTTTTTTTCCATATTCACTTTTTTTTTGTTGTTGTTGTTCTTTTTTTTTTTTTGGCTGTGTTGCATGGCTTGTGGGATCTTAGTTCCCTGACCAGGGATTGAACCTGGGCCCCCAGCAGTGGAAGTGCAGAGTCCTAACCACTGGCCTGCCAGGGAAGTCCCTCCATATTCACCTTTTATTTGACCTTTTTGAGCTGTGTTCTAGGAGGATCCTTAGTTGTATATTCTAGCTAAGTGTTCATCCTTCAGTTATATCTTTTCTGTTACTCAGTACATTTATTGAGTTTTAAAATTTTTTTCAATAATTACAGTCTTCCTTTTGAAGGTCCCTAGTTGTTGTTTATAATGTGTTTCTGCTAAAAGAAGAATTCTTCTTATTCCTCTGAGGATGTTAACTATATGTTCCATACATACTTCTTTTAAAGTCTCATTTGTTATCTTTGTTTCTTTGGATATTAGTTTATCCATATGATGACTGTGGTCCCTTTCATTCAGAGGATTACTTTTCCTTAAATATTTGCTAGATTTGCATTCTCATCTGGGATCTGAGCTCCTAGGTTTGTCTGTCTCTGCTGTATCTGATTACCTGGCCTGTTTCCAGGATTCCAGGCAGAGAAGTAGCCTGTGGCCTCCTCAGTGATGGAGGCTTTCCCTTCCTTCTGGGTGGCAGTGAATCCTGTACCAAGTCCTGACTACCAGGAGGGACATCTTCCTGGTTGTGCATTGCTCCTTGCTAGGGACAGAAGCTTCTACTGAATCTGCTTGGCACAAGGAGAAAGGTCAAAGGGTTCAAACTTCCTGGATGACTCTGCCTCAAGCAGTCACCCTTCTGGTTGACTCTGGATCCTCTTTTGTTCTTTTTTTTTAATTTTATTATTTTTTTATTGAGGTATAGGTGTTTTACAGTGTTGTGTTAGTTTCTACTGTAAAGCGAAGTGAATGAGCTGTATGTATACATATATCCCCTCTTTTTTGGATTTCCTTCCCATTTAGGTCACCAGAGAGCACTGAGTAGAGTTCCCTTTGCTATACAGTAGGTTCTCATTAGTTATCTATTTTATACGTATTGGTGTATATATGTCAATCCCAGTCTCCCAGTTCATCCCACCCCCGCTTCCCCTTGGTGTCCGTATGTTTGTTCTGTACGTCTGTGTGTCTGTTTCTGCCTTGCAAACAGGTTCATCTGTACCATTTTTCTAGATTCCACGTGTATGTGTTAATATACGATATTTCTTTTTCTCTTTCCAACTTACATCACTCTGTATGACAGTCTCTAGGTCCATCCACGTCTCTACAAATGACCCAATTTCGTTCCTTTTTATGGCTGAGTAATATTCCATTGTATATATGTACCACATCTTCTTTATCCATTCATTTGTCAATGGGCATTTAGGTTGCGTCCATGAAATAGAATTGCCATATGACCCAGCCATCCCACTACTGGGCATATACCCTGAGAAAACCATAATTCAAAAAGACACATGCACCTCAATGTTCATTGCAGCACTGTTTACAATAGCCAGGACATGGAAGCAACCCTCTTGTTCTTTTCATCTGTCGTCTCTCAGCTTGGAGCCCAAAGATACTCTCACACTCTTCATCAGTTCTGTCTTTTGTGTGTTTTGGCTATTACTTCTTCCTTCAATATAAACTCATCTACCTTTAATTTTTTAGGAACTTTTATAATTTCTGGTCATTGAGGACACCAAGTCTTCTTTTCTAGTGCTGTTTTCAATTAAAATTTTTTTCTTGTCATTTATGGGAATTGAGATGAGAGAAAGGTTTTAACATGTTCTTAGTTTGCAATCTTGATCTGATCTCCTCCTGGTCTCTTATAAAGCATGTTAGCCCAGTTTAAAGGAAGTACATCAGTGTATCAGGCAAGTAATATTAATTCTACCACTGAATTCTACTGGAAATTTATACTGTGAGTTTATGTTAAATATATTAACATTTATTAATTTCCTGCTTGTTAATGCCTTTAGTTCGGCCTTCTCAAAAAATCCTGAGATATATCAGTTCTAAGATAGGAAAATAGAGGCATATAAGGAGAGGTGAAATAATTTACCCGAAGTCTAACAGATAGAAAGAGACAGAGCCAGGATTCATACCTATGTCTTGCCATGACAACAGCTTCCTTCCTTTAAAGACAAAAGGTAACAATAATGAACAATGTCCTCACCGTGGGATATCAATAAAATACAGTTAGCACTCACTAGAGTGGGTTCTGTTAGAAATCCTGAAATCAGCAGTTACTGATTATCAAGGATAATTTGTCAATAAATCACTGAGCTGACAGCATTTTTCAATTTCATTTTGTTGCCTTGTCAATAAGATTTATTCTTAGAGAAATTTGTGAACTGTTAGTGCTATTTCAGTGGGCAATGCACATAAATGGTGTGTACATATTGGTAAACGTCTCTGCGGTGTTGGCAAGTGAGAGGTGTTATTTTGCACTGATTTTTCTCATTGCTTTCAGCTGAGGTTTATTTTCATATAAGCAGTAATTACAGAAAACGAGTGCCTGTGAGGGTAAATGTAGTTATGCTGGTTAAAGAGCATTATAACGTATTATGTGGCATGCTATAATTGTTGAAGTTATTTCACAGGAAGCAAAAAGGCTTTCTCAGCAATTGTGATACATAGGGTTCAGGTCAATAAAGGCAGAGATTGTAGATGATTTAAGCTTTTGTGAAGTCTATGCGGTGTTGTTCAAGAAGCATTTTTGGAGAATCTGCCATAGTAAACATTTGGGAAATGATAGATGCAGAAAGAAAAATACTTCTGTATTTTAGCTGAGAAGTTTTAAATACACAAGTGCCAGAGGACTTAGAAATGTTGTTAGAGTGCAATGGGGTCCATCAGAGAAGGTGGGTGGCATGGAGCTGGGTTGGCAGTGGTATTGAATCCCAGTTGAACAACCTTCTTTGCTGTTCGATTTCCTTGATGTAGAGTGAAGTAAAATACAACCTACCTCCCAAGGTTGTGAGTTAATGGATGGAAATTCCTTAGCATTCACTTTCGACCAATCATTTGAGACAAGTTTCTTAAACCAAATTCACACACCTTTCTCAATCCCTTTCTGGTTTCCTCCCTGCCCCAGGGTCAGCCTAGGGGCTGTTGTCAGAGCAGACCAGAGGAGAACAACCTGAAGAGCCACCTGTGAGGGACCTGGAATCAGTTGTTGCCTCCTTAGGGGCTTTGGTTCAGATGATATAGGTGGGACTCACGCAGATGACTTTGTGCCTAAAATTCTAAGTCCGAAGTAGTGAGCGTGTGTTACATTCATGACTGTTCATCATCTTTTGTGTGGTCTTTCTATATTTAGGGAAACCTCTCTTACAGTGAATTTTTACCTCCTTCATATTAGAAGTAGATGCAAATTTCAAATCTTTTTGCTGTGAGGATGCAAGTATGGGACCCAGACTCTGCAACCAGATACATCTGCGTGAGTCTGCAGTTCACACGTGAAGAACACGAGAAAACATGCTGGGATTGGAGCCTCCGTTTTTGGTGGAACTGGTGACCATGGCAGCATTTCTGCCAGTGCTTAGTACGATGCTGGTTTCCTCATCTGGCCAGTTCTGTGGGTTGAAATTGGGCTTTGTTTTTAAAAGGTAAGCCTTGCATCTGGTTCTCCAGACCTCCTAGCAATTTATGTGCTACCCAGTATCTTTTAAATAAACTTCTTTTCTAATTAATCAGCCAGAGTTTTCTTCTGCTTCTTGCAACTAAGAACCGCTCCTGATAGTTAAATAATCTGGTGTATTTGGATTCCCTGGCATGGCTCGTCTTTAAAGAACACACCTGCTTTCTCATATAAATTAAGGGAGACTTTGAGGTGGAATTCAGTCACCTATTCAATCAGCAAGCATTATTAGATGCCTTCAGTGTGTAAGATACTGCATTAGGTACCAAGTGTTCAACGAAGAAGACTCTTCCCAGTCTTGTGGGACTTGAGATCTTGTAGAGCAGACAAACATTAGTATATAAACCAAATGTGCTGTGACAGAGGACTGAACCAGATGTGACCTGTGAAAGTGATATAATTGATAAAATGCTGGGACTCACTCACAGCCATTTGGCAGTTGAGGATGAAACCGCTGGGGATAATTTATAGTAAAGTGACCTAATACATGAAAAGAACTTTCTTTAGAGTAAGAAGGGAAGGAAGGAAATGTCCTATAAATTGACCACCTTGCTTCCTTTTTCTTCTAACTTGCTTTGGGGGCTGGTATGGATGCTTGGATAGGTCTTATTTCAAGCTTATTGGGACATTTGAGATTAGGGAGATGGAGGAAGTTGGAGAGTACTGGCATTTATTTAATGTTATTCTCGATGATGATGATTTGCCTGAAGGATAAAAGAGGCACAGAAAGCATAGGTTTAGGTTCCACCGTTGTTATTGAGTGCCTACTACGTACCAGACACTCTGCTAGGGGTTTTCCATGTTATCTCAGTTTTTTTTCTCCCTTCCTACCTGTGCGTGTGTAGTGTTCTTTAAATTGCAAGTGGAGGAGATGCCACTCAAACTAGGAAGAGTGGAAAAGGAAATGTTTTGGTTCACATAACTGAAAAATTTGGGGGTAACTTCACGGAAAACTGGATCTAGATGCTCAAATAATATCGTCAGGAATTTTTGTCTGTCTATCGCTAGGCAATGCTTCTCTCTCTGTTGACTTTATTTTCTATTTGTTTATTTGGCTGCACTGGGTCTTAGTTGTGGCACACGGGATCTTTCACCGTGGTGCATGGGCTCTGTTGCAGTGCGTGGGCTTCTCTAGTTGCGGCACACAGGCTCTTCTCTCTAGTTGTGGTGCGTGGGCTCCAGAGTGCGTGGGCTCAGTAACTGCGACACGTGGGCTCTCTAGTTGTGGCACATGGGCTCTAGAGTGTGAGGTCTCAGTAGTTGCGATACATGGCTTAGTTGCCCTGCGGCATGTGGGATCTTAGTTCCCCGACCACAGGTCGAACCCGCGTCCCCTGCATTGGAAGGCGGATTCTTAGCCATTGGACCACCAGGGAAGTCCCAGTTTTAGGTTTATTAACATTTATACCCTGGGGCTAGGTATGAGCCCTTGGATATTGCTAAGGTTACACAATAACTAAAAAAAAAATTAGAATTTAATTTGCAAGAAAGAAGGGGTGGGCTGTGTCAGTCCTCAGCGGTATCTGCCAGGGTCTCATTGGATTAACTCAGGTTGTGTATCCATTCCTGAACCAATCACAGGGACCACCCCTAGTCATACACCTACCTGTGGCACTGTGGAGGTGGTGGGCATGGTGGTGGGTGGAGGTATTCTGCCAGTCTGCTCAGCTCACATGAACTGAGTGGAAGAAGTTGGCTCCCTATTATTCAAACTATGACTCCTAAGCTAACTCTTATTCAAACTATGACTCCTAAGCTAACTCTCCTACCCAGAGGAGCAGGAAAACCCTTTGTTAGGTTCTTGACCCAACTGTTAATTAAGAAAAAAGGAATTCCTGTTCCCGTCATTTGTTCGTAACCCAAGATTTGGGGTAGCTCATGAATATTTCAGAGTCACCACAGAAAGTGACCCTGGTGGTCGAAGATGAAGGAAAGCATGTGTTAAACAGGATTTCTCAGACAGAAGGCATGTTATAAGCTGCTCAACAGAACAGTGTTATTATGGACCATCTGCAGAACATTGAAATGTTTGTTAGGCAGAGTAATTTATTGTAATCATACTTGGCATTGTGAAATTTCACTGTTAGTCTGCTTCTTCACCTTCTATATCTTTGGGAAATTTTCCTTTTTTAAGAATGCTGGGGGCTTCCCTGGTGGCGCAGTGGTTGAGAATCTGCCTGCCAATGCAGGGCACACGGGTTCGAGCCCGGGTCTGGGAAGATCCCACATGCCGCGGAGCAACTAGGCCCGTGAGCCACAATTACTGAGCCTGTGCGTCTGGAGCCCGTGCTCCGCAACAAGAGAGGCCGCGATAGTGAGAGGCCCGCGCACCGCGATGAAGAGTGGCCCCCGCTTGCCACAACTGGAGAAAGCCCTCGCACAGAAACGAAGACACAACACAGCCAAAAATAAATACATAAATAAATAAATTTAAAAAAAAAAAAAAAGAATGCTGTATATAAACGTAGATGATCTAAGGGCTTTACTGAAGAGATGATAACTTTGTATTGGGCACAAACATGAATACCCATGGGATGAATCTTATAGACTACATTTGGAGTTAGTGGTTAAACATTTCCATCGTGATGTTCTTCTGTTCAAAAATGTGTAACAGCTTCTTGTTCTCTATTATGATAAGACTTCATTCTTCTTCCTGATTTTTGGACCCCTAGTAATCTGCTCCTCCCTTGCTTTTCAGTCATCAGGCCTGTACTCTTTAACCTAAGCTTCCACTTCCACCTTCTGACTTGGCGTGTGCATGTTCTGGCCATTGAAATGCCCTTCCTCTGCTTGTCCAAATTCCACTTATCCCTCAAGGCCAAGCTTCCTTTCTCCTACTCTGCTAGCTGGCATGATTCTCCCTCCTCTTTGAACTCTGAACCCATGATTACCCCCTTTAAGGAATTTAGCATCTAAAACACTCCACATTTCTTTGTTCATTAATTGTTTCCATGTATACATCCTCTCTTGTCTCCTTAGTTACATCTCTTGAAGATAGAACAGGTATCTCTGGCTCAGCTATTTCTCTGCTCCAAATGGCTACTAGAGATCTGAACTTGGATGTCTCAGAGACATCTTAACTTTAACGACACTGAAGCGGAACCTGTTACCTGCCCCTTCTTCCTGCTCCACTCACTCCTGTTGTTGTAATCAATTTCTATAAAAAGCTCCTATACAGCTGCCCAAGCCACTCTTGATTTTGCCCTTTCTTTCAGAAACTCATCATCCAGCCCCTGAGTTCTGTCAGTTCTATTCCTAAACATGTCTTGGGATCCTTTTTTGCATCCCTGGCACCACTGGCTTAGTTCAAGCCTTTGTCATCATACACTGGGACCATTATTCTTCCAACAGATCTCCCTGGCTCCAGACTCACCGCCTTATTTATTTATTTTTATTGAAGTATAGTACATTTACAGTATTGTGTTAGTTTCTGGTGTACAGCAAAGTGATTTGTGTGTGTGTATATATATATATATTCTTTTTCACGTTCTTTTCCGTTATAGTTTATTACAACATATTAAAAGTAGTTCCCTGTGCCATTCAGTAGGACCTTGTTGTTTATCTCTTTTATATATAGTAGTTTGTATCTGCTAATCCCAAACTCCTAATTTATCCCTTTCCCTGACCCTTTCCCCTTTGGTAACCATAAGTTTGTTTTCGATGTCTGTGAGTCTGTTTCTGTTTTGTAAATAAGTTCATTTGTATCATTTTTTTAAGATTCCACATGTAAGTGAGATCATATGGTATTTGTCCTTCTCTGACTTACTTCACTTAGTATGATAATCTGTAGGTCCATCCATGTTGCTGCAAATGGCATTATTCCATTCTTTTTATGGCTGAGTAATATTCCATTATATATATATAATGGAATATATATACACACCACATCTTCTTTAACTGTTCATCTGTCAATGGACATTTAGGTTGCTTCAATGTCTTGGCTATTGTAAATAGTGCTGCTGTGAACATTGGGGTGCATGTATCTTTTTGAATTAGAGTTTTCTTCAGATATATGCTGAGGAGTGGGACTGCTGGATCATATGGTAGTTCTATTTTTAGTTTTTTAAAGAATCTCCTCCATATTATTTTCTACAGTGGCTGTACCAATTTACCTTCCCACCAGCAGTGTAGCAGAGTTCCCTTTTCTCCACACCTTCTCCAGCATTTACTGTTTGTAAACTTTTTGATGATGGCCATTCTCACTAGTGTGAGGTGATATCTCATTGTATTTTTGATTTGCATTTCTCTAATCATTAGTGATGTTGAACATCTTTTCATGCACCTATTGGCCGTCTGTATCAGACTCACCTCTTTTAGTCATCTTCACCGTTGCCCACAGAGCGTAGATTATGCCACTCCTCTACTTAAAACCCTTCGGTCGTTCCCACTGCCAGAAAAAAATTCAGACCTCTCGACATAGCTTATTACAAAGCCATTAATAATTTAGTTCCCTGCCTAGCTTTCCAGCTTCGTGTTCTACATTTCCTGATGATGGGTCCTTTGCTCCAGCCAAATTGAGCTTCTAGAGGTCACATGAACACTTGTGCACCTTCAGGTCAGCAAACATGGATTTGGCATATGGAATTACCAGGTGCTGTGCTAAATTCCTCATAGTACCAATTATATGTTTTTGTGTTTCTTTCCTCCACTGGACTGTGAGATTTTGTCTCTTAATACCTGGTGTAAAGTAGCATCTCAATAAATGATAGATGAATATATGATATATCATCATTATCTCATTCATAATTAAAGTCTCTCACAGGTGAAACACAGTATTAGGCCCAACACAGGCATTCAATACATGCTCTTCATTTGATGGATTGTTCGCCGGTGCTCAAGTCAAAGAGTCTGGAATGTTTGCTAATTTAACCTTACGATCCATCTATATTTTTACTCTTACTAAATGCATTATTGACAGGTTTTTGAAACTGGTGCTGGGTTTGCATATCCTCTGGTTCCTTTACGGGTAGAATTCTGAGTATTTCAGGAAGTCGTTTGCTGATGTGCTCTGAGTGTGGTGGGGAGTTCCCTTGGGCTGAGCCTATGCTAGATCATCTACAGACTAGTTTATTCAAAGGAATAAGAGAGATACATGAAGTAGAACACGATTTAGAGATGGAAACCTACTGTGAACTCTCTGTTGGATTAATCATTAATATATTTTAAACTCCATACTTTGGGTGGAGGTAGGATGTAAGCGTGTTAAGTGTAAATATGTAAGGCAAACTCAGTCAAAGGTTTCCGGGTAAAGTCTAAGGGGGGAGTTCTATTTTCTAGTGATGACTAACATCCAGGAGAGATTACATCTATCTAGAAACAAAGCTGTCACATTGACACAAGTATAGTAGAGCCTGCTCTACTGGTTTTATCAGCAGTTCCTCAAAGGGGAATCTTCTGTATGACTCAATCTTAACCCTGTAAGCCTCAAAGCTTTTAAATGGGGTTGGATGGCAATTTTTAATAATCGAAAATAATCGTGAATCTCAATGCTTATTAACATCAATTGATCTTCTACTTTGTAACGAAGTGTCTTTCAGGTAGGACTTACTCCGTCTCCAGATTCCTCACATGGTGCCAGCAAGAGCTGTCGAGATTCTATTTGTACTCAAGCTGCTAACGTACTAGTCCTTTTTTCCCGCTCTGACTCTTTGTTACCAGGTCTCTTCTCCACTGTCACTTTTTGCTGCTGGTAATTTTTGTGGTCTTGGCTGCTTCTAATCTCTAATGTCATGTCTTCTATCCACCACCTCTGCAGCTTGCCATTCTTTTTCTTCTGTGTTTCACTTTTTATTTTAGTTTTGTGATATCTCTGTCTTCTCCCTGACTCTGTTGCCAGTGGTGCTTAGCTTTTCAGCTATTGCTAGCCAAGTACACCTCTCCTTCCGTGTGTTTATTACTTCTAAAAGTCCAGTTGCTTCTTAGCTGGAAGCAGCAATATTTTCCATGGGTTTCTGATGTATGAGGTCTGGTGTATGGAGAGGTGAGGCACTAGAGTATAACAAAGGTGAGGCTCCTCATCCGTTAGAAAGTTTGCATGTTCTCTCCCCATTCTATTAGGAACAGAGCCATTTTATTTAAGGAAAAGTTACTGCATTCATGGTCTAGTGAGGGAGACAGAAAATGTAATCACTAATCACTAATTTACCTATCTCTTCTATACTAGAGTATAAGCTCCTTGAGGGTGGGAAACATGCCATATTAATGTCTACTATGTATTACACACACACACACACACACACACACATTATACAGCATCTACAGTTCGTTAAGTGTTCAAAACATGCTTCTTGAACGAATGAAAGAATGGCTGAATAAAAAGATATATGGCAAAGGTATCAGGGCACTGGTTCTTATTAGACTCACTTAAGTCTCACTTAAAACACACCGATGCCTAGGTCCCCAGACTAGGCCAACTACTTATTCTTAGCCGATTCTTAGATGAAAATTTCCCCCGCATATCCACATTTCAGAAATCAACACTTCTTACAGATGCTTCTTATAATTGATGTGAGGGAAAGGAATGGTGCCATAATTTTATTTGAGGCATTTTTCTTTCTTAGTTGTACATAAAGTACACTTCGGATAGCCAGTGACATCTTAGATTTGATGAAACACAGTCAATCAGAATTCCTACAGAGTGTAGCCTGGGCACAAATGTAAAGTGCTCCAAGTGAGGCTGATACATACTGAGAGTTATAAGGCTCTGGATTCGGAGGCTTATATGAGGGTAGCAAGGTATCACAAGGTATTAACAAGGTATCACTTTTACGTCTACCTTGGAAGCCTGAGCACAGCATCTGGTCCATTGTAAATAACCAGCCCCCATTAGCTGAACCAAATGGAATTATTCAGGGCATTGGAGAAGCCATTGAAACTATCGAATGTCTGTATAGTCTATACTATATACACCACCTTTGCTCTCTATATACCTGTATCTATATTTATACCTATGTCAGTACTATAGATGATATAGTAGCTGTCCTAAAAGACCATCAGGCATTTCCCACGTGAGTAAGGAGAAGTCTAAGAGAACTCAGCAAAGGTAGGCAAGTATGACAACCTACGGTGCGTCTGGGTGGGTGTTATTGGAGGGGGGAGGCATGTTGGGGATATCTGTGGAGGAGGCTGGGAAGGGAGTCATTTTACTCTTTAACCCAAAGTAAATCCTGTTGGGATTGATTTGAGAGGAGGTCAGTGAAATTCAGGGCAGTTAGAAATTCATAGCAAATCTGAGCGCTGATCCAATCTGTGGGAATTCTGAGCAGCCCCAAAATTTCTTCAGGCATCTCCCAGCTCCCATTTGGTTGAGGTTTTTCCTTTGTATCAAGTGTCAACAGCCTTCACGCCACTGGTTGGCTGGCCTAGAAGTCCCCTCAGGCTTCCCTCCTTTTCTCTCTACCTTACTCTCATCCAAAGCATCTTCAGTGCTTCACTGACTTGATCAGTTTACTTCTGCTTCAGGGTTGCCCACCTCCAAGGGCGCCATTCACACTGTAGTCTCTGGGAGTGGTGCCCATCCGTACAGCTCAGTGGTGCCAGGGTCACTGGGCACTAGGTGTTGCCTTCCTCTCTCATCTGCATGTTCACATAGGCCTTCTGAGGCCCTGTCCTTTCCATGGAATTGGTCCACGGAAGGAAGTTTAGGTTTCCTGGCTGATTGTGGAGGAGGTGTTTTTTTTTGTTTTTTGTTTTTTTTGATCAGACCAGTCTTGTGTCAGAGGCAGCCTGATTCCATAGTTGGTAAGAGTAGAGGCTTTGGAGTCAAACTGTGAGTTTGAATCCTGACCACTACTTAAAACTGTGTAACAAGGACACATGGGCTGCTCTTTGTGCCTTCATTTTCTCTTCTGGGAAATGGGGAAAATAATAGTACTTACCTCGCTGAGTTGCTGTGAGGATTAAATGGTTTAATGTGATAAAGCTTCTAAAAGAGCGTCTGTTACATGATAAGCACTCAAAAAGCTTAGCTAATATTATTTGCTCAGCCCTTTCTGTACCATATGTAATCTTCTTTCCACACCACATGTAATTTCCTGCTTTCCAAGAGTTGTTTGCTATTTCTGGTCCAGGTATTACTCATTTGGCTATGAAGAGGAGAATTTAACAGTAGAAATGTGCTAGTAATTTAGTAGCAATGCTTGTTTCAGATTTAATTGTGGTCCTGAATTTCAAAATCACCCACAACTTTGGTAATAGTTCTTTGCTTTACTATGTTCTGTTTGGCAGAATATGATGAAATTCACAAGAGGATGAAAATTAATTTGATGGAATCTCTTTCATTATCTCATTAAGCGCCACCATTCTTTGGAACATCTTCACTTAGAGACTATGAAATGATATACCTAAAGTCAGTCTAGAATATTGGTGGAAAGACAAGCATCAATCCTCTCCCCACCCCCTGCCAAAAACTGGGACTCTAGGTTTCTAGACTGACATTATGGCTGATCTTTTATTTTATGGTAAATGGTTTAACTTATTCTTGGCTTTGTGATACCATGCACGAGCTTAATGGCGCTTCCTAATGCACCGTGTAAGCAACATTGATATGAAGAAGAAATTAGCCCAGTATTAGGAGCTTCTTTTATCATATTAAACTTTAAAACCAGTCGGAAGCAAACCTACTCAGGTCTCTGCAGACCACATTTGATTGACAGTTTGTTGCAAAGAGGGCTGGCTCCGATTTTTAAGTTAATGTTAATTATGGAACAATGTCAGATGTCAGGGGGAGCACAGACAATGTCTTTAACCCATTTTCAAAAAGCAGGTCAAATTCAGCATCTGGAGGATAACTTGCAATTTGGTTGAAAATAATTGAACAAGTTTAACATGAAATTCAATAAAGGGGTCAGGGGTAGTCTAAGTTTAAAATTCTGAGATAAATGGCCCAAGGCTCTTGTCAGCCATCTATTATTGCCAAGTCCAAGAGGGTTCCTGGGTTCCCATTTTTTCAAGAGTGTGTCTGTCTTCTTAAAAGAAAATTGTGCTGAATCACACTTCTTGGTATTTCTTTAGAAAAACATTTAAAAAAGAGTCAGTGGTCTCTCTATTATAAGAAGTGAGATTTGCTGAACTGTGGTAGAAGGAATGTAGACTATAGAAGGGGTTTGAGCTCACCGCTTCTAGCAAGAAGAAAGAAGAGAGGGAGAGGGAGAGGGAGAGAGACTTAGTGATATACCCCAGAAGCAGACCTGAAGAGAAGGTTCACATACAAGTGATGTGTTCAAGACAGTAGCCAGGGAGACGGGGGAGGAAGTGGGGCCTCAGTGCATGGAAGGAGAGCCCGGAGAATAGCTCCCTGCCCCCCTACACTGCCAGGGGAACTCTAGGGTACATCCCACCCCACAGCAAGACTGCTGAGGCTCACATGTTCCTGCCCCATTAGCTGTTGGTCAGGGACCACTGGGGGAAGGAGGTCGGGGACGGGGGACATACATTCGCAGACTCGTCCAGTTTCCAGGCTTGCAGGTGAAGTGGGCTCTGGGAGCTCTTTCAGAAAAGCCCCTTAGGTGCTGGCTGTTGAAGGTAAAAGCCAGGGACCTGGTTGATGCACAAAGTGATAGAAAGGGACGCCAGGGGACCTGAGCAAAGTGCTGAGCCTGTCCACTACAGAGAAGAAAAGGAATGAAGCTGGGGCGTGTCGATTTTCTCCCTGCCTCCCTACTCCCCGGGGCCAAGCTTTAATCTGGGTGGCTCTGGTAACATCTAGATATGAGGGAACCACGCAGGGCAGAGTGAGGTCAGGGTTCAGCCCTGAGTCTCCTATGTCTGCCACAGGGCTGGGAAGACATCTGCACGTTCCCACACGCAGGCGGATGGCACTGGGTTGGGGGCAGTGGGGAGGTGGCAGACCCCAGGGGACAGCAAGGTCCCAGGGAGAACTGCGGTGAATGCGAGCCAGCGAGGAGGGCTGCAAGGTCACAAGGCCAGGGGCGTGGAGATGCAGGTGAAGTCGGGCTTTGCTGGAAGGCATCCACGGAGCATAGGCCAGCTGGACGGGTCAGTGCCCTTTCTTCTTGGCGTTCTTGTTTGGGCTCCTGTTTGGAGAGCTTCTAGCCATCCTGGACAGTGAGAAGCGCCTAGGGCAGGGCCTGGAGAAGGCGAGACAAGGCGTCGAGTGCTTTGGCCTAGTTCTAGGCTCGAAATTCAAGGGTGAAAGATAGGGGGGTTCCCTGGTGGTCCAGTGGTTAAGGCTCTGCGCTTCCACTGCAGGGGGCGGGGGGTGGGGGG
The DNA here is from genome assembly GCF_028021215.1 of Eschrichtius robustus. Taxonomy (NCBI): domain Eukaryota; kingdom Metazoa; phylum Chordata; class Mammalia; order Artiodactyla; family Eschrichtiidae; genus Eschrichtius; species Eschrichtius robustus. The sequence goes on from NC_090840.1 coordinate 18,731,435, forward strand.
AGCATGGGTTCGATCCCCGGTTGGGGAACTAAGATCCCACATGCTGCACGGCCAAAAAATAAAGGAGTGAAAGATAAAGGGGACTTCATTCAGAAATCATCAGAGGAGGAAGGGAGGCAGGCAGACGCCCCCCCACCCCGCCCCCCATAAAGAGTGAAAGTGCCTCTAGCTGTAGGCTCCCTCTCCTGCGTGCCTTGGGGGCTGGCGGAGAGGGATGGATGACAGGAGGGTGAGGAATGAGATTAGTGTAATATTTCCCGTGTTCATTTTTGCAAAGCCTTCCTCCTCTGGTTGATCTTGGATGCCTTAATCATAAAACTATGGCCCCTCACTGTGGCCAGCTTCATCTAACAGAACTATTCCAACATCTCATTTTCCTCAGTGCTCTGAGATCAGCTGGCTGGCTTTCCAACTTATTAACCGCAAGGTATTAATACCTTCCTCTCATGCTCATAGTTTAATGGGCTTCCTTTCCCAAGGTTATCCGTAGGGGAGAAGGGTCCAGCCCTTTTGTCTTTGAAAAATCATTTAAACATTTTCTTCCTTATTATAAAAACACCCCAGGCTGATTTTAGAAAATATGCATGTAGAAAAGGAACAGAAAGAGATACCAACAATTCTACAACCCAGAGAAAAACCATTGTTTACATTTTGGCGTAAGTCCTTCTCATCTTTTTATCAATACGTAAATACTGAAGACATATGCATATATATATTAAGTTTATTTGCATTTTAACAGAGGATACTGAGGGAGGCAAGCAAAGTTCTCAGCCAAAGGAATGAATGTGTGCCAGTGAGATACGTGTTAACCCCTCTGCTTACATCTACTTGGTCGATGAATGGGGCAGGAGTGAGACTGGTCCACAGCCTGAGACTTTATGCCCTGTTGAACTCGCCTGGGGCTGGGCCTTAGACAGTTAGGTTGTAGGCTTGGAGACTTGGAAAGCAGGCATTCAAAAATAAAGATGTAGGGAAGGCAGATGGGAGCCAAGGTTGGAGCAACCCCAGACTGAGCTCCTAGTGGATTTTCTTGCCTGGAAAGTAATCCGAGTCAACTTTTGTTCAACTGGCAACTGAGACCCTCTGCACTTGCTTTTGTTCATACACAAAGGTGTCTAAGTCTTAAAGATTCAGAAGCTCTTTAAGACAGTGCTTGAGCCTTTTGTAGGTGTCAAAATTCACTGTGTTCAAGGAATAGGTAGGTTTCTCCAGGAAGCAGACTCTGGGATGGAGTTTAGTGAGCAAAATGTTGATTGGGAAGTGCCCTGGAGAATAACACCCATGGGAGGGAGGGAAAGGAAGCAGGATTGGGAAGAAGATGGTGAGTTGTGATGCATGCTGACAGCCTCGTCCAAACTCACCAGGGCTCTGAAGTTGGAATGGCCCATCAGAGTCAGCCTGTGTTGGGCCAAGATGGCCTGGCCTTTATCTCACCTCCGTCAGTCATTGGATGTGGGCTGCCCTGTAAAAGATGTGATCTTGGGAGAGGCAGCTCTCTACAGCTGAGGCAAACCCTGAAGGAACTGACAGTTGCTTGTGACAAGTCCTTCCATGAAAGGGGAGCTGGGCAGTTCACCTCAGTGTCCATCAAGTTATGTAGGTGGGATTAAGACAAAATGGTATGCTCGGGAGGGTGGTGTACTTGTGGAGTGGGGTGCGGGCTATGGCCAAAGTCATTCAAATTTAACTTATGAAAGTGCTGTGCTAGCCAAACAAAACACATTTTGGGGTGGATTCTGGATGTGTCCTCTTGTTTAGAACTTCTCTGCTCCAGAGAGAAGGCAGTATCTCAACTCCAGCACTGACTGGCTGTGAGACCTAGGACAAGACAACCTCTGTAGGTTTCAGTTGACTCATCTGAAAAAAATGGAGATAATAATTATATTGACTTCAAAGAGTTGTTATGAGAATTACATGTAATCCATATAAAACACTAGGCAGGGCATATTGTTATCAATAACAATAAATGTTATTTGCTTTTATAGTAATTATGAGACTGGTTATTACCTTCAGATTATCCAAGAGCTCCTGGTATTGATGACTCTGTGACCCTCAAGTTTTAATCTTATCATCCATGTCTCCTGGCCTCACAACCTACTCTCTTTGCCTATTGGATTTTCCCTTCTGATTCCAACTAACCTGAAAGTCAAAGTCCCCAAATAGAACTTGTGACCTGTATCTCCTTCCTAACCCCAGGCTCATTCACCATCTCTCCAATCAGACTCTCCATGTATTTTAGAGTCACCCAAGCTGGAATCTTTAGAGCTATCCTTCTTGTCGTCTTCTCCTTTTCTTCCCAGATTCCACCAAGGCCTCCCTCCCAATTCCATCTTCTCCTGAAGAGTTTCTGAAACCCTCCTCTTTTCCATGCCTGATTTTGGCTTTCATCCTTCTAGCCACTCTGGATGAACTCAATTTCATTTTCCAGATGGCTGCTTAGGAGATTATTTCAATATACAACTATAATGACCTCCTTATTGCTTCCAGCAGTAGTGCTAAACTTCTCAGACTGCTTTTCGTGATCTAGATTTCACCTACACTCCAAACCTTGTCTTTTACCACCTCCCCGTATACGTCCTTGCTGCAGTGCTGATATATCTGCAGGTCCATGAATGTGCCTTTGCCTGGAAGCCTGCCTCCGTCCTTGCCCATCCTCCTGGAGAATTTTAATTTATCTGTGAATTCTTAGTTCATGTGTTGCCTCATCTGTGATGTCTCCCTTGAACCAGTTCAGGCTTAAGCATTGTCTTTTTTACAACTCTCTATCATTCATCTATTTAAAATTTGTTTTTCAACAAGTACTCATTGAGTTCCCATCAGATGCCAAGCACTCTGATCACTGAAGCTGTTATATTGAGTTACTCGTTACATGTCTAGCTAGTAAACTTTTGAGGTCTGAGGTCGTGACGTTCTTAATGTTGTATTCCTAGTATCTAACTTAGTTCCCTGCATGTAGTAGGTGCTGGATAAATGCTGTTTGTATAAATCAAGATAATATGGTAGTATTTCCAAAATAGAAAATCAGGACAGATGGTGGTCTGGCAAAGCATTTTTTTTTCTTATTAGTGGATGTATTTATATAGATTCTTATTAAAAATTTAATTTTTTCTATTGGTCATGTTGAAAACAACAAAAAGACATAGAATAGGACAAGTCCCCTAAGCAGGTATACTCTGATTATGGAGTCACTTTCTTTGGGCTGAATTGGGGTTCCCCTGGGACCTTGGTTTTCTACAGTTCATGCGAATTAGGCTCCTTCCTCTTTAGTGCCGCCCTATTCCTTTAAGGACTCATGGTTCATCCTGGTCCAGAAGCAGAGGAGGTGCTGATTTCTCCTACGGCTTTCTAAGAATCCATGTTTATGTGACACCATTTAATTGCAGGCCATAACAAGAAAGCATTTCCTTCCCTCCTACTTCACCCTTTATTCCTTCTGTCCTTGAACTTGTCTTTTAATGTGCAGGCTATTTCGAGATCTACTTTCATCTTAGGTTTGCTGTGGCACCCGCAAACTGGGCAGCCCTTTGAGGCAGAATGGCTGGAAAGGAGCAGTGATGAGCTCTATTGATATTCAGAACCTCTCCCACTCCAGCCTCAGGACACAGAGCCAGAGCAAAGTGGATCCTAGCTGTGTGATCACTTTCAAGACGCTGCCTCATTCTTCCCAGTGGTCAAAGTCCCAAACTGAGGCATTGAGGTGGTTTATTTCAACTGTGAGCTCTTGTGTTTCTGGAATGGAGGTATGGCGTGAAGCCATCATGTGGAGTAGAGGGTGGTATTCAAGGGCCCAGAAATATCTGGTCTTTTATTTTTTTCCCAACAGAACTATCAGTATGGAAAGATACAGAATTTGGAAGTTGCTATTAATGTGGCATAACTAATTAGTGATTTAAGGAACTTTGAAAGCACAGCGAGTTCCGTAACAAGATGACGTTTATATTAAAAATGATCTTGGGCTGGGGAAATGTACTAGACATGCAGTTTATATAAGGAAAGAACATCCTTCTCTCCCTGATATAGGCCCCTGCTGCTTTTAGAAAGTAGTTGGGCTTTCTTTGATGGACAGATGATCAGTTCATACCTTATCCATAATGCTGTGATCAAGAATCAGTTTCTCTCTAGCTGATTGTTATCAAATCATAATGTGTACTCGTCAGGGAGTTCACTCCTCACAAACGAATGCATTTATGATTCAGTTGTTCTGGCTGAAAATGGGTAGCTGCATAGTGTGGGGATCTGGTCATCTTTTTCATAGACATTGATCACTATCAATTCATTTCAGAACAAGACCTATTGACTCTGTTTCTGCGTTTAAAAAGTGTCCCCCATTTGGAAATTTTATTTATAAGCCATGATTACTAAGTCGTTATTAATTTAAGTAATTTTAAAACGTCTCTTCTGGACTCACACATTCCTTCTGGGAAACCCTTACATCATTTTATTCAAAGGGATGCAAATCCAGATAAATTTCTTATATTGCCCTTTATGTTTTAGGGTCAAAGGGCATGTCTTTTACTTTAGTTTGGTTTTAAATTCATGTTTTTAGTAGATAACACATGTATCTGGTATAAAATGCATAAAATGCAAAATCATATATAGTGAAAATTAAGCCTTCAAGAAAATTAAACCACCCAGTCTTTATATGCCTACCTAGAGCTATCTCCTTATTTTCAACATGGATTTCCAGAAATACTCAGTGCATATCAAGACTATACAGTATATGTAATATATTTTTTTTTAACATGAAGAATAAAGCATGCTTTTTCCTTTCACTTAATAATATCTCTGGGAGATGATAGTAAACATTGCTGCTCATTAATTGTTTCCAGTTCTCCTTTTGGCTAATCAGCAGGAATGCACTTCTCTGACCCTTTGCGGTTAGATGATCATATGACTTGCTTTAACCAATGAAACGTAATCAGAAGTGACATGTGTCACTTCTGGGTAGAAGGGCTTTAGAGCAGGTTCATAATTCTCTTTTTCCCTCTTCCTCCTGCTGCTATGATTATGATGTTCTAGGTGATGAACCCAGGTCCTTGAGTAAGGATTATGTGGAGCAGAACCTCCCCCCTGCTTCAAGAACGCCTATCGTATGACTGCAAAATAAAGTTTTGTTGTGTTTGTTATTGCATTATGACGTAGGCCATCCTGGCTGACACAGAGTACTTCATTAGTATGTACAAGCTACTTCAGTCTTTTCAACAGATGCACAGTAATCTATTGTTTGGAGATACTGTATTTTATTTAACTAGTTGCCTGTGATGGACATTGGATGTGTTTCCAATATTTTGCCATTACAAACCATGTGGCCATGAATACCTTTGCAGATTATATTCTTAGGGCTGGATCCCTTTGGATTGTTATTTTTCCTTGAATGAGGTGAGGTCTTCTTGAAGCAGCTATTTGAGTCAGGTCATATTCAGGCTAGGAAGAATTTATCCTGTTTCATAGTCACATTTTTCATGAGATGGGGTATGTAGGCTAATACAGCCTTTACTTCCTTTTAGCCAACAAGACTGAGCAATTGTATCTAACCTGCCTCATAGACAGATTGCTTCCTGCAAATATGGCATGATTATGGATTTCTCACTTAGCTCTGCCTCCCCCTCTTCTCCTTGGTGCCATTCCTGATTCACAGAGCTTCGCAAAATCAGGAATTACTGGTTTTGCCCACCTGTGTGTGTCACCTCCTTTACAGGGTCTCTGCTTTGCTACTTTTGCTGAGATGAGCAATCACGGGCATTCTCTTGCAACATCTTCCTACTCCCCTGTTTGATGCTCCCTCATTTTGTATTCTGGGGCTACTTATATCTTCTAGTGTCATCAAGGATGTAGTTTGATTTATATTTCCTGTTGTCTTTGTTTTGTGGTGATTTCCAGAAGAAGGGGCAGTGTCAGCTTTCTCACGTCACTTTAAAACAAGAAGTGTCCTCCAATTTTTAGGAATATTAATTTGACAGTTGTTGCTCATTCCTTTAAACCCATGCTGAATCCAGGAAAGCTCACCGTAGTGTAAGCACCTGACAGTTAGCTTTTCTGATTGTAATATAAGTGCCTGACATTAAGCCTCTGATTGGCTAGGCATCCACTTCAAATACACATTCATCGGAAGTAACCACATTGCCAGCTGTACAACCAGATGAAGATCCAGGCCGCCCCACCTGTTAAGTTCCCTTTCTCTTAGAAAGCTCTGGTTGACTTAGGTCACTGACCATTTGACCTCTTGCTGAGCTTTAATTTCCACGCTTATGTTTTAAATTCACCAGTAAAGAGAGAGCCCCAGACACCCTAGGCATTCTTCCCTGGACCCCGATAAATGCAGAACGCTGGTCCTCTCTCTCTCTCTCCAACCCTCACCCCCCAACTGTGTGGCCCCAGGGGTGCCTTGTACCCTCCAGGACCTGTGAGTAATAAACTTGTTTTTTTGTCAGAGTTCTCTGATGTTGCTGAGGTGCATCTTGCAATCATAATAAGAGCCACAAGGGCCGGTCCAGCCACAGCACCGGCTCTGAAAAGGGAAATCTCGATCAGTGGCTGACAGTGGCACAAAATATTCCTGCAGCTCGGGTGGAGGGTTATACAGTATGAACTCGGCAGTCTTCGTAGTCAGAAAATCATAGAAGGGCTTCCCTGGTGGCGCAGTGGTTGAGAATCCGCCTGCCAATGCAGGGGACATGGGTTCAAGCCCTGGTCCGGGAAGATCCCATGTGCTGCGGAGCAACTAAGCCCGTGCACCACAACTACTGAGCCTGCGCTCTAGGGCCTGCGAGCCACAACTACTGAAGCCCGTGTGCCACAACTACTGAGCCTGCACTCTAGAGCCCGCGAGCTACAACTACTGAGCCCGCGTGCCACAACTACTGAGCCTGCGCGCCACAACGAAGAGTAGCCGCTGCTCGCCGCAACTAGAGAAAGCCCACGTGCAGCAACGAAGACCCCATGCAGCCAAAAATAAAGAAATTAAAAGAAAATCATAGATGATCAGCAATCTTGTATAGGTTAACCTACCGTATTGAGTTTATTCACTGCAAAAAACATAATGCTTTCTCTGCTAAACCCAAGACAGGGTAACTCCTGAGAGTTGCTGGTGATCACTATCGCCTCTGTCTGGCCACCAGGAGGACTGGCATGGTCGTCCCTTATTTGTAATCCCAGCCTGGCTCTGTTTGGCACAAAGCAGAGGGTAGGGCAAAAATTAGTGCTAAGCAACTATATTGACACCATAGTTTATATTTTCTTTAGTTTCTTTCAAGACCAACAGTAACATTTTATAGAGAGCATGTAGATTATTTCTTTCCAAATGGCAGCATTCCCTAAATTAGAGAGTAATCCTCACTAGAAATAGTTAAGTAGCAAATGCTAGAAATCCCGCATTTGATCATGGGGGTGATAGGTAGACTTTTTTTCACGGTGTGACCCAAGAAATGACAATAGAGTAAATGACTTCCCTGCGCCATGTTTTGTTTGTGTTGGCTGGCATTCTGTCTAGAAGGTATCTTTCCCCAGGTCACGTCAAAGGAAAATTCTTTTAGTATTGTGGCAGCAGCAAGAAGACATTCTTGAGCCACTACAGCAGATAACTTCAGAGTCAGCACTGAACTCACAGAAGAAACGCTCGCCTCCCTATGTTCCAGCTTAGACTGTATATTCTGTCCAGCAGCTAGAAAAGGCTGGAATAACTTTAATTGAATAAATAGTTAATTATTCTGTAGTTGAGCAAATGGCCTCTTAGCTTTCTTGGCCCTGAGTACTTAAGAATAGAAAAAAGGTCCACTTGTTAGGGGCAGTGACTAAAGAAAAGTGGCATCAGCTTTCTTCCTACCCTCCCATTGCAGAGTTTGCCTCACCTCTGCCCCAACTCAAGTCCGCAAGAGCTGGGATGTGCTCATCCACTGTCCCTGAGTGTGTGATATTGGGAGTGTAGCAGTGTGGTCTGTATTCTACCTCTATCCCCTCGGCATCAGTGTTCTTAAACAGGCAGCTGCTGTTTCCGAAAGACCCGTAACTCTCCGTGTGAGCCTTTCTCTGGCTACAGGAGCCTGCTTGGCCCATACATGGGGCAGACCAGAAGTGCTGGAAAGTTAACGCTCCCAGGAGCAGATGGGAGCTGGTGTATAGATACCCAGGCGTCCTTGCCCCTCCCTCAGGTGGGAACACCCTGAGGTGAGATCTGTGCAGTTCCCAGATTCTCCAATGGGGTTGAGCTCCACTTGCCCACTGTGATAACCAGCTCATTAACATACCTGTCTCGGCTTCCTCCCCTTCTCTGTCTCATTTTTCTACTCCCTTTTGCTACTTCCCAAACAAACTCCTTGTAATCAATCCTTATTTCAGGCTCTTCTTCTAGGAGATTCCAACCTAAGGCAGTTGATATAAGGAGGGGTCCTTAGGGAGCAGATTCTTAGGAGGAGATCCTGAAGGTGGATAATTCTCTGGCCAGATGACAACAGGGCCCCAATGCTGGGGTTTATGTGGTGGTGATAACTCCTGGTGTCCTGTAGCTTCACACTTACTCAGACTCTTACCAGGGCTGGCTTGGGGTGGGGTGTAGGGGGAAGGAGACGCATGGCTTGCATAATGGTCCTAGTGCTTGAAAAATGTGGGGTAATGGTTATTAGTTGGCTGGTGTTCATGGCATAGAAACCCTGAGGGAAGAAAATGGCATATTCAAACCAGCCAACCATCAACTGAAGGCACAGTATGAAAGATTGAAGGCCTTTATGGCAGCATTTAAACAGGCCCTTATCTTCTGGAGCTGGAAGGTAGCTTGTGCTGAGAACCAGGCACAAGATTTGATTGTAAATGTGATAGAGTTACAACCCTAAAAAGTCTCCTTTACTAAAATAGGGCTCTGGTAGGGAAGAGGTGGGATCCTGAGGCCTGGGATGAGGATATTAGGGTGTAAACTCCAGATCCCCTTGACTGCCATAGCTGGCTGGCAGAGTGGAAAAGAGTGGCCTCTATTGACTGGTGCATTCGTTTCTCACGGCTGCCAAGACAAGTTGCCACAAAGTGGGTGACTTAAAAAAAACAGAAATGTATCCTCTCACAGTTCTGGAGGCTAGAAGTCTGAAATCAAGCGTTGGTTCCTTCTCACAGGCTCTAAGAAAGAAGTTGTTGCATGGCTCTCTCCTAAGCTTTTGATGGTTGCTGGCAATCCTTGGCATTCCTTGGCCCTTAGATGTATCATGCTATTCTTCGTTTCCATCTTCACATGGCATTCTCCCTTCTGTGTCTGTGTGTCTTCTCTTCTTATAAAGACGCCATTCATAGTGGATTAGGGCCCATCCGAATCCAGGATGAGCTCATCTTAACTTGACTACCTCTGCAAAGACCCTATTTCCAAATAAGATCACATTCTCAGGTACTGGGTGTTAGGACTTCAACATAGTTTTGAGGGGACACAATTCAATCTGCACCATCTGGAGACCATATACAAGATTCACCTGAGATGGATGGTCCACAAGATCGTGCTTTTCCTTCTCAAGATCTGCCTCTCCTTGTTGTTTCTAGACCAGCAACTAGGATGACATTTCAGCATTGACCAAGTAGGGGCACACTTTCTCTGTTATGAGAAGCAAAGGAGTATTCACCGAAAAAGCTGGAGGAGAGGCCTCATATGTACCAGCAAGAACAGGAAGACGAAGTCTGGGAATTGATCTTGAGAGTTTGGACCAGGGAGCACAGAATATAAGAGAGAGTGTTTGACATGGGGCAGAATTTAATATATTGGCAAGGGCACCTTGGAGTCGGTTGTCATGTGCTGATGGGATGGCCCCTCGAAGCTTGAAAACAACATTAGTGTCCAGTAAATGAGGTAGATATTCTCGACTGCCTTGGCATGTATTGAAGAAAGGAGTCAAAGGTTCATGAAGCTGGGTCTGTTAGCATAGAACTACAATGTGGATGTAGAACCAGGTAATTAAAGAATAAGGCAATCTGGGCAGAACTGATCCAAGACATTTCTCTGATTTCACTGACGTTTTCCTCAATTCATTATTGTGAAGGATGAGAATCAATACTCAAGGCAAATTGTAATTAGAGCTATATATTACTGAAAACTCTATTTATGGAAGCTGGAAAACTGCCCGTATGCCCTTGCTGGTGGGGGTCTATGTCACGACAGAGATCCTCCCAACCCTTTTTAGAGGGTTTGGAGTCGGAGGAGTTTTGCAAAGTTCTTTAGCCGCCTACTTACATGAAATGTGAGGCGTTCTCTGTGAGCTACACCTTGAAGTCAGGAGAGATGTATTCATGCATTCCCAGTGGATGCGTCACGAATCCCAGCAGAGACTCGCAGGCAGGAGCTGCCAGGTCAAGCAAGTGTCTAGCGACTTGGACTTATGACTGCAAAATCCACTTTCCATGCACACATTTCCTAGCGTTTTCAAATGCCTTTCAGCTTTCTACCAAGCTCTGAGTTGAGAGCAGCTGCTTAGCTTTCACCACGTATGCAGATGCATTTATTAAAAACTTTGTTCTATTTGACCTCTATTAAGTGTTGGATTTGGGATTTGCTGCAGAGCCCTGTTCTGCAGGAAGACTTGAACTGGAAGTCATGTTCTTCCACGGTGACAGGGGGTCTTCAGTTACAACATGTGAGGAAGTGAAAATAAGCCCCTACTGTGAGAGCAAGAAGGATACTGCCTGTAACCCAGTTGAACCCCACCTGCCTGGGAAATGCAGCGACCATTTAATTGAACAACCGGTTCAGCAACTGGTGGAGTTTTACATTTTCTGAACAAGACCATCAATTACCATAAAAACAGAACACGCTGTGTTTCTCACATTTGAAGCAATACATAGCAATTAGGGGATGGGATCTATTGTGTGCAGAGCTCAAAGAAAAGATGAAACCTGAATTCTGATGGACTCTATGGGAACTCAGCTCATTTTCTTGCAAGTATCCTCTTTGAGGAAATTGATCACTGCTCACCTTGCTGCTTTTCTGGGCCTTTAGAGGATTTGAGGGACGCCTTTGACCCTGATACTCTCTTGCCCAGTTCCCTTTATTCCACTTGCCACACTTACTTTTGGCGAGCCTGTGTGATATCATCCCACATGGACGGAGACTGCTACCCAGTGCTACAGGCACGATGTTGCCTGCAGAGCTGGCATGATGTGGAGGTGGCTCCGCAGATTACACAGCAGGTGATGCTCTGAGACCAGTGATAACGGAAATCCCTACGTTTTCTAGTTGCCTGGGGCAGCCAGCGCTCTCACACCTGTAGCTGGCAGCTCAGCTAACATTCAGCGCGTAATTCACCAATCAACTAAAATGTATGTTAAATGTACGTGATTATTTAGATTAACACGAAGGAGGCTGAGCATATAACTAACCTCAAAAAGAGTCCTGTTGAACTTTTTATGATGGATGGAGCCACATTAGGCTGTTATGAGACAACTAGATGATTCGCTGTCTGTTACCACCGATGACAAAATTGAATCTTACCCAATGCTTAGGCTTGTACGTACCATCGTGTTCGAACTCAAATAATGATAGCCAACATTTATTGAATGTTAATTACACACTTGGCACTGTCTAAATGTTTTACAAGTGTTAGTTTGTTGACTCCCATATCAAACCTGAGAGATAGATGCTATTATTTTTTATTTTATTTTCCTGGCCGCGCCACATGGCTTTGTGGGATTTTAGTTCCCCCAACCAGAGATTGAACCCGTGCTCTCGGCGGTGAAATGGTGGAGTCATAGCCACTGGAGTCCTAACCACTGCCAGGGAATTCCCAATAGATGCTATTATTATCCTCATTTCACAAACGAGAAGCAGAGTCAGAAAGGTAAAATTGCACACCTGAAACCAAGCAGCTAGTAAGTAGAGAAGCTGGGATCTGAACCTGAGCTGCCAGCTCCAGGGGTTTACGTACTCCACCACTACACCAGAGCTACCTCCTAGCTGATAGCCATCCCTTTTGCTGTTTTGCCAGAAATGATTTGCTCATGTTGTTCTAGCACTGAGCTCGGGGCACCAAGGTTGTGAGGGTAAGCCTCCTGTGTGTTGGTCATGCTTTTCCGCAGCCTTTGTGTGCACTGTTAAGGCTGGGTGTCTGCTCACCACGAGAGCCAAAGCGGGAGGGTGAGGATGGTTCGTAGGACCCCATTTCCATTACTGGAAAAACAGCTCACATTGTTTGCTCAGTGAAGAGTAGGGAGGGTCAACTTTGTATAGATCTCCTAATTCCCAGACTGAACAGTCAAGTGATAACCATTCAGCTCAGTTCCCTCCGTTTAATGGGAAGAGGCTGAAATCATAAAGGGTACAGTGTGAGATAAGACAGGCATGTGAGCCAAATGACAACTTCTAATGGGCTCGAATGGAGAAAAGAGTGAGAGGGGATGAGAGTGACTGGGGGCTAATAAAATTCTAGGAATTTTTAAGAGATTACCATTTAAGACTCTTTCCCCCCCACCACCACCCCCCGCTCCAGTTCCAAACTGAGTGAAGGATGGACGCAAGAGAATGGCAGAGCCCAAGAGCCACCCTTGCATTAGACAGGCATCCTCGCCAGTCACTGGACCAGCAGGGCTATAGCTGGCCTCATCTGAATGTATAGGCTCCTTGCCGTGCTCCCAGGAGAGCAGCCCCAAGTACCCTTGGCCAGGCTGGCTCCGAATGGGAACCCCCAACGGGTTGAGTGGAGCACGCCTAGTTCATTTCTCCAAAGTCATCGGTGACACAGTTCACTTCTCCAGGGGGTGGGGAGGAGCGGGGTGGGTGAGGAGGAGGGTGTTGGCCCAGCACTGTTGGTGTAGTTGATGTTCTTCTCAGTGGACACAAAAGGAGAGCTTTGCTAACCCCAGGCCAAGTTTTGTATATATGGTGACACATACAATCAAACAGGGACTTGACTGCAGATACAGTAAGACTATAGCCCATGAATGAATGACCGAGGAACAAACACTGACAGAACAGCGAGGCCTTTTGATGTCCTCCCCAAGGAGACCCAGCAGTGACCCTCAGTGTTAACATAAGAAGTTAGGAGAATAGATAGGAAGGTGCAATGGTCCAAAACTATTGCTTTGCTAGAGGGAAGTAATATCGCATTTTTTTCTCCTTTCCAATTGTCAAAAACTGTGGAGGTACACGTGGAAGATTTAAAAGTAAGATCACATACCAAATCTCGAGCGGAGGATAAGCCATAAAAAAAAGTTCCTGTGGGTTCCTAGATGGACTGTCCTGGGGAGGATGGTCCAACTTAGATCCTGAGGAAGATGCCCCAAGAAGATATTTGAATTCTTCTGCCTTGTACGTGAGGTAGAGGACAGACACGATTGGTTACCTGGAGAATTTGGGGTTCCTTGTAAAAATATTGACTGAGCTTTGTAATTGTTATTTCTAAATTCTTACTGCATTTATTTGCCAAAAACTCTATAGTTAGGTTGTCTGTAGATATTGTAGCTCTTCCCAGAGGTGCTACAGGAGAGCTAGTGATGAGAATGGACATATTCCACAAGGCCAGTTGTCTGGAAAATGCAGGTAAACTGAAATTGACAAAGTTCATTACAGTTATGCTATTCACATGCTATTTTGTTGATTACACAGAGAAGGGCTTAGAACTACTGTGGTGACACTGCTAGGTGAAGAGAGGACTGTCATAGCCTAACCTCTCTGTACTTCAGTTTCCTGTTGGCAAAATAAATGCTACATTTTTTTTTTTTTTTTCCCCAAAGAGAGACAAAAGCAGTTATCTGCAGATGTCTGATGTTGCTTGGAAGAAGGGAAATACTTTAACGGGAGGTTTTCATAAGGTAGCATATGAAAGACTTCGTAAATTCTTTTTTTTTTTTTTTTTTGTACTTTTTAAAAATAAATTTATTTACTTTATTTTATTTTTGGCTGCGTTGGGCCTTCAGTTGCGGTGCGCGGGCTTCTCATTGCGGTGGCTGCTCTTGTTTCGGAGCATGGGCTCTAGGCACGTGGGTTTCAGTAGTTGTGGCTCACAGGCTCTAGAGCACAGGCTCAGTAGCTGTGGCTCACAGGCTCTAGAGCGCAGGCTCAGTAGCTGTGGCACACGGGCTCAGCTGCTCCGCGGCATGTGGGATCTTCCCGGACCAGGGCTTGAACCCGTGTCCCCTGCATTGGCAGGTGGATTCTTAAGCACTGTGTCACCAGGGAAGTCCCAACACTTTGTAAATTCTAAGTGTTAATTTTAAAAGCATTTGGCTTTAAACATTTCTTTGGGGGTGACTGTTTCTTTTTGGGTGTCATATCTTGCTTATTGCTATGGATGTGATTACTTTCTTAGGCCCTCCTTTTAGCCTTTAATAAGGATACCAACAATCCTTTAATAAGGATACCCCCAAAAGCATGGGGGCAGGGGGATAAAATCATTGTTCGAAAATGTCAAAGTGGTTAGCAATTCCCCAGTGAGCTATGCTCACTATGCACTGTCAAGAGTGTTTCTTAGGGACTTTCCTGGTGGTCCAGTGGCTAAGACTCCACGCTTCCAATGCAGGGGGCCCGGGTTCGATCTCTGGTCAGGGAACTAGATCACACTCGCTGCAACTAAAAGATCCCGCATGCTGCATCTAAGACCCAGCGCAGCCAAATAAATAAATATTTTTAAAAAACCAAAAAGTGTTTCTTAGAGGGAGATTGTCTACAATTTCATCTCTCGCTTCTGGTTTGGATTTGTGGTCATAGAAATGCATGTCACCCTCCACCCCCCTTCTACTCACCCTTTTCCATCTAGGGGAGTTGGCGGGAATACCGTGTATCACGAGAAGGGAACTCCCATGTTTCAGTGTCCACCGCATTCATCCAGCCTGGTCCTGAGATGGGGAGCTCTCCAGCTAAGAAACCGGGCATTTTAGTTATGTTAGCCCTCAGGTTTGTGCAGATGATATGTTCTGAGTCTCATTTTGATTATTAATAATAATACTAATAAAAAAATATTTGTTGGGTTTACAAAACATTTTTCCTTATTTTATTGGAGCCTCTCAATGACTCTAGGATATTTTTATCATTGTTTTATGGGTGGGAGAAAATAATCGAGATTCAAAGAAATTAAACAATTCAGAACCATATAAGCCAATGAGTGAATCGGATTTTCTGATTCCAAACTCTGCCTTCTTTCTCTGAAAATCCCCCTCTCCCTTACCATGGTAATTTTACGTACACTGAAGTTTTAGGTCATGTTCAATTTCTGAGAATGGATAATGGATATGTTTTGAGCACATACTGTGTACCCAGCACTTTGTGGTTTACCTGAATTATTTCATGGAGTCCCCACACCAACCCCGTGAGTTATGCACCATCCCCGTCCCCGTTTTACAGACAGGACGTAAATAACTTGACCGTAGTCACAAGGCTCGTAAATGGCAGAGTTGGGATTTGGACCTGGGGCTTGTACTCCAAAGCTCAAGCTCTTAACTCCAGCATTATGTTGCCTCCCTGAGATCTGGTTTAATCTTGATGACATTGAGAGTGGCCTTTGAAACCAGTAAGTGAGAAATTGGGGGGCGGAGTCCCATAGGTACCTGGAGAACACAGTAATGGATCCTTGAAGGGCCGGCAGGGCTCTCAGGCACGTGTAACCTGATCTGCTGATGCAGGAAAGTATGCGATGTGCTGTCCTGGGGTGCAGCCCAGGGGCTTGGAAAGACTTCTGGCTTTTACCGTTGGTCCTTTTAAAGGGAATTAGAAGACAGAAAGGCGGCATAGGAAACTATAAACTAATGCGCTGATTTTAAAATGTCCAAGGACGAGCTGCCATGTCTGAAAGGAGACAAAATGTAATTCAACCGCTCTGATCAGCTTGTTCGTCTCATGTAGTTGTAATGCTAGAGAAAATGACACTTAGTATTTTTTCTTATTTTTTTTTTTTTTTAGGATTTAAACATTTAAAGTAGTCTCTTGGATTATATTTTGTGTATGTGTGATTCTTAAAAAGTGAATGCTTCTTTTACTCCAAATTTAGTCTCATTATTATAGCAACAGAGCTCCAGCAGCAAGATATTTTTTACTGTCTCCTAGCAATGACATTGCTTTGAGAAAATTTCTAGGGAGCTTTGACTACAGTGCACCTGGGAAAAAATATGATTTGCTGTTTTGTTCACCAACTTGAAAAATATTGAGAAAGTGCAAATTCCACACGCAGTCTGGCCTCTGCCCTCGTGGGTTCCTGACATTCATGTATTGTGATGCACCTGTTTGATTAAAATCAGTGCTGCAGTTATGTTTTGGAGTGTCGAAGAGGGCGGGAGAAGCGTTTGGCTTTAGAACATTATGAAGTACAAATTTCTGTATGTAGGGTGACTATATGATTTATTGTGCAAGCCAGGATGCTTTTGAGAATAAAAGAGGGCACCATGCCTAGTTATTCCAGGACAACAGCCTAGATTGCGACTGTCCCAGAGAAATGGGACATATGTTCACCCAGATTTCCTGAATCATGCTTTGCAAGTAAGAGGTTTCTATAAGTCGAATGCCACGTGTTGTCAATTATTCTCCTCCCACCCCAGCTCCCTTCACCTCCCCCCAAGATGAGCCACTCAGTTATCTAGGGATCATCTAGATATAGAGATCCCATTCGCTCACTGTTTTACTGCTCTGACATCCTCACCAGGCTGTCCTGGCTTTTCCTTCCTTGACACACAATGCAGAACAGTCATTCCCCTGAGCGTGCTGACTGTGGAACCGGAGCCAGGGGGCAGCACAGCTGTACCAGCTCAAGGAAGTCAAGTCACGGGCTCAGCCTTTCCAGATGTGCCAGCTTAGAGAATTTATTTTTTCTTCTCTGAACCTCAGTTTTCCAGTCTGTGGTATGGGAATATGATAATACCCATTCAGTCTGTCTTTTGGGTTTGTGGTGAGGCTCAGTGAGCAGAAGGGCATGGTAAATAGTTCACATTATACAGATGCTGGTTATTCATTAAGTATTGCTTTGACTATTAACTAGCTGGGGAATTGGGCACGTTATTTCACCTCTCTGAGCCTCCCTTTTCCTGACCACAGAAAGAGGAGAATTTTATCTGCTTTTCCAAGGACTAAAGAAATATATAGAGCGTGAATTAGCTTCTCTTTAAGTTGGGCTGTTCCTGGAGCTTTGTAACTGGTGATAAACGGGTTCTTTTTTCTCAGCACGGTTGTCAAGGGATGAGGTCTTGCCGTCTTAAATGTCCCCACTTCAGGCAAAGGAACCCCAGTAAGCTGTGCGGATGGCTTCATGGGCTCCAAGGCAGGAGTGCAGATGCTGACTGGTGCAGAAGACGGAGTGACAGGAGGATTCAGGGGACAGGCTCAGGAGTGGCAGACTGCAAGCCTGCCAAGAAGCAGCGCAGGGAGCGCCTTCCCTCCCACTGCTAAAAATACTGCCGGGAAAGTCATTTCTCTGGTCCTATTTTAGAAATCAGAGACAGATCCACCATATTCATGTTTGGATCCTGGTCAGACTTCTCGTTTGAGTTTTAAGTTTCAAGAGAGACTTTTTTCTGGGGAGAGTGAACATAATCTGTATAGAGTTTGAGAATCAAAATTGGAAAATCCTGTTAAATCTATAATACGTGTTGGGCATTATTTATGTCATTACTAGTGATTTTTAAGAAAGGCTTTGTTAGAGATAGTCAAGATGTCTTAGTGACAGAATCCTTTCAGGTGTGTGCTTGCCCATGTATGTCAATGATTATACAGATATATATATATACACGCATATTTTTTTTACTTAATTTAGATTTATGAAAGGATATTTTCCTCTCTTCCTTTTCTTCTTAATCTTCCCTTCCCTTCTTCTTTTCCTTCCTTTCTCTTCTGAAGCCTTCCTTCTATCCCTTTCCTTCCCTCCCCCTTCCTTTCTCTCTCAGCGACTGTTTCACAGGCAGATAGAAACACTCTGTCCATGTGTAATGGTTTGTATATCTCTGATGGATTCTGTCTGTCTTTGCTTCAGTGTTTCACTGTATCTTTTTTCTTTTCATTCATTTTCTTTCACAAACATTTACGGAGTAGCTATTTGTGCAAAACACTGTATTGGGTCCTAGGAGAGGGCTGGGGAAAACACAAAGATGGGTAGCACATGATTCTCCCTCTGGCAGGATCCTACAACGTAGTGGGAGAGACATTAAGTTTAAACCAAAACAGCAAGGAGATGCACATGGGAGGCGTGGGAGTATTGAGTGTGGAAGCAAGTCACTATACCAAAAACCAACTTGCCAAAATAATCTTCAATATGCTGAAAGGCCAGTTCACTGAAAATCAATTTGCCATTAGCTCTGAGCTGCCGACTATTGCTTGGCAGAAATAATTCACTCTGAGGTTCCACAAGAACCACGCTGGTATTAGGAGAGGGGCCCCTTTGAAGTTCAGGCCTAGGGATATAGCTGTGGTTGGTCCTCTTGAATCCGGCCGGCCATGGGAGAGTGTTTTGTATACGAAGTTGCAGTAATCAGAAGCTTGGTTTGCTTAAATAACCGAGACTGTTTTCTCCTCTTTCTCCTGATATATCAGTCCCGGTTCCAGCAGGAAACAGATGGCACCTGCAAACTTGGAAATGTGAAGATAGTCTAGCAAAGGGACGTTTCTCAAGGCATGGGCAGGATTAGGGAAGACAACAAGGACTAGTGTGGTGCCCTGGGGGTTAGCAAGAGCCGGAAGCCATGGCACCAGAAGCTGAGAAGGAGCTACATGGATAGGACCACCCAACTGGAGAAGAGGTCTGTGGTGGTCACTTCTTACCTCTGACAGGTGCCTCTCCTTGGCCAAGCCCAACTGTGAATTGAGGAAAAGGATTTCCAGGCACAAAGAAGGGGGAGAGTGTATCTAGAGGGCACTTGGCATATCAGGTTACAATTCAACAATATGGCACCAAATTACCATTTTGTTCAGTCAAGGAAGAATATGATTGTCTCTTCAGACTTAAAGCTCAGTATCCCTCCAGAAGTTCCTCAGTGGTACCAACTTTATTAATCAAGAGTTGAAATGCAAAACAGGGTGTCTGATAAAATTAGTTTTAGCAAGAGAAATTCTCAGTAATTCACTCTGTAGGTGGCTACAGCAAACAATTTAGGAGTAGCTCTTTGTTCAGAAAAGAGTCATTTGAGTGAAGCTCTGTATTATGCTTAATGCAAGACCTTTTTGAAGAGTGTAACAGAATCTTTTGTTTGGCTTAACAAGGCACCTCTGTTGGTAGAGCTCTCGGAGTCTGGTGGACCAGTTTGCATTAGGTGCCCTGGACTCATCACAGAGGCCCACAGGATTTTGGGAGAAGGCTGGGGCATGTGTGGGTTAGGCTGGAAGCCCACTGGCTTGACTCTGGCTCTGGAGGACAGTGCCTCAGCATGTGAGTCTGAAGTAAGAGAGCAGTCATAAAGCAAGGTTATAGGGAGCCCGCAGTGGTAAACCGTTGTGGGCACTGGACTGTGCAGGACCAGTGTTCAACAGTGACACCTTGTGGTGGGCAGGAGCATGGGCCCAGCGGGGACTGCATTTCTCACTTTCTATCTAGACTCACTACCTTCCGATTAAGTAAATCCCTGGATTTTTGGGAATCTCAGAGAAGAGGGAGTTCCTGGGGGGGAAAATGATAGATGGGGCTTTGGGGGGTTAATTAGAGTAATAAATGTGATGCAATTTCATTTGTATCTTAAGTTGATCAAGCAGATCATGCTGCAAGAGAATATTTCAATGAATAGAGGTCTATTCGTTGCTGACTAGATGTTCCAAGTGTCTTATTTATTTATTTATTTATTTAAAAGTAATACCAGCTTTTTATTTATTTAAAAAAAATTTTTTTTAAATTATTTATTTATTTATTTATTTATGGCTGTGTTGGGTCTTCGTTTCTGTGCGAGGGCTTTCTCTAGTTGTGGCAGGCGGGGGCCACTCTTCATTCCGGTGCGCGGGCCTCTCTTGTTGCGGAGCACAGGCTCCAGACACGCAGGCTCAGTAATTGTGGCTCACGGGCCTAGCTGCTCTGCGGCATGTGGGATCTTCCCAGACCAGGGCTCGAACCCGTGTCCCCTGCATTGGCAGGCAGATTCTCAACCGCTGCACCACCAGGGAAGCCCTATTTATTTTTTTATGATGGAGAAACCTATGGCTTTTATTGTGGTGATGGTTGCATGGGTGTATACTTATCTCCAAACTCATCAAACTGTACACATTAAATATAGACAGCTTTTGTATGTCAATTATACCTCAATATAAAGTGATTTTAAGAAAGGTGATAAATGCCATGGAAAAAAAAGAAGAGTAAGGAGTTCTGACTTAAGTCTTTGTAACTTTTACACACAAGTACATCATTAAATAAAAATCCTTTATTTTTAAAAATTCTGTGGCAAATGCTCTTTTACATACAAATTTAGACTCACAGAATCTCCCTAGGTAGTAACCTAGGAAGATTGATGTGGTCACTGATAATTATCAGGGTAACTCTTTTTCCTTATGTCTAGGTAATCTTAGTAACTGTTATTGGAAGACTTTCTTCTTTCCAAGTGTGTTTTTGAGGCAGAGGCAGTAGCAGTGGTTAAAGTGGGAGGACGAAGGAACAAGAATACTTTGCACTATTTATATTTTCTCCACATGCATAGTTTTTATCCCAACATAGCCACAGCTTCCACGTAGAAGGTACAGAGATGATGGCAAGGGCGAAATACCATTTTGGGGTAATTTGTGGATTTAAAAGGTAGCCAGATCAATTTGAGACTTTTTGTTTGTTTTTGTTTTTATTTTTGGCTGCGTTGGGTCTTCGTTGCTGCGCGTGGGCTTTCTCTAGTTGCGGCGAGCGGGGGCTACTCTTTGTTGCGGTGCGTGGGCTTCTCATTACGGTGGCTTCTCTTGTTGCGGAGCACCGGCTCTAGGCGCGTGGGCTTCAGTAGTTGTGGCTCGCGGGCTCTAGAGCACAGGCTCAGTAGTTGTGGCGCACGGGCTTAGTTGCTCCGTGGCATGTGGGATCTTCCCGGACCAGGGCTCGAACCCATGTCCCCTGCATTGGCAGGTGGATTCTTAACCACTGTGCCACCAGGGAAGCCCCAAGTCGAGACTTTTTAAAAAATTCCTGAAAATTTTACTGTATTTCCTTCTAATCTCAGCCTTGTGCAACAACTTTAAGCCCTGGAAAGAAGATTCGAAGAAAGGTGTTAGATTTGAGGTGTGTTTAAGAGAGGGTTGTCGCACGTGTAGCTTGTTTATTGAGCACTGTGAACTGGGCAGGATGCAGTTGTCTTTTCTTCCAGTCACCGCCCCTACTGTGCAAGGTTGGATCTCTGCTTCTCCCTGGTACAGAACCCATACATATGTCTTGGGCAGATTTGATAGCTTCCCAGTCATTTTCAGTTATTTACACTCAGGACAGCCTAATCTAATTTAAAGCTGGATCTTATCGACAATTTGAATCTCTGCCCACCCCATCCAGGCTTTGGTTCAGGGGACTCGGAGAAGGGGAAGGGGTGGGTCTACCTTTCCATCTTTCCTCTGAATCCCGTACGTTGGAGGGGTATGTGTGCATGTATGTGTGTGTACACGTGTGTGTGAGTGAGCCACGGGTCTGTTTCCAGGGCCTCCCCCTGCCCGTGCTCTGTTCCAGGCTCTGGCTGCTCCCGTATAGTGGGGAGGAGGCATAGAGTGATGGCTGGGTTCACCTCCCGCAGGAAGCGGCTGTGTCAGGAGCGAGGCCGCCCTGGTCTTCCTCTGGCTCAGTGGCCTTCCTGCGCTGCTGGTGGCTTCGGTCAACTAGGGTGGTCGCTGCCAAGTTCAGTTGCATCCCAACCCCCTCCGGTGCTGAGGGGCCAGCTGTGCCTCTCTTTGGTCCCTGACAGTGGTCCACAAACCTAAGCATCTTTCCAGATGGGACATCCCTTCATCCATGTCCTCGGGCACACTCCATGGCTTCTGTTCTCTCTCTTCCTCACCCTTTGAAGGCTGCAGGGATCCGGGGTGGGGTGGAGGGCCCCCCCGTCCTTTTTCCAGGCTCACTAACTTCACCGCGATTCCATCTCATCCTGTTGTTGCAGGTGACACCTCCAACCCTCTCAACTTCGGAAATTTCTGGATGGAAGCCGACTTGGCTAAGTTTGGGTGTGTTTCCAAATGCTGAGGACCTCAGGTGAAGCTCTGCAGGTTTTGTTTCTCTCTGCGGGAGGAAGTAAGTGGTCCTGTTGCTAATTCAGCTCAGCTAATGCCCACCTAGAGAATGAAAAATCACTTTCCCTTCTTATAGGCACCTGCAAATTTGCAGGTCATTTCCCTGGAGCCCCTTCCCTTGTCTTGTGAATAAAGAAGGTTGGGAGGCACGGAGAGCAGCTTGAGATGAGGAGAATCTCTGCTCAGGATTCAGAAATGTCTGGGCACACTGGAAGGTGTCTGTCAGCCTGAGGAGCTGAACCTCTTTGGAAATAAATCATCTAGGGGAGGAGAGATTCAAGCAGGCCGCAGGCTGTGGTCAGTTAGCTACACCTCAGGTGCCGAAGAGAAGGGAAGCCCTTAATTCCTGGGTAGGGGGTGGGGAGAGCTATTTCTGCACAAACTCTCTTTGAAACGTTGGGAGTACAAGGCAGCATTGTTTTGAGAGGCTGGCAGAATAATAGAGGCAACAGAATAACAAAGCCGGAGAGAGGCATCCGCACCTGCAGAGTGACGGGGGTGTCAGAGCTTTGGCATTCTGGGGGCTCCTGCATGCCAGTGGGTTCTCCAGTTCTGGTGGCGGCCCCCAGCGCCACCGATTTCTTCCACAGAGGCAGCGGGAGGAGGGGGAGGAGGAGAAGGCTTCGCCAGTGGCAAAGAGGGGCATCAAAAGCTTTGGAAGCAATGGGGAAAGGATGCCCTTCGTTCAGCTACCAATGCCCTTGCCCTCAGATGGGGGCGGAAGTAGCATCCAGTGTCAGCTACGTTGGTTTCTGTCACAACACCGTGGCTTTGGTATGTAAGGGAGGAAAGCTAATTTTCCCTCTATCCTTCTGAGTGGGTAGCTGAGACCCCTGTAATAAAAGAGAGATTAACAAGAGAAAACTACACAGAAGTTTGTTGACCTGTATACCTCATGTATGCAAGGGAGATACTTGGGAAAAAATGAGTAACTTGTGAGGCGCCTTAGAATTCAGGATTCAACACCATCTTGAAAATTTAAAAAATTTTATTATTTTTTTAATTATTTTTTCTTCCAGTTTTATTGAGATATAATTGATGGACAACACAGTACAAGTTTAAGGGGTGCAGCGTAATGATTTGACATACACATATTGTGAAATGATTACCGTAATATCAACACCATCTTAATGGGGCAAAGGGAGGAGGGATGTAGGTCTCTTAGGGGAGAGTAAATAATTTTTAGGAAAGATGAACGGGCCCTTAGAAGGATTCATGTGATGTTTGACAGTTTGTGACAAAGTTTGAGTGTGGTGTCAACTTCTAGTCTCCTCGCCTGTGATAAAGGTCAGTGCTCCCTGGTTGGTGAAACTCCTGTGGAGAGGATTTATGACATTCGAGTTCCTCTTAGAGGATCTGTCTTTAGGCAGATAAAGGGAATTCAGAGAAAGCTTTCCCCTGCATTTGCTGGTTTTCAAATGCCTACAGCACAAAATAATAGATATACAAAGGCAGTATATTTTGGGGAGGCGTGTCCTGAACTCCTACAGTCATACTTTGGGTGGCATATTCTGCTGTCCTTCAGGTCTATCCCTTTGGCATTGATGCCAGGCCAGTGGGCACAACATGGAGGGACCCTCTCGAGTTTGAGTGGGACGCACACCTCAAAAGCAGAGGGCACCAGTGCTGCCTGAGCAGGGGAGGGGGGCGATGGCTGTGGGGAGGAGTTCTGGATCACTCCAAGACACAGATTGTTACAGGGAAGAGGAAAACTTTGCAGGGAACTGGAGTTTCCAAAATGCAGAGTGGGGTTAAGAGGGTCATGTCTACAGGTAATGGTGATTGACAGCGGAGTTACCTGCACATAAGAAGACAGTAGTTATTCATGTATACATCTATGCTTGTAATTTATCAGGAGAAGAGGAGAGGGGATAAGATAGACAAAAAGAGTTTCTGAAAGGAGAAGTCCTAGGGATTTATCACCAGTAAATAGCCCAGTGGGCAAGGAAGTAACTGGGTGACAACTATTGGTAGAAATTCAACATCCAAAACATTTTCTGAGGTTATAGCAGGTGCTCCTAGATGAACCCATGGACAATGTGTCAGTGAGGCTTGCTTTCTTTAGGCAGGAAATCCATAAACAAACCTCTTTTTTCACTTGGCTTTGTGTATTTGGCTTGGTAAATGTTAACAACCAAAACAAAGCAACAAATCCAGAATCCATAGCTTCTCTTAATTGCTATAGAGATACCAGCTACCAGAGTTCTTAGCCTGGAGTTTCTTTTGGCCCTTAGTGAAAAAACAGGATTGATCTGCACGAAAGAAAAAAAGAACAAAAAGTATTGAAGACTCTTATAAACATCACATAGTATCTGAGGAATTTGGGAGGAATAATATGAGGCCAATGAAGAGGAAGAAGTCCCTCACCCACTTGGTGAGGGGAGTGAAAAACATGCACATGTCAAATAGCTTGTAAACCTGAGGGGAGGAATAGACACCTAGAGATGATGAAAACTTCCCTCCCAAATACATTTTCTTTAGAAATACTGGGAAAACATGGTAGATATTTTAAAAATAAAGTTTAAACTTTAATAAGTGAAATAAGAAGGAAACGCTGGTTTCGTCCTGTTGATTGAAAAAAAATGCACAACCTAAAAATTGAGAATTATATTTTATTCGGAGGACGTCCTGAGGACATAAGCCCGGAAGAGAGTCTCACAGATAGCTCTGAGGGCCTGCTCCAAAGAGGGAAGGGGGGAGCCAGGATATATAGGAGTTTTTGCAACTGGGTAGTTGGAACATCAAAAGATTTCTGTTAGTTAAAGAAAAGCCAGGGCTTCCCTGGTGGTGCAGTGGTTAAGAATCCGCCTGCCAATGGAGGGGACGCGGGTTCGATCCCTGGTCCAGGAAGATCCCACATGCCGCGAAGGAACTAAGCCCGTGCGCCACAACTACTGAGCCTGCGCTCTAGAGTCCGCAAGCCACAGTGACTGAGCCCGCGCTCCTAGAGCCCGTGCTCTGCAACAAAAGCCATTGCAATGAGAAGCCCGCACGCCACAGCGAAGAGGAGCCCACGCTCGCCGCTACTAGAGAAAGCCTGTGCGCAGCAGTGAGGACCCAACACAGCCAAAAATAAAATAAATAAAAGAAAAATAGAAAAAAGAAAAACCAGATATCTCAAGGAATTTAGCGTTTTTCTATATATGGGAAGATGCAAGAGTCTGGGCTCATTGAAATCATTCCTTTGATACGCACCCCAGCTATCTTGGCCCAGTATCCTATTTTTTTGTTTTTCCTATCCTGAATCCCCTCAGGGTGCACAGTTGGGGGCGCTGCAGTGGCTGATGGCTTGATGGCCCCACGTCCTTTGTTTTCTGACATGGCAGGCGACTTTTCTTCATCCGCAGACCTGACCTGAAAACACAAGGGAGTTGTCCATTGGTTTGGGCTGACAGGATGATAGAAAGAAAGGAGATCTGAAGATTAATTTCAAATTTAAAGTTCCTCTACCTTGGCAATAATATCAAAAAGGATGGTAACAGGCAAACTAGAAGTATACTTGGGTTAAGAAAAAATATTTTATTAAAAAAATATATGTTTTCTATATCCTTTCCTGGTTATAAGGGTCTTAGAAATATTTTGGAAAAGCCCGGAGTTGGCACTGTTCACTATACTCTCTTGAAATTATATTTCCGCTTGTCTCAGTGCAGTATCTGCTCCTCTGTCCTCTGATTTCCACTTGTGTTCAGTCTTGAAGTCAAGACACTACCCTAACTCCTGCATCCCAGCTCGGAGCCCCAGGGTGCTGTTTCTTCTTCCCCACCTTCAAGCAGAGCCAGACCTGGGGTTGCCATTCCTGCCCACATTCCCTCATCCCACCACCAGCAGCATCTTAGCTATGTTCTGTGTCGACTTTTTCCTCAAGCTGGTCCTTTCTGTTTCTTGCCGCTGGATTAATCTCTTCGGGATCAGTTCACGCCTCCGCTTATAAACCTAGAATGCCTCCTTCTTTCCCCTGGAGGAAACCCATGTTCCTTGATCAAGAATGTAAGGTCCCCTAAGGCCCCTTTAGTAATTTAAAGTCCCATAAGATCCCTTTTTAACCCCATCTCTCACTATGTCCCTTCACACCTGTCTAGCCCTGGCCCAGACCCAACTATGTCTGTGCTACGCTGGCTTGAAACTTGTCCTGTTGTCCCCATAGAAGAAAATTTCACTTCTTTAGAATTCTCAAAGCACTTTCCTTGTGTCTCTCTTCTACGGCATTTACCGCATTTTAGGTTGTTTTATAATTTGTCAGGCATGTTTTTTATCTCCTCCACTAGACAGTATACTGAGTGTGTCTGTGCACCTGTCTCATCTTTGTATACACCTCATTCATGTCTTGGACAGTGTAGCTCCTGAGTAAATATTTTAAATTGATTAATTCTGAGTTCAGCTGGGACTATTAGACCAAACCAAGTTCACTGGTCCAGCTCTGTGTTGGAATTAAATCTAGGGTTGGTCTTGAAACTAAGGTGTTCTTCAGATCTTTTATAAATCAGGCCAAATATGGGACCAGCCTTTAGCTTTTAGGACGTTAACGGTTCTGCACCTAATTCCCACGTCGTGGTGATGGGTAGGGGGGTTTCCTCGTACATCCAAGCAATTCTCTGATACCAGCTGGGTGTCTTGCAGTTCAGCTCAATCCTGACACTATCTACCTGGAGATAACATCAGATCCCACAGGTTAAGGGCTCGGTCCCAAAAGAGACGGCACCCCGCCGCCCCGCCTGCCCCTTCAGACAACAATCACAAGTCCAGGTTGTCAACTGTGCTTCTGACCTACAGGCTATCGATCGGAGGTTTCCATGACCCCCTCCTTAGGTTGAATTAATTTTCTAGAGCGGCTCAAAGAACTCAGAGAAACATCTTACTAGATTACTGGTGTATTATGAAGTGATATAACTCAGGAACAGCCAGATGGAAGAGTTGCATAGGGTAAGGCATAGAGAAAGGGCATGGAGCTTACATGCCCTCTCTGAGCCCACCACTCTTCTCCAAATCTCCACATGTTCACCAACCCAGAAGAACCCCATCCTTTTTGTTTTTTTATGGAGGCTTCATTACATAGGCATGGTTGATTAAATCACTGGCCATTGGTGATTAAGCTCAATCTTTAGCCTCTTTCCTCTCCCCGGAGGTCAGTGGGATGGGATTGAAAGTTCCCACCTACGAATCATGTGGTTGGCTCCCCTGTCAATGCCCCCAACCTTAGGAGCTTTCCAAAAGTCACCTCATTGACATAACAGAAGACCAGTTCCAAGGGTTTCAGGAGTTCTGTGCCAGAAATGGGGATGAAGACCAAATATACATTTCTTATTATGAATCACAATCAGAGACATCCTTGAAGGACTGGACTCAGGTTTTTCTTGTCCAAGCCCCAGTTCAGAAAGGAGCATCAGTGACTTGGGTCTCTACAGCGTGTACCCCTTTGGACTTGGCATGCCTTTTCTGAGAGTGATGCCGATTGCACACATGACAACCGTATTTGCGTATTTCCTTTCAGTGACTTTGCTATCCTGTTAGTCCGGGAGTGGGACAGAGAAGAGTCAGGAGGAGGGGTGAGCAGAACAAAGAGTGGCCAATCAGATTTCTCAGATGAAATTAGAAGGGGTGGGAGACAAGCCCCAAACAGCAAAGACCAAGTCATTCTCTTCAAATGAGGAGCGGGTGTCACCCTCTCTGGGGTGACTGATGACTTGTGACCGATGTCACTGGAAACCTCTGGGTGCTGGGCTCGCAGCTCTGCTCACCTCTTCCATTGCTTGTCATCTCCTCCACATTTCCATGTTCTGCTGGCTCAATCAATGGTCAGATATTTATCAAGCACCCACTTAATGCAAGGTACTGGACCAGATATTTTAGAGAAATAAAAAGAAGTTTAAGTTATAGGCTCTGCCTATAATTGGGAGAGAGGACACATGTTTCAGGTTAAAATAGGCCTGGGAAATGTCAATAATATAAAATAACGTCAAGCCCATAACAATCATAAGGGGAACCTGGCTAGAAAATATTGGTGATTCAGAGGATCAAATTCACACATGTAAAGAAACACTATAAACATTGATTTAAGCTGCTCCTCTTCAAGACATGATTCAATTCCCAGAAGTTTTTAAGCTTCCCCCAAAGCACGACAAATAGCAAATCCTACTGCAAGTCAAAATATCTTTGATGTTAACTCATACCCTGATATCTCTAGCCATCTGGCTTATTTAGGGCCTCTTTTCTAGATTCAGTAAAATTGTAATGAAACCTAAAGGCTAACAAATAGCAGGTCCCTGGTGTTATTCAAAATTGTCTTATTTGGGTGAAAGTTTGAGACATAAAAAACTTAAAATATTTTAGTTTCCAGATGAACAGGTACCCATCTCTGCATATTGCAAATTAAACTTGGAACATTTACTTGCTTTTGGCCAGAGAAAGATCCAAAATGACTATTAATACATGTAATAGTCTGGTGTGAAGGCCATCCACCAAGAGATACTAACTTTCCAGCAAGAATGTCCCAGGCGTCCAGTGGATGACCGAAATTAGAAAGGTTCTTTGAATTTAAAATGACTGGTACTTACGAAGGAGTCATAACATCTATAAAAAGCTATCATTCATGTATCTTTGTCAACAAACCAGGAAGCAGTGGCCACAGCCTGAATTCTAAACTTGGAAGCCCTAAGGGTTTGCAGTGTGACTCTGGCCAGGCCACCTTCTCAGTATCCCAAATCCCTGTCTCTGAAATAACTGGACTCATATTTTCTACCTCATAGGAACATCCAGAACTGAGAGGAGGTGAGACAAAGGAAATGTTCCAATTATTAGTGAGACTAATTCTGACATATCTAAAAGGAACCATAAATGTTTAAGCACACGGGGGCAGTTTGCAGACATCTGTCCTTTAGGAGTTAGGCATCCCAATTGTGGATTGTCTAATCCTACAGTTTCACTATGCTGCCCATTTTTTTGTCTGTTTCCCACAGTACAGTTTAGAACATGACCTTCAACTGAGGCACATTTCTTTCTCTTGGAGATGGCTGTCCGGCGTCTGTCCCTCCAATTCATCTCCAACTGTGAACCACCGCTCTCTCCATCCCCACTGACGTCACTTTCTTGCCTCTCTCCCTGGATCTTTTTCCTCTTCCTTCCAACACCTCAACCCCGCCCCCCTGGCCCCCCCGGGTGAGTGATCCCAAGGGAAAAAGAATCATCTGGGCTCCCCATCAACCCTCATTGACCTCCTGGTCCTTCTAGCTCAGCTGGCCCTTCTTGAGATCTCCACGGAGCCACTCAGCTTCACCAATCCCTCAGGGAGCCTCACTCTGGTACCTACACTAGCCTAGACCCCTTTTGGTGCAGTTGAAGAAAATGCAGTAATTCAGAGGGAATTTTTATTTAAAAAATAATACAGGATAAGATTTTAAAAAGTAGTTGAATTTCTAGATTCTAGACTTTGATCCTGACTTAACCGCAGATGTGCTTAACCACAATTTCCTGGCACCTCTTCTTGCATCCTTTTCCTTTGTGCTGCCCAGCCTGGGGTGGATGCTAGTCTCAGCTACCTGGCTTTTTGTCCCTCATGGATTCCGTGTGACCCTGCTGCTGGGTCTAGGGAGATTTAACTGTTCTTGATCTTGTTCTTGTTTGTGTTAGTTTAGTATGTCAGCTTGACTCTGGTTGTCAAGAACTCTACAAGTTCTCTTATTCAAGAGAAAACAAAACACAATAACCGAACACTTTGCTTGATGACCTACTTTATTTTTTTTTAATTAAAAAAAAAATTCTGTTAACTCTTTTTTTTTAAATAAAATATTTATTTGGTGGCACCGGGTCTTGGTTGTGGCAGGCATGCTCCTTAGTTGCGGCTCATGGGCTCCTTAATTGTGGCATGTGAACTCTTAGTTGCGGTGTGCGTGTGGGATCTAGTTCCCCGACCAGGGATCGAACCAGGGCCCCCTGCACTGGGAGCGCGGAGTCCCAACCACTGCGCCACCAGGGAAGTCCCTTGAATCACCTACTTTAATCCAGGCACTGTGCTACATAGTGTGTGGCATACAAAGGAAAGCAAGATAATTTCTAGTGTAGCTCATAGCTTACTACGAAAGAGGGACAAAAACCCATAGAGTTGCAGAAGAGTGAGGCAAAAGCTTTGGCAGACATTTGACTTTTTTTGATACCCTACATCCAGACCTCCTCTATGTTCTTGAGGGTCGGCCAAAGATTGCATCTTCGTGCTGGGCAGGGCCTTCCTTCACCTCTTACAAACCACAGGAATTCTTTCACGCAAAGATGCAGCCGTGCGACCATGCTCAGACAATCTAATGCTCCTGCCTAGGATTTCGGATTCTAATGGAAAGAGATGAAGATACAGAGATTATTGAGAAATGTTTTTAAGGTGGTAACCTTGGCACGGAATCCAGAAACTGCCTTTAGTTTCAGCCCATTTACCAATATTCTCTAGCATTGCAGGTACTCAGTATTTTCTAGTGTATATTTATTTTCCTCTTAAGTTATTCAGAGTTTTGTTTTTTGTGTTTTTGGTTTTTTCATTTTTGCTTGAAATCAACTGAAAGAGAAATTAGTAATGAGTGTCATGCAGACAACAGATCCTCAGATGAGAAAAACTAAAGTTGGGGGTAGGGCAGTGAAAATTCCATCCGTATTAGTCATGGGATTCTGACAACCCTTGATGTGAAGTGGCAAATACCCATTGAATTGTTGTCCATTGTCACCTGAAATGAAGCACTCATTGAAGGCAAGATTTGGGGAATCCCATTACTACGGACACAGTACAGTATGATGTCATGAGAACTCAAGAGTAGTGGGTGGAATGGTTTCTTCTAACAGCACTAGAAGACCTAAAGACAGAGAACAATAAGCCCAAATATATAAAGCCTTAGCCGAAGATTGCATCCCCTTAACTTGAAAGGACCTCACTAAAAAAATCTCTTACCACCTGAAACTAAATGGTTGAGGTCGCCCAAAACCAAATTCAAAAGTTTAAGTTGCTGAATTACATTAGTTGAAGCTACAGCTTTTTCAAGGCTCTTCCACAAGTGGCTTTCAAATGTTTTTGGCCATAGCCCTTATAAAAAATACATTTTATATCATGATCCAGCGCGGGCGTGCGTGCACACACACACACACACACACACCCAATACAACTGAAACAAAGGCGTCATGAAACAGTATTTACCTTTATTGTATGCAAAGTGTTCTGCTGTTTTTGTTCTATCCTGTTTAAAACATTCTGCTTGCAACCAACCAAACTGGAAAAACATTGTGTTATAGGAAGAATTAGAATGAGGAAGTGGAAGAGGATCTGATGGACTCAGGAGGTAGCTGGAATCCCAGACCCGCAGTGAGACTTCCTTATCGGTAAAAGCAGCCCAGGACCTGTGTTGTGGAGGAAGGGGACAGACCCTTGTTGAAATCTGCAATTCCCTCCCAATGCGAAGCCAGTTCTTGTCAGCTCTCAGCCATTTACCATCCTCCACCCCACGTATCTTTGTCTCTAAATCTGTAACCAGAGTCAGACCCAAGCATGCTCCAGGAGGCTGACGACAAAGTTAAGCCAGGAAGGGGAGACATCCATAACAGAGAATTAGAGGACTTTGTTAACTTCTATCATCAAAATCCTGGAGAATATATGTAGAAATGAATTCTCATGAGATGCTTCCCATACAAAGGGGGAGAAATCCAATGTAAAATCAGACTGAGCTTATTGATAAGGCTGGGTTTACCAGAGATCCTGGAATCAGCATACTAGTTTCAGCAGCTGAGAATCATTTCAATTTTTAGCTTGATTAGTTAACCAAAAAAAGCTCGTTTCAATAGCAGCTCCCATCAAATGAAACTGATGAGCTACAAATCTTTTGTAGGCAGGTAGAGGAAGGAATTCAAAGAGTGAGGAACCCTGGAGTGAATTTATCCTGTGTAATCTGTCAACCACCAGGTAATTAGGCCCCCTCGGGAAGGCACAGGGGACCTTCCCTTTGCAGTACCTTGAGAAATAAAACAGCTGACAGGGGGCCCTGGATCTTTGAAAAGCTCTTTAGTGACTGTTCTCTGAAGGCCAGAATTGCTTATGGAGATGTTGTCACTGAAATGGGATTACTGATTTCAATGGCAAGATAAGGGGGTTGAAGAGGCCCCTTCCAAATGCAAACTGAGCATTTGGAGTTTACCTGCTAAACGATGGGCGGGGGCAGGGCGGCATATTCCCTTCACAATGAAAGATAAGTTGCTGCCTTTGCACCCCTGTCATTAAAAAGAGAGATAATAGCTGATATCTATTGAATACTTAATGCAATGATCACTGAATCCTCATAACACTATGACGTAGGACTCTTATGTTCTCCATTTTACAGGGGAGCAAAGTGAATCGTGAAGGTTAAGAACTTTGCTCAAGATCTTACAGCTACTAAGTTGTGGAGCTAGGATGCTATCCCAGGGCAGTGTAGCTCCAGAGGCCATGCTATACCACAGGAATGTTTGATTTTGGAGACAGCCTTTGCCCAGAGGTGGATTTGCCATGAAGCTATTGAAGCTTAAGCTTCAAGACCCTCTTCTACATGGGCCCCTTCCGAGGCCCTGGGAGGGCCCTAGAGATGTACTTACATGGTCATATGTTGTAAAATTTGCAAAAACAAATACTTTAACTGCAGTTCGTTATGACTGCTGTCTTTTTACTCTGGCTAATGGATCCCATGTCCCCTCGAGTCAGGTGACTTTGGAGGGGCTGTGTGCATTCTTGGGATCTGGCTAAGGGGAAGTGGAGTTGGGGATTCATGTAGATTAGTTTAATGGGATATATTTGTGTGGTTTACAGCCGCTCTGCTGACTTACCTATGTCAACTGAGAAAAAATGCACAACCTAAAAGTTGAGAGTTATGTTTTATTCGGCAGACATTCTGAGGACTTCAAGCCCAGGAGACAGGACTCTCAGATCACTCTGAGGAACTGCTCCAAAGAGGCAAGGGGGGAGCCAGGATATATGGAGTTTTTGCAACAAAAGACCAGGTTGTCAGAACATCAAAAGATTACTGTTAATTAAAGAAAGCCAGATATCTCAAGTTAAGGAGTTTAGCACTTTTCTATGGGAAGATGCAAGAGTCCGGGCTCACTGAAATCATTCCTTTGATGTGCACCTCAGCTACCTGGGGCAAGTATCCTGTGTTTTCTCATCCTGAGTCTCCTCAGCCAGTATCCTGTGTTTTCTCATCCTGAGTCTCCTCAGGGTGCATGGTCGGGGATGGCTGCAGCGGCTGACTGCTAGATGGGCTTGGCAGTGGACAGCCCATTTGTCTCCATCCTGAGTTCCCTCAGGGCTCACTGTCCGGGCGGCTGTAATGTGATGGCTTGATGGCTGCCACATCCTTTGTTTACTGATACGGCAGGCAATATTTTTCACTCACACCTAGTATGGTGAAACTGACACTACTATCCTGGTTTTAAGCCATAGATAGGGCCAGAGGTTCTAGCCACCTATGAACATACATGATGGACCCCAGTCCAGGAAGTACATGGGATATAGAGGGAACCAGGGTTTAAAGTGGAGCCAGAGCTCCATAGGGAGCTAGAAGCTCATCTATGGAAAATTCTTCAGTCATCAGATGTGTAATAATTAGAAGCAGAGAATTCAGTTTTCATAGATGTTTGGTCAAAAATGGAAAGTTCACTTTTGTTAGGCATATACTTAATAACTCAATATATATAATTATAAATGTACCCTAAACAACGTATAGTTTATCAGAATTCCTATGCTTGTCGGGCATAACTTGAGAAGTCTGTGTGTCAAGATATTATGTTTAATGCAGCATTGTCTGCCTGAGACAAACAGGTGAAGAAGATTTATCTACCAGCCTGCATCCCCCTCCCCATCCTCACTGGTCAAGGGTTGCCCCGCAGGCTGGAACTTCCTCAAACGTTCCAGGGTTGGGTGTGAGGCAGGTGGTTGAACAAGTCCCTGCAGGAGACCCAACAGAGGCAGAGAAGCCCGGACAGAAAGCAGGCGATACACAACGGCCCTGCCCTCAGGTGACTCACAGCAAGAGTGGGAAGAAAAAAGTGGACTCACGTGGAGCCCAGCAGATGTCCCACATACCGGCCCACAAACTTCAGAGATTATATTATCCAAAATCAATCCCTGCAAAAGGAAATTGAAAGGCCCCCAAATCTCACCATGGAATTAAGAAAGAAACTTGATAAAAGTTTTCCTAAATTTAACAACAATCCTGAAAATTAAACCAAAAAGTTTTTTCTAAATTACCAATAGTAAAAAAAAAAATTTGATCAACCATGCAAAAGAAAACAATGAATTCTTTCCTTCTTTTTTTGTTTAGAAAATATTAGTCATAATAGTGTGTGTAGCCAAAAACCTTGGGAAAAATATTACAGAGGTGGGTTAGGATTAATTAATGCAACATGTTTTTTTGAATTTTCTGATATTTGTGATATTTATCAGCTTTCTAAAAACTGCAATTTGTATAGTGTTCGTACCTAATACATTCGTAATTTTGTACTATTTTTCATAAGGAGGCTTCTTCCAAAGTTTTTAAGTGCAGGTCCCGCAAAATCTGGATCTCCCTCTGTGTAGGTCACATCTGGGGGCTCTGAAAGCCTGCCAGCTTTGGGTGGGCCCAGGATAAGAGAGGGCTGTCTGGCTGAACCAGACCGGAGCACAAACATGGGAATACACAGCAGTGCTCACGGGTCAGCGTATCCAGGGCCGTAT
This sequence comes from Eschrichtius robustus, assembly GCF_028021215.1. Taxonomy (NCBI): domain Eukaryota; kingdom Metazoa; phylum Chordata; class Mammalia; order Artiodactyla; family Eschrichtiidae; genus Eschrichtius; species Eschrichtius robustus. Next base: position 18,766,237 of record NC_090840.1, read on the forward strand.
CTTAGAGGAAGTTGTGCCATTATTTAATTAAGAATTTCTAACGCAGCACCTGAGATTCTACCAACAGCACAAAATCTATCTTTTGTGGACCAGCTGAGAACCTACCCAGCATTTTCAATATTGTTTTTTATGAACAAATGTACTCTAAGCCTCCCCTAAATTGCTTACAAACCCAGCTTTGAACCATAGGCTGTTTGTCCATGACTGTGTGTGGGTACACACACACACACACACTTCCATATGTAAACTCATCTCACTTTGCTTTTTTTAAAATATATTTATTTATTTAATTTTTAGCTGCTTTGGGTCTTCGTCGCTGCGCGCAGGCTTTTATCTAGTTGTGGCGAGCGGGGACTATCTTCCTTGCAATGCGCGGGCTTCACATTGCGGTGGCTTCTCTTGCTGCGGAGCACGGGCTCTAGGTGCGCAGGCCCAGTAGTTGTGCCACGCGGGCTCAGTAGCTGTGGCTCGTGGGCTCTAGAGCGTGGGCTCAGTAGTTGTGGTGCACGATTAGTTGCTCTGCACCATGTGGGATCTTCCCAGACTAGGGCTCGAACCCATGTCCCCTGCATTGGCAGGCAGATTCTTAACCACTGTGCCACCAGGGAAGCCCTCGCTTTGCTTTTTACTTTGTGTATGTCTTTTAAGTCAAGCGTACGTTTCTAAAGGGAGAGTCTCTTAGTAGAGTGTAAGGTGCAGAGTAAGGGCTCAACTAACAACTTCGTAATTGATAATTTGCTGAATCAAAATGTAGTCACTAATTCTCAGATTCCCTCAGATCCATAATGCAGCTTCTTTTGTTTTCCTCATTAATTTTGAGTTTCTTCTTTTCTTAGTTTGATTTTAACTTGTTGGGATTTTGTTTCACAGAATAAAGTATCCCACAGTGAAGAATTATGAAAACATGGTCAAACTGGGGCATTTCTCTTTAATTTCATACTCTTTGGAATGAATGCTTAACTGGGAAATGTGTCAGACAACTAACCACATTCACCTATGAAGCGCCTTCTTTCTTGGACTTATGGGGATTGAAATTTCGTCTTTTGAAATTAGTAATGTATCATTTTTAAAGGGCCCATTTCTCTCTTTTTTTTATAAATTTATTTTTATTTTTGGCTGCATTGGGTCTTTGTTGCTGCATGCAGGCTTTTTCTAGTTGCAGTGAACGGGGGCTACTACTCTTTGCGGTGAGCAGGCTTCTCATTGCGGTGGCTTCTAGTTGTGGAGCACGGGCTCTAGGCAGGCGGGCTTCAGTAGTTGTGGCTTGCGGGCTCTAGAGTGCAGGCTCAGTAGTTGTGGCGCACGGGCTTACTTGCTCCATGGCATGTGGGATCTTCCCAGACCAAGGCTCGAACCCGTGTCCCCTGCATTGGCAGGCGGATTCTTAACCCCTGCGCCACCAGGGAAGCCCTAAAGGGTCCATTTCTGTAGTACAAGGGAAATAAAATATCTTTTGACTGAAATATGAATAGAATTAAATATATGTGGTTCACGTAATAAATGTGTTTTTAGATGCTTAATAATATGTTTCATTTTTCAAGACATTTCTTGTAGAGAGGTATAACTGATATGCATTTGTAATCACTGGAAACCTCTTAAAGTCTAGTTCCTTTCTGAATAGATTTAAGCAATAAAGGGAGCGCCATGGGTTTAGGGGCTCTTTTGGCAGGGTCTGTGTGATAACAGGAACTTCTTTTAAGAGTTCAGTTATGTAGATATAACTTTTGTTTAATAGGATAGTCTGTAGGGTATAGATCAGGAATCAGCACAATTTTTCTATAAAGGGCTACATAGTAGATATTTTAGGCTTTTTGGGCCACCCATGGTCTCTGTTCCTCTCCCTCCCCCTGCCTTCCAGAGGCAACCCCCCTTCCTCTTTCTCCTCTTTTTCCCATTAAAAATGTACAAATCATTCTTAGCAACAAGGCCATACAAAAAATAATCTGCAGAATGAATTTGACCAGTGGGTCATCATTTACGACCCCTGACATAGATTATATTTAGTTAGGGTAGGTTGGGCTGTGCTACAGTAACAACTTGAAAATCTCAATGGCTTGACACATTTAATATTTATTTCACACTTACCTGGTCACGTGGCCCTCCTCCATTTTATAGCTGTTAGATCTGCACCAGCCATCCTCAAAGGTTGCCTCAGAACAGGGCTGGCATTGGAAGGCAAGTGAAGTCCCCAGGGGACAAAAGTTAAGCAACCCTTACTCTCAGGTTCATGCGGTTCCGTCTTGGAAGGGAAAGGGAAAGGGAGATCTGGGGATCATGTGAAAAAAATTTTACAAAGCCTTTATTGTTTAGAACAGTTTTAGATTTACAAAAAAATTGAGAAGGTGGTACAGAGAGGTCCCATAAACCCTGTACCCAGTTTCCCCTGTTATCAGCATCTTACATGAGTATGGTTTTATTTATTATTACAACATTTATTACAGTGAATGAATGAATATTGATACATTATCATCAACTAAAGTCTATATTCAGATTTCCTTATTTTTTTTTACCTAATATCCTGTTTAAAAAATTCCAGGATCCCACATGACATTTCATTTTCATGTTTGCTTAGGCTTCTCTGGGTTGCAACAATTTCTCAGGCTTTCCTTGTTTTTGATGACCTTGATAGTTTTGAGGAGTACTGGCCATGTATTTTGTAAAATGCCCCTATGTCAGAATTTGGTGGTTTTCTTATGGTTGGACTGGGTTTATATGTTTTGCAGAGGAAGACCACAGAGGTAAAATGCCATTTTTATCACATCATATCAAGGGTGCATACCCTCAACATGATTTATCACTATTGATGTTGACCTTGATCACTTAGCTGAGGTAGTGTTTGTCAGGTGTCTCCACTATAAAATTACTCTTTTTCCCCCTTTTCATGCTATACTCTGGAATGAGTTATGATGCGCAGCCCACACCTAAGTAGTGGGAAGTTATGCTTCTCCTCCTTGGGGGTGGGGTATATACACAAATTATTTGGAATTCTTCTGCACAGGGGGCTTCTCTCTTCTTTCCCATTTATTAATTTATTCAATACTTCATTTAAGTATGGACTCTTTTTTTAATTAATTAATTAATTTTTGGCTACGTTGGGTCTTCGTTGCTGCCCACGGGCTTTCTCTGGTTGCGGCGAGCAGGGGCTACTCTTCGTTGCGGTGCACGGGCTTCTCACTGCGGTGGCTTCTCTTGTTGCGGAGCACGGGCTCTAGGCATGTGGGCTTCAGTAGTTGTGGCTCGCAGGCTCTAGAGTGCAGGCTCAGTAGTTGTGGCGCACAGCCTTAGTTGCTCTGTGACATGTGGGATCTTCCCGGGCCAGGGATCGAACCCGTGTCCCCTGCATTGTCAGGTGGATTCTTAACCACTGCGCCACCAGGGAAGTCCTATAAATATGGACTCTTGATGTTTGCTTTATGTTTTGGGTTTTAATTCAATACTTCTTTATTTATTTTGTGACTCAAATTGTTCCAGCTTTGGCCACTGGGACCATTTCAGTTGCCTTTTGTGTCCCTTTGACATAAATAAGCACTTCCTTACTTTTTGGTACAACAGTATCCTTCAGGTTCATATTTTCTGCCCCAATCCTAGAATCAGCCATTTCTCCAAGGAGCCCTGGTTCCTTTTATTGGAGAAACCAAGATTTGGGTGTTAGGTGTACTCATTGCTAATGGGGTGTCATTGTTTCTACAAGACACAAGTTTTAAGGGCTTGGTGTAGAAGAGGCTTCAAAGCATGGTAGAAGAAGCATATCCTCATTGGAGAGCTTATTAGAAATACACAACTGCAGGCCCCAGACCTACTGAATTCATATCTACAGCTTAACAAGAATGCCAGATGATTCGTATGGACATTTGAGGTTGAGAAGCACTGGCCAGAACTCAGTCCCACAGACCCAACTGCATGGGAAGGTGGAAATGTGAGCCCAGGGAGAGAAAATAATGTGGTAAACTTATTTCATTGTCTCTATGACAACCAGGCACTTGAGTATTTGCTCAATATTGGTGATTTGTTTGGATAACTTATGCTTAAAGCACCTAGTTTATTTTTGTTTTTGCTCTTCCATTATATTATTTTTTTTACATAAAACATTTGTTCACTTATTCAAATGTTTATTTATCAAGTACCTGCTACTTTTCTGGCACTGTTCTGAGTACTAGGGTTGCAGTGTGAACAAAAAGGTAAACATCCCCGCCTTCATACAGCTTACAATTCATGTGATGGTGAACGGCACAGCAAAAAATGTATATGTTAGATGTGGGAACTGTTATAAAGAAAAATAAGGCAAGTTAAGGGATGGCGAGGAATGGAGGAGATGGGGAAGGCTGCTGTTTTAGGTAGGATGGCTTGGTCATCTAAGCAGAGATTGGAATGAAGTGAACAAGTGAGGCCCGTGACTACTGGAGACATTCCAGGCAGAGGGAACACTAGGCAGTTGTTCCCTTAAAAACCAAATGACACATTTAGATTCAAATTTTAAATCTCAGCTCCAAAGTCAGGTATCAGAATATTCAGATGTTGAAAACTTTTGGACCTTAGGTTGATTTTTGGTTTTTTTGTTGTTGTTGTTTTTCCATCAAGAGTTTTGACAACATGTAGATCCTGCTGTGTTATCACAACCTCTTTTGTCATCAGTGTATTTGATTTTTTTTTTAATGTATGTGATATCTTGATACTCATTTTATAGGATGTGAAGACCGTACTTAAGTTACTCTCAAGCTTTTTGATCTTGGGACTCTTTTACATTCCTTTTTTTTTTTTTTAACGAAAGCTTCTTTCTTTCTTTATTTATGGCTGTGTTGGGTCTTCGTTTCTGTGCGAGGCCTTTCTCCAATTGCGGCGAGCGGGGGCCACTCTTCATCTCGGTGCGCGGGCCTCTCACTGTCTCAGCCTCTCTTGTTGCAGAGCACAAGCTCCAGACGCGCAGGCTCAGTAGTTGTGGCTCACGGGCGCATTTGCTCCGCGGCATGTGGGATCTTCCCAGACCAGGGCTCGAACCCGTGTCGCCTACATTGGCAGGCAGATTCTCAACCACTGCGCCACCAGGGAAGCCTCTTTTACATTCTTATAAATTATTGAGGACCCCAGAGACCTTTTGTTCATATGGGTTACATCTATAGATATTTACTACAGTATAAATTAAATCCAAGGAAATGTAAACATTTATTATTAATTCATTTAAAAATAAGAACAGTAAACCCATTACATATTAACAAAAACAACATAATTTTTATGAAAATAAGTGTATTTTTCAAAACAAAACCAGAATTTAGTGAGAAGGGTAGCATTGTTCCATATTTGCATATCCCTTGGAAGTCTGGCTTAATAGAAGGCAGCTGGATTCTCATGTCTGGAGAGAATGAGAATTCTGTTGCAATGTCACACTGTTGCAGTGTCACACATCGTGTAGCATCTGGAAAAGTTCATTGTATACCTGTAAGAGATTGAGAGTAAAAAAGGCAAATAACAGTTTAGCATTATTACAAAATAGTTTTGACCTCATGGACCCCCTCAAAGGGTCACAGGTACCTCCAGGGGTCCCCAAATCACAGTTTGAGAACCTTTCCCTTATCATATTCTAGCCTCGTCACTCTGCCTGGGGAGAGTCATTTTGCTTTTTTGGCTTGAATTTCTTCATCTTTAAAGTGGAGGGAATAACAGTACTTATCTCCCTGGGTGGCTGTGAGGATCAAATGACAATTCATGTAATGCATTTACAGCCAGGCCTGTACAGAGAAAACTTGAGAGTCATTAGTATGATTTTTAAATACAGAAGTTGATTATGACTATTTTTAATCTGTGATATTGTTCATATAGAGGATTTAATTTCATGCTATTTCCTTGGTCAGGAATTCACCCCCTACTTAAAATCTTCTTGTTATAAAAAAGTAAGGCACAGAAGTGAAAAGTATTAAACACACACGTCTGTTTTCTTTTTTGAAAAAAATTTCTCTTTCACCATATTTTAAGTTCCATTACATATTTTTTTCATATTGATAATCCCTTTGTGATCAGGACTGGGAAAAACACGTCCTCCCACTCCCCAAGATGAAACATACTGGTACATGACAATTCCCCACATAGATCTCATTTGCTATTTACTCTCATCATTGAGCTGAATTCCTTCGAAGTCCAAGAAGAAAACTGCCTTCAACCACTGTAATAATTCCTTAGGGACCATTGACCTGCAACGCTTCTTTCATTTCTAACCATTTTGCATGTTGATCTAATTGTCATAAAAGTAGTGTGCATTAAAACTGCCAGCCAAGAACACGGACTGTTGATTTTTTTCCATGTTCAAATTGCAATGATTCTCTCTTAATTCAGGATGCATGGCATTCATATTCTGTTGTTGTATTTCACCCACATGAGTTAAAATACAAAAGCTTCACATCACTTAAGCAACAGAAGTACTATGCATTGCGAAGTTGGACAGTCTTGTAATAACTCTCTTAAATGTAAAAGAACTTCAAATGACAATAATACTAGGTTAATCCAAGAAGCATTAATGGCCTCCTCCTCACCCACCTTGAAAAGGGAAGCATTCATGCAACTAATTAGTTTACCATAGTAAACAATCCACTGACATTTCAAAGAAGCATTCCTATTGGAGCCTGGAGTAAATATTATGTGGCATGTTCAACTATAAATAGGGTGAATAATGGTTCCCGGCCCAGTTTTAAAATGCTATGGAAAATAAGTGAGCTCCATCTGGGTAGAATGGCTGTTAGCAGCCCTCTCTACACAAGCGTCCAGTTGCCTGGCTCAGGTTCCCTATAGCTGCCGTGGAAACTTGATGATTCATCTCACTTTCCAGCCTGACTCTACCAGGTAGCTAAGAAAGCGAGTGAATGTTTCTCTTGGGAAAAAAACAAAAATGTAGAAGACGAAAGAAAACAAAACTTACAACCGACTCAGAGAGGTGGATTCCATCTCATTTTGAGTGAGTGGAAAAAACAGGGCTTTCTACATAAGCGAATTTTGCAGCCACTTGTAACTTAAACGATTTGAGGAGTTTTGATAAGAAACTCATGTAAGGCTCCACATCATTGTATTACGGACGATCTTAGCCTCAGAGTTCTGTGCACTTAGTGATTTTCTTCCAAACTGCACATCATTTGTAGCAAGCATGAAGCCCAGAATAGAAAAGTGAATGATGAAACAGAATCTCTACGTGGAGAAAACTTCTCAAGCACGCTGGTTTGGGTAAAGCAGAAAAATGGGGCTCAATGTAAGGCCTCATTAAGGAGGGAGTGAGGAGAGGGCTAGAAAGGAGAACCAGTCTTTTTAGGGCTCACCCAGCAGAGCCAATGAAGCAGCTGCCTTTCCAGGATATAAGAGGGGCCCAGAGATTCTCACTTGTCTCATTCCTGAAATTCCAACCGTAAGAGCCACACGTTCAAATTAAGTCTCTCGGTGGAAAGACCCCATTCCTGTGTGTGACACATATTCATCCACTAAGTGCATTGATTCAACATTTCCTATGACCTGTGGATTGTTCTAGAAATGTAATGATGCCAGAAACACGAAAACGTTTTATTTTTTATCTCAAGAAGTTCATAGCCTCGTGGAGTAGAGAGAGAGATAACAACAAATGATGCTTATCAGTTTAGGCTGCTATAACGAAATACCAGAGACTGGGTGGCTTAAACAACAGACATTGATTTCTCACAGTTTCGGAGGCTGGGAAGTCCCAGTTCAGGGGGCCAGCAGTTTCAGTTCCTGGTGAGGCCTCTCTTCCTGGCTTGCAAATGGCCTCCTTCTTTCTGTGTCCTCACATGACAAAGGAAGAGAGCTCTGGTGTCTCTTCCTCTTCTGACAAGGGCATTGATCCCATCATGAAGGTGTTCAATTAAAAAAAAACCAATCAGATGTTCAATTCAAGACATAATTAAGGATGGGAGGAGGGGCATGCCAGTGTATGCTAATAGCCTGGGTGCTATGGTCTGATTGTGTCTCCCCCAAATTCATATGTTGAAATCTAAACCTCTAAATATGGTGGTATTAGGAGATGGGGCCTTTGGTAGGAGCTTAGGTCATGAGGGTGGAGCCTTCACGAATGGGGTTTGTGCCCTTATTAAAGTGGCTCCAGAGAGCTCCCTTACCCTTCTATCATGTGAGGACACATGAAAATGATCCAGGAAGAGGGCCCTCCCCAGAATGTGACCATGCCTTGATCTTGGATTTCCAGCCTCCAGAACTGTGAGAAATAAATTTCTGTGTTTATAAGCCACCTGGTTGGTGCCATTTTTTTTTTTTTTTAATAGCAGCCCAAACAGACTAAGAGTCACACCAGTTACAAGGCCTCCACTGCCCCTCGTGCCTGGGAGGCCCTCAGTGTTTGCCAAAGCCCTTTTCTGAGGGTCGGTCCATGAAATCCCCCAGAATGAGTTTCTTCCTTTGCAATCTGGCCTCTGTTACCCCTAAAGAGATGGCAGGGAGGCTGTAACTAGTATATGACCTCAATTGATGCTCCCAACTTCCAATAGACTCAGAAGAAAAAATATAAAGGGTGACAGCAAAATCATGATAAATGGTCTTCTGCTGGAAGACTACCTCCAAAACTCTTTTCCAGGGCTAACATGCCCCCTGGGCCAAGGCTGCCCCCAGGTCTGTTGCTTCCCTCACATGAAACCTTCCTGGGGTGTGGAGAAGGCTGAGTGTGGTCAGATTCAGGGCCCTGTTGCAGGATGCCCTTGGTAATCCCTGTGCTGGGGAGTTCGTGTCTTCTGCACAGTTATGATTAACTCCCTGCCTTAGGAGCTGATGGGGCAGGGCTGAAACTCACACACCCAGTGAACCCTCTGATCAGAGGATCAGGCTTTAATTCTCTGAAGGTGCCTTGGGACGGAGCATCTCTCTGAGGTTGTTCAAGGTGGTGGCTTTAAATAGTTCCATTTCTGTTTTGGTTTCTGTTGTCTAAGTACATCTGCTTGGGAGAGAGTTCTGGGTGGCAGGGGTGGGCTCAGATACAGACTTCATCCAGGGTTACTCTACACGTGGTGTTTTTTTCTTTTTTTTAAATACACTTACTTATTTATTTATTTATTTAGTTTTTGGCTGTGTTGGGTCTTTGTTGCTGCGTGCAAGCTTTCTCTAGTTGCGGTGAGCAGGGGCTACTCTTCATTGCGGTGTGCGGGCTTCTCGTTGCGGTGGCTTCTCGTTGCGGAGCATGGGCTCTAGGTGCGTGGGCTTCAGTAGTTGTGGTACGCGGGCTCAGTAGTTGTGGCTCACGGGCTCTAGAGTGCAGAGCTCAGTAGTTGTGGTGCACAGGCTTAGTTGCTACATGGCATGTGGGATCTTCCCGGACCAGGGCTTGAACCTGTGTCCCCTGTATTGGCAGGCAGATTCTTTTTCTTTTTTTTTAATGAATTTATTTTCATTTCATTTATTTTATTTTTGGCTATGTTGGTTCTTCGTTGCTGCGCACGGGCTTTCTCTGGTTGCGGCGAGCAGGGGCTACTCTTCGTTGTGGTGCGCAGGCTTCTCATTGCGGTGGCTTCTCGTTGTGGAGCACGGGCTCTAGGTGCGCAGGCTTCAGTAGTTGTGGCACACGGGCTCAGTAGTTGTGGCTGGCGGGCTTTAGAGCGCAGGCTCAGTAGTTGTGGCGCACAGGCTTAGTTGCTACATGGCATGTGGGATCTTCCCAGGCCAGGGATCGAACCCGTGTCCCCTGCATTGGCAGGCAGATTCTTAACTACTATGCCAACAGGGAAGTCCCCACGTAGTGGTTTTGATAAATACCGCACTCTGCCAAGGGCAGGGGCCTTGACGACTGAGGCTGGGGCTGGGGAGCCCTCTCGGTGTCCCGCTCTGGGCTTGGAGCAAGGGCTCCCCCAGCCGTTCCACTCGTCACTGCTGTGCTTCCACGCCAGATCCTCTTCCTGCCACTTCAGCCAGGAAGGAGGTGAGGACGGGAGCACCATTTTTCTGGGAATCCTGACCCATAACATCTCCCTTTGAGATGGATGATGAAGGACAGCCCCTCTTGCCTCCAGAGGATTCCCATCTCAGAATAAACCCCAGATCTCTCGCCATGGCCTCCCAGGTCCTGTGCTCTGTAGCCCCTGTGAGTTTCCCCTCCATCACTCCCTCTGTTGCTTAATCCGTGACAGCCCAGCTGGCTTCTTTGTCAGTCATGGATCCTGGATGGAGTCAGGAGTAATCCTGCCTCAAGGCATTTGTGTTTGGCAAATGCCTTGGCGTCCTTGGCAAGCCTTGCTTGTTTAAGTGCTTTTTATTCAAGTGTCAGCTCCAAGGTCTTATCAGAGACCACCTTACCTGACATACCACCTTCCCTCCTCCCTGCCTTGCCTCTTACTTGGTACCCTCTTCCTGGCTTTGTTTCCTTTCCTAGCTCTTCCTACTGTCTGACATGTGTTGTGTGTTTGATATGATAGCTAAGTGTGTCTCTCCCATCACCCTAATGCAAGCTCCTTGAGAAGAGTTACGTGATATCCCCAGCGCCTAGAACAGTGTGTGGCATATTAGAGGGACAGTCAAAAATATTTTGGAATGTTTGTTGAATAGGTGAGGGCAGTTTTCTCAAAAAAGTACTGTCGCTTCACTGTATACTCACCTCACCTCTGTTCACAGCCACTCACCGCAGTGAAGCCACACCCTTGGCTGGATGATGACTTCTTACATTCATGCAGCCCTTTTCAGCTCTATTTGACTTTCTGAAGCAATTTATGCTATGAAAAGAGTATTATGGACTTTGGAGCCAGATGGGTTTGGCTTTGACGCTATTTCATCGCTTAGCAGCTATGCACCGCTTAGTAGCTATGTAATCCTGAGCAGGTTCTTTCACTTCTCTGGGCCACAGTTTCCATTTTAGTTAAGTTAGTATACTAATACCTCACTCATGGGATTTTTCCAGGAGGGTTAAGTGAGAGAACATATGTGAGGCTCCTGGTCCAGGCTGGGGACCTCCTCAGAGCTCAGTAAATGTTGGCTCTATTGCTTTCTTCCCTCCCTCTTCACACTTCTGTGACTCCACTCTTCCTTTTGCTCATGTCTAGTCACTTCTTTGTGTCCCTTGCACACTTAACTTTATCCTTTTCTCCACCTCTGGAATGACTGTTGCTCCCCAAGACTGTCCTTAGCCTTGTTCTCTTTTTCTGCTACTGTGTGTCCCCCGGGTTATCTCATCCACACCTAGGACCCCAGCTGCCATCGGTATATTGATGATTTAAAATCCCTCAGGCCCCTCCCAGTCCTCCTTCCTGGGCTCCAGACTCCTATTTCCCACTGCCTTCCGACCTCTCCACCTAGATGGCCTTCTGGTGTCTCCAACTTCATGGGTTTCAACTCAACTAATGAACTTCTCTGCTCCCCCAACCACTCTTCCTCCGTCTTAGAGAATGGTACCTTCTCAGACGCTCACTGGAAATTTGTGAGTCGACTTTCACTTTTCTCTCTCCTATGTTCTGTATTACTAAGCCCAGTCATTTCTTATTTATTTATTTATTTTTTATTGAAGTATTGTTGATTTACAATATTGTGTTCATTTCTGGTGCACAGCAAAGTGATTCTGTTATACATATACATACACATTCTTTTCCATAGTCTTTTCCATTCTGGTTTAATACAGGGTATTGAATATAGTTCCCTGTGCTATACAGTAGGACCTTGTTGTTTATCTCTTTTATATATTGTAGTGTGTATCTACTAATCCCAAACTCCTAATTTATCCCTCCCCCCACTCCTTTCCTCTTTGTTAACCATAAGTTTGTTTTCTATGTCTGGGAGTCTGTTTCTGTTTTGTAAATAAGTTCATTTGTATCATTTTTTTAGATTCCACATATAAGTGATATCACATGATATTTGTCTTTCTCTTTCCGACTTACTTCACTTAGTATGATAATCTCTGGGTGCATCCAATGCTGCAAATGGCATTATTTCATTCTTTCTTATGGCTGAGTAATATTCCATTGTAAATATGTACCACATCTTCTGTATCCATTCACCTGTGGATATTTAGGTTGCTTCCATATCTTGGCTATCGTGAATAGTGCTGCTATGAACATTAGACTAAACGTATCTTTTCAAATGATAGTTTTCTCCACATATATGCCCAGGAGTGGGATTGTTGGATCATATGTAAGCCCAATAATTTCTAATTTCTAATTTCTAAATATCCTTTAAACATTTTTACCCTCTGTGCTGCTCTCTTAATTCCAACTCTAATCATTTCTCGCCTCCTTTTGACTGCCTGTATTTTCAACTGGTCTCCCCCTTCAGAGTACTCTCTTTTCTAAATAATCCTCCAGTGTGAACTTTCTAAAATGGGAATGTGGTCATATTATGTCCAATTAAAAACAAAATCCTTGGATTGTTACCTGGTATCTTCAGGTTCAAGTTCAAACTCTTTGGCATGATAGACGACTTTCCATGAATTGGCCCATTCTCAGCTACACTTGCAGCTGCTCCACCCTGCTGGGTTACGACAAGCCCCCCTGCCCTTGCCCAAGCTCTTCCCTTTGCCAGGAACACCCTCGTTTTCCCTTGTCCATTTGGTAAACCCCGCTTAGCCTTGCAGCGCCCAGTATGAACATGACCTCCTCTTTGAAGCTTTGTTGACCTTTCCAAGCTGGGGAAAGTACCAGCCTCTGGAGTCCCTCCCCACCTGCACATGCCCTTCTTGTAAGACTTACCACTCTCCACCATAACCCATTGACTTTCCTGTTTCTCGTGCCGTCTTACAGACTGGAATGTTGCTGAGGCATTCACCTCTGATTCCGCAGCATTTAGCATAGTGCCCGGCCCTCAATAAATAATGGTTGGGTTACTACAGTACACTGGCTCATCCTTTATCTATCTATCTATCTATCTATCTATCTATCTATCTATCTATCTATCTATCTATCTACCTACCTACCTACCTACCTACCTACCTACCTATCTACCTATCTATTTAAGTTTATTTACTTAAAAAATTGAAATATAGTTGATTTACATATTATGTTAGTTTCAGGTGTGTTACATGAAGATCTGACATTTACATGTGCTCTCTCATCCTTTAGCACATTGAAGCTGCTGATAGATTTGGCTTTGCCTTATTCCATCCTGGTCTCCCTATTGCATGTGAACTGGTTCTAGACTTGTTTTAGGCTTCAGTTTTTATTTTTGTTTTTTTTTTTTAGAACTAGCTTGGTTTTTCTCCTGAATCACATTGGAGGGCGTACATTGGACTAATTCATCTGTAAGTTCCTCTTAGACTCTGATGTTATAATCACATCTAGTGGGAATAGAAACTAGGGGCCCCAGAGTCCTGTCCCAGCTCTGCCACTAAGCAGCTCGGACAAGTCACTTAGCCTTGAGCTTTGATTGTCTCTTTTGTAAAATGGAAGAATATTCTTCTACATATTTTTGAAGATTAACCAAGTACTGAAAGTCTCACATGCAAGGCAACCTCTTTAGGGTGTTACGCCACATATTTCTACATTTTATACCATCTTGAAATAAAGAGGGACACGTGTCGCATGGCTGCCTGGTCTTGCTATTTTGAATCAGGAGAGGCCGTATCAAAAATTGTGGGTGAAGTCGTGAGGAAATAATGCAGAGTCCTTAAATAACCCAGAGCATTCAGAACATACCACAAGACTCTCTCAGAGAAGTGGTCTAAGAATCCCTCTTTTGAAACCTGGACAAGCTGAGATGGAATTTTCTGGGGTGGAGCTGTGATGACTGGGACGTGTCTGCCTCATTGGGTCTCTGTGAGCGCTGGGCTGGATGAGTTCAGGGTGTTGCCCTGGAATATTCTGCTGACGTCCTCTTCTGAGGCCATTGATGATCACAGATGAAGATGTCTCTGCTGTGATTTAGAAATCCTGGAAGCCCCCAAAGAATGCTCCAAACATAGAGGCCCAGAAGCTGTCTTGTGTAACAGCTACAGAAATGAACAGAGGGGGCAGGAGACAGGAGCAGGGACAGAGCCTGTATGTGGATAAACCAGTCTCTTTGCATACAGATGGCCATGGACACATGAAAAGCTGTTCCACATCACTAATTATTAGAGAAATGCAAATCAAAGCTACAGTGAGGTATCACCTCACACCAGTTAGAATGGGCATCATCAGAAAATCTACAAACAACAAATGCTGGAGAGGGTGTGGAGAAAAGGGAACCCTCTTGCACTGTTGGTGGGAATGTAAATTGATACAGCCACTATGGAGAAAAGTATGGAGGTTCCTTAAAAAACTAAAAATAGAACTGCCATATGACCCAGCAATCCCACTACTGGGCATATACCCAGAGAAAACCATAAATCAAAAAGACACATGCACCCCAATGTTCACTGCAGCACTATTTACAATAGCCAGGATGTGGAAGCAACCTAATGCCCATTGACAGACGAATGGATAAAGAAGATGTGGTACATATATACAATGGAATATTACTCAGCCATAAAAAGGAACGAAATTGGGTCATTTGTAGAGACGTGGATGGATCTAGAGACTGTCATACAGAGTGAAGTAAGTGAGAAAGAGAAAAACAAATATCATATATTAACGCATATATGTGGAATCTAGAAAAATGGTACAGATGAACCGGTTTGCATGGCAGAAATTGAGACACAGATGTCGAGAACAAACGTATGGACACCAAAGGGGGAAAGCGGGGGGTGGGTGGGGTGGTGGTGGTGGGATGAATTGGGAGATTGGGATTGACATGTATACACTAATACGTATAAAATAGATAACTAACTAAAAAAAAAGTAGGGCAATAAAAAAAAAAGTCTGTTTGAAAAGACTTACTGAGCAACTGTTATGTGTCAGGCTCTCTGTCAAGTTCTGGGAATGCAAAGGTGCATGAGAAATGGCTTGTGCTTGTAGTGGAGGAGCTGGGAGAAACGGTTTCGCATCAGCAGGGTCTGTAGGAGGGGAATACCCCAAGGCAATGTGGTCCTTCCCTTAGTGGATGAACACCACTGAGCGCACTGCAGAAATCAGGGACCAGGCTGCCTGGTGTAGGGTGTACAGGAAGCCTGGCCTGCTCCCCACTCCATGCAGCCCCTTCCCCATAAGTGCGTGACTCTGTTCTCCTGTCTCTACACCGTGGTGGCCTAGCTGCATCCCAGAGGCTCAGAGGCAGAACCACTTGTGTGGTTTGAGCTTCAGGCCCCCCGAGAGAATGTTTGCTCACACGTGTGGTTCTCCTTGATCGACACCAAAGACATTCCCACTTATTACAGATAACTTCCCCTGAAGCCCATATCATTTGACCTTTCACTATTATAGATGCATTCCTTCACATGATCAATGGAGGATCATTTGAAAAGTGAATAATTCTGCAAGTACTAATAATAGCTAACACCTACTGATATTTCCTCCTTGAGACTCTGGTTTAAGTGCTTTACAACTATTAACTCATGTAATTCTCACAACAACCTAATGAGGTAGGTGTTTCTATTTTCCCCATTTTACATATGAGGAAACGGAAGCACAGAGCTATTCAGTAACTTGTCCAAAGCAGGTCCCACAACTAGAAAGTGGTAGATATGAGTTTTGAATCCAGGCAGACTGGCTCCAAATTCATGCTATTAATACTATGCTATTTTAGAAAGAGCAACATTGAGCCTTATTAGCAATTACTTCTTTAAATGACATTAGCTTATATTTAATAAGTATTTATGGTGTTGCAGATACCACACTAAGTGATTTTTATTATTTATTGTTAATAAAACCCAATAGTGTAGGTACCATTATTATTACCGTTTATAGGTGAGGAAAATAAAGATATAACTTGAGGTCACATAAGCAGGAAATATGGAGCCAGGACTTGAAATCAGGTAGTTGAATTCCAAAGCCCATGTGTCCAACAGGACACTAGACTGTGACGTACAATTGGGTGGGAGCATGACGTGGAACACCCAGGAGGAACGTTTCCTCAGGGAGAGAGCGGGCTCTGCAGCATTCCTGGGGAGAAGGGGATGTGGGACAGGATGGAAAAAACCTTTCCTCCCTCCTCGGTTATACCTGGGGCTGACTCTGCCCTCTGTCCAGCTGAGAATTTGTGGGAATACTCTTATCTACTAGAACCTTACTTAATAGACCAAATATTCTATCACTAAACTTTAAAATCAGGAAGGTTAAAGGTCTTCTATCCCAACATCCCACCTAATGCCATATGTAAGTTCCCTGGTAGACGCCAACTCTCCCTCTACTTGTACATTCTCATTCACAGAAGCTCACTGCTCCTCCAGGCAACCATTCCTTTATGAATGATGTGAGGAAATAATGCAGAGCCCTAAAACAACCCAGAGCACTCAGAACATTCCAGAAGACCCTCTCAGAGAAGTGGTCTAAGAATCCCTCTTTTGAAACCTACCTATCATTGCCAAATTAGTGGGCTGAAAATCTGCAGCCCTGTAACTTCTATTTCTACCCCTTGGAGCTAGACAAATTGAACTCCTCTGTTCCTGAGCCCATCTCCTCATCATTTCATAACAGGTCCCTTCACTCTGTGGGCTCTTGACACACCAACTTTCTTTCAGGCAATCCAAAAGATCTCGCGCTCTGCTGCCGCAGGTCCTTTGCTCATGCAAAGGACCAGCCTTTCCTCTGTCTGGAAGGCTTTCACCTCTCTTCCAATTCATTTTGTTAATTTAGACTTTTACTTTCCCTTCAGCTCAGTCATTTTCTCACGGAAGCCCTCCCTAGTTCCTCTGACTTGGTCAAATCTCCCAGTCATAGACTTTCAGAATATCACTGTCTTAGATGAGGTTCTTCAAAAGCAGAGCCTGAGGCAGGGATGTGTGTACTCATGATTTACTGAGAGCGGGAAGGAAGGAAGGGAGGGAGGGAAGGAAGCAAGATAGGGATGGAGAAGTTGCTGCATGGGAATGTGGTGTTATGTTCTGGCTTCAGCCTGATCTGGAGGGGAGCTCTGGAGGGTAGACTGAACTGTAGAGTCTGTCCTACCTTTGGGAAGATGCTGGGGGCTGCTATACTCCCCACTCATGTACTGGTCATGGGCTGTAGGGGTGGGTTAACTTCCAAGCACTTCCTGCAGATGTTGATGGGCAATCCTCTTGAGAAGGTTGTTGCACGTTGAGGCTTTAGATGAAGACTTTGGGGATGGGCTCACCAGCCCAACCAGTAAAAGGTATCTCAGAGGGCTGGGTGGGGCACCAGCCAGAACCTCGTCTTCATAGAATTTGCCCAAGTAAAACTTTTACATTTACATGTGTGATTGTTTGGTCAAAATCTGTCTCTTCCTTTGGAGCGTAATCTCTTTTTAGAGATTGCATCTTTGTTTGTTTATAAGGTTTCCATGTGCCAAGCTCAGGGCTTGTAGATAGACAGTATTCAGTAGGTCCTAGTTGAGTAAATAAATCGATCAACAAAGGAATGGATGAAGCCTACACTTCCTCTTTTGGATGATAACTGTCTCTTTTACTTCCTTTTCTATTTATCAGCTTTTGGACGCTTTCAATTCCATTCTGTCCCACGGACTATCTTCCTTTCTGGCTTCCTTGAATTACACTTTCCATCCTAAGAATCCTACATCCTGGTGGTTAACAAGCCAGGGCTTATAGAGACATTCCTTAAGTGCTTGTTCTCAAGAGTGGGGACCAGCCTGCTTTTGTAACAATGTATAATTGTCAAGAGCCTCAAGGAAAGAGAAAAACACAGCAGTTACCATTTAGATCAAGATTCCCTTGTGTTCTCTTAATGTTGCTTTCTGGGTGTCAGGGGAAACAGTGGTGACATAGTCTTTTTTTATTCTCTTGGAAAGTTCCATGGCCAACTTCCCATTGACCTTTTGCTATATCTCACTACCCTGCCTTATAGTACTATTTAGATGAATGAAGATTTTTATTAATTCTTGCTAATTTGTCCATTGGCTTATTTAATTAGCCAGATCCCACTTGTTGCCATATAGCTTGTTGAAGGGTCAGGGCCCAGAAGCAATGTGATGAGAGAAGGCTAAGCTTTGGTGGTGGAGAAACTGTTTGGAGCCTGAAAGCTTTTAGAAAGTTGAAGGCACTGAGCGCTGGGCAGAGGGGCTTCTATCAGATGATAGGAAGTTCAGAGGCACAAGGAGTCTGGCTTAAATCTAGAACTGGCTCTATCTATTGGACGAGGCAGTAGAGTTCTAATGAGTCCTCTGCTTTGCAGAAGTGTGCGTGTGCGTGTGCGTTTCAGTTAGTCAAAAATATTGGCTGGGATCTACTATCATCGAAGCATTGTTCTAGGCCCTGGGAATATAACAGTGAATGAGATGACAAAGTCCCTGCCCTCAAGGAGAATGCTGTGTGTGTGTGTGTGTGTGTGTGTGTGTGTGTGTGTGTGTGTGTGTGTGTGTGTGTGTGTCTGTGCACATATCCAACCCTGAGATTTGCAGCTCTCTAAATCTGCACCTAAAACACGCATGCTCATCTGAGTTTCCACAACCTCTCCTTCCACATGTCAGAGCAGCATGGTGTTTGGGACAGAGCACGAGGCCAGGCGTGGAAAGAGCTGGTATCCATCCTCGGCTCTGTATGGTCCAGCTGGATCACCTTGGGAAATATACTTCACCTCCCTGAGCCTCAGCTTCTTCATTTATGAAACAGAAGGGTTGGAACAAATGGCCTGCAGCTGTAGAATTCTATGGATGCCTTTACTGTGGGCCTAACTATGTGTTGGGTACCTTTGTGGGATCTCATTGGAGTTCATCTTCTCATTTAATTCTCTGCGGAGCTGGTGTCACCCTTGATTTATAGATGAGGAAGCTGAAGCCAGAGAAGTTGAGTTACTTGCCCAAAGTCACTTAGCAAATTAGTGTTAGAGCCAGGATTAGACCCATTAGACCCAACTCCACATTCAGTGCTATTTGTCGTCGGCACGGCTGACCCTCCTCCACTCCTCAGCCCTCGCCCCATCCTTACATCTGCCTCTCGCCCCACTCGTGTGCCTGCTGTCATCAGGGACTGCAAGGTGGGTGGCTTTGGTGGGGAACCAGGAGACAGAGGTCCCATCAGGACTGGCTCCGAGACTCCCACTGCCATCCTGTTTTCAATGCCTGTCTCTGCAGCTTATCCCATGCTTGTACCAGCGGATCAGAGCGTCAGCGGGGAAGGGAGAGCCCCAGGCAGGAACGCTGAGCACGTGGGAGCAGGATTTAGTGTTGTCAGCGAATCTGACACACACTTAGTGATGTGCGCAATAGTTATATTCTGCAGTAATGAAGAATAAATAGTAAATCGTAACATAAATCTGATTAGTGTTAGATTTTAAAGGTCAAGCTAAGCACTGGTCATTTTAGAAGAAGACCTGGCCACAGTAGGAAATTCTTCATATTCAACTTTCCCCCCAGATTACTCTTGTCCCAGCTCTCACCTTTCCCGATTGTGTGTCCTTGGGCAGTGGTTCATTCAGCTCACTGACCTGCAGTTTCATGACCTATCAAATGGGCACAATAATACTATTTCCTGGGGTTTTGGTAAAGATTAGATAATGCCTGTGGAAGCACTTTGTAAACAGCAAAGTGCCAAACAGATGTTAGTTATTGTGGTGGACGTTGTGCCATCCTAGTGGCTGGGAATATAAGAAAGAAGATACAGGCCTGGCCTGTGAAATGCTGTCTTCTTGAAGCCCTGTGGTTGCATCCAGGCTGCCTTTGACTTGAGTGTTCCCGTTGCTGCAGGTTACATATTTTCCTATTTCTATCACTTCCCTTGGTTAATGGTACACAAAGAGCAGACTGAGTTGATTTAAGGCAATACCTTCTTTCCTCCCGTGCAAAACTTCAATCTCCTAGTGTAGATTTTCCTAACAGCAGCATTCGTTTGTCAGCGACCAAGGGCACAGTACAGAAGCAGAAGCAGAGTAGATGCTGGTGTGGGCTGCTGACGGGGAGGAGAAGCCCCCAGGGTGGCCTGGCCCAGGAGATTAGGAGCGAGGGACCTTGCCCACCTTCGCCCAGATGTAAGGGGTGAGTGTAGCAGAGACTGGCCACTGGCCACTCATAGCAACCGTCCTTCTTCCATTATGCAGAGAGCGCTCAGTCTGAGCTGAGCACATGACCGCCAAGCTCTGTTACACTTAGATGTGGCTTTGCGAATAAGTTCTGTGATGTGAGCAGAAGTGATGCTGTGTGCAGCTTCTGGGCTGTGCCCTTAAAGGGATGAGGTCTTTTTTTTTTTTTAATTTTATTGGAGTAGAGTTGATTTACAATGTTGTGTTAGTTTTAGGTGTACAGCAGTGATTCAGTTATGCATATATTCATTCTTTTTCAGATTCTTTTCTCATATACATTATCACAGAATATTGAGTAGAGTTCCCTGTGCTCTCCAGTAGGTCCTTGTTGGTTATCGATCTTATATCTATCTATATAGTAGTGTGTGTATGTTAATCCCAAACTCCTGATTTATCTCCTCCCCCCACTGACGTTTCCCCTTTGGTAACCATAAGTTTGTTTTTGATATCTGTAAGTCTGTTTCTGTTTTGTAAATAAGTTCTTTTATAGCAATCCTACTCCTGGGCATATATCCAGATAAAACCATAATTCGAAAAGATACGTGCACCCCAATGTTCATTGCAACACTAGCACTAGCTATTTGCAATAGCCAGGACATGGAAACAACTTAAATGTCCATCGACAGATGAATGGATAAAGAAGATGTGGCACATATATACAATGGAATATTACTCAGCCATAAAAAGAAATGAAATGGAGGTATTTGTAATGAGGTGGATGGAGTTAGAGTCTGTCATACAGAGTGAAGTAAGTCAGAAAGAGAAAAACAAATACAGTATGCTAACACATATATACGGAATCTAAGGGGAAAAAAAAAAAAAAAAAAAGGCCATGAAGAACCTAGTGGCAAGACGGGAATAAAGACACAGACCTACTAGAGAATGGACTTGAGGATATGGGGAGGGGGTGGGGTGAGATGTGACAGGGTAAGAGAGTGTCATGGTCATATATACACTACCAAATGTAAAATAGATAGCTAGTGGGAAGCAGCCGCATAGCACAGGGAGATCAGCTCGGTGCTTTGTGACCACCTAGAGGGGTGGGATGGGGAGGGTGGGAGGGAGGGAGATGCAAGAGGGAAGAGAAATGGGAACATATTGTATATGTATAACTGATTCACTTTGTTATAAAGCAGAAGCTAACACACCATTGTAAGGCAATTATACTTCAATAAAGATGTTTAAAAAAAAAAAAAAGAAGATGTGGTACATATATACAGTGGAATATTACTCAGCCATAAAAAGAATGATATAATGCCATTTGCAGCAACGTGGATGGACCTAGAGATTATCATACTAAGTGAAGTCAGTCAGTCAAAGACAAGTATCATACGATATCACTCATGTGTGGAATCTAATTAAAAAAGGACACAAAGGGACGAGGTCTTTACTCAGTCTCCTCCCCTTTCTGTAGGCTGGAATGTTGGCATCATGGCTGGAGCTGTAACAGTGAACTTGGACTATACAATGGAAACTGCCTGCTGAGAATGGCAGAACAACAAGATCAAAAGGGCCAGTGTTGCCAACACCATAGAGACATCGTGAATAGTAATGGATTGCTTACAGTTGGCCTGTCACATGAGGGAGAAACATATCCTATTTTGTTTAAGCCTCTGTTATTTTAGCATTTGTTATAGCGACTGTCTCTTAGTCAGTACAGTGAGAAAGGGTATTTTGTGCCCTGGTAAGGACCGACACTTCCATGCACCATGGGAACCATTTGATGAAGTCGTTGTAATTTAGCGGAATGAGCTTGGATGTCGATACTGAAAGGCTGTTTTGGTGTTGCCACATAATAATTGTTGGGGACGTTATTAACCTCTCTGTGTCTGTTTCCTGATCTGTAAAATAATAATAATAATAGACATAATGGTACCAGCTTCTCACATTTTATTGGGCACATAGCTTGGTTCAGGTGCCACACGTTGTTTGGATTAAGTGAAATAAGAGTCTTAAGTAAACAATACAAATGTTAGTTATTTTAAACTTTGTTATATGTCTATAAGCATTATTATTTAATTTTTCCCATGCTGATTTCTTGTTTATTTCAACTGCTTATGGGCATTGACCATTTCTGAGACTTTGAATCCCCCAAAAGACCTAGTTCAAAATTGAGCACATAATAGATACTTAGTGAATATGTGTTGAAGGCATAGCTTTTTTTTTTAATTAATTTTTTTTGGAGTATAGTTGCTTTACGATGTGTTAGTTTCTACTGTACAACAAAGTGAGTCAGCTGTATGTATACATATATCCCCTCTTTTTTGGATTTCCTTCCCATTTAGGTCACCACAGAGCACTGAGTAGAGTTCCCTGAGCTATACAGTAGGTTCACATTAGTTATCTGTTTTATACATAGTGTCAATAGTGTATATAAGGCATAGCTTATTTTTAAGTGGGGATACTTCTATTCACAGAGTGACATTTTATCTTGATTTAAAAAATTTTAATTGTTATATACATAACATAAAATTTACTATTTGAATCATTTTTAAGTGTACAATTCAATGGCATTAAGTACATTCACAGTGTATAACCATCGCTGCTATCCATTTCCAGAATTTTTCCATCATTCTAAATAGAAACTTCGTACCCACTAAACAGTAACTCCTCATTTCTCCCCTCCTCCAAATCCCTGGTGAACTACTCTACTTTCTGTCTCTATGATATTGCCTATTCTAGGTACCCCATATAAGTGGGATCATACAGCATTTGTCCTTTTGTGTCTGGTTTATTTCACTCAGCATAAATTATCTCAAAGTTCATCCTGTTATAGCACATGTCAGAATTTCATTCCTTTTTAAAGCTGAATAATATTCTATTGCCTGTATATGCCACATTTTGTTTATCCATCCTTACATTGACGGACACTTGGGTTGTTTCCACTGTTTGGCTGCTGTGAATAATACTGCTGTGAACATGGGTGTGCAAGTCTTAATTTGATGTTAAAGCAGCAACTTGGGCCTCACATCTGGAATGGACCCCTGTGTTTCTCTGGGGCAGTGCAGTGCTGGGACGCAGCTCCAGTGTTTCTGTCGGAGGCGTGCTTGGGATATCGGAAGGGTCTTGTGGATGCCTAGTCACGACATCTAGTCCCTGGCACAGCTATGAGAATGTTCACAGTTTGCGGCATCTCCTTACTTTGCACAGAAGGCCTCTAAGGGACGGGAAGAACACAGGGAGGATGACATCGGCGTGGATGGGCACAGCATGTGTTTGTGCAGGTGGATCTCTTCCTGTCCTTTCCTGGATGTGACATGTCCAACCTGCTCTGGGCCGACTGGATGAAGATGTGCATCGATTTGCTGAAGAATCAGAGGTTGGTGTCTCGGAGCTAGAGGTCAGGCTTCCATATCCTGGGACTGTTAGTGCTGTATGTGTTTGGCTGATAAGCCTTTGGTTGTTGGCCGTCTGTTGTAGACGCAGAAGCTGATGACTCTGAAGGCATGTTACGGCAGAAGAATGCGCGGGGAATGTGGCCATTACTCCGGCTCCTGAGAAATGCAATCAGGAGGATTCTTACTTAGGTCATGTAGCTCCGAAGACACAGCTCCCCAGGCCTGCAGGTTTTATACCAGCTGCCAGTGACTTCTCCAATCTGTGTCAACAGAGAAAGCACTGCACGGCCCTGAAGTCTCTCACATTGATCCTGCCGTCTGTGAGATCAGATTCCAGGATGATGGAATTTTGAACATCTTTGAGTCTCAGACGAAGTCAGATGAGGACAGTACAGGCAGGTATTCTCATATGACCTTGGTTTTGGGATCTGTCCCTCTGAGTTTCAATCATTCGGTAAAAATTCAGATCCTTTCATGCATTGTGGTTGTAAACTGTTTGTGTTTACTGCTTGCTAGACTGTGTAAAAACCCTAATAAGACACACTAAGAAAAATAAGGATGTTGGGCTGTTAGGAAACAAAGGACTTAAATTTCATTTTTTGGTTAACTGTACAAATAAAAGAGTTTATGGAACGCTATAGCTCCAAACCCAGTGCCTGGGCTGCAATGCCCTCATTTTTGTTGCTTGCTGGGTTTCTAAAAATTTAACTAGTTCCCTCTCTTTCTCTCTCTCTCTCTCTCTTAAAAATTAAACTATAGTTGATGTACATTATTATATAAGTTACAGGGGTACAATATGGTGATTCACAATTTTTAAAGGTTCTACTCCATTTATAGTTATTATAAAATATTGGCTATATTCCCCACATTGTACAATATATCCTTGTAGCTTATTTTATACCTAACAGTTTGTGCCCCTTAATCCCCTACTCCTATGTTGCCCCCCCCCGCTTGCCTCTCTCATGTTTCTCTCTCTCTTTTTTAATTGCAAAAGAAATATCTGCATATTGCCTTAGCCTAGGAAACAAGAGCTTGAATGAAAGTGCTGTTGCATCATCGGGAGGTACAATGCCAAGGTGGCCAGAGTGAGGGAATTGGAATTGCAGAGGCTGGGAGGAATGGGAAGCAGATATAAGGTGGGGCGTTACTTCACAGAGACACAGAAGGTGACTGCTGCTTCACGGATGGATCTAGCCAGTTTCTCAGCCCCATGTGTTGGCTCTGGACGAGATATGCAGAAATGCCATACCCTTGAGCAGTGTCTCTGGGGACGAGTGAGGAATAAATTTATTTGTTGGCTCCCTCCCATCTCCTGTGTTTCCATACGGTGAAGTTCACCTACAGGGCATTATTTCCCCTGCACTCCCAGGTTGCCCCCCTGACCCCTTAGCGGCTGCAGAGAAGTCAGACCCCAGGGTGTGGTACTTCATCTGAAGCAGTGGGAGGAGCCAGAGATGCTGGCCATTTACTTCACCTGGTGGAACCAGTGTGTTACAAGGGCAGCAGGTGAGTGGGGCAAGCATCAGAGGTCTAGGAGAGAGCTGAAGCTAGAGAATCCAAGGCAGCCCCTAAGATGTGTTGATACAGACATGGCAGACATTGAAGCAATACTAAAGAGTATTAATAAGTTTCCCTTCCATTGCAGACCTTCAAGTCACTGTCTGTAGTTTGCCACAATATCCCACGTGTACCAAACTCTCATCTATGTTGATAAGATTGTATTTTTGCTGCTTGTAGCAAACCCCCCAGATATGTGGCTTAGACAAGATAGAGACTTATTTATAAAAGTCAGAGGAAGCCGGGAAGGCAAGAGGAAGGCAGACCAATGGCAGCTTGCTGGTTATCATTGTGTTCCATTGTATGTAGCATGGCTTCTATCCTCAAAGTTGCTTTATGTTTTCAAAATAGTTACTGGAGCTCCAGCCAGTTCCAGGCCAAAAGGAAAAAGAAAGAACAAAAAGAGGTGCTCTCCTAGCTGAGTGAACCCCATTTAAGCAGTTTTCTCAGAGGCCCTGCCTAATAATGTCCACTTATGTCTCATTGGCCATCCCTAACTGCAAAGGAGCTGGGAAATAAGGCCTACTTGGCAGGTACCCTGCAGCCCGGAATAAAATCAGGGTTCATTTAGTAAGAATAAAGGAAAGAATGAGTACTGGGTAGACAGCTAGCAGCTTCATTTTACACAAATTCAACACCTTGCTTGTAAAAATTTAGTGCATCTTGGGTATTGCTCCAAAGTAATGCATGTAAACTTACTTCATTAATTTGAATACCTGCATTGTATTTTATTGTGTGGAAATACTAAAATTGACTTAACATGTCCTCTGTGGGTAGATACTTAAATTATTTCCAATATTTTGGCTATTATAAACTGTGCTGCAGTTAACATCCTTCTACATATGTATTTACTCATTATTTGAGTATATGTCTCCAGGATAAATTTACAAATGAGGAATGGCTGGGTTAAAAGGGTAACTGTAATTTACATTTTACCATATATTGTCAAATAGCTTTCCAAGGTGTTGGCATTAATTTATATTCTACCCAACAGTATATGAGTGCTTATTGCCTTTCAGATAAGCACTGTGAAAATAATACAGATAACACCGTGTATTATTAACCTTTATGACTCCCTCCAACTTGATAGGTAACAATGGTATCCCATCAATTTGAGTTTTACTCATTGTGACATTAACTTTTTAACTGATCTTGGAAGTTGTCAATTTTACCCGTTTCCTTGTCCTAAAGCAGTTTAGGTCAATGGGTATTCATGTTACTCTTAAGATTCAGAAGGAAAGATTAAAATTTTCAATTTACAGTCCATTCTAGTGGATTAAAAAATTTTTATACATGTTAAAAATAACAGTTTTATTGATATATAATTCACGTACCATAAAATTCACCCTTTTAAAGTGTACAATTCAATGGTTTTTAGTATAGTCACAGAGTCGTGACTCTATTATCTAATATCAGAATATTTTCTTCATCCCCAAAAGAAACCCTGGACCCATTAACAGTCACCCCCATTCCTTACCTCTCACAGTCACTCATCTACTTTCTGTTTCTGTAGACTTGCCTATTTATCTATTCTGGACATTTCGTATGAGTGGAAGCATACGGTGTGTGGGCTTTTGTGACTGGATACTTTCACCTGGCGTAATGTTTTCAAAGTTCACCCATGATGGAGTATGGATCAATGCCTTGTGCCTTATTTTATTTTGGTAAAATATACATAACATAATATTTATCATTTTAATCATTTGTAAGTGTACAATTAACTGGCATTAAATAATGCATAGCGTTGCTTACCCATCACCACTATCTATACCCCAAACTTTTTCATCATCCTCAGGGTCAATTCTGTAACCATTAAACAGTAACTCCCCTTTCTACCTCCCCCAGTCACTGGTAACCTGTCTCTGTCTCTGTGAATTGCTTATTTTGGGTACCCCATATAAATGGAATCATGCAGTAGTTGTCCTTTTGTGTCTAGTTTATTTCATTAGACCATGATTTTTCAAGGTTCATCCATTTTGAGGCATATATCAAAGTTCTGTTCCTTTCTGTGGCGGACTAGTATCCCTTGTGTGTATATAACACATTTTGTTTATCCATGAATCTGTTGCTAGACAGATTGTTTCTACCTTTTGGCTCTTGTGAATAATGTTGTTAAGGACATTGGTTTATAGATGTCTATTTGAGTTCCTGCTTTCAACCCTTTTGGATATATACCTAGGAGTGGAGTTGCTAGGTCATAAGGTAGTTCTATGCTTTACTTTCTTAGAAAGCACAAACTTTTCCACAGTGGCCACACCATTTTATATTCCCCTCAGCAATGCATGAAGTTTCTAACTTCTCACGTTCTCACCAACACTTGTTATTTTCCATTAAAAAAGAATTATAGCCATCCTAGTAGGCGCAGGTGTGAAGTGAGGTGTGCATTTTCCTAATAAGTTAATGATGTTGAGTGTTTTTTCATGTTCTTATTGATCACTTGTATATCTTCTTTGGAGAAGTGTGTATTCGGATCTGTTGCATTTTTTTTTTTTTTTTTAAACGTTGAGGGTTGACAGGCAACCAGATCTGTATTTTATTTATTTATTTATTTATTTATGGCTGTGTTGGGTCTTCGTTTCTGTGAGAGGGCTTTCTCTAGTTGTGGCAAGCGGGGGCCACTCTTCATCGCGGTGCGCGGGCCTCTCACTATCACGGCCTCTCTTGTTGTGGAGCACAGGCTCCAGACGCGCAGGCTCAGTAATTGTGGCTCACGGGCCCAGTTGCTCCGTGGCATGTGGGATCTTCCCAGACCAGGGCTCGAACCCGTGTCCCCTGCATTGGCAGGCAGATTCTCAACCACTGCGCCACCAGGGAAGCCCCTGTTACATATTTTTAAATTGGGTTATTTGTCTTTTAATTGTTGAGTTGTAAGAGTTCTTTATCTTTCTGGATAGAAGTCACTTGCAAAATGTATAAAAAAATGTACGATCTGCAAATATTTTCTCCCATTCTGTGGTTTTTTCCACTTTCTTGATGGTGTCCTTGACGCACAAAAATTTTAAATTTTGATGAAGTCCAAGTTATTTAGTTTTTCTTTTGTTGCTTGTGTTTTTGGTGTCATATTTAAGAAACCATTGCTTAATCCAAGATCGTTAAAATTTATTCTCATGTTTTATTCTAAAAGATTAGAGTTTTAGCTCTTATATTAAGTCTCTAATTCATTTTGAGTTAATTTTTATATATGATGTGAGGTTGGGGTGAAACATTTTAAAAATCATCTTTATAAAACAAGAAGTTCTTCATTACATTTAAATGGTATACATCCTCCCTTAGCTTTAGCTTATTTTCCTTCAGTGGAGAGTTCTTCATTCATTCACGTACTCAACTAATATTTATTGAGCAACTGCTTTGTGCCAGGCTCCAGTATAGAAGAATGCAAAGGGGAATAAGGACTAGTCTCTATTTTCAATGAGCTAACAGTGGAGAAGGAACACAGACAAGGCAACCAATAACTATTGGATGCTGTGGCAATAGGAGGGGCACTTAATTCATCTTGAGAAGGTCGGGGGAATGTTTCTCTGGAGAAATTGTGATTGACTTGAGCATTGAAGAATGAGGTCAAGCTTGTCAGGGGGAGAAGTGCGGTGGGGGAGAGATAGCATTCCAGGTAGAGTGAAAGCACATGTAAAGAAAGTCATGGAGCCCATGAGGAACTGTGGTACGTGTGTAGACAGCAACATGAGGTTGTTATTATGTGAAGTACCATATTAGGGGTCTGTATTACAATTCTGGCAGCTAAAAAACAAAGGTGAGTAGACCTTGTTCCTGGAGGCCTTTGTTACTATACAGATAAGAAGTTATGAGAGGCTCAACTCTCATAATCAGGGGCAATGGAAGTGAAGCAAGAGGTAGATTCAAGGAATATTTCAGAATATTGAACTGATGAGAGTTGATGATGGATGAGATTTGCCAGTGAAAAGGAAGAGAGGCCTAGCATTATAGCTCTGGGAAACTGGGGGGACAGGGGTGCAGTTAATTCACTGAAATGATGAACTTAGTTAGGGACCTAAATATTGTAAACATCTACCACATTTTAAGTAAACCTGGGCCAGGTCCAAAGCTTTCAAAAGGCTTCAAAGATGCTTAAGTGTTCTACTCTTCCTTCAAAGACCAATTCAATTTCTTCCATCTGAGCTCTGGAATTAAGGTGTTTCTTATACCATTGCTAACACATTACTGGATCAGGCTCATGTTCCTTTCCCTCCCTCCCTCCCTCCCTCCCTCTTCCCCTAATTCCCTTTCTTTTCCAATACTCTTTTGCAAGTTTGTATCGAGCTAGCCTATTGCAGGCAGGGGAAAGAAAGAACCCAGGACTTTCCAGCACTGCTTGTTTGCTCCCTGGGCTGCGGTTCCTCTGTATGTTGGGGAGTGCACCAGATCCCAGAGGGTACAAAGGAATTTGCTTTCCTGCTGGTTCCCTTGGTAAGAGCACTGCATGGAACAAGCAGATGCCTCATAAGGAGGAAAAGCTGTTGCTGGAATAGGAAATGCGGATAATTGGCATGCTTCCTTCATCTGCCAATGCTGCCCTGAAAACAAGCCTCCACGGAGCACAGCTTTTCCGCAGTGCAGCTGTGGCTCCCAGCACGCAGAGTCTGTTCTCTGGGAATTAGAAACACATTGATCAGAGCTGTAAAAGCTGATGGCTAAAAACAGTCCAACTGCATATGTCATCTGACAGTTCAGTCGATGGGGCCGTCAGGGTGGTGAGCGAGCCAGCTTTTTGCTGCTGCTTTTGCTTTGCTGTGACCCCACTTTTCAATGGCAAGATAATGGGCACCTGCGCTTCGTCTTCAGGCCCGAGAAACCCAGGGAGCGGGGAGTCAGTGCAGGTTGGTCTCCTTTGCTAGGGTGCAAGCTGTTGGAAGTCAGGGGCGTGGAATTTAATTTTGCATTTCCCGTAGCACCTAGCAGTATTCTTCCAGGAGAAAAGGTAGGTCACGTCATTCCCCCAAGTGCCTTCTGGGAAGGCTGCAGCTTGGCTACATCCTTGACCCTCTCTTCCCTGGCTCACCCTCAGGTGAGCTTGCGGGACTTGGAGCAGGCCTTTGGGCCACCACTTTTCCGGGATCTCTAGAGACAGCGGACAAAGGACTGCCTTCTCCCTGGTATCTGGGGAGGGCTGAGGGACTGGTTGAAGAGGGGAGAACCTGCTTCGCCTTGGGACCTGGGACAAACACTGACATTTTATAGTTGCCCAGGAGGCTGAAGTTGGAGAACTCTTGCCTACAGGAGTTCTCTCACCTGGAGGTCCTGATGACGCCGTTGGGAACACCCCCTCCACGAGCCTCAGGTGAGTGGTACTGATTTGCTGGCTTGTTCACCGAAGGCCCACCTTCAACCCTTAAGTGGTTTGCTCGTGTACCAGAGCCCACAACGGCCTGACTTGTCTGCCTGCAGGGCTGGGGTCGGGGTATGGGACACAAAATCAGGAACAGGCCAAGAAAGAACCACAGCCACTGGATACAAAAGCCAAGGTGGCTCTGTCCAAAGCAAAGCTCTTTCTACAGACAAGGTAAGAAAGAACTTTAACCAAAAAGAATCATGAAAATTCTTAAGGAGATAAAATTAGACCTTTAAAGAGGCTTTCTGGAACTAAAGAACTCTGGTTTTTGAAGAAATTCAATTCAATAGATGTATTCCGAGCTCTTATTACTGTTTTAAAAACCTTATGCTGAGTGCTACGAGGAGTACAGCGATGACCGAGATTACCCCTTTGCTCAGGGAGTTTACAGTCTATTGAAGAAAAAGTTATATGTAACTAGACGTGGTGCAAAGGAGGGTGACATGAGAGCTTATATGAAGTAGGAATAAAGTGTTTTTGCACGTAGAAGGAGCCATTAGTTCTAAATGGCAGATGAGAGAAGCTTCACGGAGGGAACACTTTGCCAGCTGGGCGGTGGGAGATGGAAGGGTCTCAGCCTGGGGGAAGGGCGGGCAGGTCAGTGAATGCAGAGCTCTGGGAGCAGAGCATTGAGGCCGAGGGGTGTCGTGGAGATGAGGTTGGAAGGTGGTGAGGAGTCACATCAGAGGGTCTTGGATGCCATATTGAGAAAAAAATTTTTTTAATTAATTAATTAATTTCTTTTTGGCTGTGTTGGGTCTTTGTTTCTGTGCAAGGGCTTTCTCTAGTTGTGGCAAGCGGGGGCCACTCTTCATCGCGGTGCGCGGGCCTCTCACTATCGCGGCCTCTCTTGTTGCGGAGCACAGGCTCCAGACGCGCAGGCTCAGTAGTTGTGGCTCACGGACCTAGTCGCTCCGCGGCATGTGGGACCCTCCCAGACCAGGGCTCGAACCCGCGTCCCCTGCATTGGCAGGCAGTTTCTCAACCACTGCGCCACCAGGGAAGCCCCCATATTGAGAAATTTGAGGGCCGTGGTGGTGGATGAACAAAGCAAGACCTAGGCCACCCCTGAGGGGTTTCGCGGGGGTAGAAGCAGCGTGAAGGACCCGGACTTGGGCTCAGGCCGCACTCAGGGTTCAAGGGCTGTTGTCTCCCTCTCAGCTGGTGGCCCTTCTGTTCTGGCATTGCTGATGTAAAAAGAGAAATGTCCTGAGAACTAGGAATCATGTATGTAAAGTGTGTTTGGTACATCGTGGCCTCTCGGTGTAGGTCTGCTGCCTGAATAAACAGCCCAGGGAGAGGCTTGGGTATGATAGAGTCAGGTTATAGTCGGCGTATTTGAGGCTGAAAGTAGCTTGTGTGAGTTGCCTGGGCCAGTCAGAATTCCAGTTCAGATTCGAGCCCAGAGCCCACGTTCTGCCCCTTGAATAGCACTGCTCCGTGGAGACAGAGGCCGACGCAGAGGGGTTTATAACCCGTGTGTGTTGCTGTCTTTGAGGAGTTTACCATCTGGCCTCTTTAACACGGGAAGTTGGCCTTCGAAGCAGAAGCTGCCTCCGGGCTGTGGTGCTAGTGAAATCAGAGGAGGACCAGTCCCTGAGAGAGGCTGTGGTGATGGGGGGCGGGGGGGCTTTCCTGGAGGCAGCCGACCTCCCCGTGGACTTGGCTGAAGAGAGGGAGTTCCAGGGTGGTGGGTACGCTGAGGTGCTGCCCCGAACCCGTTTTAGGAACGAGGGACTTACTCCTTCAGCTGCTGGACGTGCTGTGGGAAGATGGCCCTCAGCTGTCACCCTCTGGCGATTGCCTCAGCTGAAGAGAACTGCCTCACTCACTCAAGGTCCCGTCTCCTTCCAGAGGAAGTCCCTGCTCAGTGACTGACCAAGGCCGGGTGATAGACCTGTCCTCTTCCCCAAGCTGGGACAACTTGGAAGGTTAGCTCAGCCCTCAAGCTCTCTGTAGGGTCGGTCCAGTGACGTCCTCCTTGGGGCTGCATCACAGCTCAGCCTCTCCCTCTCCTGCTCCTCCTTTCCTGGTCTTTCCACAGGTGCTGACCCAAGAGCATCCCTAACAGACATCTGCCTGCTAATCCTTGTCTCCGCTGGCTTCTTGGAGAATCCCCTCTATGACATCTGGGTTCAGAGGATAACTCGTAGCTTTGGGCTGCAGCTGAGCCTACATGGTTCAGACGTTCCCTGGGTGCTGTGTGGTGAGAGGGCAGAGGTCAACGTAGAAGGTTGATGGGTCCCAAGAGCCCACCCGTGCGTGCTCTTCTAGGACCTGGGGCCTGTCCCTGCCCCCCACCTTCTGCCTACCCCCTTAAAATTCTTGTCTGGGATGGACACATCCCTTAATGCCTGGTGGGACAGAGCTGAGTGTGCGTGGGTGGTAGACAGTGGCTGGTGGGGATGGGAGGGGGATGGGAGGGGCGTCAAGTGGGGGAGGTACCATCTTCTAAACGCCTTTGCAGCTGCTCTGTCGCATGGAGAGAGGAGCAGAGCGTGGAGAGGATAGTTAGGAGGGACTGGCTGGGAATGAGGTTCCGTGTTGAGTGGGAAGGGAAATTCAAGCCTGGGGAGGACCCCTAAGTGGTCTCAGTCTTTCTAACCTGTGCCCACTTTTGATGGATGTAAAAACACCTGCTCGAAAGGATCACTAATATGCAGAACAGAGAGCCCAACATCTGCAAATCTCCAACCAGGAGAGTTCCATTGGGATTGATTTTCAGTCGTTTGGATGATGAAAGAAGCTTTATGCACACAAAATTCTAATTTGTAAAACTGAGACTCCCCATTGGAAACGCTGTCTTAGTAGAGCACAGCAGCCTGAGGTTGTGTCGATATGAAGCCGGAACGTCTGATGGGCTGGGGCTGTGGGTGCCCCGTTGGTGCTGAGCAGCTCCTGGAACTCAGGGACCCCAGGAACCCTCTTGCACACTAGTGACAGGAGGGCACATGCTTGACAAAATCTCTCCGGCTGCCTGTGGCTGTACACACACACACACACACACACACACACACACACACACACTTTCCAGTGAGTTTTCTGAGTGGCTCTCTGCTCCTTGTCTGGCCAAGTTCTCATGGCCAAGTGTTGGCCAGTTGGAAAGTCAAGACCCAGCAGGGGACTGGCTCCCATATACCACCCTCTGACAGTTCTTCCTCAGATGCCGAGAACCTTGTATTGAAAGTGTCTGGCCTGGTTCCATGAATGCACGGGGGCTTGTTTCCCCGTCTCTTCTCATTTTCAGGGCAGTGAAGGAGCTGGTGTACATTCTTTAATAAGGAGGTCACAGGCTCAGAGCTAGGTTGGAGAAAGCTTTGGCTTTTGTACCTCTGGCGAGTCCTAGCAGCAGCGACAGAAAGGGCAGACTGGGGGCAGAGAGGCTGGTTGGGACGCTCTTGTCATCCATCCGACCAACCAGTGGTCACGAGGAGCCGAGCTGGAAGGGTGGCAGTGGGACTGGGAGAGAGGATCATTTGAGACACGCTGGAGGCAGAGTGGGGGGGAGGTAACAGTGGCTCCAACAGGGAGAAGTCCGGTTTCAGCCCCGAGGGAATGGTGGCTGACGAAGCTGTGAAAAGAAACTAGGAAGTTAGTTCTCACAAACCCGATGAGACAGTCTTCAAAAATAGATCTGGTTTCGAATTCTAGCTCTGTTTACTACTAGCTGTGTGCGAACCATTGCATAGACAAGTGTGATTTGTTGTTGGTTTTTAATTTGTAAAATCTAGGATGACAATGATCACTTCATAGAGTTTTTTATTGCAAAGAATAAATGGAGGGAGAAAATATCACAAAGCCTTTACCGTAGGCCAGTACACATCACACGCCGATGGTAGTGACTGGATAGAGCCTGATTAGCACAACTTACGAGGCTGTAGCAGGGAGATGGTCCTGTAGAGGAGAGAGGACAGTTCTAGCTGAGCTGCTTGGGGAAGGGAAGACCCATGGAGGACTCGAGAATTTACACTGGTGTTTCTTCATGACTTTGATATTAAAGGGGTTCGACTTTCCCAAGCACAGAAATGAATTTATTTAGAAAACAGTCTCTTATTTTTCAGAGTAGATACAAATGACAAGCGTGAATACTGTTGATAATCTCTTTCATACTTACATAAGGTTGAAATTATTTTCTTTCATTTCCATTATAAGAACAGCTGAGCTTTTTTTTTTAAACATCTTTATTGGAGTATAATTGCTTTACAATGGTGTGTTAGTTTCTGCTCTATAACAAAGTGAATCAGTTATACATATACATATGTCCGCATATTTCTTCCCTCTTGCATCTCCCTCCCTCCCACCCTCCCTATCCCACCCCTCTAGGTGGTCACAAACCACCTAGCTGATCTCCCTGTGCTATGCGGCTGCTTCCCACTAGCTATCTATTTTACGTTTGGTAGTGTATATATGTCCATGCCACTCTCTCACTTTATCCCAGTTTACCCTTCCCCCTCCCTGTATCCTCAAGTCCATTCTCTAGTAGGTCTGCCTCTTTATTCCCATCTTGCCCCTAGGTTCTTCATGACCATTTTTATTTTAATTTTTTTTAGATTCCATATATATGTGTTAGCATGCAGTGTTTGTTTTTCTCTTTCTGACTTCATTCTGTATGACAGTCTCTAGGTCCATCCACCTCACTACAAATACCTCAGTTTCGTTCCTTTTTATGGCTGAGTAATATTCCATTGTATATATGTGCCACATCTTCTTCATCCATTCATCTGTTGATGGACATTTAGGTTGCTTCCATGTCCTGGCTGTTGTAAATAGAGCTGCAATGAACATTTTGGTACATGACTCTTTTTGACCTATGGTTTTCTCAGGGTATATGCCCAGTAGTGGGATTGCTGGGTCGTATGGTAGTTCTATTTGTAGTTTTTTAAGGAACCTCCATACTGTTCTCCATAGTGGCTGTATCAATTTACATTCCCACCAACAGTGCAAGAGGGTTCCCTTTCCTCCACACCCTCTCCAGCATTTATTGTTTCTAGATTTTTTGATGATGGCCATTCTGACCGGTGTGAGATGATATCTCATTGTAGTTTTGATTTGCATTTCTCTAATGATTAATGATGTTGAGCATTCTTTCATGTGTCTGTAGGCCATCTGTATATCTTCTTTGGAGAAATGTCTATTTAGGTCTTCTGCCCATTTTTGGATTGGGTTGTTGGTTTTTTTGTTATTGAGTTGCATGAGCTGCTTGTAAATCTTGGAGATTAATCCTTTGTCAGTTGCTTCATTTGCAAATATTTTCTCCCATTCTGATGGTTGTCTTTTGGTCTTGTTTATGGTTTCCTTTGCTGTGCAAAAGCTTTTAAGTTTCATTAGGTCCCATTTGTTTATTTGTGTTCTTATTTCCATTTCTCTGGGAGCTGGGTCAAAAAGAATCTTGCTGTGATGTATGTCATAGAGTGTTCTGCTTATGTTTTCCTCTAAAAGTTTGATAGTGTCTGCCCTTACACTTAGGTCTTTAATCCATTTTGAGTTTATTTTTGTGCATGGTGTCAGGGAGTGTTCTAATTTCATACTTTTACATGTACCTGTCCAATTTTCCCAGCACCACTTATTGAAGAGGCTGTCTTTTCTCCACTGTATATGCTTGCCTCCTTTATCAAAGATAAGGTGACCATATGTGTGTGGGTTTATCTCTGGGCTTTCTATCCTGTTCCATTGATCTATATTTCTGTTTTTGTGCCAGTACCAAACTGTCTTGATTACTGAAGGTTTGTAGTATAGTCTGAAGTCAGGGAGCCTGATTCCCCCAGCTCCATTTTTCGTTCTCAAGATTGCTTTGGCTATTCGGGGTCTTTTGTGTTTCCATACAAATTGTGAAATTTTTTGTTCTAGTTCTGTGAAAAATGCCAGTGGTAGTTTGATAGGGATTGCATTGAATCTGTAGATTGCTTTGGGTAGTAGAGTCATTTTCACAATGTTGATTCTTCCAATCCAGGAACATGGTATATCTCTCCATCTATTTGTATCATCTTTAATTTCTTTCATCAGTGTCTTATAATTTTCTGCATACAGGTCTTTTGTCTCCTTAGGTAGGTTTATTCCTAGATATTTTATTCTTTTTGTTGCAGTGGTAAATGGGAGTGTTTTCTTAATTCCACTTTCAGATTTTTCGTCATTAGTGTATAGGAATGCAAGAGATTTCTGTGCATTAATTTTGTATCCTGCTACTTTACCAAATTAATTGATTAGCTCTAGGAGTTTTCTGGTAGCATCTTTAGGATTGTCTATGTACAGTATCATGTCATCTGCAAATAGTGACAGCTTTACTTCTTCTTTTCCGATTTGGATTCCTTTTATTTCTTTGTCTTCTCTGATTGCTGTGGCTAACACTTCCAAAACTATGTTGAATAATAGTGGTGAGAGTGGGCAACCTTGTCTTGTTCCTGATCTTGGAGGAAACGGTTTCAGTTTTTCACCATTGAGGACGATGTTGGCTGTGGGTTTGTCATATATGGCCTTTATTATGTTGAGGAAAGTTCCCTCTATGCCTACTTTCTGCAGGGCTTTTATCATAAATGGGTGTTGAATTTTGTTGAAAGCTTTCTCTGCATCTATTGAGATGATCATATGGTTTTTCTCCTTCAATTTGTTAATATGATGTATCATGTTGATTGATTTGCGTATATTGAAGAATCCTTGCATTCCTGGGATAAACCCCACTTGATCATAGTGTATGATCCTTTTAATGTGCTGTTGGATTCTGTTTGCTAGTATTTTGTTGAGGATTTTTGCATCTATGTTCATCAGTGATATTGGCCTGTAGTTTTCTTTCTTTGTGACATCTTTGTCTGGTTTTGGTGTCAGAGTGATGGTGGCCTCGTAGAATGAGTTTGGGAGTGTTCCTCCCTCTGCTATATTTTGGAAGAGTTTGAGAAGGATAGGTGTTAGCTCTTCTCTAAATGTTTGATAGAATTCTCCTGTGAAGCCATCCGGTCCTGGGCTTTTGTTTGTTGGAAGATTTTTAATCACAGTCTCAATTTCAGTGCTTGTGATTGGTCTGTTCATATTTTCTGTTTCTTCCTGGCTCAGTCTCGGAAGTTTGTGCATTTCTAAGAATTTGTCCATTTCTTCCAGGTTGTCCATTTTGTTGGCATGTAGTTGCTTGTAGTTATCTCTCATGATCCTTTGTATTTCTGCAGTGTCCGTTGTTACTTCTCCTTTTTCATTTCTAATTCTATTGATTTTTCTCCCTTTCTTTCTTGATAAGTCTGGCTAATGGTTTATCAATTTTGTTTATCTTCTCAACAAACCAGCTTTTAGTTTTA
This sequence comes from Eschrichtius robustus, assembly GCF_028021215.1. NCBI lineage: Eukaryota > Metazoa > Chordata > Mammalia > Artiodactyla > Eschrichtiidae > Eschrichtius > Eschrichtius robustus. The sequence continues at coordinate 18,803,720 of NC_090840.1, forward strand.
TTGATCTTTGCTATTGTTTCCTTCATTTCTTTTTCATTTATTTCTGGTCCGATCTTTATGATTTCTTTCCTTTTGCTAACTTTGCAGTTTTTTTGCAGCTGAGATTTTTATTTAGCTATTTATTCATGTATCATTGACATATAACTTTAGTTTCAGGTGTACAATATCATGATTTGATATTTATATGTATTGTGAAATGATCACCACAATATGTCTAGTTAACATTCATCACCATTAATAGGTGCAATTTTTTTTTCTTCTGAGAACTTTTGATTTGTTCTTTGCAACTTTCAAATGTACTATAAGATAGTATTCTTAACTATAGTCACCAGGCTGGACATAATATTCCCCATGACTTATTTACTTTATAACTGGAAATTTTTGCTTTTTGGCCCTGTTCATTCATTTTGTCCACCTCCACCCCCACCTCTGGGAACCACAAATCTGGTCTGTTTCTATGAGGCTTTTGTTTTTGTCTTTAAGATTCCACATATAAGTGAGAGCATATGGTATTTGTCTTTGTCTGGCTTATTTCACTGAGCATAATGCCCTCAAGGTCCATCCATGATGGTTGCAAATAGTGAGATTTCATTCTTTTTTTATGGCTGAATAATATTCCACTGTATGTATACGTGTATGTATATAGATACCACATCTCTTTATCCATTCATCTGTTGGCAGACAGTTTATTTCCATGTCTTGGCTATTGTAAACAATGCTGCACTTAACATAGGGATGCATACATCTTTGAATTAGTGTTTTTGTTTTGTTTGAATAAATACCCAGATTTGGAATTGGTAGTTTTATTTTTAATTTTTTGAGGAACCTCCATATTTTTTTCCATAGTGGCTGCACCAACTTACATTCCCCACAATACTTCCCAAGGATTCCCTTTTCTCTACATCCTTGTTGACACTTGTTATTTCTTATCTTTTTGGTAATAGCCATTCTAACAAGTGTGAGGTGATATATCACTGTGGTTTTGATTTGCTTTTTCCCTGGTGATTAGTGATATAGAGCATCTTTTCGTATACCTGTTGACCATCTGTATGTCATCTTTGGAAAAATGTTCAGATCCTCTGCCCATGTTTTAATCAGATTTTTTTTTGCTATTGTGTTGAATTGATATATTTATATATTTTTGCATATTAGCCCCTTACCAGATATATGATTTGCAAATATTTTTTCTTATCCAGTAGGTTGCCTTTCACTTTGTTGATGGTCTCTTTTGCTGTGCAGAAGCTTTTTAATTTTATGTAGTCCCATTTGTTTATTTTTGCTTTAGGTTTATTTTTTGCCTTTGCTTTTGGTGCCAAATTCAAAAGACCATTGCCAAGACTGATGTCAAGGAGATTACCACCTATGTTTTCTCCCAAGAGTTTTATGATTTCAGGTCTTACATTCAAGTCTTTAATCCATTTTGAGTTAATTTTTGTGGATGGTGTAAGATAGTGGTCCAGTTTCATGCATTTGCATGTGGCTGTCCAGTTTTCCAAACATCGTTTATTGAAGAAACTGCTGTTTCCTCATTTATATTCTTGGCTTCTTTGTCTCAGATTAATTGACCGTATATGCATGGGTTTATTTCTGGGCTGTCTATTCTGTTGCATTTATCTACGTTGCTGTTTTTATGCCATAAAATGCTATTTTGATTACTATAGCTTTATAATATACTTTGAAATCAAGGGGCGTGATGCCTTCACCTTTGTTTTTCTTTCGCAACATTGCTTTGGCTATTTGGGGTCTTTTGTGGTTCCATACAAATTTGGGGATTATTTATGTGAAAAATGCCATAGGAATTTTGATAGAGATTGCATTGAACCTTTAAATCACTTTGGGTACTGTGGACATTTTAACATTAATTCTTCCAATCCGTAAACACAGAATATCTTTCCATTTATTTGCATCTTCTTCAGTTTCTTTCATCAGTGTCTTAGAGTTTTCAGTGCTCTTTCACCTCCTTGCTTAAATTTATTCCTAGGAATTTTGTTCTTTTTCATGTAATTGTAAATGAGATTGTTTTCTTAATTTCTCTTTCTGAGAGTGTATAGAAATGCAACAGATTTTTGTATATTGATTTTTGTATCCTGCAACTTTACTGAACTAATTTATTCTAACAGTTTTTTGGTGAAGTCTTTAGGGTTTTCCATATATAATATATCATCTGCAAACAGTGATAATTTTACTTACTCCTTTCCAATTTGGTTGCCTTTTATTCCTTTTCCTTGCCTAATTGCTATGGCTGGGACTTCCAATTCTATGTTGATTAAAAGTGGCAAGAAGTGGGCATTCTTGTCTTGTTCCTGATCTTAGAGGAGAGGCTTTCAGCTTTTCACCATTGAGTATGATGTTAGCTGTGGGCCTCTCATATATAGCCTTGTATTATATTATGGTGAGGTATGTTCTTGCTCTACCCGCTTTGTTAAGAGTTTTACCAAAATGGATGTTGAATTTTGTCATAAGCTTTTTCTGTATCTTACTGTGATGATCATGTGATTTTTATCCTTTATTTTGTTAATGTGGTGTATCACAATGATTGATTTGTGGATGTTGAATCATCCTTGCAGCCCTGGAATAAATCCCACTTGCTCATGGCATATGATCCTTTAAATGTATCATTGAATTCTGTTTGCTAATATTTTGTTGAGGATTTTTGTGCCTATGTTCATCAGAGATATTGGCCTATAATTTTCTTTTCTTCTGGTGTCCTTGTCTGGTTTTGGTATCAGGGTAATCCTGGCCTCTTAAAATGAATTTGGAAGTGTTCCCTCCTCTCCTATTTTTTGGAAGAGTTTGAGAAGGATTGGTATTAATGCTTCTTTGAATGTTTGATAGAATTCCCCTGTGAAGCTACCTGATCCTGGGCTTCTGTTTGTTGAAGTTTTTCATTACTGATTCAATCTTGTTACTAATAATCAGTCTATTCAAGTTTTCTAATTCTACATGATTCAGCCTTGGTAGATTGTATCTTTCTAGGAATTTATCCATTTCTTCTAGGGTGTCAAATTTGTTGGCATGTAATTTTCATGGTTGGCATATAAATTTCATCTCTTATGATCCTTTGTATTTCTGTGGTATCAGTGGTTTCCTCCTTCACTTCTGATTTTGAATCCTCTTTCTTGGTGAGTCTAGCTAAACCTTTGTCAACTTTATCTTTTCATATATGTAAGGTTGAAATTATTTTTTGTTACCATTTTAATAGGAGCTGAGATTTTTTTTTTTTTTTAAGTTACTTTTTTTTGTTGTTGTTGTTGTTGTTACTTATTTATTTATTTATGGCTGTGTTGGGTCTTCGTTTCTGTGCGAGGGCTTCCTCTAGTTGCGGCAAGCGGGGGCCACTCTTCATCGCGGTGCGCGGGCCTCTCACTATCGCGGCCTCTCCTGTTGCGGAGCACAGGCTCCAGACGCGCAGGCTCAGTAATTGTGGCTCAAGGGCCCAGCTGCTCCGTGGCACGTGGGATCTTCCCAGACCAGGGCTTGAACCCGTGTCCCCTGCATTGGCAGGCACATTCTCAACCACTGCGCCACCAGGGAAGCCCGGAGCTGAGATTTTTAAATGGGGATTAAATGATAATGAAAATATACTGTTTACTTAACAAGAAAAGTTCAACGGTGTTATTAAGGATCCAAGCTCTTTCCAACTTTCTGCTCCCCTGTTCTTGTTGAGTTTTTGTTCTTATGCTTGTTCCCTCATGATTGCAATATGGTTGCCATAGCAAATAACATCACATCTACACCCAAGATAGAACAAAAGTGCATGTTGCAGCATCATTGAGGTCTCTGCTCTGTCTCTTTTTTTTTATCAGGAAAGCAAAAAGTTTTCCAGAAGATTCAGCAGAGTTTCACTGGCCAGAATTAGATCACACGGCCACCTCCAAGGATTAAAAAAGGCCAAGAAAGCAAAAATTTGGCAAGGAGGAGCAAGATTGCCTGATAATCATTCCCTACCCTAGTGGGAGATTTTTTAAGCAGCTGAGGTTTTGGAATAAGGTTTTTGGCAACTTAGAATTCTGGTTTATCCAGTGATTTATTATTTAACTGTAGATCAGTAGATATGTTCATGGGTAAGTAGGTAGTCTCTCTGTTTTCTAGGGGATAAGAGAAATGAAAGACCATTTTAGAAGAAGAGATGTTTTTGCCTTTTTGGTATCCTAGGGCCTACAGAAGCCTAATTCCCTTTCTTTTCATTCCTTTTTTTTCTCTTTTTAAATTTCAGTAAATAAAAAGTAGTGCTCTCTATATAATGATTAAAAATGACTGGTGGACTTTAAATTTAAATTGTTGCTTTTTAAATTTATCTGTGAGTGCAGCAGTGGGCTCAGTTGCACAGGAAGCTGAGACAACAGGAAGGTGGACAAAGAAGCCAATTCCACCTCGTGCAGGAAGGGGCTTGTGCAGTAGTGATTAGCAGCTGCCCCTTTACTGCCCTTGGACTCGGTGGCAAAGCCTAGGCTCCTCCTTGTAAAGAAAAACTTTCTTGACCCTTCATGGAAGATAGCTTAAGCATTCACAGATATTTACAGTAGTTTAGTCATCAAATTCCTTGTTATAGAATCGATTTAAAAATTGTGCATTTGATGTGATAATTCAGGGACCTCAGACTCAGGGATAAAACAAGTTATTATAGTAACTTGAAACACCTTTGTATTAAAAAACCCTCAAATTAGTGAAATTAATGACAAAATAGTCATTTTTTTGAAGGGAGGCAAATTTTAAATATCTCAAAAAGTCTTCTGAAGATAGATCGTGGCGATGGATGTACAATGATGTGAATGTACTTAATGCCACTAAATTGTATACTTAAAATGGTAAACTTATGTATATTTTGCCACAATAAAAAAAAAATCTGAACGTAGTCTTGTTGCGGGACCTACTCTAATGAATAGGTAGAATAATTTGTAAAGAGAAGAGCAAATAATTGCATATCAGTGGATGTGTTCTCTTTACGCTCAGTACGTATCTTGATCGCGAAGTGTTCTCTTGCACTTTGGACCTGTATACCCAATGGCGTTCTCTCCATTTGGCCTGTCTCACCAACACCTCTGATCTCAAACTGAGTTCAGTGTCTTCAGTTTACCTGTGCACACCTGTTCCTCCTCCCACCTTCCTTGTCTTAGTTAAGGGGCCTAAGAAGCACCCAACTGCTCCAGCCTGAAACCTGGGTGTCGTTCTTGAATCCAAATTTTCCTTCAACCTCCACACCCAATCAAACACCACTTCGAGTTAATTCTGTCTCCTCAGTGTTGCTCTAATCTGTCCATTTCTTTTCACCTCCACAGTTGCCACTCTAAGGTAAATAAGGAATCAGGAACTCTCCTCTCCAAATGAGCTCCCAGCATCCATTCTGCCATCCACTTATCTTAATGTCTGAAAAACATTCAAGGTGTTAAGAAACACTTAAAAAAATCGTTTTATTGTGGTAAGACCACTTAACATAAGATCTGCTCTCTTAATAGATTTTAAGTAGAAAACAGAGTATCGTTATCTACAGATAGAATGTTGTACAGCAGATCTCTAGAATGTCTTGCTTTACTGAAACTTCATACCTGTTGATTAGAAATCATTTTCTTAACCAATAGATGATCTGTTGGCTTTCGTGGAAACATCATCAAATTGCTTAGCAAACTTTACAAAGGCACTCAGCCATAGTTTTTGCCAAATGGAAATGAGTGACATCTAAACTTCTAAAACTATCTAAAACTTCTTACTCTTCCACAAAATATTCACCCCCCCCCCCATTTAGCATAGTAATATTAACACTGTAACACACAAAAAAAGGGGGGGGGAGTGATATCTTCAGGGCAAGTTGTGGAAGATGGCTATCTTACACTAGTCCGTGAGTTGCCCAAGTGGGCAAGGTGATTTCAGTTTTATCAATTCACTTATCAGTCTTATTGGACATATACGTGTACCAGGCACTGTTGGGGCAGAGACATGGGCCAAATTCCCCACCCATGAGGAGCGCACAGCCTAGTAGTAGAGACAGGTTTGAAAACCAGATGATTTATGCAATGAAGTGCTAAGAGTCAAGCAAGGTGGTCTGGAGTCATTGAGGAGGGACATTCCATGGAACCCGGGAAAGCTTCCTAGAGCTGGAAAGTAAAGAAGATCTGTATTTGAGATCCAGTGCTGCCTCCAGATCAAGCCCTTTTTCCATTTCAGCTAAGAATGTAATCGATGTGGCAGGCACGGGATTTTAAAAATCTCATTATTTTCATTTGCATTTCCCTGGCTGTCCGTCAGGTTGAGCATCATTTTATGTTTATTGACAGCGTGCATTTTCCCTTCTGCGTATTGTCTATTTTTGCCATTTGTGTAAAATCCTAATGTTGAAAATAAACTCGGAGGCAGATAGGGGACTTGTCTGATGCTGATTGTAGGACTGATTTCCTAAGTCCTACACACATCTCCTGACAAAAAATAAGGATCGGGATGTTTTCCTAACCACCCCCCCTGCTTCCTGCCAATATCTGTCTTCTCTCTGCTAACTGAGCTTCCTCTTCTAGCCTGGTGGTCGCTGAGGAAGGTCGGCTGGACATGACGGAATCTGTATGTGCAGACACTGTCGTGCGTCATCTTTAACTGCGTAGTTTTTTTTCTTCTGTCAAAACTAGGGGAGAAAGTCTACACAGATGGACAGAGGGAGTTATGTGTAGGTTTGCAAATGTGAGCACTGTCTGATAAAACGGAAGTTTTTGAGCGTGCAGATCTTAGAGAATGAGGTCCAATTTCATATCTGGTTTGAGAGATATATCTATAGATAAACTACTACATGGATCTGAGAATGACTCTCATTCGTGTAACAGAAAATGCCTGAGACGTCAGTGTTTCATCCCAACTAATCCTGAGGACTCAACCTCCATGTTGTCTCGCCTGATGGCAGCCTGAAGGGCTCTCCACCTGCGCCCTGTGTTCTAATCTCTTGGTGGCCAGAGGAGAGAGCCGCTGAGATGTAGGGGAAGGAACATCCAGGACTTGGAGCCAGAGGCACCTGGCTGGGAGTCGTGGCTCTGCTCTTATCAGCTGTGTTTTGTTAAACAATTCTCTCCGCGCCTCTGGGCCTTGGTTTTCTCCTGTGCAAAATGGGGAGAGTGCTTTGTAGTTCCCAGAGTTATTTTAAGGATCAAATAACATGATTGCTGTACACACATTAGGTATGCATGTATTCTTTTTCACTCTTCTTTCTTCTCTTTGCCACACCACACACACAGCCAAGCCAAGGGCCTTGGCTGTAGTTGGTGCTTGATACATGTGTACTGCTTGATTACATACAGCGGTGGTTCTCCAAGTGTGGTCCCCTGGCCAGCAGCATCTGCGTCACTTGGGAACACGTTAGAAATGCGAAAACCCTGACCTACTCAATCAGAAACTGTTGTGGGACTCAGCAGCGTTTGACTTCCAGGTGATTCTAAGGCTCGTTCAAGTTTAAGAACCACTGCAAGTCTCCTTCCTGCTGTGGTCAATATAGAATGAGATTTGGCGAGAGGGGAAGAGAAGTGTGTTTAATGATATAAAAGCTATTTAAAGTCCCAGAAGGTGACTTTCATCTAATGTTAGGTTTTCCTTAAAATAGTGAATACAATGTTTCAAGAAGGAGAACTGTTTCCTGTTACCCTTTGGAGAAAAGCAACCACCTTTAGCTTAATGCAGGGTTTGAGATAAGCTCTCTGGACGTGGCTATCCACTGACCTAGAGCAGATAGATACCTTCTTACCCTCTTTTCCGTTCTTTTTCTATAAATATTAATGACAGAACTTATAAACTAATGCATGCTACACTAACTCCTGAGCTCTGGGAGATCTGACATGATGCTGTTATTTCTGATTCAATATATTTTAATTTAAAGGCACAGCCACTTGCCTATGTTCATAACCACAGGGATTAAACATAATAGCGGGGCCCATTAACACACTTCTGTGTATCAGTGAAAATCTTGACGCTCTACATGGATCAGGAAGCTTGCTCCTACAGCCAAGAGTGTCATCACCGTGGCAAGCCTTTGTCAAGCTCGTTTCTAGTACATCTTAACTGTAGCTTTTACTATAACGTTTCTGTGATCAATAGACATTAATGAATAGTTGTACCTAGTGTATATAATGAGTGTTCCGTATTATTAAACATTCCTAAGCTTCTTAGGAGAAACGCATTAATACTCACCAGTAAACCTGATGATCATTACAAGCTTTGATTTTTAACTGTCTGCCTTTTGCTTTTGATAAGGAACTCATTTAAATGATTTAAAGTACAACTGATTCTCTATGCAGATACGTTCCTTCGGGCAGGACCTGATACTTAATAGCCAAAGAATTTCATTTCAGTGAATGTAAACAAACATGAATTGAGTAATCATGAAGAATAAAGAAAACAATTTAGGTGATACAAACAAACTTTATTTTACACTTGATGAAGTAGATAGTTTTCTTTTGGAGAATTGCAAAATGGGGCAGAAGGTAGGAAGCTTTTATGGGATAAAGAATAAAGAACAAGGAAAAGAGAAACTGAACATATCTAATTGGCTGGAGCCACAGAGTCAACTTTGGGGTGAGAAGGTCTAGGTGGGCTTGATGTTTGGGGGTTGATTGGCTGACTGTATATATTGTTTCTGGTCAAGTAGAGCAGGGACTAGAAAGTTATCTACGTTTTGGTTTGCTGAACTGGCACCCTTGGCAAGAAAGAGTCCATCTTGGGCCTAGAAGTTTATTGATGAAGGAATAAGTAAACATTGCTAAGAAAGGTGAAAGTGTTAAGTGTAATCATACCTGCTATATGCTGAGAGTCTACCAGGTGCCAAGAACCTGACTGACCTTACCTACTTTGATTCTTACAAAAACACTATGAGGCAGATATTATTGTTCCCATCTTACAGACACCAAAACTATCCTTAGAGGGTCCCCAAATGGACATGAGATGTTTGGTGTTGGCATATCCAGTGAATATGGGGACGACTCAAAAGGAGGTGTGTCGCTGGTTTCGTAAAACTGCATCTGAGAAAGTGATGTGCCTGATTTTGAGGCCTTCTTATGCTTCTCTATTGGAATTAATATCCTCAGTTAAGTTGACCTGTTTGTCAAACTGCACTGGTGCGTTGTGTGTGTCTAAGCTTGCCCCTGGTGTGGGGAGCCTGATAAGGAGTGATGCTACGATTAGGTGAGATGGAGAGCTGGGGCCTCCCGGGGCACAGGGCATTGGGCAGTGTACTGAACACACAGGCAGCGTGAAAACTCCTGAGGGCCTGGAGCAGGGCAGCAAATAGGTTTCGAGTACTTCCTTTATAATTTACTCAGGTAGTCTTTGGAAGTCAACACAAGTACAAGGTAAATTTATAGAGTAAACCAATAAAAACTTATAGTCTGCTAGGATCTATTCTGGTTAGTAATACTCTTTTGTGAAGGAGAAAATGGACATGATTATTAGAAAAAAATGGAAAGATAATTCAGTGCACAAAAATTCTAATAGAAGACAGCCAAATTGCAAAGTAAGGAAATATTCTTAGTGCCCAATGAGAAATAAAAAAAAAAATTAAGAATTCCTCACATTACTTGTTGTATCCTGACAAAACCCATTGGATGTAGTTAACACCAAAACTTTTATTTGAAGCACAAATATGTTTCATTCTTTAGTGCTTTCTTGTGTTGAGATTATTTCCCAAATTCTTGCTTGGTTTCAGTGGATTGATGAATAACAAGACTTAAGTGATACTTGTTTATCCTTTTGAATATTGTATGGATTTGTAGGTTTCTAACCTCTCCTTTTATTTGGTTCAGTTATCTGATATAAAACTGCTTTTCAAATGCCACGCCTAGTTCTTAGGTGATGGGGTCCACCACCTCTTAGCTCCACAATGATGCTACGTTTGAACATCTTCTTGGCCTTTACCACCTTCGGAAACAGCTACCTGATTTCTAGGTATTTGCTCTAGTGGTCAGAGCGATTGTTAAAACATGCCTAGAACATGGGAAAATTAGATGACTCTTGGCTTCTCACCTTTGCCTCCACTTTTACTGAATTAGGGACATGATACTTAACTATCAGATTCTTTTCTTTCAAATATGCGCAATAAGTGGCAGGAATGTGGTATATACAGTCTTAAACTAAAGCCCTCTTCCACTGCTTTCCCTGAAGCAAGTATCATCATGAATTCCACTGAATGTTCAGTATTGTTCTTGATTATTTCATGAATGAGTTTGCTTGGGGCAAGGATGGGGACAAGGGAAGACTTGTACATCAACATTGCGGTCATCTTCCACTGATTTTATCTCTGCCTCCACACCTTCTCTCCAAAATTCTTTTCAAAGATCGATAATACTCTTCACCACAGTAAGCAAACAGCCTTAACAATCACTAGCTGACCAAATCTCTGGCCCTCACTTGTTGTGTTAATTCTGCTAATAGTTTACCTAAATCCGACTTGGGATTCAAGAGAATACCAAGGCAATTCTATGGAACACTAAGATAAAGTATCAAAAGAACATCGTGATATATATCTAAATCTTTTAGGCCTTCTATGTGCAGTTTCTGGGGTAATCCTAGAGATCAGGTTCAAACACAACCCACACCAAGTTCATTTGTAATATGCCTCTTACTCCAAAGTACCAAGCAAGATAGCACTTAAGAACTAAACGTTTATTAGTAATATTTAGTATTTTTTAAGGTTCAAAAATCAACATCTTATATAAATACCTAACTGAAAGTTAGGAAACTTAAATACACTTAACATTTAGGATTTTAAGTACCTTATTCAGAACTTTTGATAGACTCTGTTATAATTACATCAACTGAGTAGCACTCAGGAACTTACGGAAATGGGCTCATTCAACCCACACTGTTACCTTGAATTTCGTATTTTCTGCCTTTTCATGGCTGATCAGTATGATAGTCTGGAATGATGCTAGTCAATATATGAAATGAAAAAGCACAGCATTTAGTCATATCTGGGACTCTGATACAAATATTCATAACTTTTTGGCTACATGACCTTGGGCAAGTCATTTACCTGCAGGAAATCTTTCACAGGGACCTTGTAAGACTCTAATGAGACGAGAAAGTTCTTTGTAAAGCAAATGTCTCGTATCCTACTACATTAAAAATCACATTTTAGTGTAGAGACGGAGCTCTGTAAGTGTGGCCTTCGATTTTCACAGTGAGAGAGACTCAATGACTACCACTGAAGAAAAAACATCATATGACCTGTGGCATAATTAACCTTTATAAAGAGGCCTTTAGTGGGATCTTACTATATTTTTTTAATGTGTTTGAAACACAGGAATTAAATTTTCCCCTAGTTCTTCCAATTAGTAAAGGCTAACAGGTACAAAGCAGTTCCTATGCGCCAGGTACTGTACTAAGCACTTAACGTAAATAAGCTCATTTCCTCCTCCTATGAGGTGCTATGGTTATACCCATTTTACAGATGAGGAAACCAGGGACACAGGTTAGAGAAGAATCCCCAGTCAATCATGACCACAGCCAAAACTTCATCCATGTTCACTGCATTCATCAGTATTCACTGCATTCTATATATGCTGATATTTTCTCCTACTCCCATATGTCAGACCCCTGTAGAGGCTATGACAGAATCCTAAGTCCTTTCTGGTACTTTCGGGGTAAGAAGGAAATGTTGGACACAGGTAATTGATACACCTGGGATAATCGAACACGGCCTGATGGATCGTTACACTGTCCTGGCAGAATATGCCACGTCCACAGCTGCCTATGAAGTTGGAGAGAAGAGCCTACACCGCTCTCCAAAGCCTGGGGGAGGGCTGCGAGTGCACAGTTTGAGCCCAGGGAGCTGCTCACCACGACTCTTGAAATAGTTATTGTACGAAAAGGGCACGGAGAATATTTTCCAGATTTCCCAACCACACGGTCTTCACCCTAGCTTTGGCTTCAGCCACCAAAACATGTGGTTTGGACACGAATCTGGAGTCAATTATCTTTCTAGCACCCTGTGCTTCTCCCGCCTGCTCCAAAGTAGTCTGTTCTGTGTTCTGTTCCCTTAGGATTTGCTAGGAGATGAATCATGTGAGTTGATAAATCTGTTAACACCTAGAGGCGGTAACTGGGCATTGTTTACGTGGGGGTCTTCGATACCTCAGCCCTCAACAGGAGTGGCTAACTTAAAAAATTTTCAAAGCGCCGTGGCAGCTCCGTGGGAAGCTGTTCTGGAGAAGGTCCGTTTATTGTACCTCACAGGCTGCCTGCTGATGCACGGAGCCAGCCGACACCAGCACCGAGGATGGCTTCAAAGGCTGCAGGTTCTAGTGGCAGCAAGTTTATTCGGCTGCACTTTGGACCTAAGCAGCAGGGGCCAGGGCAACATAGTAATTTCTTTGGGCCACAATGGTCAAAAAACTGTAACTGAAAAGTGCCCATGCAGGAGAGAGACTTACTCCATCTTTAACTTTTCCTTAAAAACAGGAGCAGATTCAAAACCCGGGATAAGGCACTAATACAATTAACGAAGGCAGTAAAGCAGAGCGATGAATCTTACTTTGCATAATTATTCCAAAGGCCCAAGATGAAAGAGACGAAGAAAAAACTTAACGGTGCAGCGTAAGACCTTCTGCCAGGTGGGTTCTTTGAGCACTGCCCCCCCCCCCCGCCATTTCTATTATTAATTTCTCAGCAGATCTTTCTTTCACCACCATCACCAGCCAAAAATTCCACATAACTCAAGACAGTAATTTACTCATAAAGGAAACACACCTGCAACTTTATTAATAACCAACTTTTTTTTTTTATTAGAGCAGATACAGTTGTGAAAACTGTACATGATACATTTTGGTTTCAAGGATTATAAATAACGGAACTCGCAGGTAGGGAGTTCTTTTTCACAGCAAGAAACTTTAAATAAACAAAGTCATGTTTTATTAAGTACATTGGCAGACTTCATGTGCTGTCCAAAATGTAGAGTACAGTATAACAACCCATTAGAAAGAGACTTTCATGTAAAATACAGCTGTGCACATTTTAGAAAAATACCAACAATTTGAGCTTTGTTTTTAAAAAAGCTTATAAATCATACATACATTTATAAATGGAACCAACATGCTCACTTTATAAACATATCCTTTATTATCTGTTACCCATTATTTCCAAAGCATTACACATTCGAAATAAACACTTAAGATTAAATATTTTATTTAATTTTTTTAAAAAATCAGCTTTCCCAGCATCGAGAGCTATGGGGTTAGGAAGGAGCAGTGAGAATATTGAGACTGACACAGGAACTGAAACGTTTCTTGGGTAAAAACGTATACTTCCTAAATTTAAAAGTCAAAGCAAAATGTAAAAAATAAATAAATATACAAGTTGTAATTTTTATTTGCTCTCTTTCTGCTTTCTTCTTTATTCCATATTGGTCACACCCAGGATTCTCAACATATTGTACTTCTGCAAAAACACCACTGCGTTCCTGCCCTGCAGGTGACAAAGCATTCAGTCCGCACCTGTGCTAATATGGGAATTGTCTCTTCTGCATCGGAACCGCAGCAGATAAGGCAAAAATCTGATTAAACCATGCAGATCGTGAAAATGTTTAGGAATAGCTCCCTCTCCTCAATAACGTCTTACCAAGATTGGACAGATAACTTACCTCCCCTGATTTTCTTTTCAAATAATTATTTTTATAAAGACCACGTAGTTTCTCTAAATAAGCATGCTTCTGAGTAATAAAGAATAAATTATAAAACAGCAAAAAAATCAGATTATGTCAGAATAACAAAGGACTGCAAAAGACAGATACTTAAAAATTGTCTAAGCCTTTAAAATGTGAAATACAATTACAAAAGGACTTTGAAAAACATGAAAGGCGTAAAATTGAGAAGCACTGATTTAACAAAGCTTTATGCTCTACCTGAATGTATTCAACAAAAATTTAAGTTTGGGGAAAAAAAAAAGAAGAGCAGTTATTAATAGCATGTTGCTTAACTTTCATGGGAATTAACATAGCTACTGACAAGATTTTATTTGGTTGGTGAAGTACGTCAGCAGTGAAACTGAATCCTTTAAACACCGATTACTGCAATCCATGCAACATTTTGACGATACTTCTTAGAATCCTGTTGTCTTTCAGCTTTTAAAATCTAGCACCTCCTAAGTGCGTAAATAATTCATCTCAGTAGTGTTAAAAATGTTTAAAGTTAAATTATTCTTAGGTAGGTGTAATGCCTTCAAATTGCTAAATTTTAAATAGCCTTTTACAGGTTTAGGAAGACTAAACGACATGAAGAATGATGTATTGCTATCAAAAGAAACACATTTTCTCTAGCATTCTGTTGTTTCTTTTCCTTGAGATGCGACACATGTGCTTCATCCACAGCCAGGACCGCGTGTTGTAGATGACTATACGTCGGATTTAAATAAACAGCGGAAATGAACATAATCGTGCACAAGCCAACGAAACCTTCTCTCCCGGGACGTTCCAGGAGACGAGAAAGCAGCAGGTCATGGCATAAGACTGGTGAGTGTTGCTGCTACCTACTTCTTCTAATGAGACAGGAGTGAATGCTGGAACCACGGCCACAGCAACACAGTCCTCCGACCACATTCCTCGGGCAGTCGTTTGTTTCCCCAGCTCCCTACTAGAAACGTCAGATGGTAAAATAGTAAGGCAGCTGTTGACTTCCATCAAAAAAAAAAAAAAAAAAAAATGCAGCTCCATACATTTCCAGTTTAGTCACACTGTGCTAGGACAGATGGAGTAGCCAATGCCAGGAACTTCGCCGGATGGGGCTGCTTCAGCAGATTTTAAAAAAGAATGATTATTAAGTTTTGCTCTCCAACATGGCTGCTTGCTTCAGCTCCCAGAGGACCCCAAAGCATTCCCAGGGGGACCGAACGGGTCCTCCGGCTGAATTTTCCAAGTTTCATCCCTCTCTCTCTCTCTCTGGTGATCCCATCCTAATTCCAAGCCTCCTTCCCTGTGTCTGAGTCTGACCGGGGTGTGCCATTTAAAGGGCTGATGACACCACTGCAGAGAACTGTGGGCTAACACCACTAGTTGTCATGACTTCACTGAAGGGTCAAAACAGTTATATCATTAAGTAACTATGTTGAATCACATTCAGGCACAGCCAAAATTAAAGTGAAGGACAATACGTAGTTGTTAAAAAAAAAAAAAAATGTAAATTTGAATATGGGAAAAAAAATGTTATATATTGTGATTTTATAGAGAAATTAAGGCTATTCTTACCTTTCCTAATTCCAGTCAAGTTAGAAAGTGAACAAAAAGAATTGCCAACCCAATATTCAACAGCATGACGAGGACAATCATGATTGAATTAGGGCCCTGGAAACGAAATAGAACAAAACAAGTGTCACTTTTCCATGTTGATAGCAGTAGATAAATTAGCTCACAAAACCAGTTACCAAAAAATATTTAAAAAGACCCAACACAGTTGCAGTAAATAAGGTATGAAGAATGACGGCAGTTCCAAACGGTATAAACTAAAAATAGCTACGCTGTATTTAAATGGAGCCATCTCTGAACTTTCACTTAAAGATGAATCCGGTCTTGATTAAACCTAAAAAAAGACTTAAAAAATAATCGACTTCACCTCGAAACACTGGGCAACAGTCTGGGTGAGACACAGCTCACCATAAAGGGTTTAAAAACTGATGGGAATGAGATACGCATTTTTGTTAAGGTTAAGGTGTAAGTCGTCGGATAAGGAAGAATCATTTCCTCGTAAAGGCAGTTAGAACGGGAGAGTGAAATCTGCAGGACAAAGAGGCTGCTCTGGAAAAGTTTAGGAAAAACTCAAAATGCGGTTCTTTGACTCTTGCTTTTCCTGGTTTTCTTTTTGGATACTATCCCTTCCGTAAGGTAAAAGCTGCAAGTGGGAAATTGAGCCCTTTCAGAAATTACTGTGCAGGTCTAATTTTTAATTTCTCTGCTTAAAGCCACAACATTTCAGAAATCAGGTTACATTTTAACAAATGACAGAGTCCTATTTTGCCAAATACTGCTATAATAAATACCACGTAGCCCAAGGTACCCAAAATTTACTTGTTTTTTTTTTTAAAAAAAAAAACAAAGAAACCTTATAACGACCCATCTTTTTAGATCTGCCCGTGCTCAGCCATCTTTATTACAAAGACGCGATCTTAGTATTTACTATTAAAATAGTGTCTTTTTTTTTTTTTTATAAATTTATTTATTTATTTTTGGCTGCGTTGGGTCTTTGTTGCTGCACGTGGGCTTTTCTCTTAGTTGTGGCGAGCAGGGGCTACTCTTCGTTGCGGTGCGCGGGCTTCTCGTTGCGGTGGCTTCTCTTGTTGTGGAGCATGGGCTCTAGGCACGCGGGCTTCAGTAGTTGAGGCACATGGGCTCAGTAGTTGTGGCTCACGGGCTCTAAAGCACAGGCTCCGTAGTTGTGGCGCACGGGCTTAGTTGCTCTGCGGCATGTGGGATCTTCCCGGACCAGGGCTCAAACCCGTGTCCCCTGCACTGGCAGGTGGATTCTTAACCACTGCGCCACCAGGGAAGTCCGTGTCTAATTCTTAAGTAGCATTAAAAGTGTTCTAAAACTTGCCATATAAGAGAGGTTGGGTAGGTAGTTTTATTCTCCTTCTACAGATGAGGAAACACTTGTACTATATTTGACTATCCAATGAGACTACAGTGAAACTGGGTCAGAGTCCTCAAGTGTCGTATTGATGTGATTTTTTTTGCGGGGAGGGGTGGGTAAGTGAGTAAGGGAGACTGGAACTGCCACTGGTCCAGTGCTCATCTCGCAGGACCTAGGGCTTGAATCTCATATACTTCAAGGATGCCTCCTTTCTGGATGAGGTCACAACCTCCTTGGTAGAGGTCAGCGTACCCTGTTCTTTACCCTAACGCTTCACACTTCATTGTCGTTTCTTGTTAACTGCCGTCTTTCCCCCTAGACTGAGTTCCACAGGGGCACTGCCTTGTTCACCACTCTACACCCACACATAAGGGCTGCCCAATTCATCCAGGCAACCAATGTTTAATGAAAACCAATCTTTTGGTACTTTTCCAAGTGCTATGGAGGTGGTGGTTGAACTGATATATTCACTGTATTGTATTAAATGAGGAACAGGGTGATTAATAAAATCAGGGTGTGAGAGAGGAGGAAGAAAAATGGGTGCTCTTGATGTAGGGACTGTTAGGAAGAAGAAAAAGCCTAGTTCCTAAACCCCAAGTAAATGGGAGGAAAACAAACACTTTAATTCTTCACAGTGACTACTAGTTCCATTTTACAAAGCTCCGAGAGGGTAAGTGTTTTGCCCAAGGTTACTCAAGCCAGTTTGAACAAGTTAGAACTGGGATTAAACTTCAGTCTGTTCACTTCAGAGCTACATGTTCTTTTTATCTCTATTAAACCCACAGGCCTTAGTTTAAAAATAATTTCCCATCAACTTCTTTAAAATGGCATTTTCATCTACATCCTATGATACTGTAGTATCAGAAAAACATCAAATCTTGTTAACGACCAATGGTTCTTTTAGTATAGTTGTGTTCTAAACCTATGTAACTCCTCAATTATGGTTAACTTAGAACATATAAATAATGTAGGAAACTCTTATAACTCAGAAAATAATTGAGATGATCTTTCAACATTATTACTCAGCATGGAGATGAAGGAAATGCTATTACTACACAGACTGATTAGATCTTGCTCATGAATGTGTTAAGAATTTGGGGATCGTCTCAACTCTTTTGGGTGAGTGGATTTCATTTCATAATTCCTAAAGACAGTGATATGAAAGAAGATGAGGAAAAGTAACAGGGTCAGAGCAATACAGTGTGGAGTTCAGTGACTTACACGGACCCTAGGAAAGCAGAATAATAGAGCACGTTCAGTAAAGCTACTTTCAAAGACTTAAGGTGTGCCTGGACCTTTAACTCCCGTTTCATAAATCCTTATAAGGTTCTATGAATTCATCTAACCTTTTTGAATTGGTTAGTATTTTGGGCTTGTGTGTGTGTATATATTTATATACATACACTATTGAACATGTATTTCTCCCGTATATATTCTAATATACAAGTACATGTATATTTATCCTACTAGTATAGCTCCATTATATAAAGCTATTTTTAAGGATGAAAGATGAGGGTAAACCAGCAATAAAAGACTCAAACAGCAACCAGGTAAAAAATAAATTCTGGGATGCTATGTTTAATAGGCAGATACCAAGACGTGACCTCTGTGCTCTTCAGATACCTGGGCTGGGTACAGGGTGGAAAGCTTTATGGTGAAGTCTCATAAATACGACTGTGGTGGCCAGTTGTAGCTTAAAATAGCAAAATGAAAAAAAAAAATCAGTCTTGATTTTCAAGACTGACTGGGACAGGTGTAATAAAAGAGGCTGTGGCAGGGCAAAGTGCGAGTCTTGTTTGGAAGAAACTTTCAGGCAGTTAGAAAATAAAGTGCAGGAAGTCAAAATATGGAAAGACGTTCTAACTCAAATTTTTTTTCTTCAAGATACTATCACTTATTTAAAATTGTGAAGAACTTTCTGAAGAGTTAGTATAGATTATGTTAAACCTCAAACTTCTCCAAAAACATGGAAAAAGCAAAGTTTAATTATATGTATTTATTGAATGTGTGTGTGTGTGTGTGTGTGTGTGGTTCAAACCTGATCTAACAGGGATAGGGATGCCTTAGGTTTTACGACAATTCAGAAGAAAGGTCGGGTAAATCTCAAACTCGGAGGCTGACCGGTGTACTTGCTAACAGAGAAGTGCAGGTAGTTTTCAGGAGTTGAGATTCCTAAAGAGAAGACTCCTCACTAGTCTATTTGATGATAAGGTTCTAAAGATACCTCTACTGCCTCCTAGACAAGCTGCCATACTGCAAAATCCTACAAAAAATGCTGGCATCCCATAGAATGTGCTCTCCTGGGACTTGCGTCCACAGGAGTCACAGGCTTGGAGGGACGTTGCAGAGTGATCCTTGCCAGGGCTTCCCTTCCCCTAAGTGTCAGCCTGTGTCCCAGAAGAGTCTCTGGATTTCTAGAGCAATATCCAGGGTGATCCTGAGGGTGGGTCAAAACCTACTGGAATATTTATGAACTATTTATGCTCCAACTAGCGTTAAGGCAAACTCAGTTAACAGTCAATGCTCTTTGAATACTTACTTTGTGCTAGGCACTGTGCTGAGAACTTTATAAAGTAGCAACTCATTTAATCTTTACCACAACCCTTGATACAGGTACAGATGAAGAAATCAAGTCATAGAGCAGTCAAGAAACTTGCCTGAGGTCATCGAGCTGGTAAGTAACACAGCTGGGACGTGAACCTATGAGGTCTGGCACCAGAGGCCACACCGTTAGCCGCTAGCCTGCACTGTCCCAGTAAGCTGGCTGCCTAAAATTGTGCAGATTGTTTGGTCAAGCCACCCTACAAACGGTGATGCTGACTCAGAGTGGATCTCTCACAGCTGCTCACGAAGATGGATTCAGTCTGCTTCCCCTCAAATGTCTGCTTCAGCGTGAACTCTTCCATCAATTTCCATGTTGTTATTTGTAAACTTCTAACTTACACAGTGTCTTTTTACCTCGAAATTGTATGCAGTGCTCCTTTGTTTTAAAGGTCATTCACTGACTACCTTTAGGATGATTTTGTCACTTCCTAACTGAAGAAAACAGTGATAAGGGGTGTGAGAGAGGCAGCTTTACGTTATTAAGGAAGAGAAGGTTCATTGTTAAACTCTCCGCGTGAAGGTGCCAACTCAGTCTTGCCTTCCAGCTCCTGACAGAGGTGCAGAGCTGCTGGCCTCCCTTCTCTCCTGGGGTGTTTGGGGAAGCCCTAGAGACCGGCCTGCAGAGCTGCACGATGCTTGGCCAACTCCCAGGATCCGACTGTTCTGCACATTCGTAAGACAGATGCTGTTTCTAAACAAGAAGGCTCTGAATTTACCAAATATACCTATTAGTAACGTTTTACAGAAAGACTATTACAGATAAGAACTAGGTAACTCATCTAATATGAGGAACACTGGGGCACACACTTCTCCTTGGGGAGTTCTGGAAATCAACTGAACCCCACTACTGGGTACCCAGAGGTATAAACGATATAGCCTTGCATTGCTTGAATCTCCCCTTTGTAAATCAGGCAAACCAGTACTAATACGTATGTGAGGCTTTATTAACCTATGGCTGTAAATGCTGAAAGCCAAATGAGAAGTGAGTTATCATCACATTTAACAAATTCAGTAGTGATGATATTAGCACAGACAGTTATAATATCAGGATACTGACATACCAGTGTTAAAATATTTTAAAAGATGAATGCTCACTGATGAATGCTCTCAAAATTATTGTTTTGAAAACCATTTACCTATATGGAGGTTGACTCTCAGAAAGTTAATCATGTTAACCTGATTTATTTACATTTAGATAATTAAAACGGTGAGAATTTTAAAAAGGTGGGAACCTGTGTTGATATTAGCAAAATAAACCTAAGAAATTTCAAATGTAAGTTAATTAAAAAATGAATTTCAATGTTTAACCCTAGGAGTAGATAGAACAGTAAGAAATTTTTCTTAAAGGGAAGAAACTGATGGTTGTATCGATGGCCAAAATATTAATCCACACCTTTATGCAAATATGTTTCTGAAATTACTAGTAAATACTGGGTCGGCTATGGCTTCCTCCCTAAATTACAGTCTTTTCCAAAGGCATATGGCTAAGTCAACAGATCAGTCAGCTTTTTATCAAAAATTACTTAGCTTCAGATTTTATTAATTCTACAGAATTTGATAAAATAACTAATTCCTTTTATCATTAACAAATCTCATTGAATGAGGATGTTGATATTTATCAATAACTGAAAGCTTTCTGGTTGAATAACAAAAACCTTAAATGCTCCAGACTCATAATAAAACTAGCATCTACCAGAAAACTGAAATTTTAGGAGCACTGACACTCGGAGGAGTTAGTTAGAAGACCAAAGTGATTTTCTTAAACAGTTGAAAAATTTCACTTCTCATATGGGAAAGAAAAAGTTCTAGCTGCAAAGCCTGGCCATTAAATAAAATCCACACTATTTATGAGAATAATTCATAATAGCTAGAAAAGATGTTCTTTTGTCTAAAGAAAGATGCTGACCATTGTGGGTGCGGAGCCAAAAGGCAGGTTAAGGACTTAGCAAATGGCAGTGGAGCCCTCCTCCTGGTTAGAGCACAGTGGCAGGGGCTGGTGGGCCGTGATTACTTCCCAGCCCTCAGAATTAGCTATTGTTAGGTACTGCATGTTTGGATCTATCCCCTGCTCCCAAATTCATCCACTGAAGCCCTAACCCCCAATGTGATGGTATTTGGAGGTTGGACCTTTGGGAGAGAATCAGGTCATGTGGGTGGAGCCCTCAGGATGGGATTAGTGCCCTTCCAAGGAGAGACACCAGAGAGAGAGCTTGTTTCCTCTCAGTCCTGTGAGGACACAGGGAGAAGACGGCCTGTGTTCTATGGACCAGGAAGTAAGTGGGTTCTCACCAGACACTGAATCTGCTGGTGCCTTGATCTTGGGACTCCTGAGCCTTCAGAACTGTGAGAAATGTTTGCTATTTAGGCCACCCAGTCTAGGGTAGTTTTGTTATAGCAGCCAGAGCTAATAAGACAGCTACCATTGTAGTCCTTTTTTTGGTGGTGCCTCATGGCTTGTGGGATCTCAGTTCCCTGAGCAGGGATCGAACCCTGGCCCTCGGCAATGAAAGTGAAACAGGACAGAAGGGGGCAGGGCACAACCTTTAAAAGAATGATATAGCCATAGTACATGACAAAGACTGGTTAGAACCAACTAGGTCCAAGATGGCAGAAGATTTGACTTCCAGAAGACCTTGAGCCTCATTATATGCTCATTGTAATATATTACCATATGCTAAATGACACACCCACCAAGCACCATGACAGTTTTGAGGTCAACCATAAAAGGTCAAAAAGTGGGCAGTGACCCAATTCCTGGAAATCCCCACCCCTTCCCCAAAAGTTGGAATAGTCCTCCCACTCATTAGCCTATGAAATTACCAGCCCATAAAAACGAACCAACCCCATATTTCGAAGCCTCTTGCCTTCCAAGATGGCCCACACTCTGTCTGTGGAGTGTGTTTCTCTCTAAATAAATCTATCACTTTGTCTCCGAATTCTTTCACAACGAAGAAAGAACCTTAAATCCACCAGGAACAAAAGTGCAGAGTCCTAACCACTGGACCGCCAGGGAATTCAACAGCTACCATGAAGCTCACCAAGAAGTGCTGGTAAAGGCTTGTAAAAGTGGAGCTGCAACAAGCTAGTCACGTCACCCTACCTGCATGAAGCCTGAGGGTGGCCGAGTGAGCACAGAGGAATTTCTGCCCGAGAGCCCATTGTGGCTCAAGCTACCAGTGCTAGGCTCTACTCTACACAGCCCGGTGCTCCCGGGGACTTTTGCTAACCTAGGTGCAAATCGTCATCATCAAGGCGCAGACGCCCCACGCTGCCCCCTGAAAGAACCAAAAGGAGCAAAGGCAGAGAAGAACACGTCTCGCACAACTTACCGAATTGGCTTCTTTTTCCACAGAAGGGCACGAATCGCTGCTTGCTGGATTCTTTGGTATAGCAAGTTCAGACTTCTTAGCTTTTGGCTCAGCTTTGCTTTCTTTGGCAACTGGTTTTGTCACAGATTTAGGGGGACTCCACTTGTTGGGCGATGGCTTGTGCACCAGCGCCGAGGAAGACTGGCTTGGCCCTTCCTCCTCCTCCACGTCCTCCGGGGGGTACTGGGGGGCGTTCAGTTTCACGTAGTAGCCGTGGTACTGGGTGTGCAGCTCCCCGTTACTGGGGTTAGGGATGTGGTGACGGCCAGAGTACCTGGAGTGGGGCACAGCCGCTCCCACCTCCTTCGTGGGAGCCTTGGAGGTCAAGGGCTTATTGACGGTGGCCGTCACCTGCTCCTTGGCTGCACTCCTTTTGTCTTGGTTGAGTCTTGCCCCTGAGCTGGGATTCTGCTTCTTCACGGGCTCTGGGGAGGGAGAGCCGCCTTGTTTGTGACTTGCCTCGGGAGACCCTGGGGGTGTCGTGCCTTTGCGATAAAAATGAGGAGATTCCTTTGGTGTAGGTGGCTTTTCCGGGACCTTTTCTTCTGGATTTTCTTTAGCATCTACACCTTCCTGAAATCTCTGTTTGACATAATCTGGGCCTGGGGAGAAAGGGGACAACACAAGGGAAGGTGATTAAAAAAAAAAAAAAAAAAAATAAGGCATAAGGGCTTGTTCCTTATGGCTACTCATATATTTTTTTGCTAAATCAGCTTAGCCTTTTCTCTTTTTGTTTTAAACATATTTACGAGGCTTTGACTAAGCATAAGGATGTTTCATTCCCTGGGAGAAAAGATTATTTACTGATGAAAGGTTTTTAAGTTAATATATACCATTATTTACACTACTGTGATAGCCGCAAAAGTTAAACAGTCCTGATTTTTGCTGCTGGTAGAATACAGAGGCAGAATTCAGATGGATGGAGCACTGGAGACAGCACCGTAATTAATCTGAACGTTCAAACTTACACGGTCTAACTAAAATACAGAGTATACACTCATATACAAAAATAAACCGACTCGTATGTTTAATATGTAATATATTAGAACACTTAAATATATTAATGTTTAATAAAGTATCTACACTGTAGGTGGAGAACATGCAGATAACATATTTTTAATGACCCTTCATCAAAGGAGCATTTAAACTGCCTAGTTAGGAACGACTTCTGAGCTTTGGGTTACACTTTATAACTTACTCGGAGTCCCTTCACAGCCTGGATTTGCATCAGCAGCATTTCTGCAGGCATCAAAGTCAAGACAAGGCAGCTGTCTTTGGCTCTGTAGTCTCAGGATTTTTTTTTTCTTTTTCTGAGTACTTTAGAATTGTGTAACAATCATACGTTATTTTCATAAATAGAAAAAAATTTCACTTAAAAAAAAAGGGACCCTGGTGCCATTGTTATTTTATGGGCAGATTTTGGGGGGAGTGGGGAGTAAGGAGAATGTGCATCACAAGATGGTACCAGCAGTGAGCGCTTAAGGTGGCCAGTGGTCAGAGACATGCTCCAAGGCAGTGCCCTTCTTTCTAGGCACTTTGCCCCTCAGCCCCTCCCCAGTAACCAGGTCCTGCGCATCCTCTGGCCACCACTTCACCCATCAGCCATTTTTCATCACAGGAAGTCAAGTCAAGGTCACACAGTCCAGCTGGCCCTCTTCCCTGCAAATGGGCAGGAGCTGACAATGTCATCTCTGGAGTATCCAAGGAAGAAATCACCCACCAACTTGCTTACAGGAGCTGACCAGCTCTTGTCAACTCCAGAGCACTGCATCTGTTCGCTTCCCTTCCTGTCTCTACTCCCACCTCTCAGCCCAGAGGGACTGAAGAACAATTATCCTGAAAATTGTTAAAAACACATACTGCCTCCATCAACAGATGAATGGATAAAGAAGAGGTTTTATACACACACACGTGGAATACTACTCAGACATAAAAAAGAATGACATTTTCCCATGTGCAGCAACATGGATGGACCTGGAGGGCATTATGCTAAGTGAAATAAGTCAGAGAAAGACAAATACCGTATGAGGTCACTTATGGAATCTAAAAGATACAACCAACTAGGGAATATAACAAAAAAGCAGCAGACTCACAGATACACAGAGAACAAACTAGTGGGTACCAGTGGGGAGGGAGGGAGGGGCAATATAAGGTGGGGGAGTAGAAGAGCTCCTGGGTGTAGGATAGGCTCAAGGATGTATTGTACAACAAGGGGAATGTAGCCAATATCTTGTAATAACTGTAAATAGAAAATAACCTTCAAAAGTTGTGTAAAAATAAAAAATTTCAAAAAGGTAAATTAAAAATATTACATACCACCGACTTGTAATTGCTCTTCCCATGATGGTCTGAATAATAATTTACTGTTGTGAGACTGCCATTTATTATACAAGGCATTTTCCAAAGTGTAAAGCCTCACCAAAATCTTAGGAAGCAGGCAATATCCTGATTTTACTGATATGGAAACAGCTGTGTAGCAGCTGAAAAACCCAAAGTCACACTGCTCCTGTGTATCCTTAAGATAAAATATAATGCAACATGGAATATACTAAGCCCAGAAATGAGAATCCCCAAGAACCCACATTTATAGCTTGTACTCAGGGCCAAAAGCATAAAAAGAGCATTATCTCACATTCCATCCTCCAGAAGACAAAGCCAAAGAGGGTTCAAATTTCCCAAACAGGTCAAGATCGCCGACAATTTGAGATTTCCTTTCTAAACTTGGTTAAGGACCCCCTTTAAAAAAAAATTGGCAATTTTCTTTTACATCCTCCATCAAAAATGGCAGTATGAATTCTTGGCACAGAGAGATGTATCTCACTTGAGTGAAGAAAAAGAGGCAACCGCAAGGATTCAAAAGGTGCTGTCTTTGTTTCTGGATTCTTCCTTGGTGGTGTGACTGGGACATACCACCAAGAGAAAGAAGCAGCAGCAGCACCAGAAAGTGACATTCTTCATCAACAGGCTTGCCCCTACTTTCAAAAACCCGTGAAGAACATTCATACTGGCCTTTCACGGAGAAGCCCCTCATCTACACACAACCCCTCCTCTGCAGTGTGCTGTTTACATATTTTTCTCCCACCCCTCTACCCCAGATTTCATCAGACTTGGTTTCATTTGTGCTTCCCTGTTATCCAATTTCACAGCATTACTGAAATACCCATCCATCTAGGCATGGTAGTAAGTGTTCCGTGCAAAAGTAATTAATGGTCAAGACTCTTAGAGCCAATCATTTTTCATTTAAGCCACCTAACTCTGAAACACAAATTACGAAGTACTTTTAATGTCTTCAATCTTAAGGGGTAAGTGCAAAAGTTAATTTTGCAAATCCTTCTATCTTAAGATTAAGTCATATTAAAAGCTAATGTTTAAATACACACAACAGAAAAGAACGGGAAAAAATAATCTCTGGCAAACATGACTAGTTATACATTCTTGATTTTGGAAGGAGAAGACAGTCACTGAACCACGAGAAATAAAGCTGTCACAAAGCCTATGTGCTCCATTTTGAAAATGTGAGACCCTAACAGTGACACAAGTTCAGGATTTATCTGGGTAACCACTGGTCTCACCTGCGTTTACTGCAGAGAGCAGATTAGAAGCTGAAATGGGAGCTGCTTTGACAGATCCCAGCAAGTGACAGCTGCCAGCAAAGGATGAGACTGCTGAAACGCTAACAGTGACAAGAGATCGTTTATTTGGGAGGAAACTCAGGCAATTCAGTAATAGCGGGTCCAAGAAAAATAATTTTTAAAAAAGTGATATGCTTTAGTTATCTGGAAAAAGATCAAAGACTTACAATACCTGAACACAAAGCACAGTTTCAAATGCTCTTTGTAAAGAGTAAGTAGAACTCTGCCTACCTCTTAATTTATGCTATCACTAATAGGCCAAGCAGAGAATGATTTGGCCGTTGGAGGATTTTGTAGTAATGGACTTACGAAGCTTTATTTTGGATTCCATTGAATGTATTTATTATGTTTATTAACTCTCAAATACCGGTCTAACCACTCCTTTAGATCTTTAGAAATCTCACGCATTGCTCCTTTGGACAGTTTTCCTGTCTTAAATGTCTTAGGAAAGGCATTTCTTGTGCCCATCTCCTAAGACATGGTTTTCAAGCGTATTCAATTCAGATTTATCTACAGGGTTTCTAATGATATTCAAAATCTGCTGAGCTCAAAGAATTTACTAGTACCACCTTTCAGATGAAAAAATCCCTCCCAGCTTTTATTATGCGTTAAAAATTGGCTGGATAAAAAAAAAAAAAAAAAAAAAAAAAATTGGCTGGATAAGGGAATAAAGGCACTCCAAAGCAGTCGCTCCACATTTGCTTCCCATCAGAGGCACCTGCGGTGCGATTCCCAGAGAATTTAATAAGTATGAATCGAAGCCTAGAAATCTTGATGTTTAACAAATGCTCCAGGTAACTCTCATGTACCCAGTATTGGCATTTAAAAGCATGGCAAATTTGGGATTGACATGTAAACACTGCTGTATTTAAAATAGAAAACCAGGGACTTCCCTGGTGGTGCAGTTAAGAATCCACCTGCCAATGCAGGGGACATGGGTTCCAATCCCTGGTCCAGGAAGATCCCACATGCTGCAGAGCAACTAAGCCCATGTGCTCTACTACTGAGCCTTCGCTCTAGAGCCCGCACGCCACAACTACTGAAGCCCGTGTGCTCTAGGACCTGCGTGCTGCAACTACTGAGCCCGCGTGCTGCAACTACTGAAGCCCGCATGCCTAGAGCCTGTGCTCCGCAACAAGAGAAGCCACTGCAATGAGATGCCTGTGCACCGCAACGAAGAGTAGCCCCCGCTCACCACAACTAGAGAAAGCCTGCGCACAGCAACGAAGACCCAGCGCAGCCAAAAATAAATAATAAAAATTAAAATAAATAAATAAAATAAAATAGATAACCAACAAGAACCTACTGTTCTTGTAGCACAAGGAACTCCACTCAATATTCTGTAATAACCTAAATGGGTAAAGAATTTGAAAAAGAATAGATACATGTATATGTATAACTGAATCACTCTGCTGTACACCTGAAACTAACAACATTGTTAATCAACTATACTCCAATATAAAATAAAAATTAAAAATTAAATAAAAATAAATGAAGAAAAAGCACCTGGGTGAGACCATGAAATAAAAGACTTCTGACTCAAAAAAAAAATTAATTAAAAAAAAAATTAAAGCATGGCAAAAAGTATGCGGACTAGAGGTAAACCCAACTCCAGCCTTCCTTACCTGCATCCAGCTGGAAATGGTTCCAACATGGCGTAGTCAACTGGGGACTGGCCAGCTAAATGAGGATATACACTTAGATTTTACAGAGTAAGATTAAGTGCTTTTAGAACAAGATATTTAGTATAATGCAGAGGGCAGAAGTTTTTCCTGGACAAGTTTCTTGGAAGGCACACGGTGTGACTACGACTTGTCTGTGTAGTAATGCGTGTCAGTGTTGCGATGCCAGCAGCATAAAGTTGATGAGATGCAGCAGTTCATTAAGAAGACTAGTCAGAATATCACCAAGGAGGGAAATTATGAGAAGTGTTGATAGTTGTTGCAGTCAGCGTTTTTTGTCTGTTTTTACAGACAGTATTTCTAAATCCTAAGGGATTTTATTTCCCCTGGGGATTTGTATTGGGAAGAAGTCAGAGACGGGTCACCTGCTCACTGACATGCCACACAACACGAAACAACAACACTGAGCACGTGTCATGCACCCACACGGAAAGGTTACGCGTTACAGCTGGCATGAACGGCGGATGGAAACAGCAGGGCGTTCAGCTAGTTCTTCATAGCTGAGCCTCAGGGCAACGGCTGTGGGCAGAGGAAGCACCACGAAGACTCCTCCAAACAAATGTCTACCAGGGCAGTGCTGATGGCAAATGCTTTGTAGCAACATCAGAAGTCATTAAATAGAAAGTAGGATTTTTCTACGGAGACTGCCAATCAGTAAAAGAAAACCAGATGGAAAGATTTTTAAACAATTATATAACCGATAGCAGGATCCCTTTTATATTCTATGTGGAAAGAATGCTACATTCCCATAGGACTTTAGAGTCCCATCGGTAACAATACCGCAACTTCTGAGAACACAGCCACAGCACTCTTGTCTGCAAGCCGTGGGACACCCAGCCCAGGGCCCCTTGCACATGGTGGGCTTTCAATACACACGTGTGTGGAACGGGATACACTGGAAAGAGTGGTAAGAATAACCAGCAAACCCATGAATTAATTAATTTCACGTCAACTAGTGGACTATTCAGTTTTCCTTTTTCTATGAAAAAAATTTATTCAGAATTTTGCGTCTGGAAAGTGAGTTTAGAAGGCATCTATTCCAGGATGCTTCTTTTTTCTTCACCAAAAATATTACATATTAACGATAGGCACGGACAATTCTTAAGACTTCTTAATCCATACCAGAAGTGTGAGCTTAGTTAACATTTTCTCAAGATAATCTATACTAAAAGACTTCACTTTAAGTAATCAGCACACTGTGTGTGTGTGTGTGTGTTACACCCTGTTTGTCTCCCTGCCCCTCACAAATTCATATGTTGAAGCCCTAACCCCCAATGTGATGTTATTGGAGGTGTGGCCTTTGGGAGATAGCTTAGTTCACGAGGGTGAGACTCTCACGATGGGCTTAATGCTCTTATGAAAAGAGGAAGAGACACCAGAGTTCTCTCTCTCCAGGTGCATGCACTGGGGAAAGGCCATCTGTGAGCCAGGAAGATGGGCATCACCAGAACCCAACCATGCTGGCACCCTGATCTTGGACTTCCAGCCTCCAGAACTACGAGAAATAAATGTCTATCGTGTACGCCACGCAGCCCATGGTGCTTTGTTTTAGCAGCCCAAGCTGACGAATACACACGCTTACACACAGAAAGACAAAGCTCGTTGAGGGTGCTGCCTAGGCCACCTGGCAAGAGGGCCCTAAGTAATACATTTACCACATTCTCTTTTTCAACCCATGACCAGTGACCCCCCCACAACGGATAAACATCACTGGAAATTAAAAACAAAATAAGCATCTTGATGGGAAGGAAATTGAAACAGTGGGGAAATGAGCCACACATATAGTTTCCCAATCATTCTCCACCATGTCCAACTCCCCACTACCTCCTCAGTGATCACCCAAAGTCTCACCTCAGCTTTCCTGGCTTAAAAACCCAATTTCATCAGCACTTTGAAGTAGAGCCCATCCCTTGGGGCAGACTCACATCACCAAAGCTCACAAGACTGATGGTTGACACCAGAGGACCAATTCATCAGTTTACAATGAGCAAGGTAAATGTCACCAAGGCCTGAGACTTGCACTGATAACCACCAGTGCGTGCTCTCCCTGTTGGCAGACCTCCACGAGAAGCTCAACGAAAATGAGAAGGTGAGTGGTGGATGTGGAATTAAGACAGAGGCATGAGATGAATCAAGTATCTAATGGCATCATGCTGAGCTAACCTGATGCATCCATTTCCTCACTCGGATGATCTTGCCAGGAAAGCCATACACAGCTGGCAACAGTTCCCTGCATCCTTCCCCATAACAGAAACGTCCTTGCCAATGCAACTGCAGTACGCCAAGGTTTTGGGCCATGGGTTTGCTCTCCTCTAGATAGCATTTGGATGGGCACTGCCTATTTTTGCCTCTGTGACTCTTTTTTCTATACTACTTTGGGTGACCAAGTCTTTAGAGGTTTCAATACACTCAATCAGGTTACAAGGAAATCTTGCTATACTATAGCCATGCTATCACTTGTGATCACTTTATACACTTCTGTGCAGTCTCATGGGCTCATTTTAACTCCCAGAGGGCAAGCTCATTTCTAAGTTCTTGGGGGACAACTCACTGTGTCACTCATACTCATGGCAAGTTAGGTGGGTACTATGCAATTATCTACATACACATTCATACACATCCATTTGTATGCTTTTCCTTATATGTTACGACTTAGCCCTTTGAGTGATAAAGCCATCCTACATGGCTACGTTTTTTCTGTAGTTTTAAACTAAACTATAGAATAATACAGTTTTGAACTAAAAGTATAAGACTGGACTAAGATGGGAAATATCTGAAAATACCGCCAGCTCCTGAAAAGAGGTAACTTACTATGAAAGTGTTCGAAATATAAGCTATGACAGACATCCTTTTTTCCCCAGGGTTAACAACTATACAAGACACATCCATTCCAAACAAAGGGAACATTTGTATCTGAGATATGTAAATTAAACAAGCAGCCTGACTCAGAAAAAGTACTTGAAAGCCCTTTCAGAAATGTCTTATCTGATTTGATCACCCTGTAAATGCAGAGTGGAAAGCATGAGTTATACTCCCGTGAGACGATCAATAATACTCAGTACAGAAAAGGCTCTCTATACAGTTGCCGAAGGAAGTGTTGGCTGCGGGTCAAAGGGGATTGCAGCCGCCGCCCTTAGCTCCTGTCTCAAACAGACCCCTTGTCATCTCGTGCTACTGTGATATATTCATTACTGGCAGACAACTTGCTTATATGAAGCTGTTTTAGCTAAGAAAGGGTGGAATTACATTTTCCCACAATATGCTTTCCCCTCTCAAATGCTTTCACATCATAAAAGGCTTTTAAAACCATTTAGCCTGGAAAATTGAGACGACCTCCCATATCATTTACCTCTTGTTAACACCTAATAGCAAGCTACAGGGACCCTATCCCCCAACAGAATTAACAACAGAATCAAGAAATGACCGTCTGCAGATAACAGCAAGTCTGTCTGCTTCCAAAGCAGCTCAAGCCCAGGGCTGCTACGTGAAGCTGCACTGTCTCCTGACTGCTGAGCTGCTTGCTCCCAATAGCTTCACTGCTGGGGAGGAAAAAGATGATCCCTCCTGGGTGGCTGAATCCCCTCCCCAGCTCTCACACCCTAGAACAGGTAGCTGCTAACGCGTGTGAGTTTCCAGAAGAGCGTTTATTCCTACTGCAAAAAAATGGAAAATTTCCCTTTCCTGATAAAATACACATACGTATTAAATGATTTAAATCCCACCCAGAGGTTTAGAAAGGATGCACACAAAAGAAGACACCCATTATCACTGGTTACCTCCCTTGGAGTTGAACTAGTACAGAAGTCACCCTGTGATAACTCAAATCACTCAGCAACCGGACTGGGCCCCCCCCCCCAAGCTCTCGCTCCTAAAAACTGAGTCTTGTTAACATGGCCTTTTACTGTCTTCATTCTTTGCAGAAAAAAAAAAAAAAAAAAAAATCCTGTCATTTCCTTTTCATTCTCCCATCCTTTATTATAGCCCAGTTCCTAGCTTTTAGAATACACGGACACTTGGTCTTCTATTCACTGTGACTTACCTTGTTCATGTAGTCGCACTAATGCCCTGCGGGTTCCAATATTATATCACCTTCACTGGAACCAAACAGGTATTGGACACATGTGTTGTGCAGGGTGCTACTTATCCAGCTTGATTAACAGAAACCAATGTGAAAAAACTCTTTACCAAGACAATATAAATTTCGAGACTTAGAATTTAGAACATTGCTTTTAGTCTCTCTTGCCTAGAAGTCTGTTGATCCCTCAAATCAACAGGAAGATGCTGTTTCTAAAACAATGGAGAAACATATATAAAAAGGTGGCGACTGCCGTTTTACTAACACCAGTATATTAAAGAAAGGGATGGAAGCAGTCTACTAGGAGACCACTAAGAAGTGAGTTAACTATTTAAACCCACTGTAAATATCTCTTTACTGCTATTTTATAACATCTGAGCCAGATGATCTGGATTGATTTTCTCCTCTTAATCTGTGCAGATTCATCTGTCTTTAAGTGGTATATTTCTTTACGTCCTACCCAAATTCCTTTGAGGTGTATTAAAAAAAAAAAAAAAGTCGCAGTACTTACTGGCTCTTCTCTTACTGCTAATGTGATTGTTCCAGGTGTTTCTGATTTTGAGGTATCTGTTTGAGCACCTGAGATGGTCCCCAACACACTAACACAATTTCTTAAATACTTCTCTTTTAGATTCCTATCTTGTTTACTGCTATCAGCTCAAAGTCTGTTGCTGGGGGGTGGGCAGGCAGGAAGTGGGGGGAGAGGCACCGGGGAGGAAGCCAAATCTCGAGCGCTAACACTCAGGCTTCAGGCACGTGTCACTCTAAGCTCCCACTTGTTTTGTAGTATTGCTGAAATTCATGGGGCACAGACCTTTGGATTAAAAGGAAAATTAGGAAACAAGGAAACCAGAGGCAATGTTCCTACCCCTCCCATCACAGGTCACCTGTCCTACCTGGCTGGTAGAAGTCAGGTGACAGCTCTCTGGCCACAGCTCTCGCGATGTCACACTCCTGGCGGGCGGCCAGAGCAGCCTGGTCGGCGGCGTCAGCTTTGGCTCTTGCGTGCGCGGTCCTACAGGAGCACAAAGGGCGCGTCAGCAGGGGCGGCACCTAGTTAATTACACAGGACGGGCAAACGGCCTACGGGGCAGGCAGGGCCTGGAAAGAAATGCTAACCGTGACCCTCGCCCCACACCTGCAACAGAAAGTTGTGAGACGTCATACTGTTGTGAGACATCAATGTGAGACGTCATACTGTTGTGAGACATCAATGAAAATAAAGCGGATGAAACCACCTGTGAATTGCCTCAATCTTTCTTTCAAGGTTAGTGGAAGTATAACCCGTTGTATGAAAGTATAACAAGTTCTGCGCAGCTTAACGCAAAGCCTGGTGTTCAAGACTTAAAGAGGATGAAATCCCCCGTTGACTTTGGTTGGCATTCCCCCTCCCTGCCCCCCAACCATGGAGAGCAGAATTAGAGCATGTGAATTAATACAGTGTTCATGGATTTAATTTCTACGGTAGAATCAATACAAGGATTTGATTAAGAAAGATCTGCTCAGTGGTGTGCTGGTAAAGTAGCTCTCCGGGGGAAAAAAAGTAAAACTGATTTGTAGCACTGACTGATTTCCGTGGTGTAAATGCTCCCAACATGGCCAATTCACACTATCAGCGTGACTTTGCTGAATGTGTGGTTGGGAACAGACGCACACCGTGGGCTCCCCCCCCCCAGCCTGTAGGAGCAGACCCAGTGGTCTTCTGGAAGAATGTGCTCAGGAGGGTTCCAAGGAGTCCATTTAGTTGTTCTTTAAGCACGTTTCTTGTGTGAAACCGAAAGCAGGCAGAGAGGTGGAGCTGGAAAGAGCAAAGGGATCTCTTTCTGTCTTCCACCTTCTCCCCGGCCCGTCCTCACCCACTGAAACCGCTTATCTTTCCAGAGGACAAGGGCTAGGGAGAGGGCAGCAGGGATGAGAATGGGGCTCCTTATGGCAAGACAGGGGGACTGATGTCTGCCTGCCCAGGAAGAGGGCATTTGGAGGCTGAGACTTTGGGTCATCCTCTTCCAAAGGAGGAGATCTTGTCCAGCTAGTATTTAGACAATTTTCATGGGCACCGACTTCTTATAATTTTGCGAACTATTTTGTTTTATTAGCGCTAGGCAGGGCTATAGATAACTAGTGGTAAAAGCCTAAGGGGAGTCTAAAAGAGGTGCCTGCAGGCATTTCAGAGACAGCAGGAGAGGAAGTTGGGAAATGGCATCGTGCCCTAGCTCGTCTTAGGAGAGAAAACCCAGGTGGCATCTGGAGGAGGCCAGCAGACGGGATTCCTGGAACTAGACTGCAGGCAGAAAAGACGGGGAAAAAGGGGTCTGACCTGAGACTGTGGGGCTAACTGGGAGAGGTCCCATTTCACTCCTACTTAGGACCCAGCTGAGCCTGGAGGATTGATGTACTAGAATATAAGTGTAAGGGAGATATTTTATTTTGGGCATTTTTTAGTTTTTAATTTTTGGTTCTCTACTATACTCCCAAGGCACAGAACAATGCCTGGCACATAGTATTTACTGAGGGCCCACTTTATAAATAAAGGAATGGTAAATAAATAAAGGAATGTCCTTAGGAACAGCTGGGAAGTTACTTAAAAATGAATGGATTGACAAAACCAGAGACAGTAAAAAGACCAGTGGTTGCCAAGGGTTCAAGGTGAAAGTGGGTGAGGGATGAACAGGTAGATCAAAAGGGATATTTAGGGGAGTGAAACTATGCTGGATAATCCTCTAATGGGGGATACATGACATCATGCTTTTGTCAAAACCCACTGAACTGTACAACACAAAGAGTGAACCCTAGTGTAAAGTATGGACTTTATAGTTAATGCTAATGTTCCACATTGGTTCATCAGTTGTACCAAATGTACCCAACTAATGCAAGATGTTAATAACAAGGGTAACTGGGTGTGGGCAAAGGAGGTATATGGAAACTGTACTTTCTCCTCAATTTTTCTGTAAACTTAAAACTGCTCTAAAAAATAAAGTCTATTAACTAAAAATGAATGAATCAAATTCTAATCATCGAAATTGTTATTTATGAATCATGGAGGATGTTTTAGATGATCTCTGTCTACAGGGTATGGAGTACAGAGGCAAAATCAAGGGGGTAAGAACATATTCCTAAAAAACCTGGCTGTGGTAACCCCTGCAAGGGAGCCATCACTAATGATGCTTTAGTCCCATGTGTTGTCCTGAGACTCAGTGGATGCCCTCTCCTATGTTCTTTCAGTTTCTCAGAATCTCAGCTCTTTTTTTCCCAGAATTATTTTCCATTTTATCTGCTATTCTTAGCTAGAACCTAATTATGTCTAGGTACCATAATTAATGAAGCCACAGGAGTAAAGTTATCCTGCCCTATAATAAAACCTGCTAGCCCTTCAATGATAAACTTACAAAACTCAAGTACCGTTTACTCCGAAACAATCACAACCCACCACCACGGAGTGGAATAAAATGGTAGTAGTATTTCCACCACTTTTGACAACACGCTAAACTGGAGAACAGACAAACGTAGCTTAACCTTTCTGCAAATATATTTTGGAAGCACAGAATCAGTGAAGCCTTAACCCTTTACTTTTTTACTTGTTCTTTCCTGTAAGACCAGACAAGGAGGGGGGACTTTTCCATCTAGCACCCCTCCCTGTGTCAGTGCTCCTGCATGGCTGGCACAATGGTCAAAACCACATTCAAGCCTGAAACTAGGTATCTGCTCAGGAGCTTTTGGTAGCCCTGGACCTGATCACAAGAAGTAGAAGAGAACAGGAAGCCATCTGATTTTGCTGTCCTCAAAAGTGTTGTGCGGCCAGCCCATTAAAACATCTTGATTTTGCCCAGGGAGAAATCTGGGCTTGACCCTGGCCCACGTTATTGATGTGTTCCAATCCCAGGCTCAGTTCTGGAGCAACACACGATCCCTTTAATCACCCAACGGGTAAGACGTGCCATTGTTCATGGGTTGGGGGGAGGGAGGTTTGGGCTAGTCATTCTGGGGAGACAGGTGGAAAAAACTCAAAGTGGATGCCTGGCACGTGCCAACAAGGAGCACGCCTGCATGCCCAAGAAGGCTTTCATTTGTTCCAAAGACTGCTGACATCCATAAATCTTCAGACCCTCAGGAGTCTCCAAATACCATTATCATCATTATACTTTCTCGCATAACATGCAGCAAAAAGTAAGTAAAAAGCAACGTCTTTCACTTAGGCGTCAGTGGTAGACTTTCTTTTAGGGTCCTATGACAAATAAACCAAAATTTTAACTTGTAGAGAGTTACTATTTTGGGGTAAAGAGATACAGAGAGGCCTGGGCAACTGGCTAAGCTGGTACAGCAGGTAGGTGACCCCCTCCTGGACATCAGCCCTGCAAAGGTCACTCGGCAACAGCTGAAACAGTAAATGTGGAATTTCTTTCCTTTTTTTTCTTTTTAAAATTTATTTATTTAATTTATTTATTTTTGGCTGCATTGGGTCTTCGCTGCTGTGCATGGGCTTTCTCTAGTTGCAGCGAGCAGGGGCTACTCTTCATTGAGGTGAGTAGACAGTGGCTTCTCTTATTGCAGAGCACGGGCTCTAGGCGTGCGGGCTTCAGTAGTTGTGGCACGCGGGTTCAGTAGTTGTGGCTCACGGGCTCTAGAGCACAGGCTCTGTACTTGTGGCACACGGGCTTAGTTGTTCCACGGCATGTGGGATCTTCCCGGACCAGGGCTCGAACCCGTGTCCCCTGCATTGGCAGGCAGATTCTTAACCACTGCGCCACCAGGGAAGCCCAATGTGGAATTTCTGAATGGCAGGCATCACCTGTACTTAAGAACTTAATTACAACTTGTTTCTTTCCAATCAGTAACTTGATGAGAATCTGAGTTTTTTTTTTTTCTTTAGTGACTAAAGTGGTGTTTCACAAACTCTCAAGTCACCTTACTCAGAACAAAATGGTCTGGCTTTCCCAGTTTTTCTTAAACTTAAGAGTGCTTTAAGAAAAAAAAAAAAGCATATAAACAATACACTGAACATGCCCGGCACACAGGCCTACTACTAATAAGGTAGATGCAAGTCCCTTAGATGTCTGTCCCAACTTCTTTCAATCTTTTATATACCTATTCACTGACGTAGCTGATAAAGATTTTAATCTAGAATGGACAAGGATTTTGCTAAAGGTAAAACTGTATACAGTACTTATACTTTTCTATTTCTACTTCTTACATATTTTCTTCCCAACAAAAAACTGCTTCAAAAAATATGCTGATTTTTGATGTCTTTTAAAATTTGTTACTTATTAAGTCAAAGTTAAGTTTCCTGACCTGACTCTGAAAATTTGATGGCAGAGGCTGTCATCTAGTTGCTTCAGGAGCTGTATATGTGATTTGCTTTGATACCCATATATTTAAAGAAAATTCTTAGCAACATTTAAAAATAAGAGCAATTGGACTTCCCGGGTGGTGCAGTGGTTAAGAATCCGCCTGCCAATGCAGGGGACATGGGTTTGAGCCCTGGTCCGGGAAGATCCCACATGCCACGGAGCAGCTAAGCCCGTGCGCCACAACTATTGAGCCTGTGCTCTAGAACCCATGAGCCAAAACTACTGAGCCCGAGAACCACAACTACTGAGCCCGAGAAACACAACTACTGAGCCCGAGAAACACAACTACTGAGCCTGCGTGCCACAACTACTGAAGCCCACGCACCTAGAGCCTGTGCTCCGCAACAAGAGAAGCCACAGCAATGAGAAGCCCGCGCACCACAACGAAGAGTAGTGCCCGCTCGCCGCAACTAGAGAAAGCCT
This sequence comes from Eschrichtius robustus, assembly GCF_028021215.1. Classification (NCBI taxonomy): domain Eukaryota; kingdom Metazoa; phylum Chordata; class Mammalia; order Artiodactyla; family Eschrichtiidae; genus Eschrichtius; species Eschrichtius robustus. The sequence continues at coordinate 18,841,423 of NC_090840.1, forward strand.
GTGCGCAGCAATGAAGACCCAATGCAGGCAAAAATAAAAAAGAGAGAGAGCAATTGTACGTAAGACTCCGAACATCAGTTAATGGCAACCCCATTCGTCCAGTTGCTCAAGCCCAGACCCTGTGAGTCATCCTGGTTGCCTCCCTTTCTCTCTCACACCACATCCATGGTCAGCAAGGCAGCCGACAGGACCTTCAGAATACACACCCGACCCCGCCATGTCTCCTTCTCATCACCGCTCCTGCCCAGGTCACATCTCACCGGGTTCCTGCAAAGGCTGAACTGATCTCCCTGCTTCTGTCCTTGCAGCCCGCCATGCTATTTCCCTTCTGGTTTTCTTGAAATTGCCTGACAATAACCAAAATCCTTTCCTGCGTTATGGCATCACGTGCAAGAAAATGCCAAAAAATGGCCTTAGTTAGCTTTCCTTTTGGACTGTGACATTATTCACTTATGAGAGACCTAGACTTGCAAAAACCAATTATCTTGTGTATACAGTGGGAGCCCTTTTAAAGAGAAATCAGTCTGTTAAGCAAGGACTACTCTTGATATGAACAAGAACTAGATGTCTCCACAGCTCTCAGCTAAAAATCAAAGGCATGATGTCTGAGTTCCTGTACCGGAAAGAAACTGGTCTCTCAGTATCGATCTGCTTCTCTGGTCAGACCAACCCCACGAGACTCAGCATACACTCCTCCTGCTAAGGCACAAACGGCCCCCTTAGCTGCCTCTCCGGACTTCTAACTTTCCATCTCTCATACACATACCTATTCATTGGCACAGCTGAAGAAGATTTTAATCTGCAATGGACACTGATTCAGCTAAAGCTCAGTACATTTGGTTTAGGAAGACTACTTCTTGCGGGTCCAATCTTTACGTTTATTAGTTCTTGAATGTTAATTTTCTTCCTAAGTTGCTTTTTTGTTTTGTAAAAGACAGGACCTGGAATAATAACATCAAGACTGTGTTCTTAGGTCCTGGTTAAAAACAAGTTACAGCTTCAGCAAACAGTCGTCTTTTTTGCCGGGGTGGTCCATTGCTTCCTTTTCTAAAAGCATTATCAAGTTATTTAGATATAAAATGTAAATGTAGGGGCATGGTGTCCCCACTGAAATCTGGTATTTGACCTTTCAAGGGCCCAAACTCTTGCAGAGGTATGACGACACAGGCTTTGAAAGTGTGGGTAGCCAGAGACCAGGCTGAGGCCAGTCTAGTCACAGATAATTCTTGTCCATGAGATCAGAAGTTAAACCACATTACTTTAGCAATCTTAGAGATGCCTTCTTAGAATCATAATTCATACCATGCCCTTGGCCTTTTTTCAAGGGGAGATAGGAGGATGAACCAAGATATCCAAGATAGGAATATGAACCAAGATTCATGTGAAGAATGTGAAATGCTGTCCATTAGGTGTATCACTGTCATGTTCATAAAGATCTGGGCAATACATTCCTCAAAGTTTAGTGCCAGGAAAAATCGGGTCTATGATGATATACTGGTGTGCTTCCTTGCATCATACAATGAGAACTACATTATCTATTGTTTCTCTCTTTGTTACAGCTACCAGGATACCTGGAGTATAATTATCCTCAATCTATGTGCATGATTACCTTCTCTAAAGACACGGCTTTAACATTCCCTGGTCAGGAATGCTACTATGTATGTGACTTATAATGCCCTGAAAATGCTTTTTGGAAACTGGCAGGATACTGAAAAAAATTACTTGTTATACTAAGTTTTCTGAACTTCAGCCCCTCATAGTGTGTGAATGCTTAGGGACATACGTGATAACTTGGGGACATCAGAGCCTACTATGCAGCTTCCTTTACAGAATTTTTTTCTATATTCAGAACATTTTCAAGCTTGGAAAATAAGTCCTCATTCTTAAGTACTTTACAGGCTTTACTCCCTAACATTTTATCAAACTTAATAAGCTTAAAGGCTATATTCTCTGGATAGGCCAGGTCAAAAGCACATTTCTAATCCTCGGCTGGAATATGCCAAATAATTGACTATCTTCTACTTTATCCTGAGTTTTATAAAATTTATCTAAAATTTACCTTGCCATATAATTTATGTAGTGAGAAAAACCTGATGTAAAAACAAATTTAAGGGATGTTTTATTCTTGAAATAATTTTTAGAGAAAAGTCCTTTTAATGAGGGTTATTCTACAGGTCAAAAACATTACCACTAAATAAGACTAAAACTTCATTTTATGGGAGAAAATATTTGCTGATCATATATCTGATAATGGGTTAGTATCCAGATTATATAAAGAACTCTTACAACTTAATAAGAACAACAACAACAATTAAAAAATAGGCAAAGGACTTGAATAGACACTTCCGCAAAGGAGATATAAATGGCCAATAAGCACATGAAAAGGTGTTCAACATCACTAACCATAAGGGAAATACAAATCAAAACCACAATGAGATGCTACCTCACACCCACTAGGATGGCTACCATGAAAAAAAACACCCAGAGAAGCAGCCACATAGCACAGGGAGATCAGCTCGGTGCTCTGTGACCACCTAGAAGGGTGGGATAGGGAGGGTTGGAGGGAGACGCAAGAGGGAGGAGATATGGGGATATACGTATAGCTGATTAACTTTGTTATAAAGCAGAAGCTAACACACCATTGTAAAGAAATTATGCTCATGTAAAGATGTTAGAAAAAAAAGAAACCACCCAGAAAGTAGTAAGTGTTGGCAAGGATGTGGACAACTTGTAAACCTTGTGCACTGCTGGTGGGGATGCAAAATGGGACAGCTGCTGTAGAAAACAGTATGGTGACTCCCGCAAAATTAAAAACAGAATTACCATATGATCCACCAATTCAACCCCTGGGTATATACCCCCTAAAATTGAAAGCAGGGTCTCAGCGAGATATCTGTACAACCATGTTCACAGTGGCATTATTCACAATAGCCAAAAGGCAGAAACAACCCAAGCGTCCATCAATGAAAGAATGGATAAACAAAACGTGGCATAAACATACATGGAATGTTATTTAGCCTTAAAAAGGAAGGAAGTTCTGATGCATGCCACATCATGGATGAACCTTATGCTAAGTGAAATAAGCCAGTCACAAAAGGACAAATATTGTATGATTCCATTCATAGGAGGAACCTAGAACAGTCAAACTCCTAGAGTCAGAAAGTAGAAGGGTGGTTGTCAGAGGCTGGGAGGAGGGAGAACAGAGACTTGTTATTTAATGGGTATAGAGTTTTAGTTCTGCAAGATGAAGCAGTTCTGAAGATTGGCTGCACAACTATGTGAATGCACTTAACACGACGGAACTGTACACTTAAAAATGGTTTAGGATGGCAAATTTTATGTCTATTTTACAATTAAAAAAAAAATCACCCATGAACAAGTATTTCTAGAACATCCTATGTGTCCAGAGGAAGTGAGGAGAAAAGACCAAAGGCTGGGCTCTCAGACGAGAAATTGCTTCACTAATCCCAGCCAGGGCAAGCTAAGTCTAGTGAGGGGAATGGCGGTAAGAAAAGGAAAAGCTGAAGGACACTTTAAGGAAAGAAGTGTCAGAACTTTGAAACATGAGGGCAGCCTCCACATCTGTTTTTCCAGCTCTTAACATAAAGCCTGGCCCAGAGGCTGTCCTCAACAAATATTGGTGGAATAAGTACATAGGTAAGAAGGAGAGAAACATAAAAGATAACCCCAAGGTTGCTAACTTGGTGTCCAGGTGAATGGCTTTACTACAGAGAGAAATTGTACAGGTGGGAAGGAGAGACAGTTTGAAGGTGATGACGAGCTCAGTTTTAGACGGGTAGGATTTTACACGACACAAGTACTGCCCTTTGGAAATACAGGGCTGCAGTGCAAAGTTAAGGGTCAAGGTTAGCAACAGGAATGTGGGCATCGTGATCACAGACGATGAGCTCACAGAAGATGGATGAGCCCATCAAACACATGAGTCAAAAAAGCCAAGAACCAAGGGTGGAGACAACAGTGTCTGCTGAAGGAAATAAGTAAAGTGAGAGGCAGTGGCATACGGGTAAGAAGGCGCACTTCCAACAGAACCATTCCAAGTTCTTGTTCTTGGATAAATCCTGTGCTCCTCTTAGGAGTTAAGCGGGCCAGATCTGAATTTGTCTCTTCTCTGGGGCAGCTGCACTGATCGGCTGATTTTTAGGCAGTTAGAATTAACAAGTGCAGTTAAGAGTCTGAGAGAAGGATCGTTTGTCAATCCTGTGATGTGCTGGAGAAAGTGAGGGCTGAGAAGAGGCTGCTGAATTTGATGAGAACCTCTGGGAGGGCAGTTCTAACAAGAAGGCCACTGCAGAAGCCAGACCGAAGGGGGTCGGTGAGGAAGGAACAGAGGAAATACAGGAAGCAGGTGTGGGCCACATGCTGGTGATTTCTGACCCAGAAAGGAAGGAGGAAATTTGGACGGTAACCAGGAGGATTAGCTGGGCCAAGGGAAAAAGACACTTTACTTGTAGCAGTGAGAGCTGATCCTGTTGGAAGGTGGGAAGAAAGGTGCTCAGAGAATAGAAGAAAATGAAAGAGCTTTGAGAAGGTAACAACCACTGGAGTCGGGTCCTAGATGAAGCAAAAGAAAGGAAACAGGAAAAAAAACACAAGGACAGTGATGGGTTGATCCAATGTTTTAAAATTATTTAAAGGATCCTAAGCTTGAAAGAGACAGAGAGTGCTTTGGGCTCTGGAAACCAGACAGACCTTGGTTTACACCCCAGTTTATCACATCCTGGCTGTGTCACTTTTGCCTCAGTTTCCTTACCTGTAAAATGGGGATGATATTACTTTGTATAGATGCTCTGGATCAGAACTGATTTATATGAAGTACTGAGTACTAATGTAGAGAGAGTATTTAGTTGATAAATGGCCATTATTAGTCCTTGGCTGAAATTTAGGGCTGGTAGGGAAAATCTGGGTGCTTAAAGAGGTGAGGATTTGGAATCAGCACTGCACAAAAGTTCTAAGGAATGGAAGAAAGGAAAACTGGAATTGCTGAACAGCACGGGGAGGACCTGATCTCAGGCCCACATGATTCTGCATCTTCCTCTGGCAGGGGTCTCTTTTCTGAGAGAAGCAAAGAAGGAAGAAGGCGCCATTGATGCAGGGTAGAGATCTGAGCAAGGAGGATGGAAATGTACCCATCACAGAGCTTTGGGTGGGAGGAAGGGCACATAGCCAGTGATAGACGCTGGACCAGATGAAATACAAAGGGTTAAGTTAGGATCCAGTGAACAATGTGAAGTCAATCTGATGACTGTAAAGTCACATAAACGCAGATTATTAATACAGTTATTACAGTTTTAGGTGCTTTTTAATTGCTTGAAATAAGGCTTCTTTCCTATGGCAAATTTCATAGAAATGGCCTATTCTGACTAAATCTGGCTTACTACTAAAGGGTGTTATCTTTAGTTCAAGTTATCAGCCAGCAGCCTTTTGGTAATAAAAGGCGGGTCAAATTATTTCAAAATGGATGCATAGTCTATAAAACGAAATTAGATATAATCATGGCTACATTTCTTTTTAGTGCTGTAACAGAAACATCTGGATGTGCCTAAAAAGAACTTTACAACCTTCGGGATCTGGGTTGTGATGAGAATTGACGAGAATTGTCAGGTCAAGGCTGTTTTTATTTGCATGTCAGTGCTGTTATGCTTTTTGTCCTTTACCAATGGTCACTGTGGCGAAAGATTAAAGTATGACTAAGAGCAACGTAAGACTACCTAGTGGTCGAAACACACGATGGCAACTAGCAGTGTTCAGCCGAGTGACTGAGGGGCTCTAGTGGCTGGGTCACGGACAGACCTAACTTCCGCTTTACTGCAGCAAATGCCCAGGGGATGCGCACTTGGTGGTGCTAAAACAATCCCATTTCATAAATACTTAAACATTAAAACAAATAAGCAGACATCACTCATGCCTTTAAAATGACATAAACCATGTAGAACTCCTAGTTGAAACAGTCTCTTAGGTAGTAAAATATCCATTTTGTAAATTACCTAAAACGGCTCTCTAAAGATCCCAAATCTACCAGTTACCACTTCACTTTGATCTGTCTAGACCTGCCAAGATAGTGAACAATAAAGGCATCCATTCCTCTACTGGGCATGCGATGCTGAATGGTACGAACGTGAACTTGCTTGGGACTGGCTTCCGCAAAGCCATTCTGCATCTGAAGCTTTATTATATTCAACGTACGTGTTCTGAAGTTGTTGAGTTTATAACAGGTCTGCTTTGCGAGGAAAGCCAAGATAGTAGGGGTACAGTTATTCTCTCAGCAAACCAGTTTTGTTCACTTCATGTTTCCTTGTAGGAACTGTAATTCAGTGACTCCACTTATTTTACACCCAGTCTGTGACAATGACTCGTTCCATAGCTCAATTAAGAAGTCCTTGACTGCTTTCACTTTAAATCTTTAGTCTTTTGCTGCAACAGATACTGGGGACACCAATACAATGAGCACAAAGGATTTGCTCTGATTTATGTTAACCTTCTGGATTGGAGGAAGTGATTCTTGAAAGTTCTGCTTTACCAGACAAATTAAAAAGCACAATTAGAACTAGACAAGCCTCGGAGAGTCTATGAAGTCCCTCCCCTGTGGTCAGATAATTACTATCCCTTCTGTAGGGATTTAAGACTCAGAGAAACCAAGGAACATATTCAGTCACACAGCAACTCAGTGGGATGAACGGGCAGAAGCCAGGTCTCCTAACCTTTAGGGCAAAGCTAGCTAACTATCCTGTCAAGAGAGATTTCTGTACTACTGTCTGCAGATTTTGTTTTAGCAAATGTTCTGTGATTTATTTCATCTTCTAGTTATAAACTTTCCTTTCTGCTATAAATATTCCTTCATAACCATAGTTCTATCTTCTTATATTCATGCTTTCTCATTATTGAGTCTGCTGCCCTCCTTCTTTCTCTATTCAGTTATCTTTAATATTAATAGATTTTTAACTTCCACTGAAAAATGCAAATGTTGAGCTTTCTTTTCCTACATATTTTTAAAACCAGTTTTGGCTGACTTTCAAATGAAATACAGCTTAGAAAACATCTTACTAAAGACTATAGGAAAGATTTGGTTTTCATCAAGGTTATTCTTTCGCGGGAACATTTTAGGTGGTGTTAAAAATACTGCAGATTCATCTCATAGTTGCCTTCCCCAAATCACCAAATTAGTAATTAACGCCTCCAAGTTTCAAAGGAAATATCAGAAGATCATCCAGTTCTTCCTGAATTCTTAAAAAGTTGTCTTCTTTTTCCTCATGAGAATCTTAAAAAATTTCTTGTGATTTTATCTGTTTTTAAGCATTTGCTGTGTTAAACTGAGAACAGAAAATTTTCATCCCATACTCAATGTGTAAGATAATAGCTTACCCAAGGACACTGAGAAAAATGGAGGCTGAGACAAATATATAAGCGATGACTGGTTTTCTGTTTAGTACGTTTAAATAACACTTGGTACAATTTGGAGGGGGGGGGGCAAAGGCAGTTTTGAAAATGAACACATGTATGTTGAGATAAAAATGTGTGCTTCTCCTTCGTTAGAGATGGTGCTGGAATGCAAGGCAGAATTCAAATAAAATAAGTAAAAGAATCATGTTAAATTCTTGCTCAAATACTAGGAATCTTTTCCTTCAGTTCTGATAGACTGTCAATGACCTGCTTCAATACTATTATACATCCTTATGGGACTTACAATATTCCAATACTTGGAATATTCTTGACCAGGAGCCTGTTGCTGGCTTGAGTTTCTATTCTAGACACACTCTGATGAACTTTTAACCTTTATTTTTTTTCAGAGTGGAATTAATTGACTCGGGGGCCTGGGATGCAATGCCATGCCCGTCGGTGGGATGGATAAACTCCTGCTGCAGCCACTGGGGAATGTGGGGTGTGCCTTCCTGGACTCCATTCCTTAGTGACAAATGCATTGACCCAAACGGAACTACCCCTCACCAGTCTGAGATTCAGACCAACTCCAAAGAATGTCAAGAAGAATTCCAGGCACAGAGGGAATGCCGCACATCCCAAGAACAAGGCAGAAATTTAGGCTCTGACTGGCACTTAGGAAGGGGTTTCCTTTGAGGCCCAAGAATTCAACATCTACTGACTACCATCTTGTAATGGGGAAAGCAGACTGAACTCTGGAGGGACAGGAAGAGTTACCTACCAAACCCCAAAGTCTGCCCACCGCCTGGTTGAGAGTTGCCCAGTGTTAGCATAAAGGTCCAGGGCCTTCCCTGCTGCTTCGCTGGTCTCTGACAGCTGCTCTAAAGGTGTCCAGGTTTACCTTGCAGCATGGGCTGTACTTCTCAAGTTAGATTACCTGCATGTGCTAAGTTTCAGGCAATGGCAGGAGTACTGGAGGTAGTTCTGTTTTCCCTTTCAATAGCATCACAGTATCTACTGGAATGACAATAGACTTGATAACAAAAGGATGTGCCCTTGTCGTATGGCTGCTTGGGAGTAGCAATGTTAAAAATCCACTTGTACTGAAGGCAGAGAACCTCAGAGCCATGAGAAGCTCTGGAGGATTCTGGTGGAAACGTGTAACATATATTTATAATTGGACCAATTATATACATAATTATATATATATAATTGGACTATTATATAATAAATTGCAGTCCCAAATGGACTGCAATGGACACAGTGGAGGATGATACTTCCCATTCTTCACTCCGCTCTGGCATGAATGAGATGGGGCACAGAAAACCCTCTTTATAGCTTCATATGGAGTCCCTTTGGGTCGACCAGTTACCCTGAAAACGTACAGGCCATCATGGAGAGGAGAAGCCTATGAGAGCCAGTCATCAAGTCCAGAACAAGCCCATTCTGAAGAGGCCTCCATTCCTTTTGGAGGATGTGGGAACCCCTCCGCCCTGCAGACAGGGCTTCTTCCAAGGAAGAACTGGAATGCCCTGGAAAAAGGCATTTGTTCCACAGAGTGGGAGGTTAAGGAGCCTCTTTCCATGCAAGACAAGGAAGCTGGAAGCTGGTGAGCGGCTTGCTGCTCCACATCTCTGCTGTTAGGAGCTTTTACTGATATTATTAATGTCCTGCTGTCCCTTGTCTTTCTACTGACATGTCCCTACGGGTTTCAGATCACTTGTGAATTGGTGTTCTCTAAAATAACCACCCCTGGCCTGTCTCCTTTCACTGCTGTCCAAATCGTCATTTCATGATCAACTCCTAATGTCTGCTAGCTCAAACAAAACCTCAAGGTACTTAGTGATTGACAAACGTCCAGAAATGCTTTCAAATTATTTGCTACTCCGGGCAGCACACATAAGTCTACTTAATTCTAAGTCCCATGGTCATTTTTCTTCCCCTACTTACTATATTTATATTGCCCACATCACCATCCTGCTCTGACCCCTCTGTAATTCTGGGGGTGAAATTCAAGCTTTTTTTCCCTTAAATTTCTCTCTGGCAGATGATCACCGTTGGCAACAGTTAATTGTAAATACGGAACTTCTCTGCAATGTTTTTCTGAGACATCACAGCCACAGCAACTCAAATGACTGAGCCTGCGTGGAAAAGTGAAATTAAAAAGGTTCTCACGCTGGTCTGAGAGAGGCCTCTGTCACACCCTGAGCTCTGAGACACTATAGTAAATCACCGTAACACATTTTAATATGATAAATAACTTCTTGGATTCAATTGTTAAAATACCTTTTCCAGGAATCCAAATCGGAAAAGAAGAAGTAAAACTGTCACTGTTTGCAGATGACATGATACTATACATAGAGAATCCTAAAGATGCTACCAGGAAACAACTAGAGCTAATCAACGAATTTGGTAAAGTAGCAGGATACAAAATTAATGCACAGAAATCTCTTGCATTCCTATAAACTAATGATGAAAAATCTGAAACAGAAATTAAGGAAACACTCCCATTTACCACTGCAACTAAAAGAATAAAATACCTAGGAATAAACCTACCTAAGGAGACAAAAGACCTGCATGTAGAAAACTATAAGACACTGGTGAAAGAAATTAAAGATGATACCAACAGATGGAGTGATATACTATGTTCTTGGACTGCAAGAATCAACATTGTGAAAATGACTCTACTACCCAAAGCAATCTACAGATTTAGTGCAATCCCTATCAAACTACCAATGGCATTTTTCACAGAACCAGAACAAAAAACTGCACAATTTGTATGGAAACACAAAAGACCCCGAAAAGCCAAAGCAATCTTGAGAAAGAAAAACAGAGCTGGAGGAATCAGGCTCCCTGACTTCAGACTATACTACAAAGCTACAGTAATCAAGACAATAGGGTACTGGCACAAAAACAGAAATTTGGCTCAATAGAACAGGACAGAAAGCCCAGCAATAAACCCACACACATATGGTCACCTTAGCTTTGATAAAGGAGGCAAGAATATACAGTGGAGAAAAGACAGCCTCTTCAATAAGTGGTGCTGGGAAAACTGGACAGCTACATGTAAAAGAATGAAATTAGAACACTTCCTAACACCATACACAAAAATAAGCTCAGAATGGATTAAAGACCTAAATGTAAGGCCAGACACTATAAAACTCTTAAAGGAAAACATAGGCAGAACACTTTTTGACATAAATCACAGCAAGATCCTTTTTGACCCACCTCCTAGAGAAATGGAAATAAAAACAAAAATAAACAAATGGGACCTAATGAAACTTAAAAGCTTTTGCACAGCAAAGGAAACCATAAACAAGATGAAAAGACAACCCTCAGAATGGGAGAAAATATTTGCAAATGAAGCAACTGACAAAGGATTAATCTCCAAAATTTACAAGCAGCTCATGCAGCTTAATATCAAAAAACACCCCAGACAACCCAATCCAAAAATGGGCAGAAGAGCTAAATAGACATTTCTCTAAAGAAGATATATAGATTGCCAACAAACACATGAAAGGATGCTCAAAATCACTAATCATCAGAGAAATGCAAATCAAAACTACAATGAGGTATCACCTCACACCGGTCAGAATAGCCATCATCAAAAAATCTAGAAACAATAAATGCTGGAGAGGGTGTGGAGAAAAGGGAACCCTTTTGCACTGTTGGTGGGAATGTAAATTGATACAGCCACTATGGAGAACAGTATGGAGGTTCCTTAAAAGACTAAAAATAGAACTACCATACGACCCAGCAATATACCCTGAGAAAACCATAATTCAAAAAGAGACATGTACCACAATGTTTATTACAGCACTATTTACAATGGCCGGGACATGGGAGCAACCTAAGTGTCTATCGGAAAATGAATGGATAAAGAAGATGTGGTACATACATACAATGGAATATTAGTCAGCCATAAAAAGAAATGAAATTGAGTTATTTGTAGTGAGGTGGTGTTATTTGTAGTGACCTAGAGTCTGTCATACAGAGTGAAGTAAGTCAGAAAGAGCAAAACGAATATTGTATGCTAACATATATATATGGAATCTAAAAAAAAAAAAGGTTCTGATGAACATAGAGGCAGGACAGGAATAAAGATGCAGACATAGAGAATGGACTTGAGGACACGGGGAGGGGGAAGGGTAAGCTGGGACAAAGTGAAAGAGTGGCATGGACTTATATACACTACCAAATGTAAAATAGATAGCTAGTGGGAAGCAGCCGCATAGCACAGGGAGATCAGCTCGGTGCTTTGTGACCACCTAGAGGGGTGGGATAGGGAGGGTGGGAGGGAGACGCAAGAGGGAGGGGATATGGGAATATATGTATACGTATAACTGACTCACTTTGTTATACAGCAGAAACTAACACACCATTGTAAAGCAATTATACTCCAACAAAGATGTTAAAATAAATAAATAAATACAATAAAATACCTTTTCCATGGTGCCAGCATGATTTCAGAAACCAGCTCATGGACCTTGGTTCTCAAAGTCTGAAATTTAAATGCTATCAGATGACAAATCCCTCACACCTTTAAAATTTTCTAAAGTAGCACTAAATGTCTGCTTGGTAGGTTTAATATGACAGTGAATTTTGGGGGAAGAATACATTAATATACATCAATATATAATACACACACATTTTAGTATGTGTATATTACATGTGATTTGAAATATCTGCACCAACAAACATTAACCACTGTTGAGTGTGTTTTTTTGCTTGTTCTCATTTGGGGCAAATACTTAACTATCCTATAATAAAATGTTTTTTGGTTTTGTTGAATCCCAGGGAACACGACAGCTGGAATAAAGAAAAACTAAAAAGCAACGAACCAAGCAAAAAATTTCAGGAATGAATAATTTAACTGAAATAGTAGCTAAAACTCTTGTACTGACTGCTGTCACTGTTCTGGCAACTAGTAAAGTCAGGGCTGTTCATATTTTTAAATTATAATTTCATCACGTGCAGCACCAGGCTCAAATAAGGCTTTGTTATAGGGTTATTATGTAATTCAATTCATGGGTTCAAAATGTCTCCTATGCCTGGAAAGCCTAATTGCAATGGTACTGTCCTTGACTTCTGATGAGAAATCACTGAAGGGGAATTCAGGGACCAGATTTAATTTTAAAATAATAATAATACAGCACATTTGAAGTAGCCTTCTAAGTTGCTGAGCGTTTTAACCAGTCTTCTCTTTTGCACTCTGGGCATTTACGCTGACCTGAAATTTAAGTTATGAAGTAGGATCCCAGGGTGTCCTATCCGCTGTTGTTATCTGAGCCTGTACAGTCCATCTCAAAAGCCCGTTTTCCCATCCCTTAGCCATCTCTTGGCAAACAGCCCTGCTCCCTGCCATTTGCCACTTGTTCTGGGCTATTTTAATTCTGGACAAGCTGTGGTAGTAGGCTATATTTAAATTGGCCTGCTCTGTGAAGAAACACGGCAAATTCACATGGCACCTCTTCCCTTTTTGACATAATCCAATTGTGCTTTGGCTTTGCACAAGCTGCATGAGTTTCTGTGTCATACATGCTGGCTTAGCTCCCACTCCCGGCCTGCCAGGTGTTTACCACCCAAAAGGTGCAGTGGGGGAGGGCTTCTGGGAGGGAGGAGACATGGCAGGGACCCAGGGAGCAGTCACCAAAAACTCTAACTGAGACACACGAACAACAATGAAAGGAAAAGGAAAGATGCCCCCAGCTCCTGGCTGCGTGTGACTGGAATATCTGCAGAGTAATTTCTCAAAGGCCAATCTGCAGATATGAATTTCTGTAAAACAATGCATCTACTGAGAGAGCCTTAAGAGAAACTGCACACCCATAAAAAGCCAGCTTTCTCAGGTGTCTGAGCTTTTAGATAAAGTGGACATTCTTAGAAACACTTGGATTCTAACCGGTCCCTCTGACTGGCCGCACCTCCGTCCCCTGCCATTGGTTTATACACTTCTGTGCTAGACAGAAGGCGTACGTCCTCACTGGAGTCACGCTCGTGCTTCAGAGAAGACGAATAGGCCGGAAACGTCCCCTTAAAATCATTAAAAGTTAAATAGAATGTAAAATACACTTTTCTAGAGAACTGCACTTGGTCTTGTAAACTTACTGAGGTCTTGTAAACTTTCAGAGTTCAAAGCTAGCCGAAAGCCAAAATCTATTATGAAGAATCTGAAGACAGTTAACTTTCAAGGGACTATTTTACAAGTCCAAGACTTCTGCCTTGAGACCTTAACGTACCAATGCTGTATGGACATACTCATTTTGCTGGCAGTGGAATTAAAATCCAGACTAATTATAAGATCCTCTTCATCTAGCCGATCTAGGGAGCTGAAGTACAGAAACCAGGATTTCTGCCTATTTACTTTTGTGATATTTACTTTGACTACTTGGGCCATTAGACTTCACCTGCAGTCAGCCAGGATTCTACTTGATTTTTTGCTGAATAAACCTGACTACCCAAGCAGGTGGTAAACAACAGACTGGGCTTCTGTTTTCTGGAACGAGCAAGAAAACCATCTGAGAAATGTCATGTTAAAAAAGCATTCACCCACATAGACTTATGAATTAATACAAAACCATTTTTAAATGTCCCTAACAAAGGAGGGGCCCTAGTAGACTATTTGGTTACACGTAGCCAGGGCTACAAGCTTTCAAATTTATCTACATAGTAGCAAAACAGAGATGAAGAAAATGGATCAAAACAGAGATGCCTGTTTTTACCAGAAGGCACACAAGTGTTACTATCATTATGCTCTGAATATCATGGAAACACAACTCAAAATAAATCCCATATTACCCTTAGTGCTCTAAGCTTTAGGAGAGCTAATTCCCAATTTCGACAGATAAAATGCCATTTTCTTTCCCAAAGGCATTCCCCCAGCCTCCCTGGTATTCTTTCAGGTAATAAAATAACCTAAGGTCTTCTTAGTGTTTTTTGCTTTTCCTAAAATATTGTCCAAGTTCATTCTTAAAGGCAACACGACAATGAAAAAAAATGTGAGGGACTCTTCCACCACAACTACACACAACTATTTAGAATAAATCATGCAGTTATGAGGCTGGATCAAGGACCTGCCATGGAAACGCTGCCAACGGGAGTATAATTTTGGCTACATCACAACAGAGAACGGGAGTATAATGTCCCTAAAGGACCCTCGAATCCTTTAATGTCGCTGCTCCAACAGTCACTAGGACTTTCCTCCCATAACCAGCACTCCCTGCCCTGAGAACAGAGGGGAGGAAAGGTCTTGATGAGACATCTTCTTAGGTCAGTATCAAGGTAGGAGAGACCAATTCTGGCCTTAAAAAATTAGTTTAAATGATTCTTAGCACTTTTGAAGACCTATTTTTAATAACTTCCTAATTATTAGTTCAACTTTTATTATATTATGTGCTTCTCTGTGATAATTACCAACTAGAAGACACACATATAGATCACACATACTCCAAGATTACAATACCAGTACATTATTTCTAGGAATGACAGAGTAAAGGGGAAGTTAAGGGAAATTCTATCACATTTCTTAAGGAACCTGGGAGAGGAACGAACATTAAGCAGACAAATAAAAACCACAGGTGGTAGGAGTTGAAAATAAAGGGGCACAGGCCAACGTCTGGGTTTCGGAGGATAAGGCGGGGTGAATAAATGGGACAGGTCCCAGAAGTTTATACCAGCGGTGGGCATGCTTCACACAGCCTGAACAACAGGCTAAAAAACTGAGGCTGGGGGGCTTCCCTGGTGACGCAGTGGTTGAGAATCCACCTGCCAATGCAGGGGACACGGGTTCGAGGCCTGGTCTGGGAAGATCCCACATGCCGCAGACCAACTGGGCCCGTGCGCCACAACTACTGAGCCAGCGCGTCTGGAGCCTGTGCTCCGCAACAAGAGAGGCCGCGATAGTGAGAGGCCCGCGCACCGTGATGAAGAGTGGCCCCCGCTCGCCGCAACTAGAGAAAGCCCTCGCACAGAAACGAAGACCCAACACAGCCAAAAATAAATAAATAAATTAAAAAACAAAACAAAACAAAACAACAAAAAAAAAAAACTGAGGCTGGGAAGGTGTGAGCAGGGTGGTGACCTGTGAACTCTGCCCTCTGTGGCCTGGAGGTCAGCCCCTGCCTTTGGTCATTACACAATATGACAGGACAACAAAGGAGAGGTGCAGGCCCCTCTTAGTCAATTCAATGATCTATAGAGTATCACCATTGGGAAAATCCAGATATCTGGGATATATTTATTGTATTAAGCCAGCAAGTATTGATGATCATGATAATTACTGTTGACATTTACTGAGTCATTCTTTTATACGCCAGGTTCAACTTGCATTATCTATTCTAAAAACTTTATGTGCAATAGGTCCTGCAACCTACCCTGGGTTACCAGCTGGTGAATGGTGGGAGCTAATTTGAACTGAAGGCAAGAACTGTGCACACACCCCTCGCCCCAATCCTAGTCAGGCTGTAGACTTTCCGTATGGTGGTCTTTTCATTCCCTCCATGAACACCTGGTTTTTCTCATCCTCTGAATTACTAAAAGATGAACATTCTCTTCCAGATACGACTAAATTAACATACACATTTCTCTTTTGCATGAGTTGATCGTTGTCTATAATAACCTTTTAGCAATAAACAATTCTTGGTTTAAACAAAAGTATGATCAACACTGTCAAGCAACAAGTGATTATGAGCTGCACTAACTTTCCCTGTGATTTTGCTCCAAGATCAGGGATTTTTTTTCCTATCAACATCTCCCTCAGACCCTGGTAAGACGCTAAGGCGTTGCTGTCTTTCACTGGGGTTTCAGTGGGTGACACACCCCAAACCCCCGTGTTGGTGGCATATGAAGCCCCCTGCCTGCTGGGCCACCCTGAGGCCACCACGCCATCCATCCCGGTCTCTGTTGTCTCCCTTCATCTGGAGGCTCTGACTGTTCCCCGCCCCCCACTACTGCCCTCGATGTGTCCTTAGGTGTCACAGCATTTGTGACTGTCGTTGGCACTGAAAGCCCGATACCTCAATCTACGGCATATTGTTACAACTACAGCATAAATGTAATCCTTGGATTAGATTAGCATAATGGAAACTGCACGGTCTCCCTGGACTTGCTCTATAAATGTAGACACATTATTTAGGATTCACAGACTTCGAAAGTGCCAAACTAAAAATATCTCTTACATCATACTGGAACGCACTCAAAGTTGAGTTTCTTGCTGTTTGTCTAATCCCTTCCTATAGTGGTTACAAGCATGAGGTTTAGAATCAGACTGCCTGGATGTGAATTAGCTCTTACCACTCGCCGGTCTGTAACTCAGGGCAAGTGACCTAGCCTTGTGACACCTTTGTTTCTTCACATGTGAATTGAGAATAGTGGTAGAACCAACCTTGCAGAGTTATTATGAGGATTACAGATGATATATGTAAAGCCCTAAAAACAGATGATACAGATAAAGCTGGGCATAGAATACTCAACATCATTATAGACACTATCTATCCATTTAGTTAATTGAATAACTTAAACAGATATTAGGTTTCTAAATAAGCAACATCTTCAAATGGTTCAATAACATATAAAAGACAACAAGGAAAGTCTCCCTCTTCCCTTGTTCCTTACTCACTCTGGTACTAACCCAGCACAGCTAACCAGTGTTGCTGCTTTTTAAAAAGATTTTTGCAGAGCTTCTTTAAGGAATACAAGTTCCTGTTTTCTCCACAACAGGAAGCAATATATACGACACTTCTGTACCTTCATGAAATGCAGCCAGAAAACCATGACCAAACCAAGCATTAGGTATCATACTGTGCCAAATTACTGCACCCTTGACCTTCGAGAGGGACAACAGTGAGAGTAGCTACCCAGGGGAAGCAGGGGTGCTGGGGGTTCCAGTCAGAAGACCTGTATTTGTGTCCTGGCCCCATCATTTGCAAGCTGTGCAAACCTGCGCAGCTAACTTAAAAGTCCTGGAGGCACAGAATTGGTTGTCAATGTGTTTGCTGTGGGACTATGAGATATGAAAATTTGAAGACTCACACACACACACACATACACACACACACACACACACACACACACACACACACAGCATTACCACCAGTTAGAAGCTACCAAAGCCCATAAGGCCACTCTTTCCACGCTAGAAACACCAGCGGGTGAATGTGGAGAATATGACGTCTCTACTCCTGACCCGGTAACCTGGCTGGCCAGGTGATGTTCCTTGTCTAGGGTCACAAAGGTCTACATTTCCTTGAGGAACAAAGAACTGGCGCGGCCTGTGCTCTGTGCCTTAGATCTGCCTTGTCCAACTTTTTCAATGTGGATCCGGTTTCTCTGAGAGCTGTTCTAAAATTGTGTCAACAATAGTTTTTACCTGACACTGGGCTTAAGGTCTGGAGATGAACGAGAGGTAAACTGGGAAGGAGGAGAGATGATCCCGAAGACTCTAGTGGTCTTCACGTCCTTAGAAGCAGCTAAACGTGTTCGGTCCTCTGAAAGCATGGCTGACGGGCCCCGGCCCTTCTGTGATCCTGACACTGGCTGCAGCCCGGCCCTCCCTCAGGGCTCTGGGCACTGGTGGAGAGAAGCTCTGCCTGGGGTTTAAGAAATCCGGGTTCTATTGCTGATTCCTTACTACTTATGACCAGAGGCCTCTCACCTCCCTGTGATATTTTAGCTCCCTCATCAATAAAACGAAGGGGTTAGAACGAGAATTCTAATTCATTCTTATAACAAAATTTAACATATCTTCCCCACCCATATGAAATCAGGTAAGTGTGCCTATGTTCTGGTTTGCAAGGGCCCATTTCCACCTCCTCGGCTTTCCCCTGCTTCCTACTGACAGCCCTTCCATAAAACCTGAGAACTCCAAGGTCTGAAACTATAGCCTGAAGACCCCTGGGAAAAGTAAGAGTTCTAAAGTTCCTTTCAACTTGAACATTCAATAACTGTGGTCGCTACACATTTATTTCTAGGGAAATTCGCTTCTTATATATAAGTAAAATCTAGGCCTCTCTTTATTGGTTTGTAATTTGTTTTTAGAGTGATAATAGTCTTCCTACTAAATCTAAATTATTTTTCTTTGGTAAATAAAGTTAGAAGTATCAGATTTAAGTAAGACTGGCGAATATACCTTCTAACTAAAACTTTCCTATAATGTGAATGATAAAGCACCCAAAACAATGGCCTGTACACAGCAATCAAATCATCTGTGGACAGTGAACAATGAAGTTGTATGTCTTTTACAACAACAACAGTTTACACCTATGATCATAAAGCCTAAACATCCTCAAGGATTCACGGCTGATTATTTTTGTAAGTGAATCTCTAATGCTAGCCACAGTCTTCAAACATCCTGTAATCTTCTAACTAAACCTGGAATCATTCATCATGATATCAACATATGTTGCAAAATCTGGAAACTAAGAAAGACCTCAGAGATCATTTAGTTCCAACTAATTTGTGCAGACCAGGCAGCTCAGGCCTAGAGCAGTTAAGGTGACATCACACACACGCGCGCACACGCACGCGCACACACACACACACACTCTCAGGTCCACAACAGAGATGTCTGCATTATATGACCCCAGCCTCCCCAGGGCCAGCACCCATGGTGACAGCATGGCAGGAGGCATGAGAACAGCACCGTACAGGAAGCAAAGTACTAATATTCCTAACGAGCTGGGCAAAAGGTATCACTCCACCAGCCATTAGGTGGCGAAACTTGCGGGACGTGCCATCCTCCTGGGACTCAGGACGCATTGTGGGCCGGGGTGGCACTTTTAAATTTGATTGCCAAGAACTGGGCTACTCTTCAGCAAAGCAGAATGTTAGATGCTGCCTAAGTATTTTTTTTAGTTAATCGTACTACTACCGCATTCACTTCTCTCACTAGTGATGAAATGGATGGAAGGGAGGAGAGGGAGGGAAGCAACAGCCCAGAGAAAGGCGGGCAGACAGGGAAAGCGAGGAGGAGAGGAAGAGAGAGATGGCGGTGCCCTGACTACTGTGGGTTCAACACGGCAAAGGGCGACGAAGCAGCAAATATTCCAGAGTTATGCTCAACGCTGACAAACTATCTTAAGTCCCCGAGAGAAACATGAAAACAAAAATTTTGATATTTATAGACTACTGTATTGTGTGTGTTGGTGCACACACACACACAATAATGATAATAAACGTACAGAACTGCCCTGCAACCACTAAACATCCATATTCCAGGAACTTTATGAAACACTTTATGAACAAAATTATGGTGCTGGACTCTCCCTACAATCCTTCAAGGTTATTATTCTATTATGTATAAGGAATCGTGCTCCGGTAAGTGGTGGTCTATTCAAAGTAGACAGAAAACAGCAGAGTCAGAACTCAACCCAGGTATGTTTAATGAAAAAGCCCGTCTTCTTTCCTCGAGAGAATAATTAAAATGTTGTGTGTGGCGGGGGGGAACTGCCAGTGTGTGATAACTGTTCGCTTATTATACTGGTTTTTGTATTTAAGTCACACATAGTCCTGATAAAATGAATTTTCAGTAAGTTGATCATTCAGATAAAGATTCTTGTCAATTCTGCGAGCTACAGACAAAATTACAACGGGAAATTAAACAGCATCCCTAAACCAACTCTACTTACCGTTGTCCTCCCAGGATCAGAATGTTACCAGTGGTCACTTGGGCATGGAAGGCTTGCCTTAATATAGTAGGAGCAAAACCCCTACTGATTCTTCGGTGAGCCAATTTGGTCAAGAGAGCCGAAAATACTAAGTGGACAGATGTGTTTATCCAATTATTTCAGGCGCACAGACCCAGCCTTAGTACCCAACACACTGAAATAGCCCCATTCTTCTCTGGAAGCAAGTGTTCATGGACGAACATTCTGTTTTTATGAGACTTTGTAAAAGGTGCTCAGTGTTCTTCTGATTACCGGAATCCAAGTGTCTAGGCCCGGCTCCCCACACCAGATCCACTCCCATCTGTCCTGTGTGGTTAGCGGGACCTACCCCAACCCTGACCTAATTCAGCCCACAATTACCCCCTCATATTCCTACTTCGATGCTCTTAGGCCATGGGAAGTCTTCCTAAACACTGTGGGATTTCGCCCTCCCACACCCTGTCCTTTTCTTATAACCCCTGATGATGCCACTGCCAGCCTCGGCCTTCCCAGGGGTGCCCGGCAATAGCCATCCTTGACCTCGTGACAGACTGGAAGATGGGGAGAGGCAACACAGAGATGACCAAGCTAGCTCTTAGAAACCCTCCGAAACACGTCTGTGAAGGTGTCTAACCCGAGTGGAGGTGAGGACATTTTCACGAAGTTCCACAATTACCCCTTATGGAAGGCTCACTATGCGTCAGGTGTTAAACAAGATCCATCTCACACATTAGTTCATTTAATCCTTTTGATGTCCCTCTGGGAGAGCTCCATAATTAATCCTATTTTTACTGATGAAGAAACCAAGGCTAAGAGAAGTTAAATAACTCGCCCAAGGCAGAGTCAAGACTTTGCCTGGTTCCAAAGCACGTGTTTTTCCCACATTGCAGGACCTTATATTACAGCGTGGATAAGACCAGTCCTTCTTACTAGTCTAGAATCTTCCTCCAAGTTTTGCCTGTCAAAGACCCAAACTATTATTAGGGAAGATGTGTGAATATTTTATTCTAAAACAGAAGACCCAGAGGCTGTCTGCCCAGCCATGCAAGGCATTCCACTCTCTATCAGGAAGTTTTAATTTTTTCTGTGTCATTAGGCCAGAGATGCCAAGAATATTCATGCTGGGGTGGGTACCAACAGTACTCTAAACTGTAGAAAAAGATTTTCAATGAAAAACTTTAGAATGGATACGTTTGAATTTAAACAGGTACCACAATATTTTACTGGAGGCGCTTTACTGAACTGTATCTTGGTTTTTTAAAAAGATAGTTGAATGCAATGTTGATTATAGCACTGCTCGTGATACGGGGTGTTTCAGGCAACCTAAGAGTCCATCACTAAGGGAATGGTCAGTGAACCGCAGTGCATGCATACTTTGGAATACCGTGCAGCTGAGAACCAACAGCCCAGGTGTACATATGGCCACAAGGATAAATCTGAACACGCTGTCTTGAGGGGCCAAAAATATAAACAAAACTAAAAAAATTATACAGGACTGTTATTAATCTCTTAAGTATAATTATAAATAAAAGAAAAGGAGCTGTGTGACTTGGTGCCGTTCATATAAACTAAAAAAATATAGGAAATGACACTTTTCCCTTTATACAGCATCAATGACATAATAAACATCTATTACTGAGTGCTTCTAGAGTGGAAGGGAACAGGCCTGGGTAAACAGACACAGGGGACGAGGGGGGCCTTGCATACAGAAGGCCAGGACCCGAGGAATGTGATTACTTCAACCTTCTACGCTAAGGGGTTCAGCAAAGGAGAGGGGGGTTCAGGGAGGGGTGGGAGGAGGGGAAGGTAGGAGGCAAGAGGGAAGACAGAGAAGGAGACAGTCAGAGGGTGGACACGAGTTATGAACCCAGCTCAGAGCTTTGCTTCCACACGGTCACTGTAATCTCGTAGTTCTATTTCGTGGTGGTGTAATACTCCGTCATCAGTTCTGGGAACGTTCAACGTGCTCACGTGCACACGGTCACTCCCCACCCCTGTACAGCCAAGCCTGGATTGGACCCAGTTTGCAGGCTGGAATACTAACGTAAACTGAAAATGGCAATTGTTGGCATGAGAATTGAACCCTTGGATTGATGCCTATAAAAAATGCTCCATTTTCTTTTTATAAATACACAGACTGGCAGAGTATAAACACCGCAATGCGCAGAGAGCAAGGAAATGAAGAGAGAGGTGGGCTCACAACTGGATGTGACTGGAAGTTCCCTTTCCTCCCCTCCCCCTGCACGCACTGAATCCAGCGGTGGCAGTGACCACACCTCTCCTTCCCTGGGACCCCAGCCTTGGAGAGTCCGCCCGTCTCTTAACCTCAGGCCGGGTGGGGAGGCACTGCGGTGGTGGGGGGAAAAGCCGTCAGGAGCCAGGGATGGTGAATGAACTCCTAAACAAACTCTCCACTGACACATCACTAAAAATAAGTATGCTTACATGCGTGACACATTTTTGGAACAGTACACTGAACTCTCTCTTTTCTCCTCTCTAGGGACTTAACATTTCATACTCATCTTTATAGGAAGTAAAATGCAGGCACAAGAACTCTGAGCGTGGTAGGTAGGCGCTTCTGATGTCTGTGATCAATGCACATTTGCCAAGAGCTGCAGAGAACGGCTGGGCACCGTGTATCAGCCGCTAGTCTGCACCCCGGTCAAACGCTGATAAGGCTCACTTGGGCATTGCCTTATTTAGTCAGACTTCTGTGCCCAAACACCGGTGCACAGTGACAAGTGCACATGCTATTACGTCTTCCTCCTCCTGGTCATGGGTGCTGACACACCAATTACAAAAAGTGTCTCCATTACTTAAACAGCCTCTTGCCTTTCCCAGCAGGTAATGGTATTACAAATAAGCCTGAACATGTCTACTGGGCAAAGAATTCCCATAAAGAACACCGACAATTAAACTCTAATTCTTATGGCTTTCCACCCCCTTTACCCCAACACTGAACAAATTATAATGTTATACATTAATACTCTATTGGCTAAACCGCTTATTTTTTGTAGTGTTGTAAATTATTACTCTATTTGGCTAAACTGCTTTTTTTTCATAAACTAGTATTATCACTATTTCTAACTATATTATTTTTAAAAAGAAGCATAGTGTTGTAAACAGCCTAATATTAGAAGTCAATAATGTGACCTAGACCTTATTGTGCTCTTAACTGCACCAATATATATGAATCTTGTATGTCTATATACACACATACGTGTATGTACATAAACCACTACATGTATTTAAATTATCTTCTGCAAGAAATCTAGCATATAAGCAGTTTTAATTGCTTAGAGGATGAAGAACCTCTTTATGTATTGATAAGGAATGAATTCCAATACGTACTGTTAATTAAAAAAAAGCACAGAGTACAGAATAGTGTGGATTCCAGTTATAATCCTATATATACAAGTCCAAGACCTAAAAACCTTTAAAAACCATAATTTTCTTTTTGTAAGTTTAGTGCCAAAACTTATTTGACAGTAACACCTGAATGCAACTGACATGAGTTGCATTTATGGTTCTTATGGCTATTTATGGTTTGTATTTATCCCACTTGGTATGAATATTCAGTTTCCCTGGAGAATTAATTTCTTTTATTACTCAGCGGGGCTCAGACCCCCTGGGGGGGTGTTACGTAATTTATGCTATATGCACCATATTGCTTTTCTAAAAATCCAATAAACTGAATTCTAAAATGAATCTGCACCCAAAAGGTTTTGGAAAGCAGTTATGGACTTGTGGTATGTAACCATCTGCGTCAAAGGGAACAAAATGTGTATCTGGATGTATGAATATCAGAAAAATTTTATAAAGTCCTAATAACACTGGTTGTCTTCAGGGGTCAGGAGCGGGAGAGAGATTTACTACTCAGTCTATTCCATTTTGTAACTTTAAAAGTTTGAACCATGAGCGTGTATCACGCATTCACAAAATAAAGAAAATTAAAAAAATTTTAAACCACAAATTATAAGCATACCACAAGAGCCTGATCCACTTAAAATCCATCCTGTTAACAAGTCTGACAGGCAATGCTTCACACCCACTGTCAGTGGGTCCCTTTGACCAAACTCCCTCAGTCACCGTGAACTCTGGTTTCTTTCGACTCTCGTCTTGAGCACATCCAGGTCTTTCCAGTGCGTTCCCCTCTTCCTCTAAATACTGTTTGCCTTTTGCTTCTATGGAAATTATGTCTGTAACTCTCTAAAACTCATGTAGTTGGCCAGATATATGCTTACTTATTGGTCCTATTTTTTCTATTACACTGGAATCTCATGAAAGCAGGGATAAAATATCTGGCTTTAAAAACTCTACTTGCAGGGCTTCCCTGGTGGCGCAGTGGTTAAGAATCCGCCTGCCAATGCAGGGGACACGGGTTCAATCCCTGGTCCGGGAAGATCCCACATGCCGCGGAGCAACTAAGCCCGTGCGCCACAGCTACTGAGCCTGCGCTCTAGAGCCTGCGAGCCACAACTACTGAGCCTGCACTCTAGAGCCAGCAAGCCACAACTACTGAGCCCACGAGCCACAACTACTGAAGCCCACCCGCCTAGAGCTCGTGCTCCGCAACAAGAGAAGCCACCACCGCAATGAAGCCCGTGCACCGCAAGGAAGAGTAGCCCCCGCTCGCCGCAACTAGAGAGAGCCTGCGCACAGCAACGAAGACCCAACGCGGCCAAAAATAAATAATAAATTAATTTATTTAAAAAAAAAAAACCATTTGAAACCCCCACTCCAAACAGAAACCATATTTTCTCTCTTTTTTATCCTCGTAAATTAAACCTACTACAGAAATTCACTTTTTTTTTTTTGGCCGTGCCCCACGGCTCGTGGGATCTTAGTTCCCCGACCAGGGATTGACCCTGGGCCCGTGGCAGTGAAGGCTCCGAGTCCTAAGCACTGGACCGCCAGGGAATTCCCAAGAAATGCACTTTTAAACCATGTCTGTGTAATCATAAAATAAAGACAGAACGCCTAAATAGTTCTCAATACAAATATGTACTTGTTGTAACTAATAATCACTGAATTTTTTTCTTTAAGCCAGATAAACCTTGGTCAGAATTCTAAGTCACCATTCTCACTTTACAGATGAAAAAACCAAGTCCAGAGAAGTCACAGTTTATTGGATGTGTTCGATCTGCTGTGCACTTTGAGGTATGCAATTATCAAGAAGAACTGGCTGGACTTATTTAAAGAAACAAGTACATACCTATAGCCTGTTAAGTACTGAAACAGAGGTCTGCACCCAATGCCAAGGGGGGGGGGAGAGAGGAAGACGGAGGGAGCTAAAGAAGGCAGGCCGGAGGGCGGGGAGCAGGGGGGGAGGGGGGCACTTCCGCAGGGACAGGTTTCATCGTGCCCCCTCCTCCGTGGGTCGCTAAGCCTCCTGCCACCCTCCCTGGCAGAATTTCAGCTGCACCAGCACTTCTGCCCACTAATCGGCTGTTTACTTGTCTGGCTTGCCCAAAGGGCAAGGGCCGCCTTTGAAAACCCATTTCTTGACCATACGTAAGGTCAGCACGGAGTAGCTCTCGGTCAGCATCCATCAAATGAACTGGATCTACACATGACTTTATGGTAAAAATGGGCCAATCCAGAAGGATGGTGGATGCTGTCTTTGAGTGGAAAAGTAGGAAAAGTGGGAAACAGGAGAAGGCAGATGTGAACAGAGGGCAAGAAAAAGCAAGAGCTAGAAGGCAAGAGATAGTTAAAGGAACACGTGAGTGCTCAAGGAAATGCTTTATGAGGGAGGCGAAACAAAAAGAAAGTTAAGCCCGTTGTCAATTTCTCAACAGAGATGAATGTGCGTGTCATTCTTAGTTAACACTAAATAAACAGGTCAGGAAACGAGACACTCCTTAGGTTATTTGAACAATCTTTTTTCCCCACATTTCCGATAAGACCTAGTAAATATTTTAGCTGTGTAGAGCTGACTTGGCCTTAAAAAATGACTTTCAAACTATGCACTTCTTTTGTGCACGGAGTGGAAATGTTACCTAAGAGTTCGCTGCTTGGCAAACACAGACTTGCTCAGTGAAGGGAGTGTATGAGATACCGGAAAGGAGGCTGCTGTGTAAACTGTGAAAGACACCAACAAACCAACCCAAAGAAATCCATCTATTCTAAAACCACAGGATCCATTAAACCAAGCTACCTTCAATAAGGAGGAAATAGATTTTCTATAGAAACCTTATTTGAGAAGATGGGTGTATTTGTTTAGTTAGATCCGATTGTCATGTCTTTCCAGGATTAAAACGATAAATGGCCACCAGGGCCTAACGTAACTGCAGTCATGGCAATGGGCATCTGTATCCATCACAAGTATGCCACTAGCTAGAGCATGGTCCTCTTTAAAGAAAGATGCTAACACGCATTTGCTTAGCAAGAACAATAAGATGGTCTCGCAGATTTATAATGGTAATTAAAGCTTTGATTTTTAAAAAAGGTGATAACCCCAAAGGTATTTCATTGAAAAGCACGCAATAATCACAAACCTTCAGTAGCACACCGGGAATCAGGTACATTACAAGATGTTCCCCATTGTGCTCCTGTTGCCCTCACACCTGCTTTTGTGCCCTTTTCTCAGGCTCTTTGCTCTGCTTAGAACACATTCTCCCGCCCCCCCCAATTTCTGCTGCCCAAATCCTTCTAGTAGTTCAAGTCCAAACTCTAACCCTCTCCCCATAAAGCCTTTCCTGATGCTCAAAAAGCATAAATCACTTTGCTCTTTTAAACTTTATCCAGAACTGAAGATTCTGAAAAACTGATTCTATCCGGGCACTTACTCTTCACCTTGGATCACGGTGACCCGTCACGTTCCACCACGAGACACTAAGCAGCTGGAGATCCAGCATTATCTCGGGCTCACTTGCAAACGCCTAGCATTGCTCCCTCACGGAAGCACCAACAGTATTCACTGAGATAAAGGGGGGGTGGGGTGCTGGGTCTTCCACGAGTTTTCACAGTACGAGTGGCATGTGGGTCTGTACTAACCTCTCCCTATTTTTTACTTTATTCTTCTGATGTCATTTTGCAAATGGCAAATTTACCCAACTTTACATGGAGAGAAGGGTGGTTTCAGTTGTTTCCCTAAAGCCTAAGCAGACACACTTAGAGAAGAATAGAGTGAAGATGCTTTAATAATCTTACAATAGACACTGCACACCCTTTTTTCTTTGATTAAATGGAGAAGTAGTATAGGAGAATTTTCTATCCAACTTTAGTGTTATTTTCTCATACTTTCAAGTCTGGCTATTTCTTCTAAACAAGTTGACTGAAGCAATATGAGGTGGGAATACAGAAATGCAGGGAAGTAGGTGGGCCACTGTGTTGAAAAGAGAAGTCCAATCAAATCCTGTTTAGCAAGGCGAGACCAGGACAAAGACACAGGTGTTTAGCTTAAAGCTGTTTAAACTTCCATGGCAGACAAAACACAATGGTGAATCAGGCTGGTCTCAAAAAAGAAACCTGCATCACAAAAATCTGTCTTTATGGCCACAGTTTGCACATACCCTGGGGCAGCCTTCAGGCACCTCACCCAGAGGCCTGGCCATGTACACAACAGGCTGGGGTCTTTCTTCACATTTGTATGTGATGTATTAGGAGAAAATCATTCGTCCTATTCTAAAATTGAGTGAGAATCTCCACAGCCCTCTTTCTCAGAGACCTATGACTGCCAATGCACTCCTACTCACCCAGTAACTGAACCTGTCTATAATACTTGAACTTCTTTAAAACCTTGGATGGTGCCTCAAAAGGCATCATATCCTCGTTGGATATGCCCAACGAGGCAGCAAGAGAACAACTTTACCAAAAAACCTCTCTCTGTGCCCCATGATAAGAGCCCACACCTGCATAGCACTTGCTGGTGCCAGACACTGTTCCAAACACTTAATACATAACAACTCGTGGGAGTACTCACTCCAGCCCCATGAGGAGGCATCATTAATCATCACACTCACTTCACAGATGAGGAAACTAAGGCTTGGAGAGGTGTAATTGTTGGCTTGAGGCCACTCAGCTGAAAAGTGACAAAGCCAAACTTGTAGTTGCTCTGGGCTCTTCACTGCTATACCATGTTACAGAAAGATTTCAAAAGAATTTCCTAAACTTCTCCGGGCAAAAATCAGGCTGTCATGTTAAAGATGTATGTGAACTGCTTCCCCCTTTCTCCCATCTGAAATTCTCTGCGACGCAGCCAGCTCACATTCACCTCTTCCTTGATCTTCCGACGATAATTAAGAGTTGACTTACGAGCCTCTCTTCCCAGGACCAGACTGACTAAAAAGAGGGGATGGCATCTTCTCAGAGCTCAAACTATGGTTCAGAGCCAGGCACACACCACCATCCCCGACAAATTTCTGCCAGAAACAGGAGAGTTGGGACCCAACGGTTGGAAGACAGTGGGCAGTGGGGGTGCGGCAGTAGACGCCCGCCCCCCAGCAGTGGCTGGCAGCCCCTGGGAGACACGGGGACTCTCCTGCAGAGCACAGAAGGGTGATCCCCCACTGCAGGCAGGGGTTGCGCTCGCCTCTCTGCTTTTTCAAATCAGGCTTCCCAGGCACAATGCAGGCCTCACTCTGGTCTGTCCTGGGGGAGTGATGGGGATGGCAACCTGCAGATCTGCGGGAGCTTCTCTGACTGTGGGAGTTGGTGAAGCCACTGGAACCAACAGCAATGAAACAGGTGCAGCCAAATGGCTGGAAGGGGAATCTGGGAACGGGCTCCAGAGCCCAGGGCCTCACCTGTAAGATGACCTCTTAGCACTGGAGAGAAAGTCCTCGGCACTGGCTCTTTCTGTACCTCTCTGAGGCTGGTCATAGAAGCCTACCTTACTCACCTCTCCAGCTTCAGTTCTAAGGGAAGCATCTGAACGCTGTCCAGGTAGACAGGAGAGGAGCCTAGGTGAAGTCGGCCACAAGGAATGAAACAGGGCCAAGAGCGGGCCTGGGCGGAATGGCAGGCAAAGACTCCACACCAACCTCTCTTTTCCCAAGAATTCCTCCTCTTCCTTGGAACAAACCTCCTATCTGGTGATGCGCCCACACACTGCCTCAACCTCCACGTAGCTCTTATTTAATTTCCAGCCGCCTTGCTAGCTGCTTACATACCCATCTCTCTGTCACTTGGTTATAAGCTTCCGGGAGGATGGGTCCCTATCATCCTCATTTTGATTTCTCCCAGGGCACCAACCTTCCTCCCTTGCTCTACACAGAGCATACATTCGGGAGAGGGTGGAAATGATTACAAAATTGACTCTAGGCACTTCCCTGGTGGTGCAGTGGTTAAGAATCCGCCTGCCAACGCAGGGGACGTGGGTTCGAGCCCTGGTCCGGGAAGATCCCACATGCTGCGGAGCAACTAAGCCAGTGCGCCACAACTACTGAGCCTGCGCTCTAGGGCCTGCAAGCCACAACTACTGAGCCCGTGTGCCACAACTACTGGAGACCTCGCGCCTAGAGCCTGTGCTCCACAACAAGAGAAGCCACTGCAAAGAGAAGCCCGCGCACCGCAACTAACAGTAGCCCCTGCTCGCCGCAACTAAAAAAAGCCCGTGCGCAGCAATGAAAACCCAACACAGCCAAAATAAATAATTTAAAAAAAAAACTGACTCTAACGTGAGAAAGTTATCATCCACTTTCCACTTCAATTGATTACCTTGTTTAACCCTCATGACAATCTCCTGAGGAGCTATCACATTCCCGACGTGCAGCTGAAGCGGCATGAGGCCTGGGCAGCTCGAACCACTTGCTTAGGGCACACCACTGGCAGCTGCAGGACCTGAACCCAGACTGGAGCTGCAGTGTCTGTTCTTAGCCACTAACAGTTTAGACCGCCTCTCTGTGCCCTGGAACCACGTGGATATAAATGACAATAGAGGTTTTTTGCAGGGAAGAAACAAAAGAGAGCTCTTCAGCCTCCAGGCTTTCGCCCTCGTGGTTCCCTCTGCTTGGAAAGCCCTTCTTCCCCTTTCTCTTCCTGCAAACACCAACTTGTCTTCTCAAGAGCTGTCCCTCGAAGTCCCTTGTGGTTCCCCCGGGTGTTTAAAGACCCTCTGTCGGGCTCTTACGCATACTGTCCTTTGCTGTATTGCACCAGGTAATAACCTGCTGGTTTTCTCCTCAACCTCCTGCTCTAGTATATGAGCTCTCTGAGGGCAAGGGCTGTCTCTTCGCAACACTCCACGTGGAAGTATTCAACAACTATTGGCTGTATCAGTTTATGTAGCTGAGCCCTAGGAAATCAGTGTCATGAACCATAAAGACCTTTTAGTAATGAATGATCATTTCTATTAAGCTGAACAATTTTTATGCAGTAATCTCAGTATAGAGATTTTAAAGATACATATATGCAGTACTGAGCTGATAGAGGAACTGGCAGAAACCTGATTAGATTTTAGCCTTGTCCTGTGGATTCTAAATCTCTAAGGAAGAATACCAACCTAAAGACAACAAATCAATCAAAACCAAGTAGAGTGCCAACAACATCTTGACTGACACCTGTGCTGGGTTCCATGCAAGGTATAAAAACTGAATTGTTCTTATTGGCTATACAGTATATATTAATAAGCATCAAACAGGCCTCTAAAGTCTAAAAAAGACCTACTCATGATGATAATTTTCTTTCCAGGTGTGCAGTATAAGTAAACATTTCATTCGGCATACAACCCTCCCAGTTCTTAACTGAAAATGGCTCTAGCTAGTTTTAGATTTGTGCTGAATTAGGAAAAACTTTCAGTAATTCTGTATCGCTTTATAGCTCATTAGTTCAGTGTTTAGTAATTCAGACTTCTAAAGATTATTTAGAATTTAAGCGAACAGAATTTCATACTAATCAGAGATGAAATGGATGGGTGAAAGGAGGAAAAGAAAAACTAGGAGGAAAAACCCCTGAAAATGTCATGAGAGAATCCAGTTCTGCACAGACTATCTTCAGTTCCTAAAGGTCCTTACACCTATTTAGTGCAGGAACTGTAAATATATCAGTTTGCCTAAAAACTCCATTTTTTTTTTTCCTACAAAGATATCCCTTCTTCATCTCCATGACTTGAAAGCTTAAACTTTTACATCTCTGGCTAATTCACAGTCCTCATAGAGACAAAAATTATACAGCATGATTCAATGTAATCCATGGTGTTGAAAGAGCAGCTTATATCTGAAGAGTTTATGATGTAAACAACTTTACATTTTGATTCACTTAAGAAGTATTCATCATTTAGTTAAAAATATTTTTTCTTTTCATATTTTCCTGTTTTAAAGGCAAGAAAAACCTTGACAGACTAGAAGCAGTAACCAGTTTCTTCCTAATGGAAAAATCAGACTGCTCGACAGAGACCCCTGCACCTCATCGAGCACTCCCACACCTGCCCGTTTTCCAGCAGGAGTGGTGTTTTCTCAGATGGTTGGTCAGATCCTGCTGAGAAGAAGGCCCTTAGCCAGCAGGAGGTGGCTAAGGATTTGCACAAAGCCTGGACCGGGCTCCTGGACATGCCAGCCCTTGGAGACCAGGTGGATTTTCTATTACAAGCCAGAGAGGGGATCAAACAGAACAAACCTGCAATGAGTTAGAGTGGGGGCGGGGTGCAGAGAAAGAAAAGACGTAGATGGTATCACGGAACATCATAAGCACAAAACAGACCCCTAGCACCCCCATGGTTTTGATCCTAAGCTGAACCCAAGTGCTCTTCCTGGGACTCCTAACTCACTCACTGCCCTACCTACTCCATGTAGGGAAAATGTCTACTAATGTCCTTCTAGAGATACACCCTGGACGATACGGTTTGGGGCGTGAAATCAGCCACTGCAGAGTTTTCACACTCTTTAACTAGTAAGGCATGCTATCTTCATGCAAGTCATGTCCTTATTCTCTCCGTTTTGTACACCTTTTTTCTGTAACGCAGGTCACATTTTAATATAGTTTTAGAAACACTTCCGAATATAACTATCACTTTAATCAGGAAAAATACCTGAAACATGTATGTTAATTGGCCATTAGTACATTATTTAAAAGAATTTTTTTTTTTTGAATCCTTGGTTTACTTCATTGGGTTTATAAAGGTATAAACCTACTGATTTTTCCATTTGAGTATTTTGTACTAAATGTAGTTTCCCCAGTAAACCTGTTGACAAAAATCATGTTTTAAATAGGGAAAAAATGAAAGATGCCTTTTCTAAGCATCTTAGGCAAAGAAAGTCATGGATGTTAATTTCATTCTCTTACGTGGACTTAGTCAAAGACACCAGGCAGCATGAAGAGTTAATGAAAGCTATGACTAGAGTATGGCTAATCAACTAGATAGTGTGATGGCTAGTCTCTTAATAGAGTAAAAAAAAAAAAAAAAGGATTTGCTAATTTGATTTCAGACAGTGGAATTATGCAAATAGAGATGTTAGCTATAACCACAACTAAACCTTGTTCAGCATCTTGTCTTAGTTTATCTTATCTTAGTATAAAATAATTCCCTGCTTCTTTCCACTTACAGGCCACTAGCTCTCTTTCTTATTAATTTCTCTACCCCAGCCCTCTCTACTCATTTTCCTAACAACTCCTTATTATAAGTGACAATGCATATCTTTAACTTTGATGGTTTCATTTCCTTTGGAAGCTCTTAAATGCACAAGGCTTCAAAGTGCCATTCTTACAGGAATCTCATCTCTCTGTTTTCTTCCTCCTTGAAGGGCCATAAATTGAAAGCTCCTCCCCAAAGCGTCTCCATCATCATTCATGGTCTCCTTGTGCTCTTAGCTACCTATGCTCAGATCCTCAGAGCCTGAACTCCCTTGTACACAACTACTTGTATACAAGATGAGTTCCCCTTTATAAATGTCCAGAATCCAGTCCTTTATGCCTGGATTGACTTATTCAGGTCCTGATGGTCCTGTCCTAACTTTTGCTGCTTGAAATCCACCTTGTGCAGGGCAGCTAAAATCATTCTCCTCACATGTTGTTTTGCTCATGTCACTAACTTCCTCAGAACTCTGAAACAGCTTCCACTTGTGTGTTGTATAACACCTGATTAGTGCTTTTAGGATTCTTTAATAGTCAGCACCCCTTATCTAATTGTCCTCCTCTCCCGCCATGACTCAGCTGTGCTCTACACCACTGCAAAGCAGAACATTGTGAGGCTTAGATTACACACGCCCGAGGGTGGTGCAAAATGCAGAAGGGGTTTGAGTACATTTTTGTACACACATTTGTAAGATTCCTCAAAAGGGGATGAAACCCCGGAGTCTGAATCTGACATCAGGGGGTCTTGTCCAGCGTCTCCAGCCTCCTACTTTCCTAGTATTTTTATTCTTTTCTACAAACCAACAGCATTAATTTTCAGGAATTTCAGAGCAGCTCCACGACTGCCCTCCCCAGATTTACCAACTTTCTGGGTCACTGTTCCTGGTGGTAGGATGAGGGTGAGAGGGAAGCGCTTGCCCATGAAAAGAGCCTTGTTTTCAGGTTTTACTGGCAATGGGAGTCATTAGGGAACATCCACACAGAACACTAGATGATTAACAAGGCTATGAAACTGAAAGAAAGATCTACTCCAGCAAGCCACAAGGACAATAGTGCCCACAGATAATGAGCACCGGCGATATTCACTGCCTTTAAGCGGGTTTTCTTTCTCTTCAGGCTGTTGAGTCATCAGATATGCTATTCTTCCCCCACCTGGCAAAATCTCCGTTTGCCTCTGTGACAAATCATGCCTTTGCTTCCCTTTAAAATGTTGCTGAAGACTAAAATTCCTTATGAAATCACTCCAGACCAATTCCACCTGGCATCAGACACGCCCGTTATACCAAGAACCCCTCTTTATTCACGCCGTCTAATTTTTCTCCCTTTTCTCATTACTGGGCATTTCTTTAGGGCCAGCACTATTATACATACATGTTCACGCAGAAACCGTTTATGGGAGGGATGCTTGAGACTTGTTTTGTTTTCTTTCTTTTGTTGGCTTACGCCTTCTACTTCCCTGGAAATATCTTTAAGGTCTTATTACTGGGCACCGAACACAGTGGAGGCCCTGTAACGATTATAAATATAGCAACTGTAATTTAAAGAAAACTTTTAAACAATAAAGTTTAGTGACTGAACTTTAACGCCACACAATTAATGCATTATTGAAGACTCCAAAGCAAAAAAAAAAGGGAAAAACCTTTAAATAAGCTCTTCTTCCCCTTGTTTTCATTTATGGAATTATTGACTGCTCACTTTAGAACCACATTTTAATCATTCCAACAGTGACTCGAAAGTTATTCTGATTTAGTGAGGAGTAAGAAGAATAGCATAATTTTGAAAAGTGCTTTCACTGTCAAGTTTATCCACTAACATTAAAAAAAAAACCAGGGGGCTTCCCTGGTGGCGCAATGGTTGAGAATCTGCCTGCCAACGCAGGGGACACGGGTTCGAGCCCTGGTCTGGGAAGATCCCACATGCCGCGGAGCAACTGGGCCCGTGAGCCACAACTACTGAGCCTGCGCGTCTGGAGCCCGTGCTCCGCAACAAGAGAGGCCGCGATAGTGAGAGGCCCGCGCACCGCGATGAAGAGTGGCCCCCGCTTGCCGCAACTAGAGAAAGCCCTCGCACAGAAACGAAGACCCAACACAGCCAAAAAAAAAAAAAAAAAAAGAATAATAAGTAAACCAAATGACATTCAAAATATTAAAAAAAAAAAATAAACCAAAACCCAAAATATTACTACAATATGTGGCCAAGTAAAAAGTCTTTGGACCTGTTTCATGAACAATTTATTTCTTTTTAATACCTATAAGACTG
This sequence comes from Eschrichtius robustus, assembly GCF_028021215.1. Taxonomy (NCBI): domain Eukaryota; kingdom Metazoa; phylum Chordata; class Mammalia; order Artiodactyla; family Eschrichtiidae; genus Eschrichtius; species Eschrichtius robustus. Next base: position 18,876,231 of record NC_090840.1, read on the forward strand.
ACCATTTAGACATTTTAATCTTCTTCAAAACCTGTATGGAACGGGGGCAGAGGGCTAACAGTTGACTGAATGTATTACTTTGTGCTATTATTTAAAGACTTCTATGAGTACAAGTTACCTCCCACCAACTCGAAGCTTGTGTGTGGTGTGCGTGGGCAGAGGGGCACGGGGTCAGGCTCACGCTTCCTCTCCCTCTTCAGGGCTAGTGCAGGTGTAAGCGTGTGAGCATCTAACAATGCCTCTGACTTGATCAACATTGACTGGTATGTCAGGCGTGCTTCAAAACCGTTTTGATTTTGGCTCGATGTTCCTCACTACAAGCCTGTCCCTAACAGTTTGCACGGTAGGTCATTTCCCCTTTCAGTCCACCATCTTCTGATTGCAGACAAGTCTAGAGTTGGAAGAGTAAAACATCAGTGGTGTTTCACTGAGTGATTTACTCACGGAGTAGTTTCTATACGAGGCATCGTTGGTAGAGTTATGTGAAGTCAAGGTTCAAAAACAGGCAAAGGAGGTGAATTCACAGGATGGCAGAGACCCAGACCGGGGCTTTCTGTGACTGCCTGGTCCAGTTTTTCCCACTTCCTCACTCCCATTGCATTGGTGAGAAAAAAGAAACCTGAACGATTACTTGTTCAATATGTCAGAAATAAATCACCCATATTCTGGGAATGAACGACACGTTTTGCTGACCTGATTTAGGGGCATTAGAGCATCAGACACACAAGGTCCCAGACCTGCCTCTGCTCCTCACCCACCACTTCCAGTCTATCAATTTCTGCTCGTTTTATCCCCTGCTCCTCTACCACCCCAGCCTTCGACTGGGTCTCTGTCATCTCCACAGACCAGGCCTCCAGCCTTGGCCCCATTTAAATCCATCTCAAAGGCAGATGGTTTCCTGATCAAATTCCTTCAAAGACTCCCCAAGGCCAGCAGTGGAAAACCCAGCTCCCAAACCCTCACCACCCTCGTCTCCCATCGTATCTCAACGTAGCAAACTTCAGCGTGCCTGAGAGTAACCTGGGAGGTTTGCGAAATGCAGACCTCTGGGCCTCGGCCAAAGAAGAGTTAATTCAGCAGCAGGGGGAGGACCAGGAATTTCTCAGCAGCCCTCGGGGATCTGCCCTCGGGGAGGATGGGGGCACGCCTGGGGAGTGCTGCCCTCCAGACCCACTGCTTGCAGGAACTCACCCCACGCGTTTTCACTCCACTCTGGCCTCCCAGGATGTTCCTTTGGTCTGGAGCACCCTTGCCACCGTCTGCTTCCTGCCTCATCTCCACGGCTCAGGCTCAGCCCCACTCCCTTAAGCCCCACGCGCGTTTGGTGTTCCTCTTCCACTATGCATGCTCACAGGTTTCCCTCAGCATTTACCATACTATGTTGACAGTATCTGTTTACGTTTGTCTCCTGCACAAGGTTTGTGGCTGTTGAATGAATACTGTCTGTTAAAGGAAAACAGTGGCAAATGAAGTATATGACTAAATAATTCTGCTTCCAGACAGATCTTCCTTTAGGAACCGAGAGAGGATGTGGGTTAAAGAAAAAAAAAAAAAAAAAAATCCTACCCCAATTCTCACAATCCAGTGGAGGTTAAAGCCTTGGGCTCCGATGGTTATGCTGGCTGGGATCCTCCTTTGATAGGTCGTCTACTTGTTTTGTGACCTTTCTATACCTCAGTTTCCTACCTACTCACAGAGTTGCCATGGGGATTAGATGAGATGACAGATGACAAGCTCACAGCACAGGTCCAGGCACCAGGTAACCACTCAAGACATGTCTGTCTGCACGTGGCTAAAAGGTAGCGCCCCAACTGCTATCCTCAGAGCAAAAGGGGAAGGACGCTTGCACTGATGCATGATATACACGGGGGAACCGTTTAGAGTGTCTACACTGCTTCCATATCTGGAAACACCGCCAAAAAATTCACTAACTGCTAAACAGCTACCTTTGGTGTTTCTGTATCCAAAGGCTGCTAATGAGATTCCTGCTACCGTCAAAAATCATCTTATATACCCAATCCAAAAATGGTTAGAAGACCTAAATAGACATTTCTCCAAAGAAGATATACAGATTGCCAACAGACACATGAAAGAATGCTCAACATCATTAATCATTAGAGAAATGCAACTCAAAACTACAAAATGAGGGCTTCCCTGGTGGCGCAGTGGTTGAGAATCTGCCTGCCAATGCAGGGGACACGGGTTCGAGCCCTGGTCTGGGAGGGTCCTACATGTCGCGGAGCGACTAGGCCCATGAGCCACAATTACTGAGCCTGCGCGTCTGGAGCCTGTGCTCCGCAACAAGAGAGGCCACGATAGTGAGAGGCCCGCGCACCGCGATGAAGAGTGGCCCCCACTTGCCGCAACTAGAGAAAGCCCTCGCACAGAAACAAAGACCCAACACAGCCATAAATAAATAAATTAATTAATTTAAAAAAAAAAAAAAAACTACAAAATGAGATATCATCTCACACCGGTCAGAATGGCCATCATCAAAAAATCTACAAACAATAAATGCTGGAGAGGGTGTGGAGAAAAGGGAACCCTCTTGCACTGTTGGTGGGAATGTAAATTGATACAGCCACTATGGAGAACAGTCTGGAGGTTCCTTAAAAAACTAAAAATAGAACTACCATACGACCCAGCAATCCCACTACTGGGCATATACCCTGAGAAAACCATAATTCAAAGAGTCATGTACCACAATGTTCATTGCAGCTCTATTTACAATAGCCAGGACATGGAAGCAACCTAAGTGTCCATCAACAGATGAATGGAAGAAGAAGATGTGGCACATATATACAATGGAATATTACTCAGCCATAAAAAGGAACGAAACTGAGGTATTTGTAGTGAGGTGGATGGATCTAGAGTCTGTCATACAGAGTGAAGTAAGTCAGAAAGAGAAAAACAAATACCGTATGCTAACACATATATATGGAATCTAAGGAAAAAAAAAAAGGTCATGAAGAACCTAGGGGTAAGACAGGAATAAAGACACAGACCTACTAGAGAATGGACTTGAAGATATGGGGAGGAGGAAGGGTAAGCTGTGACAAAGTGAGAGAGTGGCATGGACATATACACACTACCAAACGTAAAATAGCTAGCTAGTGGGAAGCAGCCGCATAGCACAGGGAGATCAGCTCTGTGCTTTGTGACCACCTAGAGGGGTGGGATAGGGAGGGTGGGAGGGAGACGCAAGAGGGAAGAGATACGGGAACATATGTGTATGTACAACTGATTCACTTTGTTATAAAGCAGAAACTAACACACCATTGTAAAGCAATTATACTCCAATAAAGATGTTAAAAAAAAAATAAAAATAAAAACCTACTTTTTTCATACAACATATTAATAACTTTCCATGCAATAAATAGTCATCTGCAATCTTATCAATAGATGACTATAATTTTATTGCATGGGCTAGATCATAACTTATTAAGCTGATTTTCTACTAATAGGGCATTTGGGCTGTTTTGAAAATTTTGTATTACAATCTTCCAACACATTTTTCAATTATTCAGTTGAATTGCGCAAAGTAGAATGTATTAAAGGCTATGTACATTTTTAAGACGTTATGACCAGGCCTTGTTATAAATAAATGAATTATAAAATGAAAAAAGAAAAATCATCTTATAGACTCTATGCAGAAATCTTAATTTAAATTAAAAAATGTGATTTAAATGAAAATAATTTAAGTATTTTAACAGTTTAATATTTTTTAAAGAAAGCACAGTTATCTGCCCTTCCGCATTATAAAATTCTTCTGTACTTTACGTTCTTCCCTTACTTTACATTCCTATTGTTAGGGGTGACATCTCATATTTGAAGAGACATTTTATTAAGCTTCCTTAACTGAGTCCGGGCCTGCTGTGCATCTTGAGAGTGGTCACAAGAGACTAACAGGGGTTAGGCAAAGGAAAGGGGCCTGGCAGAGAGGGCATTCCAGGCAGAGGGAGCTACTTGTGCAAAGAGCACGGGAAACGGTCTGCAACAAACCACCCAGGCTGGATTACGTGCTTCCAGGTGGGCCCTCCAGCCTGCAGCCCCACCTCACTCCCAGCTCCTGCCCTGCTGCACAGGAACCCGCCAGCGTATCTGGTCTTAACAACACGTTTCGGTTCTTATTCATCTCTGTATTCCTAGGGCCTAGTGCCATGTTTGGACAGGGCTGGCACTAAATAAATGTTTGCCAAATGATGTTTCTTTAGCCTAATAATTTCAGATAGTGATATTTTGTTCCCGTGCGTTACCAAGAAAGAAACAGGCCAACAGATCTATCTTGCTCGCTGAGTATGTCCCTTGAGCACAAATCTTAGAAAGCGTAATTTCACAAATTCAAGAATGGACATTCTGATACCTGAATTGCATTGTCATAAGGCAACAGATTCCCAAGCACTTAATGTGAGGACTGCTTTATTGGTACTTCTTAAAAAACAGCTGTGTCTAGTATCACGTACATGGAATTCCTCTTTCGTGGCAGGGCTCCTAGATGTCATTGTTCCTCAGGGTTACCGTCTGAGCTCTTTACATACAGTACAAATCTTTCTGAGTTCCAGGCCCACGGCCCCTTTTGTCTTTTGGGCATCTCAAAATTTAAGAAGTCAAAAATCCAAACTCATCTTCCTCTTTAAACCTGTACCTTCCTCCCTGGTCCCTTGTTTCAATAAAGAGGACCAGCATCCTTCTAGCTGTCCAGGCCAGAAACCCGAGTCACTGTCTCTTCTGGGTTCACCACACCATCAACCAAGTCCTACTGGGTCTGCCTGGGAGGCTCTCGCCCATACATTCACTTCTTCCCACCTCCACTGCCACTGCTTAGCTCACCCCATGGGCTCTTACCTAGATTCCTGGTCAGCCGATTACTACTTAATCTGTCTCCAGTTTTATTGCCTGCCCCTTCCACTTCCCAATCTCTATACCACCTGCAAACAGACTGATCTTTCTAATACTTGATCATGTAATTCTTCTGCCTGAAACTATCAATAGGTCTCCTCTGTCTTCGGGATAACGTCTGAATTCCTTATAGGTCAGTGAGCCCCTGCTTACTTCTCCACCTCATCTCTCAACAACCGCCACCTAGCACCCTCTTTTCCAGCCATACCAAACATTTTACAGCCTCCCAAATACACAAGTGCCACTGTCCTCTGCACCACCCTCCACCTTCTTCTGGAAAACATCTACCCATCCTTTGGTTCCCAGATTGATACCACCTGCAGAATCTCACCTCCAGCCCCAGCCTATGATTAAGCTCCTCCTGTGTGCTACCTAAACTCACAGCAAGGTGCCTATCATCCAATAGGTAACTGCTTTTTCAATCTGTACCAACCAGATGCTATGACAGAAAGGACTAGGTCCTAATCATAATTTTACATTTACATAGTACGTAATCGGTGAGTGACTGGAATTAATATTTCACTGAGATAAGAAGCAAACCTTATAAAATGGGCTGTCTTTTCTGGGAATCCAGGCCAGGCTGTTAACTAATTTGTTAACAGATGACAGATAAGGGCTAAAGGTACCACACTGTCAGGGCATTTGCATCTTTGCAAGGTAGCCTGTCAGTCCATAAGCTCAACTGATTCTGAAATCACTGGGATGAGTCGGAGGGGGTGTGAACAAGTGACTAGGGCTGGTGGAAGGTGGGTGGAGCCCCATCATCTGACACCCCACCATCCTCGCTCTTGAACCCTAAACTTTAGCTTCTATGGGATATTTCCTCAACAAGTTTTGACTAAGAGGCTCCCCCTATGAATCTCAGACCTTTCCCCTAATAGACGGAAGTATACGTATGAAATCTTGAAATCCTAATTCCAAAAAGCTCCCTCACCAATGTAAAAAAAAAAGAAAGAAATGAAACTGAGAGGGACACTTAGACCAAGCAACTGAGCTCAAAATTTGATTGACTTGATACTGTAAAATTTAGCAAAAAATTTTACCTCATTTAAAAGTTTTTAGATGCTAACAAAAAATATAACAAAATGATTTGTTAATCTCTGGCATAATGGATCAGTTTTAAAATACTAGAAAGTAAATTAAAAATTAATTGTATTGTACTTGGCTTGAATAAGTTTCTTTTGGCGCACAGGGAAATCCTAAGATTTGACTTCAAAGAGCTGTACTATTTTTGAGGCAATCTGGATTCCTTACACATTAATTAAATTTCTGATAAAGCAGCTTATTCTGAATTGAGCATATTATACAAATAAATGTGAAACACCAACTGAAACAGAAGGGCAAAATTATTAAAAGCTGATTTGGTTGTATTCCCAAGAGGCCACTGGACTGAAGCTGAGTGACTTACATAAATACCTTTGGCATTTGTTGGATCCTGTTCCTAAACACAATGTTCATATTTCATCTATAATAAGAAAAGCATCTCAAAGATTTGCAAGGCACTAGTCTTGCAAGCGTCCAGTTTGGTGTCTTGAGTAAAGTGAGATTGGTAGAGTCAGCTTAATCCATGACGGAAAGTTGTGAGCTGGGTGCTCGGGCCGTCTGGCAGCTGCCGCTCCCAGGTGCCGCCCCGCTAGGTTAGCACGCGCACAGAACGCTGCCACTGGCCCCAAAACAGCTTCTCCGGGGCGAAGCCCAAGTTCCTATGGAGCACACGGGATGGAACTTGAACCCAATCACACCTTCGCCTTTCCGGAAAACAGTTCAGCAGGGTGGTTTCCATTACAACGAAGCTGTACTAAAAAGTAACTGCTGCCTTAAGGCTCCACATTGACTGAATCAGGAAAGTGTCCTATTTCACAGCTAAATGAGATGGAATCTGCCGAAATTTGTACTGTCTGGGGCAAGCTCAGATTTCTGCAGTTAAAACCAGGCCAACGTGTGTCCCCCAAGCCTAGGCTATCATCACCCTGGACTGTTTTTTCCCTCCAGCCTTCACAGCCGGTTTCCACCCAGCAGGTCTCTGCAGAATTGACTATTACCTCACGTGCCACTCACACCACTTAAGGCACCTTCTCCTTGCCCTCCCAGTTCAAAGTGGAGAGCCACGCCTACACGATTCAGGGTTTAAAGAGGAATGCTTCTAATGGCCCTAGAGCCTGGATACCTGTGTGGTCCTCCCATCATGGTGGCCCAAGACTGAGTTTCATTAAATCTGTATTGCTTGGACCTACCTGTGAATCATTAAAACTCAGGCTCACCTCAATGCCTCAGGGTTTCTGAATGGGCCTGGCCCTGGGAGGGCTGGAGGAAGAATTTTTTTTAAGAAAGATATTTAGAAATGAGATGGCCTAAGAATGTTTTATAAGGTGCTCATGATACAATGTGTTCCCATGTCATGGGTTAATGACCTGTTAAGCCACCATGTCACATAACATCAGAGCTGAAGGAGAAGAGCAGGGCAAGGGCTTTCTCTGTGCTTCCCAGTTCGGCCTCTGGACTAGCATTATATAGCCAAGCTCTGCCCCCTGCTTAGGGGCAGGACAGGGCTGACGCCTAGGTTATCTTTGTGGTTTCAGCTGCTCTCTCCACACACCCACAGAATTCTCAGTGACTGCTCGGCCCCTTAAGAAGTCCTGGGCCCCGTGATAGGAAGAAGCATGTCTTTCTTTCAACAGCCTGGAGAAGAACGTGAGGAAATTAGAGCGGGTGCCTCACTTGCTCCCATGGGAAATGGGCAACCTTTGGTTAAAAACGACAAACGTGTATTTAAAACTCTGATGTGCAATACAGAAACCACAACACACGTAAAGGATAATGGTGACCGACGCTAATATATCCAAACAATATGACAATATATTGACAATATATTGAGTCCACACCGACTGAGGCTGGGAAAGGGGTGAGTCTGGACACACACGTCTGCACACAGGCGGTCAAGCCTGGTGGACTTAACTCCGTTCCTTTTGCTTAGCCCTATTTCTGCTCCCCAAGCCTTCCTTCCCTTCCTGCTTCCGTATTTACCTCCATCTCAGGCTGGCTTCTTGGTCTTCTATCAACCTTCACTTTTGGGAATGGTACTTGTAGGATCAACACATTTTCTAAAACATTAACTAGACGTAGGGATTTACAGGTTCAAGTCCCATGACACCCATTCTTTCACTCAACCCTTAAAACAACCCTCCTGTGAAGAAAAAGGCAAATATCAGTCCCTACACACAGAAGCTTTTCTGCACCTCAAGGCCTGAGTGTTTTAACCAAGCCTCTGGAATCTGCTCATAGGCTGGTGAGAGCAGGTGGAAAAGGCGACAGGCAGCAAAGGCAGATATGGAAGAACACAGGAGACACAACTGAAAAAAAATAACTAATGCTCTTCTCAGCCATAAATTCCCACATTTCAGGTGATGTGCCCCTCAAATTTCTTTACTTATTTAACAGTCTCTTCATTAAAATGACTTATGAGGCATTACAAGGAATCTACCTTCCTATGAAAAATCACTTATGCTAATCATAGTTGAAAATTAACCAGAGCCCCAGTAGAAGAAACAACAAAATTCATGGAAAAGGTAACCTAAAATTGTTTTTAAAGATGTGATATAGCCACTAATATTACAGAAAAGAAAGATAAAATATAAACTATAATATCGATTTTCAAAAGAGAAAGAGAAACCTTTTGTCCAACAGAATTTAAGAACCTCAAATGCCTTGCCCTTTACAATAACTTGGCAGATAGAGCTTCTTCCCAAAATTGGTGGTAATAAGTTTAATTTGGATCCATAATGTGCACTGGCTCATGGTTGACTTTGCGCTTTAATAGGTGTGAATGCAGTCAAGTAATCTTGTGAGGGACTGTTCCACTGAATGTTATTATTTGAGCTAAAGAAAAATGACCAAAAAAAACGGCTGGACAAGAAAACCTTTCAAAAGGAAATAGACAGGGCTTCCCTGGTGGCGCAGTGGTTAAGAATCTGCCTGCCAATGCAGGGGACACGGGTTCGAGCCCTGGTCCAGGAAGATCCCACATGCCGCGGAGCAACTAAGCCCGTGCGCCACAGCTACTGAGCCTGCGGTCTAGAGCCCGTGAGCCACAACTACTGAGCCCACGAGCCACAACTACTGAGCCCGCATGCCACAACTACTGAGCCCATGCACCTAGAGCCCATGCTCCGCAACAGGAGAAGCCACCGCAATGAGAAGCCTGCGCACCGCAACGAGGAGCAACCCCTGCACGCCGCAACAAGAGAAAGCCCGCACGCAGCAACCAAGACCCAATGCAGCCAAAAATAAAAATAAATAAATTAAAAAAAAAAAAAAGGAAATAGACAGCTGAATATTCAGCAAACTTAGATTTTTTTTAAAAGACAATAAGCTCTTATGTTCTGCCTTATCACAAATTTTGGTGATGTCAACTAAGTAGGATACACCAATGTTATTGTAGTTAGTAAAAGTTGACTTCCTGGAAATTTCTTATAGGACACTCACAGGTATCACTGGACCAGCTCATGAAGAATGGAATTAACAGTTTGGCTTAACCAGAAGCTGTTATTCCCTGGCTATGCTTTAGTTTTGACACTTTAATGATGTTGACCTAATTAGGGAAAAGGGCATCTCTAACACATACTTTTGCATTTTCTGCATGTCCTTGACTATTGCCAGATTACAGGGTGATGAACTGTGAGAGCTAGGTTTCCTGCCGGAGAACTGCGGTTTAAAAATGTCTGACAAAATGGAATTAGAAACACTGGCAGTGTACGTACCCAAAGTAGTGAGGATGTGATTCACTCATTCATCAAATATTTACTAGAGCTCTTATGAAAGTGCCCTGATCTAAACTAGCTGCTGGTAATACAAAAGTGAGCCCAGCTGCCTTCAGGGCCTGGTTCTCCAATCTAAGCTGGAGAAAGAGATATTACACAAACCTACTGAAATACAATGACGATTTAGACTAACGGGGGGGATTTGGACTGAGGGGGTGGGGTCGGAGGGGTAGGGGGTAGGGAAACCCTCTGTGAAGAAGAGGCTCTATGTCTAAACCAGAGTGGGGAGCAGCCCGAGGGGCTGGCCAGGGGAGCCCGGCCTGGGTACCAGCCAGAGGGAGGGATGAGCAAAGACTTCCCTGAAGGAAAGCTGTAGTGGCTGAGTCATTCTGGGCATGGAGGAAAGGGGGAGAGTGGCATGAAATTGTAATGTACCTTTTTAAAAGAGAAGGATGGGAAACATATTTTTCCTGTAGGATTAAAAAAAAAAACTGTCAGTTTAATATGTAAGTCCAAAATCGGCAAACAGGGAATCCAATCTCTGGTTCTGCAAACGGACAGAGCAAGCTCACCAGATCCCTTGATGCTGAGGTCCTCCACGTGCTATCTGGCTGCTTCCATCCCCCTGTACAGCTACACCTGTGACAAGCACAGCAGGGCTGGGCAGGGGACATGACAGCACATTCCCTGTCTAGTGCTGCCGTTACCACCTGAAGTGGCACTAATGGTTGGTGAGAGGTTGGGAGCAGACAGCTCCACCCCACTGGCCAGCCCGACCCACCACTGACACTTCACAGTGGTCCTGGGGGATTCCCAGCCCATCACCCGACTAGCTGCAGTGAGGCTGGCCACAGAGCTAGTGAGTAAGGGTCACTATCCCATTCCGCTCTATCCTCCCTTCTTAGTTTTCTTTCTTCTAATCTGATAACAACGAAGCTAGTATAAACAAATACCTGTGGTTCTCAGATGCTTTAGGCCAGAGCTCTCCCATCCTTTTCACCACACCTCTTCCACCCTTTACCATAACTACTCCTTCTAAGGCCCAGGTTCTACAAAGCTCTTCCTCTGTCTACACCCCTCCCTAAATTATCTATTCGTTTCCATGGAAGTGTGGTTCTCCAAGGGTCACTTAAATGCCTCAACCAAATGCCTCACCTTAAAATCCCTCCTTAAAATATTTTTCTCAAGAGTCATTTGAACATCTCTCTTAAGGAATTACTGGAGACAAGAGTTAGTGGAGTAAAAAATGACCAAATGAGAAAAATGACCGAAATGACAGGGACAATGGGGTGACCTTGGGCAGAGCCTCAGTCTCTGCCTCTGAAAGTGAGGCGCTTGAAATGTTCAGAGTTGCTCCCCTTTCTCTTGCACATTCCTTAAAAAACAAGGTGGAGACAGTTTCTCAATTCCATGTGATGATTTTTACCCTCAGGGCCAAGACAAGAGGAGAACAAAACATTTTTAAAAAATCTTATAAACATAAAATCATATAAACTTTTGGAATTAGAACAGACACCTAAAGAAAGGTTATAGGAGCTGGCAAATTATTAGCATCCCTTTAAAGTTTTAACTCTTTTTTTTCTTTAATTTTTATAAAGTTTTAACTCTTTAAGTGCTAGCCTGCTAGGAAACTTTCAGTGACTACTGATTCTATTGCATTATTTCTACCATCTACTACCTCTTCTCTGTCATCCTCGTATTCCCTGATCTATAAGAATTAAACAGGGGTCCATAATAAGCCTTCAGAAATAAGCCTCCTGTGTTTACTGGAAAGATACACCACTCCGTCTTCAATGAAGTAAAGGAAAGATCCACAGATCTACCATGTTTTCCTGAATCTTTGGGCCGAAGATGGTTGGTTCCATGTCTCCTGATTTCCCTGAGGAGCCATTTGCAGAGAAGGTTATTATTTTCCCTCAAAGCTAGGCTTTGTTTCCAGATAAAATAAGGTGATGGTACAAAAGCAGATCCATTTCCCTGGGATTTCAGAAACAAACAAAAATCTCTGTAGCATAAAAAATAACAGTGATACAATAATAATTAACACTATCAGGGAGGCAATCTGAAGTGGTCAATAACAATTAACAGATCATCTCCCTTTGTTGCTAATGTTGAACTAGTGATTTCAACAGTGGCCACTGCTAGGAGTCTTACTTTCTAGTTCTTATTCTGCCATCACTGGGGCAGGGGAAGGGGAAGAGTGTCTTTACGTTCTTAAACTTTTGATATTTTTAAAAGCAAAAACCATTAATAACAACTGCTAGAAGGGCCAGGAAGGACTGAGCAAGTTGCAAAACTCTGTATCTGAAGTAGTCATTAAAGCAAGGAATCTGGAAAGAGACTAAACCAGTGAAAGTGAAATATAAAAGGTTAATCGAGCATTAAAAATTTTTTTTGCCTGTCGTGTCATCAAAACAGTATTTTTTTCCTTGTGGTAAGAACACTTAACATGAGATCTACCCTGTTAAAACGTTAAGCGCACACTACAGTATTGTTAACTACAGGCACAATGTTGTAGAGAGCTCTAGAACGATTCATCTTGCTTAACTGCAGCTTTATACCTTGGAACAGCAACTTCCAATTTCTCCCTCCCTTCAGCCCCTGGCAACCACCATTTTACTGTTTCTATGCATTTGACCATTATAGATCTCGCCTATAAGTGGAATCATGCAATATAGTTGTCCTGTGACTGGCTTATGTCACTAAGCATAATGAACTGAGCATTTTTTAAACAGCTAAGCGAAATCTTTATGAAGGAGTTAACTAGCTAGAAGTACAAGCTCTTAAGTTAAATGTCTGTTAATTATAAACTATTATAACACACTACTCCCAAACTACATAATACCACCCCAAAAGACTTTTGACAGAGAGACTGTGGTTAGAACTCGGATAAGAGTTTTACGATACCGGTAAAATCAGAGATCTTTGCATCACAGCTTTTCATTACGTATGTTCCTCCAATTTAATCATAAAAGTCAATAATTAAAGCAAGCATAAGAAAGTTATTTGCTAGAATGTCCCGCATAGGTTTATCTTCCACCTGCCAAGACTGAATTACCTCTAGTATTATCACTAGGTGAAAACAAAAGGGAAGAATCCAAGAGCGCATTTCAAATTAGAGACTAGGGCCTAACGAAAAGTATATCAATTAGCTCTAAAAGTTATCAGAGGGCCACGGAAGCTGGCAAGGTTAGATGTGCCAAGTATCCTATCTACAAGCAGAGTAAAAAGCAAGTAGATGCAATGCTTGGTGATCAGAGAAAACCATGATCTAAAATAAAAGATGGTCAGCAGATAAGAGAGGAGAGACCGTTCTTGAAAGTTTGCACCAATTATCAAGCAATATTGACTTTAAAATTGGGTTAGTTTGGGATAAAGATGGAAATCTTGAACACTTTAATATCATATATATCTAAAAATAATACAAAACCAAGACCGCCTCCATTTTCCAATTAGTGTTTCAGACACTCAGAAGTAAACAGCAGCCATAAAATAGGGGCATTTTTTAAAAAAAGAATTTCAGAAGTCTAGAAGTATTAAGTTGAACAATATGAAATCGCCATTTTTTGTACATCGAAAAGTTTGAACATCAGAATTTTCACATGGTTCCACCAAAGAAAAGGGAGGGCTCATTAATTTAATGGTAAGACTAAAAACCTGAAGACATGCTAAGAGTTCGTGGTTTCACAAGGTTTACTTCAATGCGAGAAGAGTACTGAAGCAGGAAAAGGATTTTTAATATTCTATGATAAACGTTATGTCTCAAATCACACAAAACTAGGGCCAGTCAGTACCTGCTCAAATGAGCCTAAGAATACAATTTTCCATGTATAACCGTCCCACTTTCCTTTTTGACTAACATATGACATCCAACCCTAGTAAAATTCTATTCCCAGTTGGTTTCTCCATGCCCTGGTTGGATGCCTGAACCTGGCTATCATGGGTAGAACTTCAGGGGCGCGCCCACATACACCTCACTTCTCCATCTACTATTCACCACTTGGTCTTACTCACTCCAGCCCTCCTCTGCCGCTCTTTCTTTCAACCTTGGCACACTGACAATCCCCTCTGTCTTTGTCAGGCTCTCCCCACCCCCTTCCTTCCAATATACCAGTGATCTAGGCTTTCTTGCATAGAATGGGGGGATTCTGCTGAGCCTCAGTCACTCTGCCTTTCCCATGTAGGTAAGCTTTGCTCTTTAAAGAATGTCTGCTGGATGTTGTCACGTAACTTGACATTTCTGCCTTATCTGAATCCTGGTGAGTTTCTCATAACCAATCTCACCTATAAGGCATCCATAAACAGAATTTGAGTGTTATAAATTCGGACAATTTTCTAAGGGAGAGTTGTACACACCTCCAACTTTCATATTAGAATAGAGGGAAGGTAGGTTTCCATGTGGATGGTATTTTCTTTCCGGCACACGAAAGCACTGTGCTCCCTCTGGAAGTATTTCAGGGGTACTTTTTTTTAAAAAAAAGGAACTTTCTGGACTCTGGGAAATGTACACAGGCTCTGAGTCAACTCCATCACGTTCAGTATTAGGGAAGTAATTTATATGAGGAAGGGAACCGCAATGTGCCTTCGACATTGTTTGAGGGCGGAAAGTTTCAGAAGAGTGCAGGTACATTTCTGACTCATTCTATTGGGCTTAATCATTTTCCACCTTTGATTCCGGCAGTTGTAGAACCTATGTGGTGATGTCACCAAAGGACTGACAAACATATTATTTGATATTCCACTGTTGCGAAGGGCCCGGGCAGAACCACCCATCCTGTGCGTACGTACCTTGAATTTGCTATTTCCACTTTGGTTCTCGCCATGGCGGCTGCCCTTTGTGCGCCTTCGATCGCTCTGTCCACCTTCTCCCTAGTTTTTGTATTTCTTATTGGTATAAGCTGCTTTCTTATTCCACGGACCAGAATATTATTTTTGTATTTTCCCTCTTCCTTGGAGCCGTCGGGAAACACGGTGCAGCCGTACCCGTGCCTCTTGTTATTTGCCCACTCGCCTTCATACTTCATGCCGTTGGAGCGCTCGCTGATGCCGAAGCCGGTGCGCTTGTCGTTCTTCCACTCGCCCATGTAGGTTTCCGTGGTGGTGGCGTCCACGTGGTCTTCCACCGGGCAGAAATCACAATCTACGTCGCCGAAGCTGATGGTGGAGTTGCCGTCGCTGGAGCTGATTCGGCTCATGGCCGCGTCGCTGCGGACCGAGCTGCGCTTGCTGGAGATGGAGGACTTGGATTCGGACTTGCGCAGTTTCATGCTTCCCAAGAGGGAGCCCCGGCGGAAGAGACCGCCCTTCTTCTTGCCCGCGAGCTCGGCGTCGGCATGGAAGTTGAGTACGAAGCCCCCGCGGCTGCCGGCCGGGCTGTCGGCGGCGGCCGCGGCGTCGTGGAGCACGCTGCCGTTGCTCTGCTCGCTGCGCAGCGAGGCCAGCGACGTGCGCAGCGGCGAGCGGATCACCGTGGCCATGCCGTAGGGCACGCTCTGGCGCACGCCGTAGCCGTGCCGCATGCCGCCGGCCCACTGGCCCTGGTAGGTACCTTCGAGAGACCGCAAGAGAGCACAGCGTGAGTCTGGGGCCGAGGGGGCGCTGGCGCCTGCGAGCGCGGGGCGCGCACAGCGAGAGCCCTGCGCGCAGGCCCGGCGGCCCAAGGTCCAATCCCGCACATTGCCAAGTCAACTCTTAGGGATGCTTTTAAAATTCCATTTGTGAATCCCGTCCCTGAGATGTTGTGCCTAGACCTTTTCTGTAATTGTATATAGGCTTTTTGTATACAGCTGTGGTGGCTAAAAAGCGTGCACTGTTTACCTTTGGGAAAGCTGAGATAAGGCCAGAGGAAAACTTCCACACTTAACATTATGGAATTCATCTCAGAGCAAAGGTGTGCTTGACAGTGTCCACTAAAACTTTGTTGACACCAGATCACTTTGTCAATGAATATTATGCCTTCTCAGGAATAGGATAATCTCTAATCGAAAGCATTTGTTTTCAGTAAGTTCTTCTATTACATAAATTAGCAAAGACGTTTAAAAATTAATCTGGAGCAGCTTTTTAACTAACCTTAGGAGGAACTGAATGTTAAGATTAGGGAACTTAGAATTTTCTCTTCTACGTCAAGTTCATTTCCTTTTAATTAAAGGAAAATTTTAAATTAAAATATCCCCCAAAAGAAGCTATGTAGAAATTTTAAGATGTAATTACTTCTTTATTATTCCTAACTCACAATATCACAGAAGATCAGTCATGGCAACAGTCTGTCTTGACTTCTTTCAGTTTCTGATTATACAGAGCTACCTTGCCATTTTATATTGCCGTGAAAAGATTTCTATTGCATGGCATACATTTATTTTTAAAATACCGAGAAGTGCTGCTCATAGTTTTATATCATTGTGTTAACAAGGGCTGATTATTGCACTTAAAAGTTAAAGCCATAATGGCTCCAAAGTCAAAAGTTTTGACTAACTTCAAGACTACCATCTCTTTCTGTTCATTCTGATATATTTTTGGTATATAAATAGACAGTAGCAGGGCGACAATGAAATATGAAGTGGGTCTGGTACTGTGAATGTCATATTCTGGGTAGGTCTTAACATCTTAACCTGACACCTAAGAACTTCTGAGGAGGTAGGCATAAACTCCAAAGGATAAGACAGTCAAATAGAACATTTCAGATCAAGAAGCTTTCTACTGAATATTAGCCATCTCCAAACAAGAAAGGAAATTGAATTATTCCCTTAATAATTATTTCTTTAACAGGGAAGGAAATTGAATTATTAGGAAATTGCAACTGACTTGACCTTTTCCTGGTGGATAAAATTTTAAGTTCTAAGATAAAAGTTATACAACCTGACTTACACGCACTAAAACTACCTTATTTTTAAATACTTTGTTTAAATAAACAAGGAATGCTATAATTGTATCCTTCTAACTTTTCTACATAATGACAAGTTAATTTTGCCAGAACAACTTCCAACATACTGTTTGATATCAAGAAGTATTTACACTTTTAAAATGCAACCATACGGTCTTAGGAATTCCTAACACTGAGGGGAAATTAACAGCTAGTTTCCTTAAACTGCTATCTCCAAAAAGTATTTACAATTTCCAATGACGTATTGCTTGAAAAATCTAAGTGGTTTAAGGCAACAGCAATAATTAGAAAGTTTAGGTTGTTGCTTAACTGTCGAGTTGAGAAGCAGAACAATGGCATTGGCTATATTCCCATCCTATTCTGTTGAGGAACAGTATATGGAAGAATTCCTCCACAGAATTGCTAGAAACCAATTTACAGTCAAAGTGTTAGTGGCTCATCTGAAATTTAAAACAGGTTTAGTTTAGTCAATGAACCTAGAAAATAAAAGGGCCTCTAGTTCTTTATGAAGCAGGTGGTTTCCACCTGCTCCCTGCTGCTCAAATAAGGTTCTAATTAGTTCCTCGCAATCCCTTAAATATAGATGCATAGTTCACAAGTTTAAAAATTATTTTCATGGGTTTGAAGTTATGTTCTATGATTCTGTACCTGGGAGCTGATTTTCTAGATACAGCCATTTTCACTAAATAAACTTGTAGTGGAAGGCATCCAGTTCAGAAAGAATTCCAGTCAAATTTAGACTTTATTATGCCAAACTTAAATCTACATGCTATGAATGGGTATGTGCATGTGCAAGTATGCATATAATTAACAAAACAATTCCTAGATATTTTCAATAGTTTCATGACAGGTGAAAAAAGGAACCACAGCAGGATCAGAATTTGCACCAAATATTCTGGGCACCTAGACTTGGATTTCATGAGTATGGTACTAAATTATTCTTAATATTCAGGGGGTTTCTATTTCAGTAACACTTCACACACAAATCACTAATAAAATAAACCGAGTGATACTTGTCAATGGAATTATGACTTCCTTCCTCTAGTTTAATGTCACCACAAAATACATGGAATCAGATTTTCCCTAGGTCTGAAAGGGTAGCTAGGGATGGACTTGTGGTGCAGAGGCAAAAAGTAAAAATAGGGGAAGTGATATGTTCTGTTTTGGCCAAAATCTTTGTATGAAATAAGTTGTAGCAATACACTTCCATTTAGACCCCCATTTTATGATTCAGGACTTTCTAATTAACTGATTGGCATATGAAAGAAAGAAACAGAGTAGGAATTCAATAGTGATTTTTAAGAGTTTTTTCTCCCCTTCCTAATTGGTAGCATATTAGATTTTTTTTTTAGTAGAAAAAGAAAACCACAGTCCTACAGTGATGCCAAATTTTGAGGTTTTTAAAAAATTCTTTTAAAAGTTAGTTTTAAAACAAGATGCTGATTATCCACAGTCATCCTAGACACTTATTTGAGCTTCTACAACACATACATAGAGGACCTTTACTGTGCTAAATATATATTTTGATTGCTAGGTATAGTGAATACTCTAAACCAAGAGATTTTGTTTAATGAGTAGTAACTTTAAAAGAAGACTCATTTATTTTTAGCCTTCCAAATACTGAAGTAAAAACTATCCATGGCCTTCTTGAAAGGTTATAAAATAATGCACACATGTGAAAGATAAGTTTTGTATTCCAACTTTTGAGCATGGAATTTAGTTATATTGTAGACCTGGGGCTTCCAATAAAATCCAATCACAAGCTAACATGTTTGTAAGGCTGTCAACCAAGGCACTCTATGCCCATTCAGAACATTTAAGGGCCCTAATTAACTACTGTGGAATTTGAAACTCATGCAGCCCATATACAAGTATTAGAGAAAGCTCCCCACCCCCCTCCTTTTAATCCATGAGAACCATATCCTTCATTTATACTGTAGGATGAAAAGATGTCCTTTTTAGCAAATCCTACCATTCTGCCGTTTTGCATTTGAAACACGGCCCAACTGTTCTGAGTAAGTGAAGTGTACAAATTGTATAAGCTTTTATATAAGCAGTGGCCTGACTGGGGTTGCCGTGGGCTGGAGAAACTTTTAACTGGATCCCTTTAACATCCTCCAACTCTGAGCTGCAGAATTCTGAAATGTGACCTTGCTTCCTAAAACCCTCTTCAATTAACTGATTATGTTTATTATAAGAAAATGTATTTTGCCAAAGCATAAGACATTCATGCTTCTCAGTTTAGTACAAAAGGGAATTCATCAGATTTTGATACCTGTCTCAATAATATATGTTTCCTGGTTGGAAAAAAAAAAGGGGGGGGGGAACCCTGCCCTCATATATACAAAATTTCTTTTGCAATTATTGTCTAAATATTAAAACAAGGTGAATTTTGCTCACAGCCAGCAAACCATTTCGGTCACACACCTTAGTGCAAATCGGCGATTCCGTACTGCCATTCTCAAGAGTAAAGTAGCTGTTAACTTAGCAACTATACCTTCCAATTGTATTTTTTAAAACGTAGACTCCATTGTTCATTTCTAAAGTGTTTTCCTCATAATTTGTCCAGGTATCTGCAGCTCAACAATGAGTACCTTCTTTTGATGGAAAACCAATACTTCACGAAACCGAAAACAGAAAGAAACCCCCACATCCTCCGAATCGCACCTGCATCAGGTGGCCTCTCCACTCCCATAACTAGGATGTTTCCAAAAGCACCTCAGGTAAGGAACAATTCCCCAACATCCTAGTTAATGGGGTTCTGGCTTCTATCTTTAGGCTACTAGAGGACCAGAAGGGAAATACGACTCCACGTGAAACCAATCCCAGGAGCGGTCCGCAGCGACCGCCAGCCTCACAAGCCCAGGACGTTCGCTCTCACTCCACGGGAGTGGCGATTTCAAACCCGCCCGGGAGAGGGAGGGATCAGGAACGTAATGTGACGGGCTCAAGTGACAGCGTCCCCCTCTCCAGCCCAACCCTCCCGGGCGCGCTCCCTCCCGGTGGCAGCGCGGCGCCGGCCAGGTATATTCACGCCTTGCTCCCCCGGGTGTGCACACACCGCCCGCTCCAAGAACCGGGTCAGCTGCAACCCTTGCGCACCAGTCGCGTCCCACTGCACCCTCCCGGGAAGGGCGGGCGCGGGAAGAGGGTGGAAGGCTTCCCCAGGTGTTTTGGCGGGTTTCCGGACACGTGCGCCTCGCGTCCTCCCCGCTTCCCCGCAGTCTGGGCAAAGCCCACCGCACTGGCTCGCGGAGCAGCCGAGCCGCCAGCGACGCCGCTCACCTCCGTCCCCGTAGGTCTCCACGCCGTACCCGTCCTGCAGCCCGTTACTCCAGGTACCCTCGTAGCGAGCGGGGGTGCACAGGCTCTGCCGAACCCCGTAGCGCCCCTTGAAGCCATGTGACCACTCCCCCCGGTACATCCACTTGCCCTTCGTCTCCACCCCCAGCCCGTGCCTCTTGCCCTGCGCCCAGTAGCCCTGGTAGGTGTTGCCGCTGGGCCAGGTGTAGCCTCCGACCACCTCGAAGCCGTGCGACCAGGAGCCCGAGTACTCGCCCTGGCCCTTGGGCCCCGTGCAGATGCCATGCCCGTGCGCCTTGCCCTCCTCCCAGCCGCCGCAGTAGGTGCCGCCATCGTCGAAGTCGAACCTTCCGCCCGTCATTCGGGGGGCAGCCCCGGCGCGCTCCCCGCGGGGGCACGGACGCGGGCAGAGCTGGGCACGGCAGGGTGTAGCTCGGGGGTGGAGGCCCGGCGGGCGAGCTCACGACAGCGCCCCGGGCAGCTCGCGCCGCCGCTCGGCTCCAGTCCGACGCCGCCCCCGTCCTCCCCTCTTCTCTCGCCGCTGCTGCTGCCGCCGCCGCCACCGCCGCCTTCCTCCTTCTCCTCCTCCTCCTTCGCCGCCGCCGCCGCCGCCCTGGCCAGCGCCGCGCGCGAGAGGACAGCCCGGGCTCCGGAGCGGACCTTCAGCTGCTCCCGCCCGCCCACGTGAGCCGGGCGCCGCCCCGCGCCCGCCCCTCGTCCCCTCCCCAGGCGCCGAGGCCCGGCCCCGCGGCGCTCCCGCACCGCCCCCCTCCCCCCCCCCCCGCCCCGGGCCCTGCCCCCAGCCCCGGGAGCCGCCGCTTCCCCGGCGGGCGGGCTGGCTCGGGATCGGCCGGCGCGCGTGTGTTCGCGCAGCGGGATGTGGGTGGGAGGGCGATTGTGCCCAGGGCCGCGCGCGAGTCCCCGCCTGCCTGGAGGCGGAGGCGAGGCCGCGTGTGTGGAGGCAGCTCGCGGGCGGCGGAGGCCCCGGTGTTTGTGTTTGGGGTTTATCAGTGTGGTGAAGCGCCCATAAGTGCGGCCACGTGTGTGTTGAGGGAAAACTCATATGCGTGTTTGTCTGCACTGCATGGGGTTCGTAGTTGCATTTCTTCGGCCTTCCAATTTGTGTACTGTTGCGTTTGTCATGCTCAGCTGTCACCGTGAATTAACATCCCCCAGATATATGTATGCATGTGAGATAAGTCTGCCACAGCCTAGATAAAATTGTGCAGAATGTTCTTTTACACCTACCCATTTCGAAGCACATGTGTTTGCATTTATTTAATGAATATACAGGGGGAGAGCAATGCAGTTTGAAAAAGCACAGAATAAACTGGTGAGTTTTTTTGTTTGTAATAATAAAGAGGGTGTTTTTAACCTGTCTTTGCAGGGATGTAGGGCATTTGCTTCTACCTCAGAGCCTGTTCCCTCTAATGCCTCATTTATTGTTCTAACAACCCTAGAAATTCTTCCAGCCCGGAGCTGTGTACCCAACGGGCAGACGGCTCAGTCTGTGTATGTTGTATAAGTGTCTGGAATGTACACCTGGTACCTCTCCACTGGCATCCACAGTTTAAGAAAGTAAATAGAAGCTTTCAAGGAGGAATATGGTAAGTAAAACACTGCTCTATACTCACAGAGTCCCTGACCTACAAAAACTGGAGACAGGTGTCAGCTGATCTACTTTCCAGCTGCAACACTGCTTTGTTGAATTCACTTTAGACAACTCTTTTAAACTTTTAAACCTCTATTTCACCATCTTCCAAATGGGAATGGCAAGATTCATCTTTCACTTTCTATGTTAGATAATAACTGAATACACTGTGGGTGCAGTGTAAAGCCAAACATCAGAGATTTGTTAATAGGCAAGTTGCTAAGTCAGTATTGCCTCTGGGGAAAGCAGGCACTGGTTTCAACCTCACCCTTAAAATACCCATGGGAGACACTTACTTCTCCGTGGTTCATAGCCAGGGGTCTTCGGTTAGCCTCTCAGGGACACTGCTTTGCAGAGTATTCATGGTATTCCTTAGGCTGAGAGGCTTTTGGATGACATAGTGAGCACCAGAGGCTGCCAAAGGTTCTCTCACTAGGTTTTGATAGTCAGATAAAAATATAAGGACAGGTGTCAGGGAAGGCAGCAGGGAAAAAGGAGAGTAAACTGCACAGAAAAGGAACTGAAACTGACCTTGATTGGTTCTAGCTCAGGACTGGAGCTGGCCTTTCCTGCTTATCTGGCTGAAATACTGAAAGAAAAATCTCAGTTTACACAGAACCAAATCACCAAAGAGAATTAGAAACCCTTATCCATGGCGCTGCCGGCAGAGTTGCCAGGAATAGTGCTTACCCTAGTGGCCTGAAATAATTATGCACCTTGCTCAGCATCTTGTCCTGGGCTGGGGATTGATTTAGGCCACTGGGAAAACGAGGGCCCAGGATTTTGCAGCTGAGCCATAATTCCATTTTTCTGGATCAGGAACTAGTGTAGACAGTCACATTTCCATCTGTTCTGGGGTTCTTTTTGATATGCGAAACTGTATGATTGCTCAGGCCAACATATTTTTTTCTCATTTTGAACTGGATTTCTTCATAGAGAAACCTTTGTTTCTTTGCCTTTTTATTTTCGACACACCCATGTGTGTTAGGATCTACATATATGAACATTTAAGGGCTAAACTTGTGTTTGCAAGCATGGTGGAAACATTTAATGCTTTTTCACTTTTCCTAATTAGCTCTCAGGCAAATGATGGACTTTCTGAAGTACACAGCACAGAGTAAGTAAGTTTCTGGATCTATAATGGATGTGTAGTCCATCTACGGTAGATGGACAAAGGGCGTTGGTGCGAACACATCTGGGAAGAATATGGAGATTTGGGGACAGTAAATGATATGCCCATTTATCCCTTAATCTTTTCCTCTTGCTATCCCTAATAGGTGTCTTCCTTGGAAGGACCCTTCATTAAAAGAAAGAATCCACCACCAGGTGTCTGCTATTAAATTTCAATTAATCAGTCCTAACCCGACTCTGCCACTGACTCTCTTCACGGGGGAAAATTAGTATTGAATTTTTGGTAGTTCACTGAGAGATTTTTGGCAAAAAATCATACATACAAAGCATATAACCCATGCTTCCATTTACCTGCTGTCATCCTGGTGGAATGTTTCCCCAGTCTGACTGATGTGTTCATTAACGTCAGTGTTCAGGTTCAATGGTAATGGTTGGAGAAGACAAGGGAATGAGAACCAGGAAGAGGAAGAGGTGCTGAGAACGGTGGCACAGCACGTAGGAGGTAGAGGAATAACGCTTCAGTTTACTAGTTGGGGTTACTAATGTCCTTATTTTCCCTCTCACTCTGAACCTTTGCCCTGGATAAAGGGGGAGTTGAATTTAGCTTTAAGTGGAGATTAGTAAGAAGAGAATATGAATGTTGGTTTGACAGGTGGGGTGGGGGAGGCCATTAAAGCCCAGGGGCCAGCAGCCACGCTAGCGCTTGGTTTTTCTCCACTGTTCAAAACACGGCGCTTGCAGATTTCCATTCTAGAGAATTTTGTAACAAAAAGTAAGCCATCTGAGTGTGAATGTCTAGTAACAACATGTTGGTGAGGATGTTTTGCTTAGAATTTGATCTTTTTTTAATAGAAGATGTGTTTAAAATTTTATTGGTGATTTCATTTTATTTACATATTAGAATTAGTTACTGAGAATTTTTAATAAAACTACAAATGACAGAAAGCTAATCTGGAGGTGTATGCTGTCCAAAGTGTGTTTATTGATTCAAAGTGTGTAAAAAAGCAAGTAGAATTTAAATTACTTGATTTATTATATAAGTCAAAATGAGTTTTACTACTATTATATATAGGACGGATAAACAAGAAAGTCCTACTGTATAGCACAGGGAACTATATCAATATCCTATGATAAACCATAATGGAAAAGAATATGAA
The DNA here is from genome assembly GCF_028021215.1 of Eschrichtius robustus. NCBI lineage: Eukaryota > Metazoa > Chordata > Mammalia > Artiodactyla > Eschrichtiidae > Eschrichtius > Eschrichtius robustus. The sequence goes on from NC_090840.1 coordinate 18,900,009, forward strand.
AAAGAATATATATGTATAACTGAATCACTTTGCTGTACCGCAGAAATTGACACAAATTGTAAATCAACTATACTTCAGTAAAATTTCAAAGAGTATTATTAGCATATTTGTGATAAAAGATTCATAAAAATTTTAAAAACTTGCCCACAATAAATAAAAAAGTTAAGAAATATGGCCATAAGGTTTGCAGATACCATGAAGTCAGAAGAGGAAGCGACTTACGAAATTAATGATCTTCACTACTTTGAAGGAAATTACGGTATGCCAGATTACGTGGTAAGTTCTTTACATGCATTAATTCATTCAAATCTCATAATAACCCACATGAGTAGTACTAGTGTTATAACCATTTTACAGAAGAAGAAAATAAGCCTTAAAACAGTTATGTGGGCTTCCCTTGTGGTGCAGTGGTTGAGAATCCACCTGCCAATGCAGGGGACACGGGTTCGAGCCCTGGTCTGGGAAGATCCCACATGCCACAGAGCAACTGGGCCCGTGAGCCACAACTGCTGAGCCTGCGCGTCTGGAGCCTGTGCTCCGCGACAAGAGAGGCCGCGATAGTGAGAGGCACGCGCACCGCGATGAAGAGTGGCCCCCGCTCGCCGCAACTAGAGAAACCCCTGGCACAGAAACGAAGACCCAACACAGCCAAAAATAAATAAATAAATAAATTTAAAAAAACAAAAAAACAACAGTTATGTGCCCAAGATCATTCGAGGTAGAAATGGTTGAGCTGGAATTTAAACCAAGTCTGTCTGATTCTCTTTATTACCACTCTTTATTAGAGTGAGGGTAAGAACTTGCAAATGGAGGAAGGAAGCAGGCTGGGTGGAGAGCAAGAAGGGGTGGTGAAGATGACTTTATTTATTTTTTAGAATAGCTGCCCAGATGGCGGTGATGCTACTGGCCAGAATGAAAGAAATGGAGGAAGAAGAGTAAATTATAGAGGTTGGGAAGATAGGTTCATATAGGAAAAGATGATCCAGAAATACATCTCAGAGATGTTCAATAGGCAGTTGGTAATGCAGGTCAAGAACTAAAAATAAATTAGTTGATAAGTAAATATAGTTGTCCTCAGTATCTGTGGAAGATCAGTTCCAGGACTGCCCCTCCCAATACCAAAACCCACGATGTTCAAGTCCCTTATAGAAAATGGCAGAGTATTGGTACATAACCTATGTACATCTTCCCATATTCTTTCAATCCGATCTAGATTTACCTATAATAACTAATATAATGCAAATGCTGTGTAAATAGTTGCCAGCAAGTGGCAAGTTCAAGCTTTGCTTTTTGAAACTTTCTGGAATTCTTTTTTTTTTCAAATATTTTCAATCTGCGGTTGGTTGAATCTGTGGATGTTGAATCTGATGCAGCATAAGGAAGGCCAACTGTAATCCCTGAATTTCTCTTCTGACAGCTCTCTTTCAGTAGCCCTTCCCTTTGAGACTTGTACCATTCATGCTGGCCCACTCTTTAGGAAGCCAGCAACTTGCTCTGTGCTGTATTTTTCAGAAAATCCATCTTCTCTAGGTCACTCCCCTTGTTTATCTAGGACCAAAGGCTTAGGTGCTCTCCCCCTAGCTGCTGTTGCCTGCCACTGTCCCAAGCAGCCTCATCCTGGCCTCACCGTCTGTCGTCTTTCTCAGCATCATGGCCTTTATCTTAAAGTCCTCAGACAAAGCGTGGCCCTTACTTTGACCCATACGTAGGCCAACACTGAAAACTAGAACTTGACAATCTCTCTCTTTGACAACACTCTCTGGTCTTTCCCATTCACTGAACAAGCCATGGACTCTTAGCCAAGTCTCCACTCCTTTGATGCCCTTCATGTCCTCCTGGCCCTTCCCTATCCTGCCTGAAGGCCCTAATGCGTCCTTTCCTCAGCACTGTCCTTTCTATAGTGGCCTCCTAGTTCATCTGCCTGCCCAGCCCCCAAGCCTAAGCCACAGTTTCTCATCCCCTGCTCCTAGGAAGCCCCTTCTGGAGAGAATCACATTTACCAATTGCCATTGCAAATCATGGGTGTCAAGCCTCAGGCTAACCCCTCCACACTGCATGGCCGATCTCTTCCCAGGCAACTTCCAGAAGCCCATCATCATCCCTGAGCCCCTCTTTCTTTCCTACTTGTCTTCTCCCTCATGGAGGAAAAGAGCTAACCCCTGGGAACACCTTCCTTCTCTTCAGATTGGTTCTCATTTTCTTCCTCTCTTCGTGACCTCATCCCAGAGGAAAAGATGTCCCTTTTCCTCTCCACGTTCTGGGTCAATTCCTTCTCTCTTGGATATATTTTAATTTCTTTTCTTCCCTCCAACAGAGGTGCTCATGTGTCCTCTATGTTAAAACAGCCTTCATTTCCTGGTCCCGCTTTCACCTCAAGTCTCCTGTCTGTTCTGGAAACTGCAGACTTCCCTGAATGAGTAGGTTACGTTCAAGTCTTTCCTCCCCACCTCTCATTCTCACGCCACTCGATTTGGGTTCTATCCTCACCAGTCTAGTGAAGCTTGTTTAGCCATTAGGGACCTCCTAGTTGACAGATACAATGGCATCTCTTCAATTCCTATCCTGCTAGGAGTGGCAGCTGCGGGTTGGATATTTGTGAACACTTAACCTCCCTCAGCTTCTGTAAAACCCATATCCCTCGGCTTATCTCTCCTCTCCCTCTTCCTCTCCTACCACTTTAGCTGTCTCACTCCCTGTGTATTTTTCTTCTTATCCCTTTCTAATCTCCTTAGGCTATCTTTTGTGTCCAAAACATTAGCTTCAGCGTAGCCAAATTTCGTGTAATTACTGGATACTTGTTGGCTTATTTTATTCAACTAGGCAATCCTGCCCTAGGCCCCAAGAGTCTAATTTAGAAATAGTCAAATTCTGATATAAAAACACCAGCTGAGCCTTGTTTAAGTCTCAAGGGCAGTTCTTTGGTTTCTTCCCATGACTTGTCCCTTGTGGCTCTCTGCCTGCTCTTTTTAATGAGCGGAGGTCCACTAGACTTAGCATATGTGTCCAATGATGAGGCTCACAGGGAGTTTCAGAAAAGTTCTAACAGTGAAAAATGTAAATGACAGGTTAAAGGGAGACTTAAAAGAGATAGTAAGCTTGAAGACACAGAGTAGATTGTTTCAGGTACTAGGTCTGTGCATAGAAGACCTAGTACCTGAAGCAAACCATAAAATGTATTTCTATGTGTGTGTATATGTGTGTGTGTGTATGTATATCTATGCATTTGTATATATGATTACTCGGTTAGGTTTGGAGACAAAGAAGTAGCTCAGACCTTGCTCTTAAGGGTATAAAACATAACTAAAGAGACAGGAGATAAAAATGAAAAATAATAAAAGTGCAAGGGAGACAACTATAAGCAAACAAGCACCAAGTGTGATAGGGTTCAGAGGATAGAGTAGTTTTGTGGGCTGCTATAGTTGAAACGATTCTCAGGAATCATGGGCGTACTGTTTAGCTTTGTGGATAATGTAGAAGGGGCATCCTTCCAGATATCTCTAAAGGGATGGTCTTCTTAAGAGACACTGTACAGAGGGAAGGAATGAGGGGAATCCATGACTGTGATTGGGAGAATAGAGGAGACCTCCTGGAAAAGAGGTCCCTGGAACTGAAGGAGAAAAGAGGATGAGTTCATCTCTCTCATGCAACAGTGAAAATCATAATGCTTTATTCTGAAAATATGGATGAAAGGCAACTCAGAATTTGAAATAACACAAATTGGGGGTGGGGGCAAGGGACTATAAAAACATACTTGAGAATGTTGCTATTAAGATGGCAAAAGTTGTGAAAATTGATGGGATAACCATTTCCTAAAGAGGTTGAATAGAGAAGGGCAGTACATCAACATCCATTCATGATAAAGACTCTTTCCAAAGTGGGTATAGAGGGAACATATCTCAACGTAATAAAAGCTGTTTATAACAAACCCACAGCCAATATAATACTCAATGGTGAAAAGTTGAAAACCTTCCCACTAAAATCTGGAACAAGACAAGGATGCCCACTCTCACCACCTCTATTCGACGTAGTATTAAAAGTCCTAGCCACAGCAATCAGATGATAAAAAGAAATTAAATGTACCTGAATTGGAAGGGAAGGAGTAAAATTGTCATATGCAGAATACATGACACTATACATAGAAAACCCTAAAGACTCCACACAAAAACTACTAGAAGTAATAAATGAATTCAGCAAGGTAGCAGCATACAAGATAAACATACAGAAATTGGTTGCATTTCTTTACACTAACAATGAAATATCAGAAAGTAAAAAAAAAAAAAAAAAACTCTTTTAGAATTGCATCAAAAAAATAAAATACTTAGGAATAAACCTGACCAAGGAGGTGAAAGACATATATGCTGAGAACTAGAAAACATTGATAAAGGAAACTGAAGATGATTTAAAGAAATGGAAGGATATCGCATGCTCTTGGACTGGAAGAATTAATACTGTTAAAATGGCCTTACTACCCAAAGCAATCTACAGATTTAATGTGATCCCAATCAAATTACCCATGACATTTCTCACAGAGCTAGAACAAATAATCCTAAAATTTATATGGAATCACAAAAGACCCAGCCAAATTGCCCAAGAATTGCCAAAGCAGTCCTGAGGAAAAAGAACAAAGCTGGAGGCATTACACTCTGAGACATCTGAAAATAATACCACAAATCTACAGTAGTCAAAACAGCATGGTATTGGCACAAAAACAGACATATGGATCAATGGACCAGAATAGAGAGCCCAGAAATAAACCCATACACCTAAGGTCAATTAATCTTTGACAAAGGAAGCAAGAATATACAATGGAGAAAAGACAGTCTCTTCAGCAAGTGGCACTGGGAAAACTGGACAGCTACATGTAAATCAATGCAGTTAGAACACTCCCTCACACCGTACACAAAAATAAACTCAAAATGGCTTAAAGACTTAAATATAAGACAAGGACACCATAAAACTTCTAGAAGAGAACATAGGCAAAAGATTCTCTGACATAGGTTGTAGCAATGTTTTCTTAGGTCAGTTTCCTAAGACAGCAATAGAAATAAAAGCAAAAATAAACAGATGGGACCTAATGAAACTTAAAAGCTTTTGCACAGCAAAGGAAACCATCAACAAAGTGAAAAGACAGCCTATGGACTGGGAGAAAGTCTTTGCAAACGATGCGACCAACAAGGGCTTAGTTTCCAAAATATACAAATTGTTCATACAACTCAATAACAAAAACCCAAACAGCCCAGTCAAAATATGGGCAGAAGATCTAAATAGACGTTTCTTGAAAGAGGGCATACAGATGGCCAATAGACACATGAAAAGGTGCTCCACATAGCTAATTATTAGAGAAATGCAAATCAAAAACACAATGAGGTATCACCTCACACTGGTCAGAATGGCCGTCATTAAAAAGTCCACAAGTGATAAAAATGCTGGAGAGGGTGTAGAGAAAAAGGAACCCTCCTACACTGCTGGTGGGAATGTAAATTGGTATAGCCACTATGGAGAACAGTATGGAGGTTCCTTAAAAGACTAAAAATAGAACTACCATATGACCCAGCAATCCCACTACTGGACATATACCCTGGGCATATATCCAGACAAAACTAAAATTCAAAAAGATACATGCACCCCAATGTTCATAGCAGCACTATTTACAATAGCCAAGACATGGAAGCAACCTAAATGTCCATCGACAGGTGAATGGATAAGGGAGATGTGGTACATATATACAATGGAATATTACTCAGCCATAAAAAAAGAATGAAATAATGCCATTTGCAGCAACATGGATGGACTTACGGATTATCATACTGAGTGAAGTAAGTCAGACAGAGAAAGACAAATATCATATATCACTTATATGTGGAATCTCAAATATGATGCAAATGGACTTATTTACAAAACGGAAACACTCACAGACATAGAAACAAACTTCCCTAAGGGGAGAGGGGGGGAGGGGTAAGTTAGGAGATTGGATTAACATATACATACTACTATATATAAAATAGATAAACAACAAGGTCCTACTGCAAAGCACAGGAAAATATATTTAATATCTTGAAATAACATATAATTTAAAAGAATATGAAAAAGTATACATATATATGTATAACTGAATCACTTTGCTGTACACCAGAATCTAACACAACATTGTAAATCAACTATACCTCAATAAAAAATGTTTTTTTAACCAAGAAGGAGGTGCACAATATTGCTGAAAGCACAACTAAGGAGTAAGTAGTTGCCAAGTGACTGATAGCTGAAGGAGAGAAAAAAACAAATCCATTATTAGGCAGTAAAGAAACGCAAATTATAACTGGGGAATGAATGGTACCAAGAGCTCTGGAATGGGATTTGAAACAATGGCCAATAATAGGAAAGGCTTCCCTCTAACTGAGCGACATTGGGGACTGTTGTATCCTTGCCAAGTGCTGCAGTCTCCATCCACATATCACCTCAGCACACACACTTTAGAGCCCTGGTGGATTCTTCAGATACTGACTGCATTCCGAATACAGCTTAAATTCCTCTTCCTTTCCTTAAACACACTCTAGAATGTTCGTTATCGCTTGCATCTCACTTATTACTTTCACATAGCAAGCGCTTTTTAAAGCTTACTGAGAAGGAGGAACACCCCATGGGATGGCTGCAGGGGTGCACTGCTGAGATCTCCCTCCAAGAGAACCTGCGGCGAGGAGGGTACTTGGCGCATAGCCTCCAGCTGCGGCGACTTCAGATCTGTGGTGGTGTTTGCAGTCAAGGCCATGCTCTGCCCTGGGACATCCCCCCCCCCCCCCCCCCCCCGAAGTAAAAGGCAAATCGCTGCATCTCATGGCCTCTGATATACAACAACAACAACAACAAAGAGCAGAGGACACGGTAGGCCTCTTGGATTCTGGAAGCAACACCACACTTAGAAACTGCTCCAGCCTATATGCTGAGCGACATGGATGGAAGGCTGCCAGCTTTGAGAGGGCTCAGAGCAGAAAAGAGTTTTGCAGGAGGCCCAGGCAAGCAGCCCTGCCTCTTGGGCCATACGATCAGGCAGATCCTTTGGTGCTGGCGTTTGGTGTCAGTGGTGAGAAAAGATACGATAGCAAGATTGTGGCAAGCCCCAGTGGAAGAATCACAGTGCAGGTCTGTGGAGATCTGAAACAAGGCCATAGCGTCTACAGAAGAGAATATAGAGCTTCTGAGAATCAGTTCCTTGACTTTGGCAAAAAAACAAAAAACAAAAACGACTGCTTGACCATGGGACCCCAAATGACTGTTACCTTAGAATTTCCCATTATGAGCTAGGTCCTGTAGAACCTGCCAAAACAAAGTTGTACAGACACAGAAGCAGTCTATTGTAAGATGAACATGGTATATCCAGGGTCAAGCCGAGCAGAACCAGAGGACACAAGTAAGCTGCAAGAACAGGTGGCCCAGAGCCCCATGTCCCCTAGAATTGCACTAGCACCCCTTCCCCAGCTCTTACCTGTGGGAAGATTGGGGTTCCATTCAACCAGCTAAAGAGGAAGAAAAGCCTGCACTTGGTTTATCGATGGACAGGCTATTATGTGGACGAAGCTGAAAATGAATGGAGGCTGCATTACAGACACACTCAGGAGTGGTCTTGAAAGTATGCAGAGAGGGAAAATCTTTCCAAGGGGCAGAGCTGTGAGTGGTGAACCTAGTCATCTATTTTATGTGAAAGGAAAAGTGGCCTGAGGTGGGAAAATATGTAGATTTCTGGGCAATGGCCAACAGCCTGGCCATCTGGTCAGAGGCCTGGAAGGGAAAGGACTGGAAGATGGGAGACATGGAGGTCCAGAGTAGACGCATGTGGATGAACCTATGGGAATGTGTAAAGAGTTTTGTGCTACATGTCAATGGCCTCCATGGAAGGGGCACCAAAAACCCAGGACTCTACCTCGACTCAGCCAATAGCTGAGCACAGTGGGATTGCTAGAGCTGGACCATGCCTTCTCAACACAGGCCTCCTCTGACAGGCTCGTATTTTCTGTGCTCCCCATTGACCTGGCTGGAACTTTCTTAGAGCTATTCTGCATTCTGTGTTTCCTCTACCCAATCCTCCTTCCTTCCCTCCTTCCTTTCACAGGTTTCAGACCTGCATTGTGACCCAAAGCCTCTGCCCACCTACTCCTACTTCCTTTGGCCTTTATGCCTCACATGTGTTCACCCCAGTAAATCTCTCGTATGTCTAATTCTGTCCTGACATCTGCTTGTTGGAGGCCCTGAACTGACACACACCCCGTGATCTTTCAAAAATAAACATACACACTCACACACTTACATTTACAGGTCAGCCATGGTCAAAGAGAGATGAAAGTCTGCTTTAGAACTTGATAAAATTGAATTGAAAATCAGATTTCATGGTCTTTAAAAAAGAATGAGGAAGCTCTCCGTGTACTGATGTGGAAAAATCCCCAAAATCTATTAGGTGGAAAAAAAGCAATGTATGGAATAGTGTATGTAACATGATGATTTTTTCTGTACTTGAATCTATGTAAAAACCTGTTGGGGAGGAGAGGTGGGGGAAAAAAAAAAACCCTGTAAAGATACAAAGAAAAAGAAAAATAAAGGGGGGGGGGAATGGCAATGCTCAGTAAAGAACATTTTGATTTGTTTTTATTTTGCACCTTGAAATTGTACTACCTATTAATAATTAAATTGAAATGTCAATCTTCAGCATCTTTGCATATTATTATCTTAAAAATCAATCCTTTATATGTGATTGAACATAACTGCCTGTTGGCATATGATGCAGTAACTTATGTACAGCAGTGAGTGGGCCTGATAAACTTAAGGACCCCCTAAAACGTAGTCTCCCAGTTGGAAAAAGACAGTCTGGGTGATCTAGACGGCCTGAGTGATTTCTAACTCAGGACCCCCTAAAACGTAGTCTGCCAGTTGGAAAAAGACAGTCTGGGTGATCTAGATGGCCTGAGTGATTTCTAACTCACCAACTGATTGAATAATTCATAGCCTCTCTACCTGAGTGTGACAGAGTGGTCATTTAGAAACTGCCAGCTGTATACTGTTGTCAGTCCCGCCATGTTTGCTGGTCTCAACGTTTTGCTACTTCTAGAAAGAAGTATGCACCGCCATTTCCTTCCTGAATGTTACAGCCTAGGCTAAATTATGCCTCGTTTCCACACCTCAGATCCATACTAAATATTCGTTTAGTACAAATACTTCATCAGAGTGCAGGTAAGAATCCCTTGTCGAGCATTTTCAAAAGATGCTTGTCCAGGTTTAACCCTCCCCTGGCAAAATCTGTGAGAGAGGCCCCATCACATACGTTCCCCAGAGATCCTAATGTATTTCTTTTTCTTTTTTTTTTCGGCTGCACTGGGTCTTCATTGCTGTGTGTGGGCTTTCTCTAGTTGTGGCGAGCGAGGGCCACTCCTCGTTGCCGTGCGTGGGCTTCTCATCGCGATGGCCTCTCTTGTTGTGGAGCATGGGCTCTAGGTGCGCGGGCTTCAGTAGTTGTGGCACACGGGCTCAGCAGCTGTGGCTCGCAGGCTCTAGAGTGCAGGCTCAGCAGTTGTGGCACACGGGCTTAGTTGCTCCGCGGCATGTGGGACCTTCCCCCACCGGGGATCGAACCCGTGCCCCCTGCATTGGCAGGCGGATTCTTAACCACTGCACCACCAGGGAAGTCCCCCTAATGTATTTCTGATGAAAAATCATTTCTGTAGGGCGATTTCCAAAAATCCCCTGATGACAATCACTAGGGGGCACTTGTTAAATATATGCATGCCCAGGTTTCTCCCATGGTGAATTCTGATTCAGTGGGTTTGAGTTGGGGCTCAGGAATCTGTGATTTTAATAAATACTCTGAGTCTTCAGGGAGACATTACTGTAGGGTTATGTAGCCTCATGTGGGCTAACTTAGATTCCATAAACTGATAAAATAATTTCAAAGTTGCCTGATACTAGTGATCCTAATATTACTTTATCTTTCTCACATGAATTCTCTCTCAAAGTGCTTTAATAATTATAAACTATATCCTCCTCATCATTTAAAAGTCAAAATTCAAAAGTGCTATGTAAGAGCATGCTTGCTAAGGATAAGTGTACAATAGATAGTGAATACTTATGCAATAAAAGAAGCTATTAATGAGGTGACCTTGAAATCCAGAACTTAATAGAAACCTGATAACTCTAGACCAAATCAGTTGGTGGACTTGTGAAGTCTCCATTCCTTCCTCAGTGTCTCTGGAGTGTGAACTCAGGGAGTTGTGCTGTCTTTAGAGATCACTGGCCTTGAGAGGTCTATCTCTTTCACCCATCTTGGATAAGTGACAGGGCATAGGGCCTGAGTTTAGGGTTACCACACAGCAGAGTACCCCTAGTCCCAGCTCCTGAGGTTTTCAGTAGTTTAGAATTGTAGCCTTGATCCTGCTGGCAAATTTTACATGGCCCTGGACTAGCTGGGCACTACGGCAGCCAGACACACTGGCCTGCCCCCTGCTCCTGATTAGGGGCACCTGGATTAGCTGGTTTTCTTGTCCATCACTCCTGGGGGTTTAGAGCAGTATTGAGATAGGAGGGGCTTAGAGTCGAATACACAGCAGGAGAATGTATCCATGATTGTGTGTGGGTTTATTTCTGGGCTCTCTATTCTGTTGCATTGACCTATGTGTCTGTTTTTGTGCCAGTACCATGCTGTTTTGATTATTGTAGCTTTGTAGTATAGTCTGAAGTCAGGGAGTGTGTAACCTCAAGCTCTGTTCTTTTTTCTGAAGATTGCTTTGGCAATTCGGGGTCTTTTGTGGTTCCATATGAACTTTAGGATTATTTACAATAAAGTGACAGGTAAGCTAAGCTCTGAAGGATGAGTAGGAGATGGCCTGGAAAGTAAGGAGGAGATCAGCTGGAGAAGAGGAAACAACTCTGATCTAGAAACAGCTTGGCACATAGAAGTAACTGAAAACGGACAGTGTGTTTGGATTCATTGAGCAAGGGAGAGGATATTGGTAAGAGGTGATGGTGGGGAGGGAGGCAGGCACCAGGATATGGTTGTGATCTTATTCTAAGAGCTCATAAGAAATGATGACTGTCTAGGCACTTCCCCCATAGCTGGGGGTAGGGCAGAGAAATGAAACGAGGAAGAAGTGTAATATTGGAAAGAAGATATAAAAAGGGTGTTAAATACCAGCCCTCCTTATTGACTCTGATACACACCCTGAAGCAAGATATGACCCCCTCTGCTACAGAATAGTGTTTTTCAAACTTGAAAAATGCACAGATAGCTTTTGAAGAAAAACAAAAGTTTATCCAGACCTCTTGCCCATGGTGGGTTCAATAATTTTATATATATTTAAATATACATTCTTTGTATATATGCACTTAAATATATAAACCATCAGATAAGGTATACCTCTGTATGCTTATAGTTTATTTACAACATAAAACCAACATAAATTGAAAACTGGTAAATTTTGAAATTAACAACCTGAATTTAATGTGACGTGATGTTTTGATGAAATAAAATTGCTGCTTGCATTTAAAAAAGTTATGGCGCTGCCCACGGAGGCACAGCTTCTCCTGATTCAGCAAATGCATCCTGCTGGATGCCACTGAGGACCCCTCTATAGGATTTCTTAGGAAGTCTTTCTTTGTATAGAGTGCTGGTATACCATTTGGCTATTGCTTGGTGGATATACATCATTTACACATTAGATCTGTCTCTCTTCTCATTAGTCAGAAGCAATTAAAGTAGAAAGACTCAATGGCAAAGTCTGCTTGAACATACACACAAGATTAACCACCAAAATCAAGTGACAGTCCACAGAGATTAAAAATTAGAGAAAACTACCAGACCCCTTAGAATACATAGCTGAACTCCCATAAGTGTGTGGACTTTTGTTTGGAAAATAGTTCTAAATATGAGAGCAGATTATTCCCAGAGACTTCCTAGAGGAGAAAAAAGGGCACTATTCCTTCTCACATAGAGCCATGGAGACAGGATAAATTGTTCCTTCTAACATTCTAAAAAGGGATCACTGGAATCCAAGGTTTGGTAGGGTCAAGAGGGATCATTAATATTTGAGTGAAAGGAGAGACCAACTTGGGTGTGGTCACAAGTCCCTGTGGTTCCTGCTATGGTACTCAGGACAGACAAGATTAGAAAGAGGCGACTGAGATGTCTCTGCCTCCCAGACGTTTCTGGTCAATTGGCTGAAAAAGGCTTATAGCACTAGCCTCCCAAGTCAGGTGCACAAACCTGTGGGGTGTGGGAAGAAAATATTAAGAGCCCTGGGAGACCTGAGCCCTGATCTCAGGCACATAAAGAGCAGCTCTCAAAGAAGTGTGAGTGGGGGCTCTGTAAAACTGAGAGCTCTCAACAGTTTGTATAATTTACCAAACACGAAGAGCAGCCAGGAAAAGAAGTGTGCATTTTCTGATAAGGTAGAATATCATGTCGTCTATCATTGTAAGTTGATCAGGTTAATATATATGAAATGTCAACTGAAGTTAAGTTTTACTGTTTCAAGGTGTCACTGGTCTTCCATCCATCAATAATATCCATTACTTCAGGGAGAGGGGTGGGCAAGGTACAAAGGACTAAACTTGAAACTTTCAGCTTGAAAACAAATTTTACGTAAGAAAAGGTCTACAAGATGCCAAGCCAAATATTTGTAAGATTCAGGCTTTGCTAAGAAAAAGAAATGCTTTGTGGGGTTCCCCAAAGCCATCAGTTGGAGACTTGAACACAGGGTTTTTAGGGTGGAACATGGATTAGAGAGGATGTAGGCTATGACATCAGAGCAGTTTGGAGGGATCTGGGAGAGGATGAGTGGGAATGAAAATTCCCAGACATATTCCCAGATACACAGAGAATCTGAGGGCACAAGGATTGCATATTCTACTTCCCTCCTGGACATCTGGGGAGAAGGGTGGCAACACCTCCTCAGACAGTTGGAAGCAACACAGGACAGCCACGTTAGGACAGAGGGGATGGAGTGGATATTTGGGCAGGCGGCCTGAGATGGCCGTGCAGTGGACATTGATGTGCTGCCCAGATACCCCTCCCGGGTCAGGTACTCGTTCCCCGGCTGCTGTGAGTCCTGGCAGCCGATGCCTTGCAGCTGAGTCCATCTCCAAGCATTGCCCTTAGCCAAAGAAGGCCTCCTAGCCCAAGGTCAAATGAACTCCCTAAGGCAGCATATCTCCAATGACTGGTCCATTGTTGGGGATAGAAAGGTCTAGACCCCTTGCCTCTATTGGAACAACTCTGAAATGCCCTCCCAGTTCCAGAGCTCCCAGTACTATCAGCTTCTTTGCAACTGCATGGCAGTAGTAACTTCTCTCTCTGCTCACCCAGCTTCCCTCATTCCCTTACAAGTGTTGTTCTGGAGAACATTTGCCAATAAACCTTTTATAGGCAAATCTCAAAGGCGGTTTCCTGGGGAACATTAGCTACAACAGGCCTCCTAGGTCTCTCTTAGCTTTGGGGCTTGGGGGTTGAAATATGGAGGAAGCCAGAGATGAGTTCTCCTGACTTGATATTGATGAGGGTTTTGAGGAGGTGGACTGCTCGTGGGTTTCCTTGGTGTGGTGAGAGGTAAGGCTTTGGATGGGTGTTACAAAGGCAGGGACTGGTTGGAAGGTGTGGTTGAATTTCAGAGGATCAGTCAGAGTAAAGACAGAGTCAGCATTGCGGGGGAGGGCTGGATGGCCACATGTTGCCCATGCCTGATGCTGGAAGGACTGGCCAGCTATGAAAACTTCAGCACATGCAGCAAGGCCAGGGGTCAAGTCTCGAAGATCCAGCTGGGCAAGACATCTCAGGGGAGACTATTGAGGACAAGGGGATTGCTTTCAAACCCCCTCTCTTGAGGTCAGGTGAATTGTAAACCACCAGAAAATTAGATCCATTCCCCACCCTCCCTACCACCACCAGAGGGAAAAAGAAGAGTGACTGAATATTTCCCCCAAAGACATCTGTATTGTATTAGAATGGCTGAGTTACCCTGAAAGGGACAAAATTAAGAGTGTTTCCACTATCAGTGGACATAAGTCTCTAGAGCTGTTAATTTTGGTCCTAGAGAAATAAAACAGTTCCATGTTTACACATCTGAGGTGTGATGGTACAGAAATATGCAACCGAAAAGAGGGAAGAAAGACCAAAACCATACCAGGGCAAAAAAGCCATCGTTGTGATATGTATTTATATATATCACTTTCTTAACAGGAAGAACTAGGCCTTGTTGTAAGGCCCTTTACTGAAATACTCCTTTAGTTTACGGACATTTCAGGTGAAAATCAGCCGAGCTGTCAGCTGAGAGTGCACTTTAAATATCCCCCTGGATATTGGAAAGGTATTTCCCAGGCAGACAGCCAGAAACCTCTGAATCTGCAGCACAATTGCCTATAGTGATTTTGAGACTGAACAGTCTGAAGACCAACTACAGTTGAGGCAAAAGAAACATGCTGGAGGGAGGTTAAACGTCCCTGCTCGGAGATGACAACAAGCCTCCTGTTATCGTCCTAATTTTGCAGAGGAAAGGGAGGCTTAAAGAGGTCCCACAGCTGGCTAGCCAGGACAAACCCCGGCAGCGGGCTCCAGAGCCCATGCACCCACCTCTGCAACCCACTGCCTCCTCGAGAATGTTCTGCTGCCTTGTATGTTACAGAGTGGAATTGCAGCAGGGCTCATGGAATCTGAAGAGTCACTTTTGCAAAGCTAGAGACATAACTGCTGTCGAGCGCTGACCATCAGCCAGGTGAGCGCGAACGTGGAGTGATTACAAGCTACGGCGAAGATCTGACCACTCGGTAAAGAACAGGGGTCCGTGGTAAAGTCAGAATCCCTCTCATTTGGTGCACCGTGTAACGCATGTGGTAATTAGTTATTTATGTATCTAAGTTCTTCATTTAGAAGGTCTGTATACAGTTACTTTCTAGGAGCCGTGTCACCTGTGCCCTGAACCATTGTATCCTTAATAGGAGTTTCTGTGGCTTGTCATTTAGTCCCTTTCACGTCACAAAAGAGGAGTGTCTTAGTAAGGAAGAGTATGAGGCAAGCGAAAAGCTTCAAGTGTTCTGGTAACATTTGGACACTCCCAACACTCAACAGTGGAAAACTCAACATTTGCCAAATTTCCAAGCCGTGTTTATCAGCCAGATTGTCACCGCCGCCCTGCCCCCCGCCCATCCATGTTTTCCTTCCTTAGCAGAGATACCACCAATAGCAGTTTATGATAATAGTGGGGTGCTAACGGTACACATTTAAAATACAGGACCACAGAACTTATAGCTTTTCAAGCCATAAGCGAATAGACTTGGGAATACTTCAGAACTTCTCGTTTTAACTTTCCTCCTGATAGAATCTATTTGTATCACTGGTTTTAGCCTTGCAGACTTGGAGGGAGTGGTGAAAGATGAACGGGCAGTGCTCAACCACAAGGGGAGAAAAACGTCACCCAGCACCCAGAATAGCAACAGCAATAAATATGGTCATGTCGCTCTTCTGCTGAGGACGAAACGACAGACAGGATCACATTTGCGGCACCCAATGCCTGCCGGCCTTGGGAGGCTGGCTCAGGGGTTTGGAGGAAACCTGCGCAAAAGTTGATGCTGACGGAGAGGCTTCATTCTGGAGCTGTGACTTAGCACGCAAAGAAGGGGGGCACAAATCCCACCGCAGAGCGAAGGCACCCTTCTGGCCACATGGGGGTCCATTCTAAATCGGCTTTCCTGACAGCTGGCTCAGGGCTCTGCAGAGCTGAGCCCAGAACTTCCCTGCATGTGTGCCTGAGAACTTGCTGTTATCTGCAGCTGCCACAGCCATCAGGGCACATGCGTAAGGAGGAAGGTGAAAAAGAGGGCTCTCGTTGGTTATCAGTTATTTAAAGCGGGCCCATAGGATTTCAGCCCCTTCATCGTACAGAATCAGCACCTTTGCTCCGGGAGGTCTTGGAGGAAGTGGCATCTCCCTCCCTTCAGACCTCCTCAAGTCTCCCTTTGCAGACCAGCCCCCCGGGCTCTCACCATTTCTGTGATTCCGAGTGCTTCATTTTCCTGTGTCCCTTTTCAGACACGTTTCAATTTCATATACTTTATGGCCACGTCTCTGGGTGGTTGTGGTTTTACCATCTTTACATTCTTTTGCCACGTGGAATTGGCCAAATTGGGCTTTTACATTTTCACAACTTGCATACAGCAGTAGTCTTTTAGGCTGAAATCAGTTTAAGCTAATATATGTGTACCTGATATTTTTCCGTGTTTCGAAAACCAAAGAATCACCTGAATTTGACCAGTTTTCCCTTTTCCTGCTAAACTTCCCTGCTCTAAAAGGATATAATTTCTTGTAAAGTCCAGCTCCTTCTCTCTGGATCTCTGTGGTTCACTTGGTCTCTCCAACCAGTTCCCAATGTCACACAGGGGGTCACTAGAAACAGGTTCACTGTGGCCACGTGTCACCTGTCTCCCTCATGTAGCTTTAACAGGCACAGATTGGATTCCACGCTTTCAGTTACATGCTTAGGATTTAAATGACTCTTTTCTCCATGGATCACAATATTGCTTTCATTCGGAAAATACAGCACATAAAAAATGAAAGGAAATGTTGCCTTGGACTTTCGTATCTGAATATAAACTTCAGCACTGTGTTTTATTGTCACTATTATCTTATGCTTCTTTAGGATTTTATTAAGACCAACAAGATAAATGAAGTAGTTTTTATAGCACTAGCTCTCATGTTTGTTCTCTCGACATCCCTGGTGACGTTGGGTGGTCAAGAAAAAAATCATGCCAGAGTGTTGAAGTTGGTGCCAAAGGAACAGAGATGACTGTTTGGTGCCTGGTATCCGCTGCTGCCCAGAACCTTATCTTGTCCTATTTATACATTCACAAAGCGAAATCTGACTTAGAACAATCCTTGCAACATTAGCATTTTCTTTCTTTAAAGCTTATGTCTCTGAGTCTTAATGTCATTTTTCTCATGTGGCCAGGGACAATGCAGGCATAAATTAACTTCTTTGCTTATTATTTAGTGATTAAAAGAACACAAAAGCAAGGACATTGGAAAAAGAAATTCCAATGTATTATTAAATATTCTAATTTGAATTACCAGGCTAAATGCCAAATGATCTTAAATCCCTGGAAAGATTCCTTTAAACATAAAAAGAAAGTGATAAAAGAAGGTGTCCTGGAAAACTACTTGGATCATTTATTGGGAAACAGGAAGAAAAAGGTATCCTCCACCGAGAGAATGGCAATTCTGTGGTTATGATGAAAGGGTGATTGGTACATAAGCATACTGCAAATTAGTAGGAAAACATTAACTTTAGGAAACATAACTAATCAAAAGCTGCAATTTCAGACATAAGCAATAAGTATTCTCTGTGGAATATACTTTTTTCACATCTAAATATCCTAGAGGCTTTCATCAAACATTTATGAATAGATCTCTTTATTATTGTAACATTAATGAAAGAAATGTTAAAGCTATTATTCAAATACCAGTAGAGCATACTGCGAAGCGACTCCTTTTTTTCCTCCTTAATTTCTTTTGTCCCCATCAGTGATATTTGCATAATATTAATGTAATCACCAAAGTATTCTTTTAGTGATGTACCCCAGTGAGCACAGCCTGAAGTCCAGAAATGAACGTGTGGGGCTAAGTCCCAGTTTTGACACTTATTAGTGTGAGTTTGGGAAATTTCCTGACCTCTCTGTGCCTTAATATCCTCATCTAGAAGACAGGGATGATATTTCTCCCTGCCTTAAGGGATTTTGCAAGTGTTAAAACAGAATCCACATATAAAGTCTTCAAAATAGTTCCTGGTACACAGTAAACACTTCAAAAAATATTAGCAACCATGTAGTGTAAATGCGTCTTTGTTTTAACTGTATACTGGTCCATATTCATGAATTTATTCTGAAATGTCCACCATCCATGTATTTATTCTGAAATGTACACCAGTAGAGATGGGTAAGAGTGGGTGGACAGATATGTCAAATCCTTTCCACCAGAATTACGGCTCAAAGTGAATTCTCTACTAAAAAACAGTTTAGTGCATCGTCAACATTAGTAGTGATTCTTCGAGAAACTAGGAAATTAATAAAATTATTATAAGTTTACAGTAACCTCACCATGAGAGCCTCCTGAATTAGTAAGTTGCACTTGGTATTAAATATGACTCTTTGCTCTGGGATGCATTTTGGAGTTTCAAAAGCAAGTCTGGGCTATTCTAAGGTTATTGAGGCTTTTGCCTAGAAGCCCGCAGAGAGTAATCTACATTTTCTGAGGGGATAAGCGAAGGAGTCTTGGCATCTTGCGCCTGTAAACTCTAACTGGTGGCTTGGCACCGTGGGGTTTTACCCGGCTATTTTGTGGAAGTGCTTCCAAATTATTTAACCTTTTCTTCCAGATACCATAAGTCAGCCTTTGGCTTTCAGGCACTATTCTGCTCTACCAATTTTACAGATGTGGCAAACTAGGGACTGAGGATTGAGATGGTTCATCAGTTATACACTAAATTGATAGTTCTCAGACTTAACGTGCATCAGAAAAACCTGGAGGGCTTTTAAAAACACCACTGCTGGGCTCCACCTTCAGAGTAGAATGTGCATTTCTAACAGGTTCCCAGGTGATATTGATCTGCTTGTCAGGGGACCACACTTTGAGAAGCACGGTGATAAGTATAGGAGTCAAGTTGATTAGAGCTCTGGTAAACTAGTTGAAACCATCGCAATTATTTTAACCAAATCAATGTATTGATATTTGAGGAGCTATCTTTTATCTCATTCAGTTAGATAATTAGTTTTGTAGATGCTTGAGAATATCAGATAACAGGAATTGTTCACATTTGAGGTAAAAATTCTCAAAAAAAATTTCTAAATAAGGACCTCTCCCCTTTTTTCTTATGTATATACCAGTTACAAATCCTATGCCATTCACACGGGTCAGATAACTGGCATGCGTCAGGCACAGCAGGCCAAATAGCTTCTGGGTGCTTAGTATTAATGTTGCTGTTATCAGGAGAAGTGGAGATATTCTGTTTTGTTTTTTTTTTACATATGTATAAGATTTTTTCCCCTAATTTTGGAAAATTTTGTTTTGAACTAGATAGCTTAATTAGTTAAATATATTCTCTGGAGAATATCACCATTTCTGTTTTCTAATTTGTCAAGGGAAAAAAAAAATGGCAGGGGATTGATTATTCTTAAAAAAATAGAGACCTCTGGTGGTCATTCATAAAAGTACTTTAAAAAAACAGAAACCTAGAGTATTTCAATTTGTCGAAAGGTTTCAAGATCTCTGGCTTAGTTGACATACATTAAAAAAATATAAAAAAATATGAATTACCAAATACCTGTCAAAATAGATAATATAAGTAATAGGACTTTACATAATGATAACTCTTATAAATATATACATCATTCAGCTATAACAGTTCTATATGATAAATTAAAAGTTGACAGAAGCATAAGACATAAAGGAAAGTGCACAAATCATAATTGTTTAGCTCGGAGAATTTTCCCAAACTGGCTATATCTGTGTATCCAGCATATCTGGTAGATTTTAACCATAATTATAGGTAAGTTGACTCAGGCTCAGAGAGCGTATGTGATCTGTTATTTCACAATATCAATCAAATCCATTTTAACATCATTCACTCAGAAACACTTAAATGAATAAAGAATTTCAATAAAAATGAACATAAAAAAACAGTCAATTTAATGAGCCCTGATCCACAGTCCAGGTTTGTTAAGTATCACATTTTGTCAAATAAAATTACCTTTACACATAGAATTTCTAGAACAGTGGGCTAAATAGGCTATAATTTATTATTACTATTGTTGTTGTTGTCATTGTTTGCTGTTGCTCTTGTTGGCGGTGGTGTTTATCTACTGTTTTTCTCAATTAATAAGCAGTTTTGGAACATCTTTTATGTACCAAGCACTATTTTGTTTTTAAACATCTTTATTGGAGTATAATTGCTTTACAATGGTGTGTTAGTTTCTGCTTTATAACAAAGTGAATCAGCTATACATATATATATGTCCCCATATCTCCTCCCTCTTGCGTCTCCCTCTCTCCTACCCTCCCTATCCCCCCCCCCACCCCAAGGTGGTCACAAAGCCCCAAGCTGATCTCCCTGTGCTATGCGGCTGCTTCCCACTAGCTATCTATTTTACATCTGGTAGTGTATATATGTCCATGCCACTCTCTCACTTTGCCAAGCACTATTTTGGATTCTTGGGGATACTAAAATGAATAATATTGGGTCTTTGACCTCAAGAGGCTCAGAGTCTAATGCACAAGAAAGACATATACGCAGTAGTTTGATATGGTAGTTTGTGTTCCAATAGAAGTATCTATGTATGTGGACTACTTATTAAGAAAGTGGCTGTATTTTCCCTAAAGTCTACCCCAGGCTGTGTAAAGCTTGAAAGTCCACAACTTTGTCTCTTTGGTGTAAAGCTAGCAGTGTTGTAGAAAGTAATACTTGACTAGTAGTCAGAAAAGTCATGTTTGAATGTAGCTCTTTCACTTACTAGCTCTAGGATTTTGGACCAGTCACTCAGTCATGATGGATGGTAGTTACCTCACAGGCTATCAGGAGAATCAGATGAGACCGTAAGAAAGTGGTCAGTGATTTTTAGATGTGAAAATTCTACATTATGCCTTTTGCTTATACGGTATTATTAATATTAAACACTAATGCAATAATCGATTCATTCAGTGTTTACTGGTTCATGGTTCTGCTGCTGGGAGGATGTGCTAGAGAAAATGCTCAGTGTTTAACAGTGGGCAGATAGATGTGTGCACATTTCTTTTCTTCCTAAAAAGAGTGAAGAGACTGAAAAGGAAATAAGGATAGTGGGGTCTGAGAAATGGAGAAGGAAGGAGAACTGAAGCTGGTTGGGACAGGAAAAGGTACCAAAAGGAGATTAACATACAAACTTAATCACGAATTTACCCCCAGTTCTCCTTATCATCATCATCGTCAAGACAATGTTTTGAATACTAAATAACATACATACATTCAATGGTGTGCTGGTAAATATTTAACAACCAACTCTCCAGAAAAAACCCAAAACACATGGTAGATAGCATTTGTCAATTTTGTAGTGTAAATACTCCTGTCACAGCCAATTTTAAGCTACTAACATGATATCACTGAACAGGGAGATAGGAAGAGATGCACCCACCCCTATATATGATTTCCATCGTACAAATATAATAGACATAAATAAACTCAAGAGTATAGACAATGGTAAACATAGAAAAATAATTTGAAAGTGATGTTTTGAGTATTTGCTAGCTTTATTTTAAAAATAATTTCTTAAATGCAGTTTAATTTTTGATAATGGCTGTGTTGAATATCCAGCTTGCAAAATTTCTGCAAATTTAACAATCAGCACTCTTGAGACAGTATGAGCCAGTGGCAGCAGTGGATAGATTGGTAATTGCTCTAGTACGGCACCAGTTAGGGTAAAGATCATCACCTCTCCGGGAAGCCTATCTATGTTAGGTGCCTTTCTCTATAATCCCATCATAATCTCTTACATATCAAAGCAATTACCACACTGTGTTGAAATCTCATTTTTCTCCCTCCACACTTGAGTTCCCAGTGACTGTGACTTTTAACTCCCTATGTTCTGCATCTAGCACTGTTCCTGGGACAGGTAGAGCTCAACAAAAGCATACTGAAGAAATAAATTGACCTGGATCTGGCTCCTGTTGTCCTGGAGCCCACAATCTAATGTGATGATGTACAAAGACACATCACTACAGAATACACACAAAATTTAGTAGAAGCTCTGAATAAACATGTGAATGGATAATAAGGCTTTTATATCACATAAGAGTGGCATTTATGAGGGTGGAAAATAACAGAGATTATGGATCAATCGAAGTAGATGTAGCAGTTCTATTTCTACCCCTATCGTGATTTCAAAACAAAATAAAACACCAACGTGTTTCCTTATCTCATCTATTTAATAACATTCTTTTAATGTTCAAATATTTAAGAGGTAAAAGCAGCACATATTCATTATAGAAAAATTACAGAATATAGAAGCATAAAGAAATAAAAGCCACCTATATTTTACAAGGTTGATGTATTAGGGAGGTTAGGTTAAGATAATAGCACCCGAAAAGCACCAAATAACAGTGGCTTAAACAAGATGCTTTATCTCTTTTTCAGGTAGAAGTTTGGAGGTTTGCAGACTGAAGTTCATGTGGTGGTTCTGCTTCCCAATGTCCAAAGGACAGCTCAGGGCTCGCCATCCCTGGGGTGTGACCCCATTCGTCACAATGCAACTCAGCATCCACCCTCCTGGTAGCAGGATGGAGGATGGGATGAAGAAGAGGCACAAGGCCTACTGCCTCCTTTAGGAAGATTCCCAGAATTTGCCCTTTGGCATGTCCATTACATCCCATTTGTTAGAAAATAGTCACATGCCACATTTACCTACAACAGAGCCTGGGAAATGCAGTTTTTCTTCTCAGCAACCATGTGCTTAGCTAGAATTTCTATCACCACTGAAGAAGGGGAAAATAGATATTTAGGACCAGAATTTGCTGCAGGTATTTCCTTAGTTAAATTGCAAAGAGAGGAGTTAATATAAGTTGTGCCCACTTTCAAGGTTATTGATGCATATTGATAATTTTCCTTTCAGAAGCTCTGTATGCATTTGTACTTCCAAGGACATATATGAATACTTCATATTAAACACCAATACAGTAATCAATCAATTCATTGATTCCTATATGGCTTGGCTGCTGGGAATATGTGATGGAGAAAGTGCTCAGTGTTTGATAGACCTGGGCTTTATTGTCAGGACTCTTTCAGCTGCAAGTGACAGAGGACCTAACAAGAATATTGGGTTTATTCAGATATTGAGGCGATTGAGCACATTAAGGAAAGGGAATGGGTAGTACACACTGGAATCTGAAGTTAGAGACTTAAAAATGAAGTTCTTGTGAAGAGGAATGGGAGAGGAGGATTATACAGTAGTTGTAAACATTTTGAGGCCTAAAGAGAGAGGAGCAAGTGTGATAAGATGTCCTGTTAACGTCACGGAGGGGCTTTTCCACATAAACTTTCATCACCTGCTGTTTTGCAGGCAATGTGCTAAGTGCTTTATATGCAGTCCCTCACTGAATGCCCATGTCAGTCATATATTTTTATATGTCTATATGTTGCACATGATGAAGTGAAGGCTCAGGAGAGGTCAGGTTAAGGGTGGAGCTAGAATTTAAACCCCACTCTGATTGATGTCACAATTTTGCTTTTTCCTCTTCTATTCTGAAGAGTGAACTGATAAAAAACAAATTTGGTAAGGATCACTTCTGCTGTAGCATTTGAATTAACTTAAGGGTATAAAGAGATACTATAAAAATCTTTAAAAATTATACAAGAATTATAGAGAGCAACAAATAAAGTGTTGTAAAGGGCAGGAAGGACGTCATGAGATTTTTGTCTCTTCTAAGGGGGGCCTTTTTTGACCTGAGTTGGATGCCTACCTCTCTTTCCTCTTAGTACCTGTGTTTACTCTAACACTGATAGTTCTCATCTCCACTGTGGTTGTCTGTTTATTTTGTTGTCTCTGCCACCAGACTTATATCTTGGGTGCCAGGTATCAGGTCTTATACAACTTTGTATTACCAGGGCCAAGTACAATGCTTGGAACACAGTAGGTACTCAATAAACATTTGCTGGATGAATTATACAAGCATTCATTTCATGGTCATATTAATACATATTTACTGAAAGAGAAATGTGGCTAATTTGCTATTATGTTAAATTTTGAGGGGTGAATAGTAACAACTAGATTAGCATAAAATTATGATTTTGGCCATGATTATAAAGAGAATGTTTATAAGGCAACTGAACTTGTACATAATATGGAGTGTCTACAACATGCTAGGCTGTGTTGAGTGTTTAACATTGTATTTAGTTATTTAATTCTCACAAAAACCTTATGGGGGGAAATAGAAAGATCTCTACTTCGAAAATTGGGAAAATTGAAAAACTAGGAAATGAACCCAAGTAGTTCTGCTCTAAAAATTCTGTGTTTAATTAGCAGATGCAAACTATTATATATAGAATGGATAAACAGCAAAGTCCTACTGTATAGCACAGGGAACTATATTCAGTATCCTGTAATAAACCATAATGGAAAGGAATATGAAAAAGAATATATATATATAACTGAATCACTTTGCTGTACACCTGAAACTAACCCAACATTGTAAATCAACTATACTTGTTTTAATATTTACAATATAAATATTTTATATTTCAATAAAATAAGTTTAAAAAAAATTAAAAAATGGGCAAAATATTTTCTGTGTTTAACTAGGCTATTTTAATTCGCCGTTGTTTATGAGATTTATTATTATTATTATTGTTGTTATTACATGACCGCATAGTAGCATCTCCTAATGAAAACTCATAAATCTTTACCCTGTTGTTTTGTCTGTAAACCGGGAACCTCCCTTCCACCAAAGGCACAGACCCTCCAAGAGGAACCCTAAGTATCTTGGGAAATTGATGCTTTTATGCCCGAGCAACCTCTACTCCATCTGCAAAACCGATGAATAATTTGCAATCAACATTTTCCATGACTCATCTTAAATAATCAGGGACTCATATTTGAGATCGTTTTCCCTAAAAAACGTCCAATTGCACCTCCCAGGTGACTTCTGTGCGCAGACGCCCCCCGGGTCTTTGCAGACTCTCCCCCCCTCCCCCCCACCCCGCGGCAGCTTTCTCGCCCACGAAACTACACTTCCCAGCGGTCTGTTCGTGCATCTGCGCGAACTCATCTTTCCCGGCTCCGGGTGGCATCCCGGCAAAGCTAAGGGCGCTTTGCAGGGCGCTGTGGCTGGGAGAAGTAAAGGGCGGACAGGCGAGGCCCTCCCGCGCTCGCGCATCCCCGAAATGGCCCGGAGGCAGGACGAGCAGAGAGGGGGAGCGCCCTTGATGGCGGAAGGCAAGTCGGACGCGGAGGTTAAGCTCATTCTGTACCACTGGACGCATTCCTTCAGCTCTCAAAAGGTAAAGGCCTCCGCCGGGCGGGCGGGCGGTGCGGATCGGGTTTCAGCACCGGGACAGCTCCCTCTGGGTGTTGGCCGGGTAAGCCGGCCCACTTGGAAACAGGCCTCCGACGCCCTAACCCCGGCGGGAGCTCCCTCAGGGGCGGGGGTGCGCCTTGTAGGGGAGCCGGGAGCACCAGTGTGAGGTGCAAAGGCACTACCAGTCGTGAAATGCGACAAAAAATCATCGCTTTCGGTATTGGGGCGGGAGGCCTTGTCTCCGGGGCCGTGGAGAGCGAGGCAGAGGGAAGCGTCTTCCTGCACCCACATCATCTAGGGTTCCTTCTTTTACTCTTGGTCGCATTCACTCTCTTCAACAGGCCTAGCCTATCTGTTTCAGGTCCTTAGTATGGGGAGGACACGTCGTAAGGTTTAGAACACCGAGAAAGTAGTAGTGATGAAGAGGGTGACTGTGGACTGAATATAGCCAGAATCCTTTTCATTACTTAATTATCTTTTCTCACTTATAAGAGGAAGACGCTAGAATATATCTCACTTGTTAATTCCAGGAACAGGAATAGTTGAAAAGAATGTTGAAAATATTAATAACTCAGGGAAGCACAAAAGAGCTGCTTGGTGGTATCCAAGGGATGTCATTTAATTAAAAGCCTCCACGCGTTGTGGTAACCAGTGTGAACTCTTCCAGGTGCGCTTGGTAATTGCTGAAAAGGCATTGAAGTGCGAGGAACATGATGTAAGTCTGCCCCTGAGTGAGCACAATGAACCCTGGTTTATGCGTTTGAACTCAACTGGAGAAGTGCCCGTCCTTATCCACGGGGAAAACATTATTTGTGAGGCCACTCAGATCATTGATTATCTTGAACAGACTTTCCTGGATGGTAATGTTAAGGCTATTTGTGATTTCTTGGATTTACTTTCAACACAAATATATGTCTTCCTTCCTCCCTCCCTTCCTTTCCCCCTTCCTTCCTTCCTTTCTTCCTTCCCTCCTTCCTTTTTCCTCCCTTCCTCCCCCCCTTTCCTCCCTTCCTCCCCTCTTTTTGGTTTCATGATGGTGGTTTAGTGCCAACAACCTTTTCCATTTCCATAAGCACACAAATATAAAATGGGTCAATAACATAAAGTTTGTATAAGCCACTGTAACTCCATTGAAAAGATTTCACGTAAACTACCAATTTTAATGTTGGAACTTTCCTTTTAAATTCACTTGCAAAAAACCCTGCAGGTGTATGGTTTGTGGTGGTGATTTATTAGCCTTGAAGTCAAATTCATAATGTTGATTTTAAATGTACAGTATGAAAATCAGTTTCATTTAGTCTACTAAATGGTTCTACCTTAAAAACAATAGGAGGGAAAAAGAGGAATAAATCTTAGGCAAGGGAGATTAGAATGTTGGTATACTTGGAGATCTTTGCCCTTGTTACATCTGTATGGTTTGAATTTTATATCTTTTGTGAGGAATTATAGGGCTCAAATTTGTACAGTGCTTTTAAGTAATAATCATTTATTGACAGCCTGTTTTGTGTCAGACATTTTATAATTTCTGTTCTAGTCAGTCTTCAAAAAAAACCAACCTGAGATAGGCATGGTTGACTAATTATTCCCCTTTTGTACACGAGGAAAGAGAAACAGAGGGGTTGCCTAAGGTAACATAGCTATTTTATGGCAGATTAGGGCTGGAATGCAAGCCTTTCAAATCCAAACCTTCCTATTACACGGACCATCTCTCATAGTCATTGCCACTTACACATTGTCTTTCTTCTTCCTAATAACAAGCCTTTGAGGTAAACTGTAGCTTCAATATTTACCCAAGATTACACAGCTGATCACTGACAGAACTAAGAGCAGAACAGAGGGCTTTTAGCTATCAGCTAAGTACTCTTCTGAAAAAGAAGATGCACGACGAGATCCAGTTACTCTTCATCTGCCACCAGTTATGTTGATGTTAACTGGGCAAGATAAAACCAGAATATAACCCCAAATTACTGGAAACTGAGAAAGGAAATTATAAGGCCCAGAAAAGTCTGAGGTACTTAGAAGAAAGATAAGTATAGGACCTAAATGGGGGCTGGGGGGAGTTTACCCCAGGGAATTAGATTAACCATGGGCTTCCCTTATTCTTAACCCAAGTGTTTAGTTCCCTAAGATTTTGATTGGAGGTGGCCACTGATCTAAACTGCTTTTCCATCCATCATTACTTGCTATCCCTTGTAAGTCTAAACGCTGGGGACTGCACAGAAAATGGGGGCTAATTGATTTAAGACAATTTTTCTCAATCTTGAGCTTTTTGGAAATGGACAAGTCTGTTGAATAATAATTTGTATTTCTTGGGAGAAGTGATTATAATAATGTGAATAAGACAAAATAATTGCATAAGAATTCTACTTTAAATCATCAAAAGCTTTAAAAAGATATAGCAAATGAAAATCATGTTTAAATCTTTTGTTAGCATCCCTTGAACTACTATTACTACCATTCTCCTCCTCCTCTTCCTGACATTATCTCTCCTGTAAGATATTCAGTAATATACAGTGTTACCTTACAGTATAGTAATGTTAATGATTATTAGGCTTCATCAAATTTTTTTTAGGTTTTTTCTTTTTCTTTGACTATATAATAGCAAAACTGAAATGCATTCTGAGTCCTGCTCAAGGTGAATTCTGATCTTTTCTTACTACTATTTATTGAATCAGAGGAGAAGGTACTGTGGGCTAAACATTAAGAGGAAAATATGGGAACTAAGGACTTTAATTCTGGTTGTACCAATAGAATAAGTAGACAATCAAGAATTCTAGCTCTTAGTCTGAAGCTGTCGCAAACTGGTTGCATATCCTTGGTGACTTGACTTCTCTGTTTGTCCTCTTGGATTAGGTGATATAGTTTTATCAGTTGCAGAGATAAAGCAAGTCCAATCAACTCTTATTTCACTCTTTCCCGTTTCCCAAGGAGAGTAGTCATTCAACTGGAAAGGGTAAAGGAAGACTAAGATTAAGGGAACTAAAACCCATGGTAGATATGAAGACAGTAAGAAAACAGTTATATAAATGCAGGCTAGTCTAGTCTCCAGATGAAGTTTGTCTCAAAGTGTTAAAATAAAAAACAAACATGTAAGCATTATCACAATGATCATTGAGATAATTTCTATTTATCATTAAGAACTCATGGAGATTAGGAAAAGGGCCAGACAAGAGACAGACAAATGTTATCCCAATTGTTAACGAGGGGGGAGGCTGAATTCTAATCCTTGCTACTTAACACATATTCCATGTACCAGCAGCATTGGTATCACCTTGGAGTTTGTTAGAAATGCAGAATTCTAGACTCTACTGCAAGTCTCTTGAATCAGAATCTGCATTTTAACAAGATTCCCAAGTGATTCATATATACATAAAAGTTTGAGAAGCACTACTACAAATTACTGTGCATTAAATAATTGCTTAAGCTTTAAGCAGTGCTATAAATTACTGTCTTTAAGCATGGCAGAGTTCTAGAATGTGTTGTCAAAATTTTTTAAAGTGTATATTTTTTGAGTATCTCGATGAAAAGGAACCAGCTTAAGTTTTACATTACTGGAGAATGTCTTTAACACTTAAAAAGTGAATCTATTAGGTGCTGGGCATAGTTCTAGATACAGTGTATCTTGATTTAAGCAGAGCATTTGAGATTAAGTCATATGACACCCCTGTGGAATGAGGGAGCATATATGGCTAGATGAAAGTAATGCACATTTTCCAATGAATAAACCACCATAATGAAGAATATTCATTTATGAATTTCTTATACCATGTTGCTTGTTTAGCTATATTCTCTTATTTCACTTATCCTATGATAATTTTATCACACTTTAATTATTTCAATTACTTGTAGACCACTGTAAGTACCGTGAGGTCAGAGACAGTGCCTGTTTCATTAACAACTGTATTCCCAGTGCCTGGTATGGTGACTGTTCTTTAATGGGAGCTTAATAAATACTTTTGAATGATTAAAATGAATGAGTTATTGAAAACAGATGTCAGCCTGGACAGGAGTCTCTACTGGTGTTCTTTTAGGCTTCTATTCTCTGACTGAGTCTAACAAGTCCACAAACGATTTGAATAAAGACATCGAAGAAACACTATTATACTTGCGGATGTGTAAGCTGTGATAGTTAAAATGATGACTAGCTTATGAAATGCTTCTCATGGAACAATAAAATGGAACAATAACTAAGATAAAGTTTAACAAGGCTAAAAGTAGTATATGAATTTTGTTTTAAAAAATCAGCTGCATTAATGAAGGATGGGAGACCTGGCCTGCTAATAAGTTACCAACAAAAGCCAACAATGAAATAAAAGACTAGTGTGATTTCAAGTTGTTTCAAAAGTATAGATTCTGCCTAGAACATGGCAAATTGTGACCTGCTATATTTGAACTGGTTGGAACATGCAGCATTTTGACCAATTATGGATGGAACTTTGAGGAAAGGTGACAAATTAGAATGATAATGAGTGAATGGATTTCATGAGGTGTACAGTTGCCCATGGTTATATAAGAGACTTTAATTAAGTGTATCCATTCATCTAAAGAACAGAGTGTAGTCAGCTGGCATCTCCTTTGCTCTTATTTGCTATCCTTTATTAGTCTATCAACTGGGGATTGTACTAAAAATGATGGCTTGCTGACCTGTACACCTTTCTCAACCTTTCTGTGTAATCAGTATTTACATATTTACATCCTTTTGGTATATCATAATCTCTTTTAGTGAACTGTAACTTGGCCACTAAATAATAAAAAAAAGTGAGCATGTAATCTCCAGATTATCTGGAAAATTAAAAATGTAAATTGCTAGGAATCTGGCATCCCAATTAAATTCAGATTTTTAGAAGTAAAAAAAAAGGAGAGGGCTTCCCTGGTGGCGCAGTGGTTGAGAATCTGCCTGCCAATGCAGGGGACACGGGTTCGAGCCCTGGTCAGGGATGATCCCACATGCCGCGGAGCAACTGGACCCGCCCGTGAGCCACAATTACTGAGCATGCGCGTCTGGAGCCTGTGCTCCGCAACAAGAGAGCCCGCGACAGTGAGAGGCCCGCGCACCGGGATGAGGAGTGGCCCCCGCTCGCCGCAACTGGAGAAAGCCCTCGCACAGAAACGAAGACCCAACACAGCCATAAATAAATAAATAAATAAATTAATTAATTAATTAAAAAAAAAAAGGTCCACATCAAAAAAAATCTAAAAAAAAAAAAAAAAAGAGAGCATGAAATAACTACAAAATACTAGAATATATACTGTTTATTACTGCCAAATAACTCAGTGGTAACCTGGAATCAAGGATGTCATACGGTGAATATTGAATTTTGGTAATTTAATATGTTTTATAACAGTTCTCTGAAGACTATGTCCCATGTCTTATGTCTAGATATATCACTGTAAGTATTCTTAGGAAAAGAATTTGGTTTGGAAATAATCCAAGTATTCTGGTATATATTAAAGTATCACATACTAAGTCTGATTAGGAAATATAAACTTATTTTATAAATACAGTTTTATCAATATATATTGAAAATCAACTCTGATTTTAAAGATAATATTTATTCTGAAATTATTGTTATATTAAAAATATAGTTAGTTATGTAAGGAATTTTCAATTATTGTTAAGGTCATAGAATAAATAATTTTATATCTGTTAGTAAAAGGGTCTCATATATAGTTGAATAACATTATACACTTTTTCGCACATCTACTGAAATTGCAGGTTAGCACAAAGGATTGTAACTGAGTGCAGAGAAAATATGGTAAGGAAAAGAAAATGAGTCTTTAAAACTCATGATTATGCCAATAAATGGTTTTAAAAAGTAATTTTTAAAAAGACTTTCTCTGATTTGTTCAATTTTAGTGAACAGGACGGGGTGTTAAAATTACAGAAGTCCTAGTTCTATATTATGTGTATACAATCATTGGAACAAACTATCTGATCAAGGAATTTTTGCCCCCCAATTATGAATGTTCCTATAAAAGTTTTAAATATACTACCAATTAAATAAAAGTAGTTAAACATTTAAGGTATAAAATGTATTGACTATCTTGCTACAAATTTGGCTCTGTCTCAGAAAATTCTGGATGTGTATAATGAACTTGTGTAATTTGACATCATGTTTTTTCTCATCTGTGTTTAGATTTGATCTTTCTAGCTCTGAAGTTATGACAGCCTTGAATTGTAGTCAGTTTGTAACCATATCTTTTGCTTCAGGTCATAATTTAATTGTGTACCATTATTATTATATTTTTAATAGCCTGGTGTATGACTAGTTGAAGGGTACAATTTTGTTCAGCTACATGCTGCATATTATCTTATGTACCAATGTCATCACTAAGTGATCTAAGTAAAATAAAAAATTGACAAAGGGATAGAGATAGAAATGAAGTCTAATCTATTCTCATTGAAGGAAGATCTGACAATTATTCAAATAGACCTAGGGGGTGTCTTTCTAGAAAACGGTCATAATAATGCCTCCTTTATCTGCCATCACTGGGGAGTGTAGGAAATCAAAGCAGCCAATTTAGGAAAAGAATTAAAATGTATGTCTTTAAGCTCCTAGATTCTTTTTACTATTTGCTCTTGGGGAAACTGAATGTAAATTTTTTAATGGCTCAGGGCCACTGTTATTCTACCCAACAATACAGGGACTTGAGAATATATGGAGCTGTTGGTCCTCATTAAATGGTTACAGAATGCTTTTATTGTTTCTTTCTGATTTACAATTTTGTTCTTTTGTTTTCTCTCTTTGTTGCTTATCACATCTTTCTGCTTTATGTCCATCTGCCTGTTTCTAATTTGCTGCCTAAATTTAGGTGCAATACAAGACCTGCCTTTGTCCCTACTCAGTTCTACAACGTCAGGTCTTATGCCAATGTACTTGCTTATTCTTCCAGCTTAGTCACTAATCCTGGCTTCCACTACTGCAACCTTCCACCCCAATGAAGAGTTCCCAGAATTATTCTTATTGCCTGTTTCTCAAACCCTGTAACCCTTCTATTGCTTTCTCAGTTCTGATTGAGGTAGAATACCAAGAAAAGATTTTCTCTTTTTAGTATCGTAACAAAAATGCTTTATGGAAGGACTGGAAAATAAAATGAGAATGAGAGGGAAGATTTTCTGTATAATTCAAAGGAAATTCCCAGTTGTCTTTTGAAAAACTCTCTTTCCAGAGGCACTGGACACTTTTGTGTGCTGGTGTCAGGAGGATGCTGGTGGCACATTGGATGTGTGATACTGGACAGGGTGTCCTTGAAGAGAGAAAGTGAGCTTGGAAAAGAACATGGGTTCAGTGGGTATCTGATGCTCTGCCTGACAAAGTGTTTTAGGAGATAGTTATATAGTAATGGAGCACTGAGTAGAAGATTACTTTCATGCATTCAAATCTTTGGATTCAGACTTGGCCAGATGGACCTTCCCCAGAAAGCAATTGGATGTTGTTTTTCCTGCTTTTATTCTCTTTCCCAGGAAGGAAGTCGTATGCTCTTCTGAAGACAAGCCCCCGGCCTGGCACAAGAGAGCAGCCAGAGCCAGTAGCTATAAATTTAACCACTTGAGAGGCATTTTAAAATGCCATATCATTTATGGTTATTAACCTGTGGTTCTTGGACCGCCCCCCCCAGAACAGTGGTTCTTAAACATTTTGGTTTCAAGGCCCCTTTGTCTTAAAAGTTAATGAGGACGTTTGAGAGCTTTTGTTTATGTGTTCTATCTATCAATATCTATCAAACTAGAAATTAAAATTGAGAAAAGTTTAAAATACAAGAATATACAACCCCACATTCCATTAACTGTCAGAGTGATGGAGTTATCACATGTTGTGTAGGCTCTGGAAAATATCGTCATACACTCAAGAGAGAATAAGAGTGAAAAAGCAATTAACATCTTAGTATTACTATAAAAGTAGCTTTGACTTGTAGACCCCCTGAGAGTGTCTTCAGGAAGCCCAGGGGTTTTCAGACCATACTTTGAGAACTTTTACTGCTAGTGGTCTGGGAATAGAATTCAGGACATTTGATATCTTAGAGGGGAAAAAATTACATCTTTATTTTTCAGTAATTTCAAACAGAAATTTATCATTTCCTTTCATTTCCAATGTAGGCATAATCCAAAGCAATATCAGGAGTGCCTGTGACTTTGTTCGTATGTTCATGTGACTGTGATGTGTTCATAGCATATCAAGTTATTGCTGATATCTTAAAATATCACTTATGCCCATCACTACTTTGAAATTATGGTAGTTATTAGACCTGCTGCTAGCTTTTGTTAGTGTATTAATAAAAAGACACCCATATTAGTATTTTATAATTTAAAATTACTTTGATAGCTTATTTTAATATAATCAGTTTCCTTTGCAATCCTATGTCTTGTATTTTATGCATTTAAGAACATTATTTTGAGAAGAGGTCAGTGGCACACAAAAGGTTAAGAACTCTTTAGAATTTCAAGGACCTTAGAAGGCCTCCAGTCTATTATCCTCATGGGAATGTTTACCATGCATTGCTTGGGATCCTGGTGATATTCTGAGATCCTGAAAAGTCAGCAAGGAAGTGTGCTCTAGTTGGGCAAATTCAGGGTTGACGAGCAGAATGTAGCTGACACTTCATTCTTGGTCATTCTAATGCAGACTTCAGAATTGGACTCCCAGCAGGGAATTAGACATTTGCCCACTGGTTTGAGGAGTAATCCGTATTCTTTTTTCTTAGAGAGTCAGAATTAGCCTGTTGGCTTAAAATTGTGTACTACTTGGTCTGGCATTATGAGATCTTGCCTGAAATCTTGCTCTGCAACCAACTCTGAATTGTCAATGCTTATGAATGAGTGTGCGATGCTCAAAAGGATTCTAAATTAAATAAATAACTCAAAATAAATGAATAAGTGAATAAGCAAAAAATAAATGAATAGAGTTGAGGTCGTTCTTTTCACCTGTTAGATTAATAAGCTTGTTGGCATTTTTTTTAGGGGAAGTTTGAGAGTCAGAAGTGGGAATAGATTCTGTAGGGACTTAGCCCTGACCTTTGGATCACATGGTTCATTTGTATTCTTCTTGAATAGTCTCTGAGAAGTAAACCCTTTGAAGATGTTACCGATGATGTAATAAAACAGAGCACTGCATTAGGAGTTAATGACTTTGGTTCTTGGTCTGCCTCTAATTAGCTGTGGGATCTTGGGAGAATGTCTCAGCCTATATATCTCAGTGTCCTCGTTAACTGCTACAGAGCTTCTGCAGCTCAAATATTCTATAATAACTAGCAATTTGGGAATATATTAATTCATTAATTGAAATTTATTCAACACCTACTATGAGCCAAACATTATATTGGGCACTGGGATTCAACAAAGAACAATACATGGTCCCTGCCCTTAAGGAGTCTATAGTCTAGAGGTTAACCAGCAAATGAAGATTTATGTAGAACGCACTTTCCAGAGATAAAATATTAGAAATTGCTGGTGAATTCCATGAAGATGATCAATTCCCATTCGCATAGCATCAGTGGGATCACTCTTGGTATTAACTGGAACCTGGGAAGGTGTGGTCCCTGATCATCTTTCCGTAATGAGCCTTCATTCACTTAACCAACATTTACCAAGGGCCTAAAATGTATGAGACACTATGCTAGACTCCGGATCATACGTTCCTTGCCCTGAAGGGGTTTATGGGGCAAAAAGATACAAACAACTAATTGAGGTGATAAGGGCTATAATGGAGTACGTACAGAGTATTTTGCATGTACAGAGGAAGGCACACTTGACTTAGTCAGATGTTGGTAGTTGTGGAAGGTTGGGGAAATTTCCGCAGAGGAGTTGGCATAAAAAACTAGACCTTGAGAGTAGTGATTTGCAAGGTGGAGAAGTGTGATCATGGTTTGGGAATCTGGTCTGGTACCTCAGTCCAATTCAAATTTTGAATGTCTGGGCTGGAGAGATATCATCCTTTAAATCCCTTCATATAATACTGAAAATGTTAATGTTGAGGGGCTAGAGTTTTTGTTTCTTGCTTTTGGATGTAACATCTTGTTTGTAACTTTTCCTTCAATGTTTGTGTATGTGTTTGTGTGTGTATTTTAGAAAAAACACCCAAGTTAATGCCTGATAAAGGAAGCATGTATTACCCACGGGTACAACATTATCGAGAACTACTTGACTCCTTGCCCATGGATGCCTATACACACGGCTGCATTTTACATCCTGAGCTAACTGTGGACTCCATGATCCCAGCTTATGCAACAACAAGGATTCGCAGTATGTAAAGATCTTAAAGACCTGGAATTCTGTCTCAAGTTTCTTTTAATTCATTTTTGAGACCTAGCACACCTCAGGAAGACTTGGGGGCAGGGTTGTTGAGTTTGCTTCATGGACGTGCGTGTTATATATCGATCCACGCACCAGTCAGATGAATCTGTGCTTCAGCTGTTCAGCTGGACATTTATTGTCTACAGGATCTGATTTTCCAGCTCTTGGCCTTGAGGGCCAAGCTTAAATAAAACTCAGAAGAGTGGCCTGTGGAAAAGTAGAGAACATAACATGTTCTCAAGGACAAATGGACTAAGAATAAGGAAAGCTGGGATCTGCTGGGAGTTACGGGCGACTGAGTTCACATTTCTGGTCCTTAATTTTTGTTTCATTATGTGAAGAGCTGGGCTACAGGCTGTCTAGCCATTACTCTTCCTCTGAGTTTAGTGATCGGAGATTCACTGAGGTTGAGCTGTGACCTCCAGCTCTCTCCTTCCTCCTGCCCTGAGCATAGGGAAGGGTCAGGAGCGGGAGGAGGTGTGCTCCATAGCCCAGGGGATTGGGATGGGATGGGATGGGAAGGGAAGGAAAGGGAAGGGGCTGTGATCAGACCGGGGGTGTTTGACCAGGAACACTCACACCCAGAGCTTCAATTCCAGAAAGCACGTCCTTCCTGTTACATCCTACCTCGCCTTTACAGTTCTCTTACTTACGCTATTTTACTTTCTTTTCGATACCCTCCTCCTCACTCCTCTCCTCTTGCCTTCCCTGCCCTGCTCTCCCTCCCCCCATTTTTCTCCTCTCTCTTCCAGCTTCTCACCTTCCTCTTGTTCCACCTCCTTCTCCTCAGAAATACTCATTATATGATTTGAAACCAGTATTCTGACTATATTTACCTAGAGTAAATATTTCTCTAAATAAGGCTTTTTCCTTCCCTTTACATAGAAATTTATTACAGAAAACTTGGAAGGTATTGAAAGGTAGAACTACCCTGCTCAAGCACTTATGATGTGCTGGGCTTTGCGTTCAATGCTTTTCCATGGTGCCTCCCATTTCATTCTCAGCCTGTGTGGCAGATACTCTGAGAGCTCCATTTTATTTTATTATTTATTTACCCAGATTCTATTTTTATTTCCTGGGAATTGTTAATGGGCTTTGCCATGACAAGGTTGTACCCGTCTTTCTCTCTAGCAGCTCCCACCTACTGAGAT
Organism: Eschrichtius robustus; assembly: GCF_028021215.1. Taxonomy (NCBI): domain Eukaryota; kingdom Metazoa; phylum Chordata; class Mammalia; order Artiodactyla; family Eschrichtiidae; genus Eschrichtius; species Eschrichtius robustus. The sequence goes on from NC_090840.1 coordinate 18,936,502, forward strand.
AAGCGGCAGGGTCCTTTGATGCAGAGGAACAATGTAGAGGTAGAAACCCCCTTTTAAGAGGATAATGAAAGGATCAAGATGGGCGTTTAGTTTTCCTCTTTTCCTGATTCATTCTTCTTAGTAATATAATAGCTGAAAGGTCACCCTTATAGTTCAGGAAAGTCAGAATGTTACAAGCGAGAGAGGATCTTAAGAAAAAGAGTATAGAGTCACCAGGAAGAAAAGAACAACTGGTTGCTCCAGTGTGTGTGTGTGTGTGTGTGTGTGTGTGTGTGTGTGTGTGTGTGAGAGACAGAGAGAGAGAGAGAGGGACAACGTGTGTGCGTAGGGGGTCTCATGCATTAAACATTTTTTTTTTTAACAGAGTGCAGTACTTATTTATTTAGACTTTGTAGTTTTTTCTTTTTTTAACAGCTTTATTGGAGTATAACTGCTTTACAATGGTGTGTTAGTTTCTGCTTTATAACAAAGTGAATCAGCTATACATATACATATATCCCCATATCTCCTCCTTCTTGCGTCTCCCTCCCACCCTCCCTATCCTACCCCTCTAGGTGGTCACAAAGCACGGGATAGCTCCATTTTAAAAGTGAGGAAACTGAGGCACACAGAGGGGGAGTCTGAGGCAGAGGAAGGTCATGACCCCCAGGGCTTATGCTCTTACCATTGAGTTTCCCTGCTTTTCTTTGTTTCTTGTATGGAAGGGAGGAAATAATTTTCTATTTCAAAAATGGTTTTGTCATCAGGCCAAATTGGTAACACAGAGTCTGAACTGAAAAAACTTGCTGAACAAAACCCAGATTTACAAGAGGCGTACATTGCAAAACAGAAGCGACTTCAAGTAAGTAAACCAGGCTGTCCTCAGCTGACATCCGCTGTTTGTATTAAATGTTCTACTTTTTGTACAGTATCACTATTTTTTAGAACATCTTCTATTAAATATCGCAAGTCACCAGAACACATGTTACCTTCGGCTTATGCTCTGCTTTTAGAAAGAATTTTTCTTTATTAGATTTGATATTCAGACCTAACGACAATTGCTTAAAAAGCAGTCATTGCTCATGCTGGTTGCCAAGGAAACTTATAAAATGTAAAAGCAAGTTAATAAAATATTCTAGGAATCTGTCATTTCAGGTATTTTTCCACTTTGAGGCAGCTAGACCTCTGTCTATGACTTTTTTATACCAATAAAGCTACCGGCGAGTTTTTTTTTTTTTTTTTTTAATATATATACCCCACATGCCTTTCAGTTTTTTTCCTTTGTACCTTTTGATCCCCTTCACCCATTTCTCCAACCCCTCACCCCCCTGCCTCTGGCAACCACCAGTCTGTTCTCTGCATCTATGAGCTTGGTTATTTGTTTGTTTGTTTTTAGATTCTACCAATAAGAGAGATCATATGGGATTTGTCTTTCTCTGCTTGACTTACTTCACTTAGCGTAATGCCCTCAAGGTCCATCCACATTGTTGCAAATGGCAAAATTTCAGTCTTTTAATAGCTGAAGAATATTCCATTCTATATATACAAATCACAATTTTTTAATCCCTTCATCTATTGATGAGCACTTAGGTTGTTTCCATGTTTTGGCTATTGTAAATAATATTGCAATGAACACAGGAGTGCAGATATCTTTCGAGTTAGTGTTTTTGTTTTTCTTTGGCTAAATACCCAGAAGTAGAATTGCTGGATTATATGTTAGTTCTATTTTTAATTTTTTGAGGAACCTCCATTCTATTTTCCACGGTGGCTGCACCGATTTACATTCCCACCAACAGAACACAAGTGCTCCCCCATTCTCCACATCCTTGTCAACACTTGTGATTCCTTGACTTTTTGATAATAGCCATTCTAACAGGGGTGAGGTGATATCTTATTGTGGTTTTGATTTGTTTTCCCTGATGATTTACAATGTTGAGCATCTTTTCATGTACCTATTGGCCATTGTATGTCTTCTTTGGAAAAATGTCTATCCAGATCTTCTGCCCATTTTTAAATTAGATTGTTTGTTTGTTTGCTATTGAGTTATAGGAGCTCTTTATAGATTTTGAACGTTAGCCCCTTCTCAGATATATGATTTTTAAGTATTGGCTCCCACTTAGTAGGTTGCCTTTTCGTTTTGTCGATGGGTTCCTTTACTGTGCAGAAAGAAGCTTGTTAGTTTAATGTAGTCACAGTTGTTTATTTTTGCTTTTGTTGCTTTTGCTTCTGGTGTCAGATTAAAAAAATCATTGCCAAGACCAAGTCAGTGAGCTGACCACCTGTGTTTTCTTCTAGGAGTCTTATGGTTTCGGGTCTTACTTTCAAGGCTTAAATCCATTTTGAGTTCATGCATTTTGATGTGTCTGCCTCCCGAGGAGCAGGTCTTTGCTTCATCAGTTAGAGTCAGCCTTTCTCTTTCTGATAATTCTTTCCTCCAACAAACTGTGTAAACTTCTCCCATGTTGAAAATCTAGCAGACGTCAGCACTCCCAATCCCCCCTCTACTTCCCAGCCTCCTTTATCCTTCATGAGCGAAATAAATGAGCTTCTCAAGAGAAACTCCTGCACACACAGCACTCCTTACTCTCCACCTGTTCTTTACCTCACTGCATTCAGATTCCTCTCTCATCTCTGAGCCCTCAGTTATTCATTTGTTGAAGGCTGCTGACGTCCATTCTGGAGTTGGGCATGAGAGCAGTCTCTTTGTGCCCCTCATATTCTTTGCCCTCTCTGATCATTTGGTTCCATAGGAGTTGCCAGTGAACAGTGGGTCTGACCCCTGGGATATTTTCACAGCCAGGGCATTTTCTGTCAGGTTTGCTTTTGCTTTAACACAAAGTCATTCTATTTCTTCTCATTGTCTAGAATAAACAGGCTCCAACTCTGTAAGAGTTTGTATCTGCTCTGCTCTACACGGATTATTTTTACAGGCATAAGTAACCTATAAGTTATTTTTGTTAATTAGTCAAAGCTCCTTGACCACGACAATGTCAAATACTTGAAGAAAATTCTTGATGAATTGGAGAAAGTCTTGGATCAGGTTGAAACTGAGTTGCAAAGAAGAAATGAAGAAACCCCAGGTAGGTACTCATTTGTGTCCTTTTCCTCTTTTTCTGGACATCTGGAGTATTTATGGGAACATTCTTGGTTTCACCAAAAACATTCTGTAATCTGTTTTTAATTGTTAGTACTCATGGGCAGTTTAAATTATGATAGCAACAATAATAGGTGTCAAATTCAGCAAAACCCAGGTGTCTAATTGTAACTCTGCATCTATGTGAAATATGACTGATGAAGAAGTTTTCTGCACAATTTAAGTTATGCTTCGTAGATTCCTACCTGGCCTGTTTCACAAGTTTTTAACTAAAGCAGTTAGTTTGGTTGAATAACCTGAGTAACTGCTTGAATGCTCCCTCTAGTTTTTTCCTTAGGCAGGGAGAAAAACTGCAAATTGGAGTAAAGTATAACATGGGAGCCAGCCTGTGTGTATGTGCAGGCTGGCTGGTGAGTATCCATCTGCTGTACCTGTGAAGCTGGCTTCACGATGAAGCCCAGGTGCAGACATATGGACCATTTGCACTGTTTTGATTGACAACAAAGTTAAAGACCATTTTACCTGAAACTTGCTTCACAATAGGGACTTTCTTCTGTTTTAAATAAGTAACTAAAAGTGGCAACTACTGAGTGACATATGGATTTTCCTAAAGTACACCTGTCATTTTCTTAACCCAGAAGGAAATATCTGTTAACTCCTTTGGCTTGGAGGCTCTCAACTCCTCAAAATGATAGACAGGCTTTGAGCTCAAGTGGCTCTAGTGGCACCTAGGGACCCAGGTGCCTGACAGATGTCAAGCAAGTCTCCCTTAGCTTGGGATACATTTGCATGGACTTTTTTTTTTTTTAAAGCATAGAATTACTTGCTGAGTATTGTCAAGAAAATGTACCATGGCCTTCATCTTTTGCTACACTCACCCTTGCCATCAAGACTAAGACCAAAGATGCCAACCAAAGTCTATCTGTACAGTGCTTGCCCCTTATTCTCCATGTCCCTTTCTCTAATCAGAAGAGGGCCGCCAGCCATGGCTCTGCGGGGAATCCTTCACCTTGGCTGACATCTCGCTTGCTGTTACACTGCATCGACTGAAGTTCCTGGGGTTTGCGAGGAGAAACTGGGGAAATGGAAAGCGACCGAACTTGGAAACCTATTACGAGCGTGTCTTGAAGAGAAAAACATTTAACAAGGTTTTAGGACATGTCAACAATATATTAATCTCTGCAGTGTTGCCAACCGCATTCCGGGTGGCCAAGAAAAGGGCCCCAAAAGTTCTTGGCACCATCCTTGTGGTTGGTTTTCTTGCAGGAATGGGATATTTTGCTTTTATGCTTTTCAGAAAGAGACTTGGCAGCATGATATTAGTGCTCAGACCCAGACCAAATTATTTCTAGGCTTGTGGGGATCTAGTGGCGGCAACTCATCTAGCCATTCAACTAGATCCTTCTCCACTCTTCCAGGCCCAGTGAACAATGACCCTGGGCAGCTAGTAAAAAGCATAATTTACTTTACTCTTTGGCTAGTTTATGCAGGGAGGGGAGGCAATGAAGATGTCTTTGTGGGCTGGTCACTTTGAGAGGACTTATTTGCAAACCTGAACTAATTCATCCTTAAAACATGTGCAAAGTCAAGATATGTGAATGCTGACAGGTAGAGAGTAGACCTTTCGCTCAAAATGTCAGTTCAAGTTCTGGGTTATTTTGGGGGAGAAGTTTATTATTATGAGCAGACAGTAATAATCTATGATTGCCCGTAGCTCTTCATCTGAGACTATCTGGGTGTGTTGAGTGTTGAATAGTTAGCAGTATTTTCTCCTGGAATTCAGAAATCATCTTTGTTACTCGACACAGGAGTTCAGATAGCAGCAGGGTACAGCAGTACTTCATACTCTCACTGTTAGCTTTAGGCAGAAATAAGGGAGGCAAAGGGACAAAGAAGGGGGAAAAGTGAGAATGAAGTCTATATAATGATGACAATAGAATGCAACTTCCAGGTGCCTCCGATGCCACTCATGGCTGCCTGTCCCCTTAGTAAACATTATATTTGACTACTTGTGGCTACAGCCCATGCATCCTCCTGTAACTGAAGACCTTGGAAAAAGAGGACTGGGGAGTTACTGGGGGGAGTTGGCTGGAGAAAACCCTGGGCTTAACACTTATAGCACCTCATCTGACCTTAGTGTTAATTTTAAATGCACATAAATCACAGTCACTAATTTATTAAAATTAACTGCTTACCTACTTGGGCATGAGATGCCTACTGGAACATGTCTGACTAGCATTGACATGAAACTCTTAAATTTCCTCATGGTTCCCCAATTCGAAGGTGCCTGTGAGATATCACTCCTGTGGACTGTTATGAACAGTCACTGGGAGTCTTGGCCTCTCCAGCCCTTTTGTGCCCACAGGTGGCATTTAGGTGAATGTCCCAGGTAACTGCTAGCGTGGCATGTGGCTGGGGAGTGGGTATTTTGTTGATCTGGGAGTGTTAAATAGGCTCATTCTGCATTTAGGGAGGCTGGTGTGTTAATGCAAAAACTGTTGTCTAAACCTTGCATGTATTTATTGTCATCAACAAAGCCTTAAAAGGTTACAGGGAAGGAGAAAATCTAGTCTTGATCCTTGGCAATTAATTTAGGGGAGATGAAATAAGTCGATAGATAGTGATTCCACCTATATTCCTTCATGTATGTCTAGGCATTGTAGGGGGTGCCTCAGTCCATCTGGAAGGGAAAATCCCTGTGTGTCCCATGAACAATAATGGAACTGCAAGATACAGTTTGTGCCCAGGAAGAATCTTTCCTGGTGACAGGAAGGTGGAGTTTCTCTGGAGTTGGCCAGAAAGGTGTGGGGAGCAGTGTTAGGTGTGATGGGAAGTATGTATGGGGAATGGTGAGCTAAGGTTCCAGCGAACAGCAGAAGCTTGCTTGGACTGCCTCAGATGGGCTGTGCAGATGGCCAAAGAATGTACCTACCAACTTTTTCATTAACAGGAAACAGTCATACCTACTAAACAATGACTTTTTGATGGTAAAATGATTCTATAATTCATGAATCAGTTGTGTTAGAAAATATTGTTGAACTGGATACTCTCTGTTTCCAAAAAATTAATAACATCTCCAGTGTAGACTCAATCCAATAATAATTAACAGACTGGCAGCTTTTATAATGTCTTGATTTTGAACCTCAGTGCATTGTTGTATAGAGTGTCTGAATTTGTTGCTGGGACATTCCAAATCATGTATTCATAAAAGAGCCACAAAACTGATTATTCAGTAGGTCAGAGTGTTTCAGAGTTCTTTATGTCATCCTTTTATGAGCAAGAACTCAGAATGAAGAAATTGAAATTGGATTTTTACAAAAATCTACAAAGGAGGATATTTACCTATATAAGGGTTGTTGATTAAGAATAAAGATTTGAAGTCCAAATGCTGGCTTTTCATTAAATTTATATTATTACTGATCAAGAGAAAATTTACTAAAAGTATTTATGATTTTCAGATACAGTTTCATTGGAAATAGGCTTGTGTCGCTATTAAAGGTGATGCATTTGCGGCAATTTCACTTGTTTCATGGATACCCTTGAGTTTATACTTTTAAGATATTTGTTTAGGGGTTAAAATGACCACTAGGTGTCGCTGTTCATCCAGCAGTCTGAGATTGGGCTTTCTTTAGGTTCAGCAAGTCTTCTGAAATGTTACAAATGAAGATAAACATTAATGACCTTAGTTTCTGAAATGAGGGCATCTTCATCAGATCATTCATCTGTAAAAGAGCTTGAGGCATATGTAGTATTGACGTCTAATGCTTGGAAGGGATAGCTGTACCACACAATGTCAAGCTAAAGAGCTGAACATATACTATTAGCAAAATAGGCACATTTATGTATTTTCTCTTTCATGATCATTGGTGGACTGGCCAACGTGCTCCTCAATTTCCAAAATTTGTATAAATTAGAAAAATGCCTGAGGTACTAAATTCATGTTGGCTATTTATGTCTTAACACAAATACTATTTTATTGTTATTGCTGTTACATGCCTTTTGGATCTAATTTCCTTAATTGCAGATAGTTGTAAATTGCTTGCTTGATTTTTAGTAATTATTGATATTGACACCAGAGTTGTAGACTTTTTGGTGTTGTTGAATGTAATAGATCAAGATACTATTCTGCCTGTAAGAGCAATGAAATTAATTGGAAAATAAATATGTGTCCTGAAAGTACTAATTTTGTAATGTTTTTTGATAAATCAGATTATGTTTTCCATTTAATATCAAAGCATAATGTCGTAATTAAGGTAAAATAAGCAGAAGTTAGGTATTCAAAATATTTAGCTATAGGATGTCATATTTTCCTTGTAACATAAAAATTACTGACTCTCGATTTATTTAAATACACAAAATTTTATGGTTAAAATGAATGGTGGCTTAAAGAATAACGTATCGATCCTGATCATTAAAGGGGTTCTATTTCAGCCAGCCACTTAACAGGGTATATAGCATGAAAATGATAAACACAAGAGTTTTTTTTTTTTTTTTTCAAAATAGTTTTGTTACATGTTCACTGGGTTTCAAATACTACTCTTTTTATGATATTTATGTATATTTTTGATATAGCTAATTCTTTTCCTTTTACCGAGTCATGGATTATGAATATTCAAATTACTATCCATAATTCTAGCCTTGGTGAGCTTAGCCATTATTCTAATCATCAAAGGGAAACTGAGTACTACTTCTGTTTTACATTGAACAAAGCCAACTAAATGAGAATCGAATTGACCTCATTTTCCCTAAGTTTGCAAACAAAAGGCAACAATTTTGAATACCATGGAACATCATGTGCATGTACCACTCTATAGTCTGCTCAGAAAGAAAAAAGCACTATGGTAATGACAGAAGAGTCAAATTAATACTGTGAATAACTTAGTATTTAGACATAATCTTCATATTGTTTATGCCAAATATTTGGCCCATTTATATTGTTGTTCTCTACTTAGTCATACCAGAATGTCTTGGTTTTCTAATTTTCCAGAACACCTGTGTTTTACTAGGTAGGGTAGTAGATTCCAAACCAAGTGAAGAAGTATAATTTCTAGAGTGGGGATAATAGTTTTGTTTTACTTGTGTATTACATTATGAAAATGAAGAGAGGAAAAGAGAAGGCGAACTCACGTTATGGGTTAGAAATGCAGTACATTGATGAAAACAATATACTTTATTACTTGTGCCTGAATTGAGCCCTGGATTTTGTCCTAGGAAGAAGATTGACATGTGTGTCATGAGGCAGTGGGGTAGAGCAGGCTGTGAGGTGCAAGGCGGCACCACCATGTGGAGTTGGATACAACTCATGCTTATTATGGGCCTTAATATACGCTGATTCAAGTAGGGTGGCATATCTCATCCATAGTACCTTGTCATGAAACTCCTTTGGGGAATAAAAAGAAATGAAATTGAGTTATTTGTAGTGAGGTGGATGGATCGAGAGACTGTCATACAGAGTGAAGTAAGTCAGAGAAAAACAAATACCGTATGCTAACACGTATATATGGAATCTAAAAAAAATGATTCTGAAGAACCTAGGGGCAGGACAGGAATAAAGACGCAGACGTAGAGAATGGACTTGAGGACATGGGGAGGGGGAAGGGTAAGCTGGGACGAAGTGAGAGAGTGGCATGGACTTATATACACTACCAAATGTAAAATAGATGGCTAATGGGAAGAAGCCACATAGCACAGGGAGATCAGCTCGGTGCTTTGTGACCACCTAGAGGGGTGGGATAAGGAGTGTGGGAGGGAGACACAAGAGGGAGGAGATATGGGGATATATGTATATGCATAGGTGATTCACTTTGTTTTACAGCAGAAACTAACGCACCATTGTAAAGCAATTATACTCCAATAAAGATGTTTAAAAAAAAAACAAAACTCCTTTGGGAAGGATAGAATTTTTTTTTTTTGTCTTAAGCCTTTATTCATTATTTATATATTGGCTACTTAATTAAAATGTGCTGTCATTGAACTCCCTTACTAGGAATAGCCAATAATATGGATGAAAATGTAGAGATGTTAATGAAATGTAATTCAAAGTGTCAGGTAATTTTTGAGGCATATGGCCAGCATATATAACTTTTTGTATTATCAGATTAAGCTATCTTTTGAATGTAAGGTTCTGATATTCAATAGTCACACATTCACATCATCAAATGTGCATCATATCAAAAATATAATGATGATATAATCTCAGAGATTCTATATTTATTAAGTTCAGTGCTCAACAGAAAGTAAAGGTTTGCATTGAGAAACTTAGATGAACTAAAAATTACTAGCACTAAAAGCAGAGGTGGCTATGTTGTAAAAATAGCCACAAATTCTTCTCATTTCTCCACTCATTTCCTTGCAATCTTACCTTCAAGAAATAGCATCTGCAGAGCATGCTGTATTAGGCTTACCAGAGAGTAACCTACCAGAGATATTAGACATCATGTAGTGAAGAAAGTCACTGGAAGTCCATTCCAGGCAGAGTGGAGGGCCTCCTGAACACCTCGTTAACCCCCCAGGCAGAACAATGCCCTAATGAAAGCCCTAAGTTAGACCTGGGCTTTTCAATCTTGGCACTACTGATATTGCAGGACAGATAATTCTTATGTGGAGTGGTTTCATGTGCTGTGGGTTGTTTAACGGCATCCCTGGTCTCTACCCACTAAATGCCAGTAACTCCCCTTTGCTCCCCTGTTGTGGCAACAAAAAAATGTCTTCAGATTTGACAAATGTCACCTGGAGAGAAAATCACCTCCTTTCAAAGACAACTGCTCTACACCCACCCTAACAAAGCCTAAAACCAAGCCCTGACAAGATCTGCAGGTGAGACAGATTTTGGAGGTTGGGTCCTGCCAAGTTAGAGGTGCTTGGGGAACGTCTTGGGTTTCCACATAACCTCTGTAACAAGGCATAAAACCAAACCTACACGATACGAAGGGTATTAGCCAGTAAATGAACTGTCTACTAGAACAAGTCAACGTCCTTTAGAGGAAAGATAACAGAATCCAGAGCCTGTAATGTATCACTAACAATGTCCAGTGAACAGTATAAAAACATTACCAGACATGCAAAAACACAGGAAAATAAGGCCTATATAGTCAATCAAAAAAGTAATAGTAAATAGAAACAATGTGATATGACTCAAATGTTGGATTTAGTAAAGATTTTAAAGCAACTAAAGACCAATAGATCTACTATTTACTGAGCCTATTATGTGTCAGGAACAATGCTAAGCCCTTTACACATAGTATCTCTTATTCTCAAGAGAACTTTGTTCTCATCTGCAATTTACAGATGAGAAAACCAAGGCTCAGTGAGATGTGGTACCTGATGCAAGTTAATACATCTATTAAGTGTGAAAGCCAGGATACAGGATCTGCATCTAGATCTGATAGTCAAGCCTATGCTCCAGACAAGCCAGCCCATTCTCACAACTTCCACACTTTCCATTGTTGTTCACGCACATCTTACAAATCAATAATTTCCAAAGTTAATGCATGGATAAATATTCTTGGCAGAAAGTTTTTTTTTTTTTTTAACAACAGAAGGCTCAAAAAAATAAAAACCAATAGATCTTTTAATTCTTTTAATAGAATTAAAAGAAAATATAGTCTGATTGAGTCAATAGATAAGGATTCATAGCAGAGAAATAAAAACCATAAAAAGGACTAAGTGGAAATCCTAAAATAGAAAAGCACTGTAACTGAAGTGAAAAATTCATTGGATAGGCTTCACAGCAGATAGGAGATGGTAAAGGAAAGACAAAGGAACAGAACTTCAGGGACACATGGATAATATCAGCTGGTCTAATATATGTGTTATAGGAGTCTTAGAAAGAGTAGAAAGTAAGAATGAGGCAGGAAAAATATATAATTAAATAATGCCAAATTTCCTCAAGTTTGATGGAAAACATTGACTTACAAATCCAAGAAAATTGGACTCAATGAAAGATAAATACCAAGAAAACTGCACCTAGGCACATCATAGTGGACTACTGAAAACTAAGCATAAAAATAAAATCTTGAAAGCAGCCAGAGGGGAAAAAGGACATATAACATACCAGTGAACAACAATAAGAAAGTTTGCCTAGTTTTTATCAGAAACAGTGGATGTCAGAAGAGAGTAGAAATGTCCTGAAAGTGCTGACAGGAAAAAAAAATCTTCGGAATTCTATATCCAGAGAAAATATCTCTTAAAAACGGAGTGAAATAAAGACATTTTCAGATAATGGAAGCTGAGGGAATTGGATCTTGCAGGCCTGCAAAACAAAAGAATTCTAAAGACATTCTTGAGACTGATGAGGGAATGACACCAGATGAAAACCCAAATCTACACAAAGGAGAAAAAAGTTTGCCAGAAGTGGCAACATGTGGATGGTATAAAAGATTATTTTTATCACTTCATAATTTCCTTAAAAGGCACCTGACTGTTTAAAACAAAAATGATAACATTATAAGGTGGATTTTATAATATATGTAGAAGTAAATATATGACCAAAAAAAGCACAAAAGTTGGGGGTGTTGGATAAATGGAATTATAATATTGTAAGGCTGTTAGATTTGTGGAGTATACGTATGAAATGTGAAGAGGGGTGTGTCAAGTATCAAGTAACAAGTGAGAAGTGTGAAGAAGAAAGTGTTGTCAAGTGTAATGTGTGAAATTGTACAATTTTGACTCTAACCAGACTCTAATAAATTAAGAATGCATTGTTAGCCCTGAAAGAACACTAAAAATTCTAAAGAAGAGCTAAGAAACCAATAGAAGTAATAGAAATAAAATATCAATGAAATGAACAACAGAATGACAAAACAGAAGAGACAAATGGAAAACAAATAGCAAGGTGGTAGACTTAAACACACTATAGCAATAATTATATTAATTGTAAATGTAATATAAATTATATTAAATGTAAAATGTTCCCACTGAAGGTCAGAGATTGTCAGATTAGATAAGAATGGAAGACACAAGTATATGTATCTATTAAAGATTCACTTTAAATTTAAAAATATGCATAAATTGAACATAAAAAGACAGAAAGTAATATACCAACCAAATGGCACAAGAAAGCTGGTGTATGTTAATTTTAGAAAGAGTAGACTTTAAGACAAAGCATTTTACAAGAGATAAAAGGGACATTTATAAGTCAAAAGAGGACCAATTCATTAGGAAGACATAATCATAAATGTATATGTATCTAATTACAAAGCTTCAAAATTCATGAAGAAAAAATTGACAGAACATATGGAAAAGAATAATGGAAGTGTTGAACACCACTTTCTCAGTGATTAATAAACAAGTAGACAAAAATTAGTTTAAATATAGAAGATCTGAGCACATTCTCAACCAACTTGAGCTAATTGACATTTACAAAGCACTGTACACGATAAACGTGGAATAAACATTCTTTTCAACTGCATATGGAAAGTTCATCAAAGTAGACATATGTTAGATCATAAAAGAAATCTCAATATGTTTCCAAAGATTTGTAAATTACAGATCGTATTCTATGACCACAATAGAGTTATATCAGAAATCAATAACTAAATTATTTGGAAAATGTCAAAACATTTGGACATTAAATAACACATGTCTAAATAACCCATGTCTCAAAGATGAAATCACAAGAATATAATAAAATATTTTGAGTTGAATGATAGTAAAAATACAACATATCAAAATTTGTGGGATACAGGAAAGGTAATGCTTAGAGGGAAATTTATAGCTTTAAAAGTCTATAATAGAAGAGAAGGAAGGTTTAAAAAATTTGACATGTTTGTACTTTAAGAAGTAAAGAAAAAGAGTAAATTAAACCTAAAATAAGTAGAAGGAAAAATAATAAGTAGAAAGAAAAAATAATAGGAAAAAATAATAAAGTCAGCACAAAAGTCTATGATTTAGAAACAGAAAAATAAACAAAGCTCAAAATTTGTTCTTTGAAAGAGTAATAAAATCAATAAGACCCAACAGGACAAACCAAGAAATGAATAAATTACCAATATTACAAATAAAAGAAGAAAAACTATTACATATCTTACCGATTTTAATAGGAAAATAAAAGAGTATTAGGAACAAATTGTGCCAACAAATATGGCAATTAGATGAAATGGGTAAGTTTTTGAAAAATACAACTTTCCAAAAGTGACTCAAGAAGAAGTGGACAATTGGAATAGCCATATAACTGTTAAATACACTGAATTTGTAATAACAATAAAAAACTTTTCACAAAGAAAACTCAAGGCCCAGTTAGCTTCACTGGTAAATTCTATCATGCACAAAGTAAGAAATAATACCAATCATATATGAACTCTCCTTCAGAAAATAGAGAGAGGAATGCTTCCCAAGTCATTTCATGTGATCACTATAATCCTGATACCAAAATCTGACAAAGATTTATAAGAGAAGAGATCAGAGACACTTACGGACTGAATGTGTCCTCCTCCATCCCCTGCTCAGATTCGTATATTGAAACCTTACATTCCTGATGTGATGGTACTGGGAGGTGGGGCCTTTGGGAGGTAATTAGGAATAGATGAGGTCAGGAAAGGGGTCAGAGTTTGCTTAATGTCTGCTTTCCACCGTGTGAGGATACAATGAGAAGTTGGCTGTCTACAACTTGGAAGAGGGCTCTTGCCAGAGCTCAATCATCTGGTATCTTGATGTTGAACTTCCAGCCTCCAGAACTGTGAGAAATAAATTTCTGTTGTATAGAAGCCACTAGTCTATGGTCTGTTATAGCAGCCTGAATTGAATAAGAGAGAGGCAAGTATCCCTCACGAACACAGATTCAAAAATCCTCAACAAAATACAGGCAAATTAACTCACTAATATATACAAAAGATTTACAGCTACATTATGGCCAAGTAGAGTTTGTTTATGGAATGCAAGCTTATTTTAATGTTTGAAAATCACACAACATAATTAACTACATTAACTGAACAAGGATGAAACATTATACAATCAACTCAGCACATACAGGAAAAGATTTTGGTAAAATTCAACACACATTCAAGATAAAACCATTCAGCATAGTAGGAAGAGAAGGAAACTTTCTCAACCTGATAAAGGCATCTACAAAAAAATCCAAGTTAATATCATTTAATGGTGAAAGACTGATGTTTTCCCTCTTAGATCAGGAATAAGGTAAAGATGCCACTGTCATCACTTGTATTCATTATCCTACTGGAATAAATAGTACAATAAGGCAACTTCTAAAAGAAATAAAAGTATAAAATCAGAAAGGAAGAAGAAAAACCTGTTTCTGTTTGCAATTGATAGACTGTCTATATAGAAAATCCTAAGGAATCTTCTAAAAAACTTAAAAATATTAAGTGAAGTTATCAAGGTCACAGAATGCAAGATCTATATGAAGAACTCAATGTATTGATATGTACTAGCAATATACATTTGAAAAATGGAATAAAAAATTCCTTTTACAATACATCAAAAAGATAAAATACTTAGGTTTAACAGAAGATGTGCAAGACAGTTACACTGAAAACCTCAAATATTTGATAAAAGAAGTTAGTGAAGATCTGACTCAATATTGTTAAGAAGTCCATTCTCCCTAAATTTATCTATAGATTCAGTGAAGTACCAGCTGACATCCAGTAACCCTTCTCCCCTTTTAAAAAGGAATTGATAAGCTTATTCTAAAATTTATATGAAAATACAAAGGACCAAGAAGAATGAAAACAATTTTGAGACAGAACAAAGCTGGAGGCAGGACTTACATTATCTTTTTCAGAATTTATAAGAAAGGTGTAGCATTCAAATTAGTGTGGTGTTGGCATAAATGTAGACATATAAATCAGTGACACAGTATAGATAATCCAGAATATACTTTCCATGTATGGTCAACTTTTTTTTTTTATTAAGCAAAGGAGCCAATGCTTTTCAATGGAGGAAAAACAGTCTCTTCAAAAATGTTGCTGGAACAAATAGATATCTATATAAAAATATATATACCTCAACACTAATCTCAAACAGTACACAAAAATTACTTTAAAATATATCACAGACTTAAATATACAAGCTACAACTATGAAACTTCTAGAGAAAGATATAAGAGAAAATTTTTGCTACTTTATGATGAGCAAAGACTCATTAGAGAGAGAGGACACAAAAGAGTCCTCATCATAATAAATGATAAATTAGACTTCATCAACATTATAACTGCCTGCTTTCCAAAAGACACCATGAAGAAAATAAAAAGGCAAATTACAAAATGGAAGAAAATATTCACAATATTTGTATCTAACAAAAGACTTAAAGCCAGAATATATGAAGTATTCTTACAATGCAATAATAACAGACAAATAGTTCAATTTGAAAAGAATTGAATAGAGACTTCATAAAAGAAGATACATAAATGGTCAACAAGCACATGAAAAATGCTCAACATCACTATTCATCAAATCCAATGAGATAGTTGGATTCAACTGGAAATAAAATAAACCAATCATTATGCCAGTATAGAAGTTATTAACATTATACAGTCTAAGCCAAATCCAAATTAAAACCACAATGAGGTACTACTTTGTATCCACTAGAAGGGCAAAAATTAAAAAGACCGATGATACTGATTCTTGACAAGGATATGGAGCAACTGGAACTTTTATAAATTATCAGTGAGAGGTAAATTTTACATCCACTTTGGAAAACAGTTTTACAGTACCTTATACATTAAACAGGTACTTAACATATCTAACAATTCCACTCTTAGGTATTTATCCCAATGGACTGACAACCAATATCCACATTTATGTACAAGGCCTATACACAAATCTTTATAGCAGCTTTAATAATACTAGCCAATTATTGGAAGCCATTGAAATGTACATCATAGATGGATAAACTGTGCTATATTTGCACAATGGAATACTTATTCGTCAATAAAAAGAAGGAACTAATGATACACACACTAATATAGATGAATCTCAAAATCACATTATGTGAAAGAAGGCATGGGCTCACACATGTGACTTAAACCCAAGAGTGACCATCACTGGCCAAGAGCCCTGAACTTGTCCTGTGTCTGACGTGAGTGAGAGTCACCTCAAATCAGTGTGTCAACACTATTCTGGTGAACCAACCTCATGTGATCCTGTGAAAGAAAAACTGCACTGGTCAGTAGGAATGATTTGCCTAGTAGGCCGCTCTCCTAGAACTGGGTTCTGGTCCGGAGAGTCCCATAGTTGCAGATTATGGGGTTCCTCAGGGCATCTAGTGACCCTACATGTAGGCTAGGTAGTTGGAGAATGTCCCAAATGGGAGAAAGAGGGATGTGAGTCCAGGTCCAAGTTTGAGGTTCTCCACTTGCATGGAATTGCTGGTCATGGCCAGTCCCAGGCACCTGAGGAGAACTTAGAAAAATGTAAACATATCCCTCTAAAGTGCAGGCAATCCTGGGGGGTACCTTGGGGGTGTACCCTGGAGGTACCTAGACTGCTTGCTTGAGTTTAAGGGCAATACTGATAAGTGAGATGTTGGAGAAGTTCGGGAGTGGCTATCTTGATTGACCAGGCTTTACAGTGGAAGATACTGCTATCAAACTATCAGTGTCATCAAACTGGTATCAGTTCCAAAGGATTCGGAACTGACAGAGGCTAGTTGCTAGCATTTAATCAACAGAGTAAAAGGTGCACATAAATACCAAAATAAGGAGCAACTGGGAGTCATAATCCTTGACCCACAGGGACCTGTCAGGCAGCTAATAGACCATGTGTTGTCAGAGGAACACTATATGGGCAAAACCCACTAGGGGGTTACTTGGCTTGTATAACCAGAAAAAATTGAGTGTGGGTGAGAAGTCTAACAGTTGTTGTAATGGAAAATCATGATCCTTCACTCAGCTTCCAGATCTAAAGAAATTCTCAGACCCAGAGTCTGTTGTCTGAAGGCGATACTATGTCCCTTTGAGAAACAAACTTGCAGTTTCACCACAAGAGTGCATGACAAATATTTCTTTGCCACAAATATTTCTTTGACAAATGTTTCACCAAGGGACCTGTGGCCAGGCCCACCTCTTTCATTACAAGAAAGTATAGAAATGTATACAAAAAAAGTTATCTGGCAAGTATACACATGGTAGCTGTTGGCTCATAGCCCATCCTTTTAAAGACAATGTTGAAGTATCTCAATTTAATTTACTTCTTTTTTTCTGGTAAAGTCTAAAGTCATTGGAAATTTTTCAAAAGATAAAATAAGAATGATTTTTCTTTAAGTATTTTCAACTTAAAGTCTGTGAGATTGAAAATATTGCAATTAAAATATTAAGTCCTGACTTATAATTTCATATAATCAAAATACATACCATAAATTTTCTATTCTAAGCATCGTAATTGTTTTCTAAATTTGAATGTCTTTTTCTTGCTTAAGGTTTTCCTTTAACAGGTGCTATAGACTAATTGTGTGTATCCCTTCCCAAATTCATATGTTGAAATCCTAACCCAATGTGGTGGTATTAGGAGGTGGGGCCTATAGGAGGTGGTTGGATCATGAGGGCAGAGTCCTACCAGCAGGATTAGTACCCTTATAAAAGAGGCCCGAGAGAGCTCCCTTGTTGCTTCTGCCATGCGAGTTTACAATGAGAAGATAGCCATCAAGAGGGAAATGGAACCTCGTTAGACACTGAATATGCTGCTGTCTTGATCTTGGACTTCCCAGCCTCCAGAACTGTAAAATAAATTTCTGTTCTTTATAAGCCACCCAGTTTACAGTATTTTGTTATCTCAGCCTGAATGGGTTAAGATAGAAATTGGTACTGAGAAGTGCAGGTGCTGCTGTAACAGATACCTAAAAATGTGGATGTGGCTTTGGACCTGGGTAATGAGTAGAGGCTGGACCGAGTTTTGAGGTACATTGTAGAAAAAGCCTCCTTAGTTGTGAACAGAATGTAAAGGGTGATTCTGGTGAGAGCCCAGAAATAAAAGAGGAAGGCTATAGAGAATCTTAGAGAATACCTTGGTAATCTTAACAGATTTTTGATAGGCGTGTGGACAGTGAAGGCCATTGTGATGAGGTCCAGGTGGAAATGAGGGTCATGTTATTGGACAATGGAGGGAAGGCCATCCTTGTTCTCAAGTGGCAAAGATCTTGGCTAGATTATGTTTGTGTTCTCATGTTTTGTAGAAGGTAGAACTTGTGAGCAATGAAATTGAATATTTGGCTGAGGAAATTTCTAGGCCTGGTGTTGAAGACGTGGCTTGGCTTCTCTTGACTGCTTACAGTAAAATTAGAGAAGAGAGAAATGACTTAAAGATGGAATTGTTAATCAGAAAGTATACAGAATTTCTTTGTTTCAATTTTTTCCTTCTGTTTATTTTTTCTTCTTTCCAAATGTTCTAGAATGAGCATGTACTAATTTTATAATCATAAAAGATTAACATTTAAAATTAATTAATTTGAATTTACTCAGGACAAGTCTATCTTGAAATTAATTCAGCATGATGATAGAGTAATGTGAGCACACTTTCTTTTTTTTTTTGCTGCTTAAATTCTTTATTTCATTTTAACAGCCTCTTGCCCAGCAGGAGGAACTTGTAATGAAGGTCCAGTGCCTTTGAGTTTGTTTTCAATTCATTTTTAAAGTCTTCTTTCCCCCTAAGCTCTTCCTTTTTTTTTTTTTTTAAACATCTTTACTGGAGTATAATTGCTATACAATGGTGTGTTAGTTTCTGCTTTATAACAAAGTGGATCAGTTATACATATACATATGTCCCCATATCTCTTCCCTCTTGCGTCTCCCTCCCTCCCATCCTCCCTATCCCAACCCTCTAGGTGGTCACAAAGCACCGAGCTGAACTTCTTGTGCTATGCGGCTGCTTCCCACTAGCTATCTATTTTACGTTTGGTAGTGTAAATATGTCCATGCCACTCTCTTTGTCCCAGCTTACCCTTCCCCCTCCCTGTGTCCTCAAGTCCATTCTCTAGTAGGTCTGTGTCTTTATTCCCATCTTGCCCCTAGGTTCTTCATGACCATTTTTTTTTTTTTTTTTAGATTCCATATATATGTGTTAGCATACAGTATTTGTTTTTCTCTTTCTGACTTACTTCACCCTGTATGACAGACTCTAGGTCCATCCACCTCACTACAAATTACTCAATTTTGTTTCTTTTTATGGCTGAGTAATATTCCATTGTATATATGTGCCACCACATCTCTATCCATTCATCTGTTGATGGACACTTAGGTTGCTTCCATGTCTTGGCTATTGTAAATAGAGCTGCAATGAACATTGTGGTACATGACTCTTTTTGAATTATGGTTTTCTCAGGGTATATGCCCAGTAGTGGGATTGCTGGGTCATATGGTAGTTCTATTTTTAGTTTTTTAAGGAACCTCCATACTGTTCTCCATAGTGGCTGAATCAATTTACATTCCCACCAACAGTGCAAGAGGGTTCCCTATTCTCCACACCCTCTCTAGCATTTATTGTTTGTAGATTTTTTGATGATGGCCATTCTGACCGGTGTGAGATGATATCTCATTGTAGTTTTGATTTGCATTTCTCTAATGATTAGTGATGTTGAGCATCTTTTCATGTGTTTGTTGGCACATGAAACACATGAATATCTTCTTTGGAGAAATGTCTATTTAGGTCTTCCGACCATTTTTGGATTGGGTTGCTTGTTTTTTGATATTGAGCTGCATGAGCTGCTTGTAAATTTTGGAGATTAATCCTTTGTCAGTTGCTTCATTTGCAAGTATTTTCTCCCATTCTGAGGGTTGTCTTTTTGTCTTGTTTATGGTTTCCTTTGCTGTGCAAAAGCTTTTAAGTTTCATTAGGTCCCATTTGGTTATTTTTGTTTTTATTTCCATTTCTCTAGGAGGTGGGTCAAAAAGGATCTTGCTGTGATTTATGTCATAGAGGGTTCTGCCTATGTTTTCCTCTAAGAGTTTGATAGTGTCTGGCCTTACATTTAGGTCTTTAATCCATTTTGAGTTTATTTTTGTGTATGGTGTTAGGGAGTGTTCTAATTTCATTCTTTTACATGTAGCTGTCCAGTTTTCCCAGCACCACTTATTAAAGAGGCTGTCTTTTCTCGACTGTATATTCTTGCCTCCTTTATCAAAGATAAGGTGACCATATGTTTGTGGGTTTATCTTTGGGCTTTCTAAAGGATACAGAATTTAAAGATTCAAAAATTCTCACCCTGTCCATATTGAAAGGAATGAAAAAGTCTGGGAGAGACCCCAAAGGGTTTGTCCAAAAACCATCTGAGGTAATGGGTTTATATCAATTACATTTGATGTAGTTACTTTAAATAATTGCCAATTAGCAATCTCTTATTTTCCGTTGTTTTCCTCAGCAAATGCATCATAGACTCGAGCATGCAACTCTACATTTCCTCATCCACTGACATATGTGGTCAGTTGATTTTTGACAAACATGCAAAAGTAATTCGGTGGCAAAATGTAGTCTTTCACCAGGTGATGCCGGAATAGTTGGCTATGTGCAAAAAAAGGAACTTTGATCCAAACTTCACAGGTACAAAAAAAATCAACTCAAAATAGAGTCCTAATTGTACAACCTAAAACTATACAATTTCAAGAAGAAAACATAGGAGAAAATCTTTGTGACAAAGGTTTCTTAGTAACATTATCCAAAGCACAATCCATAAAAGAAAAATGTTGTTAAGTTAGACTTCATCCAAATCAAGAACTTCTGCTTTTTTAAAAGATACTTTTATCAGAATGAAAAAACAAGCCACAAATTGGGAAAATATTTGCAATTCTCCTGTCTTATAAAGGATTTCTCTCCTAAATACATCAAAAATTTAAATGAGAAAATAATCCAACAAAAAATAAGTAAAAGATTTGAACTGGCATTTTATCAAAGAAGATATATGGATGACAAATAACCAAATAAAAAGATGCTCAACGTCATTAGTCTTTAAGGAAATGCAAAGTAAAACCACAGTGATACATTCCTATACAACTACTGGAATGTCTCAAATTAAAAGGACTGATAATACCAAGTGGTGGTGAGGATGTGGGGCAACTGGAATTCTCATATACTGCTGGTGGAAACGTAGAGTAAACACTACTACAAGTAAACAGCTTGGCAGTTTCTTAAAATATATGGTAGGCATGCATCAACTGTTTGATTCCCAGGCATTCAACCAGAAGAAATTAAAGTATACTCCATGCAAAGACTTATACATGAATGTTTATAGCAGCTTTATATGTAATATCCCCAAACTGGAAATGACCTAAATGTTCATCAGTAGATGAATGGAAAAACAAATTGTGGTGTGTGAATACACTACGATACTACTCAGTAATAAAAAGGAACAAATTATTGATGCATGCCACAACATGGATACATATAAAAATATTTATGCTGAGTAAGAGCTGCCAGACAAAAAGTTTACTTGCTTTATGACTCCATTTATATAAAATTCTAGAAAACTCAAACTAATCTATAGTGTGACCAAGATGGCCTTAATGAACCCCTTCAGCTTGACTAAACTTTTAGACAGATTTCTTCCTGACTATAGGTCCCTGACCTCCCTTTTTCTGGAGCATTTACTTTAGAAAACTTGCAATTTTAAGTTTTTTGCCCCTTTGAGATATAAATTGTCTCCCATCCTCTCCTCAGTTTTACAATCTAGGACTATCTATTAAAGATCTGGGGGCCATCTCTTTGAAATGTAATCATCCAGAAAGACAGGGCTTTTATCTCCCAGTCTTAATAGGAGGGTAGGAGCCTGGATTTGATAAGCAGGAATTAACAAGCACAGGTGGCCTAATCACATTAACCAATCTCCCTCATCTTCATCTAGTACTTTTCCACTAGCTTACCCCAGGGCTTAAAAACTCTCCTGCCTTCCTCAGTGGAGTTGAGTTCCGTCTCTCTTCCTTATTGAAATAGTCTTTATCTCTATTGCAATAGTTTTTTTTTGTTTGTTTGTTTGATCAGCTTTATTGATGTATAAATGAAATATAAAATTGCATACTTTGAACATATAAAACTTGGTGAGTGTGGACATATGCACACACTCTAATACCATCACCACAAACAAGGTAATAAGCATCCATTATCTCCAAAGTTTCCTCACGCGCCCTTTTTAAAATTTCTTGCAACAAGACCTTATGTTAACATAAGCTCTACCCTCTTAACAAATTTTTAAGCTCACAATACGTATTGTTTTTCCTTTTCTTAATAGATATTGTAATTTTTAATGATTTTATGATTTTAAAATATTCCATAGGTTCATGTACATGAATTTATGAAATAATCTCTTTGGTACACTGAGGTTGCTTCTAGTTTGTCTTTTATTTTTAACGGTACAATAAATATTTTTCTGCAAATTTCACAATTTCCATTAAGCTTCTTACTTAAAATACCTTCTTTTTTATTTTTAACATCTTTATTGGAGTAAAATTGCTTTACAATGGTGTATTGAAGAGGCTGTCTTTTCTCGACTGTATATTCTTGCCTCCTTTATCAAAGATAAGGTGACCATATGTGTGTGGGTTTATCGCTGGGCTTTCTATCCTATTGCATTGATCTATATTTCTGCCTTTGTGCCAGTACCATATTTTCTTGATTACTGTAGCTTTGTAGTATAGTCTGAAGTCGGGGAGCCTGAATCCTACAGCTCTGTTTTTCTTTCTCAAGATTGCTTTCGCTATTTAGGGATCTTTTGTGTTTCCATACAAATTGTGAAATTTTTTTGCTCTAGTTCTGTGAAAAATACCATTGGTAGTTTGATAAGGATGGCATTGAATCTGTAGATTGCTTTGGGTAGTATAGTCATTTTCACAATGTTAATTCTTCCAATCTAAGAACATGGTATATCTCTCCATCTGTTGGTATCATCTTTAATTTCCTTCATCAGTGCCTTACAGTTTTCTGCATACAGGTCTTCTGTCTCCTTAGGTACGTTTATTCCTAGGTATTTTATTCTTTTTTGTTGCAATGGTAAATGGGAGTGTTTCCTTAATTTCTCTTTCAGAGTTTTCATCATTAGTGTATAGGAATGCAAGAGATTTCTGTGCATTAATTTTGCATCCTGCTACTTTACCAAATTCATTGATTAGCTGTAGTAGTTTTCTGGTAGCATCTTTAAGATTCTCTATGTATAGTGTCATGTCATCTGCAAACAGTGACAGTTTTACTTCTTTTCCGATTTGGATTCCTTTTATTTCTTTGTCTTCTCTGATTGCTGTGGCTAACGCTTCCAAAACTATGTTGAATAATAGTGGTGAGGGTAGGCAACCTTGTCTTGTTCTTGATCTTAGTGGAAATGGTTTCAATTTATCACAATTGAGAACGATGTTGGCTGTGGGTTTGTCATATATGGCCTTTATTACGTTGAGGTAAGTTCCCTCTATGCCTACTTTCTGGAGGGTTTTTATCATAAATGATGTTGAATTTTGTCAAAAGCTTTTTGTGCATCTATTGAGAGGATCATATGGTTTTCTCCTTCAATTTGTTAATGTGGTTTTTCACATTGATTAATTTGTGTATATTGAAGAATCCTTGCATTCCTGGAATAAACCCCACTTGACCATGGTGTATGATCCTTTAAATGTGCTGTTGGATTCTGTTTGCTAGTATTTTGTTGAGGATTTTTGCATCTATGTTCATCAGTGATATTGGCCTGTAGTTTTCTTTCTTTGTGACATCTTTGTCTGGTTTTGGTATTGGGGTGATGGTGGCCTCATAGAATGTGTTTGGGAGTATTCCTCCCTCTGCTATATTTTGGAAGAGTTTGAGAAGGATAGGTGTTAGTTCTTCTCTAAATGTTTGATAGAATTCGCCTGTGAAGCCATCTGGTCCTGGGCTTTTGTTTGTTGGAAGATTTTTAATCACAGTCTCAATTTCAGGGCTTGTGATTGGTCTGCTTATATTTTCTATTTCTTCCTGGTTCAGTCTCAGAAGATTGTGGTTTTCTAAGAATGCGTCCTTTTCTTCCAGGTTGTCCATTTTATTGGCATATAGTTGCTTTTAGTAATCTCTCATGATCCTTTGTATTTCTGCAGTGTCAGTTGTTACTTCTCCTTTTTCATTTCTAATTCTATTGATTTGAGTCTTGTCCCTTTTTTTCTTGATGAGTCTGGCTAATGGTTTGTCAATTTTGTTTATCTTCTCAAGTAACTAGCTTTTAGTTTTATTGATCTTTGCAACTGTTTCCTTCATTTCTTTTTCACTTATTTCTGATCTGATCTTTATGATTCTTTCCTTCTGCTAACTTTGGGGTTTTTTTTTTGTTCTTCTTTCTCTAATTACCTTAGGTGTAAGGTTAAGTTGTTTATTTGAGATGTTTCTTGTTTCTTGTGGCAGAACTGTATTGCTATAAACTTCCCTCTTAGAACTGCTTTTGCTGCATCCCATAGGTTTTGGGTTATCGTGGTTTCATTGTCATTTGTTTCTAGGTATTTTTTGATTTCCTCTTTGGTTTCTTCAGTGATCTCTTGGTAATTAAGTAGTGTATTGTTTAGCCTCCATGTGTGTGTATTTTTTCCAGATTTTTTCCTGTAACTGATATCTAGTCTCATAGCATTGTGGTCGGAAAAGATAGTTGATACAATTTCAATTTTCTTAAATTTACCAAGGCTTGATTTGTGACCCAAGATATGATCTATTCTGGAGAATGTTCCATGAGCACTTGAGAAGAAAGTGTATTCTGTTGTTTCTGGATGGAATGTCCCATAAATATCAATTAAGTCCATCTTGTTTAATGTGTCATTTAAAGCTTGTGTTTCCTTATTTATTTTCATTTTGGATAACATGTCCATTGGTGAAAGTGGGGTGTTAAAGTCCTCTACTATGATTGTGTTATTGTCGATTTCCCCTTTTATGGCTGTTAGCATTTGCCTTATTTACTGAGGTGCTCCTATGTTGGGTGCATAAATATTTACTATTGCTGTATCTTCGTCTTGGATTCATCCCTTGATCATTATGTAGTGACCTTCTCTGTCTCTTATTATAGTCTTTATTTTAAAGTCTATTTTTTCTGATATGAGAATTGTACTCCAGCTTTCTTTTGATTTCCATTTGCATGGAATATCTTTTTCCATCCCCTCACCTTCAGTCTGTATGTGTCCCTAGGTCTGAAGTGGGTCTCTTGTAGACAGCACATATATGGGTCTTGTTTTTGTATCCATTCAGCCAGTCTATGTCTTTCGGTTGGAGCATTTAGCCATTTACATTTAAGGTAATTATCGATATGTATGTTCCTATTGCCATTTTCCTAATTGTTTTGGGTTTGTTATTGTAGGTCTTTTCCTTCTCTCGTGTTTCCTGTCTAGAGAAGTTCCTTTAGCATTTGTTGCAATGCTGGTTTGGTGGTGCTGAATTCTCTTAGCTTTTGCTTGTCTGTAAAGGTTTTAGTTTCTCCATCATATCTGAATGAGATCCTTGCTGGGTAGAGTAATATTGGTTGTAGGCTTTTCTCTTTCATCACTTTAAATATGTGCTGCCACACCCTTCTGGCTTGCAGACTTTCTGCTGGAAGATGAGCTGTTGACTTTATGGGGATTCCCTTGTATGTTATTTGTTGCTTTTCCCTTGCTGCTTTTAATATTTTTTCTTTGTATTTAATTTTGGATAGTTTGATTAAAATGTGTCTTGGCATGTTTCTCCTTGGATTTATCCTGTATGGGACTCTCTGTGTTTCCTGGACTTGACATTTCCTTTCCCATATTAGGGAAGTTTTCAACTATAATCTCTTCAAATATTTTCTCAGTCCCTTTCTTTTTCTCTTCTTCTTCTGGGACTCCTATAATTCTAATGTTGGTGCGTTTAATGTTATCCCAGAGGTCTCTGAGACTGTCCTCAATTCTTTTCATTCTTTTTTCTTTATTCTGCTCTGTGGTAGTTATTGCCACTATTTTATCTTCCAGGTCACTTATCTATTCCTCTGCCTCAGTTATTCTTCTATTGATTCCTTCTAGAGAGTTTTTAATTGCATTTATTTTGTTGTTCATCATTGTTTGTTTTCTCTTTAGTTCTTCTAGGTCCTTGTTAAATGTTTCTTGTATTTTCTCCATTCTAGTTCCAAGATTTTGGATCATCTTTACTATCATTACTCTGAACTCTTTTTCAGGTAGACTACCTATTTCCTCTTCATTTGTTTGGTCTGGTGGGTTTTCACCTTGCTCTTTCATCGGCTGTGTATCTCTGTCTTCTCATTTTGCTTAACTTACTATGTTTGGGGTCTCCTTTTTGCAGGCTGCAGTTTCGTAGTTCTCATTCTTTTTGGTGTCTGCCCCCAGTGGGTAAGGTTGGTTTAGTGGGTTGTGTAGGCTTCCTGGTGGAGGGGATTGGTGCCTGTGTTCTGGTGGATGATGCTGGATCTCGTCTTTCTGGTGGGCAGGACCACGTCCTATGGTGTGTTTTGGGGTGTCTGTGAACTTATTATGATTTTAGGCAGGATAGGGTTGTGTTCCTGTTTTGCTAGTTTTTTTGGCATTGGGTGTCCAGCATTGGAGCTTGCTGTTCGTTGAGTGGAGCTGGGTCTAGCATTGAGACGGAGATCTCTGGGAGAGCTCTCGATGATTGATATTATGTGGGGCTGGGAGGTCTCTGGTGGACCAATGTCCTGAACTCGGCTCTCCCACCTCAGAGGCTCATGCCTGACACCCAGCCAGAACACCAAGACCCTGTCAGCCACACAACCAGGTACGTGGGGGAATTTCTTGCCTTTTGGGAAGTTTGAGTTCTTCTGCCAGCGTTCAGTAGGTGTTCTGTAGGAGCTGTTCCACACGTAGATGTATTTTTTTTTTTTAATTTTATTTATTTATTTATTTATGGCTGTGTTGGGTCTTCGTTTCTGTGTGAGGGCTTTCTCTAGTTGTGGCAAGTGGGGGCCACTCTTCATCGCGGTGCGCGGGCCTTTCACTATTGGCCTCTCTTGTTACGGAGCAAAGGCTCCAGACGCGCAGGCTCAGCAATTGTGGCTCACGGGCCTAGTCGCTCCGCGGCATGTGGGATCTTCCCAGACCAGGGCTTGAACCCGTGTCCCCCCTGCATTGGCAGGCAGATTCTCAACCACTGCGCCACCAGGGAAGCCCTGTATTTTTGATGTATTTGTGGGGAGGAAGGTGATTTCCATGTCTTACTCCTCCACCATCTTGAAGGTCCTCCCCTGCCTCTATTGCAATAGTTTTGAATAAAGTCTTCCTAGCTTGTTTAACTCTGTCCAGTGCAATTTCCTTTGACGAGTGACAGAAAGCAGATAGTGATGACTTGGGGATTGGGAAAGGTGTGAGAGAGAGGTATTACCAAGGGGCTTGAGAAAACATGGGGGTGATGGATAGTTTTTGCATGTGTTTGTGGGTGGTGATGAATTCATATGTCAGAAATTATTAAACTGTATATTTATTTATATTAATTATACCCAAATAAGGCTGTTATAATTGCATGTATCATCTGGCCCAATTATTTGACCTTTAAGACTCCATTTTATTAGAACAATTGCATATGAATACAGAGACATATGAATAAGGATGTGCATGGTAGCAGAGTTGGAACATAAAAACTGGAAACCATCTTGATTATCAATGAGAGAATTAATAAACAAATTATTGCACATGCATAATACTATGTAGCAATTAAAAGAGTAAGTAGAAAGATCGTCAAGAGTAAACTGAAGATTAGTATATGTGTATTACTATGTGTGATTCCATTTATGTACAGAAATATGTAAGCACATATGAAAAAATTTAACACTAAAGCTCTTAATAGTGGTTGAATCTGGAGAGGGAATTGGAATTGTGAAGGGGTATATGAGGGAGAGGAGTTGAACTTTTTACTTTACCTTCTGTGTTTAAATCAATATAGCTTGCATATCTTTGAGATCTCTATCCTCTGCTTTTTCCTTCATGTCCTAATATTGGCTACCATGCTGAAGTGTACATTAACGACTTGGTCCTTTTCTATTATTTTCCAGTTTTCAAAATAGTGGATTGGTTTCCTAGTACTCTCCAAAGAGGAACAATGAGGGATTTTTGTTAATATTTTGCAGGCATTTAAACATATTACATATGTTTCAATTCACTGCCTTTATTATCTTACTAATGTTCGTATTGTCCTATCTTTGGCCACTATAAGTCTATTCAAGTTGGTTTCTGAGTTATTATGTGCATAATATAATTTGATAGCTCCCTTGCTTTACGGTATGATAAAATGCTTCAAGAACATGTTTTACATTTCCTGCCCCAGACTTGGAATCAGCTCTTTTTTCAAAGAGCCTTGATCCCTGTTAATGGGAAATTGACATGAGGGTTGGTTATTGTTATTGGGATGATATGTTTTTTTCTAGATCCTTTCAGTGGATAGAACTTGGTATGTTCTAAAAGCATGAAGTCCTAATAGGACCTATTCTCTAGCTAACACCTTGTTAGATATCTTGAGTACTTTTAAAAGGATATAGAAAATACTGTCACTGGTCCTCTGTAAGTTTACAGTTTAATTGGAGTTTACTGATTTTGCCTAAGAATTAAAAAAATGTTGAGTAACATGCTTTGAATTAATCCCTAGTCTATCATCCTTTTTTCTATAGGTGAATACTGCTTTTGAGTTCTCTTCATCAGTGCTGGGTTCAGATGATTATACTAATGATGGGGACCTTATTTAGAAAAATAATTAATGAGGAGAAAATGGCAGGCTGGAGTTTTGTTGTCATCAGTAATCTAGATGAAATTGTAACAAATATTTTCTGTTTAGAATTCTATTTCTTTTTCTTCTTTGTACGTATCTGCTTGGGAGTTTGAATTATCCAAGTGGAGAATTTTGGATTATTAATTCTGTTTACCTTTTATTTGAATTACTCTCTATTTGGAATCTCTTCTTTCCAGCAGTTCTAAGGTTTTCACCCCCAGTTATTGAATTAAAAACTTAGAATTCATGGAATCTGAATTACATTTAAACAAAAATAAAAGAAACAAAACAAAACAAAAAAATAAGCTTCTTCCTCAATTTGCTTACAAATCAATCAGCTTGCAAAATCTAAAACTTTCCAGTGCTGTTTACAAACCTGGGTTAAGTCTGGATCTTTTCAGGTTATGGCTTTCAAATTAAGCAAGGTTTCACAAAACATGACATTTTGTTTCCCTGGGTATTTGCATACAAACTTATTTAAACAAATCCAAATCCGGAATAACCATTCAATATTTTGGCTGGTCCCTCCAGAACTGGGTCAGGAGAAATCTTAAAATCAATTCAAATTAGCTTGTTTTGTTAAATTTCACCTGTTTGCAGGTTTCTGCTGGCTTTCATCCCAACCTTTAACTCAGTCCAGGTTTATTTGAAAACCAGATTGCATTGACTTCACAATTGACCCAAGTTTGTTCCAAATGGATCCCACTCAAATAGCAGCCCAGGCTAGTCCAAAACTTATCTCTAGAAATCTCATTTTTTTTCTCTTGGGAGAGAAGAATCCAGCTTAAATTTGAGGAGTAGAACTGATTTCAGAAATTTTAGATTTAATAGCCTGTTTTTGAATTTTTACAGTATTTCCATCCTTAATTTAAAAATATGTTTTTCTAGCAAAAGAGAATCCAACACCGTATACAAGCCGTGACAGAAGTTTTCTCAGTTCTAAGTCTGTCTCTTCATCTTCCCCAGGTCTGGGGCTTAATCATCCCTTTAACTACATCCTCTGACATTCATGATCTGTATCTCTTTTCCACACTCTATATAATTGGAAGAAGTTATTTTTTCTCTTAGTGTTCCAGTTTACCAGTATTTTTAGCTATATCTCTTGAAAATTCACTTCTTCCACGAAGCTATCCAATCAAAATCTATAAAAGGCCAAAAGGAAAATCATAAGCACACAAATATAACAGAGTTTTCTTCAACCATGTGAATCAACCCAGGTCTTGGTGGTAGTTGTTGTCTGAGCAGTAAGGTTGTAAAGCTCACATTATCACATAGCACACACGAATTCAACCCTTAACACCAAGTAGCAGATTTCCTGCCTCTGAAACGATGAGGATAATGATTTCATTTATTTACCTCCCAGGAATTATTATTTGGAATACAATCAGCTGAATTCAGACAATGCACTGATAACTGTTTGCTTTTAAAAACATTCTGTTGTGTATTTTAAAAGCAACTTGTTGAATTTTGTTCATTAATATATGACTTATGTTAACATTTTCTTGCCCAAGAAGATTATACGTGTTGACACCTCTTATGGCTTCTGGGAGTTCACTTCAGTAGTGAGAATAACAACCAACAGTAACATACTGTATTACACAGTTTCTTTAAATTCTTCTCAGGCAACCTCTTTTGAACCACGATGTTTTGTTCCAGAACCCATGCATGAACAATTTTTATATTTTTCCAAAGTAAAAGTTGTTTTCTCCAGGTCTTTCCACTAGGAAGTCATGTTTTCCCTGTGAATGGAACTTAAACTCCAATTGTTCAATTCTAAATTCAAAGCCACAGAATTTGGTCTAAAGTAAACAAAGCACATTCATCTTCTTGTTCCTAATTGCTTGAAATTCTATCCAGGTTTTCTAAAAGTTGATTGAGTCTTACCAATATATTCTATGAACCACACATGGATTTGGAGTTTACAGACAAACCCAAACCTCTAGAAATAAACCCCAAGAAGAAAGTTTCATTTGGTTTCAAGTTTCACTACAAAAATTTAATATAACCTTATTAAAAAAGCACTAAGCAATACCGGATGGAGTGATCTGTTTCCAGCAAAATGTCATGCTTATGTATCATTGCATACTAGTACTAATTTATGTCTTTAAATCTTGAATGAAGTCCACTCAATGTTTTGCAGTAAATGCAACTATGCACATTTTATTTGTAGATAAAATTCAAATATTGACTTTACATCATGAAATTACACAAAACAGTGTACTAAATAAAGAACAACATTATATGGATATGGATCTATTCTAAACCATACTCGAATGACAAGATTAACAAGACAAATGATATGGATGCTAATTAGCTAAATATTAATCTATAAACTGCCAGAAGACCTAGAATCATAGAAGTAAAAGGGATTTAGGGAATTTTTTTTTTTTTTTTTTACCGTGGTATTTCTTCTGCAGGTAGAAATTAGGTATTATCAAATCCAAGTCATTTATGCCATAAAGAGACTTGGCCCTTACAAATCTTCCCTGATCCTTCCCACATACTTTCTCCTCCCATTGGAACAGACACAGATGTCAAACTCAGAGAATGGTAGAGTCAAAAGACAGAAGGATCTACATAGGCCGGAGGAAATTTGCTGCTGATCAGGACACCCACACTGAACTTATATTAGCAAGAAAAATCTACAGGGTTAAGACATGAACCTCTGGGTGGTTTTTTTTGTTGTTGTTGCAGATGTTAGCATTATTCTTACTAATACAGAAGGTATTTTACACTCAGTCTCTATGTGTGTTATTTTATCATACCAAAAATATTATGATATTAAAACGAACTTTAAATTTATAGGGAGAAAATTTAATATAATCAGCAGTGTCTTAGAATTGCATCATCTAAGGTAGTATTTTTAACAACCATGAGAATTATATTACAGCACATAGACCATCTTTATTTAAAAGAAATTTTTATTTATATATATATTTATTTAATATATATTAAATAAATATATATAAATAAATAATATATAATATAAATTATATATAATATATTATAATATATTATATTTAATATTATTATATTATATATAATAATATTAAATAAATATATAAATAAATAATATATAATATAAATAATATATATAAATAAATAATATATAATATAAATAAATAATATATAATAAATAATATATATATTAAATAAATATATTTATTTAATATATATATTTATTTATTTATTTTTGGCTGCATTGGGTCCCACCTGCGGCATGTGGGCTTCTCTCTAGTTGTGGTACGCGGGGGCTTCAGAGCCCGTGGGTGCTGTAGTTGTGGAACACGGGCTCTCTAGTTGTGGCATGCAGGCTTAGTTGCCCTGCAGCATGTGGGATCTTAGTTCCCGGCCAGGGATAGAACCTGTGTCCCCTGCACTGGAAGGGGGACTCTCAATCACTGGACCACAAGGGAAGTCCTGACGTAGGCCATCTTTAGATTTTCTAGTTGGGGCTAAATAATTTAAATAATTTAAGTAATGGTTCCTTTCTAGTAAAGAGACTGACAGAATCACAAAAGAAAACCTGCAACTTTCTGGCTTAGACAAAGAGTGAGAAAAAAACCTATTTTTAATTCCCGCTCTCCACTTCCTCCACTACTGGCTTTGAAACCTTGCCACGTTGTTTCCCTCTTTTTTTGCTGTGTGAGCTAAGTTTGGGACAAGGGATGATGGGCATAAGGGATGAATAAAAGGACTCAGGGAATTTTAGATGAAAAAGCTTGGCTCCCAATTTTTGTTTAATGTGTATAAACTACGCAAAGTATCCTGGATCAAAATGTCCTGAACAGCCAAGAAAGACGATAAGACTATTTTAGGTCTTTTTTATTGGTACCAAGGAAAGAAAAAATATGGGGCAGAAATTAAAAACAAATTTCCATGTATTTGACTGTTCAAGTGTCTCATGTTGATCTAGGAAATAAAAAAATACATTATATGTTTGATTAAAAAGTAAACTCCTATCAACAAAAAGCAGATCACTAAATATTACCATAACCGATAATTTAAAAATTATTATAAACCTCTCAATTAACACTTAAGTGCAGTTAAATGGGGGCAAATGTCATTCAACAAGACATATATATTTGTGAATACTTTTAAGTGTGAAATAACTCTTTATCTACTGAGAGATGTACCTGAAGAAAGTAGAACCATCAAATGGTGGTCACACTATTGGATATTTTTTGAAGCCTATTTTTTTCTCCTTCTTGTACATTCCCTCTTCTCCCTCTTTCTTCTATGACTCTGTTCTTTCCATAGCAAATTCTGGTATAATCCTCATGTGAATGTTTGCCTTGAGTGATGTGAGGTAATCAACCACTTTGGATAGAATCTTCTAGTAGTTGTCCCTCCAGTATGTCTTCTTATAGGTCCTCTTCTTCTCAGCCTCAATGTTCAGGTTAAGTGCACTCTTTGACTTCCCCAGGCAGAGTTAATTATTCCTCCCTCTCTTTCTAAAGCATTTGATTCTTAACTCTGTTATCCACACACTTACACATATGCATTGATATTGACCGGAGGGTTGAGTACAAAAGGGTAATGAGGTGATGACTCAGAGAGGGTACTGAGACGTCGGTGGAGTTAAACTGAGCTGGGGACCAGGAGTGGTATTGCAAGTGAAGAGCCAAAAGACAGAAGAAGAGCCCAATTCCATCTGGAAATGGGAATTCAAAGGGTGCTCAAAACTGGAGGGAGCTGTCATGGTAAGAGGGTCAGGTCAGGAAGTAAAATCATGAAACCCAAAGTGGAAGAATCCCTGAAGTTGCATCAACTGCAAAGAACACATGCGTGGGGCCCAGATATTGCTTTAGCTGGGATTTGCTTCTTTTTTCATCCCCGTGGGGTGTCCTTTGACCATATCTGTCTTCTGTTTTAGCCTGTGAACTTCTGTTGCATCTTCTGTTCACAGTGCTTAATTTACAGATGATCAACTTCGAGGTAAGTCAAAGCTTTTAAGCATGTTGGTGAGTATGGACACTGCTTCAATAATACTTTAGTTAGAACATGGAGCAACTCGGTGTCTACCAATCTTATTTTTAAGCCCAGGAACCTGGTTATGCCTTATAAGTACTGTATCTAATTTATATGTAAAGGCCCCAGTATGTCTTGGTGAAGAATCCAAAGTCAGAGGTAGGTTAAATGCACAGAAGACAGGAATCTTAATTTCATGTCCTCTCTTCTTTTGCAGAACAATGAGTGACATGGATGAGGAGAAAGAATTAATCTTTTTAGCGCACAAGACAGTTTCACTGTATAGCAGTCTCAAGACCATGTTGTTGAGAGTGTGGATGAAACTTAGGGTCACATAATCCTGCTTTCAAATGAATGATACTGGCACCTTGCCTTCGGTAATTTCCTGATGCCCTATTGCATGTGGGCATAGGACTACAATGTTTTAACAATGGCAGTGGGTTTAATTGCATCTTCAGTCAAACCTAAATAAAGCAAATTTTTACCATGTCTGTACCTGTAACTCTAGTCATTTGGTCTTAGGCTTCATGAAAGTTTGTTTAAAAAACTGCACATGCACACGGGCGTGTGCGCACACCCCCCCCCACATTTATTTAGCATCTATGTAAGTACCACACTGTTTTAGATTTTACAGTGATAGAGAAATGGGTTAAAAGAAGTGAAAGACATAGTTTAGGTGTCAAGCAGCATTTTCAAGCTAGTGGTAACAACTTAGTAATGCATAGTGAAATGAATTCAGTTGATTATGATTGGCATTAAAAAAGAAAGAAAGGAAACAGTATAGAATAAAACAGAAGAATAAATAGAGTACCTCCCATGTAATAAGGAGTATTGTTTTCTGGAACATTTTTTTCCATATGTATGCATGTGTGTACTGGGTGATGATGTAAAAGAGATTCCTTACTGTGTATCATAATCAAAAGAATTTAAGAGCTACTGCATAAGGAGTTCTGCTATAGAAACACTGGAATTTACATGATAATCTTTGGGGCACTAGAGACCCTCTCCCCACGCAGATTTTTAGTTGTGAAATTCCTAAGAAAGGTAGTTTTAAATGTCAGACAAATTCAAAAAAAGTCCATGCAATTATTAGTTTTCACAATTCCAATGTAACATATCTCATAGAAATTAAAAAAAGATTAAAAATTTTTGCACTAAAAGCAAAAATAATTTTTCCTCAAAAATGCAAACAAATGAGTTCTGCACATGTGAAAATTCTTGAAGTTAATCTTTAAAACTTAAATTTAATAGAAATTAATATTCCATAAAATTATCTATCTGAACAGATATACTATTCTTTCCTTATTCTTTTGTTGTTGAGCTTGGTTTAAGTAAAGAGAATTTTGGTCTCAATGCATACGTTCTTCAAAAGTTAATGGAAAAAAGAGTTAATAGATATGTAGACATGAGCATGAATAGAAAAATCTCTATAATATAGTAATAGAAATTTTCTTACAAATACATATATGACCATAATGGCCAAAGAATGTATTGAAATAGAAGTGAATTTTATACCTTGAAATCATGGGAGAAACAGCCATTTACTGGTTATGTTTTGTTTATCAAAAACATTTGACAACATTGTAGATCAACTATACTCCAATAAAAATTAAAACAAAACATTTGAATATTTTAAGTTTGATTACACTCAGTTATTTTTTAATGACATTGATGATTCAGCTTAACGGCTTAAGTTTTATTAGTATTGGATTCTTCATCCTGCCAATTTTTTGTGATAGTATTGACTACATTTTATTGTTTCATTTGAATAAAATAGAAATGGAAGACATACAAGAAGAAGGCGCTACAAATAGATTTAAAAGTTTAATTCTTAATTTTTCCCCATCCAGTCAGAGAAGAGCACAGGGTATGTTTACATGTTTTATTTGGGTGGCTCTCTTGGTCTACCATTCTATGTGCGAGGGGGCTAGAATTACAAATGAACCCAGATTATGGAATTTTCCTTCTATATAAGGCTGCCAAATATTTATAAGTTTTACATGATTTTACATTTTAGCTTTTGCCAATGAAGCATATCCACTGAATTTCACCAGAACTTCCAGTAAAAGTATACGGATTATGGTCAGCAGTATTTCGGTAAGACATTTGGGCAAGTTTCTTTGCAGCTCTCTGTTGTGTAGCCTTCAGTAACTTTTAGAGACCACTTGATAGAACAGTCAGGATGAACTAAAATCATCCAACCGGTGCTGCCTATGTTTAACCTCGATGAATCTCGATGGAGCTGCTTTTCAATTTAGTTCAACTGAGATTTAAAAACTCAACTCCTTAACTAATTTGGTGCTGTGTATAAGGTTTTAAGGCCCATGATATCTGGAAAACTTTGGTTTTTAGTCTCTGTATTAAAATTTTACAATGACCAATCTTTAAATATGAACCATTTTAAAAAAGAAAATAATAATCCTATTTAGTGTTTTAGTGTCTCAGTCTTCAAAGGATTCCATGCTGCTTTAATGTCTTTCTCAAAACTCTGATATTCATTACACCCTGAAGGCATGCAACCTGTTTCATACTTGCCTTGACTAAATATTGGGACCTCTGAGGGCATTTTGAGGCATTTAACTATTACTGGTTAGTTGGAAGAAGAAATGTTGATGAGCCTTAAGCATCTTCTGGACAAGAATGCTGCTTTCAGATAGAAAACCTTTCCAAGGCGGTTTGACGGTTTCACATTGAAGCCTGAAGTTGCAATGACTTAGGTTGTTTCTTACATTTGGTTTTAAGTAAACAAAACAACCAGAAACTTTTGACTTGTAATACTCTACGGTGAAGGACACGGTGACAACAGGAGTAGTGGAATAGTCTGTCCCTGTAAACATTTAAGAGTCTTCTATGAATTTTGGTGAGTGATCATTAAACTGTTTTCCAACTTAAAAAAAAAAAAAAGTGTGAGTGTTTTGAGTTTATACAGTACAAATTACTCAGAATGTAGAAAGTCTCTATGATGATAAGGAGATTGTGAGACATTAATTTGTGATTAATAAACGTATGATAATGCTCATTTCTGTTTTTAAATTGAAATAGAGTTGATTTACAATATTGTGTTAGTTTCGGGTATACCGCAAAGTGATTCAGTTTTATATATATGTATATATTCAGATCATTTTACATTATAGGTTGTTACAAGATATTGAATATAGTTCCTTGTGCTATACTGTAAATCCTTGTTGCTTATCTATTTTATGTATAGTAGCTTGTATTTGTTAATCCCATACTCTTAATTTATCCCCTTCTTCTCTTTCTCCAAGTTTGTTTTCTATGTCTCTGAGTCTGTTTCTGTTTTGTATAAGATTCATTTGTATCTCTTTTTAGATTCCACAAATAAGTGATGTCATATGGTATTTGTCTCTCTCTGTTTGGTTTACTTCACTTGTATGATATTCTCCAGGTCCATCCATGTTGCTGCAAATGATAATGGCCATTTCTTGAGCGCTTACATTGCACTAGGAAATACATTTAGTGATATGTACCTACTCTCATTTGATTGTTAATGGAGAATTATTTACATTGTGCATTAACTAAAAAAACATTTTCTCTTATTGGTAGCATCACTCTAGTAACAGTAGCAGTAACCATCATTTTCTAGATGATTACTATGTGCCAGGTAGTTTATGTGAATTAACATATTCAATCATAAAAAACTCTCCAAGGTATAATGTATTATTGTCATTCTCATTTTTACGAGTGAACATACTGAGATGTAGTCTAACCTCCAGGGAGAACTTTTTCTTTCCTCAGTGACTTTTGAACCTATATCAGACTTATGTCTCCTCTTCATCCTCTTCCCTCATCCTTTGAGGATATTCTCAGGACACTGAGGATGCAGAGGAAGGATTTGTTGAACTGAACCAAATTAAAGTTTACTATTTACTGTAGGTCACAGGGAACTCTACTCAATATTCTGCCATAACCTATATGAGAAAAGAGTCTGAAAAAGAATGAATATATGTATATGTATAACTGAATCACTTTGCTGTACACCTGAAATTAACACAACATTGTAAATCAACTATACTCTAATACAATTAAAAAATGAATAAAAATATGGAATTTTTATTAAAAAAAAGTTTACTGTTTCCCATGCTGGCCTAGGGGCCCTTTTTATGCTTTGCTAGTATCCTCTTCATGTCTTTATATTTGCATTTACAATTTGCTATTGTGGCATGTGGACTTCATTTTTAAAAAAATTTACAAATAATATTCCTTTTAAGTAAATAGTCACCTTATTTTCAAAATTGCTACACCAGTCATGATATAGCAGAGTTGAAGCATTTTAGTAAATCCTGACATTGAGCAGGGGAGAGGTTAAGGGACTAAAGCATGAGTGAGCTTCTTAAGGGCAAAACTTGTCAAAAGGAGTAGAATTTTAATATTTCAGCACTGGAGGCCAGTCATGAATATGACATTGAGAACATTAAAGGGAGTTGTTGGGGTACAAGATGGTGTGTTCTGGCAAAGAATAGATGTCTGAGGAGACATTCCGGATTGTGAGTTTCCACACGGGACATTTTCCAAGGAGCCAAAAATATATTGGAATCCATAAGTGTCAGTTGCTTGCATAGGTTTTTAAACCATTTTAAAGTAGGAATATAAAGCCCTTGGCGTAAACAAAAGTTGACTGCTCAGCCAGATCCACATGCCCTTGGATCATCCAAGACACCCACCTGAACTCGTCTTGGTTTGAATCCTGTTCTTAATCACCGCTGAGCTGCAATTCTTAGATGCTGGAAGGCAGATGAGGTAAAAATGTGTGGAGTACGTGTCTTTTCAGCAACATGGCGCTACGCTGAGAATATTTGTGGCTCAAATTAAAGTTCAGGACACTCAGTGCCATTTAATGAATTCTAGGTTAGTAATGATAAATAAACAGTGACTCACTAACACTGTTTACTTTCTATGCTTGAGACTTGACTTTGGAGTGGGCCCTATAAACACACATGCACTACTAACAGGGCTGGCATGAACGTAATAGTCTGTGATACCAAGAACATCTGGTCTGAAACATCAGCTCTGCCTTAAATGAACAGCTCCCTTCACTTCTTATTACAAGAAACCATGGAAAATTATACTTAAGAGCAGCAGCCTCATTTAAAGAGCTTCTAACATATTAACATATTTCCATACAAATAACCCAATGAAAGTTTAGTATTAGTTGTTTTGTTTTGTTTTGTTTGTTTGTTTGTTTTTATATATATATATATGTTAATATAAATGTTTCAGACATTACATGAAATTTCTAATAAATCTTATATGTTCTGGTATAATGTTATAAGTCATAATCCTAGTTATTACCTTAAAATGTATATCTCAGAAATAACTAATTTTCTTGTCAACTGCATTATTATGAACTTTCATCAAATTTTTAACTGTGGTCATTTTTAAGTCTTTTGTCATTTACAGACAGTTCTGTGTGTACTCTGATGCTATTGCAAATATGTTCCTATAAAAGGGTTTCATCTTTAAGAAATTCATGGAAAAGACTCTGACAAGTACAGGTTTCCGGTAACTGACTGTACTGCTGAACTGAATGAATAAGCAGAACTGAATTTTCAGAACTCTAATGAAAAACTGATAAACTCATAAAAGTGCTAACAAAAGATCAAGATGAAAAAAAATTAATTACATGGGACTGAGTGAACTGATGAGGATGAGTATAA
The DNA here is from genome assembly GCF_028021215.1 of Eschrichtius robustus. Lineage (NCBI taxonomy): Eukaryota > Metazoa > Chordata > Mammalia > Artiodactyla > Eschrichtiidae > Eschrichtius > Eschrichtius robustus. Next base: position 18,975,828 of record NC_090840.1, read on the forward strand.
TTTTTGTGACTGAATTAAAAAAAAAAAATCCCCCCAAAAAAAAAAATAAATAAAGAGCTTCTATACTAGGTACAACTTTAAGGTCACTTAATAAATTCTACAACTATATCTCAGACGGGAGATAGTATGTGTTGACTGTCTCCTAATTATTTTCTGCTTGGTGAAGCTTATAAACGGTAGAGAACTTTGCATGATAATTCAATACTTTGATTTTCATCCTTTAGCTCTACCATTGATTCCCATAGTGACCTGTGACTTTTGACTAATAAGTGTTCAAATTGCTACTAGCAAAGTCAAGCAGTTAACTCACTGGGAGATAATTCATGTTTCAAAGCTACAGTAGGGCTTTCATAAAGTACCAATTGGTAACTGTGTGCAGTTAACTCATAAGGGAAGGTTTACTTAGAATAATGACTGTTGATCAGGCCCACCGGGTATCTTAGCTGCTTATTCTTGGAGTCATCATAATATAATTCTGTCCGCTGATGTAATGCTTAATTGCAGTTGTCATAATTGAAAAAAATTCTGTATCAATTCCTCTTGTGTCATGACATTTTTAGGCTTTGATCAATACAAAATACCAAAGAAAAGTGTATATGTTTGATTAATCAGAGAGAAATTGTGGCTCTTAGGAATATCATTCTAGAACAACTGCACTGGTGACAGCTCGACCAATGCAGGCTTTATCCCTAGGAACAACTCCTGTCCTCATTCCCTGTTCCTTTATTCCGTTGGCAAATTGGTCTAGGCAATAAGAAAAGTAATTATCTCTTTACCTCTCTTCTTAAAATCAGACCTGATTGCAAGCCTAAAAGCTTCTATTTCTCCTTTGGACTTGAGCCTTATCAACTTTCTCAGCTTTCCAGAATCAAATGGACTTTCCCAAACTAAAATACCTACAGTACAAATTACACCTCCATTCAGACACAACCTACTAAGTATCCCTCATATTCTGAATCCTTCTACAGTTCTGAGCAACTCAAATCACTAACACTCCAGCCCTGTAATGCTTCAAAATAAGAGAAGAGGGGAAGACAGGGAGATATATCTACTTCTTTCTCTTTTTTTAAATTGAAGTATAGTTAACTTACAATATTACATCTGTTTCAGGTGTACAACAGAGCGATTTGATATTTTTACAGATTATGCTCCATATAAAGTAATTATAAAATAATGGCTATATTCCCTGTGCTCTACATGACATCCTTGTATCTTCTTTATCTAATACCTAGGAGTTTGTATCTCTTAATCCCATACCCCTATCTTGCCCCTCACCCCTTCCCGCACCCCTTCCCTCTCCCCACTGGTAACCATTATTTTGTTCTCTGTATCTGTGAGTCTGTTTCTATTTTATTATATACGTTTGTTGGTTTTATTTTCTAGATTTCAAATATAAGTGAAAACATACAGTATTTGTCTTTATCTGGCCTGTTTCACTAAGCATAATACCCTCCAGGTCCATCCATTTGGTTGCAAATGGCAAAATTTCATTCTTTTTAATGGGTGAGTAATATTCCATATGGCAGTATAGTATTCCATATAGACACTACATATATATATACACACACACACTATATATATCTCACATCTTCTTTATCCACTCATCTGTTGTTGTTTTTTGAATTTTTGAATTTTATTTTATTTATTTTTTTATACAGCAGGTTCTTATTAGTCATCCATTTTGTACACATCAGTGTATACGTGTCAATCCCAATCTCCCAATTCATCCCACCACCACCCCAGCCCCCCGCCACTTTCCCCCCTTGGTGACCATACGTTTGTCCTCTACATCTGTGTCTGTATTTCTGCCCTGCAAACCAGTTCATCCATACCATTTTTCTAGGTTCCACATATATGCATTAATATAGGATATTTGTTTTTCTCTCACTTACTTCACTCTGTATGACAGTCTCTAGATTCATCCACGTCTCTACAAATGACCCAATTTCACTCCTTTTAAGGGCTGAGTAATATTCCATTGTATATATGTACCACAGCTTCCTTATCCATTCGTCTGTTGATGGACACTTAGGTTGCTTCCATGTCCTGGCTACTGTAAATAGAGCTGCAATGAACATTGTGTTACATGACTCTTTTTTTTTTTTTTTAAATTAATTAATTTATTTATTTTTGGCTGTGTTGGGTCTTCGTTTCTGTGCGAGGGGTTCCTCTAGTTGCGGCGAGCGGGGGCCACTCCTCATCGCGGTGCGCGGGCCTTTCACTATCGCGGCCTCTCTTGTTGCGGAGCACAGGCTCCAGATGCGCAGGCTCAGCAGTTGTGGCTCACAGGCCCAGTTGCTCCGTGGCATGTGGGATCTTCCCAGACCAGGGCTCGAACCTGTGTCCGCTGCATTGGCAGGCAGATTCTCAACCACTGCACCATGAGGGAAGCCCGACTTTTTTTGAATTATGGCTTTCTCAGGGTATATGCCCAGGAGTGGGATTGCTGGGTCGTATGGTAGTTCTATTTGTAGTTTTTTAAGGAACCTCCATACTGTTCTCCATAATGGCTGTATCAATTTACATTCCCACCAACAGTGCAAGAGAGTTCCCTTTTCTCCACACCCTCTCCAGCATTTGTTGTTTGTAGGTTTTCTGCCAATGCCCATTCTAACTGGTGTGAGGTGACACCTCACTGTAGTTTTGATTTGCATTTCTCTAATAATTAGTGATGTTGAGCAGCTTTTCATGTGCTTCTTGGCCATCTGTATATCCTCTTTGGAGAAATGTCTATTTAGGTCTTCTGCCCATTTTTTGATTGGGTTGTTTGTTTTTTTAATACTGAGCTGCATGAGCTGTTTATATATTTTGGAGATGAATCCTTTGTCCGTTGATTCGTTGGCAAATATTTTCTCCCATTCTGAGTGTTGTCTTTTCGTCTTGTTTGTAGTTTCCTTTGCTTTGCAAAAGCTTTCAAGTTTCATTAAGTCCCATTTGTTTATTTTTGTTTTTATTTCCATTACTCTAGGAGGTGGATCAAAAAATATCTTGCTGTGATTTATGTCAGAGAGTGTTCTTCCTATGTTTTCCTTTAAGAATTTTATAGTGTCCAGTCTTACATTCAGGTCTCTAATCCATTTGGAGTTTATTTTTGTGTATGGTGTTACGGAGTGTTCTAATTTCATTCTTTTACATGTAGCTGTCCAGTTTTCCCAGCACCACCTATTGAAGAGACTGTCTTTTCTCCATTGTATATCCTTGCCTCCTTTGTCATAGATTAGTAGACCATAGGTGCCTGGGTTTATCTCTGGGCTTTCTATCCTGTTCCACTGATCTATATTTCTGTTTTTGTGTCAGCATTATATTGTCTTGATTACTGTAGCTTTGTAGTATAGTCTGAAGTCAGGGAGTCTGATTCCTCCAGCTCCATTTTTTTCCCTCAAGACTGCTTTGGCTATTCGGGGTCTTTGTGTCTCTATACAAATTTTAAGATTTTTTGTTCTAGTTCTGTAAAAAATGCCGTTGGTAATTTGATAGGGATTGCATTGAATCTGTAGATTGCTTTGGGTAGTATAGTCATTTTCACAATATTGATTCTTCCAATCCAAGAACATGGTATATCTCTCCATCTGTTGGTATCATCTTTAATTTCTTTCATCAGTGTCTTATAGTTTTCTGCATACAGGTCTTTTGTCTCCCTAGGTAGGTTTATTCCTAGGTATTTTATTCTTCTTGTTGCAATGGTAAATGGGAGTGTTTCCCTAATTTCTCTTTCAGATTTTTCATCATTAGTATATAGGAATGCAAGAGATTTCTGTGCATTAATTTTGTGTCCTGCAACTTTACCAAATTCATTGATTAGCTCTAGTAGTTTTCTGGTGGCATCTTTAAGATTCTCTATGTATAGTATCATGTCATCTGCAAACAGTGACATTTTCAGTTCTTCTTTTCCAATTTGTATTCCTTTTATTTCTTTTTCTTCTCCGATTGCCATGGCTAGGACTTTCAAAACTATGTTGAATAATAGTGGTGAGAGTGGACATCCTTGTCTTGTTCCTGATCTTAGAGGAAATGCTTTCAGTTTTTCCCCATTGAGAATGATGTTTGCTGTGGGTTTGTCATATATGGCCTTTATTATGTTGAGGTAGGTTCCCTCTATGCCCACTTTCTAGAGAGTTTTCATCATAAATAGGTGTTGAATTTTGTCAAAAGCTTTTTCTGCATCTATTGAGGTGATCATATGGTTTTACTGCTTCAGTTTGTTAATATGGTGTATCACATTGACTGATTTGCGTATATTGAAGAATCCTTGCATCCCTGGGATACATCCCACTTGATCATGGTGTACAATCCTTTTAATGTGATTTGGATTCTGTTTGCTAGTATTTTGTTGAGGAATTTTGCATCTATATTCATCAGTGATATTGGTCTGTAATTTTCTTTTTTTATAGTACCTTTGTCTGGTTTTGGTATCAGGGTGATGGTGGCCTCATAGAATGAGTTTGGGAGCGTTCCTTCCTCTGCAATTTTTGGGAAGAGTTTGACAAGGATGGCTGTTAGCTCTTCTCTAAATGTTTGATAGAATTCACCTGTGAAGCCATCTGGTCCTGGACTTTTGTTTGTTGGAAGATTTTTAATCACAGTTTCAATTTCATTACTTGTGATTTGTCTGTTCATATTTTCTATTTCTTCCTGGTTCAGTCTTGGAAGGTTATATCTTCTAAGAATTTGTCCATTTCTTCCAGGTTGTCCATTTTATTGGCATAGAGTTGTTTGTAGTAGTCTCTTAGGAGGCTTTGTATTTCTGCGGTGTCTGTTGTAACTTCTCCTTTTTCATTTCTAATTTTATTGATTTGAGTCCTCTCCCTCTTTTTCTTGATGAGTCTGGCTAATGGTTTATCAATTTTGTTTATCTTCTCGAAGAACCAGCTTTTAGTTTTATTGATCTTTGCTATTGTTTTCTTTGTTTCTATTTCATTTATTTCTGCTCTGATCTTTATGATTCCTTTCCTTCTGCTAACTTTGGGTTTTATTTGTTCTTCTTTCTCTGGTTCCTTCAGGTGTAACGTTAGATTATTTATTTGAGATTTTTCTTGTTTCTTGTGGTAGGATTTTATTGCTATAAACTTCCCGCTTAGAACTGCCTTTGCTGAATCCCATAGGTTTTGGATCATCGTGTTTTCATTATCATTTGTCCCTAGGTATTTTTTGATTTCCTCTTTGATTTCTTCAGTAATCTCTTTGTTATTTAGTAACGTATTGTTTAGTCTCCATGTGTTTGTGTTTTTTACGTTTTTTTCCCTGTAGCTGATTTCTAATCTCATAGTGTTGTGGTCAGAAAAGATGCTTGGTATGATTTCAATTTTCTTAAATTTACTGAAGCTTGATATGTGGCCCAAGATGTGATCTATCCTGGAGAATGTTCTGTGCACACTTGAGAAGAAAGTGCAATCTGCTGTTTTTGGATGGAGTCTCCTATAAATATCAATTAAATCTATCTGGTCTATTGTGTCATTTAAAGCTTGCATTTCCTTATTAATTTTCTGTTTGGATGATCTGTCCATTGGTGTAAGTGAGGTGTTAAAGTCCCCCACTATTATTGTGTTACTGTCGATTTCCTCCTTTATAGCTGTTAGCAGTTGCCTTATGTATTGAGGTGCTTCTATGTTGGGTGCATATATATTTATAATTGTTATATCTTCTTTTGGATTGATCCCTTGATCATTATGTAGTGTTCTTCCTTGTCTCTTGTAACATTCTTTATTTTAAAGTCTATTTTATCTGATATGAGTATTGTTACTCTAGCTTTCTTTTGATTTCCATTTGTACGGAATATCTTTCTCCATCCCCTCACTTTCAGTCTGAATGTGTCCCTAGGTCTGAAGTGGGTCTCTTGTAGACAGCATATATATGGGTCTTGTTTTTGTATCCATTCAGCGAGCCTGTGTCTTTTGTTTGGAACATTGAATCCATTCACGTTTAAGGTAATTATGGATATGTATGTTCCTATTACCATTTTCTTAATTGTTTGGCGTTTGTTTTTGTAGGTCCTTTTCTTCTCTTGTGTTTCCCACTTAGAGAAGTTCCTTTAGCATTTGTTGTAGAGCTGGTTTGGTGGTGCTGAATTCTCTCAGCTTTTGCTTGTCTGTAAAGCTTTTGATTTCTTCATCGAATCTGAATGAGATCCTTGCCGGGTAGAGTAATCTTGGTTGTAGGTTCTTCCCTTTTATCACTTTAAGTATATCACACCACTCCCTTCTGGCCTGTAGAGTTTCTGCTGAGAAATCAGCTGTTAACCTTGTGGGAGTTCCCTTGTATGTTATTTGTCTTTTTTCCCTTGCTGCTTTCAATAATTTTTCTCTGTGTTTAATTTTTACCAGTTTGATTACTATGTGTCTTGGTGTGTTTCTCCTTGGGTTTATCCTGTATGGGACTCTCCGCACTTCCTGGACTTGGGTGGCTATTTCCTTTCCCATGTTAGGGAAGTTTTCAACTATAATCTCCTCAAATATTTTCTCAGGTCCTTTCTCTCTCTCTTCTACTTCTGGGACCCCTATAATGCGAATGTTGTTGCATTTAATGTTGTCCCAGAGGTCTCTTAGGCTGTCTTCATTTCTTTTCATTCTTATTTCTTTATTCTGTTCCACAGCAGTGAATTCCACCATTCTGTCTTCCAGGTCACTTATCCGTTCTTCTGCCTCAGTTATTCTGCTATTGATTCCTTCTAGTGTATTTTTAATTTCAGTTACTGTGTTGTCCATCTCTGTTTGTTTGTTCTTTAATTCTTCTAGATCTTTGTTAAACATTTCTTGCATCTTCTTGATCTTTGCCTCCATTCTTTTTCCAAGGTCCTGGATCATCCTCACTATCATTATTCTGAATTCTTTTTTGGAAAGTTGCCTATCTCCACTTTATTTAGTTGTTTTCCTGGGGTTTTATCTTGTTCCTTCATCCGGTACATAGCCCCCTGCCTTTTCATCTTGTCTATCTTTCTGTGAATGTGGTTTTTGTTCCACAGGCTGCAATATTGTAGTTCTTCTTGCTTCTGCTGTCTTCCCTCTGGTGGATGAGGCTATCTAAGAGGCTTGTGCAAGTTTCCTGATGGGAGGGACTGGTGGTGGGTAGAGCTGGCTGTTGCTCTGATAGGCAGAGCTCAGTAAAACTTTAATAATCCGCTTGTCTGCTGATGGGTGGGGCTGGGTTCCCTCCCTGTTGGTTGTTTGGCCTGAGGCGACCCAACACTGGAGCATACCGGGCCCTTTGGTTGGGCTAATGGCAGACTCTGAGAGGGCTCACGCCAAGGAGTACTTCCCAGAACTTCTGCTGCCAGTGTCCTTGTCCTCACGGTGAGACACAGCCACCCCCCGCCTCTGCAGGAGACCCTCCAAGACTAGCAGGTAGGTCTGGCTCAGTCTCCTATGGGGTCACTGCTCCTTCCCCTGGGTCCCGATGCACACACTATTTTGCGTGTGCCCTCCAAGAGTGCAGTCTCTGTTTCCCTCAGTCTTGTCGAAGTCCTGCAATCAAATCCCGCTAGCCTTCAAACTCTGATTCTCTAGGAATTCCTCTTCCCGTTGCTGTACCCCCAGATTGGGAAGCCTGACGTGGGGCTCAGAATCTGCACTCCAGTGGGTGGACTTCTGTGGTATTAGTGTTCTCTAGTTTGTGAGTCACCCATCCAGCAGTTATGGGATTTGATTTTATTGTGATTGTGCCCCACCTACCGTCTCATTGTGGCTTCTCTTTTGTCTTTGGATGTGGGGCATCTTTTTTGGTGAGTTCCAGTATCTTCCTGTTGATGATTGTTCAGCAGTTAGTTGTGATTCTGGTGTTCTCGCAAGAGGGAGTGAGAGCACGTTCTTCTACTCTGCCATCTTGAACTAATCTTTTTTAAATAGCTTTCCTACAGATCACCCATTTAAAGCGTCCAATTCAATGGGATTCATCTGCTGATGGACACTTAGGTTTCTTTCATATCTTGGTTATTGTAAATAATGTTGCTAGGGACATTGGGGTGCATGTATGTTTTTGAATTTTTTCATTTTCTTTGGATATATACCTAAGAGTGGAATTTCTGGATCATATGGTAGTTCTATTTTTAGTTTTTTGAGGAACCTCCATAATGTTTGCCACAGTGGTTGCACCAATTTACATTCCCACCAACAGTGTAGGAGGGTTCTTTTTTCTCCATTTCCTCGTCAACCCTTGTTATTTCTTGTCTTTGTTTCTTTCTATTCTTGGAGGATAGACTTGAAGAAAAAGTGTTCCTTACATCTGAAGAATGTTGGTTTGCATTTTGATGGTGGTTTGTTTTGCCCTCTCCACGGAATATTGTTTAATTCTCTCAGGATGTTTCTTAGTGGAGGTGGGTGAAAGGGTAGAATGTGGCATCATTCTCTTAGTTCTCTGCCCTGTGTTGCTTTCAGGACTCGTTTGTTAGTGATATCTCTAACAAGAGGGCCAACCCGACCCCAAATCCTTGAATCCTTCTAATGTGGCTACAGGTACCCCCAGTAGGATCATGAGAGATATATAGCACAGGTAGTAAGCAAGTGCACCCTTTGTTACTGGCTATAAATTTGGTCCCTAATCCCTATCTGATGCTCTTGCCAGGTAAATTGAGAAGAATCCCTTGTAGAGCTTCAAGAGCAATGTTTGGATCCAGCCTTACCTGCATCAGAGTCATTTGGGGAACTTGTAAATATGAAGATTTCTGGACTTCATCCTAGAGTTACTTAATCTTCAGCCCTGGAGCTTAGGAAATATACATTAAAAAAAGTCTCACAGGCAATTCTGATGTGCAATAAGAATTCTGAACCTTGTATAGGAGCCAAAATTAGAAGCAGATATAATTAGCTAGTTTTGTTTAATGTTCTATCTCCGTTTGGTCCCTTGTCTTTGTCTTCTAAGATTTGGTGCATCTACTAAATTGAAGATATCCCCAGCTTTGTGTATTTGCATCCACATTGCTACCAAGAAAAGAATACAGAGAGATATAAGAGAAAATTGTCAATGAAAGAATATGACACATGGTATAAGATCCACCTGCTTCTTGAATTGGTTATATGCAGTCACCAGTGGGACATTCTGATGTTAATTCTGTTATCAACGTATCCACCAGGACCTCAGTCTGTAGCCAGAAAACTATAAAGCCTGCTGAAAAAACCACGGAGAGGAGAGAGAAAGGAGTCAGAGGAAATCTTGAATTGATTGAGTTCGCCCGCATTTATGACCAGAAATAATTGAAGTACCTTGAACCAGCAATGTTGGATTTTCTTACTATCAGCCGAAATGGAGACTTAGGTACTAAGTTAGATTCAGTTAGAGGCAAATTTCAGAGTCTATGACCATGAAATATTAGGCTGGATATAATTTAAAACAGATACCTATAGTCCTACATTGTGTTTCCCATTGGAAATTCCTTCCCAGAGTTTCTTGGGATAGTTAAATGATCTTTGTTTTGAATCCTGAGAAAACTCAGTAGAGAAATGGGGAAAATGTATCATAATTCACTGCAAGAATTAAAGTTTAACAGTCAACATAACAACATTACTGGTTCAAAGAAATCCACTGATGTTAAGTCAAAAACAAGAGCAGAACATACAGACATGAAGAGCCTAAAGTTAAGGTGGACAAGTGTGGGAACCTGGGCGGGAGCAGGCATGTAGGGAAGAAGCAGCTTAGCGGGGTCAGGAGTGAGTTAGGCTTGCTTCTAGCTGTTATCATGTTATAAGCATATGCTTGTGGCCCTGACTACAGGTAATGGTGAGCCATTCTCGTAAATAAGTAAATATTAATATGTTTTTACACATAGAATATTTTATAATACTCCTATGAGTGGTGTTCTAAGAAATTACAAATTGGGAATCAAAATAAGTCCTCATATTGGTAATTTTGACTCATGATTCTGCGTAGTGCTGCTAACTCTGCTAGGAGATCCAAATGTTATATTACAAAAATACTATTCAATAATGTTTGCTATAGTCTACAGTTCCTTGTAAAATTAATATTTCTTAATTTAAACCATTTTTAATATATCTGCAACAGTAAATAAAGAGCGTGATAATGTTAAAAGTATTTTAAGAGTATTTATGATTTTGAGAATTCTGATTTTTCATTCCTGAATCTGAAACATTAATATCTGTTCAGAATTTGGAAACACTACGGGAGAGTTTCTTTTTCTTTTTTTTTTTAAACATTTAAAAAAATTGAGATAAAATCCAAGGAATTTTCTTTATCATTCAGGATTCCTACAGGTAAAGCCTCATTGAACATGAGTTCACAATCCACAGTTACACAATATAACAATATAACATGTGTCAGAGTCATACTCATTGGATAGATTGAAAAGCAGATTATAGTTGGTCAAAGGGAAAATTATTGGTGGAAAATATATCTGAAGAATTTTGCAAAAGTAACACAAAGATACATGGAGATGAGAAATATTAAAGAGATATGAAATATGGAGTGAAGAAGTTCAACATATAAAAGTCAAATTGAAGTTCCAGAAGGACTAGAGAGGCATGGGGGAGGCAATATTGGAAAAGATAATGCCTCTGAATTTCCAGAAATGACTAAAGATACATTCTCAGATTCAGGAAGCACAGCAAGTCCCAATAAAAGAGAGAACAAGATTTTAAAAACAAAAAGAGAGAAAAGCATGCCCTTCATAAGGGAAATAAAATTAAACTGACAGCAGATATGTCAACAAAAAGAAACAGAAGATGACAGTAGAATAATAGCTTCCAAGTGCTGAGAGAACATTACTGTCAATCATGAATTTAAAAATGAAGGTAAACCAAATTTTCATACTAACAGAAACTGAGAGCGAAGGAATAACAAGATGGAATAAACACTGGTAAACATTATGTAAGGTGGGAGGAGGTGATCAGATATCAAGATTTCTGAAGCTCTTATATACATTAACCATGGAGTTTTTCAATTCAGGCCTGTATACTAAAAATAGTAGAGAGGCCTTCCCTTCCCAGATGAGATGAAGTAAGCCCACTCCCACTTCCCTCTGTTTCTTCTACTGAATGCAGCTATAAAACCTGAACAGGATGCACAGAGCAGCTATTTGAGAACTTTGAAAAGTAAAGAGTAGCAGGCAGATTTGAGAAGAAGGCAAGAATTCGAAGTATCACTGGACTGGTGGTGGATTTACCAATCCCTCTCCTGGCTCCTGTATTCTGCTACCCTGGATTCAACATAGCCCAAATCCCAAAGTGGGCACTACTGGGGAGAAGGGGAAAGGGAAAGACAGAGAGAGAGAGACAGACAGACAGACACAGAGACAAACAGAAGTAGAGAGACAAGGGAACACCCAGTTTCTTGTGTTAGTTCTGGCTGGAGGAGTAGGAAAGACATCTCTTAGCGCTTACAGACAGCGTAGAAATCACCCATTTTGCTTCTCTGTTCTCTCGCACCCCACCCCCCAAGCATTCCTATAATGGTTGTGGCAGCAGAAGCAACAAGAGCCCAGTTAAAATCTAAAGCTCTAGGGGTTTCCCTGGTGGCGCAGTGGTTGAGAATCTGCCTGCCAATGCAGGGCACACGGGTTCGAGCCCTGGTCTGGGAAGATCCCACATGCCGCGGAGCGACTAGGTCCGTGAGCCACAATTACTGAGCCTGCGCGTCTGGAGCCTGTGCTCCGCAACAAGAGAGGCCGCGATAGTGAGAGGCCTGCGCACCGCGATGAGGAGTGGCCCCCGCTCGCCGCAACTAGAGAATGCCCTCGCACAGAAACGAAGACCCAACACAGCCAAAAAAAAAAAAAAAAAAAAATTTAAAGCTCCAAGGAGGGAACTCTTCTGCCCCAATTAGAGACTGGAGAAGTGGTAGTTCCCAGAGGGTGGGGTGAACACTTGTTGATTTTTTCTCTTCCTGTTCTCCCACCATTTGGCCCCAAAGCAGGTACAGTCATGGGAAGTACACAGCAGAGTAGGGTAAATAAAAGCCCAGCTTTCTGGCCAGAGGAAGTTGTAGGAGGCAGTGCACGAGGGAAGAGGAAAGTACTGGGGAGACTGCAGAGAAGAAAGCCATTGAGAAAGGGACCCTTTAAGTTGTTTATGAATTTCTGGGCTCACCCTTGGGTTGTGCAAGCCTGGATATAAAACAGCAGGCACAGACTTTGATAACTGGACCATGGGATAGACCACTACCAAAATCTCAGACTAGTCAATGACAAATGCACCTGCAGGAGAGTTCAGAGTAACACTGCTTTGGAAAGGCTTTGTAAACTGAACTGACACTTCAGCCACTGGATGTCTGAATCCAATTGGTGGACTGAACACAACTGGGCAATTACCTGCCTCAATAAAAATTTCGATATTATCCCATAGGGTTCAAACAAGGCCCAGAGACCCCTAACGCAATATTAAAAATGTCTAGGATGTAAACAAAATTACTTGGCAGAGGAAGGACCAGGAAAATCTTAATCCACAAGGGAAAATATAACCAATGGATGTGTATCTTGAGATAACAAAGATGTTGGAATTATGATAAAGACTTTAAAGCATTATAAGCATATATATTATAAAAATGTTCAAATAAGTAGGGATAAACATCTGTGAAAGGAATGGAAACACAGAAATTCACAGCAAAGTAATGCAAGATATAAAGAACAACCAAAGGGAAATTTTAGGACTAATTGCACCTAAAAAACCCAAGAATAAACAAACAAACAAACCCCCAAAACAAACCCATATATCTATCTTTTTCTTTGGTGGGGGAGAAGAACATTTAGATTTTACTCTCTTAGCAAATTTCAATTATACAGTACAGTATTATCAACTATAGTTACCACGTTTTACATGAGATACTCAGACCTTATTCACCTCATAGCTGAAAGTTTGTACCCTTTTACCAACCTCTCTCTACACCCCAGCCTCTGGAAACCACTTTTCTAATCTCTGTTTCTATGAGTTTCACTTTTTTGTTTTTTTTTTTTTTTTTTTTTTTAGATTTCACATATAAGTGAAACCAGGCAGCATTTGTCTTTCTCTGTCTGGCTTATTTCACTTAGCATAATGCCCTCAAGGGCCATCCATGCTGTCACAAATGGCAGGATTTCCTTCTTTCTCATGGCTGAATAATATTCCTTTGTATGTATACTGCATCTTCTTTATCCATTCATCCATCAAGAGACACTTAGGTCATTTCCATATCTTGTGAATAATGCTGCTGTGAACCCGGGAGTGCAGATATCTCCTTGATATCCTATTTTCGTTTCCTTTCAATATATACCTAGAAGTGGGATTGCTAGATTATATGACAGTTATATTTTTAATTTTTTAAAGGAAGCTCCACACTGTTTCCCATAGTGGCCACACCAATTTACATTTCCACCAGTAGTGCACAAGTGTTCCCGTTTCTCCACATCCTTGCCGATACTTTTTATCTCTTGTCTTTTTGGTGATGGCCATTCTAACAGGTGTGAGGGAATATCAAATTGTGGTTTTGATTTGCATTTCCCCAATGGTTAGTGATGCTGAGTACTTTTCATGTACCTAATGGCCATTTGAATGTCTTGTTTAGAAAAATGTCTATTCAATTCCTCTGCCCTTTTAAAATGGGATTGTTTACTTTCTTTTGCTATTGAGTTGTATGTGTTTTTAATATATTCAGTATTAACCCCTACCAGATATATGATTTACAAATATTTTCTCCCCATCCACAGGTTGCCATTTCATTTTGTTGATGGTTTTCTTTTCTGTGCAGAAGATTTTTAGTTTGATATAGTTGAACTTGGTTTTTTGTTTTTTGTTTTGCTTTTGCTACCTTTGCTTTTGGTGTGAAATCCAAAAAAATTATTGACAAGACTGATGTCAAGGAGCTTACTGCATGTGTTTTCTTCAAGGAGTTTTATGGTTTCAGGTCTTACATTCAAGTCTGTAATCCATTCTGAGTTAACTTTTTTGTATGGTATGAGATAGAGATCCAGTTTTATTCTTTTGCATGTGGCTGTCCAGTTTTCCCAACAACTTTTATTGAAAAGACTGTCATATATTCTTGGCTCCTTTATTGTATAAATTCAAAGTTCTATGTCTAGCAAAAATATTCTCCAGGAGCAAAAATAGCTTCAGATGAAGAAAAACTAAGAGAACTTCTTGAAAGCAGATTTGTTTTAAAAGAATTGCTTTAAAAATTTGGTCAGATAGAAGGGAAATGGTACCAGAGGGAAATCTGAAATAGTAAGAATGATGGAAGAGCAGCAGTAAAATATATATCTGGGTAAAAGTTTCATACCATTCTTCACCTATTGAGTTCTTTAAAATAGTTTTGAAAATTAGAAACAAAAATTTTCACACCATTTTAAAACCATTTCTTCCTGGAAGAGGTGGTCGAGATGGCAGAGTAGGAAGACCCTGAACTTGATAGGAGTCCCAAGGACACACCAAAATTAAACTATTTACAGAGAAACTATCTGTGAGAACAACCTGAAGAAGAAAAGATTTTCCACACTAAAGAAATAAAGAAGAAACCACAATGAGATGGGTAGGAGGGGTGGAGACTCAATATAGTCAGAACCCATACCCCCAGGTCAATGACCCAGAAATGGGAGAAATAACACAATTGTAGAGGTCATCCTTGAACAGTGAGGGGTCTGAGCCCCACATTGGGCTCCCCAGCCTGGCGATCCTGCACTGGGAAGATGAACCCCCAGAACATCTGGCTTGGAAAACCAGAGAGGCTTATGTTTGGGAGAGCAAGAGGGCCATAGGAAATAGAGACTCCACTCTTGAGGGGCATGCACAAAATCTCACAAACTCTGAGTCCCAGCATAGAGGGAGTAGTTTGAAAGAAGCCTGGGTAAGACCCACTTGTTGATCTTAGAGAACCTCCTAGAAAGGCAGGAGGCAACTGGGATTCCCCCTGGAGATGGAGACACTGGCCATTTTGGGGAGCTTCTCCTGCCGTGATAACACCAGCACTGGTAAGTGCTATTTTAGAATCCTCTCTCTAGTCTATTACTGCCAGGGACCTGGCCCTGCCCACTAGTGGGCCAGCACCATTCCTAGCCTCCATGGCCCTTGCAGTCAGCCATACAGCAAATCTTAATTAATGGAAAATATATCCCTGGCTACCAATCAGGGCAGACTTTCGCTCTGATCCTATTATTCTCCATTTAATTTTAAAAGAAATTGGTACCATTTCTACTATGTTATAAAAACAGTTTATTATTATTATTATTATTTTTCTTCTCACTTCTCATTTCCTGGGCTCACTCGACTTGTAAGAGTTACAAAAGACAGGGATAAGGTTTGTTTTATTCAGGAATATATGCCTCACCTAATACAGTGTTTTACACATATTACATGTTCAACAAATGTTTGATAAATGAATTGATGGTGCTATCATTGGTGTTGACTCATACCTAACTCTGCATTTTTCTAATCCCTCTGGTTTTCATAAACCCAATACAAGCTTGATAAGTATTGATTTTGATCTATATTTATTTATATTATCCTGGATGTAAACATGAGGTTTCTGCATTAAGACAGACTTACTATTATTACTTACTGCAATAACCCCATTGTTTATCCATGCTTCAGTTGTTCCCCCTTCTGGGGTAAATTGATGAGTGCCAAAGAGACGCTCTGTGTGTGTGCCAAAGGGATTTCATGATCCACAGGAGAGGAATCCCCAAATTATGTGTCTAGGAGCTTATATACACATTGTTCCCTCGCCTCCTGAGAGTGAAGAGAAACCTAATGTCTCTAATGTAGACAAAGTCTCCTTGGGAAGAGAGGGGAAAGTCCCTGGGTTCTTACCCTTTGGAGTACTAATCTGTATCTCCAGGGGGAAGATAAAATAGACCTCTCTGGGTTATAACCCCTGAAATGTTTTCATGATTCCAGGTTTTATCTCTCTTTGAAATGAAAATACATACCTCTGAGGAGATAAATCACTTTCCTGAGTTTCCCCACTGTTTATTCGGTCATCATTTAGCTTCCAAGGTTTGTCCTTTAATGTAGGTTCCAGGACAGTTTGCTTGGAAAACCCTAACCTTGCAGAAATCATGAACATATTCACTTCCTGACAGTAGTGGCCGATATCTACTATCATTTACGCTCTGTACTAAGGTAATTATTAACCCCATAACCAGATCTTGTTAAAGTGCTAGTAAAGGAGTGCATGCATTGCTACATCCCATTTATTTTTTAAATATTTTGATAACTATCTTGCAATGTAACTAGTTGTCTTTGTAACTAAATGTGTTTCATTTTATCCTATTCTGAGAAGAGGTTCATAGACTCCACCAGATTGCCAGAGGTGTCCATGAAACTAAAATGGTTAAGAGTGTCTGGTCTAGGTGTTGCACGTTGTGCCTGTGGATTATACTGATCAATATCTATTTTACACATCCTAGGTGATACCACACACTAACACATACTGAGTTTGCAGTTTCCACAGGTTTACAATATGCATTCAAAATCTTCAAACTTCCCTCTTATATTGTCTTATACTCTTAAGAATCCTTTATCCTGCCTGATGAGAATGAGCATATATGTACTGGCTTCTTGGATCCTTCTTTTTTGAAAGGCAAACTGTATTCTGCTCAAACTAGCTGGAATATCCTCAGCAGCGGGTCAAATGGTATATTCCCTACAGGCACACATATTTGGTTTGGGTCCTCAGGAGGATGTTCTGTGCATGACCCTGATAAAGCCCCATATTAACTCCCAAAGCAAACTGCACAGCACATTGCTTGTTCTTTCCTTGTATTTGCCTTGGCCTCTGAGCACCAAGGCCTCTGAAGCTGCTGTGGATTACTACCATTTGCAATAAGTAATCTCATTCCTCTCTTATTTGCTCCAGAAAATACTTGTCACTAACTTTAGCCTTCTTCAAATCAGAATGTGAAGACACGTAATGGTGACCGTGTTTTACTTTGTTGAGTTGGGGTTCAACAAGAGATATTCTATAGCAACTTGTAATAACTCACCAAAGACATTTTTTAAAAACCAGATGTTAAAAGGTTAACTGTAGTTGGATGGGACAAACTGGAAGGAGACAGAAAGTGGAAGTGGATGGAAGCACAGGAATAAAACCATTGCCCTGGAAACATAGCTGATGCAAACACCGGGAGAAAGTCGGTCAGGTAGGAGCAGTTAGAATATTAGGCTTAAGTCAGATAAGAAGGTTGAGTATTTTGGATTTAATTTGATTAGAAGGGGAGCTGTATTTGAGCCTTTGAATGAAAAGTTTCTGTTCTAGGGTACCACATTACAGTTAGATCAACTACACTTTGAACGCTTGCCATGGTGTGAAACTGTCCCCTCAAAATTCATATGTTGAAGTCCTAACCCCCAAAGATGATAGTATTAGAAAGCACCTTTGGGAGGTGCTTGAGTCATGAGACAGAGGCTTCATGAATGGAATTAGTGCCTTTATGAAAGAGGCTCCAGAGAAACTCCTTGCCTTTCCACTATGTGAGGACACAGCAAGAAGGTGCCGTGGATCACGAAGAGGGCTGTCACCAGAACGTGACCATGCTGGTGTCTTGATCTTGGCCTTCCCAGATTCCAGAACCGTGAGCAATAATTTGTGTTGTTTATAAGCAACCCAGTCTGTGGTAGTTGGTCTATCTTTACCAATGTCCAATGGCAAGAACGTTTTAAAGAAATCCTGTGGTTACTGAAATTCTAGCTACCTTCTAAATCTCCAGAGGCAAGAGCACCTAAAGATCAGTTCAATATTTGTCAATGCTTCAGTTGCATGACTTTTAATTGTCCCTAAGGAATAGTCACCTAGGAAGAAAAATGAAAAGATTATCACCATCTTTGAATAGATGTTCCCCCAAACAGTGGTGAAATACAAAGAAGCTGATCCCTAGTAGTTCTGTGACCATCACAGAAGAACCAGAACACCTCCTAAATGAGTAGGGAGAAAGGATGTCTATGTTTTATGTGATATATGTTAAGAAAATCAGAAACAGGTGAAAATCTAATAGATAAATTGCTAATTATGGTGATTTTTTTCTTATATAAACAAGAATGAAAAATTCACTCTTCAAAAGAGTTTATATGGTATGTTAGTTTTCTAGGGCTGCCGTAACAATGTACCACAGACTGGGTGGGTTAAACAATAGAAATTTATTTCTTCACAGTTCTGGAGGCTAGAAATCCAAGATCAAGTTGTTGCCAAGATCAAGGTGTTGGCAGGGTTCTATGCAGCTGTTACAAGGAATGAGGAATATCTTTGGGATGTACAGTCAAGTGAAAGAAAGCAATGTGGAGAAAAGTGTATATTTTATCATTTATCAGAGAAAAGTGGGGTGTACTGGTATACAATGGAACGGTAAACTGTAAAATGAAAAAGAGTCACTTAAAAAGGGAGGGAAGACATAGGGTAAAGGGAATTTGGACAGGAGCTGGACTTTTTGAATATGTCTTGTAAACTTAATTTTTGAACTGTGTAAATATTTTATGTAATTATGTAATTATAAAGCAAAAGAAAAATACAAAAAGCAATCCCTAAATATCCTCTGTATTCGTTTGGGGACATAGCTTCACAGAGCTGAACTAGTCCAAGTGGCTTTAATACACTGTAATTTGACTGTTCATCCCTGGTGCACAAAAAGGAATTTTAAACCATTTTCAGTACCAGGATCCAAAAAAGGTCCAACACATTGCCTGTCTGACATGCCTTTTAAGTCTTTTATAATCTATATTTTCTCCTCCATTTCTTTTTCTCCTTTATTTAAAAATTTTTGTTCTTGTTGATGAAAACTGTTTATCCTATAGTTTTCCTCAGAGTCTGTGTTTTGCTGTTGCATCCCCATAATGTAAAAATAAAGATTTATGACATATATGAGCCCATTAGGAAAGCAAACACAGATTGGTTATTTGATGAAATTAAGAAATTATTGTTTATTTCTTAGGGTGATAGTGTAGTGTGGTCTTGTTAAGAAGAAATACATGTGGAAGTATATAAGAATCAAATGCAAATGATGTGATGTCTGAAATTTGCTTTAAAATTATATGGAGGGTCAATTGATCTGTGGATTGGCTGGGGAGCTCAGTCAAGTATAAGTATAAATCAAACTATATGAGTTTGACTAATCCTGAATGTGTTCAAAATTCTTTATAATAAAAAAATTATAATAAGAGTGCTATCTCTAGAGTCCATTCACCTGGGTTTGAATTCTGACCCCACCACATAGTAAATAAGTGGTTGTAGGTAAATCATTTTACCTTTCTGTTTCATAATCTGAAAATTGAGGCTGATAGTATTATTACCTCATAGGATTCTTGAGCCACCTAAATGAGATAAAACATGTGAAGTGATTAGGGCACATTCTGGCACATAATAAGTGTACAAAAATTTTAGTAATCATCATTAACTATTATTATTTTCTCTAAGCTTTAATAAATGAAAACTGGGAGACAGAGGGAGCCTGAGGTATAACTCAGAGGAAAGCAGAGGCACTGGATGGGCAGAGCCATTGCAACATACACTGAGCTCCTAAATTCATTCATTCCTGAAGCTAGCATACCCCTAGACTTCCCACTTACTGGGGCAATAATTTATTAAGTCCATTTGAGTTGGGTTTCTGACACTAGCAAGTGAAGTTGTTCTAGTCATTTCCACACAATCTAACATATCTTAAATGGCGTTCCACCCTTTACCTAAAGTACGACTCCACTTATAATACTTGTCACTCAAAATATGAACAGACTTCCTACTTTTTTAATAAATAAAAGCCAACCACTCAGCCTGGTGTTTAACATCCTTTTTGACTTTGTCCAAATTTACTTTTCCAGCTTTATGTTTTACTCTGCCTAGTTCCCTGACAAGGGGTTGACCCCGTGCCCCCTGCAGTGGAAGCACGGAGTCTTAACCACTGGACCACCAGGTGCAGTGACCAAGTTCTTAAATATGCTGTTTCTGTACCTCTAGGCTTGGCTGCCTCTCACCTGGAATATAACACCTTGCCTGTCCATTTAATAAGTGACTTCTCATCTTTCAAGGTCTTTTGCAAATGTCACTCTTCTCTGAAAATTTGCTTTATTAGGTGCTGGAAGGGCTGTCCTACATTTTATAGCCCTTTGCTTTACTCCTTCTACAGCATGCGTCATTGATATTTTGGTAATAATATTATAGTTAGTTTAAAAATTGGGATGTTTAAAAGATTCATATGATATCATGGATCCCCTTATACTTCGAATAAAATCCTATCACTTTTGTGTATAAAGGCTCACATGATCTGGCTCCTTCCAGCTTCTCTGATGGCCTATGAGATGATTGTCTCCCCTCAATATACCCCAGCCTAATAGACCTTATTTATATTCTTCAGAAAACCCAGCTTTTCTTGCCATTGATTAGCCATCCCCATTTGTCTGTAAGACTACTTCCAGATCTTCCTATGGCTGGTCTCTGCTCATCATTTATGGTTTATCGAAGGTCCTTTCTCAAAGAGGCCTCTCCTCTTCACCCTACCTAAATTAGCCCAACCCCTACCCTGGAATCCCTATCATATTATACTATGTTATTTTCTCTGTAGAACTTTCAAGTGTCTTGAATTACCATGTTTATTTGTTTAATCCTTGGGTGTCTTTTCTGCCCCCTTCTCCTCCCAACTCCACTACATTAAAAGTTCTATGACAGTACGGATCATTTTGGTCTTAATACTGTATTTCCATCACCTAGAACAGAGGCTAGCACACAATTGGTGTTTCATAAATATTTGCTGAATGAACATTTTAAAACCCCTTTACTAGATTATCTGTACTACAAAGGCACAGCCTGTTTTCCTATTTTACATAAATTATCATAATCCTTTTTATAGGTTATGCACACTGTGACTATCTGATGAGTGGACAAATTTTCCTTATGATGTTGAACCATATGAAATTGTCATTTTTGTATATCAAAAATAGTTGAATATCAGCAATTTCCTATGGTTGAATCTTAAGCTGTTTTTCGAAGAATTAACCTTACCTAAAGAGAGTTCTGGCCTTTGCATTTGGCTCCTGGGAGGTGATGTCTACATGTCTTGAATGTCTTGCCTGATAGGAGTGTCTTTGTTTGCCTGGGGCTTTGGCCACCTCACAATCTAACAATGTGATTTGTGACGGGGGCTTTGGAACATGCCATATCAGTTCCAAACTCCAGAGGAACGGGGGACTAAAGGTATTAGCCCCAACCTCTAAAAAAGGCTGGCAAAGATCAGACATACAGGCAGTATGTAATCAAGTCTTAATAAAAAGTCTGGATAACAAAGGCTTGGATGGACTTCCTGGATTGGTATTGTTGTATTGTCACATACTGGTACTGAGAGAGTATCAGTCACTTAAGCTCTAGAGACTTTCTCTGTGCATTAACCTGTATAAATACTCATTGGAACTGCTCTCATAAAGTGATTAGACCATCAGAATGTACTTAATGTTTATGATGCAGTACTGAATTGAATGTAATCAAGTGCTAAAATCTATGGTACAGAAAATGCTGTGTTATGACCTGTTATTACAAAGTAAGATCAATATCAAAGAAGATGGGACTTGAAGTGGATCTAGGTATAAAATGTGGCATGAATTCTCATTCTACCTGGTCTTTATCACACGTGGGTAAAATGGCCAAAACTTTTTGAGATAACTGCTCATGGATGGAATCAGATCTCATACCATGCCCTCAACCATAAACCTTCCCAATGATAACCATAATCTTACAAACTGCTCTCATTATCCCTAGTTCCATAAGGAGTTACAGTCATCTCATGATATGTCTTCAATGTGACAGCTAACTTTGCAAGTGACGCTTGGGTGACTTCATATAGAGAGTAGAAGGTGACTTCACACAAGTGTGAAACATTCATCTTTTAATAGATTTGAGCTTAAACATGGATATTCCAAGTTTTTACCTTTTCTAGAATGCATCCAAACTTCCATTCTGCTGTTTGCAGAAAATGAAGATTTTAAAAAATATTTTTATATTTACACTCAACCATTAGTAACCTCTCCTAAAGTCAGATGTTTTTAAAACATCTTAAATGGCAGTCATTTTTCTTTACATGATACAACTCCTATTCTTCTGACATGAAAGTAATGTGAGACAAAATTACTTGTAAATAAAATATTAGAACACCACTTATTGGAAGTAAGTTCCTGGAAATCTCTTCCTTCAAAGCATTCTGGTATGATATACATGGAACCCAAGACTGAGAGATATTAAGTAATAAAAAGACAATCTGTAGTCTTAAGGAACTTACAATTTGAAGCTGGAGAGAGGAGTGATACAAAATATTATATGAATCCTGACAGAGGTTGACTGATACTCAAGAGCTGACTCTGCTATTTCCAAAGAGAACTAAGAAACATCCAACTGGAAAACACAGGAGTGTATTTTCAGTGGCAATTCAGACTCAATATACAGAGTGATGAAAGGGTTGAAATCATTTCAACAGGGTTAGTCCCTGTCTTTGCTTCTTATTCCATCCAATTCAAATGAGAAGCTTGAATTATAAAGAGGATAATTCGCATGGTTGTAAAAATTCCTGGAACACAATCTGAATTTTAAATCATGCCACTAAAGTAGGTTGTATCAGAGCAGAGGGATTCTGGGTCTCTAGAAAAATAAGCAAATTCATTAGCTTTCAAATCAAAGAGTAGAAATCTTCAGTGACATGTAAACATTAAATTTGGTTGTTATGATTTCTATGTTGAGTCCCAAAAAGAGACTTTTAGAAGCATTTCTACTTTGCTTCCTCCAAATATCATAAATCATCTCTTTGATTTCACTGCACATTTTCTTCAGTTAGGCTAGACTGTAAAAAATTTTGTTGTAATCTTTGAAAGTAATCATCAAATGTTTCTAGACCTTAAAAGGAACAAGTATATTATGAGACCAATGGGAGAAAATACTCCAACTTGTGGCTCAATATTAGCACATAAATATTAATGAGTTCCAGTCATCCCCAGGATGTCAAGTATCGAAGAAATATTTGAAAATATTTTCAAAATGCATCTCACTGTGCTGATTCCAGGGTGAAGCTCTTTCAGCTGTTAATGAAAAGCAGGCAAACACATTCTCCTCATGTGACCCATGTCACGGCACAGACTGCTCGTAGAAGACTGCTTTTGGTGTTGCCTTCATGCCCCCAATTTTTGCTTTCTGGAAATTGGTGTTAATACTCAGTGGTAGACCCCCACTGACCTTGTCTGTACTACATGGCTCTGTCCACACAACCAATTAAACTGAAAGTATATATCTGACCAAAGGTGGACCAATTAGCATCTCTATCCAGAATTAAAGAATTAGAAAAGAGTGACTAGGAGACTGAGTGTATTTGGGACTAAGTTTTGTAAATGGTAGAAGTCTTGGGAGAAAGCCAATAAATTTGAAGCAGAGATCATTGAAACTTCCCGTTTCTAAATTATCTCTTCCTTTGATTCCAAGAGATACTCGAGTCTTTCCAATAATTGTCTTTCTCCTGGCTCCTACTCCCCAGAATCCAGCCAGAATCGGTTGCTGTGTCTTACACTAAAAAAGAACCTAAATGTTAAACTGTGATTAAATTTGGACTTAAACATTTCACAAAAAGTAAAAGATTATTTAAATATCCCTCATAATACAGCAGAAGATAGGTCTGCCCAGGCTGGGAATAATGGGTGTGGCAGCAGAAGGAGAGGTGATTTTTCTATTGCCAACCAGTCAGAATAAAAGGTGGATATGGCTGAAATAAAGGAATAATAGGACACTGACAGAATAATGGCCACAAACCTAGGGATGAACAATTTAACAGCAGAAGAAGTCATGAAACATCCAAGTATAACTTTATGTCTTCAGCTTCAAATTATCGTTTAAGATCCAAATTATTATTCATGCTTTTGTTACTGCAAATCCTGTAGAGTGCTTCGAGTTGAATTTTATAGCTGTAAAGGGACCTTAGAGATGATCTGGTTCAACGCTCTCATTATACAGATGAGGGAAGTAAGGCCCAAAGAATTTAAGTGACTTGCTTGTTAAAGATCTACAGTTATCAATCAGTGAAATTAGGGGTGCAGTGCTTTTATTTACTTAGTTGTGTGAATTATATGTTTTCATGCTATCTTAGCTGACTGGTTTTAATTAGGATTCGCTTTGCGATTTGTTTTAAATTCATATTGATTTATTATTTATTTTTGTATTATGAAAAAAAATTTAAAGAGAAATAAACTTTTACAAATATACTGGAGCCTCCTGTATGGGCCTTCCCAGTTCTGTTTACATCTTTCCTTCCCATGATGAATTTTCCTATTTATCATTTCTGATACATATTTTTTGCTACATATGTATAATGTATGCCAATAAAATATATAGTATCATTTTGCATGTTTAAAAATATATATAATCATACCATAACTCAACATTATATTTTTGAGATTTTGCCACACTGATACATGTAGCTGCCATTTATTCAATTTCGTTGTGTTAAAATACTACAATGTTTCTATTCTCCTATTGATGGACATTTAGGTTGTTTCCAGTACTTCATTATTCACACAGTGCTGCAATAAATATTCTTGTACATGCGCACTTATCTACACATATGGAAGTCTCTCTATGGTATGTAGGAAGAGAAGACTGAGTAATGATTTGGAGCACTTCCAACCTAACTAGACTTTGTCCGAAGTTTTATTTGTACCAAATTATGCTTCTTTTCTAATGAACAAATTTTAAAAATTACTTTAAAGAATTTTAATTGAAGTATAGTTGATTTACAATGTTGTGTTAGTTTCAAGTATACAGCAAAGTGGTTCAGTTATACATATATCCATTCTTTTTCAGATTCTTTTGCCATATTGGTTATTATAGAATGTTGAGTAGAATTCCCTATGCTATACAGTAGGTCCTTGTTGATTATATATTTTAAATATAGTAGTGTGTATATGTTAATACCAACCTCCTAATTTATCTCCCCTGCCCCACCTTTCCCCTTTGGTAACCATAAGTTTGTTTTCTATGTCTATGAGTCTGTTTCTGTTTTGTAAATAAGTTTATTTGTATCATATTTTTAGATTCCACATGTAAGTGATATCATAGGATATTTGTCTTTCTCTGCCTGACTTACTTCCTTTAGTATGATAATCTCTAGGTCCATCCATGCTGTTGTAAATGACACTATTTCATTCCTTTTTATGGCTGAGTAATATTCCATTGTATATGTGTACCACATCTTCTTTATCCATTCATCTGTTGATAGACATTTAGGTTGCTCCCATGTCTTGGCTATTGCAAATAGTGCTGCAATGAACATCGGGGTGCATGTATCTTTTTGAATTATGGTTTTCTCCAGATATATGCCCAGGAGTGGGATTGAAGGATCATATGATAGCTCTATTTTTAGTTTTTTAAGGAACCTCCATACTGTTCTCCATAGTGGCTGTACCAATTTACATTCCCACCAATAGTATAGGAGGGTTCCTTTTTCTCCACACCCTCTCCAGCATTTATTATTTGTAGACTTTTTGATGATGGCCATTCTAACTGGTGTGAGGTGATACCTCATTGTAGTTTTGATTTGCATTTCTCTAATAATTAGTGATGTTGAACATCTTTTCATGAGCCTTTTGGCCATCTGTATGTCTTCTTTGGAGAAATGTCTATTTAGATCTTCTGCCCATTTTTTGATTGGGTTGTTTTTTGATATTGAGTTGTATGAGCTGTTTGTATATTTTGGAGATTAATCTCTTGTTGGGTGCATCATTTGCAAATATTTTCTCCCATTCTATAGGTTATTTTTTTGTTTTGCTTATGGTTTCCTTTGCTGGGTAAAAGCTTTTAAGTTTAATTAGGTCCCATTTGTTTATTTATTTTTTTATTTCCATTATTCTAGGAGACAGATTCAAAAAGATATTGCTGCAATTTATGTCAAAGAGTGTTCTGCCTATGTTTTCCTCTAGGAGTTTTATAGTATCCGGTTTTACATTTAGGTCTTTAATCCATTTTGATTTTACTTTTGTGTATGGTGTTAGAGAATATTTTAATTTCATTCTTTTACATGTAGCTGTCTAATTTTCCCAGCACCAGTTATTGAAGAGACTGTCTTTTCTCCATTGTATATTCTTGTCTCTGTTATCATAGATTAATTGACTATAGGTGCATGAGTTTATTTCTGGGCTTTAAATCCTGTTCCATTGATCTGTATTTCTGTTTTTGTGCCAGTACCATACTGTTTTGATTACTGTAGCTTTGTAGTATAGTCTAAAGTCAGGGAAACTTATTCCTCCAGCTCTCGTTTTCTTTCTCAAGATTGCTTTGGCTACTTGGGGTCTTTTGTGTTTCCACACAAATTAAAAAAATTTTTGTTCTAGTCCTGTGAAAAGTGTCATTGGTAATATGATAGGGATGCACTGAATCTGTAGATTGCTTTGGGTAGTATAGTCATTTTGACAATATCAATTATTCCACTTCAAGAACACAGTATATCTTTCCATCTGTTTATGTACTTTTTAAGAGGATGCTTCAAAACATCTGTATTGCAAATCTGTATTGTTAATATCTGGCCTTTAGAAACTTTAATTAGCCAGTCTTTAAAGTAAGTTAGTAATCTGAAAGTATCCTGATAGTACTCTTCTAACTTCAAATTTGTATTTTATTAGAGTTCAAGTCAACCGGTTTGTATTTTCTGAAATGTCCAGGATTTGAGCTCAATGGGCAGGGTATTTGATGCAAGGAAATTGTTGTAATGAACTACAGATAATGAAATAATGAAAGACTTAGGCCACTTGTCTTCAGGACATGTGCCTTTTGTTTACTTCTACTTTGCTATGTGACAGATTTATGAATATACAGATTTATGGCTTTATAGGTCTATCATGAGTTTCATTTAGTAAAGGTGTACCATGGATATCAAACTGTTGATGAAGAGCATATGGATTTAGCAGCTGATAAACAGGCTGGCTCACTTTTGGTTTCCTTTTGTTCTAACTTTGAACTACTGGGGCATAAAATAAAAAAGACTGAATGAGAGAGCTATTTGAACTTTATGGCCATGTGCTCATGAATCAAAGTAATTTGAAAAGATTAATGAGATGGGGCTCATTATGTAAAACAAAATTAGCACAAACTTTGTTATAGTTTTTACTCTAAATGTTTCCCATTGAACCAGTAGAGTCGTCACAATTTCCACATTTTGTTATTTTAACTCCAAGTTGGAATGATCCTTAACACTACAGTTTTTAGGGATTCATAGCTTAAATTTTAATGCATGAATTGAAGTTAAAGTTATGTTCTGCAATAGGATTTCTGTTGATAGGAAATTATCAATCATCTTCCTAAACTATTTAAGACTGGCTATGAGAATTTTACTCATCATGGAAAGTAGCTCTATTTAACAATCTTTTAGATGTGCTACGTTCATTCACAGATGCAACAGCTATTTAAACTCACACACCCTCACACCCACCCACCATATCTTGATTTATCAGATCAAAATACGAAGTGGTAGAAGTACACTTTCCTATTTAAAATTTCAGAATTCTTTCTTTTTGTTCAAGTTTCTTCATAATCATATCCTGCACTTTCATGCTACCATTTTAAAACTTTTATCACAGATTTAAAAAACTGAGCAAACTAAGTTAAACGATCATTTTCATAATAATGTGTTACCTCTGGCTAGGATAGTTGCATTTCAAAAGTAATGCAAATGATGACGCCCATAGTAATCCCAAAGGGTGAGTCAGTGAATGCAGAAGTCAGGCACTTCTGAAGGGATGTGGGGCATGCCATGGCTTTTCAAAGCCTTAGTTCTTCTCTTAGCCCCATGTTATTTCCAGGCTTCCCTTTCCAGTCTCACACTGTGGTGCCTTCCCCTCCTTCTATGTTCACTTTACTGAGGAGTCATCGACATGCAGAGCTTCATCTTTAGATTTTTCTCTCACTTCTTCTATTCCAGTGGGTGGTCCAATACAGTAAGCCCCCTACATTCGAATGAGTTCTGTTCCAAGTGTGCATTCGTAAGTCTAATGTGTTTGTAAGTCCAACAAAGTTAGCCTAGGTACCCAACTAACACAATCGGCTATATAGTACTGTACTGTAATAGGTTTATAATACTTTTCACACAAATAATACATAAAAAACAAACACAGAAAATAAAGAAAACATTTTTAATCTTACAGTACATTACCTTGAAAAGTACAGTAGTACCGTAGTACAACAGCTGGCATCCAGGGGCTGGCATCGAGTGAACAGGCAAGAAGAGTTACTGACTGGAGGAGGGAGAGGAGGTGGGACATGGTAGAGCTGAAGGATCGTCAGCAATAGGAGACGGGGGGCAAGCTGCAATTTCACTCACGCCTGATGCTGATGGAATGCACGTTCGCATCTTTGAAAGTTTGTAACTTGAAGGTTCGTATGTAGGGGACTTACTGTATTGAACTTCAGCATTTTATTGCTCATTTTGCTTTATGTTTGACTTGTCACTCCTTTCATGAGGCCACAATTTGATTGAGGGCCCAAATCTTTCATTAACTGGTTTCTGAAACTAAACATAATTTGATTTATAAGTCTCTAATATATCTTTACACAATTTCAATATGTGGAAATCCAATCTGAAAAGACCTTTGGGGGTGATTAGTCATTTAGAGAAAAAACTGAAAGAGACTTCTTAAAACAGTGAGTTCTCCGATGATTATAACTGAAATAGTCAAGGTTGGGAAAAGCACAGGCATGATGAGCACAGGAGAGAAAATGTAAAGATTAAATATAGGAAGAAGAGTCTAGACCCATTGGAGGAGTAGTATCAAAGGAAGGTTGCATGCAAACATGCAGAGTCAAAAGTTTAAAATGTATGTATTTTCCAGAATGTCCAAGCACAAATGCGGCAAGTGCTATATGGAGTTCTGGTTAGCAGGCAGTCATCAAAACTCGGATTCCATTTGTTCACTCATCCATTCTCTGTCCATTCATCCATTGAAACAAACAGAACACCACATCTGAGTTGGGTCTCCCAGACATTAAAATGAATGGCAATTTTTGCTCTCAAAGAGCTTAGAGGCCTGTTAATGAATATGGAAGCAGGGATTGATTCATTTATAGAGAAACTGGGTAATTTCCTATGTGGACTGGGGAACCAGGGAGAGGTTTAGTAGTACAGGAAGAAGGGCAGAGCCCAGTGAGCCTGGAGTACTGGTCTGTCAAATCAAGAACAAGCCCAGAATAATGATTATTGAGGGTTGGATTTTTTAGTGCTGGGTAATGAACTGTAATGAACTTTCTGTTAGTCCAGTGCAGTGACAGCTTCATAAAGTGAACTTTGTCAAATTTAAGGAACTGCCTTTTCCCCCCCCTGATATTAGGTCTTTTCTACTTTTTAAAAAGATAATAGTGATGGGTAGTTTAAAAAAATGTTTTTGAGGAGGGTAATGTCACCAAAATGGAGATCCCAGCCTCTGTTCTCTGATGAAGATCAACAATTAGCTATCCACAAATAAAACAGCTCTGGGAGAACTCTAGAGAAATTTTAGCAACACAGAGGAACAAAAAAGCTGAGAATAACTGCATAAGAAGAAGAGAAAGACAACTTCCTTTTGCCTACATCACCCCATCCTCAAAGCCAGCATTGCTCAGCACCAAGAAGGAACTTCCCAGCTAGGAAGACTTCCCCTCACTAGGAAGGTGAGAGTGAGACACTTCACAAGGGTCCCATTTTGGCTCACCCCACCCAGACCAGCAAAGATGAGATATATAGAGATAGCTGGGAACAAGGAAGAAAAGCAGGGGCTGCCAAGAGCAGCAACACAGCGGGAGAGATCATGGTTCACAGTGACCAGCTCTGCAGGCAAACCCAGCAGATCTCACTGCTGAAGAAACTCATGGCCAGCACTGCAGCCACAGACCCCTGCAGGTTTCACCAGCTTTGGCCCAACAGGTATTCATGTTCACTGATGCCAGCCACCCGAGTCTCCTTCTCTACTTGCTCCCCTCTATCCCTGCTGGAGCCAGCTCAGGCCTTTGCAACTGCTCAAGTGCAAGATGCCAGCCTAGACCCCCATGGCTGACCCCCACCACCTTGTGTGTGCTTAAGGCTGGTGCCCCTCCAGCTGTGCACTTGCATGCTGCTGGCCTGATACCTGTCACTGGCCTCCACTGCAGTGTACATGCCTGGGGTGTGTGCAGCCATAGGAGAGGACACTGATAGCCAGGGCTCCTGCAGCTGCCTGTGGCCCTGGATTAGGCTCTGTTTTGCATCACTGGCCTACATCACTGCACCCACTTGCAGCTACCCTTCCAGCTGTGCATCTGCATGCCCCCAGCTGGACACTGTCACCAGCCTTTCCTGCAATGCATACACTCAGGGGAGACTGTGCAGCTGTGGGAAAACACGCCAAAAGCCAGGGCCCCTACATCTGCTGGCCCATAGTTGGCTCTGGTCCTTGCTGCCTGCACTGGCCTCCAACTCTATGTGTGTGTCTACATAGGTACATGCAGCTGGCCCCTGCAGCTAAATGTGTACATACCACTGGTTCCAGATACTGCTGCTGCCTCCCCTGGCCACTAGCTGTTGGGCCTGGAGCCACTGCTGAGGACCCCAACAGCCTTGCAGCCACTGTGGACACCCCACAATGCTTTCTAAAGACCCCACAGTTGTGGATGTTGTGGATCTCAGTGGCCTGAGCCAAAGAGATATCACACTTCCCAAACCTGGTGTTGTCACACACCCTCATCCTTGTCACTCTGTACTTCTAGACCCAGGGTCACAGCACACTTCAGCATGCTCCCACCTGCAGGTAAAAATTTTCCCTTACCGAAGTCAGTCCCTAAAGTCTGGAAGAAGTGACTACTTCATATGTGCAGACACCTATGTAAGGCTACAGGGATCATGAAGAATCATGGAAACATGACTCCACCAAAGAAATATAGTAAACTTCCAGTAACTGATTTCAAATAAATGGAGGTCCAGGAATTGCCCAGCAAAGAATTCAAAAAAATTGTTCTAAAGATACTCAGAGAGCTACAAGAAAACACAGGTAAGCAATTTAATGATATCAGGTAAACAATACAAGAACAAATTGAGAAGTTTAATAAAGAGATAGATAGAAAATGTAAAAAAGAACGAAAGGGAAATTTGGAGCTAAAGAATACAACAAGTGAACTGAAGAATTCAATAGAGAGCTTCAACAGCAGCCATAACCAAGCAGAAGAAAGAATCAGTGAGGCAGAAAACATGTCAATTGAAATTATCCAATCAGAGGAGCAAAAAGAAAAAAGAATGAAAAGGAATAAAGAAAGCTTACAAGACTAATGGGATACCTTCCAGAGAAACAATGTACACATCATTGGAACCCCAGGAGTAGAAAAGAAGGAGAAAAGGGTAGAAAGATTATTTGAAGAAATGATGACTGAGAACTTCCCCAACCTGGGGAGAGATTTGGACATCCATGTTCATGAAACTAACAGGTCACCCCCAGATTTCAATCCAAAATGATCTTCTCCAAGATCATTATAATAAAACTGTCTAAAATAAAAACAAACATAATTTTAAAAGCAGAACTAGATAAAAAATCTCTCGTGCAAGGGAACTCCCGTAAAGCTATCAGCAGATTTCTTAGCAGAGACCTTGCAGGCCAGGAGAAAATGGGATGATATATTCAAAATGCTGAAAGAAAGAAACTGCCAACCAAAAGTACTTTACCCAGGAAAAAAAGTCTTTGAAAAATTAAAAAAGTTGGTAACTCTATCTGGATGATCTATTTCTTTTTAAATTTGGTTGGCCTATAAAATTCAAAACCTAGGATTTATCATATTAGTCTAGGACCCACCCATCCAGGACCCCAGCCACAGGACTGGTTACTGTGATTGAACTTTCAGGCCTGGAATTTCATCAATTTCTTCTTGATATTCTGCACTCTTCTCCTCACATAAGTGCTCTCACAATCTCCCCCATCAAATTTCAGCCATTCAT
This sequence comes from Eschrichtius robustus, assembly GCF_028021215.1. NCBI lineage: Eukaryota > Metazoa > Chordata > Mammalia > Artiodactyla > Eschrichtiidae > Eschrichtius > Eschrichtius robustus. The sequence goes on from NC_090840.1 coordinate 19,007,656, forward strand.
AATTGCCTCTAGCTCTTGTCCTTTCTCAGCCTTATTACATTCAAACTTATTTCTCTCCTCTTCTTCAGTCACAATTTTCCTTAACCCATTTCAACCTTGTGTTTGCCTCCCACCATTAAAACCATGGTCACCAGAGTCACCAATGCCCAGTCACTCTGGGCATTTTCTATCTGAACTGCTTCCCTGCCATGATTTTGGTGATTCTACACTTCCTTGGATTTTCTCTTGCATCTATTCCATTTATTTTCACATTTCTGAATACATGTGGAGTAAAGTCATACACACTGCTGTTTCTTCTTCTTCTTCCCTCTGCATATATTATGTCCTTCCTAAACATTAAATTAAATGCCTCTAAAAAATTCTGTTCAGTCTAACTAAATGAAATAATAGATTTACCATCCTTTTATACTTTCCATTAGGTTCTTGCATTTAGAACCTATTTGACATCCAAGGTGAGAAACTGTTAATTTCAATGAAGGTTAAAAGTCAAGTGACTTTAGATAATTTTATATCTCCATGTAGTTCTGGTGGCAATGTCTGTGGAAAATGCCCTGTTCTCAGCACCAGTGACTGCTCTGAGGGTTACCTATGACATTAATAGAATGCCTGACCTAGAAGAGTCCTTAAGAGTGAGTCAAACTCTCTTACATTTCAATGGAGAGATTAAAGTCCATATATTTAGGGATTCATTAGGGGATTGAACATTGAACTGACCAAGATTTAAGTTTCCTCTGTCTGGGGAAAGGGATCTTAAAAAAGAAAAGTAATTTAATTACAGAAAAATAAAGAAAAGTACACGTCTTGCATTCTTGAGTTTATAGCCAGGGATTTTTACCTAATATACATACACACCCATACCCTTTCCCCTCTCTGCTGACACAAAGCTATTTTCACCTTTAAGTGAAGGTACATTGAGCATATATAGAACTTGTGGCATTTAGCATAGTCCAGTCTTTGCATAAAATTGCCAGAAAATTTCTTGAGATTAAGGATGAAATCTACATGAAAACTCTGGGTTGTCAGTACTCATTGAACTTCTTTGAGTTCCAGGGTATTACAAGTTCAGAAGGAGTTCTTAGTAAGACAATACCAACAGCTGTGGTCAGTTAATGGGGTAAGAATTAAACAGAAGAATTAGAGAATGATGATTATACAGCTAAATAACTTCAGACTTGAATTTTGGTCACGTTTATTTCAATTAAAGATCTGTAAAATTTCCAGCTCTACACAATGTGAGAAAAACTCAGCCAAAATTGAAGGGAAAAAAGAACAGGAAACAAAATATATGTTGGGTTATGGTTTTGTATGAAGTATTTTGAAATTAAAAGTGTTAAACTATCTATTTTAGATGAGTGGTATTTCTTTGACTTGAAGTAGGAAAATACTTAAATTAGACTGCAAATTAAATTAGTGCTAAGGATAGGAAATATTTGAGATCATCCTTAAGGGATAAATATATATTCCATTTCCTCTGTTTTTTAAAGGCTTCTATTGCTCATTCTTATCAGAAAGCATAACTTGCTGTTGCTAGTCAAGGAATAATAAATCTATTAGTTTGTTTCTGGGGTTCCAGGTTTCCAGAGGACTGACATATTTTGGTAAATTTCTCTTCTGTGTCATAACAAAATTTCCTTTGTTTTCCTTTGTGTATTTTTGGGGTGTCAAGTTCAATGTCTTAGTCAACAAGCAAGTATCTCCATTAAACCTCAACGAATCATAGAATCATAGAATTGGAAGGGCATCCAAAAGTAATTTAATCCTATCCTTTACTCCCAGGCAAGATATCAGAATCATGCTTTACCCTGTTTGTAAAATCTGAAAGAATGAAATAAAATAATCTAGAATAGATGATCGAAATACTTACTATAAAGTTAATTGTTGTTATTGTTACATCTCTTGTAACCTTCTTTTCTGAATCAAGATCAATATGTAAAAATAGGTGAGGTTGTTTGTTTCTTCTGCAAACTGTATAAGTCTATTTAAGAATTAACATATTTAGCTTGGGTACTTTTTAGCAGTCCATTTAGCAAAACATTGTCCTAGTGTTATTATAGCCAAAGACAGTAATAGCTTCCTAAAAATATATTATCACTGCTGTAGTTGAATAGTCCATGTTCTTATCTATATATAATCAGTTTTCCTTTAGATGATTTATAATTTCTTCTAGTTACTGATGCTAGACACACATGCTAAATTATACACCATTTTAAAAAAAGACTAACAAAATGTTCTCCATCATTCCAGTTATTATTTACCTTTTTATTTTCACTTTCTCTAGACTGACAAAAAAATGTAGCAAAGGACATATACCATTTGTTATAACCCACAGAAATTGAACATTATACAAGTAGATCAAAATACTTTATAGTCACTACAGACTATAGTTTAAGAAGACATCAAATCAGATACTATTCTGAATCAAAGACAGTCTCAAGCTGTCAGAGTCTCCTTAATGTGGCATTTCAACGTGAATGCCGCATTCACTCATGTTGAGTGAAACAGAGGTATTAGGAACAATTTTAAAAGGGATTTCCAACCAGTTACCCTTTAGAGGAAAGACGCTGGTCTTTAGATTCGAGAGAACTTTAAATTTCTAGTAAATCTGTTCTCCAAAATGGCAAAAACCTGCCTGACTTGAAATAAGCCTCCTGCTATTCCTACCCTGCATGGGTCAGTTACTATTGGAAGGCTGTGATCCAAGTTGTAGATTAAGAGAGGTGATTGCAACACCAATGTCCTGGAGACTTTCAAAAAAGTAATTTCTTTTTCTTTTATGCTTTAACATGAAAATAGCATGGAAAAAGCCCTCACTTTTTCCTAGGGTATTTCCTAGGGTAACATGATCAACAGAGAAATAATAAAACAATGGAAAAAAATCAATCTATTTTTTCCTCTATTGTGATGTACTTTTTCTCTGCTGGAAAAGTGCAGGAATCTGGCATTTGTAATGTAGAAATGCTGAACTATCTGTGATGGGTGCTGGAGACCATGCCAGAGGACATGAAGTATCTACTTTTTCAGACCACAAAGCATCCTTGGGTAGAAACTATTCTGAGGACTCTTCTCTTAGAAACAGTTTAGCTTGTAATATAAAACCTCCTGAAATTGACATTAAAGCACCTGTTTTAAAGATCAAAGTTATATCCTCATCAAAAATACATCTACATGTGGAACAATTCTCACTGAAAACTAACTGGAGACTGGCAGAAAGACTCCCGTACAACCAAGGCTGTAGGAAAGATCCACACGGAATCAGGTAGGAAGGGAAGAGAAACAATCAGGTCAGGACCTGTGTCCCTAGGAGGGACTCAGAGGAAAAGGGACATTGCTTGGGCAGAGATCATCCTTGGGGATTGAGAGGTTCAAGCCACATACTGGGTGCCCCAGCCCTGGGTTCCTACACAGGGAAGATGAGTCCCCTTGGCTGGCTGGAGGGCCTGTGGGACTAACAGGAAGGCTGTGGGAAGCCTGGCCTCTGCTCGTGAGGAGCACATGCATGCTTGCTCGCACCTGAAGCAGGGTGGAGAGGGTGGATTGAAAACTGCATGAGTGGCTGGTTGGTTTCTTGTGTCTGCCCCAGCACATGTCCCAACCTGAGCCAAGCAAATGCTTCAGCCCCACTTGGGAGCTTGGCTGTGAGACACAGAGTCATCTCAAATCTGAAGTGGCATCTGAGCAGGGTGGAGACAGCCATTACTGGCACTTACACAGACTAAATGCACACACCAACCCCTCTTGTTCCAGCACTACTCTCCTCTGGGGCAAGGGTACTGGTCTGGGAGCCCGAGAGCACACTTAAAGGGAACAGAGTCAGTTCGGATCTGACTCTTAGGACATCTGTTCCAGCAACTTGAGACTTGCCTCAGCCCCCGATAGGGCAGTGAGTACCACCAAGCAGAAGGGAAACCCCAGCTCACACCTGGCTCCAGCACTACCTCCTCCATCTTCAGCCCCACCTCCTACCAAGGTGATAGCTGCCAACACACCCTGAGGAAAGACCTCACTTGTGTTCACGTCATATCCAGCTCTCCCACCAAAGCCACTGGGCATATGCAGACTGCATAGGGACACTCCCACATAAGGACATCCCTTTAAGACCACAATAGGTAACTGTTTCACCTAATTTTATAAAGATAGTGAAAGTTAAGCAAAGTGAAGACAGAGGAATGTGTCTCAATTGAAAGAGCAAGAGAAAACCCCTGAAAAAAGTAAATAATGAAACAGAAACAATTTACCAGACAAAGATATTACAAAGAAAGAAAGTTACAGGCCAATATCTCTGATGAATATAAGTGCAAAAATCCTCAACAAAATATTAGCAAACCAAATTCAACAATATATAAAAAGGATCATACACCATGATCAAGTGGGATTTATTCCAGGTATGAAAGGACTGTTCAATATCCACAAATCAATCAATATATATGTCAAATTAACAAAAGGAATAATAGAAATCATACAATCATCTTGATAGAAAAGACATTTGACAAAATTAAACATTCATTCATGATAAAATCTATCATCATAGTTGATATAGAGGGAACATATCTCAACATAACAAAGGCCATTTATGACACAGCTAACATCATACTCAATGGTGAAAAGCTGAATGCCTTTCCTCTAAAATTAGGAAAAAAGGCAAGTATGCTTACTTTCACCATTTCTATTTAACATAGTATTAGAAGTCCTAATTAGCAATCAGAAAGAAAAACAAATAAAAGGCATTCAAATTGGAAGGGAAGAAGTAAAACTGTTACTATTTGCAGATGATGTGATACTTTATATAGAAAATCCTAAAGTCTGCACCAAAAAACTATTAGAACTAATAAATAAATTCAGCTAAGTTGCAGGATATAATATTAATATACAGAAATCTGTTGTATTTCTATTCACAAATAACTATCAGAAAGAGAAAACAAGAAAACAATCACATTTAAAATTGTATCAAAAAATTGTATCAAAAAGAAGAAAATACCTAGGAATAAACTTAAGGAGGTGAAAGACCTACACTCTGAAATCTATAAAAGATTGATGAAGAAATTTGAAAGCTATACAAATAAATGGAATGATATTCTGTGTTCTTGGATTGGAAGGATTAATATTGCTAAAATGTCCATACTACCCAAAGCAATTCAGAGATTCAGTGCAACCCCTATCAAAATACCCATGACATTTTTCACAGAGCTAGAACCAATAATCCTAAAATTTACATGGGACCACAAAATATGCCAAATTGCCAAAGCAACTGATCTTGAGAAAAAAGGACAAAGCTGGATGTATCATGGTCACTGAATTCAGACTCTACTACAAAGCTACAGTAATCAAAACAGCATGGTACTGGCACAAATACAGACACATAGAGCAATGGGACAGAATAGAGAACCCAGAAATAAACCCATACACTTACAGTCAATTAATTTACAACAAAGGAGGCAAGAATACACAATGGAGAAAAGACAGTCTCTTCAATACGTTGTGCTGGGAAAACTGGATAGCTACATGTAAAAGAATGAAATTAGAACATTCCCTCACATCACATACAAAAATTAAAGACCTTAATGTAAGACCTAAAACCATAAAACTCCTAGAAAAGAACATAGGCAGAACGCTCTTTGACCTAAATCATTGCAATACTTTTTTTTTGGATCTGTCTCCTAAGGCAAAAGAAATAAAAGCAAAAGTAAGCAAATGGGACCTAATTAAACTTAAATAATTTTGCACAGCAAAGGAAACAATCTACAAAATGAAGAGACAACCTACTGAATGGGAGAAAATATTTGCAAAGAGTATGACCAATAAAAGGTTAATATCCAAAATATATAAACAGCTCATACAACTCCACAACAAAAACAAAACAACCTGATTAAAAAAATAGGCAGAAGATCTGAATAGACATTTTTCCAAAGAAGACATACAAATGGTCAACAGGCACACAAAAAGATGTTCAACATCACTAATCATCAGAGAAATGCAAATCAAAACCACAGTGAGATATCACCTCACATCTGTCAGAATGGTTATCATCAAAAAGAACACAAATAACAAATGTTGGCAAGGATGTGGAGAAAATGGAACCCTCGTACACTGTTGGTACAAATGTAAACTGGTGCAGCCACTATGGAAGACAGCTTGGAGGTTCCTTGAAAAACTAAAAATAGAACTACGATATGATCCAGTAATTCCACTCCTGGTATATACCCAAATAATATGAAAACACTAATTTGAAAAGACACATGCACCCCATTGTTCACTGAAGCATGATTTACAATAGCCAAGATATGGAACCAACCTAACTGCCCATCAACAGATGAATGGATAAAGAAAATGTATGTATACATATATACACAATATAATATTACTCAGCCACAAAAAAGAATGAAATTCTGCCATTTGCAACAACATGGATGGACCTAGAGAGTATTACGCTTAGTGAAATTAGTCAAAGACAAATACCCTATGTTATAACTTTTATGTGGAATCTAAAAAATAAAACAAATTAATGTATATAACAAAACAGAAACAGATTGACAGATGTAGAGAACAAACTAGTGATTACCAGTAGAGAGGGAAAGAGGAAGAGGTAAGATAGGGGTATGGGATTAAGAGATACAAACTACTATGTATAAGATAGATAAGCAACAAGGATATACCATACAGCACAGGGAAATATAGCCTTATTTTGTAATGACTTTAAGTGGAATATAATCTATAAAAATATTGAATCACTATGTTGTACACTTGAAACTAATATTGTAAATTAACTATACTTCAATTAAAAAAAAGATCAAAGTGAAATCCTGTATTTTCCAAGTCACAATTTTGGAAAAGCTTTAAAATTTCTCTTTTGGTTAAAAAATGAAGATGAAAGCTAGTGTAAATTGAGCAATTACTTTGTGCCAGGCTCACATAAATAAAATATGGTATATTCGTATAATGGAATATTATTCAGTCATAAAGTAGAATGAAGTACTAGATATACAACATGGATGAAGCTTGAAATCATTATCTAAGTGAAAGAAACCAGACACAAAAGACCACATATTAAATGATTCCATTCATATGAAATGCCAAGAATATGCAAATCCATGGAGACAGAAAGTAGGTTAGTGATAGCAAGTGGCTGGGGGAGGGAAATAAGGAGTGACTACTAATGAGTACTGGGATTTTGGGGAATGATAGAAATTTTCTGGAATCAGTGGTGATGACAGTGCAAACTTGTGAACATATTAACAACCCCTGAATTATGCACTTAAAAAATGCAAACGCAATTTTTCTACATGGGCCTTTCACATTACTAAATAAATTAGTTGGAATGGGAAAAAATTGGATCAGAGAGGAACCATGCCTTTAAGAATTTAAATATCCCTTATAGGTGATAAAGGTATAAATTAATAACTTAAATACATGGTAGACCGAGCTAATTATCATGAGGGTGAAACCCCTTTTGCCTTGTGTCTTTAATTCACTTAATAATTTTATTGCAGGTGCCAGTATGTCTTTCTCATTAACAAAGCTCTTTCATGAGATTGGCATAAAGTTCATAACTACTGAAGTTGAGAAATGGGTAAATGGAGTCCTTTTTCTATTGCTTCTATTTTTATGTTTAGGTGAAAATTTCTGTAGAAATAAAGATATTACCTATTTGGGGAAAGCATTATTTTCCTAAATAAGTTGGAGCATATTTTTCTTTCCTGCATTTTTGTAATAAAGGTAAAATTTATATCAGTGAAATGCACAGATCTTAAAACTACTTCCTTTCCCTAGAAATTTTCCAATCAGTCATTACCTCTCATACGCAACCACTGTTCTGATTTGTCTCTGTATATTTGTTTTGCCTGTTTTTGAATGTTGCATAAATGGATATACAGTATGTCATCTTTTATGTCTGGCTTAGTTTGCTCCACATAATATTTTTGATGTTTTCCCAAGTTGTTCTGTGTATCAGTAGTTCATTCTTTTTTAATTGCTAAAGAATATTTTATTAAATGAGTATGTCACAATTTGTTAATCTGTTCTCCTATTGATGGACATTTGGACAAGTTTGAAACATTTGAAAAGAACTGTTATGTTATATTCCAGTACAAGTCTTTTTGTGGACATATATTTTCATTTCTCTAGGTATTTATAATGAAACTTCTAATAATTTTGTAAAGTGTTATATCAACTTACAATCTCACCAGCAGAGTAAATGAGTGTTCTAGTTACTCCATATCCTCACTAACATTTTGTTTTATTAGTCTTATTTATTTTAGCCAATCTAGTGGGTATGAAACGGTACTTAATTATAGTTTTACTTGGCATTTCCCTGATGACTAATGATTTTTAGAATCTTTTAATGTACTTATTAGCCACATGAAGTGGCTTTTCATGTCTTTTGCTCATTTTAACAATTAAGTTGTCTTTTGTTATTTATTTGTAGGAGTTCTTTATATATTCTAGCTCAATTTCTTTGTTGGATATATGTATTACAAATGTTTTCTTCAATGTGTGGCTTGCCTTTTCATACTTTTAATTATATCTTTTGATGAGTAGAAACTTTAATTTTTATGAAGTCCAAATTAGCAATTAAAAAAATGTTCAGTGCTAAATAATCTTTGCCTACCCTAAGGTGGCAAAGATTTTCTTGTTTTATTTTCTTCTAGAAGCTTTATAGTTTTAGCTTTTCAGTGGAGTCTAGGCCATTTCAAATTGATTTTGTATATGGTATGTACTTTCCTCCAGCTATCTAAATTGAAGTCAAGAGTTGTTTTAGTTCAGGTTTGCCACTTTCTCTTCTCTTCAGCATATTTTGTGACAAGCCATTTTCTCTCTTCAGTTCTCAGTTTCCCATCTATAAAATGAGAGCATTATAATAGGTGCATACAGTATGATTATTTTCTAAAAGTTGAAGAAGTCCCATGTCAAGAAACAATTTTAGCCCCACACCCTACCAATATGTTAATTGAGAAGTTAGATTATAAGGATTGTGGTCATCCTCTTGTAGACAGTCCCTGTTATCTTACTATCTACTCATACGAAGAAAACGCGAGCATAAGAAAGTATTCTAAAGACCTCAGGGAAAATTCCTTCTAAAGCCAAACCTGGGAATCAAGATATTTATTAAGTACAGTATATGAGTAAGAATTACTGGAGCTATCAGCTAGTTCTGTTTTTGTCCTGTTTTTTTGATTAATTAATTTTTATTTTTGGCTGTGTTTGGTCCCCGTTGCTGCATGCAGGCTTTCTTTTAGTTGCGGCGAGCGGGGGCTACTCTTTGTTGAGGTGCGCGGGCTTCTTATTGCGGCGGCTTCTCTTGTTGCGGAGCACGGGCTCTAGGCATGCAGGCTTCAGCAGTTGCAGTGCATGGGCTCAGTAGTTGTGGCATGCGGGCTCTAGAGTGCAGGTTCAGTAGTTGTAGCGCACGGGGTTAGTTGCTCCACTGCATGTGGGATCTTCCGGGACCAGGGCTCGAACCCGTGTCGCCTGCATTGACAGGCGGATTCTTAATCACTGTGCCACCAGGGAAGCCCCTGTTCTGTTTTTTAACAAATATTTATTTGCTATTTGGGTCTGTGGTTAAACTTTTTTTTTTTTTAAGTAAGAGTTGGACCAGGGAAAAGGTTTGCCAAAATATAAACTACAGAAATGCATCTTAACACTTTCCAAATGTGCTCACCTGGGAGGAGTTCAGAGTAGTGAAAGAGGAAGTAAGACTGGGGACGGGTGAGTCAGAAATGGAAGTATACTTTTTGGATCAGAAGTGTGCATGACTTGGGTTTGGCTTCCATTGGCTGTGGAAGAGAGGGGCCAGGTTGAGAAGAAGGAGCCAAAGTGTGAGGATTTAAAGCCAGAAGCAAGTTAAGTTTAGATTGTAGACATTAGAGACGGAAAAGATCCACAGGATAATATTACCAAATGCGTTTCCTGCCAACTCAGGAAACATTTGAACAGAGAGATCAGATATGAAACTGACCATAACCAAAGGCCAGTGCTCAGCCATTGCTCTGGGCTTTAAAATACTGATGTGAATGAAATTTAGTTCAAGTTTATACTATTCAGATCAAATAAAACACTTGTGCCTTTTTAAAAGAAACTGGGATAGAAGTGTTTTTGAATTTTGAAATCAATAAAAAAGTATTCTGGAAATGTCTCCACGTTCTCTAGATAGTATAATTGCCATGTTTTGCTCTGAATGTCTCTCATCTATAGGAACAGGGCTGCGAATGCATGTGAGCGTTTGTGCAACAATATCCTGGAAGAGTGATTCCAAAATTGCAGACCATAGATTGATACAAATCCACATAGTAAAAGGGGGAAAAATAAGGACAATACGTTTTTTCATAGAGTTAATTTTATTAAAAGTAAAGGATTTACCTTAATTTTGAGATTAAGACCTTTCTATATTTTTGCTTTTAGAATATCCTTTTTGAAAAAGAAAAGATAGTATTGGTATGTGTATTTTTAATCACCTTTCTTGGCAAAATGAAAATTGATAAATAACCCTATATAAATCCCTTCATTAAAAAAGTGAGTCTAAGTCATTTAAATTCAAGGTACAGCTTCTTCAGAACAGTGTGAGGGCATTTACAAAATGAAACAGGAATGTCATCATCAAAACTACGTCTCTGTTGATTGTAAGACAATCCATTGTTTCAGATACAACTAAGCTGGAAAACATACCACCTCGTAATTATTCATGCCATCAGTAATAAGGTGCATCCTCATATCAGAATTTTTAATATATGAAAATATATAGATGTAAGCCTAAGTATCTGTGAAATATAGTGTATGATTTGCATAAAGAAGATTAATTCGCTTAACACATAGTTAATTATTCAGTATTCTTCCTATTTATTCATTGTACAAAGTACCTGAGTCTAGGCTTTGAAGAGTTTCTGAGTGATACATAAAATTATGTCCCATATTCTTCATTCTTTTCACAGTGTAAAATTTCCTTAAAATTTTGAAGTTTTTCAAGTTATAATTTTTAGACATTTCTCATTTGATAACTATATCAAGTTGGCTTTGCCATCTTCTGCAGCTACGCAAACCATTCTGTAGTCTCCAACATACACAGCTCAGTGGATGAATAGCCAAGTAAAAACCACCGTACCATATGTGATGTGCTTCTTAACGTTGGCAAGGGGGACCTGGTGCTGCTCGATGCATTCACAAGTGTAGTGTTCTTTCTATAAAGCTAAAGTGTAACAGGGGATGTGTTTAGGGATCATAAACAGGAAAGATAAATTCAAATTTCTGTCAAATATCTCCTCAAGTATTTCTCAAAAAGAGTTGCTGAAATTCTTTAGAAATTCTTTAGAAATCTCTGTCACATTTGTTAGAAAGTAAGGCAATCTCTTTTCCAAGCTCAATCCTTAAACATTTCTCATTAGTATTTCACTACTGACTTCGGTATTTTACCCCAGTGACAGGCATTTTGTCAGTCTTCTATTGATGCTCAAGTTCCCTAGTTGGTACAGTTACAATTTTTGGCATTGCAAAATACAAAGAAACGAACTTGAAGTGCATCAAAATTCTGTCCCTGGAAGAGAGTAGGTGGGGATGGTTGATAAAGAGGTAATTTTGGAATTTTTTATAAAGCATTTTCCTTTGTACCTGAAAAGTCCATATGTTAATAAATTGTTATAGTGAGGTTTCATTGAATTAAGAAAATTTCTCTACCAGAAACATAAAATGGCTTTTTATCAATTTGTAGATTTTCCCACTGCTTAGTATCCATTGTACATGTTCAGAGAATTAGGACGTTTTAAGGTAAATGAAATGAAGATCTGGATTGAGAAGACTGGGTTATGACCTCCACTAGAAAAACTCACTTTGGTCCCTTCACTTCTTTTATTCGTTTTTTGTAACATTTTTATTGGAGTATAATTGCTTTACATGGTGTGTTAGTTTCTGCTGTATAACAAAGTGAATCAGCTATACATATACATATATCCCCATATCGCCTCCCTCTTGCATCTCCCTCCAACCCTCCCTATCCCACCCCTCTAGGTGGTCACAAAGCACCGAACTGATCTCCCTGTGCTATGTGGCTGCTTCCCACTAGCTATCTATTTTACATTTGGTAGTGTATATGTGTCCATGCCACCCTCTCACTTCATCCCAGCTTCCCCTTCCCCGTGTCCTCAAGTCGATTCTCTACGTCTGCATCTTTATTCCTGTCCTGCCCCTAGGTTCTTCAGAACTAATTTTTTTTTTTTTTTTTTTTTACATTCCATATATATGTGTTAGCATACGGTATTTGTTTTTCTCTTTCTGACTTACTTCACTCTGTATGACAGACTCTAGGTCCATCCACCTCACTACAAATAACTCAATTTTGTTTCTTTTTATGGCTGAGTAATATTCCATTGTATATATGTGCCACATCTTCTTTACCCATTCATCTGTCAATGGACACTTAGGTTGCTTCCATGTCCTGGTTATTGTAAATAGTGCTGCAATGAACATTGTGGTACATGACTCTTTTTGAATTATGGTTTTCTCAGGGTATATGCCCAGTAGTGGGATTGCTGGGTCGTATGGTAGTTCTATTTTTAGGTTTTTAAGGAACCTCCATACTGTTCTCCATAATGGCTGTATCAATTTACATTCCCACCAACAGTGCAAGAGGGTTCCCTTTTCTCCACACCCTTCACTTCTAACTGTCTTCTTTGGATGGTGCTGACACTTCATCAGAGATAACAGAGAAACACTTATAATGTTTTGTGGAAATATTAACAGATATAAACAGGAAACATAGCCTTAACTCTTTCTTGCAGAGAGTTAAAATGAATAGTATATTTGCTCTCAATTGCACATATTAACACTGAAAAACAACTGATAGGAAAATCTTGAGGCAATTATAAAATAATCATGATACTGAAATAGTAGTCTTGTTTGTGCCACAGGTTCAGGGGTAGGAAAGAATTTTAATATGCTTAGGATGGGGGTTTGACCTAACATTCTGATGTGTGAAGAAGTTGAAAATATGTAATTTGGGATAAGAAAATGGTCTGTAAGGAGAGGGAAAGGAAATTTGTGGCTTTTTTCCATTTGAAAATAATTATGGTTTCCTATAGCCAACTCCAGGAGATTTAGTAACTTTTTGTATTGGAGAAGGGTGGCCTCTGCCATATGGCTACCCCCACCGCTTCTGTGTTCAAACTACAAATAGCACAATTTGGGAGCTCAGGACAATTTATCTGTTCATTGTAGATTTATGCTATAATTCTTCTTTATGTCTTAAAATTACATTTGAGACCCCTTCCTGGCTCTTGAATTGCCTTACAGAAAAAAAAAAAAACAACAACTGGCAAGAGTCTGAGGGAATAATTTCTGAGTGAGCGACAGAACAGTATGTCCTTTCCACAGATCATTTCAAAATAACCTTTGATGAGCCCACAATCCATTTTAATTACCTGTGAAAATATCCTATTTCTAATATAGTGAGCAATGAATGGCCTTGTAACTCTGTAATTGCTTGGTATATTGCTGCTTAGATATAGAATGCTTTATAAGGGACACCTATTCAACCACAAGATTAAAGGCCATAGTATTTTGAATTTTGAACTAAAATTCAGCCATTCAACCTTGGATAATTCCAGTTTTTCTTTCAAATTCTCTCTCTCTGTATAGAGAGAAAGAAAAACATGATTTCAGTATGTTATCGTATTGTTTCAAGAAATTTATCACATTATTCAATTCGTTAATGCAGAATAAACATTGATTTCCACAGATGTAATAATTAAGGGAGTGCTTATAGTATTTTGCTTGATAGAAAAAGGAAAATATATGATATAAATATATGCTAAGCATCTTTATTTTTTTAACAAAGAATATTTAAAGAATTTTATAGAGATTTTTATCTTGTATCTTTCCCAAAATAGACTCAGAGGAAATTTATGGCTACTTGGCAATTGACAAAAAAGGTTAAAAGAATGACCACAATTACTCAGATTCACTTTCATTCTGAGTAGTGTTTTAGCTACAAGGCACTATAACTCCGTGATTAGAAACCAATATCTTAAGTTATCAGTCTCTTCATATTTATTTTTCTAAACATGTCATGATTACCAGATTATCTGTAAAATCCTTTTACTCCTTGGAAACAGTATACTACTTATTTGAATTATAATTCCTTCTTCAAATGATAACATCCACTTTTATTTAAAAAATTAACTTGTTCACTGTCCCTAAATGAACTGCTATTGTTAACTGTAAAACATGGAGTTGAGAATATCACTACCGTTTTATGGGGAGATAACAGACACAATACTGATGTTGTATGCTCCTATTTTTATTAAATAATTCTGTTAATGCATTGCTAACTGTTTACTGAGATGGTGAATTCAAATGAGTAACTATACTTTAGCAATTTAATCCACAATGCAGATTAAATTATTTTATAATATTGAAATATTAGTTTTCTTTAAGCTAAGAGTAAATGATCATGACCAGATCATTTCAGGACACAGCACTCAATCTAACTTTGCGAGGTCATTACAAGTGACACATGCAAAGTGAGGATGGTGCTTACAGTGGTTGGCCCCATGACACAGTTTCATGTACACACTCTGTCATTAGGGTAGAATGAGTGTCCTGATTCCTGATCGATCTGACTATGCTGAGATGAACAGGGTCTAAATGAGGAAGAAGTACGAGGTCCATTCACTACTTAAAGAGTTATTTTATAGGGTGAATTGAAAGAAGATAGTTTGATGAATTGGTTAATTTGAATTTAATGGGATATTGGGACATTTCAAAGACGAATTCTCTAGTTGTAGGGAACCATTTGCACAGAGATGATGTACTGGGTTGAATAGTGTCCCTGCCCCCGAACCCAGGACCTGAGAATATGACCTTATTTGGAAATAGGATCTTTGCAGATGTAATCAAGTATAGATGAGGTCTTACTGGATTAGGGTGGTCCTAAATCCCATATGACTTGTGTCCTTTTAAAAAGAGGGAAATTTAGATATACACACACGAGAGAATGCCATGTGAAGATGAAGGCAGCCATTGGAGTGATGCACTTACAAGCCCAAAACACCAAAGATTGCCTGAAGAAGATTGCTGGGAGCCAACAGAATCTAGGAGAGAGGCATTTAGCAAATTCTTCAGCGCCTCCAGACACCTTGCTGACATGTTGATTTCAGACTTTTGGCCTCCAGATAATTCAATTCAGTTGTTTTAAGCCACCTTATTTGTGGTAACTTGTTATGCCTGCCCTAGGAAATTCATACAGGTGATAATTGGGTCTGGTAGTGACTTGGACCACTAATGGAATAAAAAAGTATAGATAAAAGTGGAGGGTTAAGATCAGAACCTTGTTAGATATGCCAACATTTAGGGGATAGAAGTCCAAAAGAGGGAGGAGAGAAAAGTCAGGAAGTACCAGAAATAACGCAAACAAGCTTTACTTTCAAGAAAAGGAGAGCTTCAATTGTGTCAAATGTAATGGAAGGGATGAGGAGATGAGACCTAGAAAAATGGGGTTGACAAGAAGTAGTTTATTAGACTTCCAAGAAAACATTTCTAAAAGAGCAGCATTTTTCTTAGTTAATCAAGTCCTGGAAGCACAGAGAGTCCCATACAGGATAAACCCAAGGAGAAACACGCCAAGACACATATTAATCAAACTGTCAAAAATTAAATATAAGGAAAACATATTAAAGGCAGCAAGGGAAAAACAACAAATAACACACAAGGGAATCCCCATAAGGTTAACATCTGATCTTTCAGCAGAAACTCTGCAAGCCAGAAGGGAGTGGCAGGATATACTTAAAGTGATGAAGGAGAAAAACCTACAACCAAGATTACTCTACCCAGCAAGGATCTCATTCAGATGTGATGGAGAAATTAAAATCTTTACAGACAAGCAAAAGCTGAGAGAGTTCAGCACCACCAAACCAGCTTTACAACAAATGCTAAAGGAACTTCTCTAGGCAAGAAACACAAGAGAAGGAAAACACCTACAATAACAAACCCAAAACATTTAAGAAAATGGGAATAGGAACATACATATCGATAATTACCTTGAATGTAAATGGACTAAATGCTCCCACCAAAAGACACAGGCTGGCTGCATGGATACAAAAACAAGACCCATATATATGCTGTCTACAAGAGACCCACTTCAGACCTAGAGACACATCCAGACTGAAAGTGAGGGGATGGAGAAAGATATTCCATGCAAATGGAAATCAAAAGAAAGCTGGAGTAGCAATTCTCGTATCAGACAAAATAGACTTTAAAATAAAGACTATTACAAGAGACAAAGAAGGACACTATATAATGATCAAGGGATCGATCCAAGAGGAAGGTATAACAATTGTAAATATTTATGCACCCAACATAGGAGCACCTCAATACATAAGGCAAATACTAACAGCCATAAAAGGGGAAATCGACAGCAACACAATCATAGTAGGGGACTTTAACACCCCACTTTCACCAATGGACAGATCATCCAATATGAAAATAAATAAGGAAACACAAGCTTTAAATGATACATTAAACAAGATGGACTTAATTGATATTTATAGGACATTCCACCCAAAAACAACAGAATACCCATTTTTCTCAAGTGCTCATGGAACATTCTCCAGGATAGATCATATCTTGGGTCACAAATCAAGCCTTGGTAAATTTAAGAAAATTGAAATCGTATCAAGTATCTTTTCTGACCACAACGCTATGAGACTAGATATCAATTACAGGAAAAGATCTGTAAAAAATACAAACACATGGAGGCTACACAATACACAACTTAATAACGAAGTGATCACTGAAGAAATCAAAGGGGAAATCAAAAAATACCTAGAAACAAATGACAATGGAGATACGACGCCCCAAAACCTATGGGACGCAGCAAAAGCAGTGTTAAGAGGGAAGTTTATAGCAATACAAGCCTACCTCAAGAAACAGGAAACATCTCGAATAAACAACCTAACCTTGCACCTAAAGCAATCAGAGAAAGAAGAACAAAAAAACCCCAAAGCCAGCAGAAGGAAAGAAATTATAAAGATCAGGTCAGAAATAAATGAAAAAGAAATGAAGGAAACAATAGCAAAAATCAATGAAACTAAAAGCTGGTTCTTTGAGAAGATAAACAAAATTGATAAACCATTAGCCAGACTCATCAAGAGAAAAAGGGAGAAGACTCAAATCAATAGAATTAGAAATGAAAAAGGAGAAGTAACCACTGACACTGCAGAAATACAAAAGATCATGAGAGATTACTACATGCAACTCTATGCCAATAAAATGGACAACCTGGAAGAAATGGACAGATTCTTAGAAATGCACAAACTGCCGAGACTGAACCAGGAAGAAATAGAAAATATGAACAGACCAATCACAAGCACTGAAATTGAAACTGTGATTAAAAACCTTCCAACAAACAAAAGCCCAGGACCAGATGGCTTCACAGGTGAATTCTATCAAACATTTAGAGAAGAGCTAACACCTATCCTTCTCAAACTCTTCCAAAATATTGCAGAGGGAGGAACACTCCCAAACTCATTCTACGAGGCCACCATCACCCTGATACCAAAACCAGACAAAGATGTCACAAAGAAAGAAAACTACAGGCCAATATCACTGATGAACATAGATGCAAAAATCCTCAACAAAATACTAGCAAACAGAATCCAACAGCACATTAAAAGGATCATACACCATGATCAAGTGGGGTTTATCCCAGGAATGCAAGGATTCCTCAACATACGCAAATCAATCAATGTGATACACCATATTAACAAACTGAAGGAGAAAAACCATATGATCATCTCAATAGATGCAGAGAAAGCTTTCGACAAAATTCAACACCCATTTATGATAAAAGCCCTCCAGAAAGTAGGCGTAGAGGGAACCTACCTCAACATAATAAAGGCCATATATGACAAACCCACAGCCAACATAGTCCTCAATGGTGAAAAACTGAAACCATTTCCACTAAGATCAGGAACAAGACAAGTTTGCCCACTCTCACCACTATTATTCAACATAGTTTTGGAAGTGTTAGCCACAGCAATCAGAGAAGACAAAGAAATAAAAGGAATCCAAATCGGAAAAGAAGAAGTAAAGCTGTCACTATTTGCAGATGACATGATACTCTGCATAGAGAATCCTAAGGATGCTACCAGAAAACTCCTAGAGCTAATCAATGAATTTGGTAAAGTAGCAGGATACAAAATTAATGCACAGAAATCTCTTGCATTTCTATACACTAATGACGAAAAATCTGAAAGTGAAATTAAGAAAACACTCCCGTTTACCATTGCAACAAAAAGAATAAAATATCTAGGAATAAACCTACCTAAGGAGATAAAAGACCTGTGTGCAGAAAATTATAAGACACTGATGAAAGAAATTAAAGATGATACAAATAGATGGAGAGATATACCATGTTCCTGGATTGGAAGAATCAACATTGTGAAAATGACTCTACTACCCAAAGCAATCTACAGATTCAATGCAATCCCTATCAAACTACCACTGGCATTTTTCACAGAACTAGAACAAAAAATTTCACAATTTGTATGGAAACACAAAAGAGCCCGAATAGCCAAAGCAATCTTGAGAACGAAAAATGGAGCTGGGGGAATCAGGCTCCCTGACTTCAGACTATATTACAAAGCTACAGTAATCAAGACAGTTTGGTACTGGCACAAAAACAGAAATATAGATCAATGGAAGAGGATAGAAAGCCCAGAGATAAACCCACACACATATGGTCACCTTATCTTTGATAAAGGAGGCAAGAATATACAGTGGAGGAAAGACAGCCTCTTCAATAAGTGGTGCTGGGAAAATTGGACAGATACATGTAAAAGTATGAAATTAGAACACTCCCTGACACCATGCACAAAAATAAACTCAAAATGGATTAAAGACCTAAATGTAAGGCCAGACACTATCAAACTCTTAGAGGAAAACATAGGCAGAACACTCTATGACATACATCACAGCAAGATTCTTTTTGACCCAGCTCCCAGAGAAATGGAAATAAGAACACAAATAAACAAATGGGACCTAATGAAACTTAAAAGCTTTTGCACAGCAAAGGAAACCATAAACAAGACCAAAAGACAACCCTCAGAATGGGAGAAAATATTTGCAAATGAAGCAACTGACAAAGGATTAATCTCCAAATCTACAAGCAGCTCATGCAGCTCAATAACAAAAAAACGAACAACCCAATCCAAAAATGGGCAGAAGACCTAAATAGACATTTCTCCAAAGAAGATATACCGATTGCCAACAGACACATGAAAGAATGCTCAACATCATTAATCATTAGAGAAATGCAAATCTAAACTACAATGAGATATCATCTCACACCGATCAGAATGGCCATCATCAAAAAATCTAGAAACAATAAATGCTGGAGAGGGTGTGGAGGAAAGGGAACCCTCTTGCACTGTTGGTGGGAATGTAAATTGATACAGCCACTATGGAGAACAGTATGGAGGTTCCTTAAAAAACTACAAATAGAACTACCATACGACCCAGCAATCCCACTACTGGGCATATACCCTGAGAAAACCATAGTTCAAAAAGAGTCATGTACCAAAATGTTCATTGCAGCTCTATTTACAATAGCCAGGACATGGAAGCAACCTAAATGTCCATCGACAGATGAATGGATAAAGAAGATGTGGCACATATATACAATGGAATATTACTCAGCCATAAAAAGAAATGAAATGGAGTTATTTGTAATGAGGTGGATGGAGTTAGAGTCTGTCATACAGAGTGAAGTAAGTCAGAAAGAGAAAAACAAATACCGTATGCTAACACATATATACGGAATCTAAGGAAAAAAAAAAAAAAAGCCATGAAGAACCTAGTGGCAAGACGGGAATAAAGACACAGGCCTACTAGAGAATGGACTTGAAGATATGGGGAGGGGGTGGGGTGAGATGTGACAGGGTAAGAGAGTGTCATGGACATATACACACTACAAAATGTAAAATAGATAGCTAGTGGGAAGCAGCCACATAGCACAGGGAGATTATCTCGGTGCTTTGTGACCACCTAGACGGGTGGGATGGGGAGGGTGGGAGGGAGGGAGATGCAAGAGGCAAGAGATATGGGAACATATTGTATGTGTATAACTGATTCACTTTGTTATAAAGCAGAAGCTAACATACCATTGTAAGGCAATTATACTTCAATAAAGATGTTAAAAAAAAAAAAAGAGCAGCATTTCTCAATGTTGAATATGCAGAAGGATCACACACAGACCTTGTCAAAAATGCAAGTCCCTAGAATCACCTTTGCAGGTGCTGATTCTGTACATGTAGAGTTGGGTCCATGACTCTGCGTTTTGACAGATGATTCCGAGGCAGGAGCTTCTTGTACTTAGTGAAATGATGCTATAATGGTGAAGTGAGGGGTAAAACCAGGGTTTGTGGAACCTGAAACTCATATGATTTGGGGGGCTTTCTCTAAGAAAAGGAATGCAAAATTGTAAATACAAACTTAGGAGCAAAGGCAATATTCATTTAGAATAATAAAAGAAATAACTAATTACATATTTTAAATATTGTAGTTATCTCAAGCTTTAAAGACACTTTGAAGATTCTACCAGTTTTCTTTACTTCAGTTTACATGTTTGGCTTCCTACTAGTATACATCTTCAAAAAATGTTTGATTTTTAATATTATTGATGATTCTGAAAAACGTGCAAAATTAATCTGAAATTAGGATGGCTCAAGAGCCACTCAAATGCATTTAAGCATTGTCACGACATCGTGCTGAGCCACACGACTGTGAATAAATTGCTCTTATACTACCACTGGATGACTTCCCAATGAACATGTATAGGAATTTTGTCATGGGAACAATTGCTTTTTCAGTCAATTTCTCTGTGTTGGTGGTGATTTTATGTGTAGCTTTGAGTGTCTTTTATCAGGACAAGATGTACAGATACGCTTAGATGGTATCTAATAATTTGGGATATATAAATCATATTAATTTAAACATAGACACAGTGGCTCTTTGTAGTCCTGCTATAGATGTGTGCCCTACAAATGGGAATTCTGATTAATTTCATTCATTATGACCTCCATTAAAAAGGAAAAGATACATAGTGCATTTACTATTGGATTTCTTATAGTGATCAAGAACTTTTTGACAAAACAGAACATTCATTTTGACTAAGCATCAGTGAGAACTGAATCTATCTTCAATTTGTAACTTTCCACAGACTAGCTTCTGGTTCTGTGCCTTTCAAATTTTTTTTTTCTTTAACATCTTTATTGAAGTATAATTGCTTTACAATAGGGTGTTAGTTTCTGCTTTATAACAAAGTGAATCAGCTATACATATACATATATCCCCATATCTCCTCCCTCTTGCGTCTCCCTCCCACCCATCCTCCCTATCCCAACCCTCTAGGTGGTCACAAAGCACCGAGCTGATCTCCCTGTGCTATGTGGCTGCTTCCCACTAGCTATCTATTTTACATTTGGTAGTGTATATATATCCATGCCACTCTCTCACTTCGTCCCAGTTTACCCTTCCCCCTCCCTGTGTCCTCAAGTCCGTTCTCTACATCTGCGTCTTTATTCCTGTCCTGCCCCTAGGTTCTTCAGAACCATTTTTTTTTTTTTTTTAGATTCCATATATATGTGTTAGCATATGGTATTTATTCTTCTCTTTCTGACTTACTTCACTCTGTATGACAGTCTCTAGGTCCATCCACCTCACTACAAATAACTCCATTTCATTTCTTTTTATGGCTGAGTAATATTCCATTGTATATATGTGCCACATCTTCTTTACCCATTCATCTGTCGATGGACACTTAGGTTGCTTCCATGTCCTGGCTATTGTAAATAGAGCTGCAATGAACATTGTGTTACATGACTCTTTTTGAATTATGGTTTTCTCAGGGTATATGCCCAGTAGTGGGATTGCTGGGTCGTATGGTATTTCTATTTTTAGTTTTTTAAGGAACCTCCACACTGTTCTCCATAGTGGCTGTATCAATTTACATTCCCACCAACAGTGCAAGAGGGTTCCCTTTTCTGCACACCCTCTCCAGCATTTATTGTTTGTAGATTTTTTTGATGATGTGTGCCTTTCAAGTCTTGATTCTCTTTCATATCAACATATTTCTGGTGTCAGGTGCCATACTGCAATACAACCTCTGACCCTGCAACTTCATGCTGTGTTGCAAATTTTACCGAAACATATGAACGCATTTCTAGGGCCACTCACATGGTCTTGGATAATAAAAAAGAAGGGGTTCTGAAGCTTAAGCTTCATTAGCTTAATGGAAGATCTAGCACTGAGTAACAGCAACCAAAGCTGGCCTGTAGGGAGCAAAAAAGAGGTATCTAGTGGATAGGCAGCAGAGTGCTTACAGGAGCCTGAGAGGTCAGAGACATTTAGCCAGGAAGAAAGAAGAGATGGAGTGGTGGTTAGAAAGAGGGGTTGTATTACATGAAAAGGTTCTGTCTGTGGATTGAATTTTTAAGATCAGGGATGTGAATATCCAGAGACAGGGTGGGGGGAAGGAAGGAGGAAGAGAGAGGAAGGAGAAGGAAGAGACAAAGGAGGGGGAGGAGGAGGGAAAAGAAAAAGGAATAGAATTAGGGTAGCAGTTTTGAAATTTCTAGTCATAGACTCTTAGTCTCTTCTTCCTTCTTTAAAGTTGATCTAAATTCTCAGTGGATTCCCAGCATGGCTTCCATGTGGTCTTTGTATGGAGGGAGGGTATCTCCATCCTCTCTGACTTCCCCTAACGAGCATCTCCTGCCAGCATCTGATGTCATTTGTTTTCCCTCTGCGTCTCAGGTCGTTGCCAAAGCTTTGTTCCATTTTGGCCTCTGGATGTCTGAGCCTTAACTTTTTCATCTGTCTGCTCCCAGTCACAAAGTATTTTTCTTTCCCACATCCTTCCTCGAGAAACATCTCAGACAGTAAGGGAGGGATGAGAGGAGGCACAATAACATGATGAGTTAAAAATGGGGTACATTGGAAGCTTAAGACAGATTATGTCAATACAGATATTTTCCCTGGAAAGTAGAACATTACTGCTCTGCTTTCTAAAATCTATGGAGTAAACATACAAATTCATTGAATGGACCTGAATTTTGCTATTGTAAGCGTTCAGTATAAGTTCTTTTTCAAAATGAATCACAAAAATATCTGTCTTCTGAATAGGTTTTCTTTGGATGTTGAAGGGCTAGGACTTTTATGACATTTTAGAACCTGACACTTGAAGGTAACAACACAGTCAAAAGTGCCACACTTGGCTGTGTTCACATGCTGCCCAAAAAATTCAGGAGAAAGTCGAAAAATTCACTCATTCATCTGGAAGTTTCCAAATATCCAGATGTTTGGCATCATGCAGATTGTTAGGTGACTGATTGGGTTATTCATATTCCGCATGTTTGGCATTGTATAGATGGATTCTGGTTATGTTTTCAGATAGGGAAATACCATGTGTTTCATGTGTTCCCTTGGGACCCCAAAGCTAATGGTGTCAAATGGATTTTTCCCATTTGATCCCCATGAACACAGTTTAATTTCACTCGTGCTTTTGAGTCCCACAGAAAAGGCAGGTACAGATATTTTATTGCTTTTAAATCTCAAAGTACTAAAAGATGTGAATAAGAAAAATAATTCTGTTCCAACAGGAAGCTTTTCACCCCAAGGAATAACATTTTCCTCTCTTTATCCCAGCAAATGGACAATAAAAATACATGAAATCATAATATTGCTAAGTCTGAGAATAGACATCAAAACTTGGCTGTTTTCTTTCTTTTAAGGCAGAGCAAGAGGATGAGATGTTTTTTAAGAAGTACTTTCAGTTCAATGGCATCTAAACACTATTACTTTAGCACATCAAGATTTAGAAGAATTAGGAGAATGGCTGGCTAATTTTCACCGTAAATAGTGACTCTGTGTGTGTTCTGTTTGCCTAGAGTTAATTTTTTGTCAGGTGTTTCCCAGCTGGGCTGTGCTACTCACGTTTAAATTGATTGTGTGTTCTGCATGGAGTGAGATCAATTCAGAGACCTGAGAGCTACCACAGAGAGATATTCACCTTAATTTAAGAGACGGGCTTCTCAGCCTTTTCTTTAATATGTCTAATGACGTAATTCAACAAATATTGACCAAGTTGTTCCCATTTAAAGAACACTTGCCTTAGTACCATGGGACATAGAGTTAAATAGTGGAAAAGCCTTACGTTTCAACTGACTAAGTTAGAGGATATTGGTCTGAAGCCAGAAATTTGATAAAAATACACTGTAGGGAAGAAATGCTGCCTACCAAATAGAAATTAATGATCAATTATTAACATTTTGAGACTCCGAAACGTAAAAGTTACTAACGTATTCCTAAGGAAATGGAAGAGAAATTAGGGATTATTTAAGGAAATGGTACTCTTCCTGCTTCGATATGGTACAGAAACCATGAAGGAGAAAACGGAGCAAAATAAAAGTAGAGAATAAGGATTACAGGATTTCTTCTATACTTGAATGATTTCAAAGCATATGCCAATATTAAAAGAAGTCTTCAAGAATTCCAGAAAATTAGCAAGCATTTGAGTGATAAAAGTACTAATAGCATGTTAAGCGCACATCAATACAAATGCCAACGTGATGGATTGATTCATTCAGAAGAGATCAAGTTATCAAAAGATCAAATGCAAAGTGAAAATCCATAAATATCGATGCGTTCTGATACATTGAGGAAGAGAACTGCAGGGTAACACGTGACAGCTAAGCTCTACGTGACGGATAACAAGTACAGCCCACCAGCCTTCCCTATCCACGGCTTCCATATCCTTGGATTCAATAAACTGTGGATGGAATCAGAGGTGCGACTGTACTAGGCCAGTTTATATAAGGGACCTGAGCATCCATGGATTTTGGTATCCCTTGGGGGAAGGGGTCCTGGATCCAATTCTCTGCGGATACTGAAGGACGAATGTGATTGCAAGAGGTACGTAATTAAGACAATAAATTGCGGCAAATGAGTAAATAACATGTCTTAGATTGGTCCTCAATTGTGGGCTGAAACAAATTAATGTAGTACATACAGTAAGCATAACTTTAAGAGTATTTTAGAAGAGAACTGCTATACTATGTACCGGGATGCACCCAGAGCAGATCAAAGTATCCTTGCTGCAGGGAAGTATGTTCTGCTACAGAATAATTTTAATAAAGCAGTCGAAGTCACCCCCCTCCCAAACCAACTGTCCAGTTTAATAGAAATAAGCATAGGAAAAATGTAGCTCTGAGAGAAGGACTAAACAAATGCAGAAATAGGAGCATCAACATTAAAATTGTTGCTATCACGATTACAAGAACCACTTCAGTAATTGCAATAGTAAGCAAAAATTTTCTGTGCTTTATTTGCTTATGCAAATAGAATCTGATGTGCATAGGTACAAATCAACACAAATGGCCAAATGTGGCAGTTTAATTCAGTCAGTAGAGACCAAATTATTGAAAGATCTAGTGTAAAGGGAAAATCCCTAAACATGTATGTATGCTGCTACAGTGAGAGAAACACCACAAAATAACTAAAGGCAACATGGAACAAATATTCAGTTCTAGTGTGGAGTTTAACTCTTCCAGGGATGAAGAGGATAAATCTGATACAAAAACAAGGAGACTCTGATCAATGAAACAGGCTTGGTGGAGGCATGCTGAAATCCCATGTGTGGGATGGTAAGTGGAAGTAGAGAGAACTGGCACCCCTAAAGGGGTAGATAGTGCAAAATATAGTGACAACAGAGAAGTGTCAAACTTCAGTTTAATTTAAGCTACTGAGATCCAACTTTGATTTGGTAAGCTGTACTATTATAGTAGAGGGACCCAGGCTTCAGTAAAATTCAAAGTCAGGGAATAGTTGCTTCAAATTATGGTGGCTTGCTTAGTTTGCAATAGGATCCCCAGCATTGGCTATGTAATAAGGATAATGAGCAACCGCAACCCTGAGGGACAGCAGTTGGAAGGGGCTTGGGAGGCTGCTAACAGCCAAGTGAAGCAAGTTTGTTTTCAAGGAATAGTATGGTGACTAAAAAGCATATGGTTGTCTTTGCTCCCATCTAAGCACCCGAATACTGGTTTTATGATGGCAAAGCTAAATTGTGTGCACACTGACCGATGTGCTGGGTGCTTGGAAGGATGCATTCGAGTTGAGTTTGGATGAGATTGTATGTGCTAACGGTATTTAGTGTCTCCAGTTAAGAACTCAGTAAAATGAGGAATGAAGAATCACCCCATATTTAGGGAAAAGGATACTGATTTCATATTCAAATACCAGCCTACTGTCATTTGTAACTTGTTTTGTAAACATCTTACGTTTAAAATATCTAAATCTAAGTTTCAATATTCTCCTCCAAACTAGTTCCTCCGTATTGTTATTTCAGGCACCTAGTTGCTCAAGCCAGAAATTTAAAAGCCACCTTTGATGTTTCTATTTCCCTTAGCCCTTGCATTCAGTCCATCACCAAGGCTTGTTAATTTTGCCTACAAAATGCTCCTGGTGTCCATGCACTTCTTTCTCTGCTGCCTCTCTCTGATCTAAGCCACCTGTTATCCAGACTAGATGACTGCCTCTCAGGTTCTCCACTTCTCCTTCTCCTCCTTTCCCAACCCATTCTCCATGGAGCATCTTGATCATGTAAAATTGTAAATCAGATCAAATTACTCATCTGTTTCAAATAACTTCAAAGATCTTTTATTGCTCTTAGCATAAAGTTGTTTCTCAGTATAGCCTATGATGTTCCACATGACCTAGGCCTTGTCTGCCTTTCCAGGGTGTTTTTTGACCATTTTTTCCCATGCTCACCATGCTTCAGGCTCACTGATATTTTTTATTTCTCTAATCACACAATTTTTTCCCCAACTTAAGGATTCTCTGCATAATTTTTGCATTATGCTTCTAGGCCAAAAGGAAGACCTGACAATTTCATTTATTAAGTAGTTATGGCCAAAAAACTTGGTAAGTATTTATGTCCTAACAACTTAGTAGCTGCTTTAAAAAAGTAAATTGAAAGAAAAAAAGAAAGAAAAAGAATAAAATTCTCAACCACAATTATTATGAGTGGGATGTGTGCACCGTTTGTCCATAGCACAAATTCTCAAGCTTTGGAATCAGATTAGATACTGCCACGCTTGTTTTCTGTCCCACATTGGTTTTTATGTGATACTTGCTTTTTATTGTAGCAAGTGTTGAAAATTTTGTAAATCTGCGTAAAAAGATATCACATCATGAAAAGAAATATAGCATGATTTAATACTAAAATTATCAACTACTTAGAATTAGTAGTTCACCTTGTGTCTCCCAAATATTGAATAGCTCTGTATTTCTCTCTCTAAAATATATCAGAGTACCCTAGTAAGTTCATTGTGGTGCTCCAGGGTGCCTTGGTACATAATTTGGAAACCATGGCTCTGGAGAGCTTGAGTAGAAGAGTGACCCGATCTGACTGAAATGTAACAGAATTACAATGGCTACTGTGGAGGAAATACTGAAGGGGCAAAGGTAGAAGCATGACCAGTTAGTAGCCTACTGCAGTAATTGAAAGCTAATGGTGTGGTAATTAGGCTGGAGTGGTAATAGAGGAGGTGATAAGGAGTTTAGATATATTTATGATATGAGCTTACAAGAGCTGCTGATAAATTGGATTTCAGCTGTGGAGGAAAGAGAGAAGTCAAAGATAAATTCAAGTTATTGGTGTATGTAACTGAAAGGATAGACAGGCAATCTTAATGAGGGTATGGGAAGATTAGGGACTCAGTTTTGTATGTGTTAAATTTGATCCAAGCAGAGAATAGGAAATTAGGGTCTGGAGCTCAAGGGAGAGTTTTGATCTATACACACGTCTGTGATTCATCATCATATATTTATAGGCAAGAGACTAGATGAGATTTCCAAGGGAGTAAGTTACATAGAGAAGAGTTTATATTTAAATTAAATATAAATTTATCCAGGTCGAAGGGAAAACTGATGATGCTGCTGAAAGGAAAGAATTTACTGGAACAATAATCCATAGGAGATAAGAGATCATGGAATCTAATCCAGAGCCCTAGTTAAGGGCTGGGATTAGTTAGTAGCACAGAAAATTTGCCCATAGTAATGGGGGAGAAGGTAGGGGACATAGGGATAAACAAAAGTTTGGTTATATGTGAAGACTGGCAAAGTTCTCTCTTTATTGTTTCTATCTCTTCAGTAAAATATAAGCAAAGTCATCAGCTGAGAGTAACAGTGGTGGTAATGGAGTTGGAAATTTGAGGAGAGAGGAGAAGTTATGAAATAGTTTTCTAAGAGAGTGGAAGAACAAATAAAATAGGTTAAATTGCAGTGTTGGGGAACATTAATGGTCTAATTGAGGTTCGTGATCACGAATTAAAATAAGAACATTTAGCAGGATTATATAGTTCAGGTTCAGTTTCCCTGGTGCAAGTCTGGAATAGGTAGACAGCTAGATATAACCAATATAGCGTGTTTTTTTAAAGTATGATGAAGAAAAAGAGGTCAAGGGAATTGAGGGTTTATCTAAGGTAGCAAATGTAATGACTGATTCTGGATTTTAAGTTGGTTAACAAGGACAGTGATGATATTAGAGAGGTGAGGGTCAATGAAAAGATGGTAGAATCAAGAGTTTGTAGGACCTAATTGCTTCAAAGGATTGTTGGAGTAAGGGTGTTAGAGGTACTTCTGGTCATATAATAGGCTCTTGAAAATGAGATTATGGAAAGATTACAATTATGGGAAATTACAAGGCAGAGGTATATGCATGGAGTGAGTGGCTGAGTTAGGGTGTTAACAAGATATTTGGAGGAGGGGAACTGTAAAACCAGGGCACTGGAATGATCACTAATCAGTATTGCTATTATGATCTCTGGCTTTTTGAGCCATTTTTAGAAAGGCCTTTTGCACTCCATTGTTATAAAAATAATTCTATGTTTTCTTCTGTTACTATTAGGATTTCACTTTCTACATCTCTTAGGATTTTTTCTTGGAAAGTGATTTGAGATATCAATACAATCATTTTTTCCAGATGCATACCTAATTGTCCTAATGTCATTTACTGAACAGTCTTTTTACCATTAATTTAACACCTTTCTCATATATTAAAATTACATATGTATTTGGGCCTACTTTTGGACTTGCTACTCTATTTTTTTGGTCTGTTTATATACCAGTACCATAATATTAAATTATTGAGGTATTATGTTTAATATCTGTTGAAGCTAACCCACCCACTCTCATTGCTCTTCTGTTTCAGTGATTTCTTACCTATTCTTACATATATTTTCCCATATACTTTGGAATCTGATTTTCTATTAAAAACTATTAATATTTTAATTGCAGTTGTGTTATGCTTATAAATTAAGAATAATTGACATCTTTATAATTTTGAGTCTTCTCACTCAAGATGTCCATTTGTGCCTTTTGGAGGTGCATTCGTTTTACTCCATAGGCCTAGTAAATTACTTGTTAAATTTATATTAAGTAATTTTATGTATTTTTGTTGCTAATGTGAATGTGGTTTTTTCCCATTGTATATTTTAATTGGTTGGCTTTTGTATCTGTGAAAAACCATTGATTCCCATATACTAGTTTTTCACCCTGCTACTTTAATCAATTCTCTTTTCATCTGTAATACTTTTTTAGTTGATTCCTGTGTGTTTCAAGGAATATAATATCATTTGAAATAATATCATTGAAATTTTCCAAATTTTATACCTCTAAATTTTGTTCTTATGTCTAATTGCACTGGCTGCTAATTCAAGTACAATGTTAAAAAATAGATGCACTGATGATTTTTCTCTTGCTCTTGTCTTTAATGGGAACTCCTCAGTTAAGCATAATGTTGGTTTAGCCAAAGAATAAATTCTTATCTATACTTATGCTTTTAATTATTAAAAATCAAGAATAGTTTTGAATTTTGTTCTTTTAGCCTCTAAGGAGATGATTATATAATTTTTTTCTCTGCAGATATACTAATATGATGAACTATATTACTAGGTAAATTACATTAACAGATTTCTCTAACTCTGAACCATTCTGGCATTATTGGAATTAGCCTCTTGGTTTATCATCTTTTAAATGTACTGCTTTTAATGTGCTACTAATATATTACATAGGTAATTTTATTATATTCACAAGGAGGACTTTTTTTTTTTTAGTGTCTTCCAGGTTTTGGTACCAATACTATAGTTGCTTCATAAAAACAAATTCTTGAAATTTTCTTCCTTTTTAATGCTCTGGAACAGATTGTATATCATTTAAATTATCTGGTCTTAATGATTTGTCAGAATTCCCCTGGGAAACCTGAGCCTGGAGCTTTATTTTGTGTGTGTGTGTGTGTGTGTGTGTGTGTTGTTGCTCTCCAAACAAACATTCATTCTGGGCAATAACATGTCTTTTTTAATGAGTTGTTCACCCCTGTGGCTTTGTTTTGGTCTGACTAGATTTAAGCCACGGTTCAGATGTGCTCATTATTCTGGAGGCAGAAACTAGGAATTGGCTCCTTAGTGTACTATTAAATAAAATAAGCTTTTCTTCTTCTGAATAATTTTCCTCTCAATAATACAAAACATGAATGCCCAATAAGGATAAGAGGAAAAAGAAAGCTTGAAAAGTGCTGGATAAATACCCAATCTTTTGTTTGTTATGTTTAGTGATGGAAACTGATTATATAACTTGCCATCATTTGTTTCAAACAGACTATAAAGAGGAACAAAATGGGGATTTAAACATGGGAGGTTGTTCTTTATCAGGGGAGCCTAGGTGTAATGGAGATTATTTTGTTTATTAGGAGGTGAAAGGAGAATAAAGAAGCAGGATAGGGGTGGAGGTCGAAGGACCTTTCATTAGATTTTCCAGGTGTTTCTCAAACTAAACTGAGGTTTATTGCAAATGATCTTTCTTCCAGGATCAAGTTACCTAATATTGATATTATTTGTCATATTTTTACGTGTTGAATAGTTCTCAGCAGGGGCGTGAAACTTGTGGAGTCCAGGATCCCTTTAGGTAAAAGTGGCAGGGCCCACCTGACAAGGAATAATTCCTTGATATCTGGTCTCCATGAGTATGCTAGCAAATTATCCATCAGCAGCTATCTAATAAGATTTCCGGAGGCGTTCCTCCCCATTTTCTCTTCTGTTTCTGAAGAGTCACTGGGGATTTGTTTTATTTACTTAGTTTTCACATGATATTCCAGATTCTGTGTCTGTGGATGGGCAGGGCATCAATGACTTGTGTGATAAAATGTGTTATGTGGCATGGTTGAAAAATGAAAAAAAATAATTTAGATGAATTTAATTTAAATTCCTTTAATTTGTACACATCTAAAAATACTACCTGGACTAATTTTTCTTCCTTCTTTGAGAAGTTGCTCATTTGCAAGCACTGTCTCAAGATTTCTTTCTGTACAACACATGCATATGATGGTCTCCCTTTCATCACCCTAAATGAGAAAGATGGCCTCATAGAATAGAATGAAATCTTTGGGCCTGTGCCACTGGGCACAGTTTAACAGAGTTTAACAGTTTAACAAAGTTTAACAGAACTTTGGTGTTAGATGATCCAATTTTCATCACAATCAACTGTCCTCCTGCACTCTGTGACCATAAGTACTCCATGCTTTTGTACTCTTTCCTCTGGTTTAACAAATACTCATAAAGGCAATATGGTGTGTTACATACAAGTATGGACTTTGCAGTCAGAATGCCTGGGCTTGAATTCTGGTTGAGCCATTTGCTGGCTGTGTGACATGAACAAGTTACTTACCTGCCTTAAGTCTCAGAATCTTAATCTTGAAATGAAAATAAAAATAGTCCTACTTCATGAGATTGTTGCTGATAACAATAAATAAATGAGATCATGGAACTAGCATGCAGCTGGACAGATAGTTAAAGCTCTATTAATGTTAATAATTATTATCTGCAATTAATGATGTCTATAAGACACAGAGCTAGGGCCATGAAGAATACAAATAACTATAATGTTCCATCAAACAAAGTTTATATTCTTAGAGGGGAGATAAGATATACACTCAATAACAGCAAAAAATATACGATGGAAGTAGACATTTAAATGACAGTTTTTCAAGAGAAGGCTTTACAGAGAATTTAAACTTAAACGCTGAGTACTGAAGCACGAGTACCCTTTAGATAAAAAGGCATTTCTTTTTCCTCCTTACTAAAGTCCACTCTCCAAAAAAAGTATTGTATAAACATTTATATTGGAGGAGCTTCAAGATGGCGGAAGAGTAAGACATGGAGATCACCTTCCTCCCCACAAATACATCAGAAATACATCTACATGTGGAACAACTCCTACAGAACACTTACTGAACGCTGGCAGAAGACTTCAGACCTCCCAAAACGCAAGAAACTCCCCACGTACCTGGGTAGGGCAAAAGAAAACAGAAAAAGCAGAGACAAAAGAATAGGGACAGGACCTGCACCAGTGGGAGGGAGCTGTGAAGGAGGAAAGGTTTCCACACACTAGGAAGCCCCTTCGCGGGCGGAGACTGCGGGTGGCGGCGGAGGGGGGGGAGCTTCGGAGCCACGGAGGAGAGCGCAGCCACAGGGGTGCGGAGGGCAAAGCGGACAGATTCCCGCACAGGGGCTCGGCGCCGAGCAGCACTCACCAGCCCGAGAGGCTTGTCTGCTCACCCGCCGGGGCGGGCGGGGCTGGGAGCTGAGGCTCGGGCTGCGGTCCGATCGCAGGGAGAGGACTGGGGTTGGAGGCATGAGCACAGCCTGAAGGGGTTAGCGCACCACAGCTAGCCGGGAGGGAGTCTGGGAAAAGGTCTGGAGCTGCCGAAGAGGCAAGAGACTTTTTCTTCCCTCTTTGTTTCCTGGTGCGCGAGGAGAGGGGATGAAGAGAGCCGCTTAAATGAGCTCCAGAGACGGGCGCGAGCCGCGGTTATCAGCGCGGACCCTGGAGACGGGCAGGAGACGCTAAGGCTGCTGCTGCCGCCACCAAGAAGCCTGTGTGCGAGCACAGGTCACTCTCCACACCGCCCCTCCCAGGAGCCTGTGCAGCCCGCCACGGCCAGGCTCCCGTGATCCGGGGACAACTTCCCCGGGAGAACGCACGGCGCGCCTCAGGCTGGTGCAACGTCACGCCGGCCTCTGCCGCCGCAGGCTCGCCCCGCCTCCTCCCGGCCCCGGCCCCGTACCCCTCCCTCCCCGCGGCCTGAGTGAGCCAGAGCCCCCGAAGCAGCTGCTCCTTTAACCCCGTCCTGTCTGAGCGAAGAACAGACGCCCTCAGGTGACCTACACGCAGAGGCGGGTGCAGATCCAAAGCGGAACCCGGGGAGCTGTGCGAACAAAGAAGAGAAAGGGAAATTTCTCCCAGCAGCCTCAGAAGCAGTGGATTAAAGCTCCACAATCAACTTGATGCACCTGCATCTGTGGAATACCTGAACAGATAAGGAATCATCCCAAATTGAGGAGGTGGACTTTGGGAGCAACGATATATATGTATTTTCCCCTTTTTCTCTTTTTGTGAGTGTGTATGTGTATGCTTCTGTATGTGATTTTGTCTGTATAGCTTTGCTTTTACCATTTGTCCTAGGGTTCCATCTGTCCTTTGTTTTTTATTTTTTAGTATAGTTTTTAGCACGTGTTATTGTTGGTGGATTTGTTTTTCGGTTTGGTTGCTCTCTTGTTTCTTAATTTTTTTTACTTACTTAAAAAAATTTTTTTAAATTATTTTTTATTGTAATAACTTTATTTTACTTTATTTTACTTTTTAAATTTTACCTTCTTTCTTTCTTTCTTTCTTTCTTTCTTTCTTTCTTTCTTTCTTTCTTTCTTTCTTTCTTTCTTTCTATTTTTTCTCCCCTTTATTCTGAGCCATGTGGATGACAGGCTCTTGGTGTTCCAGCCAGGCATCAGAGCAGTGCCTCTGAGGTGGGAGAGCCAAGTTCAGGACACTGGTCCACAAGAGACCCCCCAGCTACACGTAATATCAAATGACGAAAATCTCCCAGAGATCTCCATCTCAGCGCAAAGACCCAGCTCCACTCAATGACCAGCAAGATACAGTGCTGGACACCCTATGCCAAACAACTAGGAAAACAGGAACACAAACCCATCCATTAGCAGAGAGGCTGCCTAAAATCATAATAAGGCCACAGACACCCCAAAACACACCACCAGACGTTGACCTGCCCACCAGAAAGACAAGATCCAGCCTCATCCAGCAGAACACAGACACTAGTCCCCTCCACCAGGAAGCCTACACAACCCACTGACCCAACCTTAGCCACTGGGGACAGACACCAAAAACAATGGGAACTATGAACCTGCAGCCTGCAAAAAGGAGACCTCAAACACAGTAAGTTAAGCAAAATGAGAAGACAGAGAAACACACAGCAGATGAAGGAGCAAGGCAAAAACCCACCAGACCTAACAAATGAAGAGGAAATAGGCAGTCTACCTGAAAAAGAATTCAGAATAATGATAGTAAAGATGATCCAAAATCTTGGAAATAGAATGGAGAAAATACAAGAAATGTTTAACAAGGACCTAGAAGAACTAAAGAGCAAACAAACAGTGATGAACAACTCACTGGTCCTGGGCTTTTGTTTGTTGGAAGATTTATTTATTTATTTATTTATTTATTTATTTATTTATTTATTTATTTATTTATGGCTGTGTTGGGTCTCCGTTTCTGTGCGAGGGCTTTCTCTAGTTGTGGCAAGCGGGGGCCACTCTTCATCGCGGTGCGCGGGCCTCTCACTATCGTGGCCTCTTTTGTTGCGGAGCACAGGCTCCAGCTGCGCAGGCTCAGTAATTGTGGCTCACGGGCCCAGTTGCTCCGCGGCATGTGGGATCTTCCCAGACCAGGGCTCGAACCCGTGTCCCCTGCATTGGCAGGCGGATTCTCAACCACTGCGCCACCAGGGAAGCCCCATGTTGGAAGATTTTAAACCACAGTTTCAATTTCATTACTTGTGATTGGTCTGTTCATATTTTCTACTTCTTCCTGGTTCAGTCTTGGAAGGTTATACCTTTTCAAGAATTTGTCCAATTCTTCCAGGTTTTTCATTTTATTGGCATAAATGAAATTTAAAATTCTCTAGAAGGGATCAATAGCAGAATAACTGAGGCAGAAGAACGGATAAGTGACCTGGAGGATAAAACAGTGGAAATAACTGCTGCAGAGCAGAATAAAGAAAAAAGAATGAAAAGAATTGAGGACAGTCTCAGAGACTGCTGGGACAACATTAAACACACCAACATTCGAATTATAGGGGTCTCAGAAGAAGAAGAGAAAAAGAAAGGGACTGATAAAATATTTGAAGAGATTATAGTTGAAAACTTCCCTAATATGGGAAAGGAAACAGTTAATCAAGTCCAGGAAGCACAGAGAGTCCCATACAGGATAAATCCAAGGAGAAACACACCAAGACAGATATTAATCAAACTATCAAAAATTAAATACAAAGAAAAAATATTAAAAGCAACAAGGGAAAATCACCAAATAACACATAAGGGAATCCCCATAAGGTTAACAGCTGATCTTTCAGCAGAAACTCTGCAAGCCAGAAGGGAGTGGCAGGACATATTAAAGTGATGAAAGAGAAAAACCTACAACAAAGATTACTCTACCAGCAAGGATCTCGTTCAGATTCAACAGAGAAATTAAAACCTTTACAAACAAGCAAAAGCTAAGAGAATTCAACACCACCAAACCAGCTTTACAACAAATGCTAAAGGAACTTCTCTAGGCAGGAAACACAAGAGAAGGAAAAGATCTACAATAACAAACCCAAAACAATTAAGAAAATGGTAATAGGAGCATAAATATCAATAATTACCTTAAATGTAAATGGATTACATGCTCCAAGCAAAAGACATAGACTGACTGAATGGATACAAAAACAAGACCCATATATATGCTATCTACAAGAGACCCACTTCAGACCTAGGGACACATCCAGACTGAAAGTGAGGGGATGGAAAAAGATATTCCATGTAAATAGAAATCAAAATAAAGCTGGAGTAGCAATTCTAATATCAGACAAAATAGACTTTAAAACAAAGACTATTACAAGAGACAAAGAAGAACACTACATAATTATCAAGGAATCAATCCAAGAGGAAGATATAAGAATTGTAAATATTTATGCACCCAACATAGGAGCACCTCAATACATAAGGCAAATACTAATAGCCATAAAAGGGGAAAAAGACAATAACACAATTATAGTAGGGAATTTTAACACCCCACTTTCACCAATGGACAGATCATCCAAAATGAAAATAAATAAGG
This sequence comes from Eschrichtius robustus, assembly GCF_028021215.1. Classification (NCBI taxonomy): domain Eukaryota; kingdom Metazoa; phylum Chordata; class Mammalia; order Artiodactyla; family Eschrichtiidae; genus Eschrichtius; species Eschrichtius robustus. Next base: position 19,043,917 of record NC_090840.1, read on the forward strand.
AAACACAGGCTTTAGATGATACATTAAACAAGATGGACTTAATTGATATTTATAGGACATTCCATCCAGAAACAACAGAATACAATTTCTTCTCAAGTGCTCATGGAACATTCTCCAGGATAGATCATATCTTGGGTCACAAATCAAGCCTTGGTAAATTTAAGAAAATTGAAATCGTATCAAGTATCTTTTCCAACCACAACGCTGTGAGACTAGATATCAATTACAGGAAAAAATCTGTAAAAAATACAAACACATGGAGGCTAAACAATACACTACTTAATAACCAAGAGATCACTGAAGAAATCAAAGAGGAAATCGAAAAATACCTGGAAAAAAATGACAATGAAAACACGATGACCCAAAACCTATGGGATGCAGCAAAAGCAGTTCTAAGAGGGAAGTTTATAGCAATACAATCCTACCTTAAGAAACAAGAAACATCTCAAATAAACAGCCTAACCTTACACCTAAAGCAATTAGAGAAAGAAGAACAAAAAAACCCCAAAGTTACAAGAAGGAAAGAAATAATAAAGATCAGATCAGAAATAAATGAAAAAGAAATGAAGGAAATGATAGCAAAGATCAATAAAGCTAAAAGCTTGTTCTTTGAGAAGATAAACAAAATTGATAAACCATTAGCCAGACTCATCAAGAAAAAAAGGGACAAGACTCAAAGTCAATAAAATTAGAAATGAAAAAGGAGAAGAAACCACTGACACTGCAGAAATACAAAGGATCATGAGAGATTACTACATGCAACTCTATGCCAATAAAATGGACAACCTGGAAGAAATGGACAAATTCGTAGAAGTGTACAACCTTCCGAGACTGAACCAGGAAGAAATAGAAAACATGAACAAATCACAAGCACTGAAATTGAAACTGTGATTAAAAATCTTCCAACAAACAAAAGTCCAGGATCAGATGGCTTCACAGGCAAATTCTATCAAACATTTAGAGAAGAGCTAACACCTACCCTTCTCAAATTCCTCCAAAATACAGCAGAGGGAGGAACATTCCCAACCTCATTCCACAAGGCCACCATCACCCTGATACCAACACGAGAAAAAGATGTCACAAAGAAAGAAAACTACAGACCAATATCACTGATGAACATAGATGCAAATATCCTCAACAAAATACTAGCAAAGAGAATCCAACAGCACATTAAAAGGATCATACACCATGATCAAGTGGGATTTATCCCAGGAATGCAAGGATTCTTCAATATACGGAAATCAATCAATGCGATACACAATATTAACAAATTGAAGGAGAAAAACCATATGATCATCTCAATAGATGCAGAGAAAACTTTCAACAAAATTCAACACCCATTTATGAAAAAAACCCTCCAGAAAGTAGGGGTAGAGGGAATTTTCCTCAACATAATAAAGGCCATATATGACAAACCCACAGCCAACATCGTCCTCATTGGTGAAAAACTGAAAACGTTTCCACTAAGATCAGGAACAAGACAAGGTTGCCCACTCTCACCACTATGATTCAAGATAGTTTTGGAAGTTTTAGCCACAGCAATCAGAGAAGACAAAGAAATAAAAGGAATCCAAATCGGAAAAGAAGAAGTAAAGCTGTCACTATTTGCAGATGACATGATACTCTGCATAGAGAATCCTAAGGATGCTACCAGAAAACTACTAGAGCTAATCAATGAATTTGGTAAAGTTGCAGGATATGAAATTAATGCACAGAAATCTCTTGCATTCCTATACACTAATGATGAAAAATCTGAAAGTGAAATTAAGAAAACACTCCCATTTAGCATTGCAACAAAAAGAATAAAATACCTAGGAATAAACCTACCTAAGGAGACAGAAGACCTGTATGCAAAAAATTATAAGACACTGATGAAAGAAATTAAAGATGATACAAATAGATGGAGAGATATACCATGTTCCTGGATTGGAAGAATCAACATTGTGAAAGTGACTATTCTACCCAAAGCAATCTACAAATTCAATGCAATCCCTATCAAACTACCAATGGCATTTTTCACAGAACTAGATCAAAAAATTTCACAATTTGTATGGAAACACAAAAGACCCCGAATAGCCAAAGCAATCTTGAGAAAGAAAAATGGAGCTGGAGGAATCAGGCTCCCTGACTTCAGACCTTACTACAAAGCTACGGTAATCAAGAGAGTATGGTACTGGCACAAAAACAGAAATAGAGTTCAATGGAACAGGATAGAAAGCCCAGAGATAAACCTACGCACATATGGTCACCTTATCTTTGATAAAGGAGGCAAGAATATACAGTGGAGAAAAGATAGCCTCTTCAATAAGTGGGGCTGGGAAAACTGCACAGGTACATGTAAAAGAATGAAATTAGAACACTCCCTAACACCATACACAAAAATAAACTCAAAATGGATTAAAGACCTAAATGTAAGGCCAGACATCTCAAACTCTTAGAGGAAAACATAGGCAGAACACTCTATGACATAATCACAACAAGATCCTTTTAGACCCACCTCCTAGAGAAATGGAAATAAAACCAAAAATAAACAAATGGGACCTAATGAAACTTAAAAGCTTTTGCACAGCAAAGGAAACCGTAAACAAGACGAAAAGACAACCCTCAGAATGGGAGAAAATATTTGCAAATGAAGCAACTGACAAAGGATTAATCTCCAAAATTTACAAGCAGCCCATGCAGCTCAATATTAAAAAAACAAACAACCCAATCCAAAAATGGGCAGAAGACCTAAATAGACATTTCCCCAAAGAAGATATACAGATTGCCAAGAAACACAAGAAAGAATTCTCAACATCATTAATCATTAGAGAAATGCAAATCAAAATTACAATGAGATATCATCTCACACCGGTCAGAATGGTCATCATCAAAAAATCTAGAAACAATAAATGCTGGAGAGGGTGTGGAGAAAAGGGAACCCTCTTGCACTGTTGGTGGGCATGTAAATTGATACAGCCACTATGGAGAACAGTATGGAGGTTCCTTAAAAAACTAAAAATAGGACTACCATACAACCCAGCAATCCCACTACTGGTCATATACCCTGAGAAAACCATAATTCAAAAAGAGTCATGGGGCTTCCCTGGTGGTGCAGTGGTTGAGAACCCGCCTGCCAATGCAGGGGACACGGGTTCGAGCCCTGGTCTGGGAAGATGCCACATGCTGCAGAGCAACTGGGCCCGTGAGCCACAACTACTGAGCCTACGCATCTGGAGCCTGTGCTCCACAACAAGAGACGCCACGATAGTGAGAGGCCCGTGCACCGCGATGAAGAGTGGCCCCCACTTGCCGCAACTAGAGAAAGCCCTCGCACAGAAACGAAGACCGAACACAGCCAAAAATAAATAAATAAATTTAAAAAAGAAAAGATGACTACTATCTTAAAAAAAAAAAAAAAAAAGAGTCATGTACCAAAATGTTCATTGTAGCTCTATTTACAATATCCAGGACATGGAAGCAACCTAAGTGTCTATCAACAGATGAATGGATAAAGGAGATGTGGCACATTTATACTATGGAATATCAGTCAGCCATAAATAGAAACGAAATTGAGTTATTTGTAGTGAGGTGAATGGACCGAGAGTCTGTCATACAGAGTGAAGTATGTCAGAAAGAGAAAAGGAATACTGTATGCTAGCACATATATATGGAATCTAAAAAAAAAAAAAAGGTCATGAAGAACCTAAGGGCGAGACAGGAATAAAGACACAGACCTACTAGAGAATGGACTTGAGGATACGGGGAGGGGGAAGGGTAAGCTGGGACAAAGTGAGAGAGTGGCATGGACATATATACACTACCAAACGTAAAATAGATAGCTAGTGGGAAGCAGCCATATAGCACAGGGAGATCAGCTCGGTGCTTTGTGGCTACCTAGAGGGGTGCGATAGGGAGGGTGGGAGGGAGGGAGACACAAGAGTGAAGAGATATGGGGACATATGTATGTGTATAACTTATTCACTTTGTTGTAAAGCAGACACTAACACACCACTGTAAAGCAATTATACTTCAATAAAGATGTTTAAAAAAATTTATATTGATAGTCATGTTTTGAAAGAGCTTTCTAGAGTTACACACATTTAAAACACTGACTATAGTTATGTTGTACAAAACTTCATACTCTTAGAGGCATTACTGAACAGTGAGTGGAGATTGTTTTTGGATAGAAGGATCTTCCTAGAATTCCTGAAATGACATTATTTTGGTAGTATGTATTGTATATACATATATACAATGTATATAATATATAAAATATGTCTATATAAATATACAATATATCAGCCTACAAGGGGCATGGTTAATTCCAGTCATACTGGAAGAATAGCTTCCACTTAGGAGGAGTTGATAAACTAATTCTTTCCTTTTGCTGAACCATAGCCAGGCTCTTCTTGAAATGCAATGATTGCTCCTTTTGCTGAGGGGTGTTTGTCTTGAGGCCACATTAAGGAATAATAGGGCTTCTTTCTTTCACTGGGGTCATAGATTTCAATAGGATGAAGTGACTTAGGGACTAATATTATGAGAAGTGCATGACTCTGCTCACAAATGCTCAGGCATATCTATGTTGTCATTTTTTCTTTGGAGGGAAGAGAAAATTGAAGTCAATATGCAATTGTGCAAAACGATGTTTGGAATTTGGAATATGTACCAATGTTCATTTTAAAATTACTGATTAAAATTATAATTTGATATAGAAATTTTCTATAGAAATAGCTTACAAAAACTGGAAGATTCTAAAACATGAAGTCAGGTTACCTAAAATTATACCATAAGCTGAATATTCCAGCTAAATTCAGGTTGAATTTTGGATGCTACTTCTCACTGGGAGACATTGGCAGGTTGTATTGGCATCAGTTGGCTTAGACATCTATGTAAGTTGCTCTTTGTAGGACTGAGCATGCATTCATTCATTCGTTCATGGCCGGGCACTATAATAGACACTATGCATATAACAGCATTCCATTGTGTATACTTTCTTTCTTTTAAGGACATTAGAAGAGAATAACAATTTAACATCATGTAACACATTACTGATTCTGCAGTAGTCTTATGACATGTAGTTGTGAAAGAGGGAGATTTCTGCTTAGCTTGGATAAACAAAGTTAGCCATGAAATGAGCCTGAATCACGAAATGAGAATACACTTCTCCCATCCCAGAAGAACCATATCTGTCAGTGGACAGTGTTTCAGAGATACTTGATACTAGAGCCACATTTCTGCTCCTAGTTTTGCTTTTTGGACCAGATGTTATTCTTATACTTGTTTTCAGGCCTAGGAATCTCTAGCACTGCCCATGAATACTGGAAACTGGCAAAAAATGAGCTTTCTAAGGAGACAACACATGGAGGAACAGTAGTGGATGTCTAGTTCTTCTGAATTCTGCTTATTATTTCTGTGAGGCAAACTTTATTATTCTGAATATGCCCACTGATTTTTTTTTTGTTAAGTCCAGAAACCTAGTCATGATTCTCTTTCAACACCCATGCAATAAGTCTAAAAATCTATGAAATCTGTATCATCTCCTATTGCCACTGACCAAGTTTAAGCCCTCATCATTTCTTAGACATTTGTAGCAGTTGCCTAATGTCTCCTTGAATTCATCTTTCAAGTTTGTGCTTTACCACACACACATTCATACACAAGCTGACCAAATCACCACGCTACTTAAAAGTCATCAATGGTACTCCATCACCTACCGGATAAAGTTAAACTCTTTAATGTACAATGCCCTTTATAATTCCTTCCTTTTGGCTTCCACAGCTTAAAGTATTATCCATCTCCCTCTTACTTTCTCTGTTTCAGTTATATAAAAGTGACAGCAATCTTTGTGATGCAACTGTGCAACCAAAAATTTTTTTACTCCAAAGGTCTATAGATAAAATCCTATTTGTCCTTTGGAGAATAGTACAGCAATTTAAATCAAGAAGTAATTATTGACCACCTGAACTCTACACAAGGAACTGTGACAAATACAAATAATATAGGGTGAACATTGGTCCTGGTTTATCAGGGAAACCCCATGATTATATCTGAAATCCCAGAATAATTATTAATACTCTCTTTTCATTCTCAGTTTGAGTGGTACATTAGGTGGACCCCCATCATATAAGGCACAAATCTTGCTGTTATAAAGGTGCCATTTGGACATGCACACCGGAAATTATTGGAGAGTAATATAAGATTTGATGCAATCAAGCATTTAATTTCCTGATAGAGCCTAAAGTGTTATATTCAGGAGGGACAGTGAGGAAGATGACATCATTAGGAAAGGCTTTAAATGGGAAGAATCTGAAGGCTGGATAGACCGAGAGGGAGGGCTGACATTCCAAGTGAGGGAGAAAGAGGAAAAGTCACAGGGGTAGGAATACAGATAACAATTTTGTGCCCCACTAAGGAAACCAACTTAGTGGAATGGGAAAAATGGTTTGTTGGATAAGGTATGCCATTTGATGGGGAAGTTTAGACTCTGCCTGAACTGGAGAAATTGTTGTGACATTCAGCACACAGGTATGAGAAAAAGTGGCAACAGTAATGATTTTGGAAAACTGGTCCAAGAGTGGTGAGTGGGAGATGGGCATTTGTCCTGTGTGGGGAGAAAAAGTTGAAGTACTGAGCTCAGGGCAGAAATTCTCCCATTACAGAGCCTTACTTGGGGGAATCTCACTGGAGGGGGAATCCACATGAGCAATGCTCAGGGTAGTCTTCTGTCATACCATGGGACACAGTTACACAGTGCAGATTGATAGTACTGTTGTCATAGGACTAATTGGACAGGAAATCATTTCCTGAAGGAAATAATTTTGTGTAAGATGACAGATCTTTTTTCTGGGTCAAGAAAGTATAGAGTTATTAATACTTTTTTAATAAGAGGAAGAATAGAAATAAAAGTACAGTGATGTGTTCCATATAGTTTACTGTCACGTTCTACAATGCACTCAGAGGACATCCGTCTATTTTCTTGCCCCTGCTGTACTTTGCACACTTATCACACACAAGGCAAATGCTTCTTGTACTCTTCTAGCTCCCATTGCAAATTCTGTGTAGTCAGGATCTCATTTTAATAATATTTTATCTTCAGTGTTTTGCATAATGCATTCATGAATAAATTAGCGAAGTCAGATGATGCAGCAATTTCTGTTTTGATAATTCAGTTTACACCCAAAGAAGTTAAAAGATCTTCAAAAAAAAAAAAAAAAACAACACAGAGAAAGGAATGTGATGTGTTCTTGTGGGCTAAGCACAATTAGGAAGTGTGAATGGCTTCCCTGCTTAGTGTAGGATGTTGTGATTTTTGTCATGGATTTGACTATATATGAAATTATTATCTAAAGGATGATAACCTTAAGACATCTTTCCTCTCAACTAAAAAGATACATGATGTTCCCTGCTTGGATATTAATGTATTTTATTCTTTCTGCTTTTTCTTTTGCTCTTTTTCATAATATTAGTTTCTAATATTACCTAAATCAGCAGTCAATGAATATTAATGTTTAGGTATATAATCTGTCCTTTATGGCACTTCCTTAATGCTTTTCGTTGTTAATTATAGCAGTAACATCACAAACAATCATGTTAGGAACTTGAATGTGCCTTGGAATCAGATAGACCTGGCTTAAATTAGTCTATCTCACCGACTAGCTGTGTGACCATTCATAAGTTATTTCTTCTCTCCGAGCCACCATTTTTTATTCCTTAAAATGGGGATAGCAATAGAACATATCTCATAGAGTTGTTGTGATTATTAAATGACATATATATTTAAAAGAATATTGTAGGAAGGTGACATCATCAAGATGGTGACGTAGGGTATTTCCGACTTCAGTCCCCCTCACAAAGAGACAAACTAGCAACTATCCAAAGACAAGTTACCTTGTGAAAATCTCATAACTTGGAGATAAGGGTGAAACACCACCCTGGAACACAGAGACTGAGAAGGTCTCCATTAAAAGGGTAAGAGGAGTGGTTTCACTTTGACCACACTGCCCTCCCTCAGGCCAGCACAGCCACACTAAGGGGACCCCCTCTGGGCCCATGGCTTCTCCAGTGGGAAAAGACATCCAGCTCCCCTGGCATTGTGGGATACTTCCTGAGAGGCCCATTCAGGTTTTGCTTCACAGCAACTGAGTCAGGAAAGACAGGACCGGGCCTAAGGACAGCCTCCTCATGTATAGGCATTAGGCAGAAGGCAAGGCCACCTCCTTGTTTTGCACATGAGGCCATGGCACATGGAGGAATAGTATCTAAAGCAGAAACTTTGTAGCATCTGAACAAGAAACGCTGACCATGAAAACCGCGGAGCACGCGCAATAAAAATGCACAGGTTGCTGATGACCCTGTATGACCTTCCACGTGTGATGCTCAACTAGAAGGGAAAATTTAAGGGAAAATAGCTCTTAGAGCAAATGTATGGTAGCTTCAGGAGACAGATGCACAGGATCGGGAGCTGATGCAACCTGGTGTAATCCAGGCCACACGTCAACCTTCCCCTCAATGAATATTCCACCCCTAATCACAAAGACCCCACCCATTCAAAGGACTAAAAATAAAAGGGGGATCAAAAAACTCTGCAGTGCACCCGTCATGCACGAGGATGCCCACACTCTTCTCCGAGCGTGTTGTTTCGCTTCTGCCCTGAATAAACTGCTTTCTTTGTCCTCTTTGCTCCTCAGCCTGTGTGTGTGTGTGTGTGTGTGTGTATGTGTGTGTGTGTTTTCCTTTGTGTTCCTCACCTGACAGCCAGCCCTGTCTACCTGTTGAGCTTAAGTTCTAATCCTGCTTAACTAAGGAGCCTAAACAGTGACCCTGGGCGGTCTCAAAGCCCAGCCGGTGGTATTGCCTAGCTATGGATCCCAGGCTATGGTGGTACCCAGCAGTGGAGCCCAACATATGGTCCTGCTTGATTGCTGAACCTAGTCTGTAGCCTCAGCCAGGCAGGGAGCGCAGCCAGTGATCCCCCCAATCATGGTTCCACCCAACCAGGGAGCCCTGACTGACCCTGCTCAACTGTGGAACATAGTCTCCAGCCCCACCTAACTGTGGGATACAGCTGGAGGCCCCATCTGAACAGAGAGCCTGGCCAGTGACCTTGCCTAACAACAGAGCACAACCAGTGGCCTACCTGATCTCAAAGCACAGCCTGTGGCCCCACCCAACTTTGGGTCACAGTCTGTTACCTTGCCTGATCACAGAGCACAGACTAAGACTCTGTCTGATGATAAAGCCCTGACTGTGACCCTGCCTAAACAAGAGAGACCAGCCGGTGGCATCATCCTGTTTGGCAGCAGAGTCTAAGACTCCACCTGACCAAGACCAATTCTGGAGTCCAACTTACATCCCTATCCAATTGTGGATTCCAGCCACTGGCACCGCCCTCCCAGGGAACACAGTCTGCCACATTACCCAGCCAGAGGTGAACCTGGAGCCAAGCTAGTGGCCCTACCTGACTATAGAGCACAGCCAGCAGCCCTGCCAAATCAGAGAGTCTATCCAGTGGCCTCACTTGAAGACAGAGCCCAGCCATCAGGCTCACCCAACCACATTGCCCAGCCAGCAGCACTACATTCCACCCTCAACCTCAGAGCACAGCGGCCTCACTCAACTAGAGACCCCTATATAAAACCACACTTACCTGTAGATGCTACCAGCTGACCCATCCAGTGCCCCAAGCTTAGTCAATTGGTGAAGGTGAGGTCTTTCCCTGCTGTAGCAAACCTGTAAAGTCAGGAAGAGGAGATCAATTACCTAAATGCACAGATCATTGCAAGGATACAAGGATCATGAAGAATCAGGTAAACATGATGCCATCAAAGGAAACTAATAAAGGTCCAATAACTTATCCTAAAGAAATGGAGATCTATGAAATGTCTGAAATCAGAATAATTCTCTTAAAGAAGTTCAGTGAAATACAGGAATACACTGACAGGCAGCTAAACAAAATTAGGAGAATAATGCATGAACAAAATAAGAGGTTCAATGAAAAAATAGAAACCATCAATAAAAAATCAAGCAAATACTAGAGATGAAGAATATGACTGTACTGAAAGATTCAATCAAGAGCATAAACAGCAGGTTCAACCAAGGAGAAGAAAAATCAAATCAAGGAGACCAGCCCTTGAAATTATCTAGTCAGAGGTACAAAAAGAAAAAAAGACTGAAAAGAGTGAAAAAAGACTACAGGACTCATGGGATACCATAAATGACATATTATGGGAATCCTAGAGGGAGCAGAGAAAGAGAAAAATACAGAAAGTCTATTTAAAGCAATAATGGATGAAAACTTCTGAAAACTGGGGAGAGACATGGACATCCAGATTCATGAACCTAAACTCCCCAAATAGATTGAACCCAAAAAAGCCTACACTGAGACACGTTATAATTAAATTGTCAAAAGTGAAAGACAAAGAGAGAATTTTTAAGCAAAAAGAGAAAGGCAACTCATCACATACTAGGGAACTCTCAGAAAACTATCAGAAGAAACTTTGCAGACCAGCAGAAAGTGGGATGATATATTCAAGATACTGAGAGAAAAAAACCCTGTCATCTAAGAACTATATCCAGAAAAGCTCTTCTTCAGAATGAAGGAGAAATACAGATTTTTCCTAAACACACAAAAGCTGGGGAGTTTGTCACCACTAAAACTGCTTTAAAAGAAATGCTTAAGGATGTTCTTTAAACTGAAGTAAGTGGATGAAAATTAATACCATAAGAACATACAGGTGTGTAACTCTCACAAGTAAAAGTAAATATGTAGTCAAAGACAAATTATTTAATATTGTGATGATGGTGCATAAATCACATACAGCTCTAATTTAATAATTTTTTTAAAGTATTAAAAATAACTATAGTGTGGCCAAGATGGCAGAGTAGGAAGACTGTGAATTCACCTTCTCCCACGGGCACAGCTGAAGACACATGAAAATGAAAATATAACACACTAAAATCTATGAGATATGGAAAAAGTGGTCCTAAGAGGGAAGTTTATAGTAATACAGGCTTACTACAGAAAACAAGAAAAATCTCAAATAAATAATCTAACCTTACACCTAAAGGAAATGGAAAATGAAGAACAAATGAAATGTAAAGTTAGTAAAAGAAAGGACATAATAAACACTAGAGAAGAAATAAGTGAAATAGAGACTAAAAAGACAACAGAAAAGATCAATGACTAAAAGGTATGAAAATATAAACATAATTGACAAATTGTTAGCTAGACTCACTAAGAAAAAAAAGAGACGGCCCTGAGAGATAAAATCACATGAAAGAGGAGAAATAACAATAGATACCACAGAAATACTAAGGGCTATAAGAGAATATTATGAACAGCTATATACCAACAAACTGGACAACCTAGGAGAAATGAATAAATACTTAGAATCATACAACTTTTCAAAACTGACTTAGATCAGAAATAAATGAAAAAGAAATGAAGGAAACAAGAGCAAAGATCAATAAAACTAAGGTGGTTCTTTGAAAAATTAAACAAAATTGATAAACCATTAGCTAGACTCATCAAGAAAAAAAGGGAGAAGACTCAAATCAATAGAATTAGAAATGAAAAAGGAGAAGTAACAACAGACACTGCAGAAATACAAAGGATCATGAGAGATTACTGCAAGCAACAATATGCCAATAAAATGGACAACCTGAAAGAAATGGACACATTCTTAGAAAAACACGACCTTCTGAGACTGAACCAGGAAAAAATAGAAAATATAAACAGACAAATCACAAGTGCTGAAATTGAGACTGTGATTAATAATCTTCCAACAAACAAAAGCCCAGGACCAGATGGCTTCACAGGAGAAATCTATCAAACATTTAGAGAAGAGCTAACACCTACCCTTCTCAAACTATTCCAAAATATAGCAGAGGGAGGAACACTCCCAAACTCATTCTACGAGGCCACCATCACTCTGATACCAAAACCAGACAAAGATGTCACAAAGAAAGAAAACTACAGGCCAATATCACTGATGAACATAGATACAAAAATCCTCAACAAAAGACTAGCAAACAGAATCCAACAGCACATTTAAAAGATCATACACCATGGTCAAGAGGGTATATCCCAGGAATGCAAGGATTCTTCAATATAAGCAAATCAATCCATGTGATACACCATATTAACGAATTGAAGTAGAAAAACCACATGATCATCTCAGTAGATGCAGAAAAAGCTTTCAACAAAATTCAACATCCATTTATGATAAAAACCACCCAGAAAGTAGGCATAGAGGGAACATTCCTCAACATAACAAAGGACATATATGACAAACCCACAGCCAAGATTGTTCTTAATGGTGAAAAACTAAAACCATTTCCATTAAGATCAGGAACAAGACAAGGTTGCCCACTCTCACCACTATTACTCAACATAGTATTGGAAGTTTTAGCCACAGCAATCAGAGAAGACAAAGAAATAAAAGGAATCCAAATCGGAAAAGAAGAAGTAAAGCTGTCACTGTTTGCAGATGACATGAAACTCTGCATAGAGAATCCTAAAGATGCCACCAGAAAACTACTAGAGCTAATCAATGAATTTGGTAAAGTAGCAGGATACAAAATTAATGCACAGAAATCACTTGCATTCCTATACACTAATGATGAAAAATCTGAAACAGAAATTAAGGAAAGACTCCCATTTACCATTGCAACAAAAATTATAAAATACTTAAGAATAAAGCTACCTATGGAGACAAAAGACCTGTATGCAGAAAACTATAAGACACTAATGAAAGAAATTAAAGATGATACAAACAGATGGAGAGATATACAATGTTCTTGGATTGGAAGAATCAACATTGTGAAAATGACTATGCTACCCAAAGCAACCTAAATATTCAATGCAATCCTTATCAAACTACCAAGGGCACTTTTCACAGAACTAAAACAAAAAATTTCAAAATTTGTATTGAAAAACAGAAGACCCCAAATAGCCCAAGCAATCTTGAGAAAGAAAAAGGGAGCTGGAGGAATCAGGCTGCCTGACTTCAGACTATACTACCAAGCTCTAGTAATCAAGACAGTATGGTATTGGTACAAAAACAGAAATAGAGATCAATGGAACAGGATAGAAAGCCCAGAGATAAAGCCATGCACCTATGGTGAACTAACCTATGACAAAGGAAGCAAGAATATACAATGGAAAAGACACAGTCTCTTCATTAAGTGGTGCTGGGAACACTGGACAGCTACATGTAAAAGAATGAACTTAGAACACTCCCTAACACGATATACAAAAATATACTCAAAATGGATTAAAGACCTAAATGTAAGGCCAGCCACTATAAAACTCTTAGAGGAAAACATAGGCAGAACCCTCTGTGATATAAATCAGAGCAAGATACTTTTTGACCCGCCTCCTAGAGAAATGGAAATAAAAACAAAAATAACCAAATGGGACCTAATGAAACTTAAAAGCTTTTGCACAGGAAAGGAAACCATAAACAAGACGAAAAGACAACCTTCAGAACGAGAGAACATATTTGCAAATGAAGCAACTGACAAAGGATTAATCTCCAAAACGTACAAGCAGATCATGCAGCTCAATATCAAAAAAACAAACAACCCAATCCCCAAATGGGCAGAAGACCTAAATAGACATTTCTCTAAAGAAAATATACAGATTGCCAACAAACACATGAAAGAATGCTCAACATCACTAATCATTAGAGAAATGCAAATCAAAACTGAAATGTGGTATCACCTCACACAGGTCAGAATGGCCATCATCAAAAAATCTACAAACAATAAATGCTGGAGAGGGTGTGGAGAAAAGGGAACCCTCTTGCACTGTTGGTGGGAATGTAAATTGATACAGCCACTATGGAGAACAGTATGGAGGTTCCTTAAAATCTAAAAATAGGACTACCATACGACCCAGCAATCCCACTACTGGGCATATACCCTGAGAAAACCATAATTCAAAAAGAGCCATGTACCACAATGTTCATTGCAGCTCTATTTATAATAGCCAGGACATGGAATCAACCTACATGTCCATTGCCAGATGAATGGATAAAGAAGATGTGGCACATATATACAATGGAATATTACTCAGCCATATAAAGAAACGAAACTGAGTTATTTGTAGTGAGGTAGATGGACCTAGAGTCTGTCATACCGAGTGAAGTAAGTCAGAAAGAGAAAAACAAATACAGTATGCTAACACATATATATAGAATCTAAAAAAAAAAAAAAAAAGACCAGAGGACAGACAGCAGAAGCAAGAAGAACTACAATCCTGCAGCCTGTGGAACAAAAACCACATTCACAGAATGATAGACAAGATGAAAAGGCAGAGAGCTATGTGCCAGATGAAGGAACAAGATAAAACCCCAGAAAAACAACTAAATGAAACGGAGATAGGCAATCTTCCAGAAAGAGAATTCAGAATAATGATAGTGAAGATGATCCAGGACCTCGGAAAAAGAATGGAGGCAAAGATCGAGAAGATGCAAGAAATGATTAACAAATACCTAGAAGAATTCAAGAACAAACAAACAGAGATGAACAATACAATAACTGAAATGAAAACTACACTAGAAGGAATCAATAGAAGAATAACTGAGGCAGAAAAACGGATAAGAGCATTGAGTTCAATATAATCTTTGGTTTATGGCATTCGTTGGTTTGGGCAAGTTCCTTAACCTCAGTCTTCACTTTCATTTGCCTCATTCCCTATTATAGAAAACTATCCTGTTTAATGTATATACTTTACTTGTATGTGATATGATTATATATACAGAAAACCCTAAAGACACTAGCAAAAAGCCATTAGAAATGAATAACAAATACAGTAAAGTTGTAGAATACAAAATCAATATACAAAAATCTGTTGCATTTCTAAACACTGACAAAAAGAGAAATAAAGAAACAATCACATCTACAATTATAAAAAAAATACCTAGGAATAAATTTAACCAAGGAAGTGAAAGACCTAAACACAAAACTATAAGACATGTTAAAAGAAAATGAAGAAGACACAAGGAAATGGAAAGATAGTCCATGCTCATGTATTGGAAGAATTACCATTGTCAAAATGTCCATGTTACTAAAGTCATCTACATAGTCAGTGCAATCTGTACCAAAATCCCAGTGTCATTTTTCACAGAAATAGAACAAAAAATTCTAAAAGTTATATGGAACCATAAAAGACCCCGAGTAGCCTAAACAAATCCTGAGAAAAAAGCAAAAAGCTAAGGTATCACACTCCTTGATTTCAAATTATATTTAAAAACCATAGTAATCAAAATAGCATGGTATTAGCGACAAACAGATACATAGATCAATAGAATCTAACTGAGAGTCCAGGAATAAACCCATGCATATATGGACAATTCAAGATAAAGGCAAAGAATGTACAATGGAGAAAAGATAGTCTCTTCAATAAGTGGTGTTGGGAAAACTGAACAAACACATGCAAAAAACTGAAACTAGACCCCTATCTCATACTGTACATAAAAAGTAATTCAAAATGGATTAAATATTTAATGTAGACCTGAAATCATAAAACTCCTAGAGGAAAACATAAACAGTACATTCTTTGACATTAGTCTTAGCAATATCTTTCTAGATATGTCTATGCAGGCAAGGAAAACAGAAGCAAAAATAAACAAATGGGATTACATCAAGCTAAAAAGTTTCTGCACAGCAAATGAAACCATCATAAAACAAAAAGGCAAACTACTGAATGGGAGAAAATATTTGCAAATGATATGTCTGGTAATGGGTTAACATCCACAATATATAAAGAACTCATACAACTCAACAACAACAAAAAACCCGATTAAGAAATGGGTAGAAGAACTGAAAGAGGACATACAGATGGCCAACAAAGAGGACATACAGATGGCCAACAGGTACATGTAAATATTTTCATCGTTACTCATCAGGGAAATGAAAATGAAAACCACAATGAGATATCACCTCACACCTGTCAAGAATGGCTATTATCAAAAAGACAATAAATAATAAGTGTTGGTGAGGATATGGAGAAAATGGAACATTCATACATTGTTGGTGGGAATATTAATTGGTGCAGACGCTGTGGAAGACAGTATGGAGATTCCTCAAAAAATTAAAAATACCATATGATCCAACTATTCTTCTTCTGGGTATTTGTCCGAAGAATATGAAAATACTATTCCATAAAGATATATGCATCTCTATGTTCTTTGCAGATTTATTTAAAATAGCCAAGATATGGAAATAGCCTAGGTGCCTATCAATGGACAGATAAATAGGTAAAGAAGATGTGGTTTATATAAGCAATGGAACACTACTCAGCCAGAAAAAGAATAAAAATCTTGCTATTAGTGACAACATGGATGGACCTTGAGGGTATTATGTTGGGTATTATTCCCAACAAAGAAATGCACAGAACCAGATAGTTTCACTGGTAAATTCTATCAAACTTTTAAAGAGGAATTAACACAAATTCTTCTCAAACTCTTCCAAAAAAATTGAAGGGCATGGAACACTCCTAAACTCATTTTATGAGGCCAGCATTATCCTGATACCAAAGCCAGATAAGGGTACTACAAGAAAAGAAAACTGTAGGCCAATATACCTGATGAGTATATATGCAAAAATTCTTGACAAAATACTAGTGAACTGAATTCAACAGCACATTAACATAATCTTACAATGTGACTGAGTAGGATTCACCCCTGGGATGAAAGGATGGTTTAACACGTAAATTAATAAATGTGGTATGTCACATTAATAGAATGAAAGATAAAAATCATGTGATCATCTCAGATGCGGAAAAAGCATTTGACAAAATTCAGAATCTTCTCATGATAAAAACTCTCAACAAATTGGATATAGAAAGAATGTACCCCAGCATAATAAAAGCCATATATGACAAACCCACAGCTATCATCATACTCAATGGTGAGATGTTGAAAACCTTTTCTCTAGGATCAGGAACAAGACAAGGGTGTTCCCCAAAAAACTAAAAACAGAACTATCATATGATGCAGGAATTCCACACCGGGGTATACATCTGAAGGAAATGAAAACACTAATTTGAAAAGATACATGCATCCCAATGTTCATAGCAGCATTATTTACAATAACCAAGATATGGAAGCAACCTAAGTGTCCATCAACAGATGAATGGATAAAGAAGATGTGGTATATACATACAATGGAATATTATTCAGCCATAAAAAAGAAGCCTAGAACACTGAATGGGGAAAAGATAAACTTCTTCAATACATGGTCTTGGGAAAACCGAATAATTATATGCTAAAGAATGAAACCAGGCTGCTATCTTTCACCACTCATAAAAATTAACTCAAAATAGATGAAAGACTTAAATGTAATTCCTGAAACCATAAAACCCTTGGAAGAAACCATGGAAAAGACTCCTTGATATTAGTCTTGGCAATGATTTTATGGATATGACACCAAAATCATAAGCAGGAAAGCAAAAATATACAAATGGGACTACATTAAGCTAAAAAGCTACTGCACAGCAAAAGAAACAATCAACAAAGTGGAAGCCTACAGAATGGAAGAAAATATTTGTACACCATATATCTGATAAGGTGTTAATATCTAAGATATACAAGTAACTCATACAACTCTATAGCAAAAAAAATCCTGTTAAAATGGTTAAAATATCTGAATAGACGTTTTTCCAAAGAAGACATACAAGTGGCCAACAGTAACATGAAAAAGTGCTTGACATCAGTAACCTTAGGAAATGCAAATCAAAACCACAATGAGGTATCACCTCACACCTGTTAGAATGGCTATTAACAGAAAGACAGATAACAAGCATTGGAGAAAGGAAAGACAGACAACAGCCTTCTGCACTGTTGGTGAGGATGTCACCTGGAACAGCTGCTATTAGAAGAGTATGGAGGCTCCTCAAAAAGTTAAAAATAGTTCTATGATATGATCTAGCAAGCCCACTTCTGGGTAGATATCTGAAGGAAATGAAATCACTAAGTTGAAGAAATTTCTGCACACCCATATTCATTGCAGCGTTATTTAGAATACCCAAGATATGGAAGCAACCTAAGCTGCTTTACATATATAATAGAGTTTTATTCAACACAGAGTACAGAAGTTTTTATGAGCAGTGAAAATGCTTTGTATGACATTATAATGATGGATATATGTCATTATACTTTTGTCCAAACCCATAGAAAGTGCAACGCTATTTACTTCATTAAAGTGAAACTTAAGATGAACTGGAGATTTTGGTGATTATGATGTGTCAGTGCAGTTCATCCTTGGTTAAAAAAAAAGTCTTAAAAAAAAGAATTAACACTCAGGGTAGAGTTCTTGGCAAAACTTTTGTTTCACTTTTATATATGTATACATATTATATATGTGTGTGTGTTTGTTGGATTGTGATGTAAAATGTACTTTTTAGATCAAAAAAACTTGCAGGCCACTGTAGTTAAATTATACTGGCAAATAAAAGCACAAATTAATCTCAAAAAATAGAATATTATTCCACCATAAAAAATGAGATCTTGTCATTTGAACAACATAGATGAACGTTGAGGGTATTTTGCTATGGGAAATAAGTCAGACAGAAAAAGACAAATATTGCATGATCTCACTTATATGTAGAATCTGAGAAAAACAAACAGAAACAGAGAACAGATGGGTGGTTGCCAGGGGTGGGGGTGGGGGTTTAGAGAAATGGGTGAAGATGGTTAAATGGTACAAACCTCGAGTTATAAGACGAGTAAATTCTGGGGCTGTAATGAATAGCATGTTGCCTATAGTTAACAATACTGTATTGTATACTTGAAAGTTATATCTTGAAAGCTGAGAGTACATCTTAAAAAGTCTCACCACACACACACGCACACACAAACACACAAAAATATAACTATCAGAGGTGATGGATGTGTTAACTACCCTTACTGTAGTAATCATTTCACAATATATACATATATCAAATCATCATGTTGTACACCTTAAACTTACACAATGTTGTATGTCAATTATATCTCAATGAAGCTTGAAGAAAAAGAATATTGTAGAGTACCTGGCATATGGTAAGCCCTCAATTAATATTAGCTCTTGTTGATATTATGTATGAAAACAGCCTTTTTCAAGAAAATATTTCTCAGCTGTTCTAGAAGTAGCAGTTTTGATATGTGGCATTGGAAATGAAGGAAACAATTTAAGCAAAAATATACTTTAAGGAAAATGAATGTAAACTTCAAGAGTGGGGAGAGACATGTTCTTATTTTTCTAAAACATTAATTCTTAGTACTTTTTTCTTCCATTCTGGTTTCCCATATTTCATGGAGCCAGGATATACTGCCGCTTTATATTGAATTAGGACTTCTCTGTCTAGCTTGGCAAACGTGGGCAAGTCCTCTTTTATCTAATAACAACTAGACCTAGACAGCTGCCTGGCTTAATATAAATGAGAAAAGGGGAAAACTGAATATTTAATACTCATTAAAAACGGTAGATTTGGCAGAGGTAGACCTGATGGCTGAAGCCAAACGTGAGGTCCATATGTTTCATTGGGTCCTTTTTACTTTTGCAGCACGACTGAGAAGTACTGTGGTTATGAAAATTTTTCTGGGGCATTCAAGTGGTAGAGAGGCAAAGTAGGTCACTTAGGCCAAAGGATATACATTAGATTTGCCCCTTTAACTTAATCTTAGGATCTAGGAATCAAGTCTGGACTAAGCTTTGAGTTGCATTGAAAGGAAGTGCATCTCATCTTCAACTGAATGACATGGGCTATAAACTGGGAGACATCACTGAAAGGCATGCTACCCTAGGACGTTTCTAAGAAGTTACATCTTGGGTCTTGGATAAGAATGGAGATTTGTGTACCAAATACCACATCCAAACTCAGTGAACTTGTAAATATGCCATTCCTCACTTAGGTCATTCTCTTTTCAACACTGGTACAAAGAGAATACTCCTCTGAAATGTACTGCTCTTGCTGCAGTTTTTTTCAACTTATACTCCATTTGTTGTCATTCAAGTGATTCTATTGGAAAACTATTAGAAAAACAAGCATTAGGATCTAATTATTATATTTTAAAATTACTTAACTCATTCATTTATCCATTCATTCATCCATTCCCCTACCATTATCCACAAGCATTTTGAATAATTAATAATCAGAAGAGATTTTACTTTTTTTCTATAGAAGTTCTTGTAAAGAATATACACTTTTGATTGGTTCAAGATGGCAGGGTAGAAGGCCGTGCTCTCACTCCATCTTGCGAGAGAACGGGAATCACAACTAACTGCTGAACAATCATTGACAAGAAGACACCGGAACTCACCAAAAAAGATACCCCACATCCAAAGACAAAGGAGAAGCCACAATGAAACGGTAGGAGGGGCGCAATCACAATAAAATCAAATCCCATAACTCCTGGGTGGGTGACTCACAAACTAGAGAACACTTATACAACAGAAGTCCACCCACTGGAGTGAAGGTTCTGAGCCCCACGTCAGGCTTCCCAACCTGGGGGTCTGGCAACGGGAAGAGGAATGCCTAGAGAATCAGACTTTGAAGGCTACTGGGATTTGATTGCAGAACTTTGACAGGACTGGGGGAAACAGAGACTCCACTCTTGGAGGGCAAACACAAAGTAGTATGCGCGTTGGGACCCAGGGGAAGAAGCAGTGACCCCATAGGAGACTGAAGCAGACCTACCTGCTAGTGTTAGAGGGTATCCTGCAGAGGCAGGGTGTGACTGTGTCTCACCATGAGGACAAGGACACTGGCAGCAGAAGTTCTGGGAAGTACTCCTTGGCGTGAGCCCTCTCAGAGTCTGCCATTAGCCCCACCAAGGAGCCCAGGTAGGCTCCAGTGTTGGGTCGCCTCAGGCCAAACAACCAACAGGGAGGGAACCCAGCCCCACCCATCAGCAGAAAAGTGCATTAAAGTTTTACTGAGCTCTGCCCACCAGACCAACAGCCAGCTCTACCCACCACCAGTCCCTCCCATCAGGAAACTTGCACAAGCCTCTTAGATAGCCTCATCCACCAGAGGGCAGACAGAAGAAGCAAGAAGAACTATAATCCAGCAACCTGTGGAACAAAAACCACATTCACAGAAAGATAGACAAGATGAAAAAGCAGAGGGCTATGTACCACATGAAGGAACAAGATAAAACCCCAGAAAAACAACTAAATGAAGTGGAGATAGGCAATCTTCCAGAAAAAGAATTCAGAATAATGATAGTGAAGATGACCCAGGAGCTCCGAAAAAGAATGGAGGCAAAGTTCGAGAAGATGCAAGAGATGTTTAACAAAGATCTAGAAGAATTAAAGAACAAACGAAAAGAGATGAACAATACAATAAATAAAATGAAAAATACACTAGAAGGAATCAATATTAGAATAACTGAGGCAGAAGAATGGATAAGTGACCTGGAAGACAGAATGGTGGAATTCTGAAAAGAAATGAAGACAGCCTAAGAGACCTCTGGGACAACATTAAACACAACAACATTCGCATTATAGGGGTCCAGAAGGAGAAGAGAGAGAAAAAGGACCTGAGAAAGTATTTGAGGAGATTATAGTTGAAAACTTCCCAAACATGGGAAAGGAAAGAGCCACCCAAGTCCAGGAAGTGCAGAGAGTCCCATACAGGATAAACCCAAGGAGAAACACGCCGAGACATATAGTAATCAAATTGGCAAAAATTAAAGACAAAGAAAAATTACTGAAAGCAGCAAGGGAAAAACGACAATTAACATAGAAGGGAACTCCCATAAGGTTAACAGCTGATTTTTCAACAGAAACTCTACAAGCCAGAAGGGAATGGCATGACATATTTAAAGTGATGAAAGGGAAGAACCTACAACCAAGATTACTCTACCCGGCAAGGATCTCATTCAGATTTGATGGAGAAATCAAAAGTTTTACAGACAAGCAAAAGCTAAGAGAATTCAGCACCACCAAACCAGCTCTACAACAAATGCTAAAGGAACTTCTCTAAGTGGGAAACACAAGAGAAGAAAAGAACCTACAATAACAAACCAAAAACAATTAAGACAATGGAAATAGGAACATACATATCGATAATTACCTTAAACGTGAATGGATTAAATGCTCCAACCAAAAGACACAGGCTTCCTGAATGGATAAAAAGCAAGACTCATATATATGCTGTCTACAAGAGACCTACTTCAGACCTAGGGACACATACAGACTGAAAGCGAGGGAATGGAAAAAGATATTCCATGCAAATGGAAATCAAAAGAAAGCTGGAGTAGCAATACACATATTAGATAAAATAGTCTTTAAAATAAAGAATGTTACAAGAGACAAGGAAGGACACTACATAATGATCAAGGGATCAATCCAAGAAGAAGATATAACAATTATAAATATATATGCACCCAACATAGGAGCACCTCAATACATAAGGCAACTGCTAACAGCCATATAAGAGAATATCGACAGTAACACAATAATAATGGAGACTTTAACACCTCACTTACACCAATGGACAGATCATCCAAACAGAAAATTAATAAGGAAACACAAGCTTTAAATGACACAATAGACCAGATAGATTTAATTGATATTTATAGGACATTCCATCCAAGAACAGCAGATTATACTTTCTTCTCAAGTACGCACGGAACAGCCTCCTGGATAGATCACATCTTGGGTCACAAATCAAGCCTCAGTAAATTTAAGAAAATTGAAATCATATCAAGCATCTTTTCTGACCACAACACTATGGGATTAGAAATCAATTACAGGGAAAATAAAGTAAAGAACACAAACACATGGAGACCAAACCATACATTACTAAACCAAGAGATCACTGAAGAAATTAAAGAGGAAATCAAAAAATACCTAGAGACAAATGACAATGAAAACACGATGATCCAAAACCTATGGGATGCAGCAAAAGCAGTTCTAAGCGGGAAGTTTATAGCAATAAAATCCTACCACAAGAAACAACAAATATCTCAAATAAACAATCTAACCTTACACTTAAAGGAACTAGGGAAAGAAGAACAAACAAAACCCGAAGTTATTAGAAGGAAAGAAATCATAAAGATCAGAGCAGAAATAAATGAAATAGAAAAAAAGAAAACAATAGCAAAGATCAATAAAACTAAAAGCTGGTTCTTTGAGAAGATAAACAAAATTGATAAACCATTAGCCAGACTCAACAAGAAAAAGAGGGAGATGACTCAAATCAATAAAATTAGAAATGAAAAGGAAAAGTTACAACAGACAGTACAGAAATACAAAGCATCCTAAGAGACTACTAAAAGCAACTCTATACTAATAAAATGGACAACCTGGAAGAAATGGACAAATACTTAGAAAGGTATAACCTTCCAAGACTGAACCAGGAAGAAACAGAAAATATGAACAGACCAATCACAAGTAATGAAATTGAAACTGTGATTAAAAACCTTCTAACAAACAGAAGTCCAGGACCAGATGGCTTCACAGGTGAATTCTATCAAACATTTAGAGACAAGCTAATACCCATCCTTCTCAAACTCTTCCAAAAAATTGCAGAGGAAGGAACACTCTCAAACTCATTCTATGAGGCCACCATCACCCTGATACCAAAACCAGACAAAGATACTACATAAAAATAAAATTACAGACCAATATCACTGATGAATATAGATGCAAAAATCCTCAACAAAATACTAGCAAACAGAATCCAACAGCACATTAAAAGGATCATACACCATGATCAACTGGGATTTATCCCAGGGATGCATGGATTCTTCAATATACGGAAATCAATCAATGTGATACACCGTATTAACAAACTGAAGGAGAAAAACCATATGATCACCTCAGTAGATGCAGAAAAAGCTTTTGACAAAGTTCAACACGCATTAATGATAATAACTCTCCATAAAGTGGACACAGAGGGACCTACCTCAACATAATAAAGGCCATATATGACAAACCCACAGCAAACATCATTCTCAACGGTGAAAAACTGAAAGCATTTCCTCTAAGATCAGGAACAAGACAAGGATGTCCACTCTCACCACTATTATGCAACATAGTTTTGGAAGTCCTAGCTACAGCAGTCAGAGAAGAAAAAGAAATAAAAGGAATACAAATTGGAAAAGAAGAGATGAAACTGTCACTGTTTGCAGATGACATGGTGCTATACATAGAGAATCCTAAAGATGCCACCAGAAAACTAATAGAGCTAATCAATGAATTTGGTAAAGTTGCAGGATACAAAATGAATGCACAGAAATCTCTTGCATTCCTATACACTAATGATGAAAAATCTGAAAGAGAAATTAGGGAAACACTCCCATTTACCATTGCAAAAAAAAGAATAAAATACCTAGGAATAAACCTACCTAAGGAGACAAAAGACCTGTATGCAGAAAACTATAAGACACTGTTGAAAGAAATTAAAGATGATACCAACAGATGGAGAGATATACCATTTTCTTGGATTGGAAGAATCAACATTGTGAAAATGACTATACTACCCAAAGCAATCTACAGATTCAATGCAATCCCTATCAAATTACCAATGGCATTTTTTACAGAACTAGAACAAAAAATCTTAAAATTTGTATGGAGACAAAAAAGATCCTGAATAGCCCAAGCAGTCTTGAGGAAAGAAATGGAGCTGGAGGAATCAGGTTCCCTACTTCAGACTATACTACAAAGCTACAGTAATCAAGACAATATGAAAAAACAACTAATACTAAACTTTCTTTGGGTTATTTGTATGGAAATATGTTGATATAAATGTTTCAGAGATTACGTGAAATTTCTAAAAATCTTATATGTTCTGGTATAATGTTATAAGTCATAATTCTAGTTATTACTTTAAAATGTACATCTCAGAAATAACTAAATTTCCTTGTCAATTGCATTATTATGAACTTTCATCACATCTTTAACCATGGTCATTTTTAAGGCTTTTGTCATTTACAGACAGTTCTGGGTGTACTCTGATGCTTTCACAAAAATGTTCCTATAAAACTGTTTCATCTTCAAGGAATTCATGGAAAAGACTCTTGACAAGTACAGGTTTCTGGTAACTGACTATACTGCTGAACTGAATGAATAAGCATTTTCAGAACTCTAATGGAAAACTGATGAAAACTTTCATAAAAGTGCTAACAAAAGATCAAGATGAAAAATAATTAATTACATGGGACTGAGTGAACTGATGAGGATGATTATAATTTTTGTGACTTTCTGTTTTCCAAAAAAAAAAAAAAATCCCACCAGGACTCAGAGGCAAAAAATATACAAATCAATTTTCACTGCAAAGTAAAGGCGCTGTTACAGTGGAGGATTACTGGACTGAATGTCAGTATTATGACATAGTATGAGTGTGTTTCATGTTTGGTAATTGCAATCATTGTTGTTTTTGTTGTGGTCATCCATTTACAATGCATGGTGTCAGTTTATTTATCTCTTGTAAAAATAAAATACAGTGTGTGTGTGTGAAAAAAATAAAATAAAAAGTCAAAGAAAAAGAAAAGAAAAAAAGACAATATGGTACTGGCACAAAAACAGAAATATAGAGCAATGGAACAGGATAGAAAGCCCAGAGAGAAACCCACGCACCTATGGTCAACTAATCTATGACAAAGGAGGCAAGGATATACAATGGAGAAAAGACAGTCTCCTGAATAAGTGGTGCTGGGAAAACTGGACAGCTACATGTAAAAGAATGAAATTAGAACACCCCCTAACACTATACACAAAAATAAACTCAAAATGGATTAGAGACCTGAATGTAAGACCAGACACTATAAAACTCTTAGAGGAAAACATAGGAAGAACAGCCTTTGACATAATCACAGCAAGATCTTTTTTCATCCACCTCCTAGAGTAATGGAAAAAAAAACAAAAGGGACTTAATGAAACTTAAAAGCTTTTGCACAGCAAAGGAAACCATAAACAAGACAAAAAGACAACCCTCAAGACTGGGAGAAAATATTTGCAAACGAATCAACGGACAAAGGATTAATCTCCAAAATATATAAACAGCTCATGCAGCTCAATATTAAAAAAACAAACAACCCAATCAAAAATGGGCAGAAGACCTAAATAGACATTTCTGCAAAGAAGACATACAGATGGCCAAGAAGCACATGAAAAACTGCTCAACATCACTAATTATTAGAGAAATGCAAATCAAAATGACAATGAGGTATCACCTCACACCAGTTAGAATGGGCATCATCAGAAAATCTACAAACAACAAATGCTGGACGGGGTGTGGAGAAAAGGGAACCCTCTTGCACTGTTGGTGGGAATGTAAATTGATACAGCCACGATGGAGAACAGTATGGAAGTTCCTTTAAAACTAAAAATAGAATTACCATATGACCCAGCAATCCCATTACTGGGCATATACCCAGAGATAACCATAATTCAAAAACACACATGCACCCCAATGTTCATTGCGGCACTATTTACAATAGCCAGGACACGGAAGCAACGTAAATGCCCATTGACAGATGAATGGATAAAGAAGATGTGGTACATATATACAATGGAATATTACTCAGCCATAAAACGGAACAAAATTGAGTCATTTGTAGAGACGTGGATGGATCTAGAGACTGTCATACAGAGTGAAGTAAGTCAGAAAGAGAAAAACAAATATCATATATTAACGCATATATGTTGAACCTAGTAAAATGGTGCAGATGAACTGGTTTGCAGGGCAGAAATTGTGACACAGATATAGAGAACAAACATATGGACACCAGGCGGGGAAAGTGGAGGGTGGTGTTGGTGTTGGTGTGATGAATTGGGAGATTGGGATTGACATATTTACACTATATGTATAAAATGGATAACTAATAAGAACCTGCTGTATAAAAAAATAAATAAAATAAAATTTAACAATTAAAAAAATATACTTTTAACTCTTAAGGCATATATATGTGATATATATCTGTATCTATCTATCTATCATCTATCTATCTATGTATCTATCTCTCTGTCTGTCTGCCTATCTATCAATCACTGTTTGTTTTTGTCAAGCTCTTTCAAGCTCTTAAGAAATATAATTCCTAGGATTTTTCTCCTACCCACTGGAGTTTGGGAAGTAACCTGTACTCATCAATTTTTAGTGTAACTCTCTAATTGCACTTGGGTACAAGGAGGACATTTCTTGGACTTTAATAAAGTCACTGTGGTTTGTAATGGCAATCCTGTGCATAGAGTGAGTTAGTTGCTACTGACACAAGTATTCTCTTTACATGTGCATTGAGACTTATTTCGGTTAATGTCTTCTTACAAACCTTAATTGGATGTTTGAAGACCATGATTTATTTTGATGTCGTTAGCCAATTGATTTATTTGCTTTCTATTTCTAGTTTCTTACATCCAGTATACCAATATAAGAACATCTCACCTGGTGCCCGAGATAACAGAGGACTTGGCAGAGCTGGCTGCTTTGACAGTGTGTCTACAAGAGAGCTGATCTGGCACCTGACAGTTGGGTTCATTTCAACAAATCCATTAATAAAATTTTATTAGCCAATGATGAATAAATTGGTTCAGAGATTTCCCCTCTCTTATTTTATTTAATCAGCATTGTGTGGAATTCTCCTGTCTTTCTGATCCCACATTAGTGTTTTCAAAATAAAGTAGTCAATAAATCTTCACAACTGACTCAAATTGTACTGTGATTATAGGCCAAACATAGAGGGTTATGGATGTGACTTAAGAAGTTGAGTAGAAAACCAATGATCTCAAGCATAAAAACCTTGGTTATTAGGACTTACTGAATGTACAATAAATTCAAACTGAAGCAATTTGGCTCAGGAGAAATGGTAGTAGTAATACATGTAACTTGAGGAATATTAACCAGATAGCTTGTTTCTGAATAGAGACCTACATATACTAAGTGATGTATTGTCCTGGCATATATAAGCACATGCCATCACAGTGGGTTTAAGTCTTTATAAGACTATGCCATGCCATGCCAAGCATCTTTTTTGATAACAGAACAATGCTTCAGGTTGAGGTACATATAAAATCTCACTCACCTTGTATCTGATAAACAAACACATTTATTATGTGCAGCTGACAGAAAAGAAATTCCTCTTTCAACATCAGAAGCATTTCAGATATCAATACTGTACTGATTTCAGGGTATTAGAAAATAAGCTCTTACAGTGCTGAGAAAGACCACTATTTCTGAATCTATTTTTACTTGTTAAAACTTTATAGTTTCACAGAGATAGATTTGAGATATGGACAGTATGAAAAGGTTGATTATAATTCAAGATCTTCTTATATTCTCTTATAATCATGTTAGGACCCTAAACAAAACAACTCATTGATTAATTTGACAATGTGGAAATTGTTCACAACCATTATTTGTATTAATTTTGTAGCTTTTACCTCATTTGATTATTGCAGTCATCCCAAATCCTAGTTATTGATATTATCCTCATTTTAAAGATTAGGAAATGAGGCTTAGAAAAATGAAATGACCTGCCCAAAGTGACCAAGGTATTTCTAGGATGTAGTCCTGGGATTTGAACCTGCCTTTTAACTGAACTGATACGCTTTTTTCACTCTCTAGTTATGCCTCTCTTTGTAATCATTATTGTCTGTCTTAGCTGACTGTTCCATAAACAGTTGTGAAAAATGACACTATTGTTGACAAATAGGCACATGCTTTGAATCAGTCCTGCAAGTTTTCTCCATAAAGAAATCTCATCTCCAGTTAGAGCTCCTCTCAGATCTCCAAGTATATCAAGATGGTTCTGGGAAGAGAACAGAGCTCTTCATCCAAGTCTGTCTGTTATTTCAATCATCATGCCTTCTGGGGTCATGAAACCATTTTCCAATACTACTCATCATTTCTCTTTTTATGTAATACTTCTAACCAGAGCATTCAAATGACTCATATACTTTTTTGTTTATTCTTTGTAAAGTGTTCTAAATCCTTTCTACCTGGTATGAACTTTTCATCAGCTACTCTAGTAAGGCCATCCACTTTCTAATTACTTATTTAAGAGGCACTGTCTAAGGGGAGAATAAATATTTCCCTGCAAAAAGAATCCTCTAAAATCTCCTTACCAATTCAGGAAACCACACAAGTGGGAAGAAAAGGCAGATTTTATCAAACCTATTCAATATTTTGCTTCTCAAAGGGCCACTGCATCAAATAAAAAGATGTTTTATTCTTTCTATTTTCTATTTTCTCTTCCAATTTCACTCCCCTCTCTCATTTGCTCACTTGTGCAATCTCTTTCTCTCTGTTTCAGAATACAATTTATGGTGGCTTAACATGGCCACAAAATACAGCAAAATGACATAATTAGGAGTAAAGAATAAGAGGATATTAATAATAGGGATAAAGGAAAATACTCTATGGATTAATTACTTCAGAGGAGAAGGCTAGGACCAAATAAATTACTTGATAAATACTCAAACACTACTAGCTATGATTTCAGGATGATCGTTTTAAAATGAATACAGAGTAGTGATATGCAAAAGGTCTCTCAGAAAATTTCACTTCCAAATACATATGCACATGTATCATTATTCACAGTGTGTTATGTTTATTTTCTAACTTCTCCTTAGTAAACTACAAGCTGTGCTAGGACTTTGACTTATATATGAATGGAACAGTTTTGGTGTTCCATCCATATTTCAGAGGACTTATTACTTCAAGGTACACCAGCTGACCTCAACTGCTTTGCCTAAGAATTTTTTTTTAAGCTGAGGAAAGCCACTTTGCTAATGCAGGGGAAGTAGCCACCAATTTGTATTTCCCAGCACTCCTGCACCAAAAATAACCATAGTTGGTGTATAAATACCTCAGCTCCCTCACCCCTCAGGCAGTATCACTCCATGGTGCATGTTTCCCAGAGTCTCTCTGTGAGACTAAGTCTCAGACACTCACAGCAGTATCTGGCTTGCTATTATTTGCTGCCTTCTTCGCTCACTTCCTCACTCCCTAACCAAATAAAATGCTTGAACATGAATCCTTGTTTAGCATCTGCTTTTGGGGGATCCAAAATTAAGACAATAACTATATCCGCAGAGCCTACATCGGGACCTAACACAGATTGAATGATTGAATGATATAACAAGACAAATTTATTGTTTTAATTATAAAATCATATTTATTGCTATCTCCAAAAAGATTTGTTGCTATTGCAGCACAAGGGCTTCTCTCTAGTTGTGGCGTGGGTTTTTTTTTTTTTTTTTCTCTCTCTAGTTGTGGTGTGGGCTCCAGAGCATGTGGGCTCTGTAGTTTGCAGCACATGGGTTCTCTAGTTATGGTGCATGGGCTTAGTTGCCCCTCGGCATGTGGGATTTTAGTTCCCTGACCAGGGATTGAACCCACGTCCCCAGCACTGGAAGATGGACTCTTTACCACTGGACCACCAGGGAAGTCCCCAAAAGATGTTTTTAATGCAAAGGATTAGGTTATTGAATTCCTAAGCTGATTTCCAGACTTAACTTCTTGTGGGGAAGGGGGCTGAGGCAGCAGTCTGTCTGGAGGTTTGCATGATAAGGTAGCCACATTCTAGCCTCTGAAGTAGAAAGTGCCCTTTACTTGCTCTCTTCGCTAACAAGGGAGACAATGCCTTACATCTTAGAGACATTCTCCATTATTTAGTTAAAGGGAAAGGAATGAAAACCATTTTCCAGCAGTTCAGATCTCTGTTTAGCATTTTAATTACCTTATTCTTTTTTTTTCAAGGTACACAATTTGAGGATTCTTCAATCAATCTCACACTCTGTAGTACCAGTTAGAGTTTTTGTCTCCTTCTACCTGGAGAGCTGTGGTAAATAGCCACGCCCACAGCATGGGAAACTGTAGTTTTCTATCACCTCTCTCTATGGCTTCGTGCTTAGAGCAAATCCTCAGCACCCAGCTGCCTGCTTCTCTTTTTTGGTGCGACATCAGGCTGTTTAGGTCCTCAATGGTACCAGGTACATGAAAACGCAGATTTCTGGCTTCTGTTGAAAATAATCAGAAGACAGTAATTCTAAACCTGAGATCCTATGTGGCACCAGTTGGTGGATCTGTGAAACCACTCCTGTTCAGATGGAGTTCTTATTCTCCAGTTTCCTAATCTGCCTGCCTCTCTCATTTATGTCACCTGCTTATCATTTAATCTTGTGATTCCTGGTGGCTTCTTAAAGCTCTCTTGTTCTATTGTGTGTCCTTTGTGCTGAAGGCTAGGGCAACTGGGGAAAAGGATGGGCCACCCCCTCCCTACTGTCTTCTTTCTCTCTAATGAAAATCACTCTCCATGGTTAAACATTATCTAAACTTGAAACCTATGCCAAGGCTTAACTAGAATTTCAGCATGAAAAGGTAAGCTGTAGGAGTCAACTAAAAGTTAGACTGGATGACATGGATATGAGACATTCAAACGACAGGACACACTCTTTTAATTATAGAAAGACACTGTACTTTGAATGCCACTCCTACACCTGCCTTGTGGAACACAAAGTACACTTTCAGAACTGACAAACTCTTACCTGACTTTGTAAATACTCCAAACTCAGGGCAACTATATCTCTTAGGTAAAGGAAAAGCAAGCTGTCTCCAAGTCCACCCAGGGCATTACTTGCTAGTCAAACCCCAGGTTCAATTAATTCTTTGAGTTGATTCATAAATACTTTATTTTCTCTTTGTTTTATTTTAATGAAACAAGTTTACCATCTATCTTACAACTCTAAAATACTCTCACATCTTATTTGAGCTCCTTCTTCAGCTTGGTGAAGAACTGTGTTTTTCTACAATCTAGAAACCCATGTTTTCACCAGTGTTACCAGTTCACTGGATCACGGAAGGTAGCAGACTCAGAGTAGCTGGATTTTGCAACAACACTCTGCCAGCATCTCTCAAGACATCTTTTTTTAGGACAAGAAACAACTAGCTGATATTACCACATTAGTATCTACTGAATAGCTGCTCTCGAAAAGTGCTGATAAGCTTATGTTAACTGGGAGGAAGATCTTAATAGACATTTCCTGGGCACTGTCTTATTCCTTATATTTTTTACAACACCATTGTGGCATATTTTCATACTATGATCATTATTTTTTGTTAGAGAATTATATAGTATAAGACTTGATCTTTTACCAAATTCAGAAGACATGAAATTGGGGATGCATTACAGCCAGTGTCAGAATCAGAATCCTGACAGATCTTATGAGGACGGAATGATGGGGTGAAAGTACTAGAATTACGTTTAAGGCGGAAATCTATACTCTTTTATACTCATGCAGAAGGAAAAACAGGTATGTCCAAAAAGACCACTGCATGTCTAGGATGGAGAAGTGGCTTATTAGCCACATATTTGAAAAAGGTTATAGTTAACTTAAAACTCAAAGAGAATCACCAGTGTGATGCGGCTGCCGCAGAGCAATGTAATCCTAAACAGATTAATGAAAAGATTTTTGTCCAGAAAGAGGCAAAGGATATTCCCACTTTACTAAGCAACGTTAAGACCATACTTGGATCTGGTGCTCACTTCTGATATCATGGCTTAAGTGGGATATTGACAGACTAGAGTGCTTTTGGAGGATAAAGAATAGATGAGGAAGGCTCGGAAACTATGACTAGCCTGTCGATGGAAAGACTAAAGGCAGACATAATAATTGTTTTAAAATATTTCAAGGCCTGCCATATAGAAGTTAGAACAGATGTATCCTGCATTGCACTTGGAGGGTGGATGTGTGATCAACGAGACGACATTGGAAGTGGAGACCGATATTTATCTTTATATAAAGAAAGACTTTATATTTATACTGGGTTACATGGATATATAATTTTACTTCCTGGAAATTATATTTGTCCAAAACTGTACTAGGCTGCTTCAGGAGGTATTTTCATTACTACTTGTGAGGTATTCAAGAAAAACGTAGATATGTAGACATATAACACTCATAGAGAGTATTTACTAGATGATCTCCAAGTGTCCTTTAAAGTTCTGAAGATTTTTGAGTCCCTATAAGCATAAGTACTAAACAATCTCTACTTGGCTTGATTTTGAAATAAGACCCAACTTCCAAACCATAATTTCCACTGAAGTATGTTTAATCGAACCATTCATATCTGCATTTGCTGTCTTATTAGGTCATAACGCTATTCATTCACCTCCAATCCCATGGGCTGGCACAGAATGGAGTCTGGATATGTATTTCTTAGATGAATGCAAAATTTTGAATTACAGAAGTTCTTTGGTGATATTACTGTCTCTACTAAATGCTTTTACATATTCAACAGTAGAGATTCCTTTTCACAGACACTTTTTAAACAATCTTCCTGTTCCTCTGTTCTCTTAATATTGTGTTGCTCAAAGTGTGGTCTGGATACTGCTGGAGTCCCTGCTTATGATTTATGTATTATATGTTCTGAAAGAAACTTAGTAGTTTTAGAGCAAAGGGTGATTATATAATTTTAGTCACATACCTTGCCCATATTTGAAACATGAGAATTGGCATTTTTCCAGAAAAACTGTAAGAGTCTTAATCATTTCACTTTCAAGATGCCTATCTGCTATAAAGATCGTATTGGTCCCTTTATCTTGCTTAATATTTTCAAGCAATGTATTCACTTTTATTAGTTATGTTTGCACATATATTGTTGTTACTGTTGTTTTTATAATAGTTCTTATCCACAAAAATGAATTGGTGGCTCAAAAGCTGTTCATTAAGGTATAAAAGTAATGATACAAATAGTAAAGTAAACCCTATGATTAATAATAACTTTTAAACATAAATAGTAAAGAGATTTTTATATCAGTATTGAATATGAATATTTATGGGCTGGAGTAAATCTGCAAGTGTTACTGTTTCACACAAGAAAAAAATGTAAATAGGATGCATGGTAAATATCTAAAAATGGGATGTTGTTGCAGCAGTAGTCCATTTGTCCCTTGTTCCCTGAATGATGTTATAAACCTTTGTCAAGTAGAGGAATAAAGCCTTGGAAGTTTTTGCATAATTATAAACCAAGGTAGAATGGGTTCTCAGGTTCAAAACAAACACATATCATTGATCTGCAGTATGAAACGTAAGAATTCTTTTGCTAAAGATAGTGATGAACCCAAAACTTCCTAAGTAGCCATAATTACATTTACCATGGCAAAATCTGATATAAAAGATACAGTTTCTGAAAAAAACTTAAAACTTGCCACAAAGTTAATGTCAACTTCTATGACTCGAGAGAAAGCAGAAAAGCAAAATCCATTTGTCAAATGACAGTTAAAGATTATATAACATCAGTGGCATACAGTCTAGAAAGACATGTATGTGCCAGCAGATGCAGGTACATGATACCGCGAGCATGCAGAGTAAGAATCATCTCTTGCATATATGAGGGAGAAGTGTCTGATGACTTTCTGTCTCTTCATCACTATAACCCTCCCTCAGAGTTGAGGTTTTCTAATTTAACAATAGTTTTGTGATCCATGTTAGAGCCTGGAAAAATGTTGTGGGATCAGCAGTAATGGGGAACCTGCTATATCAGGGAAGGGATTAATAAGACAAGTAAGTTCTTGTTCCGTTTCAGGATGATGACATAAGAGGACCCCGAACACACCTCCTCCCAAGGACACATGGAATCTACAGCTATATATGCTACAACTTCCTCTGAAAAAAACCCTAAAAACTGTCAAAGCAATCCCTTCCCATCAGGCAAACAAGAGGGAAACCACATCGAAGTGGATAGGAAAGGCTGAGACACAGACTTGCTAGAAACCCTACCTCTGGCATGGCAACCCACAACTGGGAGGGAACCCAATATTTCAGAATTTCTCCCAGAGGAGCAAAGGGTTTATACCCTCTATCAGCCACCACAAATTTTAAGACTGACACCTAAATACAAGCCCCCCAAATATCTGGCTTTAAAGACAAATGGACCTCCTGCCCAGGAGACCCATGGAGCTGTAGCAAACTGAGGAACAACTCTTAAGGGCTTGTACACAGACTTACCCACACAAACGCCCTGCTAGAAGCAGCCCTCTGAAAAGAACCCAGACTTCAAGTGAGAAAGACTCATTTGCTAATTTTAAAGCATTGGTCTGAGGGGTATAGGCCTGCTGGGATACTCTTTCAGGGATGGACGCTGGTAGGTGCCATCTTCCTGCTCTGTCCCTGCCTTGCTAAAGTCAGCGGATGCTATCTTTTAAAAAAAAAAAATTTTTTTTTCTTTTTCTTTGTCATTCTTTTTCTGTTTTCTTTGTCTTTTTCCCCCTTTTATCAACAGGGGCCATCTTTGCACTTCCCTTTTGCTTCACCCTAGCCAGTGGTGCCATCTTCATATTCTCTCTGTACTGCATTCTGGAGCACCAGCATTTCCTGCAGTGGAGCTTCTACACACATCTGGTGCCCCAGTTTTTTTTTTTATATCTGGTGACCCGGTTTTTGTAGCTGCAAGCCAAGGGATGCCTCCTAATTGCCTGACTCTTGAGGCCAGGGAGGCTTACATTCCTGGGTCTCATGGGACTGTAACAATCAAAGAGACAATTCTTGGCAGACTCTGACCCCCAGGGCACTGCAGAGATAGCAGACTGTTTCTGTTTCATGAAGAGGACACTTCTGTGAGGCTTCCAGCTTAACCAAGAGTGCTTTTTTCAAAAATATACAGCCTGGAGGTCCCATCTCTTATGTCCAGAGGGTTATTAAAATCCATCCACCAGAGAGCGATGTCAACATCGTGGTGGTATGAGATGCTCCCTTTCAATCTACAACCAGTAAAACATCCATAACTCAACAAAGGTGCTTGTGCCCAACCACCAGGACGCTGGAGGAGTCCATCTATTTCTACACCTAAAGGTAGGTGATCTGGAACACATATAGACTGCAGAAGAAGGGGAACATCAGAGGTAATGCCTGCAGCCCCAGAGAATCTGGTAGCATGAGGGGAGGCAGGACATACAACACTGGTCTCCTGGCTGCAGCAGCATCCATGGCCACAGGGAACTGGTTAGCAGTGATAGTGGGACCTGCAACACTCTCTTCAGCTGCAGAGGCTCCTGTGACTCTGGCACCTACACCTGCCCAACCCCCCTCAGGGGTGGTGTCCTTGAACCTGACAACTCCAGTCATGGCCAAAACACCCACGACTCCAGTGTCCCTCCCAGCCCTCTTTCCTCACACAGCAGAGCCTGCAACCCAGGAGACCCCAGACACAGTGGAAGTGCCTCTCATCCCAGTGCTCCAGACTGTGACAGCAGCAAGGCACCAATAATCCTGGAGGCACAAGCAATGACAACCAGGGTACTGGGTGACACCTCTGGCAGAGGGGTTGGAGGGTAGAAAGTGCTGACTCAAATATAACCAGAGGCAGCTCAGGTAAGAGAAATAAAAAAACTGGTGCTATAGCGCTACCTACTGGAAAACAAAAGAAGGGCTTCTAATTACTAACCTATTGAATCATTAGAATCAAGTTTTGAAAAAAAAGCTTTACCTAAAGAAGTAAGGTGTTTGCTACTTCAAATGCACCAGTAGAGGAACAACTCATCAAGGGCCGTGAAGAACCACAGTAATACGGTATCACAAAAAGAAAACCACAGTTCTCCAGAAACCAAAATTAAAGTCATGGGATGTTGTAATCTAACTGCTAAAGAATTCAAAATAGCTGTTATGAAGAAACTCAATGAGCTGCAAGAAAACTCAGAGAGGCAGTTCAATGAGGTCAGGAATAAAGTTAATGAACAGAAGGAATACTGTACCAAAAAGATTGAAACTCTAAAAAAGAACCAAACAAATTCTGAAGCTGAAGAACTCAATAAATGAGATGAAGAACACGTTAGAAAACATTAGAAACATGAGAGCACACCATATGGAAGAGAGAATTAATGAGCTTAAAGATGGGAATCTAGAAATGATACAGGAGGAAGAGGAGAAATAATTAAGATCAAAAAAAAAATAAAGAAATTCTATAGGAACTATCCAATTTTAATAAGAAGGTCAACATGAGGATAATGGGCGTCCCAGAAGAAGAAGAGAGGGAGAAGGCAGCAGAGAATTTATTTAAAGGAATAATAGCTGAGAACTTCCCAAACCTGGAAAAGTAACTAGACATACACATCCATGAAGCAAAGAAAACACCTAATTACTTCAATGCAAAAAGACCTTCTTGAAGACACATAATATTAAAACTGTCAAAAGTCAAGGTCAAAGAAAGAATTTTAAAGGCAGCCATGGGAAAAAGAATGGTAACCTACAAGGGAATCCCCATTAGGCTATTAGCAGATTTCTCAGCAGAAACTCTACAGGCTAGGAGAGAGTGGAATGACATACTTGAAATACTGAGAGATAAAAACTGTCAGCCAAGAATACTTTATCCAGCAAAGTTATCATTCAGATATCAGGAAGAAATAAAGGCTTACCCAGAAAAACATGACCTGAGAGAGTTCATTGCCGCTAGACCTGATTTACAGGAAATGTTGAAAGGAGCTCTTCTACCTGAAATGAAAAGGCAAAAGTACACAAAACTTTGAGTAAGGTGATAAATAGACAGATAGAATCAGAAGTTACAACTCTGTATCATCATAGGTTGTTAAACACTTAATTATAGCATAAAGTTAAAGGAAAAAAAGCAGTAAAAATAACTATAGCTACTTCAATTTGGTAACAAATTCACAACATAAAAAAAAGGGATATTTTGAGACAGCAAAAACATAAAAGAAGAAAAGGATAGAACCTATATAGGCAAATGAAGAACAGATGCTATCAGCATAAAGAGGACTCTTTTATTTATAAGACATTTTATACAAACCTTATGATAACCATGAAACATAAATTTAGAGTGGAGACATGAAACATAAAGAAAGAGGAATAAAAAATATCATAGAAAACCACCAAACTAAAATGGCAGACAGAAACACAGGGAAAAAGAAACAATGGAGATAAAGAGCAACCAAAAACTAAAGATAAAAGGGCAGTACCAAGTCCTCATTTATCAATAATCACCCTAAATGTAAAAGGATTGAATTCTCCAATCAACAGAGTGGCTGGCTGGATTAAAAAATAAGACCCAACTATATACTGCCTCCAAGAGACTCATCTCAACTCTAAAGATAAGCATAGGCTCAAAGTGAAGGGATGGAAGAGGACTTTCCAAGCAAATGGCAGCCAAAAGAAAGAGCAGGTAGCCATACTCATATCAGCCAAAATAGACTTTAAGCCAAAAAAGTAATAAGAGACAAAGATGGACATTATATAATGATAAAGGGGACAATTCATCAAAAAGACATAACAGTAATTAATAGATATGCACCTAACATAGGAGCACCAAAATATATAAAGCAATTATTAACAGTCCTAAAGAGAGAAATCAACAGCAACACAATACTAGTAGGAAATTTTAACACCCCACTTACATCAATAGATAGATCATCCAGACAGAAAGTCAACAAGGAAACAGCAGCCTTAAATAAAACATTAGACCAGTTGGACTTGAGAGATTTATAAGGAACATTCCATCCAAATGCAGCAGAATATATATCCTTTTCAAGTGCACATGGAACGATTTCAAGGAGGGACCATATATTGGGACACAAAACAAGTCTCAATAAACTTAAGAAGACTGAAATCATATTAAGCATCTTTTCCAATCACAGTAGTATGAAACTAGAGATCTACTAAAAAGAAGAAAGCTGGAAAAATCACAGATATGTGGAGATAGACAACATGTTACTGAACAACTATTGGGTCAGTGAAGAAATCAAAGGACAAATAAAAAAACACCCAAAGACAAATGAAAATGAAAATATGACATACCAAAATCTGTAAGGTGCAGTAAAAGTGGTACTAGGAGGGAAGTTTATGGCAATACAGGTCTTCATCAAGAAACGAGAAAAATCTCAAATAAAAAATCTAACCTTATAGCTAAAGTAACTAGAAAAAGAAGAACAAACAAAGCCCAAAGTCAGTAGAAGGAAGAAAGTAATGAAGATCAGAGTGGAAATAAATGAAATAGAAATTAAAAAGAGAATTAAAAATCAATTAAACTAACAGTTGGTTCTTTTAAATTATAAAATGGATAAAACTTTACCTAGATTCAGAAAAAAAGAGAGAAAAAAAGAGAGAAAAAAATAAAATCAGAAATGAAAGGGGAGAAATAACACCAGATGCCACAGAAATACAAAAAATTATAAGAGATGTGAACAGTTATATGCCAACAGATTGGACAATCTAGAAGAAATGAATACATTTTTAGAAACATACAACTTTTCAAACTGAATCATAAAGAAATGGAAAATCTGAATAGACTGATCACTAATTGGGATATTAAAACAATAATAAAAAATCTCCACCAAAACCTCTAGGACCAGAAGTCTTCACTGGTGAATTTTAACAAACATTCAAAGAAGATTTAATTTGAGAACCTATCCTTCTCAAACTCTTCCAAAAAATTGAAGAGGAGGGAATGCTTCCTAAGTCATTTTATGAGGCAAAAATTACCCTGATATCAAAACCAGACAAGGACAACAACAACAAAAAAGAAGATTATAGGCTAATATCTCTGGTGAACATAGATGCAAAGATCCTCAAGAAAATATTAGCGAATGAAATACCACAATACATTAAAAGGATCATACATCAGCAGTCCGCAACATTTTTGGCACCAGGGACTGGTTTCGTGGAAGACGATTTTTCCATGGACCATGTCGGGTTGGGTGGGGTGGCGGGGCTGGGATGGTTCAGGCTGTAATACGAGCAATGGGGAGCAGCGGATGAAGCTTCACTCACTTGCCCGCCCGCTGCTCACCTCCTGTTGTGTGGCCCAGTTCCTAACAGGTAGCAGACCAGTACCGGTCTGTGGTTGGGGGGTTGGGGACCCGTATCATACATCATGATCAACTTGAATTTATTCCAGAGATACAAGAAGGTTTCAATATCCACAAATCAATCAACATGATACACCACATCAATAAAAAATGAAAGATAAAAATCATATGATTATCTCAATAGATGCAGAAAAAGCATTTGACAAGATTCAACATCCATTTATCATAAAAACTCTTAATAAAATGGATATAGAAGGAACATATCTCAACATAATAGAGGCCGTATATGACAAACCTACAGCTAACATAGTACACAATGATGAAAAACTGAAAGCTATCCCTCTAAGATGAGGAACAAGACAAGGACGCCCACTCTCATCATTTTCATGCAGCACACTACTGGAAGTCCTAACTAGAGCAATTAGGCAAGAAAAAGAAATAAAAGGTATCTAAGTTGGAAAGGAAGAAGTAAAACTGTCACTATTTGTGGAGGGCATGATTTCATATATAGAAACCTCTAAAGAACCAAAAAACCATTCAAAATAACAAAAAAATACAGTAAAGTTGCACCCACAAGCATTAGAAATAATAAATGAATAGAGTGAATTTTGATTACAAAAATTTTGGTTTTTTCTACATCAACAACAAACTAGCAGAAATAGAAATAAAGAAAACAATCCCATTTAAAATTGCAACAAAAAGAATAAAATACCTAGCATAAATTTAACCAAGGAGGTGAAAGAGCTGGACGCTGAAAACTATAAGACACTGTTGAAAGAAACTGAAGACAATGTAAAGAAATGAAAAGATATTCTGTGCTCTTGGATTGGAAGAATTAATATTGTTATATTGGTACCTAAGGAATCTACATATTCAATGCAATCCCTACCAAAATCCCGATGCCATTTTCCACAGAAATAAAGCAAAAAATCCTAAACTTTATATGGAACCACAAAAGACCCCAAATAGCCAAAGCAATTCTGAGAAAAAAGAACAAATCTGAAGGTATCATACTCGTTCATTTCACACTATATTATTACAAAGTTATAGCAATGAAAACAGGCTAGTATTGGCAGAAAAACAGATACTTAGAACAATGGAACAGAATTGACCATTCTGTTAATTGAGAAATAAACCTACAAATATATGGACAATTGATTTATGACAAAGGAGCAAAGAACATACAGTGGAGAAAAGATAATCTCTTCAATAAATGGTTTTGGGAAAACTGGATAGCCATATGCAAAAGAATAAAAATAGACCACTATCGTACACCATACACAAAAATCAAATCAAATATAAGACCTGAAACTATAAAACTCCTCATAGGAAATATAGGCAGTATGCTCTTTGACATCAGTCTCTCTCCTCAGGCAAGGAAAACAGAAACTAAAATAAATAAATGGCA
Organism: Eschrichtius robustus; assembly: GCF_028021215.1. Classification (NCBI taxonomy): domain Eukaryota; kingdom Metazoa; phylum Chordata; class Mammalia; order Artiodactyla; family Eschrichtiidae; genus Eschrichtius; species Eschrichtius robustus. The sequence continues at coordinate 19,085,056 of NC_090840.1, forward strand.
CTACATCAAATTAAAATCTTCTGCACAGCAAAGGAAACCATCAATAAAATGAAAAGACAACCTACCGAATAGGAGAAGAAATTTGCAAATGACATATTTGAAGGGGGTTAATATCCAAAATATATAAAGAACTCATATAGCAATAAAACATGGGCAGAGGAGCTGAACAGACATTTTCCCAAAGAAGACGTGCAGATGGCCAACAGGCACATGAAAAAATGTTCAACATCATTAATTACTAGGGAAATGCAAATCAAAACCACAGAGAGATGCCCATTGGAATAGTTATTATCAAAAAGGCAGGAAATAAGTGTTGGAGAAGATGTGGAGAAAAGGAACACTTATACACTGTTGGTGGGAATGTAAATTGGTGCAGCCACTATGGAAAACAGTATGGAGGTTCCTCAAAAAATTAAAGATAGAACTACCGTAATGTCCAGCTATTCTACTTCTGGGTATTTATCTGAAGAATATGAAAACACTAATTAAAAAAAATATGTGCACTCCTATGTTCGTTGCAGCATTATTTATAATAGCCAAGATATGGAAATAACCTAAGTGTCTATCAATGGATGAATGTATAAAGAAGATGCAGTAGATACATACTCCAGTAGTACTGGAATACTACACAGCCATAAAAATAGATGAATTTGCAACATTTGCAACAACATGGATGGACCTACCTTGAAGGTTATGCTAAGTAATAAGTCAGATGGATAAAGACAAATAGCATACGATTTCACTCATATGTAGACTATAAAAAACAGAAAAAAACCCCAAATAAATGAACAAAGCAAACCAAACAGAAACAAACATAGATACAGAGAACAGAGTGGTGGTTACCAGAGGCAAAGGGGGGTGAGGGAAGGGTGAAATGGGTAAAGGTGGTTAACTGTATTGTGGCAGATGGAAACTAAACCTTTTGTGGTGAGCAAGTTGTAATGTATACAGACATCAAAATATAATATTGTGCACACGAAATGTATAATGTTACAAACCAGTAAAAAATCCCATCCACCAACACCTAATATTTACATCTAGTTCCTATGCTTGCTTGGATTCCAGCTATTTAAGCCTTTCCTTATGATTCTGACACTGAGATACATCTTCATTCCGGCACCTGTAGATTTTCTTTTTTGCTTTTTGAGAATGGCTGTGAATTTACAAAAAAAAATTGTGTACATCCTATCCAGCATTTTTGCTCATTAACTTCTAGTTTGCCAAATACTGACTGAAAGACACAATTGAATTTTTCCTTAATTAATTTTTTTATCTTTTATCAAACTTATATACAATCATAGCTTAAAAATCAAATAATATACAAGGCTAGTAAATTATAGGAATCAGATAATAAATGGAATCCTGGACAAAGTTCAGTGGGTCTGAAGATCCACCCAGCGACCATTTCCCCAGTCCTCAAATGTAAATTGGGATTAACATGCTTGGCAATTGTCATAATCCCCATATTGGATCTTGAACTGAGGGATAAGATCTATGATAGTAGGGAAGCCCACAGACAGGAAGCCTCTGAAACTACCCACTACCAAGAACAAAGGTGGTAAATCAGTAACTGTATCACATCCTAGTGTGAAGGGGTGGCAGATATTAGTGATAATTTTAAGATCCAAAGCAAGGGTTGGAAAACTACAGACCATGGGCAAAAACTGGTGCATGGCTATTTTTTGTACAGTCTGCAAGCTAATAATGGTTTTTCCATTTTAAAGTGTTGTTAAAAAAAAATAAAAAATGTGTCACAGAGCCTATATGTGGTCTGATAAATCTAAAATAATTACCATTTGAGTCTCCTTATCTAAAGGATGCAGGGGTGGTGGTTCTATCACGTTTATTTACTTCACCTGTTTGGCCCCTGGAGCAAATTAATGGATCCTATAGGTTGACTGAAGAATACAGCAAGATCAACTAAGTTATAGCCCTGATCCTCATACCAGCCATGTCTGGTGTCTTTGCTAGAACAGATTAATATGACATCAGACAGTGGTACGTAGCCATTGATTTGAGCTTATGCTTGCTATTTTACTCGTTAAATCATAATCAGAAAATTGTTTGTATTCAGATGGAATGAATGACAATATACATTTGCACTTTTGCCTTAGGGCTATCTTCTCCCCTCTGTTGTAACATAGTCCAAACTTATTTGGAGCATCTTGGCATCCTGCAGATCATCATATCTATTCACTACATTGATGACTTTATGTTGATTCGTGAAATGAGCAAAAGGTAGCCACACTGGAAACCTTGAGGGGAAACATGAGCTCCAGAAAGTGGGGAGGTAAATATTTCAAAGACTCAGGGACCATCCATTTCTAAAAATGTTTAGATATCTGCAGTGGGGGTCATGACAGGATATCCCCTCAGAAATAAAAGACAAATTAGCGCATCTTGACCCTCTTACCATGAAGAATGAGGCACAAACTCTGTTGGGTTTTAAGCAAACTGCATGAGCAGGTAGCCCAGATGTCACCCACCATAGTTGCACCAGTGCTCTTTCTTCAGGTTGTGCCTATGGCCATATGGGGAGTCCTGATGCAGGAGTGAAAAGTCTGAGCTTAATTTTATAGAGGCGCTGGCTCAGTATGTGGGTATAAGCTGAAAATGGATGGCAGCTGCACTAAGGCTTTAGGGGTGGTCTTGAAAGATGGTGGTAAGGAAAAGTCCTCCTGGTGAACCACTTTGTGGGGAAAGAAAAATAGTTGGAAATTAGAAGATATATAGACGTCTGGCTAGGGATCTGGAAGGGAAAAAAAGGAAAGACGAGGGCCAAGGAAGTCTGGAGTAAAGGCAAGTGGACTAACATATGGGAGTGGGCACGAAGTGTGGAGATCTTTGTACATGTTACACCCACCAGAGAACATCCTTCTTAGAACAAGGAGTTAACGAAAAAGTAGACAAGATCACCTGGTTAACTGATGTTTGTCAACCTTTGTAACTGGCCACCTAGTGCTGGCATGATGGGCTCATGAAAGAAGTGGCTGAGAAGGCAGAGATGGAGGGCATATATGGGCCCAACAGCACACACTCCCAGTACCAAGGTTGATCTAGCCACTGCCATTGTGAAATGTTCAAGTTTCCAGCAGCAGAGACCTTCCTCAACCCCCAATATGGCAGCATTCCTTGAGGAGACCAGTTGACCACTGATGACAAATTGACTACAATGGAGTCTTTCATCCTGGAAGTATTAGTGACTTGTTCTCCCAGAAATAGGTACATTCAGGTGTGGAGTTATCTTTCCTGCACCATTAACTGAAGACTTAGAGAGTGCTTGATCCACCAGCATGGGATCCCAGAGAACATTGCTTTGGACCAGGGGACCCACTTTACAAAAAAGCAGGTACAGGAGTGGAGTGGACTCATGACCATGAGATTCACTTGTTAATCACGTGCCGCTTACAATGTGGGGATGAGGCAACATCTGCTAGGATGCCAGATATAGGCTGTGCATGTATTAGAATTAAGGTCTTTATTTGAATGCATAATTCTAGTCAGCGTTCCTTTCCTTTTCTTGGTTTTGGGTAAGGTTAGAGACTAACTTAATAGTATACCTTATAGGAAAGCATGAAGTAACGCCAAATATAACTACAAGTGGAACAGTTACAAATCTACAAATCAGTCCATTCATTGGAAATCCATTTTCTATTTTCATTTGTTTTATAAAAAAAGGGTTGGAAAAGAACCTAACCCTGGACAATATAGCTGTGGACAACATAATTATTTTATCAACCGACTGTTCTTGCTGATTCAATGGTACCTCACAGAATTTAAAGTGTGTCTATGGATTCCTGGTTTTCTTAAAGGCTTCTGTTGCTCTCCTGGTCTTTGGAGTGTTTCCATATGACATACTATTGACTGATGCTAATGGTCTAAATCTGTCTACAGTGCAAGTTACTAGCTGGATCAAAAACAATAAAGGTGCTTTGTGTTAAAATTTAAAGTTTAGTTTGGAAACAATGCTTCATTTTTTTCTCTTACCACATGTTAATCCTGTGTTGAAAATACATTCTTTTGCCAAATTCTCCCTAAAGAAAAGTAAGCTCTTCATTCACTAATTTTATTACTTTTGATTAAATTTGAGGTTATGTCAGAAATTCCCTCTCTGTAAAAGGTATTTTTTATATTCAGCTTTCACACTGGGAAAATCGCTTACCCTATATAACTACTTTTTTAAAAATGCTTTTTAAAAAATGCTTCTGTGTCACTTCAAGTTGAAATTCCAGTTTAACCATGGGAAGTCTTGCTTTCCAAAACTCTGCCCACCTGATAGGACTATATATTCTATGCTTTTTTTTGATATTCGTGTACAAAGTGTTCCCATACACTAGTATCTGACTGTGTATAGTAGAATTAAATAATGAATTAGTGCAATTATCCACACATTTATATTAAATATTGGGATAAAATCCCAGGCATTTTGGCTTGAAGACTTACAATGATTTCCTAGACTGCTCAAATCCAGAGGAATTTACCTCAATTTTCCATATCATAGAGGCAAAAATTCTAATATTAAAGATCAAGGTGTTTACAGACAGGCATAACTGGTCAAAAAGTAGAATGTACCCAGTTTGGGGTACAGTCTCCTTCAGATCCTGAGCCAGTCCTCCTGACTCTTTTATTCCTTCTCTGCCAGCCCTGAGGAATCACTCCAATTTTCTCTCTCAGTGCAGTAGATAGAGGAGTCAACTCTATATCTCCTGATGCCCTTTCACAATCTTTTTCCATTACCGGGCTTTCTTGGGGGGTAATTAAAACCACTAAGGACCTTCAAATACATAGCTTTCTTTTCCTTTGAATGCAAAAACTGCAAATGGACCATTTTGAATCAGTAATAGAGTGTTAAATAATACAGCTCTTAATAAGTCAGAGGCATTCATCTAGAGGAGACAGAGGTAGAAACAATAGTAAGAGCAAGACCTGGTAGCTAACGGATAAAATGGCAAAGAAAATCAAATGATGTTGTGCATAAAAACAATGAACTATGCAATTTATAATACTGACTTTGTTTCGTCCCAAGGAACACAAAGTATGCTCAGTAAATTCTGTTAAATAAGTTGGGGGATGTATAATATATTTTATTTTTATTTTTTAAAATTTATTTATTTTACTTTTTTGGCTGTGTTGGATCTTCATTGCTGTGCGCAGGCTTTCTCTAGTTGCGGTGAGGGGGCCTACTCTTCATTGCAGTGCGCGGGCTTCTCATTGCGGTGGCTTCTCTTGTTGCAGAGCACAGGCTCTAGGTGTGTGGGCTTCAGTAGTTGTGGCATGCGGGCTCAGTAGTTGTGGCATGTGGACTTATTTGCCTTGCGACATGTGGGATCTTCCCAGACCAGAGCTCGAACCCGTGTCCCCCTACATTGGCAGGTGGAATCTCAACCACTGCACCACCAGGGAAGCCCTATAATATATTTTATAATGGTGACTTTCAAAAAAATTAAATATTGGTCCTTTAAATTATAAACCTTAGGTTTTTGGAGAATTAGTCTATATTGAGTACTTAGATTCTCAGGAATGCTAGACAACTTGATTATTTAGACTGGAAATAATACTATACATTTAAAAAGAAAGGCAATTACTTTAACTTTGTATGTTCTAAATGGTTTAATTACAAAGTTGGGACTATTTCTGCAAGTTGAGTGAGGTAAAGCATTTGAAGGTGTTGGTGAGAAATAGTCAACATTGGGTGAAGTGGCAGTGAGTTCCATTGTGTGTTTGATGCATGTCCAATCTTTGTTTCGGAAAATAGGTTATCTTTAATCAGCTGCAGTGAAATTTTATTCAGTTACGCACACTGCTACCTAGAAGAGACATGGCGAATATTTTAGTTTCCTCTGTCATCTCCGAGTGTTCGGTAATGCGTTACTTTGCATGGAGTCTTCCGGAAGATTTTAAGGCTGTATCTGGATTTCGGGGGTGGGGAAGTGTTGTGAATGATTAGCCGTGCCTGAAAAAGGCATAGAAAAGGGAGATTATTTGTTGCACTTATTTACAGTCTCTGGCTTAAATCAACCATAAATTATGTCTTTTCCCTATCATTTCAATTTTCATGTTACTACAACTAACCAGTGCTTCTGTGTGTCTGAAATCTAGTAAACTTTAGTATTTTTCTATGCCATAGTGGGAAGAACAGGTAGATTGGATATTAATCTCAGCTTCCCTAAGGGCTAGCATTAGCATGAGCAAGTTACTTAATTTCCACAAGTCCCGGTTTAATCATAATAATCATAATAATTTCCACGAGTCTCGGTTTAATCATAATTATACCTATGTTCCATGAATTTGTGAGAATTTTAAAAATTTGTAATTGAAAATTATAAGTAAAAATCTAGCACTTTATCTGAAATCATTTAGATGCCTTCTTCCCCAGCCAGTGCCTATGTGCGCATAGGGAACATAATGACATTTTAATATTGACTTTAAACGGAATTTTCTTGGGAAAATAAATCTGTTACACACCCATCCATTTAGAATGTCCTCCTTTTTTTTTTTTTTTTTTTAATTTTTTTTATTTGTTTATTTATTTTATGGCTGTGTTGGGTCTTCGTTTCTGCGCGAGGGCTTTCTCTAGCTGCGGCAAGCGGGGGCCACTCCTCATCTCGGCAAGCGGGGGCCACTCCTCATCGCGGTGCGCGGGCCTCCCACCACCGCGGCCTCTCCTGTCGCGGAGCCCAGGCTCCAGACGCGCAGGCTCAGCAATTGTGGCCCACGGGCCCAGCCGCTCCGCGGCACGCGGGATCCTCCCAGGCCAGGGCTCAAACCCGTGTCCCCCGCATCGGCAGGCAGACTCTCAACCACTGCGCCACCAGGGAAGCCCAGAATGTCCTCCATTTTAAAGAATAATATACATGAGGTTTAAATATTGGCCCAACTCTTCACCTACATTAAGGTAGACAACTGAGAAATCCCTATTTAAATTGTATGCAACACTTAGGTGACTTTGTAAAATTAATGTGCAAAGATATTTTATATATTCATTCATATTATGAAAACACTTTGAGAGAGAAAAGTAGAGAGACATGGTTTAAACCAGTTAAAAGAAAATAAAGCATATAATATTATAGATTTATTTTAGCAATTCCACTTACTATGAATTTCATCTAAGCCTATGCAGAACTCATCTTTGTCTCATACATAGCTTTCTCTTTTTCTGGCCACCCAGATGAGTTTTATTATATATGTTCAGAACTGTAGCCTGTTCTAACTCGCCCTCTACTGGTTCATGTTTTTGGTGCACCAACGCATAGGTTTGAAGAGAAGACCTAACACAAGAAGGTCACTTGCTGTTAGAGTTTATGGGTATCTTTAGAAGGAAAGCATACAAACAGATGCACACAGATTATATTTCAGATGCCTAACTGTCTAGTGTCATGTCTTATAGACATGATTTGCTCTGCTTTTATTGTTCTAGAATTCTGTACTACTTCTAAAGGTGTACAGCCAGGATATCCTCATTTTGTTTTTATAGTTAACACACGCATGCATGGAGTTCACAACAAGTTGAGGTATAGCTTGAGAAAAGGAAGAGAGATAGACAAAATCTCTGCCTTCACAGAGCATTTGGTTTATATTCTGCTTGCGGAGCCAAACAATAAACAAGTGAGTTTAATTTCAGAATAGAGACAAGCATTCTGCAGAAGAGAACACTATAGTGAGACAGCACCTCTGTGGGTGGGTGGCATGGGTATTGTGATATGTTGGTCAGAGAAGACCTCTCAAAAGAGGTGAATGAAGAAGAAGAGGCTGAAATTAAGTGGAAGAGGTAGGCAGTGGTCAGATCACTACAGGGCCTGGACATCATTATAAGGTATATAGGAAGCCATTTGAAGTTTTAAATAGGAGAGTGATACTATTCAATTTATATTTTTAAAATGTGACTGTGGCTGTTTTGTGGGAAACAGGCTTTGGAGGGAGCAAGAGTGGAAGCAGAGTCTAACTATCATAATGATCCTGGCTGGAGATGATAATGGACTGGTCGTGGTGGAGATGGTGAACAATGTTGTCATTCAAGACAGCTTTTGTTCTCCCCTTGGCAGCCTGGTGAAGCTTATAAAAACCTTTTAGAATAATGGTTTTAAATGCATAACATACAATACAAAGGAAATCAGCTGTATTCAAATGTAGTTATCAAAACATTAAAAAATAAATTTGTGAAATATGAATATATGTGCAGCTTTAGTCATACATTAAATGGTAAGAATTAGCAGTGAATCTGATAACCACTGTAATTTCAAAGTAGTGATAAACATAAGCATTAATCTAACATAACTGATATAATAGCAATATGATATGAAAATATCTGTAATTTTTTTGGGTGATGAAGTCAAAGACACTGCTCTATGTTGACTACATTCATAATGGAAGGAAATTTAAATTTCGGTTAGAAGACACAGAAAATAAAGATGTAATTTTTTGCCCCTTCAAGCTTACTGACTTCTTGCTTTAGTGGTAGAGGTGACAGGACTTGTTTATGAATTGACTTTGGATAATAAAGAGGTGAGAAAAAGGAAGGATCTAGGGATAGATGATGGAATAATTTAGATGTGTAAATTCTGTGCTGACATGATTGAAATAAAAGTGACTGTGTCTGGGCTCAGGGCAGAAACTTTTTTGTCCAGTTATATGAGTGTGTGGGAATTCCATTTCTTGAACTGAACACAGGTAAAGAGGCACATTTAAAAGAAAGTTTTCTTAAAATGTGCTCCAGCCATACCATAATAGGTCTTTCTGTATGGAAAAGGCTACTTTTTGTGTAAAGTTTAATACCTAAGGATTATTACCCCAATTGGAAAGGTATAAAATAACATTGTGTAGTTTGGTAAGTAGATTTTTAACACATGTTTTTAAAAGGCTGCCAAGAAATTGAAGCACAAGAAGTCACTAAGGAAAATAAAGAACAATGACAAAAAGAAATCAATAAGTTGTTGGCTATTTATTTTTTAAATTGTAGATACTTGAGAAGAGAGAGAAGATATAATGAATAAAGTTCATGATTAAAGTAATTAAAATGGAAGATGTTGCTTTTACAGTTTAGGGAATACTGTCCAGCCAGTTCTCTCATATTTGGGCTGCCTCATTTTAAGATATAGCAAGGATATAATAAATGAAATGTAATTTTCTTTAAAAATTTCTTCCACTGGTTTGGTTAGTTCAAATTACTTCTTCCTTTTCTCAAGATAAAGAAACTAAAGAATGCCACTAGAAAATAGACATGTTCCCTTGTTCAATATGACTAGAAGGGATAAATAATTAGAATACTACAGGACAGAGTCAACTTCCCTGGAAAAATGAACTACGGTTTCCACAAGAGGGGAGATTATTCTTACTTTTAGAAATTATGTTTGCAAGGTTAATGACTCTGGAAAAAGGATACTTAAGCTAAACCTTTGTTTTCCAAATTAATTATGAATTGGAATTTCACATTGGTTGAAGGTTTCTGGGTTAATATAGTTAGAAGATAATATTAAATCCTGACCTGAAAAAGTATTCCTTGCAATTTCCATTTAAAAGTTATTCATGCTGCCTTTGTGGTTGGATGAAAACTTATTGCAGCAGGAATTACATATGCTGAGCCAAAAGTAATATACCTTTACTGTCTTCAGAGTCCAGTGAGTTCAAAACACATAAAATTGGGACAACAATGAAGTATCTCTAGGATAAGCAGTTACTAGAGGCAAGGCTATGTTAATTCTTTTTTTCTTTTTTTCTGAGTCAGAGTTTGAATTTCTACTTTGATATCCAGATATTTCATCTTATTTCACAGAGATATTGTGGAACAATGAGGTATTGTAAAAAGCACAAGAATAGTCATTTTCCATCCTTTAGCCATTTGAAGATAAGATTTTATAGGGTTATACTTTAGCCAACTTGTGAATACATGCTACTCCATGTTCAATGTGTTTTTGTTTTTTTACATCTAATAAGAACTCTGTCAAAAAAAGTTTTTTGTTATTCAATGAACTCTGTTTTTTCAATGAGATGTTCTCCTTCTCTTCTTCAAATATAGTGCCTGTAAGCACAAAGCAAAAGACCAAGTCACCAACCAAAGTGCTTGCAATGATGGATATTGAAAATGATGTTTTATTTTTAGAGAATCAAAACAAAAAAAAAATGAGTATTGGATCTATATATGGGAATATGAAGTTTTCCAAGTCTAAGCTTGTCCCTGCTCGCCAGGAGCCTGCTGCCTTCTAGTTGCTCAGTCTAACTTTCTATTCTTCTTTTTAACTCTTCAAAAATTTAATCAATATGTGTTTTTATTTTCTTAAAGTATTATAGTATTGTAATTAAGAGTAAGGGTCTAATAGGTACCATATTTAGACACAGATCTGGGTGCAAACTTTAGTTGCATCATTTAGCAGTTTCAGTATATTAGGCAAGTCACTTAACTTCTCTAACCCTCAGTTTACTTAACTATAAAATGGAAATTATACCTACATCTTAGGGTTTTGGGGAGGAGTAAGCAAGAAAAAAAAGTATATATATTAATTAAGAGTGCCTGATACTTAGTAAATACTCATCAAATGGTAGATTTTATTAAGCTCCTGCTCTCCATTAGATAACAGGTAATTATAGTGGGTATTCCTGATGCTAATGTGTTAGAGGAAACTTACTACTCTTACAATGGTTCCTGAAGAAAGTCCTGAGGTCCTGAGTTTTGGTTTTTTTTCAACAGGTAATAATTATAACTTGTTGTTTTGTAGCACATTACAGTCAATTGTTCTATTACCTATATTCTCTCACCTGATCTTATTTAAAGCACATGGGCTCCCTTGGCATTGGAATTAAAATCATAGATTGAGAAGGAACATTTTAGTATCTGGTTATTTACCACATTTTTCTAAGTAATCAGAAAAAGTAAAGGAAGTTTCAAAGAGGAACAGACCTTACAGAATAGTTACAGGTAAAAAGAAAAGATTGAATACCTTATCAGGGACTGCTCGCTAGCCAATGAGATGCACATGGGTTGGCCTTATATGAGATGATGCCAGTGTCAGGAATAAAGTAAATGATGTAAACTTTAAGAGTGGGGCAATGAAAGTTGTATATGGAAAAAATGTGGAATGGAAATGAGAACAGATGGCTTACTTTGAAATAATACCTCTGTGCAGGCCAAGGGAAGAAACTGCCTCATCCAGAAATTCAATGGCTGCTTGAGATGGCTTAGCTAAAAGAATTAAGTATTACAATTTAGTTGAGTAATATATTGGCAAATTTTAGGTGTAAAGGTAAATGTGAGAGAGTTAGAGGAACTAGGTCCAAATCTTATGTTATTGCCTAGAATACTTTTCTGAGGTAGTAGAGGCAGTCATATACCTGTTATGAGTGAACGTATAGTATTCATTCAACACATATTTATTAAGCACCTCAAATTTGTTGCTATATTGGCCCTAGAAAGTATCTAGTGAGACATGTGCATAGGTAGAATTTAAATATACTGGGTAATTTTGTAAGGCAATATTTTCTCTAATTGCCCAGATTTATGACTAGAAAAGTAGGAGGAAAGAAGGTTCAGAAAGCAGAAATAATCAAAATAGCTTCTGATTATCTGTACAGACCCCTTTGCAAGGGAAGATAGCAGATGGACTATATGTGTAATGGGAAAAAGACTCATCACATTAGTTAAGGATGAAAGTGTGAGTTTAAAAGAGTGACAGTGTGAGATGGAGGACACAAAGTGAAAGCAATTCAAAATGGTGGCTGGAGAAATGGAGAAAAAGAAAGAATTTGAGTGCAGGAGGAGGAGGAAAAAGCACACCTGAGAATAGGTCAGGCTGCCTCTTACTCTACAAAAGGGACTGTAGAGCTCCAGGTGATAGTTTTCTAGTCCTGGCTATTTGTCTAAAGTCAAAAAGTCCAAGGAAGTGGCCCATTTCACTCTTTGTTCACAGTGAGGACTGTGTATATGAGAGGCTGAATGGAATGTAAGATTCTAAACTTAGAAAAGCTGATGTTTGCACTAAGGGAATTTTCAGATAAAGACAAAATTAGAAAAACAAGTAAGAGGAAGTTTCATGACAGAGATTAAATGAAAAGAAAACAAATGAGCCAGAAGAGGACTGGTTTATAAGGAAATTTGCCATCAAAATGTGAATTGATATGTCACGGTTATTGGCCTTGATATCCAATCATGGTCCCTACTTATAACGTATTCTTTGCTTTTCTCAGGGATTTTTTATAAAGCAAAGATAAGTTGGTGAAAGAGGAAAGGTAAGTAATTGTAGGAAATCAGATTAGGCACTATGAAGTAGACTTTGTGTGCTAAAGGGATTGGATTGGAGAACTTCCTCTCTTCCTCCAGGAAAGATTCTTTCTATATTTTCTCTATTTTTCAAACAATAAAAAGTAAGATCTCTAAAGCTAATAACAATTCACATAAGAAGGACAATTGAATAATTAAGGACAGTTAAAATTTCTATTCCCAAAATGAAAATCTACTTTAACACTAAGTCTAGGGTTTTCTGTGCACTATAATGTTAGGAACATTCAGAGCAATATTTAGATATATAAATATCTAAAATATTAGATATTTATTTGTATTTGTTAAGAAAAGATGGGGTAGAGTCTAAAATAAAAAATTAGATGAATCATTTGGAAACATGTATAAGATGGTAGCAAATAATGCTGAGGTAAAGTCTGAAAGTAACATTTGCAAAGCATTTACTTTCCCTGTCCCCCCTCCCCACAAGCTATTGGTAATGAGAACATAAATTAGAAAGGATACATCTAAGATGAATTCTGTTTGCTTTGGTAGACTTTTGCAGACTAATCAGAGAACTTACATAAGGGTATGCTTTGAAATTAGAGATGAAGCTCTTCTAAAATGAACAAATTTGGTTGTGAATAAAATTCTAATCCATATTAGCTTAAAGATAATTTATCTAGCTTTAGACACTCTAGAGCAAGAAGTTCAAGTGGATTACATGATTATATGTAGAAACAAGATATAATTGAAAACCAAGAAAAAAATAACCCCTAATAAAAACAGACTTATAGGACAAATGGATGATGGTTAACAGACTTGTACTTTAAAATAACTATGCTTAATATGGTCAAGGAAATTTAAAAAAAAATTGGAAATTTCAGCAAAAGATTGAAAAGTATTTTTAAAAAAGCTAATGAAAATTGCAGAACGAAAAATATTAAATAACTGAAATTAAATCTCATAGGATGAGTGTAACAACATATTAGAGATGTTGAAGAGGGAATTAGAGTATCAGGAGATCAATCAGAAGAAAATGCTTAGACTAAAGAGGAGATAGAAAAAAGGATGGAAAACACAAAAAAGAACATTAGATACTAAAGGGATATTGAGAAAAATTCTTATATACATGAAATAAGCATTATGGGAATTGCAGAATTTAAAATGAGAGAAAAAATAAGGCAGATGCAATATGTGCGGAGGTAATGAATGAGGATTTTCCAAAACTAATAAGAAACAAAAAGCTACAAACTTAGGAAGAGTTAGGAAGCTGTATCTGGATAGTTAAACAAATAAACAAACAAATTACACAAAGGCACAGTATACTAAAACTGTCTAAAAATATAAAAGAAAGAAAACCTTAAAAGCAGACATAGGAAAAGACAGACTATCTTCAAAGGAACAACAATAAGACCTGAGAATTGACTTCAACAGAAAAGAAATGGAAGGCAGAACACAACATTTTCAAAGCACTGAAAGAAAATAATTGCCAAACTAGAATTCTATACCCAGCAAAAATGTCCTTCAAAGAGGATAAAGGCACTTGCAGACAAAGCTAAGAGAATTTGTTAGCAAAATACCCACACTAAAGGAAACGCTTAGGGTATTCTTCAGACAGAAGAGAAATAGATGAAAGCATAGAGATAGTGAAAAGAAAGAGTAATGGAAAAGGTAGATGTACTGGTAAACCTGAATAAATTTTGGCAATATAGAACTATAATAATAAAACTATAATAAAACTAAAACTATAATAATATCTTGTGGGACTTAATATACATATTGAATTAAAATTAACAAAAATAATAGCAAATAACTTAAAAGGGGAGTAAATGAAATAATGTAAGGTAATAAAACTAATTTATCTTAGTCAAGAATGGATGTTGTAATCTTTACACTGCTGCCAACAGAATATTTTAAAATTTAAATTTAAATAGCAACCCATGGCTAGTGGCTGTTATTTCACAGGGCAATTTCAGAGTAAACAAACATACAACACACACACAAACACACACGAGTAAAAGAACTACTAAGCATATAGAAAATAGTGTATTAAAAATAATGAAATATGACAAGAAACAAAATAATAAAATATATATAAAATAATAAAACACAAGGCAAGAGATAAAGGAACCTGGAAGAGGAGGGACAAATAGAAACAAATAGTAGGATGGTATATATACAAAAAAACTTAACAGCAATTATACTAAACAAATTAAAGTTAAAGATTTAAAACTGGATTTAAAAACTATACATAAGTAGAGTTGCATACATTAAACATAAGAACACAGAAACGTTTAAAATAAAAGGATAGAAATAATACTGACTACACAAAGATTAACTAAAGGAAAAGCTGACAGAGCTAAATTAATACCAGACAAGTAGACTTTAACACTAAAAATAGTACCAGAGATAATGAAAAACATTTCATAATGATAAAATGTTAGTCCACTAGGAAGATATAGCAATTCTAAATTTGCATACACCTAATAACATAGCTTCAAAATATACATAGCAAAAGCTGGCAGAACTAAAAAGAGTAGACAAATCCACAATTATAGCAGCTGATTTTAACATTTCTTTTTTCTTTTTAAAAATATCTTTATTGGAGTATAATTTCTTTACAATGTTTGTTAGTTTCTGCTGTACAACAAACAAAGTGAATCAGCTATATGTATACATATATCCCCATATCCCCATATCCCCTCCCTCTTGCATCTCCCTCCCACACTCCTTATCCCACCCCTCTAGATGGTCACAAAGCACTGAGCTGATCTTCCTGTGCTATGCGGCTGCTTCCCACTAGCTATCTATTTTACATTTGGTAGTGTATAAATGTCAATGCTACTCTCTCACTTTGTCCCAGCTTCCCCCCCTACCCCCGTGTCCTCAAGTCCATTCTCTACGTCTGCATCTTTATTGCTGTCCTGCCACTAGGTTTATCAGTACCGTTTTTTTAGATTCCACATATGTGCGTTAGCATCTGGTATTTGTTTTTCTCTTTCTGACTTACTTCACTCTGTATAACAGACTCTAGGTCCGTCCACCTCATTACAAATAACTCAATTTCATTCCTTTTCATGGCTGGGTAATATTCCATTGTATATATGTGCCACATCTTCTTTATCCATTCATCTGTTGTTGAACATTTAGGTTGCTTCCATGTCCTGATATTGTAAATAGTGCTGCAATGAACATTATGGTACATGACTCTTTTTGAATTATGGTTTTCTCAGAGTATATGCCCACTAGTGGGATTGCTGGGTCATATGGTAGTTCTATTTTTAGTTTTTTAAGGAACCTCCACACTGTTCTCCATAGTGGCTGTATCAATATACATTCCCAACAGTGCAGGAGGGCTCCCTTTTCTCCACACCCTCTCCAGCATTTATTGTTTGTAAATTTTTTGATCCTGGCCATTCTGACTGGTGTGAGGTGATACCTCATTGTGGTTTTGATTTGCATTTCTCTAATGATTAGTGATGTTGAACATCTCTTCTTGTGTTTGTTGGCAATCTGTATGTCCTCCTTGGAGAAATGTCTATTTAGGTCTTCCGCCCATTTTTGGATTTGGGTTGTTTTTTTTTGATATTGAGCTGCATGAGCTGCTTGTATATTTTGGAGATTAATCCTCTGTCCATTGTTTCATTTGTAAATATCTTCTCCCATTCTGAGGGTTGTCTTTTAGTCTTGTTTATGGTTTCCTTTGCTGTGCAAAAGCTTTTGAGTTTCATTAGCTCCCATTTGTTTATTTTTGATTTTATTTCCATTATTCTAGGAGGTGGGTCAAAAAAGATCTTGCTGTGATTCATGTCATATAGTGTTCTGCCTATGTTTTCCTCTAAGAGTTTTATAGTGTCTGGCTGCTAGAATACATGGAAAAGTAGCAAGATTTGAAACATTTAATAGTAAAAACAGAGCACTTAATCACTTTTTGTGATGGGACTAGCTTAGAAATCTTTCTTCTCCGCCATGTACCCGCATGGCAAATTTTAAGAGGCATTTCTCATTTGTAATTATGAGTTGGAAATGGCTGTTAGGTGATGCTTATCAACCCCGAAAACTGATGATGGTGTTGCAGCTAAATTTGCAGTTGCTTATTGTTTCAAACCACTTTTTACAAAATTCGCGTATCTGTGATAGTTATCTTCCTTTTGTAAATTAGAAAATGCCAGTTTAGATAGACTAAATTACTATGAGATCCACAAACAATAAGTTTTGTGTAATATTAAGCGTGTTGACTCCAATCTTCTGCTCTTTCTACCACGGCATTGTATAAAAAATGGCTTGTTAAGAACATTTAATTAGGAACCCTGTGTGTTCAATAAGCATCTGTTGCTGTCCATTGAGTACCTGCTCCATACCTTCTCTTGGAAGGCTGCTGTATAACAGAATGAAATGGACATGGAATCTGAAGACCAGGGTCTGGGAATTCGCTGGTTGGTATGGTCAAGATGCATAAGTATCCTCATTTCTCAGTTTCCTCATCTTTAAAGTAGGAGTGATATTTTCTACTTTATACAGAGCTATTAAGAGTCTTAAGGAGATGACATATGACTTTCCCAGGTTACACATGGGGATAGTAAGAAAAGCACCACAAATCAACATTTCTCTGGGTCCAACCTGACTTGCTCTGTGAGAATCCTGGCATCTTCAATTCTGGATGCCACCAGTGATGTCTCAGACTCTTTGCTACTTAGTCCTTTTGAAAAATAATAGTAGGTACCAGAAAAAGGAAGTAACATGGGCAAGAATATAAAATAGCATAAATAAATAAAAAAATTTAAAGGTGTTATATATGAAAATAATTTGTGAATTCTAAAGCAATGTACTAAGAAAATACTGAGTTCCTCTTTTAATGTCTAGATACTATAAGGATTCAAAGATAAATAATATCTGGGTCCCACCTGTAAGAATGTTGTAATAATGTTCCATTTTCCTAGGGCTCTAGGTATTATATTAAACCGAAACTAATTTTTGAGGCAGTAATATCTGACAGAGTGATAATCTATAATTCAGTGTGTGTGCACTGAACTTAGTTTTATGCTTCAAATAGAGGGCTACACTAGATTAATACTTCTCAAACATTAACGTACATATGAACCATCCGGGGATCTTGTTAAAATGCAGATTCTAATTCAGCAGGTCTTGGGCACGGCCTGAGATTCTGCATTTCTAACCAGCTCCCAAGTGATGGCAGTGCTCCTGGTCCAAGGACCACACTCTAAAAAGTAAGATCCTATATACCTTCTAAAGAAAATAATTTGTTCTGGTAAAGGTTCATGTATTCCGGTTAGGGTGCTTCATTACAAACAATGCCAGCCTAACTCTGCTAATGTTAAGGAATTTATTAGAAGGATATTAGAGAGCTCACAAATATTAATGGAGATGCTAGGGAACCATGTTCAAGAAAGCGAGCAGGATAAAAAAAAAAAAGTCGTGGCCAAGATCATCTCAGGAACAGTCTGCTTAGGACAGTACTACTAGCATCAGCTCTGCTAGACTCTCCCCTAAATGGTATTGGATTCTTGGCTGCCATAAATCGGGCAAATAACTTTTGGCCTTGAACCTTTGCCTTAGTCTCTAAATAGGTTCAAAGTGGTAGACTTGAGACACTGATTCACTATGAGAGGGAGTCCTTCCTCTAGTTGCTGAAACCACCCTTCATCCAAGGTATGCCTTCCACCTGTCTTGGAATTCCCCACAACTAGGAGAGGTATTTGGATGTTGGTATTCGATAGTCCAAAATGGCAAATGTCATTACACACTTAACGTCTTACAGAGGTATAGGCAACAAGAGACCATGTAGTCCAAATGCAGCCTCTTGATAAATGAAAAATGTAATTTCCAGAGATGTTATGAAACTTGCTAAAGATTTCACATAAAGTTAGTGGGGAAAGATAAGGTTAGGATTTTCAAATTATTTCCAATTTTCATCCTGTCCCATCTCCTGAATCCCTTGAAGATTTTTCTTTCATTGACTTAATTCATACCTTTTACAGAGGTTTAAGTGAAAAAATGAACAGATGGTAGATTTCAAAAGCCAGTGCCATTTTATGGTTTATGTTATGGATACTACTGGATAAAACAGTTTGTGTTACACAAAAGATGAAATGTGACAAGAGAATAGTGAAACTGGATTTATTTAACTCTACAGAAATTAGCAACCTCTTTACTTAATAAGTACATTTATTAAGAGGCTAGAAGAGAGACAAATACGTAAAGGGAAAGATCTCTATACTACACTGAATAGGTAGTGTTTTAAATGAGTTCACCTTTAATGGGGGTACACAGGAAATTTTGAGTTAAAAACTTAACACAAATCAGAGGGAACATATTTTACAGTGTCTCTTTAAGAATTGTCGGGCTTCCCTGGTGGCGCAGTGGTTGAGAATATGCCTGCTAATGCACTGGACACGGGTTCAAGCCCTGGTCTGGGAAGATCTCACGTGCCACGGAGCAACTAGGCCCGTGAGCCACAACTACTGAGCCTGCGCGTCTGGAGCCTGTGCTCCGCAGCAAGAGAGGCCACGACAGTGAGAGGCCCACGCACCGCGATGAAGAGTGGCCCCTGCTTGCCACAACTAGAGAAAGCCCTCGCACAGAAGCGAAGACCCAACACAGCCAAAAATAAATAGATAAATAAAAAAAAGATTACTATTAAAAAAAAAAAAGAATTGTCAAATGAATTTCTTTTTAAAGGTACATAAACACACATTCACACACAACTATATCCTTCATGGCTGAGACTGAGAGCTTCCAAGTTATTTTTGATGCCAGATTTTAACCCAGAGGAAGTTTTATGGCTGAGTTAAAACCCCCTAAAAGCAAAGGTTGCAATGGAAATGCTGACAGAGTCCGTGCCATGGCAACATTTGTGAGTCTAGTTTTATTAAAACAATAAACTTTTGTTCAAGTGGAAGTGAATGTAAAAACAACAGAAAAAGGGCCCCTTCCTGTGTCTAATGCCTAATCTCTCTCTGTTATTTCCTTGCCAAGGCTCTGATCCTGAGCTTGCTGGGTCACACATGCAATTATTGGTCTGAAATCAACGCTTGCACTCCAGGTCCTTATAAAAAGGCCAATAAAACAGCAGGAGAGGGAGCTCATCTCTGTACTTGTTAAAGTGGATACCAAATGTATACTCAAGCAGGGCACTGAGTATATTTATCAGGGGCACTAGAATCAGGTTTTTAATTTGCTAATTGACTTTGTATGTACTTCTGTGCCAGATGATTATCTAACAAATTATATGTTTCCTCCTTTACTGCCAAGTAACATATCAAGGTCTAAATAATACCTCATGTGGTACACACTGTGCATGCTCAGTAGACAGATGGAAGAAAACAGGGGGGGCAGAGGCTTATTCCTCGCGCAATGCTGTTAGCAGAGCAGGCGGAGCTGGTTAATGTTTTTCACATTTGAAGTCTATGACCCTCGGAGGTGTGGGGACATGGGGAAAATAAGAGTTCTCTGCTTCCCCTGCCCTCCTTCTTCCCTAAGTGATACTGTGCATAGTGTTTGCAAATGATGCGAATCTAGCAGGAGAATAAGAACCAGCCAAGAAACGCTTTTCAAAGAATGAAAACAAGGACAAAAATATCAATGAAGCCAAATTAAAATGTGAAGGAAATCATATCAAATATGATGAAATTCCCCCCAAAAGACATTAAAAAGAACCTTTGTGTTTACAGAAAGTTACTGGACAAAACAAAAGGGAATGAGATGTTTGAAAAGTAACGGTAGGCTGGAGGCAAAAGGGAGGTGGATTGGTGAGAAATTTTCCATTGCCCAGAGAACAGTTTTGAACTTACCAGAACAAATGAGCCCGAATTTGCTCTGCTAATTAAATTATAACGGGAGGCCCTGTGTTCACATCTTCCAGCTACCAAGTCCTATCAGTTTAGAACAGGCATTCTTAAGCCAAACTGAAGATTAGAACCCCCTGGGGGTGAGGAGGGGTGCTTAAAAATCACAATGGCAAGTGCACATCCCAGAACAATTAAATGCAAGTTTCTGGGGGCTGGGGGTCAGATGTACTTTAGTATTTTTAAAGCTCCCAGGTGATTCCAGGGTACAGCCGAGGCGGTGGACCACTGACCACAATATTTCTGGGACCCGGTAGCCCCAGAAATATTGACCTTCCAACTGATGAAAAACTACAGATGTTTGTGGCAGGACATTTCCTCTAGGCAATTTACTGCACGCCTTTGACTGTTACCAGAATTCACAACTTGGTTCTCTCGCTCATAGCCCAATTGGTAGAATGTCTATAGCAGATGTTTGACATTAACAAATAGAAGCTTCCACCCCTTTGTGTTTAACAAGTAACAGCAGGACCTTGTCTAAATAATGATCAGTGCTGATCAAGTTTAATCCCCTTAAAAATTGCTATTTCTTCCTCTATTCTATAAGCTAGCTGACCTCTAGATGCACAAAGCCACACTGTAGACAGTGGAAAGTTGGTTTCAGAACTAACTGAGCTGTCAATTGCTATGCAGCCCATCTCATTTAGTTCTTAAGATTGAATTTATGGAAGGTGGTTGATTATTCCAGCCATCAGAAGGACTGTTCTGAATGCACTCAATTCTTTCTTCATCAGCTATTCTCAGGGCCAAAACGCTCAAGAGAATGGATAACATTTGGAATGTGGAAAGGGCAAAGTCAAGCCCAACTGGGACTCCAAAAAGCCTGTGGAGAGTCTTTTCTCATGTGCTTTTTCTTGGATTTCATTTTATTTTAATTTTCTTCTTTTCATCTTTATGGGAGTATAATTGCTTTACAATGTTGTGTTAGTTTCTGCTGTACAACAAAGTGAGTCAGTTATATGTATACATATATCCCCATATCCCCTCCCTCTTGAGCCTCCCTCCCGCCCTCCCTATCCCACTGAGGGTAGTTGTACACAAAGACTCTTAAAAAGGCAGGGCAAAATCCCTTGCTAAAGCAGCTTTGATGGTTTAAAAAAAATTTTTATCACCTTTATTGGAGTATAATTGCTTTACAATGGTGTGTTTCTGCTTTATAACAAAGTGAATCAGCTACACATACACATATATCCCCGTATCTCCTCCCTCTTGCACCTCCTGCCCACCCTCCCTATCCCACCCCTCTAGGTGGTAACAAAGCACCGAGCTGATCTCCCTGTGCTATGCGGCTGCTTCCCACTAGCTATCTAGTTTACATTTGGTAGTGTATATATGTCCACGTAACTCTCTCACTTCGTCCCAGCTTACCCTTCCCCCTCCCAGGGTCCTCAAGTCCATTCTCGATATCTGCATCTTTATTCCTGTCCTGCCCCTAGGTTCTTCAGAACCATTTAAAAAAAAAAATCTATATATATGTGTCAGCATACGGTATTTGTTTTTCTCTTTCTGACTTACTTCACTCTGTATGACAGACTCTAGGTCCATCCACCTCACTACAAATAACTCAAATTTGTTTCATTTTATGCCAGAGTAATATTCCATTTTATATATGTGCCACATCTTCTTTATCCATTCACCTGTTGATGGACACTTAGGTTTCTTTCATGTCCTGGCTATTGTAAATAGAGCTGCAGTGAACATTGTGGTACATGTCTCTTTTTGAATTATGGTTTTCTCAGGGTATATGCCCAGTAGTGGGATTACTGGGTCGTATGGTAGTTCTATTTTTAGTTTTTTAAGAAACCTCCATACTGTTCTCCATAGTGGCTGTATCAATTTACACTCCCACCAACACTGCAAGAGGGTTTCCTTTTCTCCACACCCTCTCCAGCATTTATTGTTTCTAGATTTTTTGACGATGGCCATTCTGACTGGTGTGAGGTGATACCTCATTGTAGTTTTGATTTGCATTTCTCAAATGATTAGTGATGTTGAGCATCTTTTCATGTGCTTCTTGGCCATCTGTATGTCTTCTTTGGAGAAATGTCTATTTAGGTCCTCTGCCCATTTTTGGATTGGGTTGTTTGTTTCTTTAATATTGAGCTGCATGAGCTGTTTATATATTTTGGAGATTAATCCTTTGTCAGTTGCTTCATTTGCAAATATTTTCTCCCATTCTGAGGGTTGTCTTTTTGTCTTGTTTATGGTTTCCTTTGCTGTGCAAAAGCTTTGAAGTTTCATTAGGTCCCATTTGTTTATTTTTGTTTTTATTTCCCTTTCTCTAGGAGGTGGGTCAAAAAGGATATTGCTGTGATTTATGTCATACAGTGTTCTGCCTATGTTTTCCTCTAAGAGTTTTATAGTGTCTGGTCTTAGATTTAGGTCTTTAAACCATTTTGAGTTTATTTTTGTAATGGTGTCAGGGAGTGTTCTAATTTCATTCTTTTACATGTAATTTCATTTTTTACATTCTTTTTACATGTCCAGTTTTCCCAGCCCCACTTATTGAAAAGGCTGTCTTTTCCCCACTGTATATTCTGGTCTCCTTTTTCAAAAATAAGGTGACCATAGGTGCATGGGTTTATCTCTGGGCTTTCTATCCTGTTCCATTGATCTATGTTTCTGTTTTTGTGCCAGTACCATACTATCTTGATTACTGTAGCTTTGTAGTATAGTCTGAAGTCAGGGAGCCTGATTCCTCCAGCTCCATTTTTCTTTCTCAAGATTGCTTTGACTATTCAGGGTCTTTGGTGTCTCCATAAAAATTCTGAAATTTTTGGTTCTAGTTCTGTGAAAATTGCCATTGGTAGTTTGATAAGGATTGGTTTGAATCCGTAGATTGCTTTGGGGAGTATAGTCATTTTCACAATGCTGATTCTTCCAATCCAAGAACATGGTATATCTCTCCATCTGTTTATATCATCATTAATTTCTTTCACCAGTATCTTACAGTTTTCTGCATACAGGTCTTTTGTCTCCTTAGGTAGGTTTATTCCTAGGTATTTTATTCTTTATGTTGCAGTGGTAAATGGGAGTGTTTCCTTAATTTCTCTTTCAGATTTTTCATCATTAGTGTATAGGAATGCAAGAGATTTCGGTGCATTAATTTGGTATCCTGCTACTTTACCAAATTCATTGATTAGCCCTAGTAGTTTCCTGGTAGCATCTTTAGGACACTCTATGCATAGTAACATGTCATCTGCAAACAGTGACAGCTTTACTTTTTCTTTTCTGATATGGATTCCTTTTGTTTCTTTTTCTTCTCTGACTGCTGTGGCTAAAACTTCCAAAACTATGTTGAATAATAGTGATGAGAGTGGACAACCTTGTCTTGTTCCTGATCTTAGAGGAAATGGTTTCAGTTTTTCACCATTGAGTACGATGTTGGCTGTGGGTTTGTCATACATGGCCTTTATTATGTTGAGGTAAGTTCCCTCTATGCCTATTTTCTGGAGGGTTTTAATCATAAATGGGTGTTGAATTTTGTCAAAATATTTTCTGCATCTATTGAGATGATCATATGGTTTTTCTCCTTCAATTTGTTAATATGTTTTATCACATTGCTTGATTGGTGTACACTGAAGAATCCTTGCATTCCTGGGATAAATCCCACTTGATAATGGTGTTTGATCCTTTTAGTGTGCTCTTGGATTCTGTTTGCTAGTATTTTGTTGAGGATTTTTGCATCTATGCTTATCAGTGGTATTGGCCTGTAGTTTTCTTTCTTTGTGACATCTTTGTCTGGTTTTGATATCAGGGTGATGGTGGACTCGTAGAATGAGTTTGGGAGTGTTCCTCCTTCTGCTATATTTTGGAAGAGTTTGAGAAGGATAGGTGTTAGTTCTCCAAATGTTTGATAGAATTTGCCTGTGAAGCCAGCTGGTCTTGGGCTTGTTTGTTGGAAGATTTTTAATCACAGTTTCAATTTCAGTGCTTGTGATTGGTCTGTTTATATTTTCTATTTCTTGCTGATTCAGTCTCAGAAGGTTGTGCTTTTCTAAGAATGTGTCCATTTCTTCCAGGTTGTCCACTTTATTGTCATATAGTTTTTTGTAGTAATCTCTCCTGATCCTTTGTATTTCTGCAGTGTCAGTTGTTACTTCTCCTTTTTCATTTCTAGTTCTATTGATTTGAGTCTTGTCCCTTTTTTTCTTGATGAATCTGGCTAATGGTCTGTCAATTTTGTTTATCTTCTCAAAGAACCAGCTTTTAGTTTTATTGATCTTTGCTATTGTTTCCTTCATTTCCTTTTTATTTATTTCTGATCTGATCTTTATGATTTCTTTCCTTCTGCTAACTTTGGGGTTTTTTGGTCCTTCTTTCTCTAATTGCTTTAGGTGTAAGTTTAGGTTGTTTATTTGAGATGTTTCTTGTTTCCTGAGGTAGGATTGTATTGCTATAAACTTCCCTCTTAGAACTGCTTTTGCTGCATCCCATAGGTTTTGGGTTGTCGTGTTTTCATTGTCATTTGTTTCTAGGTATTTTTCGATTTTCTCTTTGATTTCTTCAGTGATATCTTGGTTATTTAGTAGTGTATTGTTTAGCCACCATGTGTTTGTATTTTTTACAGATTTTTTTCCTATAATTGATATCTAGTCTGTTAGTGTTGTGTTCAGAAAAGATACCTGATATGATTTCAATTTTCTTAAATTTACCAAGGCTTGATTTGTGACCCAAGATATGATCTCTGTCCTGGAGAAGGTTCCATGAGCACTTGAGAAGAAAGTGTATTCTGTTGTTTCTGGATGGAATGTCCTATAAATATCAATTAAGTCCATCTTGTTTAATATATAACTTGAAGCTTGTGTTTCCTTATTTATTTTCATTTTGTATGATCTGTCCATTGGTGAAAGTGGGTGTTTAAGTCCCCTACCATGATTGTGTTACTGTCGATTTCCCATTTTATGGCTGTTAGCATTTGCCTTATGTATTGAGGTGCTCCTATGTTGGGTGCATAAATATTTACAATTGTTATATCTTCTTCTTGGTTTGATCCCTTGATCATTATGTAGTGTCTTTCTTTGTCTCTTGTAATAGTCTGTATTTTAAAGTCTATTTGGTCTGATATGAGAATTGCTACTCCAGCTTTCTTTTGATTTTTCATTTGCATGAAATATCTTTTTCACTTTCAATCTGTATGTGTCCCTTGGTCTGAAGTGGGTCTCTTTTAGACAGCATATATGTGGGTCTTGTTTTTGTATCCATTCAGCCAGTGTATGTCTTTTGGTTGGAGCATTTAATCCATCTATATTTAAGGTAGTTATTGATATGTATGTTCCTATTACCATTTTCTTAATTGTTTTGTGTTTGTTATAATAGGTCTTTTCCTTATCTTGTGTTTCCTGCCTAGAGAAGTTCCTTTAGCATTTGTTGTAAAGCTGGTTTGGTGGTGTTGAATTTTCTTAGCTTTTGCTTGTCTGTAAAGGTTTTAATTTCTCTGTCGAATCTGAATGAGATCCTTGCTGGGTAGAGTCATCTTGGTTGTAGGTTTTTCCCTTTCATCACTTTAAATATGTGCTGCCACTCCCTTCTGGCTTGCAGAGTTTCTGCTGAAAGATCAGCTGTTAACCTTATGGGGATTCCCTTGTATGTTATTTGTTGCTTTTCCCTTGCTGCTTTTAATATATTTTCTTTGTATTTAATTTTTGATAGTTTGATTAATATGTGTCTTGGCATGTTTCTCCTGGATTTATCCTGTATGGGACTCTCTGTGCTTCCTGGACTTGATTGACTATTTCCTCTCTCATATTAGGGAAGTTTTCATCTATAATCTCTTCAAATATATTCTCAGTCCCTTTCTTTTTCTCTTCTTCTTCTGGGACCCCTATAATTAGAATGGTGGTGCGTTTAATGTTGTCCCAGAGGTCTCTGAGACTTTCCTTAATTCTTTTCATTCTTTTCTCTTTAGTCTGCTCTGAAGCAGTTATTTCCACTGTTTTGTCTTCCAGGTCACTTGTCCGTTCTTCTGCCTCAGTTATTCTGCTATTGATTCCTTCTAGAGAATTTTTAATTTCATGTATTGTGTTGTTCATCATTGTTTGTTTGCTCTTTAGTTCTTCTAGGTCCTTGTTAAACGTTTCTTGTATTTTCTCCATTCTATTTCCAAGATTTTGGCTCATCTTTACTATCATTACTCTGAATTCTTTCTCAGGTAGACTGCCTATTTCCTCTTCTTTTGTTTGGTCTGGTGGGTCTTTACCTTGCTCCTTCATCTGCTGTGTATTTCTCTGTCTTCTCATTTTGCTTAACTTACTGTGTTTGGGGTTTCCATTTCACAGGCTGCAGGTTCATAGTTCCCGTTGTTTTTGGTGTCTGCCTCCAGTGGCTAAGGTTGGTTCAGTGGATTGTGTAGGTTTCCTGGTGGGGTGTCTGTGACCTTATTATGATTTTAGGCAGCCTCTCTGCTAATAGATGGGGTTGTGTTCCTGTTTTGCTAGTTGTTTGCCATAAGGTGTCCAGCACTGTAGCTTTCTGGTCTTTGAGTGGAGCTGGGACTTAGCATTGAGATGGAGATCTCTGGGAGAGCTTTCGCCATTTGATATCATGTGGAGCCGGGAGGGCTCTGGTGGACAAAGTTCCTGAACTTGGCTCTCCCTCCTCAGAGGCACAGGCCTGACAACAAGCTGGAGCACATGTCAGCCACATGGCTCAGAAGAAAAGGGAGAAAAAAAGAAGGAAAAATATAATAAAATAAAGTTATTAACATAAAAATTTTTAAAAAATTATTAAAGATAAAAAAGTTAAAAAGTAATAAAAAAAGAAAATAAAGGAAAGAAAGAAGAGAGCAACCAAACCAAAAAACAAATCCACCAATGATATCAAGTGCTAAAAACAATGCTAAAAACAAAAACAAACAAGCAAACAAACAAGAAACCAGAGAGAGAGAACCCTAGGACAAATGGTAAAAACAAAGCTATACAGACAAAATCACAGAAAGAAGCATTCACATACACACTCAGAAAAAGAGAAAAAAAAAATCTATCTTTATATATATCAAAAAAAAGAGAGCAACCAAATCAATAAACAAATCTACCAATGACAATAAACTCTAAATACTAATCTAAGATAAACATAAGACCAGAAACAAATTAGATGCAGAGAGCAAACCCCAAGTCTACAGTTGCTCCCAAAGTCCACGGCGTCAATTTTGGGATGATTCATTGTCTATTCAAGTATTCCAGAGATGCAGCGTACATCAGGTTGATTGTGGAGATTTAATCCACTGCTCCTGAAGCTGCTGGGAGAAATTTCCCTTTCTCTTCTTTGTTCACAGAGCTCCTGGGGTTCAGCTTTGGATTTGGCCTCGCCTCTGCATGTAGGTCACCTGAGGGCATCTGTTCTTCGGTCAGACAGGACGGGATTAAAGGAGCAGCTTACTAGGGGTCTCTGGCTCACTCAGGCCGGGGTGAGCCTGTGGCGGCAGATGCCATCGTGATGTTGCAACAGCCTGAGGCATGCCATGTGTTCTCCCGGGGAAGTTGTCCCTGGATCACGGGACCCTGGCAATGGTGGGCTGCACAGGCTCCCGGGAGAGGTGGTGTGTGGTGACCTGTGCTTGCACACAGGCTTCTTGGTGGCTGCAGCAGCAGCCTTAGTGTCTCATGCCCGGCTCTGGTGTCTGTGTTGATAGCCGCAGCCCGCGCATGTCTGTGGAGCTTGTTTAGGTGGTGCTCTGAAGCCGCTCTCCTTGCACACCCCAAAACAATGGTCTCTTGCCTCTTAGGCACTTCCAGACTTTTTCCCGGACTCCCTCCCTGCTAGCTGTGGTGCACTAGCCCTCTTCAGGCTGTGTTCACGCAGCCAACACCAGTACTCTCCCTGGGGTCTGACCTCCAAAGCCTGAGCCTCAGCTCCCAACCCGGACCCATCCCAGAGGGTGAGCAAACAAGCGTCTCAGGCTGGTGAGTGCTGGTCGGCACTGATCCTCTGTGCAGGAATCTCTCCACTTTGCCCTCTGCCCCGCTGTTGCTGTGCTCTCCTCCATGGCTCTGAAGCTTCCCCCCTGCCATTCCCCATCTCCGCCAGTGAAGGGGACTTCCTAGGGTGTGGAAACTTTTCCTCTTTCACAGCTCCCTCCCTGAGGTGCAGGACCCTTCCTTATTCTTTTGTCTCTGTTTTTCCTTTTTTCTTTTGCCCTACCCAGGTACGTCGGGAGTTTCTTGCCTTTTGGGAAGTCTGAGGTCTTCTGCCAGCGTTCAGTAGGTGTTCTGTAGGAGTTATTCCACATGTAGATGTATTTCTGATGTATTTGTTGGGAGGAAGTTGATCTCCACGTCTTACTCGTCTGCCAACCCGAAGGTCTCTCCTGTTGTTTCTCTTTAATAGATCTTTATTGAAGTTTAATTACTTCACAATACTGTGTTAGTTTCTGTTGCACAAAAAGCGAATCAGCCATATGCGTACACATGTCCCCATATCCCTTCCCTTTTGAGCCTACCCCCATTCTCCCTTTCCTACCCCTCTAGGTCATCACAAAGGACCGAGCCAATCTCCCTGTGCTATGCTGCTGCTTCCCACCAGCCAACTATTTTTCATTCAGTAATGTACATATGTCAATGTCACTCTCACTTCGCCCCAGCTTCCCCCTCACACCCCATGGCTTCAAGTCTATTCTCTATGTTTACCTCTTTATTACTGCCCTGCAACTAGGTTCATCAATATCTTTTTTTTTTTTTTTTTTTAGTTTCCATATATACACATTAGCGTACGGTATTTGTTTTTCTCTTTTTGACTTACTTCACTCTGTATGACAAACTCTAGGTCCATCCACCTCACTACAAATAACTCAATTTTGTTCCTTTTTATGGCTGAGTAATATTCCATTGTTTATGTGTGCCACAGCTTCTTTATCCATTCATCTGTCGATGGACATTTAGGTTTCTTCCATGTTCTGGCTATTGTGAATAGTGCTGCAATGAATATTGTGGTACATGTCTCTTTTTGAATTATGGTTTTCTCAGGGTGTATGCCCAGTAGTGGGATTGCTGGGTCATATGGTAGTTCTATTTTTAGTTTTTTAAGGAACCTCCATACTGTTCTCCATAGTAGTTGTATCAATTTACATTCCCACCAACAGTGCTAGAGGTTTCCCTTTTCACCACACCCTTTCCAACATTTATTGTTTCTAGATTTTTTGATGATGGCCATTCTGACTGGTGTGAGGTGATACCTCATTGTAGTTTTGACTTGCATTTCTTTAATATTAGTGATGGTGAGCATCTTTTCATGTGTCTCTTGGCCATTTGTATGTCTTCCTTTCTGAAATGTCTATTTAGGTTTTCTGCCCATTTTTTAACTGGATTGTTTGTTTTTTTTGATACTGAGCTCCATGAGCTGTTTGTATATTTTGGAGATTAATCCTTTGTCTGTTGTTTCATTTGCAAATATTTTCTCCCATTCTGAGGGTTGTCTTTTTGTCTTTTTTATGGTTTCCTTTGCTGTGCAAAAGCTTTTAAGTTTAATTAAGTCCCATTTGTTTATTTTTGTTTTTATTTTCATTACTCTAGGAGGTGGGTCAAAAAAGATCTTGCTGTCGTTTATGTCAAAGAGTGTTTTTCTTATGTTTTCCTCTAAGAGTTTTATAGTGTCTGGTCTTACATTTAGATCTTTAATCCATTTTGAGTTTATTTTTGTGTAAGGTGTTAGGAAGTGTTCTAATTTCATTCTTTTACATGTAGCTGTCCAGTTTTCCCAGCACCACTTACTGAAGAGGCTGTCTTTTCTCCACTGTCTGTTCTTGCCTCCTTTGTTGTAAATTAGGTGCCCTTATATGTGTGGATTTATCTCTGGGCCTTCTTTCCTGTACCATGGATCTATGTTTCTACTTTTGTGCCAGTACCATACTGTCTTGATTACTGTAGCTTTGTGGTATAGTTTGAAGTCGGGAAGCCTGATTCCTCCAACTCTGTTTTTCTTTCTCAAAATTGCTTTGGGTATTCAGCATCTTTTGTGTTTCCATACGAATTGTAACATTTTTTGTTCTAATTCTGTGAAGGATGCCATTGGTAGCTTGATAGGGCTTGCAGTGTATCTCTAGATTCCTTTGTGTAGTGTAGTCATTTTCACAATAATGATTCTTCCAATCCAAGATCATAGTATATTTCTCCATCTGTTTATGTCATCTCTGATTTCTCTCATCAGTGTTTTATAGTTTTCTGAGTACAAGTCTTTCGCCTTCTTATGTAGGTTTATTCCTAGGTATTTTATTCTTTTTGTTGCAGTGGGAAATGGGAGTGTTTCCTTAATTTCTCTTTCTAATTTTTTGTTGTTGGTGTATAGGAATGCCAGAGATTGCTGTGCATTAATTTTGTATCCTGTGACCTTAACAAAATCATTGATTGGCTCTATTTGTTTTCTGGTGGCATCTTTAGGATTTTCTATATATAGTATCATGTCATGTGCAAACAGGGACAGTTTTACTTCTTCTTTTCCAATTTGTATTCCTTTTATTTCTTTTTCTTCTCTGATTGCTGTGGCTATGACTTCCACAACTATGTTGAATAAGACTGACAAGAGTGGATATCCTTGTTCTGTTGCTGATCTTAGTGGAAATGTTTTCAGTTTTTCACCACTGAGTATGATGCTTACTGTGGGTCTGTCATATATGGCCTTTATTATGTTGAGGTAGGTTCCCTCTGTGCCCATTTTACGGAGAGTTTTTATCATAAAGGGTGTTGAATTTTGTCAGAAGCTTTTTCTGCATCTATTGAGATGATCATATGGTTTTTATTCTTCAATTTGTTAATATGGTTTATCGCATTGTTTGATTTGCATATATTGAAGAATCCTTGCCTCCCTGGAATAAATCCCACTTGATCATGGTGTATGATCCTTTCAATGTGCTGTTGGATTCTGTTTCCTAGTATTTTGTTCAGAATTTTTGCATCTATGTTCACCAGTGATATTGGTCTATAATTTCTTTTTTTGTGGTATCTTTGTCTGGTTTGGGGATCAGGGTGATGGTGGCTTCATAGAGTGAATTTGGGAGTGTTTCTCCCTCTGCAATGTTTTGGAAGACTTTGGGAAAGATCATTGTTAGCTCTTCTCTAAATGTTTGATAGAATTCGCCTGTGAAGCCATCTGGTCATGGGGTTTTGTTTGTTGGAAGATTTTAAAGTATGGTTTCAATTTCATTACTTTTGATAGGTCTGTTTATATTTTCTAATTCTTCCTGGTTCAGTCTTGGAAAATTGTACCTTTCCAAGAATTTGGCCGTTTCTTCCTGGTTGTCCATTTTATTGGCATATATTTGTTTGTATTAGCCTCTTATAATCCTTTGTATTTCTGCAGTGTCAGTTGTGATTTCTCCTTTTTTATTTCTAATTTTATTGATTTTTGTCCTCTCCCTTTTGTTCCTGATGAATCTGACTAAGGGTTTATCAATTTTGTACATCTTCTCAAAGAACCAGCTTTTAGTTTTATTGATATTTGCTATTGTTTTCTTTGTTTCTATTTCATTTATTTCTCCTCTGATCTTTATGATTTCTTTCCTTCTACTGACTTTAGGTTTTCTTTGTTCTTCTTTCTCTAGTTGTTTTAAGTGTAGGGTTAGAGTGTTTATTTGAGGTTTTTCTTGTTTCTTGAGGTGAGATTGAATTGCTATAAACTTCCTTCTTAGAACTGCTTTTGCTGCATCCCATAGGTTTTGGGTTGTTGTATTTTTGTTGTCATTTGTTTCTATGTATTTTTTAATTTCTTCTTTGATTTCTTCAGTGATCTCTTGATTATTTAATAGTGCACTGGCTAGCCTCCATGTATTTGTGTTTTTTACAGTTTTTTTCCTGTAACTGATTTCCAATCTCATAGCGTTGTGGTCAGAAAAGATGCTTGATACGATTTCAAATGTCTTACATTTTCTGAGGCTTGATTTGTGACCCAAGATGTGATCTATCCTGGAGAATGTTCCATGTGCACTTGAGAAGAAAGTGTATTCTGCTACTTTTGGGTGGAATGTTCTATAAATATGAATTAAATCTATCTGGTCTGTTGTGACATTTAAAGCTTGTGTTTCCTTATTTATTTCTGTTTGGATGATCTGTCCATTGGTGAAAGTGGGGTGTTAAAGTTCCCTACTATTTTTGTGTTACTGTCGATTTCTCCTTTCATGGTTGTTAACGTTTGCCTTATGTATTGAGGGGCTCCTATGCTGAGTTCATAAACATTTATAATTGTTATATCTTCTTCTTGGATTGATCCCTTGATCATTATATAGTGCCCCTCCTTATCTCTTGTAACAATCTTTATTTTAAAGTCTATTTTATGTGATACAAATATTGCTACTCCAGCTTTCTTTTGATTTCCATTTTCATGGAATACCTTTTTCCATCCATTCACTTTCAGTCTGTATGTGTCCCTAGGTCTGAAGTGGGTCTCTTGTAGACAGCATATATATGGGTCGTTTCTGTATCCATTCAGCCAGTCTGTGTCTTTTGGTTGGGACATTTAATCCATTTAAATTCAAGGTTATTATTGATGTGTATATTCCTATTATCATTTCCTTAATTGTTTTGGGTTTGTTTTTGTGTGTCTTTTTCTTCTCTTGTGTTTCCCATGTATAGAAGTTTCTTTAGCATTTGTTATAAAGCTGGTTTGGTGGTGCTGAATTCTCTTAGCTTTTGCTTGTCTGAAAAGCCTCTGAATTCCTTATCAAATCTGAATGAGATCTTTGCTGGGTAGAGTAATCTTGGTTGTAGGTTTTTCCCTTTCATCACTTTAAGTATATCCTGCCACTCCCTTCTGGCCTGCAGAGTTTCTGCTGAAAAATCAGCTGATAACCTTAATGGGGATTCCTTTGTATGTTATTTTTTGGTTTTCCCTTGCTGCTTTTAATATTGTCTCTTTGAATTTAATTTTTGTTAGTTTGATTAACATATGTCTTGGTGTGTTTTTCCTAGGGCTTATCCTGTATGGGACTCTCTGTGCTTCCTGGACTTGGGTGACTATTTCCCTTCCCATGTTAGGGAACTTTTCAACTATAATATCTTCAAATATTTTCTCAGACACTTTCTTTTTCTCTTCTTCTTCTGGGACCCCTATAATTCGAATGTTGATGCATTTAGTGTTGTCCCAGAAGTCTCTGAGATTGTCTTCAATTTCTTTCATTCTTTTTTGTTTATTCTGCTCCTCAGCAGTTATTTCCAGCATTTTGTCTTCCAGCTCACTTATTCGTTCTTCTGCCTCAGTTATTCTGTTATTGATTCTTTCTAGTGTATTTTTCATTTCAGTTATTGTGTTTTTCATCTCTGTTTTTTTGTTCTTCAGTTCTTGTAGATCCTTCTTAAACATTTCTTGTATTTTCTCAATCTGTGCCTCCATTCTATTTCTGAGATTCTGGATCATCTTTACTATAATTACTCTGAATTCTTTTTCAGGTAGATTGCCTATTTCATCTTCTTTTATTTGGTCTTATAGATTTTTTACCTTCCTCCTTCATCTGTGACATATTTTTTTGCTGTCTCTTTTTTTTATGAGTGGGATTGTGTTTCTGTCTTACTGCTTGTTTGGCCTGAGGCTTCCAACACTGGAGTTTGTAGGCTATTGGGTAGAGCTGGGTCTTGGTGCTGAGGTGAGGAACTCCGTGAGACCTCACTCTGGTGAATATTCCTTGGGATCTGAGGTTCTCTGTTAGTCCAGTGGTTTGGACTTGGAGCTCCCACTGCAGGAGCTTTGGCCTGACCCCCAGCTCATGAACCAAGATCCCACAAGCCGCGTGGGGTGGCAAAAAAAAAAAAAGAGAATAACAAAGTAAAAAATAAAATTAGACTTGGAAACTAACAGATATGTTAGAAAGGATATAAAAATAAAAATATAGATGAATCAATAACTGGAAGGCACAACAGTATGACAATAGTAAAAAAGAGGAGGAGGGAAAAGAAAAAAAAGGAAAAGAGAAAAAAAAAGAAAAACGGGGAAAAGTCCTTGGCTGTGGAGGGCGGGGCCTAAGCAAGGGTGAGATTTGGGTGGTGGGTGGGGCCAGTGCTCAGGACCCACAGGGCTGCAAAAGGTCCTGTGGCCTGTGGGCGGTGGAGCTTAGGCTCAAGGAACAGAAGGGTCCCACGTGTGCACTCCACCCCTGGTCTCAGAGGGCAGGGGACCTCACCTGGGAGTGCAGCAGGCTTCTTGGGCTCAAATGCTTGGGACAAATGCCCTCTTCTCCTCTCCTGCTCCTCCAGTCTGGGAGGGCTCCTCCCGCCTGCCTCTCCTGATCTCCCCGGCTTCAGGGGTGCTGATCCTGTCTGGCCTCCGCTTCTCCTCCCCCCTCAGTCCCTCCACGTCCTCCTGGTTCACTTGGTGGTTCCTCCCATCTCCTTGGGCATCAGAGTCCTCCACCAGCGGCCGGCAGGTGCGCTAGTTGTGGGGAGAGGCTAACTCCGCGTCTTCCCACATCGCCACCTTGACTCCACCTCCTTGGCGCATGGTGAAGACTGTCGAGTATGACACTGGCCAGGCTGCTTTCTTCACCTGCAGAAACTACTACTGGATCAGTGATGGGCACTGGTCTTGACCACCTTGATGACAAGGACCACTCTTGTGAAAGGATGTCAATCAAAAATGGACCTCTCATCTGCTTTTGATGTTTCACGTTTTAGTCACATTTTCATGACAATAAACTGTTACTTTGGGCAAAGAGTTGTTTCTAAATAGCCAGTGAATTGCATGTATGTACACCAGCTGGGTTACCGATTCATTTATAAGGAAACATCTTTCAGTCCCCTTGCCTCTTGGTCCTCCTGCTGCTCCTTATTTGTATGCATGCAGGAGAAGCATGGGCAGCGGACACTCTGAGCCAGCCGCTTCCAGTCCTGGCTGCACCCTTGGTGTTTGGGCTGCTTTCACAGCTTTTGGAAGAATCTGAGGCAAAACCAAGAGCTCCTGAGGAGTGTTGGTTACTATTCACTTGCAGCTGGATCATGATACATTGATCAGCAAATGCTACTGTCTAGAGAAGAAGCTGCCCCTTCTCTGCACTCCAGTCTGGACCCTGGGCTAATGAAGCAGGATGCATTACCCTTTCAGTTTTCATTCTTCTTGGAGACATCTCGTAAAGCTCAATAAACATCTCCCCCCACCCCCTTTTCCTCTCCTTTCAATCCGTTTAGGAGCAATCCATTTAACAATATTTTTGGGGGAGAATTTTTTAAAAAGTGAAAATCATGGCTTCCCTTTTGAGCTACCTTAATCTTTGAAGCATAATTTGACTGAGGCAATGGATGTGACAAGTCTATGTTTATCATGATTTATTGTTCACAAATAATTTTATGTAGTATTTTTTTTTTTTTTCTCACAACTTCCTTTGTGAAGTTTTTGGAGCAGATATTGCCAGTCCTTCTAGACAGATAGGAAACTGAGACTTAGTGTTATTAAGAGACTTGCCTCAGCAGTCAAATGCACGTTAAAATGTGTTTTACCAATTTTATGGAATTTTGTTATGTTTTGTTTTTAACAGTGGGAAGTGGCTAGCCATTGGGGATGTCAGAACACATTATTTTGTGCAAAAGAAACCCAGGTAAAATGTGACCTCGTGACACTTGAATTCTTTACAGAGTAATTTTTGAAGTTGAGTCTTCCTGTTCAGAAGCCTGATTGTAGCCCCTTGGCTAGTGCTTTTGATTGCCATTAGTATTCAGTTATTCCATGGTCCCAAATCAGCCTCGGTCTCCAAAGCTGTTCCAGTTATAGACTTGCAGCTTCTTTACAATGAACCACCCATTACTTAAGGTACACTCTCAACTGAACAGCCCAATTTACATAGGGGTCCTAAGTGACTTCACTATCTTAAGCAAAGGGAAGCCAAGATGGCAAACAGTTTTACACCGACCTGTGAGTGGATAGTGACTATTGGCTAGTGGGTTTCCCAAAAGCATGTGGTCAAGTAGATTATGGTAAAAGAAGCAAGGAAGTAGTACTAACAGTGGTGGAGAGGGAAAGTTCAGGTGAGAGGATCTGAGAAGGTTTTCTTGCTTGTCTCTAATCTCTTAGTATGTGTGAATACAAAAACTCATCCAGGAACTAAGTATCATCTGTTCGTCTGAAGAGTTGCAAGCACTGTGTGTCTTAGAAGGAAGAAAGTCAACTGCAAAGGAATTCTAGAAAAAAGTAGGATGTAAACAGTAGTGGGTACCAGATCTCCCATGTCATCTGGAACGTGGAATTTCAATGACTGGAAATAAGTGGGTAATCTCAAAGTTCCTCCTCAGTCTCTGCTTATAGCTGTCTACTTTAGCTTATTTTGAACTTATCTACCTTAAAACATCTTAATTAAATTTGTTCCCAGAGTTCCAGAAAGGGGGTGAAAAACATATTTTCATATTATCTGGGAAAGTATGCACAGTATGTTGTTGGAGGTGATATGCTATGGATCCATAAATATAATATTTTTGGTAATTATAAGACAAATAGAGGATGATAGACATACTCTCTGAGAAATAAAATTTTTGGTTATCTTCTCAATAATGATGTTAAAAAGTGTTCACTTTAATGAGTTCTGGGCTTCCCATATCTTTTATTTATTAGAGTGTTTAAAGTTTTTTCTTCTAATTCTTTGGTAACAATTTCCTTTATTTAAATGAGAGAGAGATGACTGGACATTTGAACCAGGAGGACATAATGATTTATTTAGCCCAAACTCCTACTTTTCAGAGTGCAACCTGAGGGTCAGAGAAATTATGTGATTTGCCCAAAGTCACATATCTAGTTAGAGGCAGACCTAAGACTTAAACCAAGGAAAATATGCAGTGGATTCTTATTCTTGTTTCTTCTTTTTTCTTGAGCATTTCCAGATAAACGTGTTAAGTGGAAACCATTCATAAAGCAGGTAAAAAATAAGACAGAAAATGGTGTTTGAAGTACAGGGTTTTCTCAGAATGCTACACTCAAAGTCAATAGTGGCCACCTTTGGCTATCTTGATCTCCAAATTTTCCTTTGGACGTCTTTTATAATCCTGGCTGCCATCTCCCAGATTTTTTTGGTGCATCTTAATTGTTAATTTAGAAATTTATGAGTATCAATAATCACTCATTCTTTTCCAATAAAATTAAAACAGGAAATACAGGGATTTAAAAATACTATTTACTTCTTTGTGTCCCCACTATTCTGCAAAACTTCCTGAAGACAGAGTGAATTATCTTGTTCACTACTGTATTCCTGGTTCTTGGCACACAATAAATGCTCAATAAATGTTGGTGCACTTTGCAGGCCTTTCTCTAACTACTTGCCTTGAAAGCCAGTAAATACTTAGGCATGCATTTAAATTATCTGATCACATAAAATGTTTTTCAGGTCTAATATAAATACACTTTTAATAATCTCCCTAGAGAGGCTAGCAAAAGCATTTCCTTTCTACATTTGTGTTAACAATTTGAGAGCAGCTTTTCTAGTGGTGAGAAAAATGTTCACTTGTAGGCATGATTTCACCTAGGACAGAGTTGTGTTTTTGCAATCATTCAGTAAACAGTCATTGGTTATGTTTTCCAAAGTGATTTTGCATGCAACCTCTTTTGATTTTTATAAAATCCCTATGAAATAGGTGAGACTGGTATTATCATCATGATTAGTTTATGTAGGTGGGAGGCACAATGACAGACCATTTCCTGCCAAAGAAGATTAAAAAAAAATCCAAAGTCATTGGAAATGTGGACTCATCTGACTCTAAATCCCATATACTTCCCCAAACCCCATGCTTCCTTCTAGAGAGAAACTGTGGCTTAAGGCTTTGATAAATTACTCATGATAATGTGCCCCCTTGTAAGTGCATTGGGGATCATGGTCCTGCTTCTGTGTCTCTTAGTAGAGAAGGTCAAGTTAGTGGCTTCTTGGAAGTTTCCCCCTTCTGTATGCAATCTACTCCTTTAATATAAAATTTGGTGGCCTCCATTATATGTCTTGATGTCAAATCTACACATGCAAAATTTCATAATCCTAAAAATCTCCAGATAACAAGCTATACATTGGTTTTGGGAAAAATTTATTACAACCAAGTGCTGAGATAACAACAGAGCTTGGACAGGTCCTTTGAGTTTAGAGTCATAAGATTTCAAGTCATTTTAACAAATAACTGCGAGTACTATCTATGATTAAGGTGGACCTTGAATTTACAAGCATAAGTAAGGCACGTTTCATGTGTTTAAGAAATATGTAGTTTCATGGAAGAGAATGGCCGAAGTAATTAACTGTACAATTCAACATTTGTTAAATGACAGGTATAACCAGATTGCTGTGAGGTACAGAGGAGGGATTAATTTTACTTGGCCCGATCATGTTCATCTTACAGGTGACACATAACCTGGCCTTTAAAAGATGAATTAGATTTTGTCAAACAAGAACCATCATCCCGGGTGAAGGATATAGTATAAGCAAAGGCCCAGTGGCATAATAATGCAAGACTTTTAGAGGAAATGGTAGAAAGCTATTATAGTTAGATTATAAAACTCTTAGGAGGAAATGATGGGAAATGAACATGGGGAATCATATTGGACCAGAGTTCTGAGTCCTTGAATATCAGAGCCTGTTTGTGCTTATGGTTATTTTTGATGGGAAATCTGGGGGGTGGGGGCCAGACGTATGTGATAGGACTTAAGCGTCTCACAAACAATGATTTAAACTGAAGTCCCAGGCTTGTGGAACATGTGTGATTAAGATGCATCCGTGTCATGTTGATTATGTGATTTTATCAGACTTTTACAGGAGACCAATCTATGACACAAGGATCATGTGGACACTTATCAAGTTTATGTAATGCATATTGTGAATCAAATGGCCTACTGAATGGCTCCATGACTTGAATGTGCATGTAGGTCACCTGAGGAGTTTGGTAAAATGCAGATTCTGATTCAGTAAGTCTGGGCTGGGGCCTGAGGTTCTGCATTTCTAATAAGCTCCCAGTCAAGCTTCTGGTTCATGGACAGTGCTTTGAGTAGCAAGGACATTTTGCACTGAACAATGCCCAAGATTTTGTCAGTTTGCATTTGAGTCCTAATGGTTTTTGGATTTTTGTGATACAGGGAAAATTGTTTAACCTTGCTGAATATCCTGGATTTTAGGGAATTGTCATTTTAAAAATGTTGATATTAACATAGAAAGCTTGCTTAACCTCAGATGATTATGGA
Organism: Eschrichtius robustus; assembly: GCF_028021215.1. Lineage (NCBI taxonomy): Eukaryota > Metazoa > Chordata > Mammalia > Artiodactyla > Eschrichtiidae > Eschrichtius > Eschrichtius robustus. The sequence continues at coordinate 19,124,233 of NC_090840.1, forward strand.
AGTTAACTCTATCAAGATCTTCCAGCAAATGATTATAAAGCACCAGACTAAATGTAAGACAAGTGACATCATTTAAAATAAGATATTTTCTTTGGAAGTAAACTTTTAGGCACTGAAACAATGAAGGAACTTTGTTTTTATACTATGTCTTATGTAGACTGAGGCTACCTGCCTAGGTCTCATAAAAGAGTCAGAAAATGGACACATTCAGTCTAAGATATTTAGATTTTGCCTGGGAAACCAGAGTTTTAATTTTATAATGGCTTTTAATTATGTCATTATTGGAAAAAGGTGTGGAAATCCCAATCTGATCACATCACTTCAGTCTCTATAAACACCTCAAATTCTCTTGTATCACCAGCCAGCTGGTGTCCTCATATTCCCTGGACATCTCCAACTTATGTTCCCTGAATTAGTTACAGGACAATGAGTGGCTTTACTTATTCACACCACCATAATGCTTTTCTTTTTTTAAAAATAGATCTTTATTGGAGTATAATTGCTTCACAATACTGTGTTAGTTTCTGTTGTACAACAAAGTAAATCAGCCATATGCATACATATATCTCCATATCCCCTCCCTCTTGAACCTCCCTCCCACCTTCCCTATCCCACCCCTCTAGGTCTTCTCAGAGCACTGAGCTGATCTCCCTGTGCTACACTGCTGCTTCCTACTAGCTACTTTACATTTGGTAGTGTATATATGTCAATGCTACTCTCACTTCGCCCTAGCTTCCTCCTCCCTGTGTCTTCAAGTCCATTCTCTACGTATAGGGCTTTATTCCTGCCCTGCCACTAGGTTCATTAGTAGCATTTCTTTTTTAAATTCCATATATATGCATTAGCACACAGTATTTGTTTTTCTCTTTCTGACATACTTCACTGTTTGACAGACTCTAGGTCTCTCCACCTCACTACAAATAATTCAAATTTATTTCTTTTTATGGGAAACAAATAATTTATGAGAAACAAATAATATGAGTAATATTCCATTGTATATATGTGCCACATCTTCTTTATCCATTCACCTGTCAATAGGCATTTAGGTTATGTCCATGTCCTGACTATTGTAAATATTGCTGCAATGAACATTGTGGTACATGACTCTTTTTGAATTATGGTTTTCTCAGGGTATATGCCCAGTAGTGGGATTGCTGGGTCATATGCTAGCTCTATTTTTAGTTTTTTAAGGAACCTCCACACTGTTCTCCACAGTGGTTGTATCAATTTACATTCCCACCAACAGTGCAGGAGCGTTCCCTTTTCACCACACCCTTTCTGGCACTTATTGTTTGTAGATTTTTTGATAATGGCCATTCTGACCGGTGTGAGGTGATACCTCATTGTAGTTTTGATTTGCATTTCTCTAGTGATTACTGATGTTGAGCATCTTTTCATGTGCTTCTTGGCCACCTGTATGTCTTGGGTGAAATGTCTATTTAGGTCTTCCTCCCATTTTTTAATTGGATTGTTTGTTTTTCTGATATTAAGCTCTACCTCAACATAATAAAGGCCATATATGACAAACCCACAGCAAACATCATACTCAATGGTGAAAAACTGAAAGCATTCCCACTAAGATCAGGAACAGGACAAGGATGTCCACTCTTGCCAGTCTTATTCAACATAGTTTTGGAAGTCTTAGCCACAGCAATCAGAGAAGAAAAAGAAATAAAAGGAATACAAATTGGAAAAGAAGAAGTAAAACTGTCACTGTTTGCTGATGACATGATACTATACATAGAACCTCCTAAATATGCCACCAGAAAACTACTAGAACTAATCAATGAATTTGGTAAGGTTGCAGGATACAAAATTAATGCACAGAGGTCTCTGGCATTCCTATACACTAACAATGAAACATCAGAAACAGAAATTAAGGAAACAATCCCATTTACCACTGCAACAAAAAGAATAAAATATTTAGGAATAAACCTATCTAAGGAGGCGAAAGACTTATACTCAGAAAACTATAAAACACTGATGAAAGAAATCAAAGATGACATAAACAGATGGAGAAATATACCATGTTCTTGGAGTGGAAGAAGCAATATTGTGAAAATGACTATATTACACAAAGCCATCTACAGATTCAATGCAATCCCTATCAAGCTACCAATGGCATCCTTCACAGAATTAGAACAAAAAATTTTACAATTCATACGGAAACACAAAAGACCCCAAATAGCCAAAGCAATCTTGAGAAAGAAAAATGGAGCTGGAGGAATCAGGCTCCTGGACTTCAGACTATACTACAAATCTACAGTAATCAGAACAATATGGTACTGGCACAAAAACAGAAATATAGATCAATGGTACAGGATAGAAAGCCCAGAGATAAACCCACGCACATATGGTCACCTAATTTACAACAAAGGAGGCAAGAACAGACAATGGAGAAAAGACAGCCTGTTCAATAAGTGGTGCTGGGAAAACTGGGCAGCTACATGTAAAAGAATGAAATTAGAACACTTCCTAACACCATACACAAAAATAAACTCCAAATGGATTAAAGATCTGAATGTAAGACCAGACACTATAAAAGTCTTAGAGGAAAACATAGGAAAAACACTCTTTGATATAAACCACAGCAAGATCTTTTTTGATCCACCTCCTACAGTAATGAAAATAAAAACAAAAATAAACAAATGGGACCTAATTAAACTTAAAAGCTTTTGCACAGCAAAGGAAACCATAAATAAGACTAAAAGACAACCCTCAGAATGGGAGAAAATATTTGCAAATGAAAAAACGGACAAAGGATTAATCACCATAATGCTTTGTTTTTCCACTTTTTTCTCTCTTAAAAGGAGTACACAGTATTCCATCATGGATTGAATTACTCAGAAAGATTGAGACTTCTGGAAATTCAAAAACAAGTCAAAGTTTTGTAACAGAAATATTTCTGGAAAAAAGATTCTCCACTGACTCTCACAAAAACAAGATAATTCTATCTTTAAAATATTTCTTGCCACAGAATATCAGCTGGAGAAGATAGTTCACTTTTGATTCTAATCATTGAACTAAGAACTTACGGCCAGGTCATTTTGTTGTTGTACCGTTAAGATTAATTTCTACTTTTTAAAAGCTGTTATTTGGTTAAACTACCTTCTCCTAATGGGTACTCTAAAAAGACCATGAAGAAACAAAAACAAAATGCCCAAACAAACAGAACCTCCAAGTCATTTAGATCCTTAAGGGAATTTGAAGAAATAAAAAGACTGATTATTTTCTCTAAAGAAAAGCGTGCCTGTGTCAGATACAGATTAGGACAGAGTTTATATGATTAAGATAGCAAGTATGAGATTACTTGGAGGTCACATAATCATACGTACAAGTTTAGAACTTGGTTTAATCTTTCATGAAATGAAAAATAAATATTAGTTTCCATTTTTCATTTTAGAAACACATCCTATATGTGCCAAGCACTTTATTATGGGTAAAGATTAGTCAGGAAACAAAACAATTCCAAGGTTTTCCAACAACAAAAAACATGGAAAGTAATCATTTCTAACCACAGAACACATTCCCAATTCAAGTATCTTGATATTTCAGGATGTTGGCAGATTTCACAAGGGTTTTTAGATATTTTTAAAGTGTCTTAAAATTGTCCATGGGTAAATCATTAAATACTTGTTACATAGGATAAGAACCACAAACATAAGCTTTCATGAGGAAAAACAGTGGATGGTCAAGTAAGGTCTGGATGAGAAATCAGAAAATTAAGATTAGATTCCAAGTTTTCCACTAACTGAATGATTGACTACCTACCTACCCACCTACCTACTTATATATTGAAGTTATCCCAGTTAAGGTTTTCAACTTTTCTGATCTTCAATTCCTCATGTTTAATATGGGAGTCATACTATAAGCCCTGCCTTCAACCAACAGTTGTTTGAGAGACCACACTAGATCAGGAACAAGCAAATGCTTTGTGGACGTTGAAGTGCTTTACAAAAACAAGGTAAGACTGTGTTTGTGCTACTATTGTGCAGTCTAGGGGATATCCAGTAATGTATTTGCAAAAGTTACTACATTTATTTTGAGAGTTGTTGACGGTTGAGCTCCATGAGAAGCAGATTCTGAGAAGGAGATTAACATGCAGGAGGTTTATTAAGGAGTGCACTTGGATCCATACCTTGGAAGGGAAGGAAGTAGGACTGGGCTGAAGGAGGAGCTGACCTGTGAAACAGTCCCAATGGAGGCCTCAGCTAGCACTGTGAGGAGCTTTGAAGCTGGGGTGATCCTTTAGAATTGTGTAAGGTGGGGCAAAGGGCTCTGTGCCAATCAGTCATTGGATGTGGGCTCTCCTGAGAAGGAGGCATGACCTTGAACAAGGTGAACTGACAGTGGAAGGCCATCCACCAGCAGCATTCCCAGTGAGGATCTAAGTTTATTATTCCAAGCAGGGATTCTGTGTATAAAATGTGCTCTGGTTAAAATACTAGGGCAGTCAAATGTTCTTTTATTTAGGCTGCATCATATTAGTGTCTCACAGTGCTTTGCCCGGTTTCTACTTAAATAGGAAGAGTCATATTAAAATTTTTTCCTCGCAAATATAGTTAGAATAGTATTTCTTGAGAACTGATCTTCATAATTCCAGTAAACCATTTTTTGTTCTAAATTTTATGATAAAAATTTACAAAAGTACTGTTTTCATCTAGCATTAGTTTAACATACTATGATAAAAATACTTAAGAATCTTTCAGGACCCACAACTATTTTTCTGAAGGAAGGGTGAGCGTGCACATTACTGTTCTACATGTTATGACAATGGTGTCACCTTCCATACACAGAGCATCTCAGTTGACATTCAGGATAGGCCGTGAAGTACTCAGGGTGCTATTGCCCTTCCCATTTTATAGGCGATGAAAATAAGGCTCAGAGAGCTGACATTATTTGTACAAGGTCGCAGTGCTTGCAAAACCATGTAAACATTCAGTTTTCTGACTTGAAATGCAGTAGTACAGTTCTCTTTTCACTCTAAAACATTCTCCTTGAGTAGAAGATTGGCCTCCACGTGCATGGACTTCACATGTGAGTTCTGAGCATTGGTTTTTATCTCACTAGGTCAGTGATGGTAGGCTATTTTTCCTCCCCCAAATCTTCTAACTCCTGAATTAAAGTACAGTAATATTTATCCCTCTGTTTAATTATAAATATTTCCTGAGTATTTATAAGATGGCAGACATTGTACTAGGCCCTGGGGTATAAGCATAGACAAGATATAGCCCCTGCTCTCAAGAAACTTAACATCTACTAATTCTGGCTTAACACTTGCCTGGGGAAGTTTCTGGACATTGACAGAGAGGGTTTTCTTTCCATTGAATTAGAAAATAAGGGCTCTGTTATGTAACCTTTTGCTTCGGAATCTCAGATACACTTTCATTTGAGAATTGTAGCGATGCATAAGATACAGACTGTCAGAGTGCACAAATGTGGTGTCCCATCTTGCCAGGTTCTCATTCTTATAAGGAGTGGAGGTGGAAGACATGAGAAAATAAAGATTTCTAGAATGTTCTAATTTTTTTCTGAAAGTTAAACAAAACCCCCAAATAGCTAGCTGCATATCTTTTGTAATTCAGTGAATGTCTTCCACATTATTGTCTTGAGAACATTTCGACTCATAAGTTTCAAGTGACAGTTTGGGAAACTTTTTCACTTTTAGTACCTGAATAATGACATGGTGTAATGATTACATAACCAAAATACAAGAAGGCTCTGGAGAGTGCTAAAAAATTGTTACTGATTAGCTGAAATACTATCTCTGAGTAGTTTAAAAGAGAACACATTCTCAATGTCTATTTATTTTGGAATTATATTTAGAAGTTGCCAAAAAAAAAAGTGCCAAATAGAGCCACCTGTGCCAACTGTCATAGCTAGAGCTGGACAAGGCCATTGACTGTAAATAAAGTAAGGATTGATGAGGGAGCCAGGTCTGCTAATAGTCACGTTGAAATACTGTTTGCATTATAGTGACAGAGCCTACACACTGAAATTTATTCATTTTCCTATTTGTTGCTGGCTTATACATCAGTAATCAGGAGTTGACACTTCTGCTCAAGGGCTATTAAAATGTCTTTACATGAACCAGGCTGCCTAAATGGTCCTATTTTGATCTAAAGCATTTATATTTGGCAGAACTGGCCAACACATGGGGTATTGGGTTTCTTTTTTTTTAAAGATCAAGTGTATTATTAATCAAAGGTGTCATCTTTTTTCTTTCCTGCTCAACCTTTTATTTCAATTGAATATACTTAGCTTAGACGTCTAAATTTTTGAGGTGAATAGCAAAAGTCCTATAGAAGATGATGTAAATATTTCCTAGATACAAATTGATTATCAGAATGCACTTTTATAACATTGCATATTCTAAAGATGTTACAAGATATTCTTATAAATTAAACAGTATGATGACTTCTATTTCAGAAATAATCAGTAGATCCAAAGTTACATAAATTAATAAGCACTTTTTATTGTCAAATCTCTAAAAGCAGGTAGCATTGACTGAGCCATGATTTATCACTCACATGCACAACTTTCTTTATGGTGACAACAGTTCTATTTGGAATAAAATTGACTTTTGTTGTTATTGGCTTGACTAACTCAAGCCTTAGACTAGTAGTTACATTGATGTGACTATTTTAGTAAACGGATATGCATTGTTGGAGGAAAAAAATATATTAGATATATCTATCAAAAAATATTGTTATTTAAAACTTTCCCAGCCCCTGAAATTAGATAGTTTATAGACAAATTCTACATTTGCTGGCTATAAATCAGTTTATATTTTAAATATTCAGAGAAGATAATATTAAGAAGAGTAAAAAAAAATGCTTTTTTTTTTTGCAAGCAAATCTTTTGGAAGTTATTACTATTGGACTCTCTTATGGAGAAATTAGGTCATTTTTGGCCCATTTGGTTGTATTAAGAGAATAACCTCTTCTAGTTTTGTTTCTTCAAGGGGCTAGATTTTCTCCAAAGCATCTACACACTGTAAACAAGAAGCATAATTCTATCTGTAACACTAGCTTCAGATATACAGAAAGATGATGAGGCCAGAATGCTTACAAAATCTTTGAAGTTATTGTTTGATCACCAGCTTTTAAAAATGTTTAGTATCTTTTAGAATAAATACTATTTTGACACTACCATTTCCCCTCACTAAAATAGTGTAAATTAGTCAACAGCTTAAAAATTAACTGATTATTTGATTAATAATGAACAAGGAACAAAGAACTTATTTTCAGAAGCAAGGCAAACATCATGGGCTTCAACTTAGGTAACTAGATTAAATAAACATCTATATTTCACCTATTGTATTAATCCCATGTTCCTGATAAGTACTTGTGAATTTATTTAACAGGATGAGATAATTAGAGATAATAGCACTGTTAAAAAGATAACAGTTTGATAGATCTATCTACCAACCAATTTATAATCGTAGGTTGAACAGAGGTACAAAGTCAGGATGCTGGGTGGTGTCCAAACAATAGGGTATGAGATCTTGTAGGACCTTATTGTCTCCAACTTCTGGGCTGGAATAGCAGGTCAAGGAAACCAAATAGCTGAGAGGTTTTCAATGAAATATGCTAATTAATTTTATGTTAGCAAAATGCTTGTATAAAATTCTTGAGTTATGTATGATGGGGGTGGGTGGGAAGAAGGGATGCATAGTTATTGCCCCTGAATCAAGAATAAGGTAGGGAGAAGTTTTCTGATGCTAACTGGAACTATTAAACCATGAGGTCATGAGGTTGGGTTCATATATTACTTTCTTTTTTACCAACCCATCACCTATTACAGTGCCTGATTCCTAGGTACTCAATAGATACTTGTTGAAAGATTATATATGGAGGATATTAGGAAGACAGAAAGGGAGAGAATTAAAGCAACAACATACTTTCTGAAGAGCCTGAAACCTCGAGATCTTCGTGTTTGCACTTCCTGACTTACAGTTCTTAATTTCTCTGAATCTCAGTTTCCTTAGCTGGCAAATGGGGTTGATAAGACAATCTACTTCATAAGACAGTCGTTGGGAATAATGAGATAATATGTAGCAGAGCTCTTTGTAAAACAGAAAGGACTCGTCAGACGTAATATATAATTGGCATTATAAAAGTTATGGCAGTCGGGAAAATCTTGGTAGATGCTTCCTTTCATAATATGCATGAAAAAGAGCTGTTTTGGAGGATTATTTTAAAAACACCACTTAATGTAGGTATCATGTCAGACTGTATCAATTGTGAATCTAGTTCTCTTAGGAAGAGATGTGCTCTGTAAATTATCTCATTCATTTAAGCAAAGTTAGGTAGACAGACAAACTTCTGCTGAATATTGGAGACTATTTATTTGATTTTCTGCCTACATGGTTTAAATTCACTGTGTTCGGCTTCATTTTGACCTGTGCCAACCCCAAAACAATTCTGTTTTATTCCCTGCTCCCAAATTTGGCTTATTTATTTATTTTTAATAAATAGAAAGTATTTAATTGCATGCTGTAATACTTATCAAAAGTAAATTGGTTTAATGGAGTTTCACTGAAAAATACTTTATGAGATTTCAACAATAAAAATCATATAAGGGTTTGCATTTATGTGCAAAAGGTAAAGATTTAGGTAAGGTGCCAATAATACAGATAGCTCATTCTACTCATTCTTGCTAAGACTATTAAGGCATGTAAATTTGGCTTATTTAGATAACAGGTTATTAACTTGAGATAATTACTTACATTTTTATTTTCAGCACATATCAAGAAATCCCAAAGAGAGCAAACCCTAGATCATCTCAGCGGGTGGGGAGTTTGTTAATAAACTAAACTACTCCCTCATTATGTGGATGAGAAAGTTCGTTGTAGAGAGGCCAAGTTATTTACATGCATTTACACAGGTACTCAACAGAGCTTGGAATAGAATCCAGGTGTACAGACTCCTAATTCATCATTTCATTAAACCAAGTTAATTTCCCAAAGGATAGAAACCTTGAAATCCTGCACTGGAAAAAATTAGATAGTTGCTAGATATTTGGAAGAATATAATACTATCACATTTACCCTTTTTTTGGTTCCAAGATGAGTGATGAAATCCACAAAAAAACAAAACAAAACAAAGCATACAAAACACAACACTTAAATGTGCTTCCCTGGAAAGAGATTACATACTAGCACCTTGATTATAGTTTGTATTATAAATATAATTTTACTTCTCTTGCTATTTCTAATTGTAGCATTAAATCTAAACATGAAATGTCATCCTTGCCACTTGAGAGGGTTAGCACTAATGTAAGTGGGTATTTGGTTGATGCTGACATTATACTCTCAAATTACATTTTATTCTGCACCTTTCAACTAGAAGATTAAATTCTTGTTTAACTTTGGGGTTTGAGGTCATCCATTGCCCCTGATGTTAAAATATAGCTATCTCGGGCTTCCCTGGTGGCCCAGTGGTTGAGAATCTGCCTGCTAATGCAGGGGACACGGGTTCGAGCCCTGGTCTGGGAGGATCCCACATGCCGCGGAGCAACTGGGCCCATGAGCCACAACTACTGAGCCTGCGCATCTGGAGCCTGTGCTCCGCAACAGAAGAGGCCGCGATAGTGAGAGGCCCGCGCACCGCGATGAAGAGTGGCCCCCGCTTGCCACAACTAGAGAAAGCCCTCGCACAGAAACGAAGACCCAACACAGCCAAAAAAAAAAAAAAAATAAAATAAATTTAAAAAAAAATAAATAAATTAAAATATAGCTATCTCCAATGAACAGATAAACCGGACAACAGTGTATTAGAAATATTTGGCAAGCAGGCTGGGCACTGGAAACAGCAGAAAAAGAGTTGGAATTTGATGGAGAAAGTATATGCAAAGATCTTGCATCCTGGTCTTGGCACCCATTGCTGGCTCAGCAGCTTGTCTTAGTATGGGTTCTGCTATGAGCAGTATCAGGGCCCTCACTCCTTTTTTTGAAAAGCTACTCCAGTCTGGAAAACATTAAAGAAGCAAGGTAATTCTAAGGAAAAGAGGAAAAAGCAGAATGACTTCAAGGCAGCACTGTGTCTGAGACCTGATCTTTATAAGCACATTATAAAACATCAAAGCCAAAACTGAATAAATGGAAAAATGTGGTACTTATTGGTTATAGAAAAATAAATTCTACAATATAAACTCTTCTCTTGCACATAACGATATTCAACTATTGTTCCTTTTTGGGTAACAATTGGTAAGTTATAGTGAAATAAAGATTTTTAGCAGTAGGCAAAATTAAGAAATAGATCCTGAATGATTTACAGGAAAAAATCATTTACACACAGTTTAAATTAATGCCTGGAATCATGTTACTTGATGTTTTAAGATGTTTGGTTTGAACAAAGCAGAAAGAATCAATTTTTCTCTGGAATATGAGTTTAATGAGGGCAGATTGGTTTCAATTTCCCAATTAGGAGATTTGAAACTAATTTTGGATATTTATTTAAAATAAAAACTAGCAATTTATCACATCTTTTCAAAAGTAATACAGGGTACTTCACATACATTGTATCACCTAATCCTCTCATAAGAATAAAGCTAGGCAGACACTTTCATCATTACCATTTTTATATGAGGAAACTGAGTGTAGTGTTTACAACTAAGTTGTAAAATGACGCAACTTACAATTGGCAAAATCAAGATTCAAATCCAAGATCCTGGACTCTGAGTTCTCTGCCTTTCACGCCTGCGTACAAATTCAATACACCCCTTCTCAAGCAGAAAGTCATTACTCCTATAATTTTTCGGAAGATGTAGTGTCATCGAGTGTTTTACACGAGGTTATCAAAACCAGACTCCCACCTAGTACGTGGGTTCCTTCCACAGTAGAGATAAATACATGACAATCTCAGTCAAGTTGTTTGCATGATAGCGCATTCTATTAAACAGCTATACTTTTTAGAAAGTCTGTTCTTCAATAGAGTAAAATGTACCTGTTAGTAATTCCTGCTGATTGCTTCTAGTGCTGCTCTCTGGGTCAATTTGAGCAAAGCTTACTTTTCCACATTACCATCTTTAAAATCCTTTAAGAGAATATTAAGCCCCTTCTGCCTTTGTGCCTTTTCTGGGAGAATATCCTCAGTTCTCTAACTCTTTTTACATATGATATAATTTTTCACACCCTTTATCTTTCTTGCTCTTCTCTTTATATTGCTTGTTTCCCAGGTTCCCTTTAAAATCTAATATCTAAAGCTCAGTAAACTACACAGATGTGTCCTGACCAGTAAAAAGTATGTTGGATTTTTTTCTGCCAAGATTTTGAAATTTGACTTTTATTAATGTGGCCCAGGTTTATACCTTGGTTTTTATTACATTTAGGGTTCAGTGAAAAACCTCAGGTCTATTTTTCATATGAAATATTACCAAACCAAGTTTCCAAACACTTATCATTTAACAGTATCTCTTGGGCTTCTGTTATTTTGGTTGCTTGAGATATTTTGAATTCTGATTTTGCCAACCCTCCTTCACCCTGCCAAACTAAGGAACTTCATATTTACTACATATTTGATAAGCTGCCATCAATGCCTTTATCCTAGGCATTGATAACAAAGCTGAACAGAAGTGAGACAGGGTCAGGGTGTTCTGACACCATGAGAATGCCTGGACAGTTAAGTAACACTGAGCACTTCTCTGTTTTCTGGTACTTTTGCTCTCTAGATTTCCTTATGGAGATAACCAAGTATGGAATTAATGGAAATCAATTAATGTTCATTCCTCTCAGCTCTTACTGTCACCTTTAGCAATTACCATAAACATCAGCTGGTGTCAGTTTTCCTCATAGACTATACGTACCTAACAGAGGACTGACCTAGAGTAGGCATTAAATATATGCAGCTTTGATTATTCCTATTTTCCATTTATCTCCTGCTGGAAAAAGAGATGGTGTATTGGTGAATAACCTAGCCTTCTCCATTGCAATCCACTTGGATGTTCATACTTTAAATAAAAGTTTTCAAAATTGAACTCCTTACCTTCCTTTTGATCCCTTTCTTCTTCTTGGTCATGCTGGTCATGGCCTCACATTCTCCCTGACCGTCAGATTCTAACCCTTGCCATCATTTTAGAGTACTTTCTATTTCTTACATCTAACTAGCAGCTGTATTCCTCAATTTATTTCTATATATCTCCCAGGCTGAACCCTTATTCCTTACTCAATATCTTTATCTTGCTCAGTTCTTCATTTCTTGAAGATCACGAAATGGATCATGATCAAATGGGATCATGGCAAAACTAACTCTTATCTACAGCTGACGTCTCTTCCACTTGATTCCCCACTGCCTCTTCCTAAAGGACTATTTTGATAATGTCATGTTTAATCACAGCTCATAGTAATTTCCCACCAATGTATTCCTTTCTATACCAACCCTCATGGCCCCTGTGACCTGAGTAGAACCTGCCTCTCCAGTCTCTTTCTCCATCATTCCCTCCACCTGCCTTTTGTTCTGGTTATTATCTATCCTCTCCAGTACTTTCTCAGTTCTTTATTTGGCTTTTGTCTTTTTTCTCTTCATTGAATCACTTTTCACTTTCATAAAGGATTCATGCAGGACATGATACTTGGCTTTAAACATGAATTTGTACAAGTGAATGTTTGTTTATTTAATTTATATTTATTATGCTTGATGAAGTATGGCATAGGGTTTGAGAGCATGGCCTTCAGAGTCAGACCCGACTCCACCCAGGCAGGGAAACTAATTTGTGGTTCTGCCCACTGAATACAGCCCTCAGCCTGCCTGAATAGAGAACCTAATTAGAGTACCTGGGAAGCTGTGTACCCCATCTTACAGCCCCACTAACACTGGTGATTGAGCAGAGAGCAAAGCTAGTGGCTCTCTCCATCTCTCAAACATAACTGGTGGTCCCATCAGGCCAGGAAAGTCAGTGTGCTTTCAGTGTGCAGTTGTACCAGATTTGAGTCCACAAACATGAGCTGTTCTAGCCTTGGGGATGGTTCTGCTGCCTCACTCAGGGATAGCCCCTCCTACGGCTGAGTATAGAACCCAGTCCTGACCATTTGTGAAGCCTGACCAGAGAATCTGGACAACTGTTGAGCCCTTCCTACAGACTTGTTTAAGCAGAGAATTAAGCCAACAGTCCCATACAACTATTTCCAGCTAGTGCCATTCCCACCCCATATTAGAACTCAGGCAGTGGCCTCGCTCAAAACCAGACCCTGATAGTGAGCTCCTCCTGTCCAAGGACACTACCTACTGACCATTAGAACCCTAAGTTGAACTGACTGGTAAAGGACTGACTCTGCCAAAGCAAGCCTGTAAAGTCTGGAAGAGGAGATCACTTGCTCAAATGTACAGATACCAATGTAAGAAATCAAGGATTTGAAATCATACTGAGTATATTTACTGAACACAGTGGTATGAAGCTAGAATTCAACAACAGGAAGAAAACTGGAAAATTCATAAATACATGAAAATTAAACAACACTCTCCTGAAAAACCAATGGATCAAAAAGAAATTAAAGGGGAAATAAAAAAGTATCTTGAGACAAGGGAAAATGGAAACAAGACTTACCAAAAATTTTAAAATGCAGTGAAAGCTGTTCTAAGAGGGAAGTTTATAGCTCTAAATTAATACATTAAGAAAATGGAAATAATAAAAACCTAACTTTACACCTCAAGTAAGTAGGAAAAAAACCAAACTAAGCCCAAATTTAGAAAAAGGAAGAAGATAATAAAGATTAGAACTAGAAATAAATGAAATAGAGAGCAGGAAAACAATAGAAAATATTAATATAACTGAGTTGGTTCTTTGAAAAGATAAACAATATTGACAAACAATTAGCTAGACTAACAAAGAAAAAATAAGTAGTCAAATCAATAAAACTATAGACGAAAGAGGAGACATTGCAACTGATACCCACAGAAATAAAAGGATCATAAAAAGCTACTATGCCAATAAACTACAAGAAGCGGATAAATTCTTAGAAACATATAACCTATCAGAATGGAATCAGGTAGAAATAGAAAATCTGAACAGATCAATTACTAGTAAGATGATTGAATCACTAATCAAAAATCTCCCCAACAAAGAAAATCCCAGGACCAAATGGTTTCCCTGGTAAATTCTACCAGACATTTAAAGATAAATTAATGCCAATCTTTCTCAAACTCGCCCAAAAAAATCAAAGCGGAGGGAACATTCCCAAACTCATTTTACAAGGATAGCATTACCCTAAATAATAAAGCCAGATAAAGACACTACAAGAAAAGAAAATTATAGACCAACATCCCTGATGAATATAGAAGTAAAAATTCTCAACAAAATACTAGAACATGGAATTCAGCAGCACATTAGAAGGATCATACATCATGGAGAAATTCCTGTTCAACACTGAATAGTGTTCATCTAAGCTAGGACTAGTGGTAGTTGCGGTAGGATTATTGAAACTTTTAACATGGAATGTATGTATATGTTTACATGTACGCATGTGCTTTTAAAGACTGAGAGTGTATAAAGTTTATAAACAGGAATAATTATGACAATTGTTTAAACTATGATGAAATAAAAAGTATTCTAATACAAGCATACCTGGTATTCAATAGGAGCACAATGCAGAAAAAATACTAACTGTAAATAGAAGAAAGGAAAGGTATTATTCTAGTTACCAAATCCTTAGTTTCTTTATAAATTTTCATCTCTGGGTCTCTGCCTTTTTCCTCTGTTCCCCCATTTCTCCTTTGAAGGATTGCCTATGACTCTAGCTCATTTAAGACTGGAGATATGCATTGCTCTCCCCTAAGACATTGACATCCTGGCTCCAAGCTAGAAGCTGAGGTCCTACCACCTGCATCTAGATATTTCCGAATATAAGGACCTCAGACTTTTGGGACCCTTAAACTCTACATCCTGGATTTGGCCATTTGTGAGGACTTATACCTTTCTCATGGGCTGAAAACTCAGACACCACCACTTGCTCTAGGGGCTGCCCTTCCCCCACTTGCTCAGTGGGTTTTCTGTTCCCAGTGCCTGAAGATTGGTCTACTCTTAAGAGCTAGTCCCATCCCAGTAGATTGATTGATTGATTGGTTGATTTCAGTAGTATGGTACAGTGAAAAGCAGCATGAGCTTTGGGACAAACAGACCTGAATTTGAAAGGCAGGGCACCTTATGAGTCATGTGAACTTGGACTGTTTTTTCTATTTTGTCATCTGTCATTGATTCTCTCAACAAATATTATTAAGTGCATTGCTAGGCTCTACAGATTTAATGGTGAAATAGAAATAACTTTTTCCTCCATGGAGCTCATGATCTAGTGCAGGCTAAAGGGAAGTGAACATTGAAAATATAAAATGTGCTGGAGCATAGAAGTTTGGGATATTCTTGTGAACACAGAAGTGGGCAACTGAACCCAGACCTGAGATAGTCAGGAGAAAGTAAAGACCCAGCTGAGACCTAAAGGCAGAGTAGGGATTAACTATGAAGTGGGATGACTAGAGTTGGGTAGGGAGAAAGTGGTCTAGGTAGAGGGAATTACTTGGATAGTGTCCTGGAGACAAAAGGAAGCATGGAGTTTTTCAGGAACTGATGGTCCTTGAACCCCCTATACAAAGGCAGTAAGACTAATAAGCAGGGGCCAGATCATCCAGGGCTTTTCCAGCTATTTGAGGAGTTTAGAATTATCTTAAGGAAAAACAAGCAAACAAACAAATAAAAACCAGGAAGTATTGTAAAGGAATTTAAGTAAGGGAGTGAGAGGGTCAGGTTTTTCTCTTAGAAATATTTCTCTGGTTGCAATGTAGAGAATGGCTTAGAAGGCAGAAGACTAGAAACAGCAAGAACATGTTGTAGGTGGTTGCAGTGTTCTAGGCAAGAGATGACAGTGGTTCGAATTAGGAAAGAGGTAGTGAGAAGCAAAAAAAAGAGGGTAAATTCATGGAGGCAGAATCTGTAAAAACTTAGAGAATGTGATATTTCCATTCCTAGAGTTTTCATAGGTGTACCTGGAAATAACGATCTAACCAATAGCCTTGTTACTTCTTGATTATTTTCAGTCACTTCTGGGGGTACATCATGCCTAAGGATAACTAGTCAAAATGAATTGGAACTTTAAAAGATTATCACATAAATACATTAGGTTGATTCAATTCAGGACTCAGTACAGATATCAGAATTTTATTGTAAATAAGTTATCAATAATTAATATGTGTGCCACTGAGTATGAAATGAAAAATTGTGAAATATTAACAATTGGAGGAATACGAACTAATGGTCTACAAGGCTGGCAAAAAATGATCAGTCTATATCTGCTTTAACCAGTGGACATTTAGAATTAGCACACTGAGGAAATGCTTCTCTTGCAATGTCCCTTTGCTCTAATTAATGATCAATCTCTTCCCTTAACATCTTTTTTGGTTAATTTGCATAAAGACCACCCCCCCATCAGCTAGCAAACAGAGTGAAGTTACACTGTTTATGTGCCCAGCATGTGCTGAAATTACTTAAAGTGATGGGTGACATTGTAAAACATTTCTTTTTTTTAAGTTTGTTTTACCCAGTGGAGGAATCTGTGATCTGTAGAAGGTGATAGATATTTTCTGGTTTTAATTTTGATCAGCACTCTTAAAGATAGATGGTGGCAAATTGCCTTGCCATTAGAGAGGGAAGATGATTATGAGTTTTGCTTAAAACATTATGAAATACTTGTTTAGACAATGAATGGTTTTTTGAGGCTTTGGGAGTAGAGTTGAAGTTTTTGCCATATGATTGATATCTTGTCACATGATCATGTGCATAAAGAAAATAGACTAACTTTATATGCTATAGGGAGTAGGACTAATAAAAATTTGTGGAAGTTGAATAGGCAGAGAGTGTTTATTTATAATGCATCTAACAATCATGGTCTAAGGAGGATGTGACTTATGAGTTCCTTTTTATGGTAACTGTTTAAACATTAAGTTATTCAGCATGCATGGTCATTGTATATTTGACTGTGTAAGTATACTCTTCACAGGAGAGCTTGATCAAGGTGGGTTGCTCCACTGACCAAGCAAGGTATCCTGGTTGAGAACTATGATTGCTGGTCACTGTTCTAGGTGTTTATGATACATGAGTGGACAAAGGAGACTAAATTTCTCTGCTATAGTGTAGGAAGATTGACAATAAGAGCAAAAAGTAAATTATATAGTATATTAGAAGGTGATCAGTGCTATGGAATAAAACAGGATTACAGGGTGGAGAAATGCAATTTTAAGTAGGGTTGTGAGGTTGAGATGCAATTTTAAATAGGGTTGAGAGTGTGACTTCTGAGCAGGAATTTGAAGGTGGCACATATATGGACTCCCAGCTACCTGGGGGAAGAGTGGTCCAGGCAGAGGAACTAGCCAGTGCAAAGTCTCCAGGACAAGAGAGAGTCTAGAATGTTCACAACAGAAAACGTGAAGGTCAGGAATGATGATCAATCTAAAGCACAAAGATCAGGGGCTTTGGATCAGACCACTCAGCTTCAAAGCCTTGCTGTATCTGTTACTAGTCCTCTTGGGTTGCTATAAAAAACTACCACATATTGTGTGGCTTATAAACAGCAAATATTTATTTCTCACAGTTCTGGAGACTGAGATAATGGTGCCAGCATGGTGAGGGCCCTCTTTTTAAGTTGCAGACTTCTCTTAGTATCTACATATGGCAGAAGGGGCAAGGGAGCTCTGTGGGTTTGTTTTTTATAAGGGCATTTATCCCATTCATGTGGACTCCACCCTCATGATATCTACCACTTCCCAAAGGCCCCACTCTCTAATACCATCACTTTGGGGGTTAGGCTTTCAACATACAAATTTGGGGGGATGCAAACATTCAGATCATAGAAAGTATTGTTTAGTTAAGTTCCTTCACCTCTCTGAGCTTTAGAATTTAGCTTTTAATTCAGCTTTAGTCTGAATTGAGAACAGAGGAGGTTTTGACATTCTGGGCATGACAGTGGAGGTTCTTTTCACATAATAGAGTTATTATAATGTAGGAAAAATAGACTGACTTTGTATGGCACCAAGGAGCAGGACCTTGAAACCAGTATGGGAGTTAAGGCAAGTTAAGTGCTCCATTGGATGGCAGTATGAGTCAACAATCATAGCATTCTGAGGCTATCTGAGTGGTGTAATGAAGAGTAATTGAGAAGTTGATAATACAGCATTTATAGTCTATATTATTTATTGAGTGCCTAACATGTGTAAGAACCTGTGACATCCATTTTATATAGCTACACAGTTTCTTATTTAATCAAGACTCAAAAAAGTCAGCTTAATCTCTTCTCTCTTTGCCTTTTCCTCTCCGCCTTGAGAAGATTTTCTGCAGTAGTTCAGTTCTCGTCTGTTCTTTTGCAAACGGATCACACTATTGCTGCTTTCTTTACCTGTACAGTTGTCTTTGTAGTTGCTTAGTTGGCGAAAGCAAAAATATCACATTTACATTTGTCCTTTTAATTCCATTATTTTTGTAAACTCCTTTTGGGAAAACCGAACCTTCATTTTGTATTTTAACTCTCCCTAGTTCTTAGTATGGTGAATTCTAAAATCGTTGTTGACTCGTGGAATGAAACTAAATGGGGATCAAAAGAAGAGGGGAGAGAGAACTCTTTTTCTCCCCATTTACGTGTCCTGGTTTTAAGCTAATGTGTTTGATTGAGGACCTAGGTATCAGGTGATAGGCAACATGAACATAAATCACTCTTCTCTAGTTTTGCAAAGTGTCAGAGGCATTATTCTACTACATGTAAATCCTGCTATTATGAAAACATACATTTATGTTCTGCCTTGTTTGAGGGTATAAATATGTGTCTGCTTCATTTTTCTTATAGTGTTAGATAATGGTCTGGCAGTCTTTCATTCTGGCTCTGGTCCATTAGCATGATGCCCTCAGAAATTTAAATATTAAATCAAATAGATTTACTCAATAGCTGCATCATATATATTTAAGCCTGTACATAGACATTATATTTCCTTCTTTTCTGTGTGACTTTTGGTTGTTAATAATAGAGATAATCAAAAAATTACCAATAATTTATTTAGCTTGTTCGAACACTTCCTGACCCAGTAAGTAGAGTAAAAACTCCTAATGGGGTGAAAATTCTTCCCAATGGTGAAAAGGGCCAATATTATGATGGGAGAGAAAGCATATCTGACCTGGTTCTTCCTTTTCTGCCACTATCTCAACTGACTGTCCCATCCCCTTCATTTCACACGCTTTCTTAAGGCTGTTTTCTTTGCTTGATTTAAGAAAGAGATAGAGATGCTTCATTATGAATGGCTCCAGAAGTTTCTGGCTTCAGGTTAGTTCTTCATTCATTCATTTATCTTTCAAGCAAGCTGTCTTCCTACCTTCAGGAGGGAAAGGTCATGGCACTGAAAGATGACTTTTTCCTTTCTGTACTCTGAAGGTGAAACCAAGCAGGACCCCATGGAACTTCCAAGAACAAGCCCCTCTGTGTCCCCTACCTCTTGTGTGTGAAAAAAAACTTTAGTCTTCTAGGTTTCCCCGAGTTCCAAAGAACAGGCTCAAGCAGTTAATCCTTTAATAAGGGGTAGAAATAGGAAAAAAGAGGCAGTTGAACAAGGAAAAACACAATAAGCAATAAGTCAAATGGTGGATGAGGTTGTAAGACCCCATTTCTCCTTGAAGAAAACAGGTAACAATGTCTGACATACATTCTTAAGTTGTTTTTATAGGAACCAGGCCCCCACCAGGTAAAAACTGCTGACCTCAAACGTGTAGACCCTAGACTAATTGGAGTCAGAAGACTGATGATCAAGATTCCTGAAACAGCACCCTGCTACCTCACAACCAGCCAATCATAAAATTCTACATGAGCTAATCATGCATCCTACAACCTTCTCTCCTAACAGTGTCTTTAAAAACCCTTGTCTGGAAGCCACTGGGGAGTTCAGGTCTTTTGAGCATGAGCTGCCCATTTTCCTTGCTTGGCACCTTGCAATAAACACTGTATTTTCCTTCACTATGACCCAGTGTCAGTAGATTGGCTTTGCTGCCTGTCAGGTGAGCAGACCTGAGTTCAGTTTGGTAACAAAGGTCTCCTTGCTTGCATTATTTTAACTCCAAAGGGAAATTATTTTCTTTTGAACATGATAAACATGAATTCTAAAACTCTCCACGCAGCAGATAGCTTAGGGCATTCTATCCTAATTGAAAAAGTCTCCCAAGTTATCCTATTTAGTTGATCCAAATTATAGAACAATGAATGTAAACTTCCTACGACATTTCTGCCAGTAGGTCCTAGGCTGCCCTTGTGTTGATGAGCCAGAAAGTTACTCTGGAGTTCTTCTTTCCAAGCTGTTTCTAGTTAATTTAGGAGAAAGAAAAACAGTTAAAGCAATAAATTTATGCTGACTGGGCTTCATAGTATAAGACCCTAAGCCACTTAAATATTTTTTCATCACTGCCTGTACATTGGAAATGATAACTCTGCACAACTCTATGGAAAGTTATAATATACTGATTAATCAAAGTAAACAAATCAGATGCTTTTCATCTGCAATAAACAGCAGAGCCATTTCCTTACTCTCCTCTGTCCATTTGATGTGTGGTTCTTATTAATAGGTTCCTAGATGCAACAATTATCAGACTGGTTCATGAGGAACAAATCAAATATATAAACAGACTCAAAGTAATTTTTCAAATGTTATTTAAAGTGCATAGTTAATAAAATGGATCCATTTGAAAGTAAAAAAGAGAGAAATTGTTTTTTGGCTTAGACTAAACAAAGACTGATGAACTTGTAATAAATGTCACCATTTCATTTCATCTTGTCCCACACACCTACCACCATTTCCTTCTTCATATGAATGACTACTTTGAAGATCAAATATGTTCTTTTTAAATTCAGATCGGAGGTACTTCCTTGGTGGCACAGTGGTTAAGAATCCACCTGCCAATGCAGGGGACGTGGGTTGGATCCCTGGTCCAGGAAGATCCCACATGCTGCAGAGCAACAAAGCCCATGTGTCACAACTACTGAGCCTGCGCTCTATAGCCCATGAGCCACAACTACTGAGCCCACATGCCACAACTACTGAAGTCCACGTGCCTAGAGCCCGTGCTCTGCAGCAAGAGAAGCTACTGCAATGAGATGCCCGTGCACCACTATTAAGAGTAGCCCCCACTCACTGCAACTAGTGGAAGCCTGCACACAGCAATGAAGACCCAATGCAGCCAAAAATAAATAAATGAATGAATAAATAAATAATGAATAAAATCATTAAAAAATAAATTCAGATTGGACACTTTCTCTCCTACAATTCAGTATTTCAAAAGATGTATATAGTTTTATTTTCAGGGTAGGGTAAAGTGGAAGCAAGGAACTGAAGCATTTTTTTACCACCATGTAGAAATGATCATAGTTATCTTCACTTGCATTTTTCACCTAGCTCTTCAGAAGTTATTGTCCATCCGTTCATTATCAGTAAGTGAATACATATGCAGCCTGCTCAGGCTGCTATAACAAAATACCATAGACTGGGGCTTAAACATCGGAATGATTTCTCACAATTCTGGAGGCTGAGAAATCCAAGATCAAGGTACCAGCCAATTAGAATCCTGGTAAGGGCCCTCTTCCTGGCTTACAGACAGCTGGCTTCTTGCTGTGTCCTCAAATGGTGGAGAGAGAGGTGGGGGGAGAGGGAGAGAGGGAGGGAAGGAACTGATGTCTCATCTTCTTATAAGGGCACAAATCCTATCATGAGGACCCCACCTCCATGACCTCATATAAACCTAAATTACATCCCAAAGATGCCACCTCCAAATACCATCACATTAGGTGTTAGGGTTTCAACATATGAATTTGGGGGGGGGGACACAAACATTCAGTCTATAACAACATGTCTACTGAGCACACATGGATGTTGAGTACTGCGCTAAGTCTAGTGCTCAGAGATTAACAGGGCTCCCTGCTTAAGAGTTTAGTGGGAAGCAAAATAAATAATAGAAGGTATAGGATATGTGAAGTGTAAGTGGTTATAAAAACATGCAGGAATGGGATAGTACCTAACCTACTTCGTGAACAACTTCATCTGATATTTCAATCTTATTTTAGTTGTAAAAATATGATAAAACTGTCACTATTTGCAGATGACATGAAAGTTTATATAGAAAACCTTAAAGACTCCATCAAAAACTGTTAGAAATAATAAATAAATTCAGTAAAGTTGCAGGATACAAGATCAATACACAAAAATCTGTCATGTTTCCATAAACTAATAACAAACCTTCAGAAAGAGGAATTAAGAACACAATCCCATTTACAACAGCATTCAAAAAATACCTAGCAATGAATTTAACCAAGGTGGTGAAAGGCTTGTATATTGAAAACTGTACGACATAAATGATCGAAATTAAGCCAAATACAAATAGATTTTCCATGCTCATGGATTGCAAGAATCAATGTTGGTAAAATGTTCAATGTACCCAAAGCAATCTATAGATCCAATGCAATCTCCATCAAAGTTCTAATGGCATTTTTCAGAGAAATAGAATAAAAAATTTAAAAATTTGTATGAAACCACAAAAGACCCTATATAGCCAAAGCAATCTTGAGAAAGAAGATTTATGGCATCATGCTCCATGATTTCAAACTATATTACAAAACTATAGTAATTAAAACAGTATGGTATTGGCATAAAACAGACATACAGATCAGTGGAACAGAATAGAGAGTCCAGAAATAAACCCACACATATATGGTCAATTAATTTATGACAAAGAATAAATGATATTGGGAAAATTGGACAGCCACATGCAAAAGAATGAAACTGGACCATTTTACACCATACAAAAACATTAACTCAAAGTGGATTAAAGACTTGAATGTAAGACCTGAAACCATAAAATTTCTAAAGAAAATGTAGGTGGTAAATTCCTTGACATAGGTTTTGATGATTTTTGAATCTAACACAAAAAGCAAAAGCAAAAATAAATAAGTGGGACTACACCAAAGCTTCTGCACAGTGAAGGAAACCATCAACAAAATGAAATATATATAATATCTTATATATTTAATATACATAATATATAATAAAAAATACTCTTTGGGATTTGTTTCCATATTCTTAGGTATGTCCAGTACCTGGCACATAACCAGCCTGCCACAAATAATTTAAAAAGAATTACCAATAATTTTGGATCATAATATGATAACTCTTTTCCTAGGATTGTTCTAGGATTTCATAAAGTATCAAATTTTGCACTTCCATCCAAACAAAGCACCCAGTTCTACCTGCCTTTCTCACAACATGTGATGGATCTCTTAAAGAATGAGGTGAGAGTCAGATGTAGAAAGCAAACGTATGGTTACCAAGGGGGAAGGAGGAGAGGGATAAATTGGGAGATAGTGATGGACATATACACACTAATATATGTAAAATAGATAACTAATAAAAACCTGCTGTATAACACAGGGAACTCTATTCAATACTCTGCAATGACCTATATGGTAATAGAATCTTAAAAAGAGTGGTTATATGTATATGTATAACTGACTCACTTTGCTGTACAGCAGAAACTAACACAACATTGTAAATCAACTATACTTCCATTAAAAAAAATAATTAAATTAAAAAAAAAGAATGAGATGAGAGAATGAAGACTGCTTGGGGTCTTCTTCACCACTCCTGGGAGACATTCTTTTGTTTGTGAAGGCCGGTTCCAAGAGGAACTCTGAGGATAGTCGCTGAGGGAAAGCAATATCCTTTGATTGTTTTAGGGGGGTTCTTGAGGGATGGTCCGGTCAACATGTGTGAGAGGCACACACTGCCCTGCTTCTATCCCCAGTCTGGTAATCTTAGTCTTGGTGAATAATATAGAAATATTTTGAACCTGAGGGATTAAAAATATTTTGCTATAGGGATTGTGATTTTTAAATATTGCTGGGGTAAAGTGAAAGAAGTTATATGTCTTTTTCATATTAAAAAAACAGCAATTATGACTGGGTGCTATGGTAAACATTGAATTGATAAATTTTTGCTAAAAATAAAACCATAGCTATTGGTTTCTCCTATTTCAGGACCCATGGCATTCACTGATTGGATTCTGGATATAATCTAGATTCCCCATTATTAATATTTCTGAATGCAGTGGGTTATCTTTGGCCTCATGGAAGAAAAACTATGCTATCTGGTATGTCCACTGTTAGCAAAGGGGATAATGTGAAAGTTGATGTAATGAGCAGAGGTGTGGCTTAGTTAGGTGGTCTAACTGTTGACTCAGACTTGCTGTAATTCAAATCCTGATTCCACATTTGCTCAGTATGAGTTGGCTCCTTACTTAACCCCTATTTCTCAGTTTTCTCATCTGTAAAATGAGGCAATGGCAGTACCTACCCATTAGAGTTGCTATGGTACCTTCAGAGGATTTTTGTGAGGATTAAATGAGGTAATGCATGTAAAACATGTAGATCAATGTCTAGCACACGATAAACTAGATAAATATTATTTATTATGCAAAGGAGTTCTAGAACCTCTATAAACATTTTCCAGGGAATTCAGCTAAGTCTGGCTTATTGAGGAGCCCTTGTCATTTTCTTTTATTAATTGGAGAATATTACAGGCTTTCTCATACTTCCTTAACTAACTTAAATACTTACCTGGGTTTCTCTCTAAATGAACAGATTCTGCCCTAAGCCAGTGTATTAAGCAGGGAATATATCCAGACCTTCTTCAAGTTACTTTCCATAAAAATCCAAAAGTCTCTGGACATGCAGTACTATTTGAAGCAGCATTTAATCTCTGGGAGGATTGCGGTCTGTTAGTCTGGAACTACGAAAGCCATCGAGGTATACATTTTGTGTCCAAGTATCTCTGAGTGACCTCATGTACTCAAGTCCTGTGTTATGAACTTGGTACATCAGATCACAGGTGAATCTGGGAGAGATCACATTCACTCATTCAAAGCACAGGGAGGTTCCCTATTCTGACAACAGCAACATTTAACGATGGTGAACCTAAGCCTAGGCAGTAAGGGAGGAAAGAAAAAAAGAAAGCTTGTGACAGAATTCTCGAAACAATAAGTTAACAATAGAAATCACAATAAAAGATAGTGTTTATATCATTAAATGAAAAGAGTTCCCTTCCCTGAGGATGAGGCCTTTACATTTTCAGGTATTTACTGTTACTTGTAAGCACTGCCTCAGGTGACTAGTAGGTGGTGGAGGGGATATCCGTACTGTCCTCTGCTTTCCCTGAACTGTCAGCACAGAGTTCATGTCAGTGAGAGACAGAGTTGTCTTATCTCTGAGGCTGAAATCCTGGATGTTCTCAGGAGGACAATAATTGTGAAAAACAAGCTAGCAGCAAGTCCATATCTGGCTCCCTGGGGTAATTTCTCAAAGCCTACTGATGAGGCAAGTTTACAGCATCCACTCTCCCTGAGCCAGCATGTGACACCAGCACCTCTGGCAGAGAGAAGCCTGGCTGTAACTTACAAGTGTAGGCCAAAAGGGCGGGTTAGGAAGGCTTGATGTGGTTTATCTCATAAGGGAAACAGAAGAGAGTTATGACCTCACCCTTAGTTTGGAGGCTTTATAGTGTTTTGGCAGAGAGACATTGGTCTTGGGGTTAAGCTCGCAGAAAGCCCACGTCAACAGAGGGAAACTCTGTGGCCACCTGTGTACTTTGGCTGTAACAGTGTGTATGCAACAAGTGCATACGGAGGCCTGGGAAAAGCACAGGGAAGCAGAAGTTGGGGTAGATGAGGCTGAATAAGATGAGTTTTCTCATGATACCCATGAGCATCACTTAGCAACACCAGGCATTTAGATTGGCTGACCTGCTTAGATTCACCCCAAAGCCTCTTGTGAACCTGAAAGGAAGGCAGTTGACAACTGGCACGTGCTATGGAGGGATCCTGAGGTCACATTGACCAGGACAGGTGATCTAGGTAAAAAATGGGGAGAAGAATCTGAAGCACAATTGAGGATGGGTTCCGAGGAGGGTTGAAGGTCAAGTTGAAAGTGAAACTGTGAAGAGGAGTATGGAACTTGAATCAGGGAGGTCCCAGAGGGGCTGTTGGTTTCAGACTGATGCTGTGAATACAGAAAGTGCTTCTGATTTTAGTTCCTTCTAATGCGGGGGATGTTTATGCGGCAGGTAGGTTGCTGGGAGGCGGGAAAGGAGGCTTAAGGAGGTGTGCAGGCAACGTCAGCTCAGAAACCAAAATTTCCTACCTGCACATTCAAGAGTATTATTACAACTGACCTCAGGCAGCAACTTAAAAATAAAGCATGGTTTTAGGCAGCTTCTCTGTTAATGAGTGGGGTTGAGGACACAGGGAGGGGGAAGGGGAAGCTGGGACAAAGTGAGAGAGTGGCATGGACATATATACACTACCGAATGTAAAATAGATAGCTAGTGGGAAGCGGCTGCATAGCACAGGGAGATCAGCTCGGTGCTTTGCGACCACCTAGAGGGGTGGGATAGGGAGGGTGGGAGGGAGACGCAAGAAGGAGGGGATATGGGGATATATGTATACGTATAGCTGATTCACTTTGTTATACAGCAGCAACTAACACAATAATGTAAAGCAATTATACCTCAATAAAGATGTTTAAAAAAAAGCATGGATTAGAATTAATTACTACATTACCATTCGATTCAGTTATACCTTGAAGGAGTGGAAAGGAAATCTGACTTTAAAAATCTTTTCCACTGATGTAAAAAAACAAACTTGCACAGCCGTAATCACTCCAGTCTTGTGTTGTTCTTGGTTTTGTAGTCCTTGCCTTTTGACAGGCACCCAGATTACACTGCTTTTGGATGAACCAGTAATAATAATAATGCCACTCGTTTGTAGAGTTCTTTACAGAGGATTAAAATGTTCTCACTTCTATGACCTCATTTTCTCCTAATAAGTCTGGGAGCTATTAATATCAATCTATTTTAATAGATGAGGCTCATTTTATGGATGAGATCACAGGGCTAATAAATAATAGATACAGGACTAGAATCTAGTACTTCATTTAGATTATAACACAGAAACTGTATTGTTTTCTGAATTTTAAGTTAAAACAACCTCCATTACAATATCTTGGCTTGTCTTATATATTTATTTTATTTTAGTTGTTTCTCCCTCCCTTTTTTACTATACTACAAAAAGATGTTTGTGTGAGTATGTGGAAAAAGAACATAAATATTATAATTTTATACCCAGGACAGATTATTTCTTGAAATCCTCAGCCTGTGGTTACTCAGGCCCACTTCCTACATAACTGGAAACTTCGTAGAGTCAAGTGGTCATTTAGAGTCCATTATCTTTGAAACCCTTTGGTTAATATTTAATTCACTGGGCAACATATTGTAATGTACCAAGTGGTCACCTGAGGCTTTGAAAGAATTAACGTGCTTACACCAGTTTACTTTCATGGTTTGCTGATTTTGGTTACTGCACTTTTAATACTATTTTCACCAATATTGGTTTCAGTTGATTATGTGTCTTGAGGCACAGCACTCACTTAAGACGTGCAGCCAGAGCCCAAGCATTCTGAGCCATCAAGAGACCGCTGTTACTGGGAGGATGTGCATTCTATTCTTTTGGCAGTATAGATGAGCAAGTGGGGTGCACTGGGTGAAGGCCAGAAGTAAAAGCAATTACCTCACTGCATTTATCACAGTGGCATATCTGAGTACTGAGAAATAATTTGAACCACATCTCAAGTAATTTCATTAAAAAAAGTTAGATATATGCTTTTAGGCTTGATACCAGACTTCGAGAAGAGAGGGCAGAGATGTCCCTGGGACTACAAGTGGAAAAAGTTATTTCAAACTTTTATTACCAGGTGGCAATAGAGATGAGTTTGGGTTTAACTCATCTCAGCATTCTTCATAGTGGCGGCAACAAGATAAAGAAGATCAGTTTAGATCCCTATTCTTAGTGAGGACATTATGCAGATGGAGAAATAGTTATTGGGATCTGGGCATATTTGAAACATAATTCCAAGCTCTAGTGTGCTTAGTCTTGCTGGGCTGTTGGATAAGCCAAGGTATAAATAAATCACTGAGGTTTGATTTCAGGAACACATACTAAAGATTCTTTGTCTCCCAAAAGACATCTCTACTTTATTAAAACTTAGCATCATTTTTCTCTCTTTGGGGTTTTTATAGGAAGGCTGTGTTTTTTATTTGCTTAAGGTGTAGCTAATCTGGAGAAGGGTAGCTAGTTATCATTTTTGAAGAAATTAGTTTATCTGATTGTATCATAGACATCTGCCTAATGGATACTAAGGATCTAAAAGTTGAATAAATATCTTGGGAAAATTATTCTGTGGAAGTTTTGAAGTGGGCCATCATTTGGGGGTACAAGTAGAACAGGTTCTGAGAAAAAAATAAGAATCATGAAAACACAGGAAATCCATGGGTTCAAGAGGAGAGGGGCTGGGGAACGATGTAAGATGAAGTGGTGCAGGTGTGAGTGACATTTGAGGTAGATGACAGGGACTTTTATGTATCTTGGATATACTGTGTTTGGGGCGGGACATCAAATTATGTTTGTCTAAATTGCTCACTGAAAAAGTGGACCTGGAATTCTGGAGAGAAGGACATGCTAGGTAGATGTCACAGGCACACAGATGGCAGCTAATGTCAGGAAAGAAGTTGAGGCCATTCCAGGAATTCCTGACGAATAAACATGAGTAACAGCAGCACTTACCAGGTGAGCAAGGGAAGGGGTGTCAGACACAAAGCATTTCCATGGGTACAAAGACAATCAAAAAGGTACAGTGTTTTAAAGAGGAGAAAGTGATAAATAATGCTAAACGCCATGGGAAACTTAAGATGGTGGATGAGGAGTATTATTTGGATTTGAAAATGAGTGAGATCCTATGTTTCTGCTCGAGAAATTTTAGTAGGATTTTGAGGGAAGAATCCGCAATCTGGTGGTACATGCATAAATAGTAATTGGGGAAGCAGAGGAATGGAATATAATGGTTTCAAGAGTAGATTCAAAAACCAGAATGCCTAGGTTTGAAATGCAGAATGCTCTGCATTTAGTAGCTATGGCCTTGGGCAAGTTATTAACCTCTTTGCATTTCAAATTTCACATCTGGAAAATGGCAGTAGTCATGGTTGTGAGGATTAAATGTGCTATTTTGTATGTAAAATACTTAGAATTGCACCTGGTCTTTAGTAAGTGCTGTCTATAAAAGTTTTAGCAGTTTTCATTATTATGCTTTGAAGAGGGACAGCTGAGAGTTGTATTAGTTTTTAATTGTTGCATATCAAATTACCAGCAATTTTGAGGCTTGAAACAATTGCCATACTTATTATCTCACAGTTCTGAAGGTCAGGAGGCCAGATAGAGCTTGACTGATTTCTCCGTTCTGTTTCTCACAAGTGTGAATCAGGGTGTTGGCTGGGGTGCTTTTCTTTCTGGATGCTCTGGAGAAGAATCTACTTCTAAGCTCATTCAGGTTGTTGTCAGAATTCAATTTCTTGTGGTTGTAGGACTGAGGTCTTTCTTTCCTTGCTGGCTATCAGACAGGGGCCACTCTCAGTTCCTTGCCATGTGGTCATCTCCATCTTCAGAGCCAGTAATAGAGAATTCATGCATTAGACCTTTCTCACTTCAAATCCATTTTTCATGGAAGAGCTCCCTCCCTTTTAAGAGTTCACCTGATTTAGTCATGCCCACCGAGGATAATTTCCCTTTCTTAAAGTCAACTGTACCACATAACAAAAGTGGATTACAGGAATGATATTCTGTTATATTCACAGGTCTCTTCCGTACTCAGATGGGAGATTATACAAAAGCATGGGTCATTAGAGTTCATCCTAGAACTTCCGCCTATCACAGTGCAGAAGGTTAAGTTTTGTGTGGGTTAGATTAGTATGTTTGCAGGTAAAGGGAAAATAACCAGTGGAGACGGAGACATTAAAGACAGATAGACAGATAAAGATAGAAAACAAAGATGATTTTTTTTCTAGTGTAATATCTTGAAAAGAAGTGGTTACACATGGGATTGAGGACAGAGCTGGATAGGTAACACTGGGGAAGAGCAGAGACATTTCTGAGACAATAGAAAAGGTGGTTAGAACATATATTATCTAACCTCCTGAAAACCTGTGGTGCATAAAAATGACCAATTATTTTTCATGCATCTCAGGGTCCAGCTGATTTTGGCTGGGCTTCCTCATGCACCTGTGGCTCAGCTGGCCCAATCACATGTCTGCATGTTGGCTTCGATCCACACTTGTCTCATTTTCTTTCTGGTACCAGCAGAAAAGCCCAGGCAAGTCCTTCTCATGGTGACAGTAGAGGCACAGGAGCACAAACAGATACACAGGCAATGGTACACCGCCACTTCTGCCTTATTCTATTGCCCCAAACTAGTCTCATATCTAGCCCAGTATCAGAGCACAAGGGTACCACAGAGATATGGGGGCAGTGAAGAATTGACACCATCAATACAATCCACCAGAATGATAGGCAAGTTTGGAAGCAGAGCTGTTAGATGGTGATGAAATTCACATTTAATGGCATCTAAGTTTTTGGTGATATGAGAAGACGATGTAATTTAATTTTTAAATTTGAAGAAAAGCCACAAACAAAAGAAACTCTAGATGTTTACAGAAGATAGTAGTTTATCTTGATTAAAGAAAGTATAAAGGGGATTTGTGGTGGATAAAGTAAAATGGTCATCTGAGGATAGATCAGAAAGCCACTTAATATTAAGATAATGTGCTGGATATTTTCCCTCCAAATCCACTTTCTACTTTTCTCTACTCTTTGCTGCAGGAAGCTGCGCTCTGTGGATTGTTCTCTGTTGGTCTCTGGGTTCTATTTGGGCTCAGCCAACAGGAAGTACTGGGGGTGATCAGCATGGGGGAAGGGAGAGATGTCTGGGGTCTATTCCCTGGGTTCCTTCTCTACAGGTGAGTTCCTCTGCAAAAGGCCACGTGTAAAGCAGCCCTTTCCACATGTTACCAAGTCTAAGTTCTCTTAATTTCTTCTTCATCTTGCGTTTTCAGGATTAGGCACAGTGAGACTTTCCATTCTTGCTAGGCTTAAGGTTCTATGTTACACTTGGTTACTTTCCTTACATTCTCCCCCCGACACTTAGTCAAATTTTTCTAAACTCTCCTCAGTGGTCCAGTTTTAGTATGTCATCTGTTTCCTGCTGGGACCCTGACTAATACAGTTAAGGGCTTTGGACTTCATTTAGTAGGTAATAAGAAACCACAAAGTGTTAGGAAAGGGCTGTGAACTAAACTGTGTTGTGGGAAGACTAGTATGGAAGCCACATATAGAATGTATTAGAGGAGGCAGGAGACCATATAGGAAACTCACAACTGTCCAGGGGAAAGCGTATAAGAGCCTAAGCTGGAGACAGGGCTGTGGGAATGGAAAGGAGGAATGGGAGTAAAAGCAGTTGTGAATGTAGAATAGATCAGTATCATGGCGTTTGGTAAGCGTTTAGATGGTCAGAATGAAAAAGCATGATATTTCCAAAATTTCCAGGCTTGAGAACTAGGAGATTAATAATACCGTTAAGAAGAACTAGGGATTACAAGAGAATAAAAGGTTCTGGTTTTGACATTTAGAATTTTCCATGTGATGTTTAGTGTCTTGTTGACTTAACCAAGGTTGAGCTTGGGAGACAGATCAGGGCTGAGAGTTAATTTGAAAACTGTCCACATAGACTCAGCAATTGAAGCCATTAAAGTAGATAAGATTGGCTAGAATTAGATACACAAAAAGAAGAGAGCAACAGAAAATAAAATGCAGAAAATAATGACACTGAGGAATGAGAAGCATAAGAGAAGCCAGAGATAAAAGAGTGCTTAAAATTTAGGTTGAGAAACAGAGCATTTAGTGTTTTGGAGAGTTTCAAGGAGGGTGGTGGTACCTTTTTAATGTAGTGTTGCTTTTGAAGTGTGGTGGTGGAAGCCAGGGCACAGTGGGTTGAAGACTGATGAGAGGTAAACAAGTAGGACTAGTGTAGACTGTTCTTTCAGGATGCTTGATTTCTAAGGTCTCAAGCCTTTCCTATGAAGGACTAGATAGAACATATTTTAGGCTTTGTGGGCTACAAGGTCCCCGTTGAAACTACTCAACTCTGCCATTTTTGTGTGAAATCAGCCATAGAAAATCCATTAAAAAAAGGCCCAGGCTGTGTTACAATAAGACTTTATTTACAAAAACAGATGGAAGGTAGAATTTAGGCTGCTGGTCATAGTTTACTGATCTCTGGATAAAGGTAAGAAGAATGTTCAGCAATTATAAAAGAAAGTGCAGTAGTTATGAAGATGAATCAGGGTTTAAGGAAGGGTTTTATTGTTTAGTATATGAGAGATAGTAATTAAGTTGAGGTACTTGGGAAGAATCTTACAGAAGACAAAGGGCACAAAATACATGATCTAGGCTTCATTTGGAAGTACAGTTTCTGAGACTGGAGGGAAAGGAGAAAGAAGAGAAGCAGATATACAGACTACTAATTTTATTTCAGTTTAGTATTTATTTCAGCGCTTTTTGGGAAACTTTTTCAAGAAACTAAGGCTTTAGGGATAAGGTGGGGGGGGGTTGGTAATTTTTCTGTTTTTGTTTTATTTTAAAGGCCAAGCATCTTAACATGGGTTTTAATTTCTCTCACTAAGACCATGGGACTGGGGAGCCACTTATTTAAGGATATTCTTAAGTGCAAACATTTTCTTCTTATTTTGCATTTACACTTCTTTATTATCTAATCTATTTCAACTGAGAGATTTTTTGAGTAGTTTTTTTTTTGTAATACAGTTTCATCTTGGGGCAAATAAACTACAGAAACATGGGGGAACACTAGCAATTCATGTCCATAAAATTTATAATATCTTCTGAATATTGTTGCTGTTCATCTTGCTACTTTGCCAATATTCTCTATGGATTTCATGTTATTCAATGAATATATTCCTATATAAAAATAATTCTAGGTCATTGGAACGTTGTGTTTAAATCTACTGGAGGCATAGTTGTTTGAAGATAAATTCTTTAGAAAGTTCACTTGTAAAGTAAATCAAGTCCTCTAATTCACCTGTTTTGAATGCTTTCCCATCTATAGACTTTTTTTGAATTGGCTTTTCTTCAGTTGAGGCACACCTGTCCACACTTTTTGCTTTTTTACTTTTTCTCTTTCCCATTATCAGTTGCACA
This sequence comes from Eschrichtius robustus, assembly GCF_028021215.1. NCBI lineage: Eukaryota > Metazoa > Chordata > Mammalia > Artiodactyla > Eschrichtiidae > Eschrichtius > Eschrichtius robustus. The sequence continues at coordinate 19,157,377 of NC_090840.1, forward strand.
TCTCAGGGTGGGGTTTAAGCAGAGAAAAAAAGTTTAAAAAGAGAAAATAAGGAATGAAACTTTTCATACTAAATTTTTTTAGTTTGTGTGTAAGAATAATTTTCTGCCTTAAATTTAAGACACCTAAATACTTTTGGTGATCTTGGGGTGTTAGTTGGGAACTTGCCTTTAACACAGATCTCCAGTATATTACTTAAATCAGCAATACAAGATTTGCTATTTATCTCTTCAGTTCATTCTCAACGGGCAAACTACACCCAGTTTCAAGGAAAGAAGTGTCATAAGGAACTTTTGCTAATGGTCTTCTCACGTGCGTGTCCAGCACAATCAGTACAGGTCATTATAACACAAGTCTGTTTGACTGAAGCACAGTTTAACTTCCACCTCTATAATGAAATGGTTTTCATATGTGGAGATATTTTTTTTCTGAATTATCACTTGCTAAAACCTATCTTCATTACTTAACACAAGGTCTTTGGTCAAAGCTTATGCTCTGATTCAGGAACGTGAACCTCTTTGTCATTTTGTACTGTATCTGTTAGTAAATCTGACTGCCATATTTTGGGATCTCTTTTCTCTTATATGGCACATGGAATTCAACTTAGAGTGTAAACAAAGAGGCATTAAACCATCTGTTGAAAATTCTAAACACTCCAAAAGTCAAAACAAAGTAAATGAGGCATTTTGGGTTGGAGTACACATCCTTCCCGTGTGTGAGATAATGTAATGTGTAATGCTACGTGGAGATTAGTTCAAACTCATGTGACTGGTGGGATCTCGCAAGGCTTACTTTAAATGTAGGGTTAAAAGATATGTTTCCAAATCCAAATGTATGTAGGAGATAATATACATAAGCTGTGCCAAAACCATTTTCAGTTAAAAGAAATACAATTTCAAAAATGTATGTAACCTTCCAGTGAGAGGTGGTTTAGAACAATGAGAAACAATTTTTTTGTGTGTGTGTATGTGAGACAGAGCACTGGGGGAATTGTGAAATGCTTCATGTTAACCCCTGGACCTTGGACAGCAGACAACACTTTGAGCCTTCATTTCTTTAACTGTCAACAGGAAAAATACCTTCCCTAGTTACCTGCATAATAGAAAGGCCAAAATGTGATGATGTGTTTGATAAGTTATGAAGTTATATATATATTTACCCAGTAACATTTACACAGCACCTATGAAGCACTGTTCTGGAATTAACAGACTTAGTATAAACAAAGATAAATAATATATCTGCCTTTTAAGAATTTATGATCTTATATGGTCAGTGTGTGTGGGAAATGAACATGTAAAAAACAAATAAAACCTACTGCAAATGTATGTGAAAAGGATATGGTGGAGGTATTAAGTGGTCATTCAGTTGTAGGAGGAGGGAAAGGATTTCTACAGAAAGTGATCTGAGTACGTGTTACCAGACAGAAGGAAATGAAGGTGTGTTGGTAGAGATTCTTTTAGGCAGAGGCCAGTATAAACAAATGTGTATATGTTTGAAATGACATGGTTCATAAGAAGAAGTACAAAAATGCACAAGTAGGTTTTTTGTTCTTGATTAATCAAAAAGATATATGCACCCCTATGTTCATTCAGCATTATTTACAATAGCCAAGATGTGGACAAAACCTGAAGTGCCCATCAATGGATGAATAGATAAAGAAGATGTGGCATATATATATGGTGAGCCCAAAGGTTCATTTGTTTTTTTCCATAAGATGGCTCTAGTAGCACTTAGTTGTCTTTAACTTCATTTGAAACAATTTTGTTAGATTGTATATGATAGTTGTCATATCAATGTGCATTTAAAAAAAGACTTATCAAAATTGGTGTATTTTTGTGTAGCCATTTTAATATTGAAGATGGAAGAAAAAAAGCAACATTTTCAGCATATGATACTTTGTTATCTGAAGAAAGGTAAAAACGACACTGAAACACACAAAAAGATTTGTGCAGTGTGTGGAGAAAGTGCTGTGACTGATCGAAGTATGAAAAGTGGTTTGCGAAGTTTCATGCTGGAGATTTCTCACTGGACAATGCTCCTCGGTCAGGTAGATCAGTTGAAGTTGATAGCGATCAAATTGAAACAATAATTGAGAACATTCAACGTTATACCACGCGAGAGATAGCCAACATACTCAAAATATCCAAATCAAGCGCTGAAAATCGTTTGCACCCGCTTGGTTATGTGAATCATTTTGATGTTTGGGTTCCACATAAGTTAAGTGAGAAAAAGCTTCTTGACCATATTTCCACATGCAATTCGGTACTGCAACGTAATGAAAACATTCCGTTTTTAAAACAAATTGTGATGGGCGATGAAAAGTGGATACTGACAACAATGTGGAATGGAAGAGATCGTGGGGCAAGTGAAATGAACCACCACCAACCACACCAAAGTCTGGTCTTCAACCAAAGAAGGTGATGTTGTGTATATGGTGGGATTGGAAGGGAGTCCTCTATTATGAGCTCCTTCCAGAAAACCAAACAATTAATTCCAACAAGTACTGCTCCCAATTAGACCAACTGAAAGTGGCACTCAACAAAAAGCATCCAGAATTAGTCAACAGAAAATGCATAATCTTCCGTCAGGATAACGCAAGACTGCATGTTTCTTTGATGACCAGGCAAAAATTGTTACAGCTTGGCTGGGAAGTTCTGATTTATCTGCTGTCTTCACCAGACATTGCACCTTCAGATTTCCATTTATTTCAGTCTTTACAAAGTTCTCTTAATGGAAAAAATTTCAAGTCCCTGGAAGACTGTAAAAGGCACCTGGAAGAGTTCTTTGTTCAAAAAGATAAAAAGTTTTGGGAAGATGAAATTATGAAGTTGCCTGAAAAATGGTAGAAGGTAGTGGAACAAAAGGGTGAATAAGTTGTTCAATAAAGTTCTTGGTGAAAATGAAATGTGTGTCTTTTGCTTAAAAAATTGAAGGCACTTTTTGGCTTACCCAATATATACCTATATACAATGGAATATTACTCAGCCATAAAAAAGAATGAAATATTGCCATTTGCAGCAACATGAATGGACCTAGAGATTATCATACTGAGTGAAGTAAGTCAGATAAAGACAAATATTGTGATATCACTTACATGTGGAATCTAAATAATAATACAAATAAACTTATTTACAAAACAGAAACAGACTCAGACATAGAAAACAAAATTATAGTTATCAAAGGGGAAAGGGTGGGAGAGATAAATTAGGAATTTACAAATAACATATACACACTACTATGTATAAAATAGATAAACAAGAAGGACCTACTGTATGGCACAGGGAACTGTACTCAGTATTTTGTAATAACCTATATGGGAAGACAATCTGAAAAAGTATATAAATATATGTATAACTGAATCATTTTGCTATACACCAGAAATAACACAGCATTGTAAATTAACTATACTTCAATTAACCTCCCAACAAACAAAACTCCAGAACCAGATGACATCACTGGTGAATTCTACCAAACATTCAATGAAGAATAAATACCAATCCTTCTCTAACTCTTCCAAAAAATAGAAGAGAAGGAACACTTCCGAACTCACCTTACCAGGCCAGCATTACCCTTATATCAAAACCAGACAGGGCACCACAACAGAAGGAAATCACAGGCCAATATCCCTGATGAACATAGATGCAAAAATCCTCAAAAAATACTAGTAAATTGAATTCAACAATACATTAAAATGATCATAAACCATGATTGAGTGAGATTTATCACAGGGATGTAAGGATGGTTCAACATCTCCAAATCAGTCATTGTGATACACCCTATTACCAAAATGAAGGATAAAAATTATAAGATTATTTCAATAGATGCAGAAAAAGTTTTTGACAAAGTTCAACATCCATTTATGATAAAAACTCTCAACAAAGTGGGTATAGACTGAATGTACTTCAACATAATGAAGGCCACATATGACAGGCCCACAGCTAACATCATACTCAACAGTGAAAAGCTGTTTCAGAACAAGACAAGGATGCCCACTCTCACCACTTTTATTCAATATACTGTTGAAAGTCCTAGCCAGAGCAGTTGGGCAAGAAAAAGAAATAAAAGGCATCCAAATTGGAAAGGAAGAAGTAAAATTGTCACTATTTGTAGATGACAAGACATTATATATAGAAAGCCCTAAATTATCCATCAAAAACTGTTAGAACTAATAAATGAATTCAGTAAAGTTGCAGGATACAATGAAAATACACAACACAATAATCTGTCACATTTCTATACACTAATAACAAACTATCAGAAAGAGAAGTTAAGAGAACAATCCCATTTATAATTGCAACAAAGAGAATAAAATACCTAGAAATGAATTTAATCAGGAGGTAAAAGATCTGCATTTTGAAAACCACAAGACATTAATGATAGAAATTAAAGACATAAATAAATGGAAAGATGTTTCATGCTCATGGATTGGAATAATTTGTATTGTTTAAATGTCTATACTACCCAGAGCAATCTACTGATTCAATAAAATCTCTCTATCAAAATTCCAATGGCATTTTTTCACAGTAATAGAACAAACAATCCTAAAATTTGTAAGGAAACACTAAAGATCTCCAATAGCCAAAGCAATCTTGAGAAAGAACAACAATGCTGGAGGTATCACATGCCCTGATTTCAAACTATATTACAAAGCTACAGTAATCAAAAGATTATGGTATTAGCATAAAAATAGATGGACCAGAATAGAGAGCCTAGAAATAACCACATGAATATATCGTCAATTGATTTATGACAAACGAGGCAAGAATATACAATGGGGAAAGGACAGGCTCTTCAATAAATAGGGAAACTGGACAGCCACAAACAGAAGAATGATACTGGTGACTAAATTAACTTAAAATGGATTAAAGGCTTGAATGTAAGACCTGAAACCATAAAACTTTTAGAAGAAAACTTAAGCAGTAAGCTTGTTGACATCAATTTTGGTGATGATTTTTTTTGATGATGAGTTTTTTTTCTTGGATCTGGCACCAAAAGCTAAGACAACAAAAGCAAAAATAAGCTAGTGAGACTACATCAAACTAAAGTATTTATGCACAGCAAAGCAAACCATCCACGAAATGAAAAGGTGACCCACTGAATGGGAGAAAATATTTGCAAAGCATTTATCTGGTAAGAGGTTAATATCCAAAATATACAAAGAACACATACAACTTAATAGCAAAAACAAAACAAAATGAAACAACCCCCTGCCCTCCACAATCCAATTAAAAATTGGGCAGAGTGTCTGAGGAGACATTTTTCCATACAGATCATCAGGGAAATGCAAATCAAAACCATAATGAGACAGTACCTCACAACTGTGAGAATGGTTAGCATCAAAAAGACAAGAGGTAACAAGTGTTGGGGAGGGTGTAGAATAAAGGAAACCCTTGTGCTTTAATTGGTGGAAATGTGAATTGATACAGCCACTATGGAAAACAGTATGGAGGTGCCTCAAAAAATTAAAAATAGGAGTATCATATGATCCAGCAATTCCACTTTTGGGTATTTATCTGAAAAAATGAAAACACTAACTCGAAAATATATCTACACCCCCATGTTCATTGTAGCTTTATCTGCAGCAGCCAAGCCACGGAAACAACTTAAGTGTCCATAGGCAGGTGAATGGATAAAGAAAATGTGAGGGGTGTGTGTGTGTGTGTGTGTATACAATGGAATATTCTTCAGCCATAAAAAGAAGGCAATCCTGTTGGGACAACATGGATGGACCATGAGGGCATTATAATAAGGGAAATAAGTCTGACAGAGAAAGACAAATATCATACAATCTCAATAATATCTAGACTTAAAAAAAACCCCAACTGAACAAGCTCATGAACACTGAAAAGAGATTGGTGGTTGCTAGAAGCAGGGGGTGTGGTGTGGGTGAAATGGGTAAAGGGAGTGTGAAGGTACAAACTTCCAGTTATAAAATAAATAAGTCATGGGGATGTAATTCACAGCATGGTGACTATAGTTAATAATACTGGATTGCATATCTGAAAGTTGCTAAGAGAGTAGGTCTTAAAAGTTCTCATCATAAGAAAAAAAAATTCCCTAACTGTGTATCGTGACAGATGTTAACTAGACTTATTTTGGTGATCATTTTGCAATATACAAATATATTAAAAAAAAATAAATGAACAGAGATGTAAAAAGAAAAAAAGAAATCATCCAAGGTTACACAGCTAGTTAGTATAGAAACTGGAAGTAGAACCTAGCTTACTTTCTGTGTGCTCTGAAGTTTCATCTTTACTCAGATGATTTACAGTGCCAACTTGAATATCTTGAAGGTTATATTATTAACCTGGGCAGATGGTCTCCATGTTTTGTCTTCAGTTTTCTGTAGATATACTCTGGAGGAGCCTTGGTTCATTGCTAATCAGAGGTGGGAGCTCCAGGACAGACTCAGTTATGTTGTCTGGACCCTTCCATAATCAGAGTAGTAGAACATTGTACTAGGGACTAGGATGCGGTCCCACTGGAGAGATCACTGCATTTCCTCCAGAGTGGGACTGCAAAGTGCATTGATTTCACGCTCTAGTCAGTAGAAAAAATGACCCTTTGAGCCCCATAAGCTTCCCCAGGATCTTCACCCTGCCATGACCCTGCATTTTCTGAATCCCTCCACTTATAGCTAGCAGTCTGGCAGGGTGGTCTTTTCCAATGACGGGACAACGTTTAGCACTATTATTGGGAAATTTCTAACTTGACTTGATGCTATTTCTATCTCTTGTTCTTAGATTTAAGGCTAGGCCTGATAAAAATATCAGAATACTTGTTAGGCTGGGCTGCTCCTCCTTTGGTATGCAGATTCAAAACACTCCCAGTTCCCTCAGTTTCCATAGTAACAGGCCCAACCTCAATGTGTGTGGGTCCCAGGGCAATATCACAAGTGGAGCTCCACTTTCTGAATGTCTAAATAGTAGGAAGCAATAAATCAAACCAATAAACTGTGAAATAAAACATGTTCTATCCTCCTACCTTGATAAATTTATCTAAACTGTGAAATAAAACGTGTTCTATCCTCCTACCTTGATAAATTTATCTAACAACAAAATTTTTAAATATGTGTAAAGCTGTGATTTTTATATGACTGCAAGTCAACAAAATATCGAAGACACAAATTTTATTATGTAGGATGTGTTTGGTTGATGGTCTTGCAATATCTAGATGAGCAACAAAATAAAGACATACATAATTCACTTGTTAAAAAAAAGTTGCTAAGAGAGTAGATCTTAAAAGTTCCCTTCACAGGAAAAAAATAAAATTGTGACTATATGAGGTGATGGATGTTAATCAAACTTACTGTGCTAATCATATTGTAATATATACATACATTAAATCATTGTGTTGTATACCTGAGACATATAATACTATATGCCATTTATATCTCAAGAAAACTGGAAAAAATATTTTAAAGAAGAAGAAAGGCCATTGAATTTCAAAGATGGTAAATCCAGAAGAGGAAGAGCAAATATAATGCAATAAATACATTAAAACTGTAAACAATTTTTCACCAGATAAATGCAAACCAATAAATGATTCAGATGCCCAGATATCTACTATATTGCTGAAATGTTCCTTTAATAAGCTATGCAAAAGAGATTATTGGAAATGTCAAAAGTGTACACAAGATATGTTTCACAAGGACATTTCAAACATTGTAAATAATCTCTTCTGAAATGGTTGTTATGGTGGAAAATTATTTTCCAAATTAGCCAGTGCCATCATTCTAAACTCTTGTCATGATAAGTTCAAAATGAAGGAGTAAAACTGATTTGACTTGAGTTTGGTAAGAGTTTTAACTTTGATCTCAGCAAATATAACATAAATGTGAAAAAATAATTTGGTAAAAGTTAGGACAGAAAAAATAAAAAGAGCAGAAGCAAGAGAATAGGTTAACTTTTATACTACTAACCTATTACTAAAAATATAAGAGTTTTCCACTAAGTTGACTTTCTAAAATTCAGTTGAATTTAATTTGAACTTTTTGACAAAATTATATATCCTCTCCCACAAATATATTAGGCATCTTAATTGTTGAAATAGAAATTTCAGGTAATATATAATTTATATAAATATTTATGTATCATCTATTTAAATATTATTTTGTACATAACAAAGTAAAATTGAAAAGACCCATTCTTCAAGAGTTCCTTAGTATATTTATTGTATTTTGTGTTGACTACTTTCATTTTGGTGCTTCTCGGTTTTCACACTGATATTTTTTATATCAAAGTTTTATATTTTTAAAATTATTTGAGTAGGTTTTATTATTATTTTTCTAGTTAGACAGTATAACAACACAGTTTTAGTTTTATTAACTAGCAAAAGCCTATTATATTAACCAGGATTCATTTGGCTTCAATTGCGGTCCTATTAATTTATCTGATATAGTTAACCTTCAAACTTTTAGCTTATATTTGAAGTTCAAAAATAGCATCATTGTATTTTCTTACCATGTCTTTTTTTTTTTTTAAAGAAATTCACGTTCTTTTATTTATTTATTTATTTTATTTATGACTGTGTTGAGTCTTCGTTTCTGTGCGAGGGCTTTCTCTAGTTGCGGCAAGTGGGGACCACTCTTCATCGCGGTGCGCGGGCCTCTCACCATCGCGGCCTCTCTTGTTGCGGAGCACAGGCTCCAGACGCGCAGGCTCAGTAATTGTGGCTCACGGGCCCAGTTGCTCCGTGGCATGTGGGATCTTCCCAGACCAGGGCTCGAACCCGTGTCCCCTGCATTGGCAGGCAGATTCTCAACCACTGCGCCACCAGGGAAGCCCTACCATGTCTTAACATCAGCTAAAATTTTGCATATTTATGTTTAATTAACAAATATACATGTTGCATCTATTATGAACAAAACACTTTTCTAGGTATTTTAAGAACTATGCAGATTAATTAGACATGGATCCTGCTCTCAAAGTGTACACAGCATTTAGGGAAAACAAGATTTGTACCAATAAAATTAATGCAAGTGGATAATGAAATGTAACATAAAATGTAAGGTGATATCAGAGTAGAGAGGATTTTAACTCACCTGGAAGCATAAAACAATGCCTTGGAAGATATGTCCCATGAGGACATCTTTGAAGGGTAGTTAAGACGATTGGTGATGAGGCAAGTGTTTTCCAGTTGAGTAAGTGGAATGGGCAAAGCAGAATGGGCAAAAGATTTCCATGGAATTCTCTGGGAGAAAAAAGGGAATAGTTCTTCAAGCAAATATGGGAAGATAAGGTGGGACATTAGATTAGATTAATACAGTGGTGTGCTAGAGTTGGCTGGTATTGCCTTGAGACAGCTAACTGTTACATTTTTGAAAATTTTATTAGACAGCTGACATCATTTTGGTAGCTTAAAATCAGCCAAGATGGAGGGAGTATTTACACCATGGAAACTGTCAAATGCTACAGTTCAGGGCTAAAATTGTTTGGTCCAGAAAGCTGGTTGTCAAACATTTACCAGCACACCACTAGCTCTATCTGGCCTTGAACATCAGATGCTTAACATAATTCATCTTATGCTATTGGGTTTTGATATATGTTTTTACTATTTTGAAGGAGACACTTTTAGAAAAAAAAAATACTTATTGGACATAAGCAAGAGTTAAATTCAGAAAGTTGCTTGAAGACAGGAATGTTTTATTAAGTGAGATAAAAGCCATAAAAGTGTCTCCTATCGCACTAAACACAAGATTGAGAAGAGGTTAATACTGGTGATGTGACACTCATTGGCATGATAGAAAAATCTAAAGAGCATATATAAAAATGACAAGTTTTAACCATGAGTAAAGAGCAGTAGTTATTAAAGTGAGTGAACAGCTTGTCATAAATGTCTATAGCTCTGCCAACACATGGTTCATATTGCTGCTAGTCTTGGGGGAGAGGGAATGAGCTACTGTTAGTTGTTTCTTCTGAAAGAACTGCCTGCATGGTGTTCTTTTCTCCTAATGACTGGAGAAGGCAGAGGGCAAGCTTCTGTATGGTGAATTGCTCTCTCTCTCTCATTGATTAGAGCTCTACTTAAAACAGCACAAATTGCAAGACTAGAGCTTGAAAGAATCCCTAGAAGCAAAGTGCTGTGTTCACAGATCATCTCCTGTTCCTCCTGTCTGATGAGAAGGAAAGCTTTATTAATTATTTTCATCAGGAATGAGCTTGTTTACCAGAGAGGGAGGCATTCTATGAATAGCTTAGTATGAGTGACATTCCAATAACCATAAAATAAGCATGAAAAAATTCCCTGAAGTCTTAACATTTGGCTTCAGGTGTTTAGGCCTTTAGGAAGCAAAAAGAACAAAACAAGAATTGCTATCACAACTTTGGAATTTAGTGTAGAGGTCTTTATTCTGCACCACAGTGGGCTTCAGGGCATATGTAAATACCCTGGAAACATAGGCCAAGTTTTGTTATGTGTGCCCATGTATTATTCTTGAAAGAGTATCCATAGTTTTTCTCAGATTCTCAACTGGATCTCTGCTGTCCAGTCTTCTTACTGCCTGTCCAATCTATTGATCTCCCTGCCAGTACCCAAAGGTCAAGAATCACTTGGTTTGGCTATTCTTGGATATACTTGAATGTTTTTAGAAGATAGGAGGAAGATGCTTGTCTTTTATCAAATAGAGGAATGACTTATTCCCAAAGATTTTTTTTTTTTTTTTTTTTTTAAGAAACTAGACATGAGAAAGGCTTTTAAATGTTTTGAGGCATGGTATATTTTCATATATTCTATCTTTTGATGCTTATGAGATAAGTGAACAAGGTATTATCACTTCCATTATCCTGAATTGAGAACTAGAGAAGCTAGGGCTCAGTGGTTCTTAACCTGGATTGGACATTGCCTTGGAGCTTTAAAAAAATATGATACCCCAACCCCTAAATATTCTGATTTAATTGATCTGGAGTGGAGTCTGGGTACCTACATATTGTAAGAGGTTCTCCAGGTGATTCTAGTGTGCAGCCCAGTTTGGGAACCACTGTGTTGGGTCAATTGCTTTAGGAATGGAATTTGTGTTTGATGTGGGCATGAGACTATTATAACTTCTACTATATCATTCTGTCAGTTAGACAACTAAATAATAACCAGTTACCATGTGAAATTAGTAAGACAGGAAGTGTTATTGACAGGAACAAAATTTTAAAAAAACTCTTGAGAAGTAATGGAATATCCTAAAGAGGAATTTTTGGACAAAAGGACTAGAGCAATGAATGACATTATAAAGAAAAGGAGAAATGAGACTTGCTAAAAGAACTGTCACTAATTCCAGAAGAATTTAAGACTTTAAACACAGTTTAAAAAGAAGTCAGCATAAAATAAAATTCTATATGAATGATAATTGTCAAAAACAGCAACTTCTTTCAAAACTTTTAAAATAAACATGATAATCTTTGATTTTATCCATACTATGACTTTTATCTTGTTGGGTGCTGGATATTTTTGTATTCTTACACATATCCTGAGATTTGCTCTAGGTTACAGTTAAGCTACTTAAAAACGATTTGTTTCTTGTGGGTCTTCTGATTAAAATTTGTTAACAAGAGCCAGAGCAGCATTTAGTCTAGATCTAATTGTTCTCCATTAGGGAGACAAGAATCTTCTGAGTGCTTTAGCCAATGAATTATGAATTTTTGTCCTGTTTGGTTGGAGGGAACAAGCTCTATTCCTGGTCCTACATGTACACCTCTATGGTTCCTTCTAACAACTTAGCCAACTTGTTTCTTCTTCTCAATTTATCCTTATTTATCTGTATTTATACAAGCTTCTTTACAGCAGAGGCTCAATATTTTAATCTTAAATTCATAGTCTACTACTATTCAGCTGTAATCAATCATTCGAGCTTTATTAACTTTATTATGTCTCAAAGAATTCCAACTGAGATCTTCTCATTCCTAGAAACCGTTCTTCATGTTCTCATTTTGGTATCCTTGTTCTTGCTATTCTATACGACAGAGTGTGCCCACAACACAATGATAGGCTGCGAATGGTAGGCATTTCCCTTTCTCCTAAAGAGACTAACCTACTGCCTCATCTGCCTCATCCCACATTTAAAGATTCTTAAGGAAGTTTTCTTCAGTGCTTTCAATTGGAATAAATCTCTATAAGTTCATTTTCCCCATAGATCTTCTGATATAATATTGATCAAAATTTATATTGCACTAAAATTGACTAATGTTTTTGACAAACATTTAACTCCTACTATGTGTATAAAACCTTCCTGGTTTTATTCACTAAGCTATACTATATTTTAGGACAGGAACAGGTATCACTAATTTTTGTATCCCTTGGGACACAGCAAAATGCCCAGGAAAGCAAATGTTTAATAAATATGTGATTTGGTTGTGAGGGGGCATTGGCTGGCTACATGTACTCTGACTAGATTCTGACTGACTTCTCTTGCATTACTCAGGAGCGTTATTAATCATATTTAAATGAATAAATCTCAGCATCTTCTCACCAAGAATCATACTCCACTAACCTTGTGAAAAGCAGATTGATCGTAAATTAATACCTACATTTTGAAACTTTTGCCTTAGTAACTTTTAATCAGTGCTCACGTTTGAAACTACTGTTTGATTAATTTTTTTTGGCTCCATGACTTTTAATACCTACATTCTGCCTCTCCTGATCATCAGTCACATGAAACACTTGTTGCCTCCTAATTTTATTGCTCTAGAGAAGTGGTCCCCAACTTTTTGGCACCAGGGACCGGTTTCATGGAAGACAATTTTTCCACAGACGGGTGGTTGGGGGGATGGTTCAGGCGGTAATGTGAGCGATGGGGAGCGGCAGGTGAAGCTTCCCTCGCTCGCCCACCTCACCTCCTGCTGTGCGGCCCAGTTCCTAACAGGCCACGGACTGGTAGGGGTCCGCGGCCCGGGGTTTAGGGACCCTGCTCTAGAGGACAGCTCTTCTTTTTGCGTTCCTTAGGGCCCTTACTTCTCTACTCTCCAAAGTTGCACAGTCTATATTTTATGTTACCATGACTTATATAGTATTTTTAATTGACTGGGTACTATAGAGTCAGAAAGAATTTAAATATTAGCTATGATACAACACAGACACAGCAAAGTCTACCCAGGGAGGAAACTTGTAATCTGACACAAGAACTTCATTTCAAAAACATGGGCAAAGTACAGACCGAGAAGAAAGATGGGAGTTAACCTGGAGCTAAGCAGGGGAACACATAACATCACTGCTTACTGATTTGATTCCTTAGGGCATTTCACAATGAATCATTGAAATATTTCCCATTTGTTGTGGTCTTGTGACATTTAGGAGAGAACTGGAAATAGGCTTGTGAGTTTCCTATTTAAGAGTTCCCCTCTAATTTTATGAGTATGATTTCCCTCATGAATTTTATAAGGAAATCTAAAGTAGGGCTAGTTGAGAAGAAAATACTTGGAAATAAGACACTTTGAAAATAATGTCTATGTTTTGGGAAGCCATGCTGAGGAACATAGCTACAACATGACTTTGGAAGAAAACATTTTAGTACTTTGTAAATAATTAAGTAATTTTTACCAAAAGAGAATTCCAACAAAGAAAAAAATATTTTTAAGAGTCAAAAACTCAGATTTGAATGAATCACAAGCTGGACTCACACAAAGAAATTAAGAGCTCTGGACATGGTAACAACAAGGGCAAATATAAACATTATTTTCTTAATATTTATATCCCTTTAAAAGATAATCAACTGTTTAAATAAATTGTATCAGCATATTGTGCCATTTATAACATATATAGAAATAAAATGTGTGACAACAAAAGCACAGAGGCCAAAAGGGGAGCAGTGAAAGAATGCTATTATAAGGTCCTTATATAATATGTGAATTAGTATAATATCACTTGAAGGTAGACTGTGATAAGTTAAAAAATTAAACCATAAATTCTAAAGCAACCATTAAAATTACACAACAAATAGCTACTAAGAACAAAAGAGAGATTAAATGAAATCATTAAAAAAAAAACCTCAATTAATCCTAAAGAAAGCAGAAAAATAGGAGAGATTAACATCAGATGGGACAATACGAAAACAAATAGCGAGAGGGTAGATTTAAACTCAACCATATCAATAATCATAGTAAATGTAATTGACCTAAAAATCCCAATTAAAGGAAAAAATTGTAGATTGGATAAAAAAGCAAAACCCAATTATATATAGCCTATCAAGACTTCTTTAAATATCATGATCCAAATAGATTACAGGGGAAAAAATGGGAAAAGTTTATCCTGCTAATATCAATAAAATGAAAGCTGGAGTGGCTATGTTATATCAGACAACGAAGACTCAGAGCATAAAAATAATACCAGGGATAAGATCACTATTTCACAATGATAAAGAGAGTAAATTTTTCAGGAAGGCATAATAATCCTAAATGTTTATGTGCCTAATAACAGAACTTCAAAATACACAAAACCAAAATTGACAGAATAGCAAGGAGATATAGGCAAATTCACAATTTTATTAAGGGATTCAATTCCTCTCCTTTATTTTCATAGGATAAATCAACAAAAGAAAATCTATAAGAATACTGAAGTCTGAATAACACTATCAACCAGGTCAACCTAATTGATACTTATAGAGTACTCCATGCAAAAAAAAAAATTAGTGTACACATTGTTTTCAAGAGTCATAAGTCAAGACTCAATAGGTTTAAAGGATTCAAGTCACAGAGCATATGTTGTCAGACCACAATTAGGCATCAGTAATAAAAAAAAAACTGAAAAATCTTTGAATATTTGGAAATTGTAAACACAGTTTTCAAAATACTGTGTGTCAAAGAAAAAGGCAAGTGGAAATTAGAAAGTGTTATTAACTGAATGAAAATGAAAATGCAGCATATTTTTTATAGTTGTGGAATGCAGTTAAAACAATACTAAGAACAGTATGGAGGTTCCTTAAAAAACTAAAAATAGAACTACCATACGACTCAGCAATCCCAGTACTGGGCATATACCCTGAGAAAACCATAATTCAAAAAGAGTCATGTAACACAATGTTCATGGCAGCTCTATTTACAATAGCCAGGACATGGAAGCAACCTAAGTGTCCATCACCGGATGAATGGATAAAGAAGATGTGGCACATATATACAATGGAATATTACTCAGCCATAAAAAGAAACGAAATGGAGTTATTTGTAGTGAGGTGGATGGAGTTAGAGTCTGTCATACAGAGTGAAGTAAGTCAGAAAGAGAAAAACAAATACAGTATGCTAACACATATATATGGAATCTAAGGGGGGGAAGAAAAAAGGTCATGAAGAACCTAGTGGCAAGACGGGAATAAAGACACAGACCTACTAGAGAATGGACTTGAGGATATGGGGAGGGGCAAGGGTAAGCTGTGACAAAGTGAGAGAGTGGCATGGACATATATACACTACCAAACGTAAAATAGATAGCTAGTGGGAAGCAGCCGCATAGCACAGGGAGATCAGCTCGGTGGTTTGTGACCACCTAGAGGGGTGGGATAGGGAGGGTGGGAGGGAGGGAGACGCAAGAGGGAAGAGATATGGGAACATATGTATATGTATAACTGATTCCCTTTGTTATAAAGCAGAAACTAACACACCATTGTAAAGTAATTATACTCCAATAAAGATGTTTAAAAAAAAAAAACAATACTAAATGAGAAATTTATGGCACTAACTACCTATATTAGAAAGAATAAAGGACACAAATCAATTACCTCAGGTTTCATTTTAAGAAAATAGAAGAATAAGAGCAAATAAAACCTGATTTAAGTATTATTTATGTTGTGAAATATAAATAATAAAGACCAGAGCAAAAATTAGAGAATGAAAAAACAAAAACATAGAGAAAATTAATAAAACCAAAGGGTGATTATTTGATATCAATAAAATTAAACTTTTATCCAGCCTGATCAGGAAAATAAGAGTGAAGATACAAATTGCCAGTATTAAGATGAGAGAGGTGACAAAAATTCACTACAGAATTTATAGATATAAAAGGATTACAAAGGAATATTATCTGAAAGTATGTCAATAAATTTAACAACTTCTAGGAAATGAATAAATATCTGGAAAGACAAAACTACTAAAGTTTACTCAAGAAGAAACAGATAACCTGAATAGTCCCATAATGAGTAAAGTAATCGAATTTGAAGTTAAAATCTTTCCCACACGGGAAACTTCAGACCCAGATGGCTTCACTATGGAATCCTGTCAAACACTTAAGGAAGAAAAAATACCAGTACTGTATACACTCTTCCAGAAAATTAAAAAAGAAAAGAGAAAGTTTCCCAATAAATTCCACAATGCTAGCATTATTCTGACATTGAAATTAGACGAAGACATTACAGGGAAAAAACTGCGTACCAATATTCCTCATGTATAAAAAAATTCCTAACAAAATTTTAATCAAATTCAACAATGTATAACAATGATAATACATCAAGGTTACATATAGTTTATCTCGAGAATGTAAAGTTGGTTTAATATTTGAAAATCAATCTAATTCATCAAATTAGCAGACAAGAAAAGAAACAATATCATCTTATTAGATGTAAAAAGACATTTGACAAATCCAATATCTATTCCTGAGTAAAAATTCTCATCAAGCTAGGACTAGAAAGAAACATCTTAAACCTACTATGGACATCCATGAAAAACCTACTGGTAATATGATCCCTAACAGTGAAAGATTGAACTCTTTCCTCATAAGATCAGGAAAAAGGTAAGGATATTTACTCTCACCATTTATATTCAACATTGTACTGAAAGTGTTAGCTAGCATACTAAAACAAAAAATTAATAGGTGCTAAGACTGAAAAGGAAATAGTAAACCTGTCTTTATTTACAGACAAAATAATCATCCACAAAGAAAAGTCTATACAATCTACAAAAGATACTAGAGTTAATAAGCAAGTTAGCAAGTTTGTAAGATATAAGATTAATATACAAAATTCAATTGAATTTCTATGTGCTCAGAACCAACTGAAATTAAAATGTAATACTATTTCAGTAACATTCAAAATATGAAATTCTTTGAGAATAATCTTCAAAAGATATTTAAGGTCAGTACAATGAAAAGTATAAAATATTGCTGACAGAAATTTTACAAAACCTAACAAATGGAAAGATGTAACATGTTCATAGTTTGGAAGACTTAATATTATTCAGATGTCAAGTCTTTCTTAATTGATCTATAAATTCAGTATGATCACTATCAAAACCCCAGAAGGCCTTTTCTTTTTTTTAATAGAAATTGACATGCTTATTTTAAAATTCATATTAAAATGCAAACAACCTGGAATAGTCAAAACAACTTTGAGAAGGAGAAGCAAATTTGGAGGACTTACACTATCTGACTTCAATAATTTTTATATAACAATAGTAATCGAAACAGTGTGATACTGGCATCGGGATAAAAAAAATAAGTCCAGAAATAGACTTACATATGTATAGTTAATTGATTTTTGACAAAGATACAAAGACAATTCAATGAATGGATAGTCTATTCAATAAATGTTGCCTAAGAGTCCCAACTATCCTTATGCAAAAAAACCCATAAATACTTCAATGTCTACCTCACACCATGTATAAAATTTAACTCAAAATGGAAAATAGAGCAAAGTATAAAACCTAAACTTTTATAATTTCTAGAAGAAAACATGGGAGACATTGGGTTAAGTGAAGATTTCCTAGATACAACGCCAAAGACATGATCCATTATAAAAAAAAAAAAACTTGATAAATTGAACTTCATCACAATGAAGAATGACAGCTCTTAGAAAAATGCTATTAAGAGAATCAAAATACAAGTCACAGACTGGGAGAGAGTCTTTGCAAACCACATATCTGATAAAGGATTTATATGCAAAACATATAAAAAAACTTGTAAAACTCAAAAAAATTTAAAAATGAGCAAAATATTTGAACATACGCTTCACCAAAAAAGATCTACTGAGGGCAAATAAATACAATAAAATACTAAACATCGATATTCATTAGGTAAGTGCACAATAAAAACACAATGAGATACCACTACACATCCATTACAAATGTCTAATATTAAGACTGACCACGTCAAGTACTGGAGAGGATGTGGAGCAGTGGAACTTTCATACACTACTGGTAGGAATGTAAAATAGTATAACTACTTTGTAAAATAACTTGGCAGTTTCTTAAAAAGTTAAGCATAAATCTATCATATGACATAGCCATTCTACTCCTTTTTGTTTACCCATGAGAAGTAAAACTTATTATCATGGAAAGAATTGTACGTGAAAGTTCATAGCAGCTTTACCTGTAAGAGCAAAAAGCTGTAAACAAAATGTCCATTAACTGGTGAATTGCTAAACACATATGGTTTATCTGTACAATGGAATGTTCTTCAGAAATAAAAAGAAACTTTTCATGCATGCAATAACACGGGTCATTCTGAAAGTAATCACGTTGAGTGAAAGAAGCCAGACCAAAAAAGAGTACATACTGTATGATTCTATTTATACAAATGTATAGAAAATGCAAACCAATATATAGTGACAAAATTCAGATTAGTGGTTGCCTGAGAAGACAGTGGCAGTAGAAAAGCCTGGGCAGAAAGGAGCAGGAAGGAGAGAATATAAAAGGGTATGAGGAAACTTTTGGGGATGAATGATATTATTCACTACCTTGATCGTAATAATGATTTTATGGATATATATACGTACATATAGACACACACATATATAAGTATATATATGTACATGTATACATATGTATCTATATCTATACATATCTATACAAATATAGATACAATTGCAGTTTAAACATGTCAATTTTTTGTTTGTCAATTACACCTCAATAGAAGTATAAAAAAAGAAAAAAATTAATCCTTCCAGTTAGTTCCAATGCCTGATAAAATTTGAGTCAAAAATCAGTTCACCAGTCTTGGGTTTCTCAAATCAGTAAAATTCAAAATTATATATTCGTAGTCTCATACCTGCTGTTTTGATAGAGTCATCAAAAATTAGGACTAAAATTTAAGAAGTGGTTGATGGGACTTTCAACTATTTTTGAAAGCCCATAGGAGAAATATTTTGAGGTGTCTATTTCAGCACTTCTCATATCACATTTTATTGTCTGTGGCTCTGCCATCTCTGTCTAAGCTCACTCTTAAGTGAGAGTGCCAGGGATTTAATGGAGAGTTGACATATCTTAGCTTGGGTTGGGAGAATAGCTATAGTTGGGTAGATGAGTGCTGTCCCCTAATTACCTTCTACTTGGACAAAGGCCATGCTTACTACTAGGTAATTTACATACTGTATACAATCTGAAAAAACCAACATGCAGTTGCAAGCATGAATGATGCTCTGGCTAGCCATAGAAGAAAAGAGAAGTATTTCTTCTAACTTCCTTGCCCTTTAGAAAGTTTGGAAAATAAACTATTTGTCTAATGACCTAATTACTAGTTCTACCTAAGTCTTAAGAGTCACTTCATTGTATTAAAACATATTTCTTTTAATATGTTTCAGTTAGTTTTTTCATGTGATGGAATAAAAGCAGGAAAATAATCTAAGATATATTTATTAAAAATAAAATGTTCCTCTCCAGTTCCTGTGAGATCCCAAGGTCCAGAGACACAGGTGTAGACTTTGGAGCAAGTGGAGAGCCAAGAGAAAGATTCAGAGCTGGGGCAGAACGGTTGGAAAGATCTGGGAGTACAGCTGAGCTGTGTGGGAAGAAAAGTCTCATTAAGGACAAACAGCTGTTTGAATCAGTGAAACCTCAGAAAAAGGGAACAAAAGGAGACCATTGTTGATGAAAGAGGCTATAGCTAGTTCAGTTCAGAGGGCTGTGAAAGCTTAGATTGAAATTTTTCATTTGAGATTTGAAGGATTGGAGACTGGGATCTTCAAATATAACAACTGTGTTTCTCCTGGTTCTCAACATACACTTAAGCCACTTTATGATGACTGATACTATATGAATACCACACAATATTGTAGAAAGCCATTAATCTCAGTTTAGTATTCAAGAGTGGTAAGGATTAAATGATGATTAGTTATAATATTGTTATTCGTTTATTTTAAGCTCAAAATAATTACATACCATTTGTGAAGAGGAAGTACATGTGCTTAGGCTAGTAGCAATGACTATGCTTCTCTCATCTATATTTGACACTAGGCTGAGTGGAAAGAGAAAAGGGATAGCTTAAGAGACTTGACAGCAGGATTGTGATTTTCAAGACATTAAGAGGATTTGTTGATATAGTTTTGAAGGTTTTTTAAAAAACTACATCGGTCAGATCTATTCAGAAGTTCCAGGCTGTGAATTAGGTATGTACTGGTTATTCCACTGAATTTTAGATATTTACATGGATTTTGTTGATGGAGACAGTAGTTTTAGATACATCTTCAATTTTTATCAGGGTTTCTTTTTTCCCCTCTATTTGAGACATCCTAAAAAATAATTCCATATTTTCCTCAAAGTAAAATAGAGGATTAAAATAGTTGTTCAGAGGATTTAATGGTTGTGCTTTTACTGAATTGCCTAACATTTAAAATTATTAAATTAATGTTTTCTCTCCTTTGGCTTCAAAACTGGAGCATATAACTTTGAGAGAACTATATGTTCTATTATTGAATCTTTTCTGTTATCCAGCTACTGGGCTCTATACTGTAAAAACATCAATTGTACTGTCAGATAATCTTTGTTGGCATTTTATATCTATCACTTTTCTCTGATGACTCTGATCATGTTGTGTTTTCTCTCTGCATTCACAATTGTCATCTTACACCTGTTCTCCAAGGCAGTAATTTAAGTTTTAAGTGGATATCTTGTTCCTTGCTGTTCTAATTGATTTACCTAATATACAATGGTGCTTTTAAAAACTCTATCATCTTATCCTTTTAAAAATAATATGTTTGAGTTCAATTTTATTGAATTCACTCTCATTAAGTTTATTTATAGCTTGAAATTCTCAAGGGCAAGTTATCTTCTATTCCTTGGGTAATTTTTTTTTTCAGATTGGGTTCTTTCTATAGTATTTTCCTTTATTTCTATTTCTTTTCCTTATTGCTATTCTGATTCCTACTTCTTTTCTTTCCTTTCTTTTCCATTCAAAAAATATATACCACTTTGAAAAAATCTAGCATATTTTAATAATGGAAATTCTCCAGACCAACTATTTGTTTCAACATAGTGTGGGTGACTATTTCTTGACACCAGGGGTGATATTCAACAGATTTAACTGAATACAAGTACTGCAAGAAGTAAAGGCAAAATCTCTGCCCCCAAAGAAATCAAGGTACACCAAGGGGCACATTAGGGATAGAGACTGAGTCCTGTCTTTATCATACTGGTACATGATACTATCTCTAGAGGTGTGGGGTGAGGTCACTGTAGAGATCCCTTGTCTGTTCATTCATGAGATCCCTTTAAATGTCTGACCTTCTAGACCGCTCCATGCAGGCAGGGTGTAACCCACTCCCATTGGCTTTGATGAATTCTTTCAGCTTCATACAGTGCCCTGGAAAGTGAAACTCAGGCACTGGTACTCTTCCTCCCTCTGCTGAAATTCCAGAATGATTTATAGATATTTCTATTCTCATGATGTTTTTCACTATTTCTCCCTCACATTGCTGCTAGCTACCTATTTAAACCATTAGTCTTCTTTCAAATTGAGGGTATTGGTGAAAATTCTCATCATCTTCTCAACTCACTTTCTCTCTTCAGTATTTCTTCAAAGTGATAGGAGCTGGGAAAAGAGCTTACACTCATCTCTCTTCAAAGGCTATGGCCTATGGCCTTTCCTCTCACTGTTTAGAAACTGCTTGTGAATTTTGACAGCTTTGTTTTAGTTTTCAGTAGCTTTTGGGAAAAGGAGTCTCTGTGACCCAGATTCACTCTGCTAATTCTACTCAGAAGTCAATCTTCAGTTTTTAAATGAATCTACAGATATCCAGATTTTCCTTCTGTGTTCAAAAAGTATT
Organism: Eschrichtius robustus; assembly: GCF_028021215.1. Lineage (NCBI taxonomy): Eukaryota > Metazoa > Chordata > Mammalia > Artiodactyla > Eschrichtiidae > Eschrichtius > Eschrichtius robustus. The sequence continues at coordinate 19,179,318 of NC_090840.1, forward strand.
GACAGGGAATTCCCTGATGGTCCAGCAGTTAGGACTCTGTGTTTTCACTGCAGGGACCCGTGTTCAATCCCTGGTCAGGGAACTAAGATCCCACAAGCTATGTGGCACGGCCAAAAAAAAAGGGGGGTGGGGGTGGATTGACAGTGGTTGCCTGTCTTCCTCTAGGGCTTCTCTCTTCTATCGTAGCAATATTTATTGAGGGTGTACTCAATATCAGTACCAAATCTAAATTTCCTTAGTGTTGAACTGTGTCTTGTTCATCTTTGTAACCTCAGCACCTAGCCAGAAGTTAGAGCTTAACATGTGCTTAATAAATGTTTGCTGAATAATGAGAGAAGTTGAGGTGAATTGTAATCTTCCCTTGCTCTCCTTTTATCCTGATATCTTTGCTTTTCATGAACACCTTTGTCTCTCAGGGCTCTCTCTAATCCTGTTTCTGTATTTTTCAAAGTTTCTCCTTAATCTTAATAGTTTGGATTTTAATTATCATACTATTATAATTTTTTGTAGTTATCAGCTATTAATCTAGTATAATAAAAGTTAAAATAAGGAAAGCTCCTGTCTTCTCATCTTGTTCAGTAATCACACTGCAAGTGACTGTTTCCAATCATGTATATGTGCAGGTGATGTTTTGGATTGGAGTCTGTTATATTCTCTCCCATAGCATCTTTCACACACCTTTCACACAGCAGATAGTCAATAGTTTTTCCTAAAAAAATCAATTACATGGCATGGTTCCCAGAGAAGCTTCTTATTCCTTTTTATTTCTACTGATTCTGCTTCTCTGAGCGTGGGACGTTAAAGATATATATATATCTTTACAGAGAGAGAGAGAGCGAGCGAGAGAGAAATTCTTAGTAAATTCTTTCAGGGGTGGTGACCCAGCTTGGTGTCACGTTATGTAGACCTAGTGCTGGCCAAGGTCCTGTGGCATATATATAATTTTATAAGCCATATATGAAAAATATACCATTTTATTAAAAATATATTTTAGTGAATAGTGACAGTTATCTATCAGCTGATTATTTTTATTTTAAATACATAAACATAATTACTAATGGAACACAGTGAATTGGAGAACAGGAACTGCCAGGAGTTATGTAATGCAGGTAATCCTTAGTTATTTCAGGAGTGTACTCTACATCTCCCCTTTTTCTCTCCTTGTTATTGTCCTCATTTGCCTCGGTCATTTTACTGCTCACTTTACCTACTAGCTGGATTTCAATTATTGATGGCAAACCAGGCTGCTACAACCTGAAAATGTTTCTAGTCTATATCTGTGCTCAGCAAATATCAACATACATTCTTTTTAGTCACAGAAATGTACCTAAAATGCAAGTCCACAGTAGAAAATTCTATAGATATCTCAATGACATACATACAAAAATATTTTCATCTTTTCTGGGGACAGATTGAATACGATTTTTGCCATGAGGCTAAATATTCTTAAGTTCTTCTTAAGAAGGTTTAAAAATTCCTCTGTATTCAAATCATTCAAGGGAGAACCATTTTCAGTTTTACTTCTTTTTAGCTGTAGTGTCCATGTCCCTATTCCCTTATTTTCTTCAGTCAGTTGTTGTGGTCTTCCCACCCCTCCTGAGAACAGCTGCTCTCTAACTGTGGGCTTCCCCGTTGTCAGCAATGGCCAAGTGAATAGGTCAGAAAACAGTGGGAAGGAAGCCAAGGGTGTGGTTGGATCTCCATGTGGAGCCAGTGACTGACACATGGAGCTCTAGCCTCCATCCAAACTCAAATAATCTCTGAATTCCAACTATTACCTTCTTGATAATTATACCCACCTTTACACTCTAGCACTAACTGTGCCTGAGAGTAGGTCATCATACATACAAACTTTGGTCATAGAATCAAAGTTAATGCAGCTAGAAGAAGTGGATTCCACTCTGCCTCACCCCATCTTACAGATGATGAAAACTGAGATCTGGCAGAATGTTTGTCCTAAACTTACACAGCTAGTTAATGACAGAGCTGGACATAGTATCCAGGCCTCTCTCCATCTGGTCCCATGCTCTTTTTTAAATCACATCTTAGTGCATCCATTCTTTAAACTCAATGGTTCAAAACATAATTTATATTTTCCCTAATAACCAGCTCCTCACTTAAGCTTTTTTGTGTCGACACAAAATTAATTATTCTATGTTAATTATTCTATGTTCTCTATTATTCTATGTTCTTATTTATTCTTAATTATTCTATGTTCTCTATTATTTTGTTCTTCATATATATGATTATCTACCATGTCTGCTAAATTATTTGCTTATACCATATTTCACCTTCCTTTCTTTTTCAGTATCACCTTCCCTATGTTCTGAGTACTTTATGCTTATGTAACTGCAGAATTGTGTTATTTTCTGTCCCTGTTTCTGGGTTTTGTATTTTATTCATATAAAAATATAACCTAATGTCTATTATGTGCCAGGCACTGTGAATATATGGCAAGTCTTCATGTAATTAAGGAAGGAAACACACACTGAAGGACACAGATAAAGACAATTTCTCTGCTTTCTCCCCTCCCATGGTATCTTAAACTCACTCCACCCAAGCTTTTGATCCTACCACACCACCCAAACTGCTCTTGACCTGGTTACCCATGACCTGACCTCCACATTGCTAAATTCAATGTTCACATCTTAGTCCTCATCCTATGACTGGTTATCATTTAACAAATGTTATTGAGCAAATGCCATGTGCCAGCTCTGTTTCAGGTACTCGGGCTAGAAAAGCAAACAAAAGAGAAAATAAATTCCTGCCCTTATGGAGTTTGCATTCCATAAGAATCATTTGAAGAAATTGATTATACTGTCTTACTAAATACCTCCTTTTTTCAGTAACCCCTGGGATATGACTTTGTTTCTCCTACTTTTCTGACTGTTTCTTGTCAATTTCACTTGCTGCTCAAGACTCATCTTCTCAATTTCTAAGCAGTGGAGGTCCTCATTTTTCGTTCCTTGGGCCTCTTCTCTGTTCCTCCATCTGCATCTATTTCCCAAGTGATGTAACACAGTCCCATAGCTTTAAGTATTATCTAGAACCTTCCCTCAGAAGCTATCTCAACTATTTCTTTATCAGCAGGTATTCCTTGACTGCTCTATCCAAAAGTGTACCTGACCATCATTTTCCATCCTTTGGCCCTTTTATATTTTTTTCATAGTATTTATCACTATCTGTTCTTACACAGTGATATGCTTATTTATCGCTTTCTTCCTCTTATAAGAATAAAAGCTCCATGAGGACAGGGACTTTGTTTTGTTCACTGTTATATCCCAAGTGCCCAGAATTGTACCTGGCACATATTGGGCACTCCGTAAAGATTTGTTGAATGGGTGAATAATAATAAGGGTTGGAAGGGAGAGGCTTCTGGTACTATAAGAGTATATTTGACTTAGAAAGGTCAGTGAAATTTCCCTGAGCGGGTGACAATTAAATTGAAGATAGGTAGGCAATAACCAGACAAACTGAGGACATTCTACACAAAAGGAAGATGTGCAAAGGCCATAGGGCAAGAAGAGGAATGATCAATATGAATAACAGAAGACAGGCCCATGTAGCTGGAGCACACAGCGTGTGCAGGAGAGGAGTACCAGATGAGGCTGAAGAGATAGTCAAGAACACACACTACTCAGGATTTTGTAGAGGATGTTAAAATTTGTTTTTTGATTTTAGAATTTATTCTAAAGGAAATGCAAAGCAATTTAATTATCTTAAGCATCTGAGTGACACAATTAGTGTTGGATCTCATAATTACTCTGATTAACGTATACAGAACAGACTACAGATGGATAGAAATGAACATAGGGAAACTATTTAAGAGGATACTGAGATGGTCTAGAAGAAAAATTATGATCATAGACATTGGGATGTGTGATGAAAGAGAGAAATAGATGTATTTGAGAGCTATTTAAGAGGTATAATTGACAGTAAAGAATTAGATATGTGGAATGAAGGAGGGAGAAATACCAGCGACGACTTCTAGGTCTTTGCCTTCCCTTTCTTTGAGACAAGGAATTCTACAAAAGGACAAGGCTTACAAAGTGATGGAGGGAATTACCATGAATTCAATTTTGCACATTCTTGTCTCTTTTTTGGGATATGTGATAAAATCTCTGTCAATCCCTATTTCTTTCTCTTTCTCCAAAATATCACTCCAAAACATTCCACTTACTTGCCATCTCCTCAAACATTGCCCTATCCCTATTTTTCCCCTTTTCCAAACTTCTGGAAGGAGAAGTCTATATCTGGGATTTCCGCTACTCTCTGGTACATACCTAAGCTTAGCCTCATGCTGTCTGGCTTCCTCACTGTTCAGTCCATTGCCTCTTGAGTTTATAGGTGCTGTTACAATGAATTCTCTTCTTTTCTGATCACAGTTTCTCTGTAATGCTCTATAGCTCTACCTTTTCCAGATCCAAATAGGTGTTTTTCAAGGTTGCGTCCTTCAGGGATCCCTTCCACTTCAAAGCAACAATCATCACCTTAATGCAGCAGAATCACTTTTCTGAGCTACAGGTATAAATTTCTAACTACCTATTAAGCACCTTCATACAGCAACAACACCTTCAATGTAGAGTCTCAAAAAGAGTCATCATCTTATCTCCCAAACCAGATCCTTGATTTTCCTTTATTGTATTAATGGTTTTACCAACTTCTCAGCTACTTAGGCTGAAGACCTATCATGCTTTATTCTTTATGCCTTCATCTTATCCAATTAATTGCTATATCCTGTTGATTTTCTTAGTTCAAATCCCTTTTGCATTCAATGTTTGTTCCCTAGTGTTCATATTGCTCTACTTTAGACTTTCATTACATCACATTAGGATTTTTAAAGAACACATCCTAAGTTTTATTCTTGCTTCTAGTTTATCTCTTTATCTAAGATCAACCTTTCAAATATGATTTAATCATTGTTACTTTTCTATGTAAAAATATTTGATGGTCTCTCATAGCCTACAGAGTGAGGTTCAAATTCCTCAGCCTGGTGATTTCAGAGCCTGGCTCAGTATAGCTTTATCCTCCTTTTCCATCTTCACTTCTTAATTTTGCCTTTGCAAAGACAAAGACTTCTCTTCTGATGCAACAGAAACAAGACTACTGGTTCTCTTTTCACAATCCATGTTCATATGTTTCAAAGCTTATTCCTTTCTTTAAGAATACATTTCCTCTACATCTCTGTCCATCAGAATCTTCCTCATCTTTTAGGATCTTTTAAACATCACATTCTTCATGAAGTTAGGTACTAACATAAGGCTTGCCATATCTCTCTAGGATTGTGGTCAACATACTCTAAACATGTTAAGTAATCAAAGACTTGGGGGAAGTTAAGGATTTTTTTTCAACAGCACAAAGATGTGAAAAGAAATGAAGTGGGTCTGTGACTCACTTATCTTGGGTCTCAGAATAGAGTTCTTTATATTAGGCATTTATCTCAACTGCTAAATGAACTGCTTGGTGATCTGTATGAACATTGATCAGGCCAGGGAAAGAGAAATCTTGTTCAAGGTTGCTTGAGTTATCAAATTAGAAAAGGACAATTTCCAATCATAAAGTTAGAAAAGCACTTCCTTTCAACCATCTCAGAAGCACTGGAGCCAAGCATAACCTGCTCTGGTTATACTCCATATTATGTTTGGCACCCTGGCTGTGTTACCTTTCCAAAAACTATTTATGGCACTACCCAAAAGATCCAGCTTGTGACTAAATGGCAATGTTTTGTAGAGAACTAATATATATTTGAACTTTGGTAAAAAGGAAAATCATGGACATTTTGGTCCAACTGATTTTCCATTTTGTTCTGGGAACAATTAGCCACAAACATGTTATATAGTTTCTAGGGCACCATCCAATGGACAAATGTTTCTCTTCAAATTGAAAGCATATCATTCTTTTTCAACATCATTGTTGCCACAGCCAAATTCCTGCACTTATGTCACTTTGCCCAAAGTCCCAAGAGGGTCAACCCCTCTTTCACTTCAAGCACTTTCTTGATCTTTCTTCTGGACAACCAGTGTGGTGTGATTAGATTGGCTCACTTTAAATGCACTGGAGTACTTTGTGGAAACTGTCTGTTATTGAAATGAAGTATTTGCTACTAATCAGTTGTGTACTATTAAGAATACAACTGGCTCTTCACTTACTGATTTTTAAAATCCATATCTCGAAGATGGTGTACTAAGAGGATGCGGCATTCATGTCTCCTTACAAATAGAGCACCTACCAGGCACCGGTGTGGGAACACGGACACCTAAGGGGTTGGGAGGAATGCTGAGCAAATGGTTGTTTCATTTTAGTTTCATTTTTCCTAATATATTTTTATATTTCTAATTTTATTTTGTTTTTTACTCTTTGATATTGTATTGATCCTTTTGTTCTTTCTTTCTTCCTGTTTTTTTTTTTTATTTTTTATTACCATGCCACGAAGCTTGCAGGATCTTTGTTCCCAGGCTGGAGGTCGGGCCTGAGCTCCTGTGGTGGGAGCTCCAAGTCCAAGCCGCTGGACTAACAGAGAACCTCAGACCCCAAGGAATATCAATCAGAGTGAGGCCTCCTGGAGGTCCTCATCTCAGCACCAAGATGCAGCTCTATCCAACTGCCTGCAAACTCCAGTGCTGGATGTCTTAGACCAAACAACTAGTAAGAGAGGAATACAGGACCTCACATCAAAAAAAAAAAAAAAAAAAAAAAGAAATGACAAAAAAATATGTAACAGACGAAGGAGCAAGGTAAAAACCTACAAATGAAGATGAAATAGGCAACCTACCTGAAAAAGAATTCAGAGTAATGATAGGAAAGATGATCCAAAATCTCAAAAACAGAATGGAGAAAATACAAGAAACATTTAAAAAGGATCTAGAAGAACTAAAGAGCAAACAAACAGTGATGAACAACACAATTACTGAAATTAAAAATACTCTAGAAGAAATCAATAACAGAATAACTGAGGCAGAAGAACGGATAAGTGAGCTGGACTAAAATGGTGGAAATAACTGCCAGGGAGCATAATAAAGAAAAAAGAATGAAAAGAATTGAGGACAGTTTCAGAGACCTCTGAGACAACGTTAAATGTACCAACATTCAAATTATAGGGGTCCCAGATGAAGAAGAGAAAAAGAAAGGGACTGAGAAAATATTTGAAGAGATTATAGTCGAAAACTTCCCTAATATGGGAAAGGAAATAGTCAATCAAGTCCAGGAAGCACAGAGAGTACCATACAAGATAAATCCAAAGAGAAACACGCTGAGACACATATTAATCAAACTATCAAAAATTAAATACAAAGAAAAAATATTAAAAGCAGCAAGGAAAAAGCAACTAATAACATATAAGGGAATCCCCATAAGGTTAAGAGCTGATTTTTCAGCAGAAACTCTGCAGGCCAGAAGGGAGTGGAAGGACATATTTAAAGTGATGAAAGGGAAAAACCTACAACCAAGATGACTCTACCCAGCAAGGATACCATTCAGATTTGACAGAGAAATTAAAACCTTTAAAGACAAGCAAAAGTTAAGAACATTCAGCACCACGAAATCAGCTTTACAACAAATGCTAAAGGAACTTCTCTAGGCAGGAAACACAAGAGAAGAAAAACACCTACAAAAACAAACTCCAAACAATTAAGAAAATGGTTATAGGAACATACATATCGATAATTACCTTAAATGTAAATGGATTAAATGCTTCAACCAAAAGACATAGACTGGCTGCATGGATACAAAAACAGGACCCGTATATATACTGTCTACAAGAGACTCACTTCAGACCTAGGAACACATACAGACTGAAGGTGAGGGGATGGAAAAAGATATTCCATGCAGATGGAAATCAAAAGAAAGCTGCAGTAGCAATTCTCATATCAGACAAAATGGACTTTAAAATAAAGACTATTACAAGAGACAAAGAAGGACACTACATAATGATCAAGGGATCAATCCAAAGAAGATATAACAATTGTAAATATTTATGCACCCAACATAGGAGCACCTCAATACATAAGGCAAATTCTAATGGCTATAAAACGGGAAATTGACAGTAACACAATAAGAGTGGGAGACTTTAACACCTAACTTAAACCAATGAGCAGATCAGCCAAAATGAAAATAAATAAGGAAACACAAGCTTTAAATGATACCTTAAACAAGATGGACTTAATTGATATTTATAAGACATTCCATCCAAAAGCAACAGAAAACACTTTCTTCTCAAGTGCTCATGGAATATTCTCCAGGATAGGTCATATCTTGGGTCACAAATCAAGCCTTGGTAAATTTAAGAAAATTGAAAGCGTATCAAGTATCTTTCCCGACCACAACGCTATAAAACTACCTATCAATTACAGGAAAAAATCTGAAAAAAATACAAAAAACAGGGAGGCTAAACAATACACTACTAAATAACCAAGATATCACTGAAGAAATCAAAGAGGAAATCAAAAAATACCTAGAAACAAGTGACAATGAAAACACAAGTACCCAAAACCTATGGGATGCAGCAAAAGCAGTTCTAAAAGGAAAGTTTATAGCAATACAATCCTACCTAAAGAAGCAAGAAAAATCTCAAATAAACAACCTAACATTACACCTAAAGCAATTAGAGAAAAAAGAACAAAAAATCTCCAAAGTTAGCAGAAGGAAAGAAATCACAAAGATCAGATCAGAAATAAATGAAAAAGAAATGAAAGAAACAATAGCAAACTTCAATAAAACTAAAAGCTGGTTCTTTGAGAAGATAAAAAAAAATTGATAAACCATTAGCCAGACTCATCAAGAAAAAGAGGGACATGGCTCAAATCAATAGAATTAGAAATGAAAAAGGAGAAGTAACAACTGTCACTGAAGAAATACAAAGGATCATGAGAGATTACTACAAGCAAATATATGCCAATAAAATGAACAACCTGGAAGAAATGGACACAGTTTTAGAAAAGCACAACCTCCCGAGACTGAACCAGGAAGAACTAGAAAATATAAACAGACCAATCACAAGCACTGAAATTGAAACTGTGATTAAAAATCTTCCAACAAACAAAAGCCCAGGACCAGATAGCTTCACAGGCAAATTCTATCAAACATTTAGAAAAGAGCTAACACTTATCCTTCTCAAACTCTTTCAAAATATAGCAGAGGGAGGAATACTCTCAAACTCATTCTACGAGGTCACCATCACCCTGATACCAAAACCAGACAAAGATGTCACAAAGAAAGAAAACTACAGACCAATAACACTCATGAAAATAGATGGAAAAATCCTCAACAAAATACTAGCAAACAGAATCCAGCAGCACACTGAAAGGATCATACACCATGATCAAGTGGGATTTATCCAAGGAATGCAAGGATTCTCCAATATACGCAAATCAACCAATGTGATACATGATATTAACAGACTGAAGAATAAAAAACATATGACAATTTCAATAGATGCAGAAAAAGCTTTTGACAAAACTCAACACCCATTTATGATAAAAACTCTCCAGAAAGTAGGCATAGAGTGAACCTACCTCAACATAATAAAGGTCATATATGACAAACCCACAGCCAACATTGCTCTCAATAGTGAAAATCTGAAACCATTTCCTGATCTTAGGATCAGGAACAAGACAAGGTTGCCCACTCTCACCACTATTGTTCAACATAGTTTTGGAAGTTTTAGCAAGAGCAATCAGAGAAGAAAAAGAAATAAAAGGAATCCAAATAGGAAAAGAAGAAGTAAAACTGTCACTGTGTGCAGATGACATGATACTATACATAGAGAATCCTAAAGACGTTACCAGAAAATTACTAGAGCTCATCGATGAATTTGGTAGAGTAGCAGGATACAAAATTAATGCACAGAAATCTCTTGCATTCCTATACACTAATGATGAAAAATCTGAAAGAGAAATTAAGGAAACACTCCCATTTACCACTACAACAAAAGGAATAAAATACCTAGGAATAAACCTACCTAAGGAGACAAAAGACCTGTATGCAGAAAAGTATAAGACACTGATGAAAGAAATTAAAGATGATACAAACAGGGGGAGAGATATACTATGGTTTTGGATTGGAAGAATCAACATTGTGAAAATGACCAAACTACCCAAAGCAATCTACAGATTCAATGCAATCTCTATAAAATTACCAGTGGCATTTTTCAGAGAACTAGAACAAAAAATTTTACAATTTGTATGGAAATGCAAAAGACCATGAATAGCCAAAGCAATCTTGAGAAAGAAAAACGGAGCTGGAGGAATCAGGCTCCCTGACTTCAGACTATACTACAAAACTACAGCTATCAAGACAGTATGGTACTGGCACAAAAACAGAAATACAGATCAATAGAACAGGACAGAAAGCCCAGAGATAAACCTACGCACATATGGTCACCTTATTTTTGATAAAGGAGTCAAGAATATACAATGGAGAAAAGACAGCCTCTTCAATAAGTGGTGCTGGGAAAACTGGACAGCTACATGTAAAAGAATGAAATTAGAACACTCCCCAACACCATACACAAAAATAAACTCAAAATGGATTAAAGACCTAAATGTAAGGTCAGGCACTATGAAACTCTTAGAGGAAAACATAGGCAGAACACGCTATGACATAAATCACAGCAAGATCCTTTTTGAGCCACCTCCTAGAGTAATGAGAATAAAAACAAAAATAAACATATGGGACCTAATGAAACTTAATAGCTTTTGCACAGCAAAGGAAACCATAAATAAGATGAAAAGACATCCCTCAGAATGGGAGAAAATATTTGTAAACAAAGCAACTGACAAAGGATTAATCTCCAAAGTATACAAGCAGCTCATGCAGCTCAATATCAAAGAAACAAAGAACCCAATCCAAAAATGGGCAGAAGACCTAAATAGACATTTCTCCAAAGAAGATATTCATGTTTTTCATGTGCCAACAAACACCTGAAAATATGCTCAACATCACTAATTATTAGAGAAATGCAAATCTAAACTACAATGAGGTATCACCTAACACCGGTCAGAATGGCCATCATCAGAAAATCTACAAACAATAAGTGCTGGAGAGGGTGTGGAGAAAAGGGAACCCTCTTGCACTGTTGGTGGGAATGTAAATTGGTAATTCCTTAAAAGACTAAAAATAGAACTACCATATGACCCAGCAATCCCACTACTGGGCATATGCCCCGAGAAAACCATGATTCAAAAAGAGTCATGTACCACAATGTGGTACAATAGTGCTTTGCAGCACTATTTACAATATCCAGGACATGGAAGCAACCTAAGTGTCCATCGACAGATGAATAGATAAAGAAGATGTGGCACATTTATACAATGGAATATTAGCCATAAAAAGAAATGAAATTGAGTTTTTTGCAGTGAGGTGGTTGGGCCTAGAGTCTGTCATACAGAGTGGAGTAAGTCAGAATTAGAAAAACAAATACCGTATGCTAACATATATATAGAATCTAAAAAAAAAAATGGTTCTCATGAACCTAGGGGCAGGACACGAATAAAGACAGAGACGTAGAGAATGGGATTTGCGGACACGGGGAGGGGGAAGCGTAAGCTGGGACGAAGTGAGAGAGTGGCATGGACATATATACACTACCAAATGTAAAATAGATAGCTAGTGGGAAGCAGCCGCATAGCACAGGGAGATCAGCTTGGTGTTTTGCGACCACTTAGAGGGGTGGGTTAAGGAGGGTGGAAGGGAGATGCAAGTGGGAGGGGATATGGGGATATACATATGCATATAGCTGATTCACTTTGTTATACAGCAGAAAATAACACAACACTGTAAAGCAATTATACTCCAATAAAGATGTTTAAAAAAAACCCCAGATCTCCAACTATTTTCTACCTGAACTTTTGCAAGAGTGATGAATTTTCTGGAATTTGCATACTTGACAAAGTCCAATACTGTACATTGAAGCCACTATTTATCCACTCACAAAATTGTTTGTAAATGCATCTGATTAATCTGTTGATATTTCTGTTTTTAGACTCATATTTATAAAGCATTTTTCCTTAATATTTCCATTTCAGGGATCATGAAACTTTGGTATTTGGGCTGCATTTGTGTTATATAGTCCTGACTTAAATACTTTGAGGCTTATTCTTTCTGATCATAGCTGCCAGTGGGATTTCATACACTTTTCTCAGTCACTAAAATAATTTGATCAGAAATGTGAAGGAAGAAGGAAATATAATTCTCTTTTTGGATCTTAAGGGGCCAGGGATCTGTGGAAGCTGATCAAGGAAAATTGGGTGGGCACAGATGAAAGTAGCAAAACACAAACACACGTATTCTCAAACTATATGGGTCCAGGAGTAAAAAAAAAAATTTTTTTTATATTTACCATCTGCCATTATGGGATCTAAACAACCTTTTGGAAGTGCACAAAAATGATAGAGTACGTTTAGGTAAGCTGATAGAGATTTAAGGGCATCTATACAGTGTCTGGTGGCATATAACTATAAAAATAAATTACAAATTTTTAAGGAACACATGACTATTGTATTTTGATAAAATGTCACAAATTTTGGAGAAAATTGAGTTTTTCTGTTTTATTTTAGATAGGTTACATATAATTCCTGTTTCAGTGATTATCTCTCCAGCGATTACATGGAGAGACTATCTCTCCAATGATTATACCATCATTGAGAAACAGTTTGCATAAGCAGTCAATATATAAAAATTTTTTCTTGAACTCATCTAAAAATTTTAAACAACTGATGCTGTATTTTACATACTATTATAAATTCTTTTTCTTCCATTGATGAGTACAATGTTAAAGATTCTTGTATTAATACAAAATTGATTTTGGATCTAATTTCAAATTAGTGATGAATTTATAATTTTCATGCAGACATTATAGAAGCAGTCACTCTGCATCAGCCTTGGATGCCTTTAAATGCTAAACTAGCCAAAATGCAAAAATAAATATTTGGGTCCACCTCCTGTAACCATTATTCCAGGAGGCCAAAAGTGGCTTCCTTCCTTCCTCCCAGCCCCCAGACTAATGCTTCTTGGGCTGTATGCATACTCCTTGGACATCTGAAATAGGAACTTCTCCAGCAGCTCCATGACCCCTTGTGCACAATGGCAGCACTGGGCAGCTGGCTGCTGAAATGGGTGCCCAGGTGCAACAGCACCTCCTTGGTTCAATCAAAACCTCAACACAGAGCAGCAAGTGCTGGATTTTGCTTCCACTTTGCTGTTAGCAGGAATCACCAGACACCCCTTTAGAGACACTCCTCATGGGGTGCCCCTGTAGGGTGTTCAGATGAGGCTGCTGGCAGCAACAAGATTTTACCCTTAGTTCCTACACTCCTAGGTCCTGGCTTGGCCCGTAAGGGCTGACTGGATCATTTCCTTGCAGCAACCTGTAACTCATTCATGGCACACTAGCATGCTATAGTACAGAGACTGGGCCATTCCCAATCAGTAATACCTTTTCTGTGGATGGAAATAAGAGGGTTCCCAGGCAAGGTGCCTGAAAAGTTGTACCAGTTTCTTTGAGAGTGTGGAGAATGTCCTTGGGTTATAGAAAGGAAAATTGGAGTCAAGTCTGTTACAAATGTCCCATGATATAAGTGTGAATCTCGGGGCTCTGAGCACTAAGGTACTTTCTTTACCTTCTATATACTATTTATACTACTGCTGTCTACCAATGATAGGAAAGGTGTTATCACAATCTGGACACATCCCCGTCCATATTTTTTGGGCCATCAGTATTTTCAGATCTTGCTAATAAGGCCAAGGTCACCATTGTTTCACACCTGGACAGCTCCAAAACCTGCCCTGCCACCCAATACATTTTCTACATTGCAGCCAGCCTGATCTTTTACAAACGTTAACATGGCTTTAAGGCCTTTATGTTTTAGCTTCTGCTTAGAACAGTCAACTCTTCTTTTTCTTTACTCTGCAGCCACAGTGGTCTCTGTCAGGCCTTTGACCATGGCCTGTTCGCTTTTTGCCTCTCACTCCACTCACAGTCTTCTTAATGCTCATTCATCTTTTAGAGCTCAGAACCAGTGCCATCTTAGAAAAATCAACGGTTTAGTCAGGTTCCTCTGTTTTATATTTTCAAGAAAGCATATGCATTTCCTTTAGGAAACATCACAGTTGATAAGCATACATTCATTGGTGTCATCATATACCTAGTATTTGTCTCCCACTCTCTACTGTAAGCTTCATGAGAACAAGAAAATTTCTTCTTTTTGCTCATCATTCTATCTCTAGAACTGGCACTTAGAAAGAACCTGACCAGTGGCTGATGAATGTTGTTGAATAACTGAAAATATGGGTTCATAAAAATTCCACCAAAATGAATTATTATATAAATAATTTGGATGTTATGGAAGCATCCTGAAAAAAATGCCAGTGGAATAAAGCATATGTAATGTCTATTTGAAAACTCCAGGTAACACTTCCTATTTTTGGTCTAGATTTTAAATAAGGAAAATTGAAGCTATTACCTGGGTAATTCAGATCATAGATTTGAAAAAAAAGCCATATTCCACTTTTACATGAGATAGGTAATGACAGGGAGAGGCAAAAGTGAATTTGTTCTGTACTACCTGAATAATGTGTCAGTTATTCATTTAACATTATGGGTGTCTATGTAACTGTATATTTTTGTGTTTGTTGTTTTAGACATACCTGAGTACACTGGAAGGCCACCATGGCATCTGAATGTAATTAAAGTATGGAATAAGCAGTTTTTAAATTAAAATCCTCAGTAAAGCTATTAAATCTCCACTTTCTTAATGATGTTTACATGTTAACATGATTACAATCAGGGGTCTGAGGATTTGAAAAACCCTGAAGTTCAAATCTATCAAGCTTAATAGCCATGCAACTTTGCTGAGAGGTTGAGTTGATTGCTGGCTTAAATTTCAACATGGTGATAAGGACTGCTCCCTCCCTTTCCATTAGTGCTGGATTTATGTGACTCTTGGTAAAAGGGAGAGTAATACCTTCAGATTGCCTTGTTCTGCTTATTCTCATTGCTGACAGTCAAGGGGAAGAGAGAGAGTAACTCACGTTTGAATTAAAGACCAGTTAAAAATTAGAATGAACATCTGTTACAAAAGATTTGGCCTTGGGGCACTGGAGAAGGAAGAGAAGAGAGATGCATAAACCCAAAGGAAATAAGGCATATGGAGAACCCAAGAACTCTTTGACAATGGCCTTTGTATGAATGCTAAAACTAAGCATCTGTTTAAGGGCTTGGATGGTCCAAAGCAATAAAACATAACTACCTTGAGAAACGAGAGGAAGAGAAACATGGTATTCTCTGAATCAAGATTAAAGTATAAAGGTATGTTCATGTGGCTTAGATGAAAATCAGAATTGAAAAATATTTTGTCAAAATCTAGTAGACACGAAAGGTTGAAATGGTAGTGGGTCCCTCCTGTCAACCTAGCTCTGTGAACTGCTTGTGTCAGTGAAAGCCTACATTTAGTTGTTTCTATTTTTGTGGATCTCTAATGTGAAAGATATTGGGTATTAGCAAAGCAGAGAATGAGGCATGTGGTGGGAGTCTTCTCATTGGTCTGGATCTCCACAATTCAGGCTCCAAACTGCTTAGAAGATGTCTTTGAGTCTTGGGTGACGACTAAGGATTATCAGCTCTACGAGAACTGAAGTTTGCTTTCTAGGAGTTCAGTAGTCCGATAAAGAAGGTACTTACTACTGTTATAGTTAGAGAAATATTATAAGGCACAATTCAAGGAGGGTGATATTGTATAAATATAAGTCTGATGGGATCTTTGGTGATGATTTCTATCTGAAAATTGTCTTAACTTAGTATAGAGTAGACTATGGTAGCACAGGAAGCCGAGAGTTGGTAGGAAAGAAAAAAAAGTGGTATCTTGCTGATGATATAGGAAGGGGCTACATGATTTTCCAATAGTCTCATGGATGTTTTATTTGAAAAAAGTCTGTGACAGATTTTTATGGGGAATCACCTCCAGTTCACTGATTTATTAAACTGACACTGAGTTTTTCTTATGTCAGCCAGTGTCTACATTGCTATCATATACATTTTCTCATTAAATTAATTTACAACCCTAGCATGCTCTTTCATTTAAACATAAACATTAAAAAAATTAAAGATGTTGGCAAGTACCTTATCTGATGACAGAGACTCTGTGTCTTTTAGGCCAAGGTAAACTATTAAATATTTACATAAGCAGCACTTTGGCAGAGAATCACTTATTTCTTCATTCCTTGACACAACAAACTTTTAAACTTGATGTATAATTGATTTACAATATTATATTCGCTTCAGGTGCAAAACATAGTGATGACATTTTTATACAATACAAAATGATCACCATGATAAGTCTAGTTACCATCTGTCACCACACAAAGTTATTTCAATATTATTGATTATATCCCTATGCTGAACATCCCATCCCTGTGACTCATTTATTTTGTAACTACAAGTTTGTACCTCTTTAATATCCCTTGACTATTTCACTCATCCCCCAACCTCCTTCTCCTTTGGCAACCACCTGTTTGTTCCCTGCATGAGTCTGTTTGTTTTCTTATGTTTGCTCATTTGTTTTGTCTTTTAGATTCCACACATAAGTGAAATTATAAAGTATTTGTCTTTCTCTGACTTATCTCATTTAGCATAATAACCTCTAGCTCCATCCACATTGATGCAAATGGTAAGATTTGATCCTTTCTTATGGCTGAGAAACATATATATATTTATCACATTTTTATCCATTCATATACTGATGGGCACTTACATTGCTTACGTATCTTGGCTATTGTAAATAATGTTGCAATTAACATAGGGGTAAATTTTATTGGTGCATAACTGTTCAGGGTAATCTCATGATTCTTTGTATTTTTGTAGTGCCCTTTAGTGTTCTGTTTCATTTCCGATTTTATTGATTTGGGCTCTCTCTTTTTTTCTTGATGAGTCTGGCTAAAGGTTTATCAATTTTGTTTTTATTTTCAAAGAATGAGCTTCTAGCTTTATTGATATTTTCTATGTGTTTTAAATCTCTATTTTATTTATTTCCACTCTAGTTTCTATTATTTCTTTCCTATGACTCCCTTTGGGTTTTGTTTGTTCTTCATTATCTTGAACTCTTTTATCAGGCAGATTGCATATCTCCACTTTGCTTGGTTCTTCTTTTGGGGTTTTGCCTTGCCCCTTCATTTGGAACATATTCCTGTGTCTCCCAATTTTGCCTAATTTTCTGTGCTTTTTTTTTTTTTTTTTTAAATGGAAGATTAGTTACATTTCCTGATCTTGGAGAAGTGGCATTATGTAGGAAACATCCTATGGGGTCTAGAAGCACACTCCCCTCTGGTCACTAGAGCTGTATGCTCTAGTGGTGCCCCTATGTAGACTGTATGCACCCTTGCTCTGAGGAGTGGGGCAACTACTGTGAATATGATGGTAGGCAGGTCTGGTCCCAAGCCCAGCTGATAGACAGACCCTGCATTTTGTGGTGGCTGCTGGCCTGCTGATGTGTAGGGCTGGGTCCCAGGGCAGCTGGCTATGGGAGTCTGGAGTGGGGAGGGGCTCAGGGCTGGTGCCATCAGCAAATTTTTATTAAAAAAATGATATGATTCACGAAGTATTCCTGATTTAGGAATTCCAAGGTGAATCAGACATTTCCACCATCCAGGCACATCCAGGTTAGTGTAGAAACAAACCCATGATTAGACAATTGCAACATAGTGAAATGACAGAAGAAAGGAGTGAAGGGCAAGGGACACAACAGAGAGTACTTAGCCTGGCTGGGTAAGTTTGTTTTCAGGAATGTTTTCTTTAGAAGTGATACCTAGGGTGAGGAACTGGTGAAGGTGGTCTAGGAGGATGAGAAAGTAAAAACGAAGGTGTGGAAACATGAAACAGTAAGGCAGCCAGCCTTTTGTTCCCCAGTGTAGTGTCCATCACAGGATGTGGGCCTCTCCTTGAGGGTATCAGTTTAAACCCCAGACAGCAAAGTGACTGCTGTTGGCTGAGGGCAATTCTTTGGAGAAGTGGAGCAGCTGTGAGCTTTCAGCAGTCAGCACACACAGAATCCAGGGATGGTGCCCTAGCCTGGAGGAGGCAGTCTGGCTGATGCACCCAATCAGCATCAGTCAACCACAAAGGTGCTGGGAGATGAATAATAGAGATATCAAATGTTGATCTCTCTTTCAAGAAGCTTGAATATGGATGTTTCCTAGGAAACATCCTTAGTCTCATTCTCACAACTGACATTTCTCTCTAGGCAATGTCTACTACTCTCAGCTGCAACTCATCACCACCTTCTATGTCCTGGTGAATCGCACACCCACACATCCAGCCAGACATTTCCCTGAATAAAAGCTTATTGAATGAATAAATGTACTAGGACTTCTCCAGCTGAAGAAGAGGGAAAAGTTCATTATAGGCAGAGCAAAAAGTTGTTCAGAGACATGAAGAAGTGGAGGATAAGCTAGGACAATGAATTTATAGTGGCAGTTTATCAGGATGATAAACAGGTGAAATGTTCTGGTTGTATCTGATAGTAATAATAAACATATTAATTTTTTGGTTAAATCAAAACAGTTATTTTTTCTGTTTGGCTCAAAAGAGACACTCTAGATAAGCTCCCAAGAACTCTCTCCTCCCTACCGATTTTGTTTCCAGGAGAGAAAATCTGACACAATTAATTGACTGAAAATCAAGTTCCTCTTTTCTCCCTCAAGCAGTAGGTTGCTGCTGGCTCTGGAAGGTGGGGGCAGGGACAAGTCAGGATATGGTTGGTGTCCTGACATCTGCAAATGTCCATCTTTCTGTCCAAACAAAGAGAAGGGGAGGAGCCACAAGGAAATGGTTAAGGAAACCTGGGCAAGCCTTTGCTTCAAAAAAGAGGAAGGAATCTTTAGACAAAGGACAGACGTATAAAAAATATTTCTTAGGAAAACAAAAAAAAGAAGGGTACTTCAGCTTACAAACCTTTGATGATAAAGAATTTTCTAAGGATAGATAACTAGGGAAAACATGCAACTTACTTTCAGAAACCAGCCATCGGGAAATGGAGGGAGAAAAATGTTGGCTGAAAATTCTTGGCAATAAGCTACAGACAACATATCATAGTATCTGCATCTTCTTAGCAATCTGCTCTATTTTGTCTTACACTAACAAGTGACAAATAGGAAGAGTGGAAAGTGTTGAGGTATTACCATTTGGTGGCTCTTATAAGTTAGCCACTGTGTGAGGTGTTTTATATACACTACCTCATTTGACCCTTAGACGAATTATCTTGCTATCTTCATTATAAAGATGAGAAAACAGGCTCAGAGATTCAGTGATTTTCCCAAGTTCATACAGTTACACAGTGACATATTCTTTCATTTATATTTAAAAGTAGGTGGTTTTCAAGATGGCAGAGGAGTAGGAGGACATGGAGTTCATCTCTCTCCACAAATGCATCAAGAATACATCTATGGATGGAACAATTGTCACAAAATACTGGCTGAACACTAGCAGAAGACCTTGGACACCGGAAAGGACAATAAATATCCCCGCATAACTGGGTAGGATGAAAGACAAAAGGGAGAAAGAAGAGGAGAGGAAGCAGGACGGGACCTGCTCCCCTGGGGGAAGCTGAAGAGGAAGTGAGGTTCCTGCATCCGGGAAAACCCCCTCACTGACGGGGAAATTGGTTGGGACAGAAGGGAAGCATCTGAGGCTTTCAGAAGAGGATGAAATGGCTGGTCTGCGGCAGACAGGACAGTGAGAACTACACAGACAGTCCATGCCATGGCCCTGCATGCCCCTGACTGGGACGTGTGTCTGCTGGTGAGCATGGGGGCTGGGAGCTGGATCGTGGGGATTAGAGAGCAAACCTGGGGCGAGGACTGCTGTTGGCTGCGGGGAGACGGCCTGAGGGGATGGGAGGGAGGAAATCTGCAACTGGGAATGCCTGTGGAGGAAACCCAGACGGGCATGGAAGCAAGTCACCATTGTTGAATGACCTGCAGAACGTGGAGCAACCATTTTAGCCTCTCTCTCCTCAAGCATTGCCCCTGCCCACCCAGGCACTAGGAAAGGGCCCTGCTAGGGCTGGCCCTTGTGTGCCTGCCACCAGGCACTAGAAAAAGCCCGTGCCAGGGCTGGCCCTTGTGCACCTGCTGCCAGGCACTAGAATAGGCTCCCACTAGGACCGGATCTCTTACACCCACGGCTGCTGGCTTCCCCGTGCTCCTGTCACTGCTAGGGCTCCTGCAACCCAGGCAACCATGCCATCTCTGCACCCTCTCCTCACTGGGGCAGACCTGAATGCTCAAGGGCAGCCTTGGGGGCAGACTCCTGTAGGTGGCCCAAACACAGAGATGGGGCTAAAGCCACAGCTGAGCCCCAGGGGTGGGGTGACTAAGGAAGAGGAACGAAGATATTTCTGTCAGCTGCACAAACCGCAGATTAAATTCCTGCAGTCAGCTTGGTAGACCCTGTGTCTATGGAATATCTGAATGGACAATGAGTGTTCCCACAAATGAAACTGGTCTAGCTCTGGCAGCTGTGGACTTTGGGGGCAACACATGTGGGAGTTGGGTCAGATTAGAGTCTGAGCTGTCCCCACAGTGTCCACAGTGGATCCAGAGACCAACCTAGAGGCATTGGAGGGCCTCCTGGGGAGACAGAGTTTGTCTGTGGCTCATGGTGGGGGGCAAGGACACTGACAGCTGAGACCCCAGGAGAATATTATTATTACTATTATTTTTATTATGTTTTGATTTGTTCTGTTGTTGGTTTATTTTTAAAATTATTATTATATTTTATTTTTATTTAGTTTTTGGGGGGTTTTGTTTGGTTTTTTTCTTGTTTTAAACATTTTTAAAATATATTATTTATTTTTTTATATTTCTACTTTTAGTTTGCTTTTTCGTTGTTCTGTGTTTTTTCCTTTCCTTTTTAATCATTTTTGTTCGTTTGTTTTGTTTTCTTTGCTTTATTCTTCAGTTTGAATTCTGCTTTGGTTTTGTGTTTTGTTTTGTGTTTTTGTTAGTTTTGTTTTTAATTGTTTGATTTTGTTTTTGGGTTCTTTTGTTTGTCTGGTTGTTCTCTTGTTTTTTGTTTTCTTTGTTTTTCTTTTTGTTTCTTTTTGTGTGTTTTTCTTTGTTTGATTTTGCTTTTGCCATTTGTCTGAGGTTTCCTTTTTTTTTTTTAATTGTTGTTATTGCTGTTTGTTTTTGTCTTGGTTATTTGTCTTGGGATTTGTTTCTCTGTTTGTTTTCATTTGTTTTCTTCCCCCTCCCCCCCATTTTTCCCCTTTATTGTTGTGACATGCAGCTTTCGGGGTCTTGGTTCCCCGGTTGGGGATTGGGCCTGAGACTCTGGGGTGGGAGCACTGAGTCCAGGATGCTGGACCACCAGAGAATTCCCGGCCTCAGGGAATATTAATTGGCAAGAATTCTCCCAGAGGTCTCCATCTCGAATCCAAGACCTGGCCTCACCCAACTGCCCACAGGCTCCAATGCTGGACACCTCATGCCAAACAACAAGCAAGACAAGAACACAAGCCCACCCATCAGCAGACAGGCTGCCTAAAGTCATAGCAAGCTCACAGACACCCCAAAACACACCATCTGACAAGGCCCTGTCCATCAGAGAGACAAGATCCAGCTCCACCCACCAGAACACAGGCACCAGTCCCTGCCACCAGAAAGCCTACACAGGTCACTGGACCAACATCACCCACTGGGGGCAGATACCAGAAGCAAGAGGAAAAATGACCCTGCAGTCTGCAGAAAGGAGACCTCAAACACAGTAAGTGAGACAAAATGAGATGGCAGAGAAATATGTTGCAGATAAAGGAGCAAGGTAAAGACCCACAAGACCAAATAAGTGAAGAGAAAATAGGCAATCTACCTGAAAAAGAATTCAGAATAATGATAGTAAAGATGATCCAAAATCTTGGAAATAGAATGGAGGCATGGATCGAGAAAATACAAGAAATGTTTAACAAGGACCTAGAAGAACTAAAGAACGAACAAACAGTGATGAACAACACAATAACTGAAATGGAAAATATACTAGAAGGAATCATAGAATAACTGAGTCAGAAGGATGGATAGGTGGCCTGGAAAGATAGAACGGTGGAAATAACTGCCATGGAGGAGAATAGAGAAAAAAGAATGAAAAGAAATGAGGACAGTCGCAGAGACCTCTGGAACAACATTAAATGCACCAACATTCGAATTTCAGGGGTTTTGGAAGAAGAAGAGAAAGAGAAAGGGTCTGAGAAAATATTTGAAGAGAATATAGTCAAAAACTTCCCTAAAATGGGAAAGAAAATAGTCAATCAAGTCCAGAAAGCACAGAGAGTCCCATACAGGATAAACCCAAGGAGAAACACACTGAGACACATATTAATCAAACTAACAAAAATTTAACACAAAGAAAAAATATTAAAAGCAGCAAGGGAAAAACAACAAATAACATACAAGGGAATCCCCATAAGGTTATCAGCTGATTTTTCAGCAGAAACTCTGCAGGCCAGAAGGGAGTGGCAGGATATATTTAAAGTGAATGAAAGGGAAAAACTTACAACCAAGATTACTCTACCCAGCAAGGATCTCATTCAGATTCAATGGAGAAATCAAAAGCTTTACAGACAAGCAAAAGCTAAGAGAATCCAGGACTGCCAAAACAGCTTTACAGAAAATGCTAAAGGAACTTCTCTAGGCAGGAAACACAAGAAAAGGAAAAGACCTACAAAACCAAATGCAAAACAATTATGAAAATGGTAATAGGAACATACATATTGATAATTACCTTAAATGTAAATGGATTAAATGTTGCAACCAAATGACACAAACTGGCTGAATAGATACAAAAATAATACCTGTATATTTACTGTCTACAAGAGACCCACTTCAGATTTATGGACACATACAGACTGAAAGTAAGGGGATGGAAAAAGGTATTCCATGCAAATGGAAATGAAAAGAAAGCTGGAGTAGCAATACTCATATCAGACAAAATAGACTTTAAAATAAAGACTATTACAAGAGACAAGGAAGGACACTACATATGATCAAGGGATCAATCCAAGAAAAAGATATAACAATAGTAAATATTCATGCACCCAACATAGGAGCACCTCAATACATAAGGAAAAAGCTAATAGCCATAAAAGGGGAAATCAACAGTAACACAATAATAGTGGGAGACTTTAACCCTCCACTTATGCCAATGGACAGATCATCAGACAGAAAACTAATTAGGTAACACAAGCCCTAAATGACACAACAGACCAGATAGAGTTAATTGATATTTATAGGACATTCCCTCTGAAAGCAGCAGAAAACACTTTCTTCTCAAGTACACATGGAACATTCTCCAGCAGAGATCACACCTTGGTTCACAAATCAAACCTCAGTAAATTTAAGAAAATTGAAATCACATCAAGCATCTTTTCTGACCACAATGCTATGAGATTAGAAATCAATTACAGGAAAAAAACGTAAAAACCACAAACACATGGAAGCTAAACAATATGTTATAAATAACCAAGATATCACTGAAGCAATCAAAGAGGAAATCAAAAAATACCTAGAGAAAAATGGCAATGAAAACACTACAACCCAAAACCTATGGGATGCAGCAAAAGCAATTCTAAGAGGGAAGTTTATAGCAATACAATCGTACTTCAAGAAACAAGAAAAATCTCAAATAAACAACCTAACCTTACACCTAAAGCAACTAGAGAAAGAAGAACAAACAAAACCCAAAGTTAGTAGAAGGAAAGAAATCATAAAGATCAGAGTGGAAATAAATGAAATAGAAACGGAGAAAACAATAGCAGAGAAGATAAACAAAACTGATAAACTTTTAACCAGACTCATCAAGAAAAAAAGGGAGAGGACTCAAGTCAATAAAATTCAAAATGAAAAAGGAGAAGTTAGAACTCACACTGCAGAAATACTAAAGATCATAAGAGACTACTATAAGCAACTATATGCCAATAAAATGGACAACCTGGAAGAAATGAACAAATTCCTAGAAAGGTACAACCTTCCAGGACTAAACCAGGAAGAAATAGGAAATATGAACAGACCAAACACAAGCACTGAAATTGAAACTGTGATTAAAAATCTTCCAACATACGAATTCCAGGACAAGATGGCTTCACAGGAGAATTCTATGAAACATTTAGAGAAGAGCTAACACCCAGTCTTCTCAAACTCTTCCAGAAATTGCAGAGGGAGGAACACTCCCAAACTCATTCTATGAGGTCACCATCACCCTGATACCAAAACCAGACAAAGATATCACAAAAAAAGAAAATTACAGGCCAATATCACTGATGAATATAGACACAAAAATCCTCAACAAAATACTAGCAAACTGAATCTAACAACACATTAAAAGGATCATACACCATGATCAAGTGGGATTTATCCCAGGGATGCAAGGATTCTTCAGTATATGCAAATCAATCAATGTGATACACCATATTAACAAATTGAAGTGTAAAAACCATATGATAATCTCAATAGATGCAGAAAAAGCTTTGGACAAAATTCAACACCCATTTATGATAAAAACTCTCCAGAAAGTGGGCATAGAGGGAACCTACCTCAACATAATAAAGGCCATATATGACAAACACTCAGCAAGCATTATTCTCAGTGCTGAAAAACTGAAAGCATTTCCTCTAAGATCAGGAACAAGACAAGGGTGCCCCCTCTCGCCACTATTATTCAACATAGTTATGGAAGTCCTAGCCATGGCAACAAGAGAAGAAAAAGATAAAAGGAATCCGATTGGC
Organism: Eschrichtius robustus; assembly: GCF_028021215.1. Classification (NCBI taxonomy): domain Eukaryota; kingdom Metazoa; phylum Chordata; class Mammalia; order Artiodactyla; family Eschrichtiidae; genus Eschrichtius; species Eschrichtius robustus. The sequence goes on from NC_090840.1 coordinate 19,204,076, forward strand.
AAAGAAGAAGCAAAACTGTCCGTGTTTGAAGATAATACTGTACGTAGGAAACCCTAAAGATGCCACCAGAAAACTACTAGAGCTAATCAATGAAATTAGTGAATTTGCAGGATACAAAATTAATGCACAGAAATCTCTTGCATTCCTATACACTAACAATGAAAGAGCAGAAAGAGAAATTAAGGAAACAATCTCACTCACCACTGCAACAGAAAGAATAAAATACCTAGGAATAAACCTACCTAAGGAGGAAAAAGACCTGTATGCAGAAAACTATAAGACACTGACGAAGGAAATCAAAGATGACACAAACAAATGGAGGGATATACCATGTTCTTGGACTGGAAGAATATTGTGAAAATGACTCTACTACCCAAAGCAATCTACAGATTCAATGCAATCTGTATAAAATTACCAGTGGCATTTTTTACAGAACTAGAACGAAAAATTTTACAATTCGTATGGAAATGCAAAAGACCATGAATAGCCAAAGCAATCTTGAGAAAGAAAAACGGAGCTGGAGGAATCAGGCTCCCTGACGTCAGACTATACTACAAAGCTACAGTTATCAAGACAGTATGGTACTGGCACAAAAACAGAAATATAGGTCAATGGAGCAGGGTAGAAAACCCAGAGATAAACCCACGCACCTATGGTCACCTAATCTATGACAAAGCAGGCAAGCATATACAATGGAGAAAAGACAGCCTCGTCAATAAGTGGTTCTGGGAAAACTGGACAGCTATATGTAAAAGAATGAAATTAGAACACTCCCTAACACCATACACAAAAATAAACTCAAAATGGATTAAAGACCTAAATGTAAGGTCAGGCACTATAAAACTTAGAGGAAAACACAGGCAGAACACTCTTTGACATAAATTGCAGTAAGATCTTTTTTGACCCACCTCTTAGAGTAATGAGAATAAAAACAAAAATAAAGAAATGGGACCTAAAGAAACTTAAAAGCTTTTGCACAACAAAGGAAACCATAAACAATACAAAAAGACAATCCTCAGAATGGGAGAAAATATTTGCAAATGAAGCAACTGACAAAGGATTAGTCTCCAAAATATATAAACAGTTCATGCAGCTCAATATCAAAAAAAAACAAACAACCCAATCCAAAAATGGGCAGAAGACCTAAATAGACATTTCTCCAAAGAAGACATACAGATGGCTGAGAGGCACATGAAAAGATTCTCAATTACTAATTATTAGAGAAATGCAAATCAAAACTACAATGAGATATTACCTCATACCAGTTAGAATTGCCATCATCAAAAAATCTACAAACAATAAATGCTGGAGAGGGTGTGGAGAAAAGGGAACCCTCCTGCACTGTTGGTGGGAATGTAAATTGATACAACCACTATGGAGAGCAGTATGGAGGTTCCTTAAAAAACTAAAAGTAGAACTACTATATGACCCAGCAAACCAACTACTGGGCATATACCCAGAGAAAACCATAATTCAAAAAGACACATGTACCCCAATGTTCACTGCAGCACTATTCACAATAACCAGGATATGGAAGCAACCTAAATGTCCATCAACAGATGAATGGAGAAAGAAGATGTTGTACATATATACAATGGAATATTACTCAGCCATTAAAAGAAACGAAATTGGGTCATTTTTAGAGACATGGAGGGACCTTGAGACTGTCATACAGAGTCAAGTAAGTCAGAAAGAGAAAAACAAATATCATATACTAACGCATATACGTGAGATCTAAGAAAATGGTATTGATCTTATTTGCAAAGCAGAAATAGAGACACAGATGTAGAGAACAAACGTATGGATATCAAGGGGGAAGGGGGGTGGGATAAATTGGGAGATGGGGATTGACATATATACACTACTGATACTATGTATAAAATAGATAACTAATGAGAACCTACTGTCTAGCACAGGGAACTCTACTCAGTGCTCTGTGGTGACCTAAATGGGAAGGAAATCCAAAAATACGGGATATATGTATACATATAGCTGATTCACTTTGCTGTACAGTAGAAACTAACACAACATTGTAAAGCAACTATACTCCAATTAAAAAAAATAAAAGTAACCAGACTCACAGACTTTGAAAACAAACTTGTGGTTACCAAAGGGGAAAGTTGGGGGAGTGGGGGAGGGATAAATTAGGAGGTTGGGATTAACATACACATACTACTATATGTAAAATAGATAATCAACAAGGACCTACTGTATTACACAGGGAAATCTACTCAGTATTCTGTAATAACCTATATGGGAAAAGAATCTGAAAAAGAATGGATGTATGGGTACGTATAATTGAACAACTTTGCTGTACACCTGAAACTAACACATTATAAATCAACTACACCCCAATATAAGACAAAAATTAAATTATAAAAAGAAAAAAAAAATAAAAGTAACCAAGTGTACCTAAAGCAAAATATACTCCTCCATTTTCCCGCAGATCCAGGATTTCAGGGAGGATCAGATTTTTCTCACTTGTGATGGGTAATGAAAAAGAACCTTTCATACTAGGGTAATTTGCAGATAGTACAATGATCATAAAATGTACACTGCTCACAGCCGATGCCTGCCCCTGTCAGGGCATTCTCAAAATAAATACAGGCCTTTGGTGCCCGGTGGGCTAGTTAGTCACAGATTTCAGCCTGTCCTCTTCATTTGGTCATCTGTGGAGTAGGAGGGAAATCAAATACGCACCTGCCCCTTTGTTTCCCAAAAGAAATCCTGGGAGAACATTACTGGTTATAGCAACAATGGTTTTGGTAGAAGAATAGAGGGAAAACAATATTTGATATATTTGAGTATAGATCTCCCTTGACTTATGATGGGTTATGTCCTGATAAACACATTGTAAGTTGAAAATATCACAAATCAAAAATACATTTAATACACCTAATTTACCAAACATCATAGTTTAGCCTAGCCTTAAATGTGCTCAGAACACTTACATTAGCCTACACTTGGGCAAAATCATGTAACACTAAGCCTATTTTATAATAAAGTATTATATTTCTCAAGGAATTTATTGAATATTACACTGAAGTGAAAACCAGAATGGTTGTATGGGTACAGAATGGTTGTAACTGTATTGGTTGTTTACTCTCATGATTGCGTGGTTGACCGGGACCTGTGGCTCTGTTGCCACTGCCCATCTTTATGAAAGAGTCATAGGGCATGTTGCTAGCCTAAGAAAAGATCAAAATTGAAAATATTAAGTATGGTTTCTACTGAATGTGTATTGCTTTTGTACCACTGAAAAGTCAAAAAATCGTAAATCAAATCATCATAAGTCGGGGACCATCTGTAGTCAGTTCCTTCTTTTTTTTTCTTAAAGTTTTATTTTGAGAGTTAACAATTTGTCCTTATTTTTCTGATACAAATTAGAGAAGTTTATACTTCTTCTTTTGACTTTTAAATATCTAAAGTCTTTATACTTTGTCTTACATAGAAGATTTAATGTATCATATTCTAATTACCTAATTGCATATTTTCCTGTTAAAGATACTTCAACAGCTGTTGATGTAAATGACCCCTGTGAATTGGTGGAAAGAATTTGGACAGGTAGAAACAGAGTTTCAAAACCACCTTATTCTCTGTAGGCGTATACTGAGCACATTCAACAAGAGAAACTTAAGAGGATGAGAACCCTATACATTAGGTGTTACAGCTCCACTATGAGACTATTTTCCTATGCATGGATCCATAGCAGGCTATGCTTCTGGTCTAGGACTATCTCATCTTGAGAAGACTATGGCTTCTTCTGCATCATGGTATGGATGCACAGGTTCCTCCCAAGACTCTTCCTGGGAGATCTAGAGGAGCAGGTTTGGTCTCAGGATGTCACCAGTAGGATAGGTTGCAGTGACCACCAGGGCCTGGGTTTGTGGTTGGTTCTTATGCTCCTGTACTGTCCCCTGCAGTTTCTTTCAGAGGAGGGACTGCTATGCCTGTGTGCCTCTCCCCAAGGTTGTTACAGAAGAAGCAGTGGCATACCTCTTACTGGCTCGTGTATCCCTAAAGCCCTGTCTGAAACACTGGGGACTGATATTTACCTAGAAATAAAAAAACTTGCTTAGGGAGACAAAGTTATATTAATTCTGGAAATCAAAGCTTTTATTTATCCAGTCTCAAAATTATCTCTAATTTACTACAATTTTAAAGCAAAACATACACATCTAAATGGGTATATATTTGATAGGACTTTAGTGTTTTCCTTCACCAATATTCTGTATGAAATTCTGAAAGTTTAGGTTGTCATGTGCTCTCCTCTCCTCATTCCCTTGGGTGAGATAATTATGATGGGAACTGGAAGAAATATTCTTCATGGCTCTTCTCTGAAGTCAAACTTCTTATCGTGGCATACAGAATTCTTGATAAACAGACCCCTGTCTCACCCTTTTCCACAGTAGTCTCTGTTTTATGATGCAGCCAATTACTCTCCAGCTCTCTGTGTCTGTTACCTGGTTCCCAGCTTTTACCAACATTAATCTGTACAATCTGACCTTTAGGGTTCAACTTTGATATTTCTTCTTCCAGGGCCATATGTATGTTACTATTCATTGTGATAACCCTAGTGGTATTACTTAGGCATTCTGACTTGTCAGGCACAAATTAGAAAAATTGAATGCTCTGGTCCCAGGAACACACAAGCTACTTTTGTTGTTTTTACTCTTGCTGCTGTTGTTGTTCTGCCTTAGTCCCATCTTTTACTAAGTCTCCTACTCAGAAAGCTACTTCATCTTGCTAAGTGACAGAAGGGGTTGGTTTCTACATTGCCAAGTAATTTTCATAAATTGCATTTCATTGCCATGGTGTTTTCTGGGTCCAGAGTATGCTAATTCTATTGTATCTTCTTAGATATCTTTTTGCACATGTACTGCCCATTGGAGTTCTACTTACTAATGAGAGTAACTTTATTTTAGGCTTTTATTGTTGATAGTCCTGATAGGCCTATTAGAAATATACAAGATCATAAAGAAATCACATGGAGATGTGAGTACGAGCCTTTGGCTGCTTGAAGGATCAAAAACATAATAGAGATATGATGCTCTGTAAACTCATGAATGATTTATGTATTTATAAGCTGGTTAATGCAGCCACTCATTTATTTATTCATCAAGCAGTCAGAGCACATTGGATGTGCCATGCCTCTTTTAAGAAGTGGGGAGGGGAACCAAAAATTATTAGTAGACAGTTCCTTTCTTTAATTATCTAAAAGTCTAATGGGGGAGACAAACGTGTAAATCATTTTAGTAAGCTGTAATAAGCTTGATTGACATTTTACCATATATTGTAGTACTTGTGAAGACATACTTGCTTTTCACATTTAAGTTTCCTAAAAGGTAGGAAGGTTATGGTATTGGAGACATCAGGAACTAATAGTACCTGGAATTAGTGTTCAGGTAAGAAACTTCAGCTTTGAGAGGAGGCAGGGATTGACAAGAATGGTCAATTTCCAGAATTAAAGGGCCCAGATTACCAGTGTTATCATTATGATATTTACTTAGGCATAGAAAACAAGGCAGAAGTTTGGATATCACAATCTGTGCACAAAGTCATAGCTGAGCCATAGGCAGGAGAAATCTCTTGCTGATACATAGTATTTGACAGTTCATAACCTGTCTTGTTCCTAATATTCTGTCAAAAATAATCTGGAACTCTTAGAAAGTAATCTCTTAATATATTTTCATCTTCAAAATTTTTTTGAGTCGTATTATTTTCAAGTAGGTTTGGCAACTAGTGTAATATTTACACAGTGCTTAATCTTGGGATTAAGTTCCACTGAAGACTTATCTGGTTCAATATAGTCAAACCTACACTTCTGCCATTATGAGTGGGTGTAGGACATGCTCTTTCGGGAAGCAACATCATGATATCTGCATGCATTTATCTACTTTATAACACCACTTAGGGAACTGGCATCAGCAAGATGATCAAATAAGATATCCCCCTCTCATATCCCCTCTGAACAACCATAATTTTACATTCATTCACAAAGTGCTTTGATGTAAACTTTGGGATCCAGATAGGAGATTGTGATACCCTGGTGCAGTCAAAGGCCGAGGGATGTAGTGGGAGACACGCCCATTAATGTCTCCAGAGCCAGATCTGCAGACCTCAATCTGGGCTATGGAACCTAAAACATCTCTGGGGATTGGTTCCAGCTCATCTCAGCCACTGTCCAGTGCTGGTCCTCCTCAGCCAGGGACCCTTCCAACAATCCAGCAAAAGCATTCACAGAGACATGGTGGTAGCTATATCCACCTGTGTACTTGGTAATAGAACATGTGAGGACTGAAGTGTGGATCCTGAAGCAGACCTTTGTCCCGGTGCCACCCTACTTAACAAGGTATTGGAGGCAGTCCCATCTACTGAGGGACAAGAAAGGATCCACACCCAACCAAACCCTTGGTAAGAAGTCTGTCAACTGTGTACCCCACTGCAGACCAAGAGATAGCCTTGAAATTGGCTCCAACTCAGCATGACTGCAATTTTGGAGGTAACTGCATCAGCCTGGAGAGCTGACAGGAGGTCCTTATCTGCCAAAACCATAATGAAAATACTGGAAGAGGAGTTTGCTCCTTCATGTGCACAGACACCAGTGCAAGGCTGCACGGATCATGAAAAATTAAGCAAACATGATACCCCAGAGGGAACCGATAAAGCTTGAGTAACTGAACCCAAGGAAATGGAAGTCTATGACTTGCCTCAGAAAGACTTCAAAACAGTCATCTTAAAGAAACTCAATGAAATGTAAGAGAACACATATAACTAAATGAAATAAGGAAAACAATGCACGAACAAAATCAGTTAATAAGTAAAAAATATGAAAAGAACAAAACAGAAATACTAGAGCTGAAGAACACATTGACAAAACTGAAAAATTTAATATGGCTTCAACAAAAGACTTGATCCTGCAGAAGAGAGAATTAGAAAACTTGAAGAATAGATCATTTGAAAATAGACAGAGGAATAAAATTAAAAGAATAAAGTGTAAAGAAAGTCTATGTGATTATGGGACAGCATAAAGTGCATGAATACTTACATTATAGGATTCCAGAAGGAGACAGAAAGAGGAAGAAAGCTTATTTCAAGAAATACTAGCTGAAAAATTCCCAAATCCTGGGAGAAATATGGATATTCAGGTACAGGAATATCAAAGAACCCCAAGTAAGATCAATTCAAAGAAGAATATGCAGAGATGCATTATAATCAAAATATTAAAAGTCAAAGACAAAAAGAGAGAATTATGAAAGCAGCAAGAGAAAAACAACTCATCATATGGAAGAAAACTGCTATAAGTCTATCAGCAAATTTTATGCAGGAACTTGAGAGGGATGAGGGAATGGGATAATATATTCAAAGTGCTGAAAGAAAAAATTGCTAATCAAGAATATATCTGGCAAATCTTTCCTTGGGAAATTAAGAAGAGATAAAATCATTCCCAGACAAATAAAATCTAAGGTAATCTATTACCACTAGTCAAGCCTTACAAGAAATACTAAAGAGAATACTTCAAGTTAAAATGAAAGGAGGCAAAGTAATAACATAAAAACATATAAAAGTATAAAACCCACTGGTAAAATTAAATATATAGCCAAGTTCAGAACACCCTAATACTGTAATGGTGGTGTGTGAATTGCTTTTATCTCTAGTATAAAAGTTAAAACACCATGATATTAAAAATAACAATAGCTACAATAATTTGTTAATTGACGCACAATATGAAATGATGTAAAGTAGCATAAAATGTGGAAGGAGGAGAAGTAAAAGTGTAGTTTTTGCATGCAACTGAAGATAAGTTCCTGTCATCTTAAAATAGGCCATTATAACTTTAAGATGTTTTATGTAGCTTCCTGGAAACCACAAAGAAAACTTACAGTAAATACAGAGAAAGGTATTAAAGCATATCACAGAGGGAAACATAAAGGAACCCACAAAGGAAGACAGCAAGAGAAGAAGAAAGTAACAAAAGAATTTAGAAGCCAGTTAGAAAACAATTTAAAAAATGACAATTGCAAGTCCTTAGCTATCATTAATTACTTTAAACATAAATGGACTAAATTCAATAATTAAAATACATAGTGGCTGAATGAATTAAAAAACAAGATCTAACAATATGCCACCTACAAGAGACTCATTTTAGATTTAAGGACACACATAGGCTAAAAGTGAAGGGCTGGAAAAGATATTCTATGTAAATGTTAACCAAAAGAGAGCAGGAGTGATTATACTTACGTCAGATAAAATAGACGTTCAGATAAAAGCAGTCATAAGAGACTTACAAGGTCGCTATATAGTGATAAAGAAATCAATTCCTCAAGAGTTTTAACAATTGTAGATGCAGATAACTGCTGGGTGGGTGACTCACAAACTGGAGAACACTTATACCACAGAAGATCACCCACTGGAGTGAAGGTTCTGAAAAACATGTCAGGCTTCCGAACCTGGGGGTCAGGCAATGGGAGGAGGACTTCCTGGAGAATCAGACTTTGAAGACTAACGGAATTTGATTGCAGGACGTCAACAGGACTGGGGGAAACAGAGACTCCACTCTTGGAGGGCATACACAAAGTAGTGTGCTCATCAGGACCCAGGGAAAGGAGCCGTGACCCCATAAAAGAGTGAACTAGACCTACCTGCTAGTGTTGGAGGGTCGCCTGTAGAGGCAGGGGGTGGCTGTGCCTCACCATGAAGACAAGGACACTGGCAGCAGAAGTTCTGGGAAGTACTCCCTGGCATGAGCCCTCCTAAAGTCTGCCATTAGCCTCAACAAAGAGCCCTGGTAGGCTCCAGTGTTGGGTCGCCTCAGGCCAAACAACCAACAGGGAGGGAAACCAGCCCCACCCATGAGCAGACAAGCAGATTAAAGTTTTACTGAGCTCTGCCAACCAGACCAACAGCCAGCTCTACCCACCACCAGTCCCTCCCATCAGGAAACTTGCACAAGCCTCTTAGATAGCCTCATCCACCAGAGGGCAGACAGCAGAAGCAAGAAGAACTACAATCCTGCAGCCTGTGGAACAAAAACCACATTCACAGAAAGAGAGACAAAATGAAAAGGCACAGGGCTATGTACCAGATGAAGGAACAAGATAAAACCCCAGAAAAACAAATAAATGAAATGGAGATAGGCAATCTTCCAGAAACAGAATTCAGAATAATGATAGTGAAGGTGATCCAGGACCTCGGAAAAAGAATGGAGGCAAAGATCGAGAAGATGCAAGAAATGTTTAACAAAGATCTAGAAGAATTAAAGAACAAACAAACAGAGATGAACATAGAGTAACTGAAATGAAAAATACACTAGAAGGAATCAAAGCAGAATAACTGAGGCAGAAGAACGGATAAGTGACCTGGAAGACAGAATGGTGGAATTCACTGCTGTGGAACAGAATAAAGAAAAAAGAATGAAAAGAAATGAAGACAACCTAAGAGACCTCTGGGACAACATTAAATGCAACAACATTCATGTTATAAGCGTTCCAGAAGGAGAAAAGAGAGAGAAAGGACCTGAGAAAATATCTGAAGGATTATAGTTGAAAAATTCCCTAACATGGGAAAGGAAATAGCCACCCAAGTCCAGGAAGCACAGAGAGTCCCATACAGGATAAACCCAAGGAGAAACATGCCGAGACACATAGTAATTGAATTGGCAAAAATTAAAGACAAAGAAAAATTATTGAAAGTAACAAGGGAAAAATGACAAATAACATAAAAGGGAACTCCAATCAGGTTAACAGCTGATTTCTCAGCAGAAGCTCTACAAGCCAGAAGAGAGTGACATGATATACTTAAAGTGATGAAAGGAAAGAAAATACAACCAAGATTTCTCTACCCAGCAAGGACCTCATTCAGATTTGATGGAGAAATCAAAAGCTTTACAGACAAGCAAAAGCTAAGAGAATTCAGTACCACCAAACCAGCTCTACAACAAATGCTAAAGGAACTTCTCTAAGGGGAGAAACACAAGAGAAGAAAAGGACCTACAAAAACAAAAACACAAAACAATTAAGAAAATGGTAATAAGAACATACATATTGATAATTACCTTAAACGTGAATGGATTAAATGCTCCAACCAAAAGACACAGGCTTGCTGAATGGAAACAAAAAGAAGACCCATATATATGCTGTGTAGAAGAGACCCACTTCAGACCTAGGGACACATTCAGACTGCAAGTGAGGGGATGGAAAAAGATATTCCATGCAAATGGAAATCAAAAGAAAGCTGGAGTAGCAATATTCATATCAGATAAAATAGACTTTAAAATAAAGAATGTTACAGGAGACAAGGAAGGACACTACATAATGATCCAGGGTACAATCCAAGAAGAAGATATAACAATTATAAATATATATGCACCCAACATAGGAGCACCTCAATACATAAGGCAACTGCTAACAGCTCTAAAAGAGGAAATCGACAGTAACACAATAATAGTGGGGGATTTTAACACCTCATTTACACCAATGGACAGATCATCCAAAAAGAAAATTAATAAGGAAACATAAGCTTAAAATCACACAATAGACCAGATAGATTTAATTGATATTTATAGGACATTCCATTCAAAAACAGCAGATAATACTTTCTTCTCAAGTGTGCACGGAACATTCTCCAGGATACAGCATATCCTGGGTCACAAATCAAGCCTCAGTAAATTTAAAAAAATTGAAATCCTATCGAGCATCGTTTCTGCCCACAATGCTATGAGATTAGAAATCAATTACAGGGAAAAAAAAAAACATAAAATACACAAACACATGAAGCTAAACAATACGTTACTAAATAACCAAGAGATCACTGAAGAAATCAAAGAGGAAATCAAAAAATACCTAGAGACAAATGACAATGAAAACACGATGATCCAAAACCTACGGGATATGGCAAAAGCAGTTCTAAGAGGGAAGTTTATAGCTATACAAGCCTACCTCAAGAAACATGAAAAATCTCAAATAAACAATCTAATCTTACACCCAAAGGAACTAGAGAAAGAAGAATAAACAAAACCCAAAGTTGGTAGAAGGAAAACAATCATCAAGATCAGAGCAGAAATAAATGAAATAGAAACAAAGAAAACACTAGCAAAGATCAATAAAAATAAAAGCTGGTTCTTTGAGAAGATAAACAAAATTGATAAACCCTTAGCCAGACTCATCAAGAAAAACAGTGAGAGGACTCAAATCAATAAAATAAGAAATGAAAAAGGAGAAGTTACAACAGACACTGCAGAAATACAAAGCATCCTAAGAGACTACTACAAGCAACTCTATACCAATAAAATGGACAACCTGGAAGAATTGGACAAATTCTTAGAAAGGTATAACCTTCTGAGACTGAACCAGGAAGAAACAGAAAATATGAACAGACCAAACACAAGTAATGAAATTGAAACTGTGATTAAAAATCTTCCAACAAACAAAAGTCCAGGACCAGATGGCTTCACAAGTGAATTCTATCAAACATTTAGAGAAGAGCTAACACCCATCCTTCTCAAACTCTTCCAAAAAATTAAGAGGAAGAAAAACTCCCAAACTCATTCTATGAGGCCACCATCACCCTGATACCAAAACCAGACAAAGATATTACAAAAAAAAAAGAAAATTACAGACCAATATCACTCATAATTATAGATGCAAAATTCCTCAACAAAATACTAGCAAACAGAATCCAACAGCCCATTAAAAGGATCATACACCATGATCAAGTGGAATTTATCCCAGAGATGCAAGGATTCTTCAATATACGCAAATTAATCAATGTGATACACCATATTAACAAATTGAAGCAGAAAAACCATATGATCATCTCAATAGATGCAGAAAAAGCTTTTGACAAAATTCAACACCCATTTATGACAAAAACTCTCCAGAAAGTGGGCATAGAGGGAACTTACTTCAACATAATAAAGACCATATACGACAAACCCACAGCAAACATCATTCTCAATGGTGAAAAAAATGAAAGCATTTCCTCTAAGATCAGGAACAAGACAAGGATGTCCACTCTCACCACTATTATTCAACATAGTTTTGGAAGTCCTAGCCACGGCAATCAGAGAAGAAAAAGAAATAACAGGAATACAAATTGGAAAAGAAGAAGTGAAACTGTCACTGTTTGCAGATGACATGATACTATATGTAGAGAGTCCTAAAGATGCCACCAGAAAACTACTGGAGCAAATAAATGAATTTGGTAAAGTTGCAGGATACAGAATTAATGCACAGAAATCTCTTGCATTCCTATACACTAATGATGAAAAATCTGAAAGAGAAATTAAGGAAACACTCCTATTTACCACTGCAACAAAAAGAATAAAATACCTAGGAATAAACCTACCTAAGGAGACAAAAGACCTGTATGAAGAAAACAATAAGATACTGATGAAAGAAATTAAAGATGACACCAACAGATGGAGAGATAGACCATGTTCTTGGATTGGAAGAATCAATATTCTGAAAATGACTGTACTACCCAAAGCAATCTACAGATTCAATGCAATCCCTATCAAATTACCAATGGCATTTTTTACAGAAGTAGAACAAAAATCTTAAAATTTGTATGGAGACACAAAAGACCCCGAGTAGCCAAAGCAGTATTGAGGGAAAAAAATGGAGCTGGAGGAATCAGCCTCCCTGACTTCAGACTATACTACAAAGCTACAGTAGTCCAGACACTATGGTACTGGCACAAAAACAGAAATATAGATCAATGGAACAGGATAGAAAGCCCAGAGATAAACCCACACAGCTATGGTCAACTAATCTATGACAAAGGAGGCAAGGATATACAATGGAGAAAAGACAGTCTCTTCAATAAATGGTGCTGGGAAAAAGAAACAGCTACGTGTAAAAGAATGAAATTAGAACACTCCCTAACACCATACACAAAAGTAAACTCAAAATGAATTAGAGACCTAAATGTAAGACCGGGCACTATAAAACTCTTAGAGGAAACTATAGGAAGAACACTCTTTGACATAAATCACAGCAAGATATTTTTTGATCCACCTCCTAGAGTAATGGAAATAAAAGCAAAAAAACCAAATGGGACCTAATGAAACTTAAAAGCTTTTGCACAACAAAGGAAACCATAAAGAAGACGAAAAGAGAACCCTCAGAATGGGAGAAAATATTTGCAAACGAATCATCAAATAAAGGATTAATCTCCAAAATATATAAACAGCTCATGCAGCTCAATATTAAAAGAAACAAACAACCGAATCCAAAAATGGGCAGAAGACCTAAATAGACATTTCTCCAAAGAAGACATACAGATGGCCAAGAAGCACATGAAAAGCTGCTCAACATCACTAATTATTAGAGAAATGCAAATCAAAACTACAATGAGGTATCACCTCACACCAGTTAGAATGGGCATCATCAGAAAATCTACAAACAACAAATGCTGGAGAGGGTGTGGAGAAAACGGACCCTCTTGCACTGTTGGTGGCCATGTAAATTGATACAGCCACTATGGAGAACAGTATGGAGGTTTTCAAAGAACTAAAAACAGAATTACCATATGACCCAGCAATCTCACTACTGGGCATATACCCTGAGAAAACCATAATTCAAAAAGACACATGGGGCTTCCCTGGTGGCGCAGTGGTTGAGAATCTGCCTGCCAATGCGGGGGACACGGGTTCGAGCCCTGGTCTGGGAAGATCCTATATGCCACGGAGCAACTGGGCCCATGGGCCACAACTACTGAGCCTGCGTGTCTGGAGCCTGTGCTCCGCAACAAGAGAGGCCGCGATAGTGAGAGGCCCGCGCACCGCGATGAAGAGTGGCCCCCACTTGCCGCAACTAGAGAAAGCCCTCACACAGAAACGAAGACCCAACACAGTCAAAAATTAAATAAATAAATAAATAAATAATAATTAAAAAAAAAAAAAAAAAAGACACATGAACCTCAATGTTCATTGCATCACTATTTACTGTAGCCAGGTCATGGAAGCAACCTAAATGCCCATCAACAGACGCATGGATAAAGAAGATGTGGTACATATATATAATGGAATATTACTCAGCCATAAAAAGGAATGAAATTGGGTCATTTGTAGAGACGTGGATACATCTAGAGACAGTCATACAGAGTGAAGTAAGTTAGAAAGAGAAAAGCAAATATCGTATATTAATGCATATATGTGAAACCTAGAAAATGGTACAGATAAACCGGTTTGCAGAGCAGAAATTGAGACACAGAAGTAGAGAAAAAACGTGTGGACACCAAGGAGGGAAAGCGGTGGGGGGTGGGGCTATGGTGGTGTGATGAATTGGGAGATTGTGATTGACATGTATTCACTGTTGTGTATAAAATGGATGACTAATGAGAACCTGCTGTATAAAAAAAAAATTAAATTATATTTAAAAAAATAAAGTTACTTATGAAGTTAAAAAAAAACCCAATTGTAAATTCATATGCACTCACCATTGGAATGCCTATATATTTAAAGCAAATACTAACAGAACTGAGTGGAAAAATAGACATTAATACCATAACAGTAGCAGACTTTCAAATTGGATAGATGTTGAATCCAGAAAGAAAATCACCAAGGAAACACTCTAGAATAACACTATAGAAAAACGAACCTAAGAGAAATATATAAGACATTCCCTCCAACAGCAGAATACAAATTATTTCAAGTGTACATATAACATTCTCCAGAATAGATCATATGTTTGCCCAAAAAACAAGCCTTAACAAACCTGAGAAAAATAAAATCTTAAGATGAATGGATAAAGAAAATTATATATATATGTATATATATATATAATATATATATACATATACACACATACACACACATGCATACACACACCTTATACACACATGCACATACATGCACACACAAATGCACACATATACATATACATACATACATACAATGGAATACTATTCAGCAATAAAAAGAATGAAATATTGCCATTTGTGACAACATGGGTGGACACTGAGGGCATTATCCAGAGAAGGACAAGTATCATATGATCTCACTTATATGTGGAATCTAAAAACAAAAACAAAACAAAAAAATCCAAAGCTCATTGATACAGACAACATATTGGTGATTGCCAGAGGCAGAGGGTGGGGTGTGGGCAAAAGGGAAAAGGGAATCAAAGGTAGCAATATCCAGTTATAAAATAAATAAGTCATGGGGATGCAATATACAGCATGGTGACTATAGTTAGTAATACTGTATTACATATTTGAATGTTGCTAAAAGAATGGATCTTAAAAATCCTCATCACAATAAAAAAGTTTGTAACTTTGTATGGTGACAAATGTTATCTAGACCTTACTGTGGTGATCCTTTCACAATATATACAAATATTAGATTATGTTGTATACCTGAAATTAATATAATGTTATATATCAATTAAAACTCAATTAAAAAGAGTTTATCTATGCAAAGTTTGCAACATGATGAACAATTCCCTTTGTTCTACAATTGGGTTAAAATTGCAAAAGTTTTAACACAAGACAAATTAAAAACAAAGATAAACTAATGAAAAAACACTACAATGAAAGATGTCTTTCACATCCTTACTGTCAAAAAACCCCAAAAAACCAAAAACCAAACAAAAAAACAAAATGTTGAGATCATATCAAGTATCTTTTCTGACCACAGTGGTATGAAACTAGAAATCAATAAGAAGAGGAAAATTAAAAAAGATTCACAAACATGTGAAAATTAAACAACACACTCCTGAACTACCAATGGGTCAAAGAAGGAATAAAAAGGGAAATCATGAAGTATCTTGAAACAAACAAAAACAAAACTACAACATAAAAAAACTTATGTGATGCAGCAAAAGCAGTTTTAAGAGGCATATTTGTAGTGATGAATGCCTATATTAAAAAAAAAGAAAGATCTCAAAGATTAAAAAAAAAGAAAGATCTCACATCTTATGGAATTAGAAAAGAACAATCTAAGCACAAAGTTAGCAGAAAGAAGGAAATAAAGAATAGTGCAGAAATAAATAGAGACTATAAAGACAATAGAAAATAAATCAATGAAACAAAGAGTTGGTTTCGTGAAAATATAAACACAATTGACAAACCTTTAGCTATAAACCAAGAAAAAGAGAGAGGACTCAACTAAATGAAATTACAAATGAAAGAGGAGACATTAAAGTGGACATCATGGAAATCCAAAGGATCATAAGAAACTGATATGAACAAATGTAAAGCACCAAATTGTATAACATAGAAGAAATGGATAAATTCCTAGAAATATACAATCTACCAAGATTAAATCAGGAAGAAATAGAAAATATTAACAGAGAAATAATTAGAAAGGAGATTGAATCAATAAGCAAAATCTCCAGAGAAAGAAAAGCCCTGGAACAGATGCCTTCACTGGTGAATTCTACCAAACATTTAAAGAAGAATTAGTGCCAATTCTTCTTGAACTCTTTAAAAATAAGAGGAGGAAACACTTCCAAACTAATTTCACAAGGCCAGAATTATGATGATACCAAAACCAAATAAGGATACTGCAAGAAAAGATAATTAAAAGCCAATGTCCCCAATGAATATATATGTAAACATTCTCAACAAAATATTAACAAACTGAATTTATCAGCATATTAAAATGATCATACACCATGATAAAGTAATATTCATCTGTGGGATGCAAGGATGGTTCAACATCCACATATTAATCAATGTGGTACACAACATTAATAGAAAGAAGGATGAAAATCTTATGATCACATCAGTAGATGGAGAAAAAAGCTCTCAACAAATTAGGCATAGAAGGAACATACTTCAACATAATAAATGACTAACCCATAGTTAACATCAGACCCAACAATGAAAAGATAAAGTTTTTCTGCTAAAATCAGGAACAAAACAAGGATGTCCAGTCTTGTCTCTTTTATTCAACATGCTACTAGAAGTCCTAGCCATGGCAACAAGGCAAGAAAAAGAAGTAAAAATCATCTAAATAGGAAAGGAAGAAGTAAAATTGTCTCTATTTGCAGATGACATAATTTTATGTATAGAAAACCCTGTAAAAAGAATCCACCAAAACACTGTAGAATTAATAAATGAATTCAGTAAAGTTGTAGAATACAAAATCTACATTCACACTAACAGTGAATTATCTAAAAGAGAAATAAAGAAAATAATCCTAGGAGATTGATCAAGATGGCAGAGTAGGAGGATGTGTAACTCACCTCCTCCCACAAATTCATCAGAAATACATCTACATGTGGAACAATTCTCACTGAAAACTAACTGGAAACTGGCAGAAAGACTCCTGTACAACTAATGCTGTAAGAAAGATCCATAGGTAATCTGGTAGGAAGGAAAGGGAAATGATCAGGTCAGGACCTGTGTCCTGGGAGAAGAATCAGAGGAAAAGGGAGATTACACAGGCAGACACCTGCTCTGGGGAGTGAGTGGTTTGAGCCACAAATTGCATGCCCAAGTCCTGGGGTCCTACACAAGTGAGAGGAACCCACTTGACTGGTAGAAGCACTGCTGGGTCTAACAGGGGAGGTTTGTGGGAAGCCTGGACTCTGCTCCCGAGGAGCAGGAGTGTGCACACAATGAATTGCTCCTGAGGCAGGGCAGAGAGGGCAGACTGAAGACTGCTCCATTGGCTTCCAGTTTTCCTGTGATGGCTTCGGTGTGCAACCCAGCCTGAGCTGAGCCAGTGCTCTGGTCTTGCTTACTCCAAGTTGCAGCATGGCACTGGATAGAGAGCTGCCAGAACTGAGGCAAAAGCTTGGCCATGGGATGCAGAGGTGACCTAGAATCATGGCAGCACCTGGGTGGGTAGCAGCGGCCATTGTTGGTGCTTAACTAGTGGTGCATCAGAAGCAGCCTAGAACTTCGATGCCAGAGTTTGCCAGTCCACCACAGCAAACCCCCTGATACACCCTGAGAGTCTATGTGAGCCCTTCCTGTCCTGCGGTGTAACTTCACAACAGGGTGGGGGTGGCAGAGACTGAAGGGAATGATTTGCTGTGAGAGACAAAGCTGACTTGGACTAGAACCTATGTCTGAGCAGGATGAGCTCAGCCACACAGGCACCTACACAGGCAGCACATCTGAGAAAGCTCAGAACTTTGTGGTTGACATGAGCCAAAAGCCCTCATGGGGCTCCTTCCTTCAGCACTACTCCACTCTGAGGCAAGCAGCCTAGCACTGGGAGGGGGAAAAACACACACTTAAAGGGACCAGAACAAGCTTGGGTCTGACCTTCAGGGTTTCTGTTTAAGCAACTTGGGATCAGACCCCAACCCTGATAGAGCATTGATGGCCACTGAGCAGAGTGGAATCCCCAACTCACACCTGGCTCCAGCTCTAGCCCCTCTATCTCCAGCCCAACCTACTGCCAAGATGATAGCTCTCATTATACCCTGCAGAAAGACATGACTTGCATCCATGTCAAATACAGCTCTCCCATCAAAGGAACTGGGCACATGCATATAGGGATCTGTATAGGGATGCTCTAACATAAGGATACCCCTTGAAGACCTCAGTAGGAAACTGTTTCACCTAAATTCATACAGGCAGAGAAACTTAATCAAAATGAAGAGGTGGAGGAACTGGTCTCAATTGAAAGAGCAAGAGAAACTCCCTGAAAGAAATAATGAAATATAAATAAATAATTTACCAGATAAAGAATTTGAAACATTAGTCATAAGAATGTTAACTGAGTTTGGGAAAAGAATAGATGAACATCATGAGAATTTTAATAAGGAACTAGAAAATATAAAAAAGACTCAATTATAAATGAAGAATTTAATAATTGAAATAAAAAAACACTAAAAGCAATGAATAGCACACTAAGTGATATAGAAGAATGCATAAGTCACCTGGAAAATAAGATAATGGAAATCATCCATTCAGAACAACAAAGAGGAAAACAAATTAAAAAAAAAAAGAGAACAGTTTAAGAGCTCTCTGGGATAACATTAAGCATATAAACATTTTTTTTATAGGGGTCCCAGGAAGAGAAGAGAGGGAGAAAGGGATCAAAAATGTATCTGAGGAAATTATAGCTGAAAGCTTCTAAACCATGAAGAAAGAAACAGATATCTAGGTACAGGAAGCACAGAGGGTCCCAAACAAGATGAACCCAAACAGACCCATACCAAGACATACTGTAATTAAAATAACAAAAGTTAAAGATAAAGAGATAATTCCAAAGGCAGCAAGAGAAAAAACAAATAGTCATTTACAAGTCAGTACAAGCTTAAGGCTATCAGTTGATTTCTCTGCAAAGACTTTGTAGACCAAAAGGGAGTGGCATGATATACTCAGGGTGCTGAAAGGGAGCAATCTGCAACCTAAGATACTGTTCCCAGCAAGATTATAACTTAGAATAGAAGGAGAGATAAGTAACTTCTCAGACAAGCAAAAATTAAGAGTTAATCAACACAAAACCTACCCTAAAAGAAATGTTAAAAGGTCTTCTCTAAGTAGAAAAGAAGAATCTACAGGAAAGGAAAATCCCACTACGAAAGGCAAATATAATAGGAAAGGCTGAGGTTCAGCTACGTAAATAAGCAGTATTCAGATTAAAATACAAAAAATTGTAAAAATATGACATCAAAACCACAAAATGTGTGGGAGGAAAGTAAAAAATGTAGATCTTTTAGAGTGTTTGAACTTAAATGGCTACCAGTTTAAAACAAGTAGCTAGAGTTATAGGTCAAAATATATGGACCCCATGGTAACCACAAATCAAAAACCTATAACAGATAAACAAAAACTAAAAAGAAAGTAACACAAGCATATTACTAAAGAAAATCATCAACCCACAAGGGAAGATACAAAAAGAAGAAGAAATGAATAGAGAACAACTACAAAACAACTGGAAAAGAAGTAATAATGTGGCAATAGGTACATACCTATCAATAATTACTTTAATGTCAATGGACAAAATGCTCCAAACAAAAACAATAAGGTGACTGATTGGATAAAAAAAACAAGACTGGTCTATATGCTGCTGACAAGACTCACTCAGAGCTAAAGACATTAACAGAATGAAAGTGAGGGGATGGAAAAGATATTTTATGGAAATGTAGACATTAAAACAAATGCTATAACAAAAGACAAAGAAGGGCATTATATAATGATAAAGGGATCAATACAAGAAGAGGATATTATACTCATTAACATATATACACCCAATGCATGAGCCCCTAAATATATGAAGAAAATATTAAGAGACATAAAGGGAGAAATTGACAATATAATAATAGTAGGGGACTGTACTATCTCACTGACATCAATGGACAGATCATCAGACAGACAGAAAATAAATAAGGTAACAGTGGTCTTAAATGAGACAATAGATCAGTTGGCTTAATATCTATAGAACATTACATCCCAAAACAGCAGAATGCACATTCTTTTCAAGTGCACATGAAACACTCTCCAGGATAGATCCTATACTAGGCCACAAAACAAGCCTTAAATTTAAGAAGACAGAAATTATATCAAGCACTTTTTTCACAATGGTATGAAACTAGAAATCAATTACAGGAGGAAAAAAGGGAAAACCACAAACAGGTGGAGACTAAACAACGTGCTACTAAAAACAAACAATGGGTCAATGATGAAATCAAAGAGGAAATCAGAAAATACCTTCAGAAAAATGAAAATGGAAAAATAATTTCCAAAATTTATGGGATACAGCAAAAGCATTTCTAAGAGGAAAGTATATAGTGATACAGGCCTATCTCAAGAAACAAAAAAAATCTTAACCTACAATCTAAAGGAATTAGAAAAAGTACAAAGCCCAAAGTCAGCAGAAGGAAGGAAACAATAAAGATCAGAGAGGAAGTAAAGACCGAAAAGTAAAGAAAAGAAAAGAAAGAAAGAAAGAAAGAAAGAAAGAAAGAAAGAAAGAAAGGAAGGAAGGAAGGAAGGAAGGAAGGAAGGAGGGAAGGAGGGAAAGAAGGAAGGAAGGAAGGAAGGAAGGAAGAGAGAAAGAAAGAAAGAAAGAAAGAAAGAAAGAAAGAGAAAGAAAGAAAGAAAGAAAAGAAAGAAAGAAAGAAAGAAAAATGAAAGAAAGAAAGAAAAATGAAAGAAAGATCAATGAAACCGTAAGCTGGTTTTCTGAAAAGATAAAATTGATAAACCTCTAGCCAGACTCACCAAGAAGAAAAGAGAAAGGACCCAAACAATCAAAATAAGAAATGAAAAGAGGAGAAATAACAACTGATACCACAGAGATACAAAAATCATAAGAGAATACTACATTTATATGCCAACAGATTGGGCAACAGAGAAGAAATGGACAAATTTCTAGAAACATACAAACTGCCAAGCCTGAATCAAGAAGAAACAGACAATTGGAACAGACTGATCATTAGTAGTGAAATTGAATTTGTGATAAAGAACAGTCCCATCATGCAAAAGTCCAGGGGAATTCTACCAAACATATAAAGAAGAGATAATACCTATCCTTCTCAAAATTTTCCAAAACACTGAAGAGAACAGAACACTCCCAAATTCATTCTGCGAGGCCACCATTTATTACCCTGATACCAAAACCAGACAAAGACACTGCAAAAAAAGAAAATTATAGGCCAATATCTTTGTTGAATATAGATGCAAAAATCCTCAACAAAAAAGTAGTAGTTACAGTAAGCTGATGGATGTGTTAACTAACCTTATTTTGGTAATCTTTTTATCTATGTATGTATAAAATCATCACATTGTACACCTTAAATTTACAAAATGTTTTATGTCAATTATATCTCAATAAAGCTGGAAGGAAATAAAAAAGACCAACTCATATTATCTGGAGACATGGGCTACTTCACAGGTGCCACAAGGCAGAAATGGCTAACAAAACCCCAGAGTGGTCCCATAAATTTATGCTAATCATGCTAGACTTATTGATGTTTTGGCAGGATAATCGATTAATTGATTCACTCTTCAAATATTTATTGAATGCAAACTAAGGTTCAGATATTATCATTGTTCCAGGAATATAGTCTAATTTTATTCAAAGGAAGGAAATTATGCTATGCATTAGCTCAGTTTCATTTAAGAATTCCATGAGGAACTGGACAAGTTACAGTAATAATGATTGACTCTTAAATAACACAGGGGGTTGGGGCACCAACCCTTTGTACAGTGGAAAATCTGAGTATAATTTATAGTCTGCCTTCCTTGTACTGAGTTCCTCTGTATATGCAGTTCCATGTCTGAGAATTCAAACAATTGTGGGTCATGTAGTACTGTGGTATTGGTATGTATAAATGAAAAAAAAATCCGTGTATAAGTGGACTCATGCAATTCAAACTCATGTTGTTCTAGGGTCAACTGTATTAGAATTTTAGAAAACTTGGGGAATAAAAATGGTTATCTGAGAATAAGGGAGAATGACCCACCAAAATGTTATAATTGTCTCATCATTTGACTGAATACTTAAATCATTCCATATGTGCAAATCACTATATCAGGTTCAAAAAAGAACACAAAGATGGATAATTTCCCACTATCAGGAAACTTTCAGTCTAGTAAGTTATACCTAACACACACAGAAATAAATATATTGTGAGATGAAGCTTACAGAGTCTCTATGGGATATTTGAAAGAGTCCTTTTCAGTTGTTGGGGATCTTTGGAGGCTCAGTGGAAGTGTCATTTGCACTAGGTCTTAACCATTGGATAGGTTTTGGATCAAGAGATGTGGGAAGAAAGAAAATTATAAGTGAAAAGAGCTGTAAGCAAAATCGCAAACACAATAAATTAAAGGATGTATACAGAACACAATTTGTCCTACTTGGCTAGAGTGTAGGGACATGGTAGAAATAAGATTGGAAATTCAAACGGGGACCACAACATAAAGACCCTCAATGCCAGATTGGGGATTTAGCCTTTATTTAATAGGCAATGAAAATTCTTACCCATCAGTGTTGACACGTATTTATGGTTGGAATGTGTAGCTGGATTTGATCAGTCTGTCATCATAACGTGTGGAATTAAACTTTTGGTCAGGAGTATATAACTGATGTCTAAGGACTTTAGGATCAACTTCCCAAGGGAAATCTACAGTAAAGTTCCAGATTTGATTCTTTTGAGAATTTTCCTTTGAGAGAATATAAAAATCTGATGTATTGTGTGTTGACTACCAATTTTAAAATAAATGGTGAAATGCTTTTTGTTTGCCAACTGCTGAAAAGTGAAATAATGACACATTAAGTAATGGAAATGTGGGAATTAAAACTTTCACAGAAAAAGAAAACAAACTCATCATTTCTTTCCTTATCTCTTTTTCTGTGACAGGCCCCCTTGCTTGTTCATGTCTTGTCCTTTGAGATGTCCTCAGCTGCCTCTATTTCAGTGCTTTTTGATTTCCATGAGGAGTGAGACACCATTTTGGAACCTTAGTAAGACTCTCTTGGCCTCAGTGACCGAAAATAATTGGAGTGATTTTATTTTTCCTACAGGAAGAATCTGGAAGCTTTACAGGTTGACTTCTGTTCTTCTACCTTTCTGTAGTTCGTACCTTGTTCCAAGTCCTGCTGGAGTTACAGCTTACAGTGTGTTTTTGACTGTGCAGTGTCCCAATAAATCCAACAATTCTGCAAATTCTTGTCCTTGAATTTAGTATACTTTCACATTTTTCTCTGAAGACAGTTTTACCAGCTGACAGTCTGAGTTAACTAACTTTCATATATAAATTTATGCAGGAAGGAAAGGCAGAAGAAAATATGCAGGAATGAAAACAAGTATTTGAAAGCAGTGAAGTAGTTCTAATCCAAAATATGTCAAGGTATAGTGATTTTTAAAAAGATCTTCAATTTGCAGATTACTTTATGACATTCTCTGCCCAAAACTCCAGGTATGCATCAGTGTCTTTTATCAATTTATGGCTCTTGGTGATATTTCGTGGCACATACCTTTAATCCATTATCCAGGTTATCTATTGTGTACCCTGAGATAAATTCCTAAACCACATCTGTATACTGATAGTGTATTAAATGTCTCTCTCTGATTTTCTATGCTTTATCCATCCATCAAGCAAGCCTGTACTGAACACCCTTTATGTATTAACCATATTAGATACTCTATGGCAGGACTTTTAGAACTTTGCTGTGATAAAATAAACTGGAAATATGATGCAGATACAGAAGTCTGGGTTGTGGTCTGAATGTCTACGTTTTTAACAAGCTCACAGGTGTACTGTTTGCGGGGAGAGGGGGCACACTGAATCACAATGCTCTTTGGGATTTCCTTTACTAAAGTAACTCATGATAAAATGGGGACATTAGGCACATAAAAAACAGATATGATTCAAGCTGAAAATAGTGATACACATATTTCATTGAGAACATAGAGAAGGGGGGATTCATTCTGTGGATAGTAGAAGTTCAGGAAGGTTTCAGAGAAGAGGAGACTCAATTAAACTGGGTCAAGGAAGATGTGAAGGACTGCAGCAGGCATGAAGGATATTCTAGACAAAAGGGGTATGTCAGAATTCATGGGATTCCATAGACTTATGTGGCTGAGACTTAGTTGTACATTGAAAAGAGGTTGGAGATAGGACGGGAAAGAGAGCAAACTTGGTTAGTTTAGTTCTAACAGTACACATATAAAAGCACATTCAGGTATTTGTAGGCTAAGACATGGGGAATAAAATTTAAATAAAACACACAACACTCACACACACATACATACACAAGTGAAGGGTCCTGATCAAAACTGTCATTTGCTTGCTCACAAATCAGTTTTATCTTTAGAAAAATGCAGTCAATTTTAACAGTGAATTTTTGTCCTTAAGCCACGTTTTAACTTTATAACGTGGAGTGTGTACAGGAAGTATAAATAGCACTCATTGAAGAACTTTCATGAATATCACTTTGTAAAACGCACATAAGCTTTTCGAGATTCTTCTAGGTAGAGTGCTTCAAATCTGTCACATTCTCCTGCATCATTAGAATTAATTTCTTTGTGAGTGGGTCCCCATATTTCCAGTTAAGATCTACATTTTTTAGTATGGTATTAATGATCCTTTATGACTTGGCTCCAACGTATCTTTCTAGCATATCTCTTAATGTATTTTTCCCCAATGCTCTATTTACCATCTAAGCAAAATATTTACCCTTTTATTATTGAATAAGAAATGCATGGAATGTCTTCTGTGCCAGAAAATGTGCTTGACTATGAGGACACAGTTTTGAACAAAAGTAGACCTGTAACCTAACTTAAAGGAGCTATAATATTATGGGGTTGACTGATACTTACACAAATAAATGCAATAAATTACCATGAGTGTTACAAAAGAATATAAAATCACAGGGATATTACTTATACTGGGAATAAGTATAGACATTCCTGAAGAAGTGATTTATGAGCTGAGACCTAAAGAAATAAAGGAAATTAACCAGAGAGTATGTGGTGAGAGTGGGGAGGGATGGAGAAAGATGGTGGGAGAACAACATAAACAAAGTGGAACACCATAGACTAGTGAGAAAGTATAGTCTTCAAAAAACTGTTGGAAATGCAACATGCTTGACCTTAGAATATGAGAGGGAAAATGGTAAGAAATTAGAGCTAGACAGAGGCCAATTGCAGAAGGCTTTGTGTACTCTGTTAATGTGCACAAACATGCTAAGCGTAGTGGAAAAACCACTGAAGAGTTTTATGCAGGGAAGTGATATGAATAACTTTACATTTCACATTTTAACATTATCTTACTGGCTGCAGGATGGAGGATGACTTAGAGGGGATGAAACTAGAGTTAGGAGACTAGCTCTTGAAATTGCTCAGGTTGAAATATGGTGGTGCTTTGGATGAGAGTGATGGCAGTGGAAACTGAGAGAAGATAATTTCACATTTAAGGGTTTCTTGGGGCTAATGGGAACACAGGAGACAAAGTCAATGATGATACCAAGATTTCAGTCTTGGTAAGATGCTATTTATAAAAGTTGGGAACATTGGAGAAAAAGCACAGACTTTGAGGGAAGAAGATACTTCACATTTGACATGTGTTTGAGGGGCTTTTGAGATATCTAAATAAAAATATAGAGTAAGGGATATGTTCGGAGCTCAGTGGGGAGATCTGGCTTAATTTTTACGTCCGGGTCATCATTGTATGGGTGGAAGTGAAAGCCATGGAAGTTGATGAGATTGCTTGGGGAGAGCACGTAGAGTGAGAAGATTGAAGGGCTGAGGACCAAGTTAGGAAGAACATCAACAATAGGAAATGAACAAAAGAAAACAAACTGTATAAAGTAACCTGAGAATGAGCCACCAGTGATAAGAGGAAAATTAGGAGAGAATGATGCCTTGAAAGACAAAATAAGGGAGTATTTCAAAAAGAAAAAATATTTCTATGGGTCAACAAATTTGAGAGGCCCTGAGACACACATCTGAAAAGTGTCTTTTCTCTTGGGGGCACTGTCTGTAATGGGTGACCTTGGTCAGTGTTGAAAGTCTATTTCTCTTGATTTCCAAACATGTTTCTATTGCATCCTCTATTCTGCCACAGAATTTCATCCATTTTCTAAGATCTTGTTAAAGTAGAATCTGCTTCATAAAAATCTTTTTTATTTTTCACTTGGAGATCTGTTCTCTCATTTTGATGCACTTCTGTAATTTTATATACCTTATGTGGTTTTGTAACAGGCTCTCTTTCCTTTCTATCACTTGGGCATATATCTCCAAATAATCTGGACAGTTCACTGAGGCCAGGAACTCTGCCTTGAATGAGAGGATGTTAGTTCAAATTATCAGGATTGTATAACTTGTTGCGTATAATTTTTACTAATCTTTGCAGGATATTAAGACAGCCATCCTGATGTAGTCCTAGGGCTCTGAGAAGGCAGGGATTATGTTTAATTTCTGTGAATGGTTTTATCCTCAACGTTTAGCTCATGATATGCAAAAAAAAAAAAAAACCCATTCATTGAAGCGTTGTGTGTTTTCTTTCATATTTTTATTTTTCTCTGTTGAAAAAATGATTTTAATTATGTTCCTATTAGAAGTTTCAATATTTTTGGTCCATTCTAAATTGCACTGTGGCCTGCATATTCCTTTATCTTTACCTCTTTAAATAAACACAAAATTTTCACCATGATTTCCACTGAGATATTTAAGAGACAATCTGGGCATTTGTATCCATTGTACTAGTCTGCAGGTGGGATGGCATTAGGATGTATACATGAATATTCCCCCCTTACAGTAACACTTTGAGTGGGTGCCACTGGAGCCATGGTAGCACTTATGTGGGTTTTCCTTGCCTCAGTCCCATCATGATTTCTGATGTTTTAGGCAGGTCCTTATTTGTGCCTTAATTATTTATGTCTGACCACTTAAGCACCATCTTATTCTTGCTTACTTAATCCACAGTTTGAAAACCAAGAATGTTTAAGTTAATTATTCCTTTTTGAATGTGGACATTCTCTCTTTCGAGTGTAGGGGTAGGCAATGATTCTCCCTCTGTCTTCACTTCTAACTTCTGAAAACAATCCAAGGAAAAAGAGAAATAGATTGTCAGCTTTCCTCAAGGAGAAAGAGAGATAGATCATCAGCTTTCCAGAAGTTACATCTTACCCCTAACATGCATCCACTTGCTCTTCATGTTCTTATAAGGACTTAGGGTCAAATTAGGGAAAATAAATGCCAGCTGAGGACTCTTTCCTTTGCAACATATCCAGGGAAAGAGATCTGACAGTATCCCCAGGCAAAGCTCTCTATAAACACTCTCCTTTTTTTACCCAGCCATAAAGAGTTACATGCAGAAAAATAACCACTTGAAACCCTTTGCCCCCATGTTCAGATTGTTGCCAAGGCTTTTCCCTTAGCTTGCCTCAACAAGAATAAACTGTACAAAAGCCCTGGAGTTCTCAGGCAATGTGACTGCCTGCCCTGCTTGTTTAAGGTCATTAAAATCCTGGTCTTTGCCAAAAGACTTAGAGCAGAGCCAATCTGTTCTTGGAGTGAATTGCAGTTTCGCTTAGGTCACAGACTTTTTAGTGGCCAACAGCATTGAAATGGGTTCTTTTTAATGGTGTTAAGTATAAACGAGATGCAAAGGGAGAGTGTGATAATTATAAAGTTGTGTTTATAATGAAGATAGTCTGTGTAAGAAACTGCTAATATATTCATACTCATGAATTATTGGAAATAAAAACACCCTTCTTATTATCAGAAGTTATCTGACATCAAACTGTCAGATAAACAAGGGACTTCATATTCCAAATGCCATTTCTTTAGCGATTGTATTTTTTATTTTTGAGTTTTAAAAGGCCTTCACATTTATCCTGGGTATATTTGTGGCCATGTTCATATATCCAAAAAGATATGAAGAGTTGCATAATAATCTGGTGAATTCAGGGCTGTCAGAACAACCTGCTAAGGCATTAAAAGCAAGATCATTTTCAGGTCATTATAGGTTGATTGATTATTTTGAGCCGAAATGTCCACTAACTCTTCCATTTGTTTTGATTAAAGACAAAAGAAGCTCATTTTAATCTTGTTAAATTATTTTCTCTCTGGTGAAGTACAGAAATTGTGTTGGTATGTTTTACTTCAATATTACTTGTATTATGACTGGTAGATTGTGGCTCAATTTTCTTTTCAGTATAAAAACGATTAGAAAAATTGAGAAAATATTTCATGTTTTGTTCGATACACGAAAGACAAGCCAATATAACTACATTTGTTTGTGAATAATTCTGCATCAAGTTACCCAAGCCTATTCACCTTTATCCCTTTGAAACAAATTGTAATAGGAAATAAGATACTGGTAGGTTATGTCCAACTACCTAAAGTATACCTTTAAATCAAAAGTACATTAATAATGTTTAGAGAGTGAAAACATTTAGACATTTCTTGTGGTGCTCATTGGCCCAATTTATTGCCTCAGCAACATTCTAGGGGAAGGAGGAGGACAAGGGCCTGATAGAGATGCTTGGTGAGGTTGGGGGTTAGGGTTTGAGTCGTGCTGATGAGACAGTGCCAGGGGTAGGAAAGGTAGTGATGGATGATGGTGGTGTGAATGATTGGTGTTGCAATATGCCCCAAGAAATTTTCAAATGTTACATAAGTTAATCATCTCTTTTATAATGTGAGACAGATTTTATTATCTCCATTTAATGTATAAAGACACTGGAGTTCATAAAACTTACTCAGGTTCTCAAATTGGTAAGCTGGAGTTGGAGTCTGACCACTGTTTTCCCGAACCCAAAGTTCAAATTTCTTCTGCTAGGTTTAGATCAGAGTTTGTTATTGTGCGACACTTGGCTGCTTCCAAAGATTGGGTTACTTAAAGAAGGTGGAATTGTGCCAAAGTCTTTTCTAAGTCTGGAGGAACTTCAGGAAGATTTTGGGAAGTTTGATTTATATATGTAATTAATCTATTTTTACATATATGTAAGTAGTGACTTTTTTCTGAAACATAGGTGCCCTGTAGAGAAACTGCTTTTCTCTGAGTCTAATGCCTTCATTTTGGATGCTTTGCCTATAGAAGTAACACACTGGAATGAATTAGACTGAAGAGTTATTTACAAGGAGCTTTTTTCCAGTAGTACCTAGACTTGCATTTTAAGGACTTCTTAATATTACTTTGCTAAGTAAGGGGAAATATACTATGGGGTAAAAAAAATAAAGATGGATTTCCCACCCAAGATATCAGAATATAGTCGCAATCTTAGTTCCAAAGCTGGGGAGAAAGATGAACCCAGTAAGTAAGAAAGTGAGTTCTAAGCAAGGAAGCATTACTGAGTTCATAGAAGAATAAATCCTAATGAGACCCAATCTTACCTGGAACGTAGTGAAAACTTACTGGTAGACACCCTAGTGCTGACACCTGTGAGCCAGAGTAGAGATAAGAGCTTGCCACTTAAAGACCAATGGGCTTGCTGCTGGGAGAATTATCCAGAATGACTGCAGCTATGTTCTACTAATCAGACCCACTGCTACCGTTTGATGTCAGGGCTATATGTCTCATCCAAATTAATCTGTGTTAGTAAAGTGGGCCATTTAATGGTCAGCTTTCTCCATGAGAAAACATTCCTTTTAATCCTGAATGTGTTACACACTCTAAACCTATGGTGCTTGTGGGGTAAGTTTTGGTTTTTACTGCCTCCTAATCTGTTTATTCATCAGTGACCTTCAATAGAAATTATTCATTTGTTTGTTCATTTATTCACCAAATATTTAAGGCGAACCTACTATGTGTAGAGCTTTGTACTAATCACTAGGAATACAAAAGTTATTAAGAGTGGATGAGACTTTGTCCCATGCAACTCATTGTCTAATGGGGTGTACAAATAAATATGCAATCCATAAAATATAGCATGATTAGTGTCATGATCAGGGAAGCACAGAATGCCATAGGTGCACAGAAGAGGGTACCTTACCCAGATATGAAGATTCAGGGAAGACTTCCTGGGGGAAGTAAGATGCTTACATTTAAGTCTTTACATAGTTACTCCAGTTACAATGTAAACAGTAGGTTGGTGGGAGGGAAGTAGAGGAAGGGAGATCATTTAGAATGCCAAAATAGCGATCTAGACAAGAAAGGATGATCTGCATAGGGAAGTAGAGGAAAGAGAACAGTTTTAAGATCTGGGAGGTACAATCTGTGCTAGTCTTTTATTGGATATAAGCACTGATGGAGAAAGTATTTTGGGTAATGATGCTCAGATTTTGGGTTTGGACAATTGAGCAGATAGTGGAGCCAATCATAGAGAGAGCAAATATAGGGTAGTGAAAGTGAGGAGATGAGTAGTTTGGTTTAGGACATGGTAAGTTTGAGTTACCTATGGAACAACAAAAAATATATGTTCTGTAGGTTGCTGGGCATCATGTATGATGCTGGGGATTCAAATGTTACTATCATCAGTAAATAAATCATAATGAAATCATAGAAATCAACAGTGCTCACTCTCAGGGTCCTACCAGCTATTGCACTCCTATGTTCATGGTTTAGCTTGCTTTTGGTAATTTAAAAGATAAAGTTGATAATATGATGAATACCAATTTTTAAAAAAGAGGAGACAGGAATGAAAAATCTCATGCATACTCCAAGGCACTGATGCAGGTTTCTCAGAGCTCTGAGTATGCGGTCTGGAATATTTTATGGAAATAACACCTTGAGTACATTTTTCTTGTCATTTTCTTTGGTGTGGAATTTTTTGGTGCATTATTTAGTGTATATAAAAATATTTTTCAAAAATAGTGCTGAGATTTTGGTAGTGGGTTTAAGGATTAAATGGAATAAAGATGAAAACATTTTAAAGGAGATCCTGGGTGTATAAACTCTCAAGGAAAAGAAGTGTTGATTATGGTGTTTCCAACATGAATGTAATATACACATGTACAAACACACAAAGTTTATTATTATTAGGCACTCTGGTTATAAAAAAAGTGCCATCCAGATTGTCAACAGGCACAGGAAAAACTGCTCAACATGTGCTGTGTGTGTATACTCAGACACACACAGACAATGGAATATAACTCAGCCATAAAAAAGAATAAAATCTTGCCGTTTGTGACAACATGGATGGACCTTGAGGGTATTATGCCAAGTGAAATAAAGTTAGACACAGAAAGACAAATACCACGTGATTTCATTTATATGTAGAATCTAAAAAATGAAACAAGCTAACAAACATGAAACAGAAACAGACTCATAGATACAGGGAACAAACTGGTGGTTTCCAGAAGGGAGGAGATGCGTGAAACAATTGAAGGAGATTAAGAGATACAAACTTCCAGTTGTAAGATAAATAAATCATGTGGATGTGATATATATAGCATAGAGAAACAGTCAATAATACTGTAATGACTTTGTACGGTAATAGATGGTAACTAGACTTACCATGGTGATCATTTTGTATTGTATAAAAATGTTGAATCACTATGTTGTACATCTGAAACTAATATAATATTGTAGGTCAATTATACTTCAATAAAAATAAGATAGCTTCTAAAAAAAGAAATACCTTAGTTTCATGCATTTTTTCAAAATATTTCCATTCTGTAATTCACTTAAAAATATTTTATGTTTACAAACATACATGTGTATTATGAGTCCACAGTTTTACCTAATTAATGCCTTTGTGAATTAATCACTATTAGGTAAGTTTCCCATGGTAGTTTGGGGGATGAATGCGGAGAGATCAGAGAAATGCAAATTTTAATATTACAGAAGAACAATTATTAGGTTCAAGTGATTGTTGTGTTCTGGTATGGTTATATAATCCTTCACATTTTTTTCAAAGAACTCTATATATCCAGACATTCACCAACATTTGGCCCTACTCTTCATTATCCTTGCTTTTATCATTTCCATTAAATGCCTCATATATTTTTGGAAATATGATTTACATTTTTTGATATGATCAACATGGTAATCTAAGTTAGCAATGAGTTTCATGATTTAAAATATTTCTACTATAGACTATATTGTTTTATATTTGATTTTGTTAGTAAAGTTTCCTCCCAGATTTATTGATATGTAATTTATACACAAGAAAATTCACCCATTAAGTGTACAGGCTGATGAACTATGGCAATTGTACATAGTTGTGTAACTACCACCACAATAAAGATGTAGAAAATACAGAAAATTTTCATCACCGTAGTCCATCCCCTCCTCACTGCAATTTGCCTTTTCTGGAATTTCATATAAATGAAATTATACAGGATGTAGTTTTTGTGTTTGACTTTTTTCACTTAGCATACTGGTTTTGAGTTTCATTCATGTTTTGTATGTCAGTAATTTGTTTTTATTGGGGGACAGTATTCTAATAGAATAGATATACCACAATTTGTTCATCAGCTGACAGACATTTAATGCTTTTATTACCAGTTATTATATATTTTGAATAATGTTGCAATGTGTATTTATAATACAAGTATTTTTGCAGATATGTTTTTTCATCTTTCTGGTGTGAAAACTTAGGAGTAGAATTTCTGGGTTGTATACAGGTGTGTAAGGTGTACAGTGTGGTAGGTGAGACACTGCCAAACTGTTTTATAAAGTGGCTGTACCCTTTGCATTCCATCAGCAACGCAGGAGTTCCATATCCTCAACAACACTTGGTATTGTCAGTCGTTTTAATTTTAGTTATTCTGGTGGGTATTAGTGAAGTTTTAAGTTATGGATTAGTGTGTGACTTAAAAATTTTTCTCTACTGAAGTGAAAAAATAAAGGTAAATTTTATTTGCACTTTCAGTCTGGTCATCTACCAGCACAGACTTGGAATATATAAGCCCTGGTTTTATTGTACTGAAATACTTTCCTTTTCATAAAGTGAAATATTAAAGTGTGTTAGTTTCAGTTTGATAATTCAAATACTGCCATTTTAATGTGTCTCATCATATATCTATTTTATTGCATTCTATGTCACCCCTCATATTTTGGATAAAAATACTTGTGTTTCCTTTCTGACTTGGAAATTGTGAATGTGTGTTTCTTTCTTCTTCTCTTATGCTTGGAATGGATCAGTGATAAATTTTTTTTGCTCATTTTTTTCCTTAGCATACTTTCAATTCTATATAAGGCCGCTAGAATTGTTGGGAACTGATTGTTTTTAATCATGCATAACATTGTCAAAAGCTTCTATTCTCTTCAAGAATATTCATTTTACTTTTAAAGATGGTGTTTCACTAAAGTACGAAATAATTGTGTTTGACAGATAATGGTTAGAAGCCTATAGAGTATTCTTCTGTGAGTAAAGGTAGCTGTCATCACTCAGTATGAATATATGATTTTGAAGTAATTGTTTCTGTTTGCTTTGTTTGTCATAAAATAGTATAACATTTAACAAATATATTTTTGGCTTCTTTTATTATGGAATCTTAAAACTATGCAAGATGCTAGTTCTATAAAGAGTCTACAATTTAGTGGAGGAGAAAAAAACCCAAAAAACCAAACAAAACCCCTAGTAATTCAAGTTGAGAGGAATCATTCCTCCTCACTCCTGACTTTTTCTTTCATATGAAAAGAACTCAATATTCCTGGAAGCCTTCTTTTTTTAAAAATTTATTTTAAATTTTTAATAAAGTATAGTTGACCTACAATATT
This sequence comes from Eschrichtius robustus, assembly GCF_028021215.1. Classification (NCBI taxonomy): domain Eukaryota; kingdom Metazoa; phylum Chordata; class Mammalia; order Artiodactyla; family Eschrichtiidae; genus Eschrichtius; species Eschrichtius robustus. The sequence continues at coordinate 19,238,102 of NC_090840.1, forward strand.
ATATTAGTTTCAGGTGTACAACATAGTGATCTGATATTTTTATAGATATTTTATATAGTTATTATAAAAATTGTCTATATTCCTTGTGCTGTAGAATACATCCTTGTATCTTATTTATTTTATACCTAGTAGTTTGTATCTCTATATTGTTTCTAATCTGCAAAGAGGCAGAGTGAGCTACTTTGCTGCTGGGTATTTATCATTAGTCCATGCTTCTTATTTAAATGGAATGAAAATACCACAGGACTTGAGCATGGGGATTATGGTTTTTCTGCTCTTTTTGGGCCAGTGGGAAGCAAAGGTTTTGGTAAGGATAGTCAAAAAGATGGGTGCAAAGTTTCTCTTGGGTGGGTGTCCCAAGGTTTGACTGGAGGGGAGAAAGGTAGCAAGCCCACCTGGGCTCTCTTACTGAGCTATATCTTCTATCTAGCCCTCATTATTAATGATGGTGATATCTTGGTTTCATTTGCTGACTCTTTTGTCTTATCTCTAAGTTGACTCAGAATCCATATGGGAAACAGGGTGCCATTTATTGGAACCTCTCAAAGACTCCAACATATGGTAGATATCAGGAGCTGTACTGACATAGGCTGTGGCCTAAGTGTCATCTCTTATAAGTTGCTAAAATACTTCCTTTTGCAGTCTGTCCCCTGTACTGAACTGTCAGCAAGGAAAGCTGTCGTATTCTTGTTCAAACTATTTGGTGTCCCTACCTGTGGTAGCACTCTACATTCTGTACTGTTGGGTTTAGTTGCAGCCATGTGACTCGCTTTGCCAATGAAATGTGAGTGGAGGTGACACATGATATTTCTGGGCCGAGCCAGCACTTCTGCAATCATGGAAGCATGTATTAAAAGGGAGCCTCTGTCAGCCTAGGCCCTGGAGTGAAGACCATGTGGAACAAAGCCCTTTGCTTATCTGCATTAAATGTGCAACATATGAGAATTAATTTATTTCTTTAAGCTGCTGAGATTTTTCAGGTTAGCATAGCATATGTACTAACGCTGGCTCATTCACAGTTTCTTACTCCTTGAACAAGGATTGACTAATCAAATACATTGTGACCTTTGGTATAAATGTGAGATCTCACCATTTTAAGAACAGATTTCTCTGGAGTGGGTAAGGATGGGAAAGACCTCTGCATTAAATATAAGTGTTGATCATAAACACATACCTAATTCTGAAAAGTTGAATTGACCATTCATACTCATGCATATTAGATTACCCAGCAGAGATCAGAGTTTATATGAACTGGTTACAGGCAAGTATGCTTTGATGGTGAAGTGAGAAGGAACTAAAGTTTGGGACAGAGTAGGTAGATGAGTACAGCATGATTGTTAGCCAAATTTAAATAGTGACTTCTGAGTGAGCAGTCACTTCAAAACAAAGAAACTGCAAGCAATCTAGTTAGCAAGGCATAACACATTCCATTTCATTAGTAGCATTCACAATTGACTGCCCATATTGATCTTTACCTTACTCTGTTTCTATACCTTTTTTCTTTTCCCTGTTTTCTTGCATTTCTTTTTACAAACACAAGTACCAGCCACATTAGAATCTGCAAGGTGCTTGTTCAAAGAGAGAAGCGTTCACCAGTATTTTATAAATGGTAGGGTTATGATTTCTTCACAATTTATCTTTTAATTCCATCGCCATTCACCACATAATGACCACATCAAACCACAATGCAAAGTGGGTAGAAATTGAGCTTTCTGATGTTTACCTTGCTGAGGGCTTTGTCTCATTATTTGATATTTCAGGATTTATTACTTCACCAAATAGTTTAGTAGTCTCAAACTGGATGTTCACTGTATGCTGTAAAGTTGCACTAGTTATTTATTAAACACACATAAAATTTTTTGCTTTGTGTTTTCATTTTCATAATAATCTGATTCCTGGCCATGTGATTTCAGTGGCAGTGTTTGAGTTTATACATTAGTTTGGTGCTAATTAAAGATTAAGTGACATGCTATGCAATGTAAGTGAAGGTTCCAGCTATGCTTCAACAGACCAAACTGGTGTCAGATTGAGTCTCATATAGCACAGGATAGTACCGGCAGGTTGAACTCACAGTAACTGTGCTAAAATCAACAGTACCATATGTACATGGAGAACAGATCTTTACATGAAATACACACGAAGTCTGTCTCAGTGTGAAATAAATTGCAATTTTTCAGTAGAACTAAGTACAGTGGTTAAGTCTACAATGAAGCATTTTTGATTCCTCATTCCAGACATAATTAAATTAAATGTATCTATTTAATAAACAATCCCATAATGCCACAACACGAACATTCACTTCAAATCAACAAGACACATAGAATTATCAAGAAATACTCAATTAAAACTGGTTGCTGAGGAAGGTTTTCTTTGAAGATTAGGCATTATATTTAAATTCTGATTATCCCAAACTACTAAACAAAGCCATACATTTAATAATAATGTAGTCTTACACATGAAGATAGAGGTACCTCAGAACCAGTTTTATAAACTGTAGATGACCCCCATCTCTACCAGGAGGCTTAGGGCTACAGAGAGCATTTCTATTGAGACAGTTATTGCTTGTTCCATAGAGGAGCAGCGTAGATATGCTTTTTCTTCATCTTAAGTCAGGTGAGAGGGGTTTCAGTGAAAGGGTTGAGAGAGTTCAGTGCATGTTCCTCAGTGTGGAGGTCTCAATGGGCTGGTACCTCACTTCTCATGAGAAATCTACAGGGAAAACTATGATTAGCTGGCTGTTCAGATTATGGAGGAAAGAAGATGGGCTTCACTATTTGCCCGAAGACAAAGGATGAGTGAGTGTTTCCACTGAGCAGTTGAGGGCTGTGTGATATTGTGAGACTGAGGGATCACCTTTGATCCTGCTTAAGAGGATATCCTGGAGGGGCAAGGTGACCCCACCAGAGAAAACTGCTTGCTTCTGGGCTGAAGGAGAAGATAAAAGTCAATGGTAGAGAGAAACATTCACACAAGTCAAGGAAACTGTATTTGGGAGATCTCCATTGGCTGGGCAAGGAATCCTTAAGGACATCCAAGAAAAAGAATCAGCTCAGTCCATCAAGTTCAGAGATAATCAGCTCTAAACACTTGATAATCCTAGAGAATACCAGGGACAGCTGAAAACTATCAATAAAGTAAAACCTCTCCTTTCTCTCCACCTAGAGGTATAGCATTGAATAAGTAAGAGAGAGAGGCACATAAACCTTGGTGCTCATCAACGGGGTCCTGCAAGGATGCAAATATGCAAATTCTGGTCCAGCCACTAAAGCATATAGGGAGGAGGTCAGTTACCCGTATGCCATTTACCCCTTCAATACTGCTGCTTTCACCTCATTTTCCTTAGGGAAGTAATGGGCAGGGAGCGGCTATCAGAGTAAAGAGAAAAGAAGCCAAACACATCCCTTTCCCCAGCTGCAAGTTTCCCGCTGCAGCAGCACCAGACTGGTGGGTGAGCAGGTAATCTGTAAACAAAGTTGAGAATTTTACTTAGTGTACTACGTCATTTCCCATCACTCCTCTACTGAGAACTCTTCAGTGGTTTTTCATTCCTCTCACAGTAAAAGCCAACATTCTGTTTCATGGACCATGACCCTGCTACTCAGAGAACTGTCCATAGGTTGGCAACATCAGCATCACCTGGGAACATATTAGAAATGTTGAATCTCAAGCCCCATCTCAGACCTACTAACTCTTGAGTCTGCATTTGAACAAGATCCCCAGGTGATTCACATGTTCATTAAAGTCTGAAAAGCACTGACCTAGAAACCCCTCCCCCTAGTTATCTCTTATAGCTCACCTACCAATACTCTCGATTTTTCCATAGCAGCTACAGCGATTCTCCAACACACCAGACTCATTCTTGCCTCAGAGCTTTAGAATTGACTATTTCTTCCTTGAATGCCCTTCCCCAAATATCTGTACACTTACTCTCTCTTCCTTTACCTTTATTCCTCTTAATGAGGTCAGCTTATAATGAGGCCTGCATTTAGAACTACGTCTCCATATGCCAGCAATCCAAACTTCACTTACATTGCTGATTTTTTTCCCTTAATATTTAGTACCTTTTAACATACTGTAGAATTTACCTATTATGTTTATTGTCTGACTTCCTGAGAATATAATCCTCAATGGCTGGGATTTTTGTCTGTTTTGCCTACTGATGTTTCCTTAGTCCATAGAAAAATACCTGCCACATAATAGGTGCTTAATAAATATGTGTTGAATGAGTGTGTAGAATGAACTATTTAAAACTTCAAAAAATTACCAATTTCTCTAAGTGCTTCATATGATTAAGGCAGGCAAAATCCCTGTAAAGCACATTATTTTATTGGCATTTATGTTTTCACCAAGGCCACTGAACGAAATATGCAAGTTATCCTAATTGAAGAATATGAGATTTTAGTCATCTCCACAACTCCAGTGAAGGAAGCTTTATTTAAAACAATTTAATTCTTTCATACTTACTCAAATGAACTTCTCTCCTGAGAGTCTAAGGAAACACAAAGAGATTCAGCTAACAATTTTATTAAGATTAGTGTCTGAAAGTTATGTGTATTGCCCTTTCTTCCAAAGAAACTAACCTGATTTTTTATTTTCAGTTTCCATCCAAATTTGAATGTTTTGTTGTACGAGCTCTCTTGCTCTTGGCGAACAGACCTGTTTCTAAGAAAGGCTAAATATGCTCATAAAGGAGACTCAAAGGGCTTCTTGGGCAACAGCTAATTTTTATAAAACAGCATTTCGATGAGTTAAGTGTAAGTAAATCAGAAACAGATGGATTACATAGCCATTGAGACCCACACATTTGAAAAACAAGTGAAACACTTGTGTTTTGTATCTAAGATATAAAAATAACATGTATAGTTTAAAACAAAACATTTCTAGTTTTTTTTTTTTTTTTTTTTTTTTTTTTTTTTTTTTACCATTTTTTGACTCAAAGATCATGTTTCTCATGTGCCTTTTTGATAGGAAATGTTTCCTATTTATAAACTTCCTCTTCATAACATTTTCAGGGTAATCAAGTTGCTCTAATCTCTCAATTTTGAACCAAGGTAAATATTTTAATAATGTAATCAAGATAGTCTAAACTTACATTTTCTTCTGTTTTAATACAAGGGATAGCAAAGCATTTGCTTTGTTTTAGTTAGTGTTTTGTTTAGTATTCTTTTGGTTACAAGGAACGTTCAAGAAATAAGCTTTCTACAATACATGGACATAGAGACAGGAAGAAATTCATGTACTTGAACATGGCTGCATACATGAGCATCTCCACAACAGAACGTCAAGGCAACTTGAATTTGAAAGCCACTAGAAATGGCTAATGGCTGATCTTTCTCATGGAGTTTTGCTAGGGGCTTCTCTCTGCTCATCTGAACCATTTTACCTCATTTTGCTGATTACTGACCTCATAAATTCAGCTTCAGCTTCAATGACTCATAGTGGCTCTGGGTCACTTTGTAATCTTTCAGCTCAGCTGCCACAACTGTCTGCCTTAGACGCTATAGTTTCAAATTCCTGAAAGAAGATTCTGATTGGCCCAGCTCAAATTTTGAACCCGGTTGCTGATCACTCAATGTTATGGCTGGGCTGTCTGGTGCAATCAGCTGTGGCTGAGAAAGCCAGGTTCCCTGTACAAGAGGGAATAGGCGTCGAGATTGGTGGCTCAGGTTTAAATGTGCTAAATACAGACTCCAGGATTCACCAGCAGGAAAATAATTTCCAGCAAAATATTTTGGCCAAATATGTTCTTTGGGAAATAAAAAATATTTTATTGCTCATTTCTCCTTTCAAGAATTGAAATTTTTTAGATTTTAAATTTAAGATGCCAAAATTGGAAAGGGTGTGGATGACTTTCAAAGTATAGAATTACATCTAATCTGTCTGGATTTTAAGAAATCAACAATAACATCAGTGACATGACCACTTAGGGGATGTGTCTTTGGAGATAGTTTACTGTACTGTTTTAAATATAGTCACTCTTTTTAATTTTCCCATGATCCCTGAAATATTCCTTGAAAAAGTAATCTTTGATTTGATACACGCTTATCTCATAACAGGCTTTACATTAAACAAACAAACAAAAAAAGCCAAGACAGACTTGGGAAACTTGGAGAAGATCCAATAAAAACCTGATAACAATTGAAATAGGTTTTGTTTTGCCTGGAGAAGGCAGAAGAGAGAAGAAACCATAATTTGAAATAATACATAATTCTGATGTAGGATTTAGACAAAAATCTGCTGTGTCAGTGACTGGAGTTCAGAAAACCCATAAAAGGGAGATAATAACCAGCATGGGAAACCAAATGAAATTGATAGGCAGACCTGAGTTCTGCCCTTGGCTTTGCCAGTACTAGGTGGGCTACCTTGGTTCCCTGGTAACATGAAAAAGCTTGGACTGCATGCCAACTCAGGTCCTTCCCAACACTAAAGTCTAAATAAGGGACATCCAGGGCCACTGGGCATGGCTGTACAAGTGGTTCATTGTACATTTCTAAGAAGTAACACAGGATTTTTCCCCTTCCCTTCTGCCCTACAGAGTAAATACATTCATGTAGAAGTCTATAAAGAACGAGGATTTCTCCCACATCTTGTGTCATGTTCAACCCAGAGTTTAAAGTTCTTTCTCTCATACAGTGGTTGCAAGTTGTACTTAAAAAAACGGAAAATCTGATTCAGATGGCAAAGTTTGAACTTATAATTGAGAAACAGAGTTAGGTACATTTTTAGGCCTTTTTCAAGAAAAATAGAACCCAATGAATCCCTATGATGAATAGGAACTATTACCCAAAAAGAGATGCAAACTCACTCTATCTGGATGTTTATTAATTAATTAAAACAAACATACTTAGTCTTGAGACTAATTGCAAGGGAAAAAAGGCCAACTATTGCCAGTGACAAAATTATTCATCCATCATAGCTCTAAATGGATATAAACCCTAAAGAACGTAGATTAAAAACTTTACCCTACCTTTGGGCATAATTATTCCCCTTCATTCTAAGAAACAGGAGGTTTCCTCACATCAAATCAAGCACTGTGAAATAGTATCACAGTTTTGAAACAGGAATTCCCTGCAAGTTGTCACTACCATCGGCATTTATTCCTGGCTCTCAGAATCAAGATGGTATTATTAGAGTCTTTTCTAGTTTCTTAGTAGTTGACTTGAGTAGTCATTTTTTCTCCCACAATAATATCAACCACAGGCATTAGTTCACTTCTGTAAATATATTCATTGAGTATTTGCCTATTTAGATATTCCAAGGACATTGTAAAATCTCAGTCTCTGGAAGAAACAGTGGATTCTAAGAGGCAATGCTCTGCAAGGTATAATTTGAGGGCCTAAGAAAGGCCAAACTATTTCTATGTCCAAGGATCACGGTTACATAGGTTAAGAAGTTTTCTCTTTGGATTTTTAAAAGAAAGAAACTAGATACTTATAGAATGGAAAACACCTTAACATCTTAGTAAAGAATGAGCTTATTACAATAGTTTCTTTCATGATAGGAGGGGCTTAGAGCAGTCCGAGCACTTCTGGCCTCTAATCAGGGGGTGTAAAAATGTGGAAAATGCACTTTTTCCCCCTAGAAATGACTCATTTTTTGTATGTATCAGATATAATTTTATAAACTATATGGTATTTTGAAAAACATTCTTGTTTAGGCTGCATAATAAATACCATAAACTTTTATTATGCTAGTCGCCAATGTGACAACCAACATTATAAATAATACAATATTCCATCCTATTTTAATCTTGAATTAATAAACCATAAAATATGATCATCTCAGTTTATTGACCATAAAATCCAGAAGTGCTTTAGCATTATTTATCCATAATAACTGTTGGTAATATGGAAGTACCAATATGATAAACAGATGCTTAAAGGAAATGAAAGGAATCAGAAGATGTAAATGACACCAATTTATTTTGCCCAGGAAAGGAAAATTAACATCATACCATAGCTAGAGTAATGACAAAGTTTACTGAGTTTATACTGGCATAATAATTCTCTGACTTTGATTCTTTGATGTACATGCCAGGAAGATTAAAAGGGGGTCTATAACTTGTTTAAGAACACCATGTTTTGAACTGTTTGCTGTAGTTTTTCCTATCCAAATCTGTAAACTTACTGATACTAAAACTAAAATAGGAGAATTCATGGTGTTTCTTGGGAAATATTTGCTGAGCCAGGATGAAAGTTTGGATGTGCTTGAGATAGTTTCTAAACTAAGTGAAAGAGTGGCCACTTGTAGGTCTGAGTTTTTCCTGTCTATAATAAGTATTTTTTCAAAAATAAATCCCACACTACCCATTTACAAACATTGTCAATGGGGTTTCCTTAATTTTATGAAGTAAATCATTTCAGTTTTACAAGTTGCGGAATCTCAGGGGCAAAGAGTAATTTAGTGAACTTGATCTCATTTAATCAAATAAATCATCTTTATTCAATGTTCTTTGGGAATTTGGGAAGCATATGAAAAAAACTTAAGTAAGTAGCGTTTACCTCTGAGTGTTAGTACTGGAGATTTCGTGTTTTTATAAGTTTGGATGCCCTCACTGCACTGTATCTCCATGAGCCAGAACTCAGAAAGCACAGGGTACTCGTGAACTAAGGTAATGGTGATTAAACCGAACCCTGAACACTCAAGACAAAAATGAGTGTCTTTTCCATATTCCACCATGAAATACTGGCTAGCTATATTGGTGATGGGAAAGGAAAGGTCTTCTGTTCAAGGGACTGTGGTGGCAGCTTAAGGCAAAATTCATTTAAGGATTCAAAATTGATTTAAGGTTTCAGCAGTTTCACTCAGCCTGGCAAGGCTCTGATACCAATTACTGATTCAAATATATGGAATAAAAAAATATCCAGGAAGCTTATTTATTTGAATTTTTCTTTTCCTTCAGTTTGTCCATTCCATCCTACACCTTAGCAACTCTCCTTTTCTTCCTTCCAACCCCACAGCTTTCTGGATTTTGCATCTGTAATTTTTAAAATTTTTTTTTATTTTTTAACATCTTTATTGGAGTATAATTGCTTTACAATGGTGTGTTAGTTTCTGCTTTATAACAAAGTGAATCAGTTATACATATACATATGTTCCCATATCTCCTCCCTCTTGCGTCTCCCTTCCTCCCACCCTCCCTATCCCACCCCTCTAGGTGGTCACAAAGCACCGAGCTGATCTCCCTCTGCTATGCGGCTGCTTTCCACTAGATATCTATTTTACATTTGGTAGTGTATATATGTCCATGCCACTCTCTCACTTTGTCCCAGCCTACCCTTCCCCCTTCCCATATCCTCAAGTCCATTCTCTAGTAGGTCTGTGTCTTTATTCCCGTCTTGCCCCTAGGTTCTTCATGACCATTTTTTTTTTTTTTTTAGATTCCATATATATGTGTTAGCATACGGTATTTGTTTTTCTCTTTCTGACTTACTTCACTCTGTATGACAGACTCTAAGTCCATCCACCTCACTACAAATAACTCAATTTCGATCCACCATGAGGATTTGTTGAAGACTTCTAGTAGATTCCTAGTAACCAGAATCATAGTGACTCCTCCAAATATCTCATTTTTCTCAAGAAATAAAATTCACTCTCACTCCTTTTATTCTCAGTGGATTTCCTGATCTTCTTTGAATTGCTTCTTTTGTATTATGGCTTTTTAAAAAGAAACACTCAGGAATCCTCTCTCCTTTCCTTTATTACTCTTCTTACTGTATTTTCAATCTCAATACTTAACACCTCCTCTAGGATATTGCTGGGCTCTTAACATGCTTCCCTTGTCTTCTTCTCTCTAATTTCCTAATATGTTACTCCCCCATATCCTTAAACCCAAAAGTAACAACAGCAACAACTGCAAAACTAGCATTGACATGCTTGGCCCTCAAGTGAATGACCCATTCTTTTCTTTTCTTTCTTTCATCAACTGACAAAGTCTTTGAGTACTCTTACCTTGCTGGCTCTTCGTATTTACTTCCAGGTTTCTCTAGCCCTTTGCCAATCTCAACTTTCTCCTAACTCTATGAAGCTCTTGGTTTGAAAGTCACTAACTCACTTAATTATCAAAATCAGTGTCCTTTCCCCCAAGATGATGCTTCAGTTAATATACAATACTGTTAGACACTCGCTTACCCTCTTGCTATTCACTTGTCTCTTATCTTTCTAACCACCTTCTTATCCTCATGATTTTCTCCACATCTCTTCAGTCTCATTTCATATTTGCCTCTCCATTTCACTTTGACCACATTTCTAATTTTTTATTCTCACTTCTACTATAATACTTAAGGCCATATTGCCATGGTGTGCAGCTTATTTTCACAGTAACTTCTAAATACATGCAGCTGTCCCTCCATCTCCCCCACCATCATCCTAGTCCAGGCCACCATTATTTCTCACCTGGACTCCTGATCTAGCCTCCTGACCACTATCCCTGCTTACTCTTCTCTTCCCCATTATCCATACCCTACACAGCATCCAGAGATATCTTTAAAAAGGATAGATCAAACCATATCACTCTTTTATTTAAAACTCTCCAACAGCTTCACACAGCACTTAAAATAAAAATGGAAGCTTCTTACACTGAATTCAAAGCCCTATGTCACGTGGTCTCTGCTTACCTGTTCAAATTCTCCTGTTCTCCATCTTTCCTTACCCATAAGCCTCAGCAACTTTGGCTCCTTTCTCTCTCTCTCAAATATTACAAGTTTTTTCCTGGACTTTGAACCAACTGTTCCTCCTGCTTGACAAGCATGGATGGCTTTTCTTGTCATTTGGATGGCTTAGGTTTCACCTCCCCAGAGAGCCCTCTTCAGACCATCCATCTGAAGTAACCACCTGTCAATTAGTTTCACATCCCTGTTTTTAGGACAGCATTTATTCTGATTTGATTGACCCTTTTCTGGTTTATATGTTTCAACACTGTCTTCATTTTTTTGGTAGCCTGCTTCTCCTCACTAGAATGCATTCTCCCTAAAAGCAGCCTCCCTTTTTTTAAAGCTATTGTATCTGCTGGACCTAGAATATTGCCTAGTGTCTGAGAGCCTCCATATATATTGGCTGAATGAATAGCTTGCAGAAGCTGTGAGAGTGCAGCCATTATGGAAAATAGTAGAGAGGTTCCTTAAAAAGTTAAAACTAGAACCATCATATGATCCAGCAATCCTACTTCTGGGTATTTATTCAAAAGAATTGGAATCAGGATCTCAAAGAGATGTTAGCACTACTATGTTCATTGTAGCACCATTTATGATAGCCAAGATGTGGAAAAAACCAAAATGTCTGTCAATAGATGAATAAAGAAATGTAGTATATATGTACAAAGAATATTATTCAGCCTTAAAAAAGAAGAAAAACCTGCAATATCCGATGACATGGATGATCCCTGAGGACATTCTGCTAAGTGAAACAAGCCAGCCACAGAAGGACATATAGTGCATAATTACACTTATATGAGATGTCTAAAACAGGCAAATTCAAATAATGAAGGAGTAGAATGGTGGGTACCAGAGGCTGGGGGGAGGGGGAAATGGAGAGCTGCTAACCAATGGCAAAAAATTTCAGTTAAGCAAGATGAATAAGTTCTAGAAATCTTTTGTACAACAGTGTACTTATAGTTAACAATACTGTATTATACACTTTAAATTTGTTGAGAGTAGATCTCATGTTAAGTGTCCTGATTGCCCCCCCGCAAAAAAAAAAAAAGAGAGGATGCATCTTTAGAGTAAATTCTTAGTATTCTGTGATTGCTCAAAAGTATATTTATTCAAAAATTCTGAAAGATAGCATCAAACTACCATCCATGAAAATGGCACAGATTTACTCTCTCTTTAGTAGCATAAGAAAGTGACTACTAATCACATTTTTGCTCACGTTGGATATAAAAACCTTTGTATTGTCTCTCCTGGTTCTGTGTGTTGACTGACTAAGACTCAGTCTGGCGGTTCTTTGACTAGTCTTTTTTTTTTTTTAATTAATTAATTAATTAATTAATTTATGGCTGCATTGGGTCTTCGTTGCTGTGCTGCACGCGGCTTTGTCTAGTTGCAGCGAGCCGGGGTTACTCTTCGTTGTGGTGTGCGGGCTTCTTACTGCGGTGGCTTCTCTTGTTGCAGAGCATGGGCTCTAGGTGCACAGGCTCAGTAGTCGTAGCGCACGGGCTTAGTTGCACCGCGGCATGTGAAGTCTTCCTGGACCAGGGCTCGAACCCATGTCCCCTGCATTGGCAGGTGGATTCTTAACCACTGCGCCACCAAGGAAGTCCCTCTTTGGCTAGTCTTGCTTGGAGTTTCTTGTGACATTGTAGTTAGACAGATGCTGGAGTCACCTGGAGGATCACCCAACATCTGGGAAAGCTGGGGCACTCTTTTGGGCTGGAGTTCATCTCAGGGTCTTTCCTCTCCATGCCTTCTATGTGATCTCTCCATCAGGGTAGCTGGACCTCTACCATGACTGCTGAGGATCCCAAAAAACTCATAGAAGAGGGAGAAATTGTCAGGCATTCTTAATGCCTGCCCTCAGAACTTAGTAATGTTACTGCCTCCACTTTCTTTTGGTCAAAGCAATCAGAGCTCAGCCCAGATTCAAGGGAAGAGTAGCATGAATGTGGATAGAGGGGTGAGGTTGTTTGCAGACATCTTTGGACCTAGGTATCACAGGCAGGTTCAAGTGAAAGAGCAGGACTAGGGGGTAAGGGATAAGAGCCAAAGATGACACCTGGGTTTTGAACCAGAATCCCCAATTCCATGATAGAGCATTGCCATAAAATACAAAGTCAGGAAAGAAACTTGTATGACAAGAGACAATGAAGAAAATTAATATGAAAATAGATCTCTTGAAATTTAGCTAGCTTCTAAAATCTAGGAGTTCTGTTTGTTATTTTAAGGGAATAATGTAAAAGAACATGACACTATTTCTTAAAGTTTATCTTAATAATCAGACCCAAATCCTATCATTATTTTAGAGTTTTATTTTAACTAGGTATATTAAATTCCATTTTAAAAGTATCTTCCATCTCATGCATGCTACTGCAGGAATCCACAAGCATGGATGGAATCCTCTTTGTGGTCTGTTTTTGACATTGGCTTTTCTGAAGAACTCCTTTTAAAACTTGTGGAATAATACTGAAACCCCCAATAGATAATCTGCCCTCCTGTGTTTATTACTGAGTACTCAAAGCCATAGATTTAACCACTGCAGCACTCCATTAATTGTGGACATGGAATGCTCAGGAGAACCATCACCCCGTGACTGTGGTTTGAAACCCTCCAGGACAGGTCTATAATTGACTATCTGACCTCCAAAAGGAGAGAGATGGTGGCATTAAGGTTCCACATAATGCTGGTTTTGGTTTATTTTGTGATTGGTATGACACATAATTGGTATAACAAGTCTAGCTGTTGTCTGGCGTGAAGGTTGGCAAATCTGGAAAGCGATAAAATTGAGATGTAGGTGTTCAAAGAAAATGACTGAAGTGGAAAAAAAAGAAACTCCGTAACACCCTTTGCAGGAGTAGCTGTGTGGTCTGAGAAGGGAAAGGTTACTGTGGTTGTAGAAAATTCTTTCCTACTAGGTGTTAAGAAAGACAAAAAGAGGGGCATTGCTGATGCAGAATTGAGTGCCATAGGATGCTAACGCATTGTTTTTGTCAAATTTTTTTCCCTACAATTTCTTTAAAAATGATACCCATTTCTATTATACAAGAAATATAAAAATAGGCCAAATTTTGAAATTTTAATTTTTCCAAACTACACATGCCAAGAAAATCAAGAAAATATCTTTTTTCCCCCTCTTTTAAACTGTCTCTGCTCAGGGATGCCAGAAAATGATACAAGGATTGTTTATTTGTTCGCCATGTATTTAGAAAATTCAAGGACCTACCAGGAGGCAGTACCTTTGTTCTTTCTGTGATTATAGAATCAGGCCTGCACTAGAACAGTTGTTCCTGCATGTCAAAAAGTAATAGGTTATTGGCTATGGCTTTTGTCGTCAGCTTTCCTTGCCTCTCTATTCACACTTTCTCAAGATTAATTTCCCTCAGCTTCCTGTTCCTAAATATCAGTTAAAGCTGATAACTCTCTTGGTGGGTAGGTGGAGGGGGGGAATTCAGGAATGAAGGGGTTGTTATGCCAGCTGCTGGCAGGGCTGCTTCCAAAGTAGCGTTAGGTTGTCAGCTACCTTCAGGGATTGCCTCATCTTCAGAGAACCACCTCCCTTAAAGTCATAGGTCTTCTGTGGGGCATCGAGCAGTCAGTGACTAAGTCAGGTGATGGGCTTTGTAGGCATGCTGTTTACCTCAACTCAGAAGTGTTCTGGAGACTCATTCCTTCCTCAGGACTCCCCTGCTAATCTTAAATATTATTTCAACTCTCCTCCTGCCCAAGACTTCTTCCTTCTCTTCCTTTTTACAGGAGTTGATGGGAAAGCACTCATGATAACCTTGTACACACTAAATCTATCTAAGAATCTGCTTCTCTGAGAACCCAATCAGCAACACTCTTAAATTCACATCTCTAACCTTATCTTTCCTTGAGATTCAGATTCATAAGTCAAACTGTTAAATCAACATTTCTGCAAGTCTTCTCAAAATTAACATGTTCAGAATTGAATTCCTAAAAACTACTTTTCCTATCAGAATTGCCCTGCTCAGTGAATGTCACTGCCAGCCACCTAGATACTTCTACCTCAAACCTAACCATCACCCTTGACTCTGATCTCTTACTCAAAACCCACATCTTATTGATCAACTTCTTGTCAGTCCTCCCTCCTCAATACATCTCAAATCCAATCACCTCTCACCATTTCTACTGCTATAGCCCTATCCATGTTACCATCAGTTCTAACCTGGCACATGCCCATAATACCTTAACTGTATCTCTGTCTCCCCTCTAGCCCCTCTGGATGTGTCTTCCGCTAGAGCCAGAAAGCTTTCATCTAATACTTAAATGATATCTTGTCAGTCTTCTAACTCTAATGGTTTCCCCCTGCAAGAATCAGATCCAAACTTCTCACCAAAGCCCCACGCGATGAGGACCTACATACATATCTCACAATTTACTGATAGTTCACTACTTCCCAGCCATGTCAGGCCTCTCTCAGTCTGTTGAACACACTATTTTTTTTTTGCCCCAGAGCATTTGAATTTGCAATTTCTGCTGCTTGAAAGGCTCTTCTCTAAGATCTTTGTTGGCTACCTTCTCTAACTTCTTCTCCCTTGGATCTCAAATGTCACCTCTTCAGAGACCACCCGGTTAAAGCAGCTCTCAGGCTCTTTTATCATTTGACGATTTTATCCTCTTCACAGCACTCATTAATCCTGAATTTGCAACACTACAGGGGAGATGAATGTATATCACTGCTCCCCACCTGTAAAGAGCTTGAGATCAAGTCAGGTGTGTGTGTACGTGTGTCTGTAAGAATGACACACATGCCTATGGGAGGGAGTATGCAGTGAAGAGAAGCAGGAAAAGGAAGAAAGAAGGTCTTTATGGCTCTGGCTTTTAAGTTTAAAGTTTATCACTTCCTTTTGCTGTCAGTTTTCAATGGGATATCTAGAAAAGACTCCTATGCATTTTGTTGGTTATGATTTAAGTAGATCACTTAAAGGAAGCCTGCCACTTATGGTTGACCAGAACTGATTCTGTTATTTGAGGTATTTTTATACATGTTCTAAGTATAGCCTCTCTTCCTTTGTAGTTCTTGCAAGTCTAATTCTTGTCTTAATAGATAGGTTTTTGTCCAGTGAAGTGGTAGATTTGAGTTTAGTACAACTACTACTTTAGGGACTTACACTTTCATTTAAAAAGCTGAGGGACTAAAAGTAGAAGTTATGTTCTTTCCCATCTGGAGACATAAAAATGCTGTTAAGATCTAACTGTTCTCAAAACCCAAAGTTAGAACGTAGGGCTGTTTGAAGAGAAATTTGCTGGTTAACAATGAGGACTGAAAATGAGAGAATGATTTGAATAGTACACTCCGTGGTGGTTGAGGTTTACTTAATCATGGTCTTTCATGGTCAAGGTTAACAAAGCTTTGGTAATGCTCTGCACAATATCAACTCTTTGTATTTTCTGATCTGCTCAGTAATGTTGAATTTTACCATTTTCTTGTTCAAAGATTCAATCCCCATGAACAAAAACCCACTAAGAGGAGTGCACTCTATGGCTTCAGTGGCCTACCAAACCAAACATTTTCAGGTCAGCTCAGGAGAAGAAAAATGATCTCTTTCAAGATGGCTATTATTGCACAAGCAGAAAAATATCACTAAGCAGGATATCTTTTTATAGATGAATTTTAAGTTGATAGCACTATCAGTCTTCTTCTATAATCCCAGCTAATTTTGAACACCAAATTTCATTGGTAGCATGTGACTACATAGCTAAGATTACCGCTTTATCCACATATTAATATAAAATATTTATTAAGTAACATCCTTGTAATTCCCTTTTTCTTATATTTCTTGGCCTTCTGTGTATCACATGTTCCCAGAGATGTTAGAAAACAGAAAATGTCACAGATGCTATCTAACTGAGAGCGTTCTTCTCTGGGTTTTGCAAGTCTAGCATCCACTGAACTCAGGGAAAATATAGTACATTCACATTTAAGATTCTGAAGCATAGGAATGCAGGATGTTGTTGTAAAGGCATTTCGTTGGCCTGGTGTATCTCAGTATAATATAAGGAAGACATACAGGTGAATGGGAGCAATAGAATATCACAGTGATGGTGATAGGATGGACTCAGGCTATTTTAGAGGTGAAGGGTAAATAGTAGTGAAATTGACTGTGAGTCATGATAGTTAAATGGGTTTTTCAGGGACCTTTCCTGTTGACTGTTCTTTAGATCTGTAATTGGCCTACAGTAAGGGAAAATGAAAAGTCAGGTGTTATGTCCAGTGCAGTTTCAGGGAGAATGGGAAAAGAACCTTGACAGTCAGCAAGGTGTAAATATCATTCCAGAATTCATGAATTCATACAAATATCATCTTAATATTATGGAGGTTCTTTAAGACACAATGTTGGATGGTTTTAATATTATATGCTGAATTCTGCTTATATCCTGGTAAGTATTGTTTTAAGGTATAATTGAATGAAACTACACCCTTAACTTACAGCACTCACAAAACTTAACTTGAAATGGATTAAAGATTTAAATGTAAAACAAGAAATCATAAATTCCTAGAACAAAACATAGGAAAAAAGCTCATTGATATGGGTCTTGGCAATGATTTTTTTGGATATACCACCTAAAGCACAAGCAACAAAATGAAAAACAAACAGGTGGGACTACATCAAACTAAAAAGCTTCTTTCTGCACAGCAAAAACAAAACAAAAGCAAAAAATAATAAACAAAATGGCACCCTACATTATGGAAAAATATTTGCAAATCATTTATATGATAAGGGGTTAATATCCAAAATATATAAAGAACTCATATAACTCAACAGCAAAAAAATATCAGATTAAAAAAATGGGAAAATGACCTGAACAGACATTTTTACAAAGAGGATATACAGATGGCCAGAAGGTACACGAAAAGGTGCTCAGCATCACTAATCATAAGGGAAATGCAAATCAAAAACTACAATGAGATATCATCTCTGGTCTGTTAGAATGCTCAGCATTAAAAAAGACAAGGGAGCTTCTGCACAGCAAAGGAAACCATAAACAAGATGAGAAGACAACCCTCAGAATGGGAGAAAAAATTTGCAAATGAAGCGACTGACAAAGGATTAATCTCCAAAATTTACAAGCAGCTCATGCAGCTCAATATCAAAAAAACAAACAATCCAATCCAAAAATGGGCAGAAGAGTCTCCAAAGAAGATATACAGATTGCCAACAAACACATGAAAGAATGCTCAACATCACTAATCATTAGAGAAATGCAAATCGAAACTACAATGAAGTATCACCTCACACCAGTCAGAATGGCCATCATCCAAAAATCTACAAACAATAAATGCTGGAGAGGGTGTGGAGAAAAGGGAACCCTCTTGCACTGTTGGTGGGAATGTAAATTGATACAGCCACTATGGAGTACAGTATGGACGTGCCTTAAAAAACTACAAATAGAACTACCATATGACCCAGCAATCCCATTACTGGGCATATACCCTGAGAAAACCGTAATTCAAAAAGAGTCATGTACTACAATGTTCACTGCAGTTCTATTTACAATAGCCAGGACATGGAAGCAACTTAAGTGTCCATCGACAGATGAATGGATAAAGAAGATGTGGCACATATATACAATGGAATATTACTCAGCCATAAAAAGAAACGAAATTGAGTTATTTGTAGTGAGGTGGATGGACCTAGAGTCTGTCACACAGAGTGAAGTAAGTCAGAAAGAGAAAAACAAATACTGTATAGTAACACATATATATGGAATCTAAAAAACAAAAAAAAGGTTATGAAGAACCTGGGGGCAGGACAGGAATAAAGATGCAGATGTAAACAATGGACTTGAGGACACAGGGAGGGGGAAGGGTAAGCTGGGCTGAAGTGAGAGAGGGTCATGGACTTATATATACTATCAATTGTAAAATAGATAGCTAGTGGGAAGCAGCCGCATAGCACAGGGAGATCAGCTCGGTGCTTTGTGACCACCTAGCGGGGTGGGATAAGGAGGGTGGGAGGGAGAAGCAAGAGGGAGGGGATATGGGGATATATGTATACGTATAGCTGATTCACTTTGTTATAAAGCAGAAACTAACACACCATTGTAAAGCAATTATACGCCAATAAAGATGTTAAAAAAAAAAAAGAGATAACAAGTGTTAACAAGGGATAACAAGTGTTGGCGAGAATGTGGAGAAAAGGGAAGACTTGTGCATTGTTGGCGGGAATGTAAATTGGTGTAGCAACTGTGGAAAACAGTATGGAGGTTCTTCAAAAAATTGAAAATAGAAACTTCCATATGTTCCAGCAATTCCACTTCTGAGAATATATCTGAAGGAAATGAAAACTCTATGTTGAAGAGATATCTGCATCCCTGTGTTCATAGCAGCATTATTTACAATAGCCAAAACATGGAAGCAACCTAAGGGCCCATTGAGAGAAATATCGATGAAGAAGTTGTGGTGTACACGTATATATGTATATATGTGATGGAATATTATTAAGCCATAAAAAGAAGAAAATTCTGCTGTTTACAAAAACACGGATGGACTTTGAGGGCATTATGCTAAGTGAAATTAGTTAGACAGGGAAAGACACACTGTATGATCTCATAGGTGGAATCTAAAACAAAAATGAACAAACAAACAGAAAAATCCTCAACTGATAGGAAAAAAGATCAGAACTGTGGTTAGTAGAGGTGGGAACTGGTGGGAGGGGAGAACTGAGTAAATGTGGTCAAAAGCTACAAACTACCAGTTATAAGATAAGTAAGTACTAGGCATGTAACATGATGACTATGGTTAACAATCTTGTAATATACCATATAGCAGTGTTTAGAGAAGATCCTAACTGTTCTCACCACAAGGAAAAAAATTCTTTTTTGGGTTATCTATATGAGATGATAGGTGCTAACTAAATTTACTGTGGTAATTATTTCACAACATATATGTCAAATCATTTTGCTGTACACATTATACAGTGCTGAATGTCAATTATATCTGAGTAAAACTTGGAAAAGTTTAATTGTAGATTTATTACATTAACAAAGCATTGCCTTTTCCAAAAATATAAGTTGAATTATTCAGAGTTCAGTGGGATAAGTTTTGTGCTCTGTTGGCCTGCCTTCTTGGTTGATAGACTACTTTGTCAACATACATCAATGAGAACAGAAATTAAGCACACAACAGCAAGAAGGATGATGCCTTTTTTCAATCCACTGATGACACTTCTCATCAATAATGAGACAATTAGTAAGGGAAGAGGAGACAAAAAAACAAGTGTGGCTTTTATTGGGAGGAAAGAAGTCCAGCTGTTTGAATTATTATGTATTATTAAAAAGAGTAGATGTTCTTAAAACATGAATGTAACAGAATGTTTGCCAAGACCTCCCAGCCTGAAGGAAAATAGGGTCACAATAATCATAAGGAAATGGCAGAATCTGTGGAATCCATTTCTCTTTCAAGTCCCTCTCTGCTGGTTTTAGAGTCCCCAGGGAGTCCCTCATGAGCTTAGAGGGCTAAAACTGCTCTTTTCTTCCTATATTTAGTAATCACCTTCTCAGCTGATTCTGACACTGATCAGATGTGATTTGCCGCACTGGTATTCTCTCCCACTCCCAAAGATGGCTACCATGGTGGGCTATCAAAATTAGCATTATATCTTACCAGTCACTTTAGTGACATCCTTTTACTAAGCTACATGAGTAGATGGACTGAAGTGGAGGTAAATATCCTTTTAGCTTGTGTTACACTTTATTTCTAGCTCAAAGCAGGACAGACTTATACATAAATTTTTTCAGTTATCTCTCAGTCACTGCAAAAGTTTTTTGTTCCTCAATCTTTGGTTTGGGCAAGAAGAAAGTTTAAGTTATATACTGTAGTTCATTTATATTTGTCCCTTTTTTACAACTCTAATATGTGCTCAAAGAAAACATTTGTAAAAGTCAATTCCCTTTACCCTCAAGATGGCTTATTTTCCATCTGGTACAGTGACTGATAGGTTTAGGAGTATTCATTTTCCGTAAATTCTGGGCTTGGGGTTAACAGTTATAATGAATACATCCTTTTTTCATGACAATCAAAGTATTTACAAATATAATCAGGATCAGTCTAATAGTTTACCCTTATATATATCACTAACATGCCTGAAGTTACAGTAATACATAGTTTAGACTGGTTACACTAAAGGTTTTTCTATGTACTATTCATCTTATATAGAGATGGCAAGTAAAATTTATCTCCTGTGCCTTAATCACTGTGTTGTGAGAGACCGTGCTCAGAATGAGTGCACAGTTGATTAGTTATGACTCCATGGGTATCAGTGGTAGTAACAGCTACATATTTGTTACCCCCAAGCTAGAGTAATGGTTTCTAGCACTGATTCACCTCTCACTCCTCACTTGCCACCCTTCCCACATCTGGGTAGGAATGATTTAGTTTAGTGATTAAGTAATTAATTGTTAAATAAAATTAAGTATTAAGTACTTAACTATTTAAAGAACTAGGACACCATAGTGATAAATAATGGTAGAAAGTAGGAGAAGAAATTTTACATGAAATTAAACATAATATTGAAAGCTGTGAATTTCTAGTTTTCTAACAACATGTGCTCAGCATGGCTTTATTTTCCCTGCCAAAGATTAAAGAATCATGAGAGAATTTGGGTAAGTTTGTCTTTAGCGTTCCCCACTTTGTGATATTCCACTGGTATTACTTATATTTCCCTCCTTATCTTTCTCACCTTCTGGCTGCTGACACATATCTTAGACCATAATTAAAGGGTTCATTCATGTTGGTAAACAAATTATTAACAGATAAGTATTAGATAAGTAGATAGTATAAGTAGTAGATAAGTATTACAAGTGTTATAACTATCAAGAATATATATATATATATATATGTTTTATGTATATTATTCAGTAATTTAACAAATTTATTGAAAACTTGCTGTGTACCAGATACTTTCCTAAACTGTAGGACTGCAGTGGTGAATAACAAAGTTTTGCCCTCATGGGTCTTACATTTTAGTGTGAAAAGACAGACAGCAAACAAACAGAGAAAATATCGGATAGTGATGAGTACTGTACAGAGAATTAAATTAGGATGATATGGTGATGAATGACCAACTTAATTAGGATGAACGATCAGTGAAGAATTACTCCAGGTGGAGTGGTTAGGAAAGACCTTTCTGAAGAATGACTTTCAAGGTACCTGAATGAAAATAAAGATTCAGCCACACAAAATTTCATGAAAAACACAACTTAAACCTAAGTAGAATTTTAGGCACAGTTAAATAGATAGAAAGGCATTTGGGGAGGATAGAAACTGTCTTAATGATCCTGTCTTCACACCATTTAATGATCTTCCTAAATGTATGACATTCCCCAATAGTAAATGCTTCTTAAGTGTAATTAGTATCTATTTGATACACCTCTAAAAATTTACAATATTTTAACTTGTTAAAATAAATTATATCCTCAATTAAAGGAGCTACTTTTAACAGCCATTTTTAGCAGACAGAGAGAAAAAAAAGATCATCTCTGAAGGAATAATTTTTCAGACACCAGACCTCTCAAGAGCAATATTAAAATCAGAAGACTGTGGAATAATATCTTCAATGTGCTGAGAAAAATCAACTTCAACTTAGAATTGTGAACCCAGGGAAATGTCTTCCACAATATTTTTTCATAAGAAAAGTGATTTTAAATAGAAAATGTAGGTGCACAAAGGAACAACAAAGGAATAAACAAACATTTTATAAAATAATAATGAAAATGTCCTATTTTTCCAGATTAAAAATGGAAAAGAACTGAAATATGGGCAAAATTAGCCAGTAGGTTGGGATTAGTTTCATTATAGTTAAAATGATATATGGTTCTTGTATTATTCATGTGGCAGATTGACATATTAATTAAACTTCTGCATGGTAATATTTCAAAAGTAACCATCAAAAAAAAAAAAAAAAAGTAGAAGATATAACTTCCAAACAGTAGAAGGAAAAAAATATGAAAACAAACAAAAATACTCAGTCCCCAAAAAGGCAAGATTATAGATAAAGCATAGAAAAAGTTGTGACAGTACACAAAGTAAGATGGTGATAAAACATTTCAAATATACTAATAATCACAATAAATAGAGTTATTCAACAGGTTTAAAAGTTAAAATCCAGGAATAAGGAGACAAGAGCAACATCTAAAATGTAACTTGGGAAAGTGAAAAATGAAAGGATGTTAAAAAGAAATAGTGTGACTATATTAATATCAACACAAAATATACTTAAAACCAAAAAAAAAGTAGAAATAGAAAAGGTAATTACATAATGTTAAAAAGATCAATTAAAAAAAAAGCTCAATTCACCAGGAAGATACTATAATTCTAAACAAATATGCACCTAATAAAATCACATCAATATATTTGCAAGAAATTTATAAAGGGATAAATAAGCACATTGCCATTATGAAGAGCTTCAATACTGTTCTTTACTGTCAAAGGTCAAAGAAACAAAATATAATAAATTATGAGAGTTAAGCCACATAATTAATAAACTTAAATTAACAGCTATGTATGGAATCATTTACTCATTATAAGAGAATATACATTCTTCACAAACAATAAAAAACATTAAAAAAACTGACCATATATGTATTATTAACCCATAAAGCAAGCTTCAACAAACTTCAAAAACCTGGTATCATGCAAACCACAAGACACTGGTGTCACACAGCCCATCTCAGTCCAATTAGGTTAGAAGGAAATTGCAACAAGACAAATTAACGTATCAAAAATTTGGAAATTAAAAATCATACTTCTAAAAAATTCAGAATCAGAAAAATAAAAAATTAAATATAGTAATATGGAGAACTGGATGATGGTTAGGTGACCACATATCAAGATCTGTGGTATGCAGGAAAAGCAGCATGTTGAGAGCAAAATAGTGTAAATATGCTAATATTTGTGAAGGAGGCTAAAAGTGAATGAGTTAGACATCAAAATTAATAAGAAAAAGAACAGTAGAATAAAGCCAAGAAAAGAATGATGGCTGTAGTAAAGAAAAATGAAGAAATTAGCAAGTGCAAAAGTGATTTCTTTAAAAGACTAATTGAGAAAATCTCTGATGAGATTGAGGTTAAAAAAAGAAAGAAGTTATGGAATAATATTATGGATTAAAAAATCTCATAACTGAAGATAGAGTAAAAATTGGAAAAATGAGATTTCTACATGAAAATTAATAGAAAATGTTTGATAGCACTAACAAAATAGATGAATTCCTAGAAAACATATAATACTGAACACAAATGAAGGGAAAATAGAAAGTCTGAATTGTCTTATAGTCAGCAATTAAATATATAATTAAAAATCTTCCCACTAGGAAAACAACTGCCTTAAATGTTTTATAGACAAGTTCTACTAGATTTTAAATGAAGAGTAAATAATTCTCACATTTTCCAGAGACTAGAAAGAATGGTTGTAATTCCCAGGTCATGTAATGAAGTCAGTATCACCTTGATAAGAAAATTATAAAAGGATATTATGAGAAAGGAGAGTACATTCCAATCTCATTTAACAATACAGATGAAAGTCTTACCAGTCATGTAAAAAAAATAAAAATAAAAAATAACCATGATTGCAAAGTTAGATTTAACCCTGTAAAAATACATGTTAAAAGTAATAATAAACCTATAAGTTTCACTCACCATTTAAGAGTAAAGAGTAAAACTATATGAGTCTCTCAATCACTGGAGTAAAATATTCCATAACATTCAACATTCCATTATGATAAAATTCTTTTCAAACTTAGAAGAGAAAATCTTTACCAAAACCCATCAACAAGACTTCCCTGATGGTGCAGTGGTTAAGAATCCACCTGCCAATGCAGGGGACATGGGTTCGAGTCCTAGTCTGGGAAGATTCCACATGCCATGGAGCAACTAAGCCTGTGCGCCACAACCACTGAGCCTGTGCTCTAGAGCCCGTGAGCCACAACTATTGAGCCCACGTGCCACAACTACAGAAGCCCACACACCTAGAGCCATGTTCTGCAACAAAGAGAAGCCTCCACAATGAGAAGCCTGCACACCAACCAAGAGTAGCCCCCGCTCACCGCAACTAGAGAAAGCCAGCGCGCAGCAACAAAGACCCAACACAGCCAAAAATAAATAAATAGAATAAATTTATATATAAAAAAAACCCATCAACAATCTATGTGAAATACAATTTTTAATGGTTAAATGTTAGAAGTCTTCCCTCTGAAATCAGGAGAAAACAAGAGTATTTATTACCACTTTTTTTTTTTTTTAAGTGTTTTAATGTAGGTCCTAGCTAGCAGAGTAAGATAAGAAATAGATATAAAATTACAGGTCAATATCCCTGATGAACATAGATGCAAAAATCCTTAACAAAATACTAGCAAACTAAATTCAACAATACATTAAAAGATAATATACCTACACCATGATCAAGTGGGATTTATTCCAGGAATACAAGGATGATTCAACCTCTCCAAATCAGTCAACGTGATACACCACATTAACGAAATGAAGGGTAAAAATCATATGATTATCTCAATGGATGTAGGGAAAGCTTTTGACAAAATTCAACATCCATTTATGATAAAAACTCTCAACAAAGTGGTATAGAGGGAATATACTTCAACATAATAAAGGCCATAGGTGACAAACCCACAGCTAACATCATTCTCAATGGTAAAAGCTAAAAGCTTTTTCTCTAAGATACAGAACAAGACAAATCTGCCCACTTTCACCACTTTTATTCAACATACTATTGCAAGTCCTAGCCAGAGAAATTAGGCAAGAAGAATAAAAGACATCCAAATTGGAAACTGTCACTACATGCAGATGACATGATATTATATATAGAAAACTCTAAAGACTCTATCACAAACTGTTAGAATGAATAATTGAGTAAATTTGCAAGACACAAATATAATAAACAAAAATCTGTCACGTTTGTATACACTAATAACAAACTATCAGAAAGAGAAATTAAGAAAACAATCCTACTTACAATTGTAACAAAAAGAATATCTATAAATAAATTTCACCAAGGAGGTGAAAGATGTGTATATTGAAACGTACTAGACATTAATGATGACAATTAAAGAAGACACAAATAAATGGAAAGATATTCCATGCTTATAGGCTGGAAGAATTAATATTGTTAAAATGTCCATACTACCCAAAACAATCTACAAATTCAATGCAATCCCTGTCAAAATTCCAAAGACATTTTTCACAGAAATAGAACAAACAATCCCAAAATTTGTATGGAACCACAAAACACCACAAATCGTCAAAACAATCTTGAGAAAGAAGAACAAAGCTAGATGCATCATGTGCTCTGATTTCAAACTATATTACAAAGCTATAGTAATTAAAATAGTATGATATTAGCTTAAAAACAGACACATAGATCAATGGAACAGAATAGAGTGCCCAGAAATAAATCCATGCATATATGGTCAATTCATTTAGGACAAAGGGACCAAGAATACACAAAGGGGAAAGGACAACCTCTTCAATAAATGGTCTTGGGAAAGATGGAGTCCGCATGAAAAAGAATATAACTGGACCATCTTACACCATACACAAAAATTAACTCAAAGTGAATTAAAGACTTGAATGTAAGAACCTAAAACCATAAAACTCTTAGAAGAAAACATAGGCAGTAAGCTCCTTGACATAGGTCTTGGCAATGATTTTTGAATCTGACACCAAAAGCAAAAGCAACAGAAGCAAAAACAAACAAGTGGGACTACATCAAATTAAAAAGCTTCTGCATGGCAAGGAAACCATCAACATAATGAAAAGGCAACTGACTGAATGGGAGAAAATGTTTGCACAGAATATATCTGATAAGGGGCTCATATCGAATATATAAAAAGAACTCATACAACTCAATAGCAAAAACAAAAGCAGACAATCTCATTAAAACATGGGCAGAAACTCTGAATAGACATTTTTCCAAAGAAGACATACTTATGGCCAACACAAACATGAAAAGATGGTCAACGTCATTACTCCTCAGGGAAATGCAAATTAAAAACCACCATGCGATATCACCTTCCACCTGTGAGAATGGGTATTTTTGAAAAGACAAGAAATAAGAAGTGTGGGCGAGGATATAGAGAAAAGGGAACGCTTGTGCCCAGTGGTTGGGAATGTAAATTGGTGCAGCCACTGGGGAAAACAATATGGAGGATTCTCAAAAAATTAAGGATAGAACTATCATATGATCCAGACATTCCACTTATGGGTATTTATCCAAACGCTAACTCAAAAATATATATGTACCCCCATGTTCACTGCAGCACTGTTTACAATAGCCAAGATATGATAGCAACCTAAGTGTCCATCGAAGGATGAGTGGATGAAGATGTTGTGATAGATGTACGTATACATATATGAATACACACACACACAGTGAAATATTTTTCAGCTATAAAGAAATGAAATCTTGCCATTTGCCACAGCATGGATGAACCTGGAGGGCGTTATGCTAAGTGAAATAAGTCAAGCAGAGAATGACAAATACTGTATGATCTCTTATATGTGGAATCTATAAACAAACAAATAAAAAAAAACCAAGCTCATAGATACAGAGAACAGATTGGTAATTGGCAGAAGTGGGAGGTGGGAGAAACAAGTGAACTGGTTTTTTTGTTTGTTTTATAGTTTAAATAAATTAAAAATAATACTAATCCCTGGGTGCCACTACCAGAGGTTCTGATTTCATTTTTCTAAGATAGTGCCCCGGTATTAGCATTCTTAAGAGCTTCTGCATAAGACTTAAGTGAAGGCATGGCTGACAATTACCACCATAGAGCTTTGAAGTTTTTCTATCTCACATTTTTTTAATTGTGAACATCTGGATGAGAGATCCAGGCCCCACCAGGAGGTTTCTGGCTAGACATTTAAATAGGCCATTCAGCTCCCAAGCGGATTTGTATGCTGAGAGTAGAATGCAAAATGGATACACTCTTCTGCCTAAACCTGATTCGTTTGATACTAGACCCCCAGGATGGTATCTCGAGATGTGGGTGGCCTGCCTACTTGCAAATCTGGATACAACATGAACTGTGCCATTTGGTAAAAAAACAGACAAAAGAAAAGAAAAGGAAAGAAATAGGCATAAAGTATATAGATATTGAAAGAAAGATAGAAAACTATTACATCATTTCCAGGTCATGTTATTGTCAACTTGAAAAACCCCAATAAAACTGTACACATGCTATTAGAATTCACAAAGGAGTTTAAAATGCTGGTGTCATACAGTAAGATCTATGTACAAAAGCAAATTGCATTTCTAACAAATAGAAAATGTAATTTATAGAAGTATATCATTCATCGTAGAAATAAATATATATCCAGGAATAAACCTAAAAATGGATACTTCAGGCTTTTGTGGAAATGGTTATAAACTTTTATGACAGACACTACAGAGATCTAAACCAAAGGAGAGATAAAACCACGTTAATGGATAGAAAGACCAATGTCACCAAAGTGTCAATTTTCTGAAAATTTATCTTTAGGTACAATGCAATTCCATAAGAATATTTGTTTTAAAACTTTAAAAAAGCTTTATATATTTATTGGAAAATATATATGGAAGAGCAGGGTCAAAATTTAGCCAAGCCATTTCTGATGAAAAGCAATAAAACTGTAGATTTGCTCACCAGAAACCAAGGCATTTTTGAAGTAATGATAATTAAGAGAATCTGGTATTAATATAGTGATAGGAACATTGAGCAATGGAACAATATAGAGAGACAAGAGACAGAACCATAAATTGATGGCAATTTGATAACTGAGAGAGATGTCATTATATTGGGTTGGCCAAAAAGTTCGCTCGGATCGTCCATAAAAACCCGAATGAATTTTTTGGCCAACCCAATAGATCACTGGGGAAAGTTATGTCTCTTCAGTACCTGGTGCTGAGACATTTGGTTATCTGTGTAGGGGAACTGATCACACTGTACACACAAAACTATTTCCAAATGGATTAAAAATTTAAATAGGAAAGGCAAACTTTAAAATGTTTAGAGGATAACATAAGGTTGACTATGAGTTCAGGATATGGAAGGATTTTTCAATAAGATGCAAAATCTCTAAAAAAAAAAAAAAAAGGAGGAAAGATTGATACATTTAAATGCTTTAAAATTATTAACTCCTTTTCATCAAACTACATCATGATGAGAGTGAAAGTAAGTCAAAAGAATATATTTTCAAGAAATATAGCTGAAAATGAATTTGCATCAAGAATAAAGAAATGCTACAGATTACTAAAAATTAACAAAATCCCAATAGTGAAATGATCAAAAGGTATCAACAAATATTTCAACAAAGGAAAGAACATAAGCATAGGAAAACAGAAAACAGAAAAGTTTATGAAAATATTTTCAATCTTTTTTGAAATCAGGAAAATGCAAATAAAATCCACATGAGATGCAACTTAACACCCACACATTGCCAAAAATTTAAGAAACCAGAGGATGTCAGGTGTTTTGAATTCTCACATACTGCTGCAAGACAGTGTACTGATGCAACCACTTGGAGCATGAACTTTTGCACATTCTACAACCTGGCACATCTACTTCTAGTTATATAAACCTGAGAAACTCTCATTTATGTTCACCAACAGAAGTGTACAAGAATTTTTTACAGAAAAATTATTCATAACAGAACATAACTGGACACGACACCACTATCCATAGATGGGAGAATGAATTAATAAATTATGGTGTATTTACACAGTAAAATACTATATGGTGGTTAAAATGAAAGAATCACAACCACACAGAGAACATGGTTGAAAATAACCATTTAGAAATAAAAAGGGGTTTTAGAAGATGGTGTACAGTACAATATCACTTTTGTGAAGTTCAAAGGCAAGCACTATTAAGTATTAAGTATATGTTCAGATATACATATGCACATGCAATAAAAGCATAAAAATAAGGTGTGAAAAACACAAAATGCAGAATAGCGGAGGGGTTAGGAAGGAGTCTCATTAGGCTTCACAATATGTACCTATATATTCTTATGTATATATAAAATATTACAAAATAATCTGAAATATTTGTTATTCAGGATAACAGAGTTTTAAGAAAGAATTGAGAATGAAGAATTTAGTAATGTATTTAATGATTCTGAAGATGACTGATATTCTCATCACTTGGCCTTCCTGAATTTCATTAATACCAGTTGGAAACTGAATTCACTAACATGATCTCTAACTGAACACAAACTCTAAGTTACATAATACAAATAATTGTGAGGCTCTTGAAATACAGTACCACCTACTTGTGAGTAGCAGGAGAACTGGACTGAAAAATCAGCTGAGTAGGTTCTCAGTCTATCTTTGTGTCAGGACTCTGAACATATTTGGACAACTTGCCTAATTTCCTCAGATTTATTTTACCCATCTATGAAATTAGCATGTGGATATCTAATGTTCCTCTTGGTTTAAAAAGAATGCTGGTGCTATTCTTTGTATCTTAATGTGTCTTTTCATATTCTGTTTGTATTTCTCCTTTCCCTGGGCCACAGCAATCAGAGCAAATACCTAAGGGCTGTGCTATAATCAGAGTGATAATTTTACCTTTATCTAGATTATTATGGGACTACAATTATAGCTTGTATAGTCCTTCCCTATCATAACTTATGGCTGGTTCCAGCTCGCCTCGTACATAGTACCTAGGTGTCTCTAGTCTTATTTCAGTGATCCTGCTGTGACCACTGCCCCCTGACACCTCGCTCCTGCCTCAAGATATCCTGGTCTTCAAGGTGCCTTCTAAACTAGCACCTGCCATATCTTTATGTGCAAGCCTTTATTTCTCTTGAGTTGTCTGGAGTAAGAAAATCAGTCATTCCCCGTCCTTTAAAAATTTTATTCCACGGGTCCTTATGTAAATAGGACTACTGGTGGCTTGTCCAGAGGTACCAGTGTCCCTGAGCTATGCAACCAGCTAGATTACACCATGAACACATTAGTTAGCCATTGCCACAAGGATGCTGTGTAAAAGCCCACAAATTCAGTGGCTTAGCCCTGTATATCTTCATCCTCTTGGATCAGAGGTTACCTTGGCAAACCTTTTCTTTTCACGGCAGATCACAGGAGTACAAGCAGCCAAACCAAACCAAATACATGTATGGCCTTTACTACAGTCATGGTCACTTACATTCCACTGGCTAAAGCAAGTCATATAGCAAAACCCAACATTGATGGGGTGTGTGTGCATGTGTTTGTGTGGAGGGGATATTCTCCTATTCTAACACACTGCAAGATCACATGAGCAAGTGAAGAAATGAGAACAATAATCCAATTCACCAGAACCACTCATTATATGATACGAAATCAAACTAGAAGATTAAAACGGAGCACTTAGAATAAATATAAAAGATTTGTATCTTTTTCCACCGAGTTACAACTTTCAAACCTCATTTTACATTATTAGAGTTAGAAAGCATCGCTAAGATTATAGAAATCAATAGGTTTCCTCAATTTACATACACTTCAGTGGGAATGTGTGTTCAAATGGGGCTATGTTATCATGTAATCTAGACAATGACAATAAACAAAATATATTCTCCTGCCATTCTGAGGATAGGAGAGAATAATCTAAAATACAGCATGATGAATTTGGGGTCTATCTAATGAGTGACGGTCAGTGGAAATGTGGTGGGAAAACCTCCAACTTTGAAACCAGACATAACTGGTTTGGAATTCTGGCCCCTGGCCAGGTTTGAGCTGGCAAATTGCTCAGATCCTCTAAGATTCACGTCCTAGTCTATAAAATGGCAACTATATCATCCTTGAGATGTTGTTGAACAACAATGTAAATGCTTAACACAATATCTGATAGTTGACACTCAAGTTGCAGTTATCATTCTGGAAATATTTATAATATACTCTAAGGAGTATTTTAAACTTTCCTGGATGTCTTTTAAAACAGAATTTCTTTCCTCTAAAATGGCTAAAGTGTAATTTCACTTGAAATAGGATGATATCCTCCTAAGAACTCTTTAAAATCTATGATGCAGTGATTCCAAAAAGGATATTATTTATTTATTTCAGAAAACCATTTGCCACACTGCTGCATACTTTCAGATGTGCAAATAAAGGGAACCCAGCTGGTTGCTTTATTTTCAAACAACTACAAAGGAAACAGTAGAATTTTGTCTTCTTGGAATTTTCCTTTCAAAATTTTCACAACCATGTGTGGTTGGAATCTGGCATTTATCTTTTGCTTCCACCCTGGAAATTTACACAGCTCCCTAGCATTTGGTTTGGGTCAGATAACTTTTCAATTCTTGATTACAGTCTTCCACTTGTATAATTTCCTTCCAGTGTGAAAAACCCATATACCATAATATGTCTACATAGCAAGAGTTAAAGCATAGTAATTGCCCATGGATTAGAAGAGTTTATACAGCCAGATAACTCATGAATAATAAGGAAACAAAAACTAACATAAGTGATTGTCTTATGTGAATGACCACGTGAGTGCATGAATATAATCAGCCAAATGAATTTTATAACCATTGACTTTATAAGCATAATAAAATATATACAGCTCATATACAGAAAAACATACCAGTTTCTAAATAGCCAGATGAATCCTATCAATTTTTAAATTCTTTTAACTTTTTGTTTTAAGGACTTTCAAAACCAGCTTTTTAAGGTCATCTAGGTGATGTGAGTTGGCATCAGACATCTATTTCCTTGTCCTGTCAGTCCTTTATTACATCCAGGATAACTGCTCTGCCTATACTTTGAGAAACAAAGTGATCTTAGAAAGAAGTTTCTAAATAAACTAAAATCTCAGAAGATTTTCCTTTTCTGGTTTAAAAAACAACAACAAAAATGAAACCAAAAAACCTCCTTACTGGGGCTTTTCCCTGGTTCTTTTGCCTGTATCTTGACTACAACATTCTCAAAGCTGAATTTCATATCCGTATCTCCTTGCAGGGCCCTCTGTGAACTTTGTATTTTACAGTCTACTAGGTCTAACTCTGATCCCTACTGTCTTATTCCTTGATATTGACTCCTTCTCTCTAGTAAAATAGTACCTACCTCTGACTGACTAATAATTTTGTGAATCAAAATACTATTATTTTGTGAATCCAAAGTCATATTTATTATGATTGACTTAATAGAGAGCATGATTTATGGGACTTTCTAGCTTCCACAGTTATCATCCAAACTTCCCTCTATCTATCTATCCATTCATCCATCCATCCAGCACCACTTATGTGCCAGACCTTCTGCTAAGCCCCAAAACACTGAAAAAAAGAGACCAGAAAGCCAGCAATTAAAGCCTGTCAACACGTGAATCCAGGCTTTGCTACTTACCAGTTGTGTCACCTTGGCCAAATTCCTTGAACCTTGTCCTTCAGTTTTCTCATCTGTAAAATGAGAATAATAATAGTGCCCTATGTCATAGACTTGTTTTGTGGATTAAATAATGCATACATGTATGTTGCTTAGAGAATCCATAGATTATTCTGTAAACAATACTAGTCCTGTGCCTCAGACCTATCTAGTCACCACTCCTGTCCTGGTCCTTGGCCTTCACTAGACTGACCACCCAGTATGAAAAAACAAGAGAGGTAGTTCATATTGAAAAGTAGTCACAAACATCACAAAACCTATTAAAAGATTCATAATAATCTGGTTCTTATTTGCAGAATCTCTTTTTTGATGGACTTCAAAGGTCAAAGACAGATATTTCAGTTCTGACTTACAAGGGGTCACATTGTGGTATATCCTGTATCAGAGCTAAAAATGTTATAGGCTTATGTAGCCTTAAAATTTTGTTTCAGTTGATAATGAGGACTCTTCACAAAGGCTGATTTTAGCTTCTGGGTCTTCACATGACCCTCATATATTTACACTTCTTTGCCTTATGTTTATGCAATCTTACAGCATAATGAGATAGTTTTTCAATAGTAATGGCCTAGGAGTATTCAGCTGTGTGTACTTTAGGAGAATTAAAATGGTTTAAATTACTAATCAAGATCTATCCCCATGACCCAAACATATCACCATATTTGTATACACCGTAGAAAAAACCAATATTTAATTCATTAATTTATGAAATGGACAAAGAGTTATTATCATAGACCAGGCACTCAGGATACTGATATAGAAGATACAAATGTAGAAGACAGTTCATGTCTTCAAGGAACTGTTTATCTAATGGAAAAGACCAGAGATAAACATTTACTAAATTTATGATAACACTAGTAGAAGTATATAAAGAGCATTAAAGAAGAACTGAGGAGTAGCCAAGAGAATGCGCACTCTTTGCAATGTTTTATGGTCACTGAATTTTCCTCTCTGATTTAGCAGATGCTATGTAAATATGGACAACATTCTCAACACAGCTAAGTGCACAGATTTGGATCTTGCTTTTCAAACTGAGGAAGCTAATAAGGGTTGGTTCCTCACATTATAAAAATATTTTGAAAAAATATTGTCAATGGGTTACTTTGTATCAAATGAAAGATTTTTTTCTAAAGTAACTGATTTTTTTCACTTGCTTGTTTCATTCTTTTGGTGCTGTGTAGACACAACCACAGATATTTGCATAGTCTGAAAAAGTCCGAGATGATGTACGCTTGGGTTGTCTCATAGGAAGAGGGTGTGCAACAAGTAGGGAGAAAAAAGACCACTAGAATGGGAAGAGTCATCTCTTATTTGCAATTTTATGAGAAATCAGCGTTCTTAAGTCATAAAAAACCACCAAGTAATTAGAGGAAGAAAAATACTCTTTTCATTATACCATGAATTGTGGGATTCTCCTCTCCTCTTGCCAATTTAGTTTGGTATGATTGTGAAACTCTATTAATAAGCATCATAAACCCTTTCATTTCAGAAGGTCATTTTGGTTACTCAATAAATATTTCATGTAGGACTAAGTGATAATATTTAAGATCTTCTTTTTCTCTGTCCCAAATTATTAGTTTGCTAAGTCTGAAAATCTTATCAGAATTTAATTCTTTTTATTTAAGATTTATACTATAATCTTTGGACATTTGTTTTGTATAGAAAACCAATGCTCTTTAAGTGAACACTTCTGTACTAACAGCCCATAATATGGAAATTTAAAGAAGAATGAGTCACAATTCCTGCATTTAAGTGGTTTTCCATCTAGAAAAGAGAGAATTGAATGTGAACAATATCTAGAATACAACTGACAAAAAGAATAAGCGATGATTTACTCAGCCCTTAGACAAAAACGTATTACATGTCTGCCATGATCTGCACATTATATGAGATTCTTGGGACACAACCATGAAGAAAGCAGCACATTATGTGGCCTCACAGTTTGGTGGGGCTGACAAATATTTACCAGGAAATTATGAGCCTTCACTATGGGCCAAACACTTTAAAACCAAAGATAGAGGATCCTGCCGCAGGTGCTGACAGTTTAATGAAGAAGATGGATCATAAATTAAGCAATGACTAAGCTTCATGATAAGAGCACTAATAGAAATGTAGGCAAGACATTACAGAAGGACAAAAGAGAGGCCAAGGGAAAGTACAGCTATCATCCTATTTACTAATCGTAAGTCTCGTTCCTGAGTTTTATTATGTGCCGTATAAATATGGGCAACATTTTGTAGCACAGCTAATATACATGATTGGTGAGCAACTTACTATATGTTGAATGTCACAGAGGAAATGAGTATAGGAAGAAATTATTAATTCTCTTTGGTATCATCTGGGATAGCTTCATGAAAGAGATACCATTTGAGCTGAGTCTTTTTTTTTGTTTGTGTTAACATCTTTATTGGAGTATAATTGCTTTACATTGTTGTGTTAGTTTCTACTGTATAACAAAGTGAATCAGCTATACGTATACATATATCCCCATATCCCCTCCCTCTTATTTCTCTATCCCACCCTCCCTATCCCACCCTTCTAGGTGGTCACCAAGCTCCGAGCTGATCTCCCTGTGCTATGCGGCTGCTTCCCACTAGCTATCTAGTTCCCATACATGTAAAATAAATAACTAGTGAGCTGAGCTCTTAATGAAGGATTCCTAATGTTCCAGGAGAGGATTCCAGATGGAGGAATCAGTGTGAGCTAGTCTACAGAGGCAGGAAAGTACAGGTCTTTAGCACATGGTGAATAGTTCTACGTGGCTAGATTTTGAGATTAAAGACTGTTAAGCCAAGAAAAGTGTTTACTGATGGCTTTTTCAGGTCTTGAAAGGCCTTGTATGCCTTTAATGAAAAATTCGGGCCTTATCTATGGGAGAACATAAAGGGAAGACACCTGGTTCCTGTGCCAAGGTGTCAGAGAGATACTCAGAAAGGAGTGATAAAGGCTGAGCACAGGGAAACCGGTATAAAGTTTACTTCTAGCAGTTTCACAAATTTGCTTAAACCTATGTATAATGTTTATTCACTGAATCCCTAGCTTTTTGTTTAGAAATGAAGTACCACATACCCTACTGTTATTAGAGAGGGAGAAATAAATAATAGGGCATGGCCGCAAGGAAGGTAAATATATTAACAACTCACAGTAATCCAAGCAGTGTAAAGAAATGCTGAGATAGAGGACACACAATGTGTACAGAAAGATGTAGCTAATTCTGAATAGAGTGATTTAGAAAAGATTCATGCATAGGCAGGCTGACTTTAGAGCCTGCAGTCCGTGAAGCATTTTCACTATAGTTGTGGTTCTTTGCATCTTGTCTTCAATGAAATTCCCTGGAAACCAGCATGCAGAAGATTTATAGGGTAGTTCTTTTGAGAGAAAAAAAAGAGAAAGAAAAACTAACCTGTGATGTGGTTGCACCGAGGACTTGGTCGATTCTACGGAAAGCCTTTGGAGGTGGGAAGGTCCTTCAGAAATGGGCTAAATTGAGGTAATTAGGACAGACCTTTGCGTCTTGGCATCAGTCAGTCATTGGCAGCTGGGAATCCCCTGGAAGAGGTATAACCTTGGGCGAGGCAGTTGCCTGCAGCTGGGGCAATTCCCAGTGATAGATACAGCTGGGAGCTGTCAGCAACTCTTCATTCTAGATGAGGCCAAGATGGTAGGTGGAAACCAGATTCCATGCTGAAGAGTTTCTTTTTAGTTTTTCCACTGTAGGCTGTAGACAGTGATAGAAAACTTTTAAGAAGGTAAGGTGGTGTACGTTGATTTTGATTTTAGAAAGTTATTTCTGTAGCAATGTAATGGGTAATTTGGCAAGGTAATAGATGCTGGCAAGTGAAACTACTAGTTTGGAGGCTATTAGAATAAAGGCCCAGTTCAAAATAATTAAGGCCCAATTCACACCTGTGTGAAGTTTTCCCAAATCTCCCCAAGCAGAACAGTCATTTTCTCTACCATTCTTCCATAGCCCTTTTGTGATAATTTTATTTTATCCCCAACTACAATCTGACTTTGTATCATCAGTAGTTGATTCTGTGTGTCTCCCTATTGACTGTGAATTCTTTTGAGGCAGTAGACATCTACTCGTATCTGTACCTCCCAGGAAACCATCATTGAGCCATGAATAGAATTAGATAAAAGCATTTTGAATTATACAGTTCAAGGAAGAGATGATGAGTTTCTAAAATAGAGTCAGTAGTAATGGGAAGAAGAGAATGGCATCAATGAGGGAGACCCTGCAGAGGTAGAAATGTGTGGAATAGCTTTCGAGACTATGGCATAAATTCCATGTCATAGACATTATTTGTATATCACATACACTGAAACACAACTACTAGAGTCCATTTGTATTTATATATTTATTTGGCACATTTCCTGGGCCATTTCTTAAAACATTTTCCCTCTGAAACTGAGCAGGACCCAGTGGGGCTCCTGGGCACAGAGGACTTTCTGTGTCCCCAGTTTCTCATTTGTAGGAAATAGGCTTCATTCTCCATGACATTCCCTAGTTCCAAAGGGCAGGTTCAAACAGTTGCTAATCAGGGAAGGGAAGGGATGCAGAGACAAGGGAGGAGCAGTCAAGGAACAATAGTGCAGCCTTGGGACAGGGTCCTGGTACCATCTCAAGGGATACACATAACAACATCTGTGAGCTTTCTGCAGAACTAAAACCCCAACAAATGGAAGATGTTAACTACTTGATGAAGCATTCTTCATTCCAGAGAGAAAGTCACAGTTTGATAACCCGGAGAACCACAGAAGCTCATCAGGAGACCACCTAAAGCTAGATTAAAGGAATGCAGACCCTTCACACACCCTGATCCTTATCAGCAACCCAGCCCTTAAACCACTGCTATAAAACTCTTCACCAAATCCCCTCCTGGGTTGCGAAACACAGTTTCGAGGGCATGAGCTTGTTGTGTCCCCCTTTGCTTGGCAAAGCAATAAAGCTATTCTTTTCTACTTCACTCAAAACTCTGTCTCTGAGATTCAATTCAGCACCAGTGCACAGAGGTCGAGTTTTCCACATCACGTCTTTACATAAGTTTCTCAGAGTTTGTTTTTCCTATCACACAACAAAGAGGAAAGATAAGTTGTAAGTTGTTTCAACCCTTTAAACTAATGTTGTTTTGTAACATGCCTACCTAAGGCTTTAAAGCTCAGGTAATATTGATGCCTTAGTGAAACTTTGATTTTGTAAGATGTCTTTCTGCCCATATTCCAAATGAATGTCCCCAACTTTTTTTTTAAATTGAAGTATAGTTAATTTACAATGTTGTGTTAGTTTTTGGTGTACAGCAAAGTGATTCAGTTGTACATATATATATTCTTTTTCAGATTCTTTTCTCATATAGGCTATTACAAAATATTGAGTATAGTTCCCTGTGCTATACAGTAGGTCCTTGTTGTTTATCTATTTTATATATAGTAGTGTGTACCTGTTACTCCCAAATTCCTAATTTATCCCTTCCACACACCTTTCCCCTTTGGTAACCATAAATTTGTTTTCAAAATCTGTGAGTCTGTTTCTGTTTTGTAAATAAGTTCATTTGTACCATTTTTTTAGATTTCACATATAAATTATATCATATGATACTTGTCTTTCTCTGTCTGACTTACTTCACTTACTATGATAATCTCTAGGTCCATCCATGTTGCTGCAAATGGCGTTATTTCATTCTTTTTTTTTTATGGCTGAGTGGTATTCCATTACATATATATATATATATATATATATATATATATATATATATATATATATATATATATATACATACATATATATATATATATATATACCACATCTTCTTTATCCATTCATCTGTTGATGGACATTTAGGTTGCTTCCTTCCATGTCTTGGCTATTCTAAATAGTGCTGGTATGAACATGGGGGTGCATGTATCTTTTCAAAGTATGGTTTCCTCTGGATATATGCCCAGGAGTGGGATTTCTGGATCATATGGTGACTCTATTTTTACTTTTTCAAGGAACATCCATACTGTTCTCCATAGTGGCTACACCAATTTACATTCCCACCAACAGTGTAGGAGGGCCTCCTTTTCTCCGCATCTTCTCCAGCATTTATTATTTGTAGACTTTTCAATGGTGGCCATTCTGACTAGTGTGAGGTGACACCTCACTGTGGTTTTGATTTGCATTTCTCTAATAATTAGTGATGTTGAACATTTAGTCATGTGCTTATTGGCCATCAGTATGTATTCTTTGGAGAAATGTCTATTTAGGTCTTTGGCCCATTTTTTTGATTGGGTTGTCTTCTTTGGTTATTGAGTTGTATGAGCTGTTTGTATATTTTGGAAATTAAGCCCTTGTCAGTCACATCGTTTGCAAATATTTTCTCCCAGTCCATAAGTTGTCTTTTCATTTTGTTGATGGTTTCCTTGGCTGTGCAAAAGCTTATGTTTGATTAGGTCACGTTTGTTTATTTTTGCTTTTATTTCTATTGCCTTGACCTAAGAAAACATAGCTTGAATGCTCCCAACTCTTGTGCCAACTCTGCCAAGGTCTTAGGACCCCAGAAAACTGTCAAGATGCCCAGAAAGTCAAGAGTGAAATATTTTCCTGTCTAGGGTATGAGTTGGCCAAAAGAAGGTATGGCATAAAAAATTAAAGTATGTCTTGGAACATGAGAAAGATTTTGATTCAAATGGGGAAAGTTTTCCAAAGTTGAGAGGGTGCATATTTTATCTGTGAAAAAAGACATTAAAATGTAGTGGCAAAAGCATGGGATGTCATCAGGAAATACAGATTGATAAGCTGACCATGAACAACTCAGTGTCCCTATGTTTTATTTTTATCTTAATAAAATTGAAATAACACTATTTCCTATTGTAACCGGTTCAAAGGGATGATTTAAGGATACAAATAAGTGGAAGTAGTTTCTACACTGTAAAATACTATGTAATTCTTTGTTCATGTAATGTTTATCCTCCAAATATTTATGTTTTGAAACAACCTATGAGTAGAACAATAGACTTCAATACTAGAATACATTGTGTTTGGTATTTGCTTAGTTATAATAATGATAGCTAAAATTCATTGTGTTTACTCTCAACCACTGTGTTGAGAATTATCTCATTTAATTCTCCTAACAACCCTATGGTGGAGGTAAAATCATTTTGCCTGAAAGGAATGAAGTTTGAGGCTTTGTCAAATGAGAAGTTTCCTTATTTACAGATAAGGGAACTAAAATACATTTAGAAAAACAAAATAACTTTCAAAGATCTATTAAGTGGCAGATAATATCTATATGTCTTTAGAGCCTAAACTACTAACACCTAGCAATATACTACATTATTACATGTATAGAGACTGACAGGGATGGAGTTAACCCGTGAACATGTATTGTGTTGCGTATGTGTGCCTGTGCATGCTTATCATACATATAGGCATGCATAAGTAAATATGTACAAGAGGGAAACTTGATCATCAGAAAAGTATGCAGCTACAGACATTGAGGGTGTATGTAACTAAAAATAATAAGCATCCAGCCTAACCTTCTTTCTTTTTGTAAAAAATAATTTTATTTATTTATTTATTTGGCTGCGTTGGGTCTTTGTTGCTGTGCGCAGGCTCTCTCTAGTTGTGGCAAGTGGGGGCTACTCTTCATTGAGGCGTGCAGGCTTCTCGTTGCAGTGGCTTCTCTTGTTGTGGAGCATGGGCTCTAGGCACGCAGGCTTCAGTAGTTGTGGCACACGGGCTCAGTAGTTGCGGCTCGCGGGCTCCAGAGCTCAGGCTCAGTAGTTGTGGCGTATGGGCTTAGTTGCTCCGCAGCATGTGGGATCTTCCCGGACCAGGGCTCGAACCTGTGTCCCCTGCATTGGCAGGCAGATTCTTAACCACTGCACCACCAGGGAAGTCCTAACCTTCTTTCTTTTGAAGTAATGTTTTTGGAAATAATCTACTATGTGTGAAACACCATGCTCAATCCTCCAGAGCAGTGCTGTCCAATAGAAATATAATGAGAGCCACACATGTAATTTTAAATTTCCTAAGAGCCACATTGGAAGAGTAAAAGAAACTGTTGAAATTAATTTTGGTAACAATACTAGATATATCAAATGATTTCAATCCCTATTTCCCTTGCAGACATGAGGAAAAAAGAATTCATAGAAAAATTAAATCCCTGTCCTATTTTAAAAAATCAAGGCTAGATTTTTAGTTTTAAAGTTTCTACTTTATATACTTCAATAGCAAAAAAAAAAAAAACACACACAAAAAACAACAACCAAAAAAAAAAAAAGCAAACAAGCAAAAAAGCAAAAAGAAAACCCACCAAACAATCTGATTTAAAAATGGGCAGAGCCAAGGGGGAAGGGGGAAAGGGGTTGGGTGAACTGAGATATTGGGGTTGATATATACACACTACTATGTATAAAACAGATAGCTAATGAGAACTTACTGTATAGCACAGGGAATTCTATGCAGTACTCTGTGGTGACCTAAATGGGAAGAAAATCCAAAAAAGAGGGGATATGTGAATATGTATGACTGATTCACTTTGCTGTACAGCAGAAACTGACATAGCAGTGTAAAGCAACCATACTCCAATAAAAAATGAATAAATAAAAATGGGCAGGGAACCTGAATAGACATTTTTCCAAAGAAGACATACAGATGGCCAAAATGTACTTGAAAAGGTGTTCAACATCACTAATCATCAGGGAAATGCAAATCAAATCCACAGTGAGTTATCACTTCGTGCCTGTTAGAATGCCTTTTATCCAAAAGATAGGAAATACCAGGTGTAGGTGAGGATGTGGCAAAAAGGGAACTTTTGTGCACTGTTGATGGGAAAAGGTATGGAGGTTTCTCAAAAATTAAAACAGTATGGGAAACAGTATGGAGGTTTCTCAAGAATTAAAAATGAAACTACCATATGATCCAGCAATTCTATCTTTGGGTATTTATCCGAAAAAAATGAAAATGCTAACTCAAAAAGATAGATGTAACCCCATGTTCATTGCAGCATTATTTACAATAGCCAAGATATGTAAACAACCTGTGTCCATTGATGGACGAGTGAGTAAAGAAAATGTGGTATAAACTCTCTATATACAATGTAATATTATTCACCTGTAAAAAAGAATGAAATCTTGCCATTTGGGACAACGCAGATGGAACTTGAGGTCATTATGCTAAATGAAGTATGTCAGGCAGAGAAATATCATATGGTCTCACTTATATGTGAAATTAAGCACAAAACAAAACAGTACAAAACTGAGCTTATAGAAACAGAGAACAGACTGGTAGTTGCTGGGGGAAGTGGGGCTGGGCAAAAGGAGTGAAGGGCATCAAAAGGTACAAACTTCCCATCATAAAATTCATAAGTCCTGGGGATATAATGTACAGCATAGTGACTATAGTTAACAGTACTGTTTTACATATTTGAAAGCTTAAGTTAATAGAACTTAAAAGTTCTCATCAGAAGAAAAAAAAATTTGTAACTATGTATGATGATGGATATTAACTAGACTTATTGTGGTGATCCTTTTGGAATATATTTAAATATTGAATCATTATGTTGTACACCTGACACTAATGTAAGATTATATGTCAATTATATCTTTAAGAAAGTTTCTACTTTTGATATCGTTGAGCTGCTTTGGGCAATCTACACTTGCAGTTCACCAGTGTTGTGTTGGAGGATTCTCATTTTTGAGATAGTGGGCTGTATTTTATGTGCAATCCTTGATGAAATAAATAATGAATTTCTCTTCAATTTTTTCCTGAACAATATTTGTTTCCAACCCATAAGCATATCTTCTCTAGAGACATGTTCTATCCAACTAAATTCCAAAGCAAAGTGGTTATTAGTTATTCAAATTCAGCAAATATGTATTGATTACCTCCTATATACCAACTATAAATATAATTATGAAATAATCCTTTCACAGGTGTAGCTCACAGAGTAGGCTAGAGGAAAGATAGACAAATACACAAGTATGTAAAACAAAATGTAACGAGTGATTTGTTTCTGTGATGTTACAAATGGATACAGTGTATGGGCATTTTTTTTCTCTTACTTGTTTCAAACTTACTAAACAAGAGGATAAGACACAGTTGCTTAGAGGATAGAGAAAATAGTAGCCATTGCCTGAAAGGAATGAAGTTTGAGGCTTTGTCAAATGAGAAGTTGATAAATGTTTAGCATCTTCTATAAACTCTAATTTTGATATGTTTTCAGATTTTAATATGTTTAAAACTTAAAGTGATATGGGCAGTGTGTAAGTATTAAGTACTATTTTATTATCAACTTTTAAACTTGGTCAGTTACACAACAGAGATAGTAAAGGGGGTTGTAGGAAAAGA
Source organism: Eschrichtius robustus (assembly GCF_028021215.1). Classification (NCBI taxonomy): domain Eukaryota; kingdom Metazoa; phylum Chordata; class Mammalia; order Artiodactyla; family Eschrichtiidae; genus Eschrichtius; species Eschrichtius robustus. The sequence continues at coordinate 19,281,456 of NC_090840.1, forward strand.
ACTGTATTAGAAAAACTATTTACACATTATGAGTATTAGTTTTTATAAAAAACTGTAGTAAATATTGGTTATTTTGGGATATCCACCATTCAAAACACCATTTCTATTTGAAGAGACTTCTTCATTGTGTGGGGCTTAGGATTCAAAAAGGAATATCTCTTCTCCATAATCCTGAGCAGGCAAGATTTGAACATGTAAGCTAAGCTTGGTCAAGGTAGAGCCTAGTGGCTCCATAGGAGGTGTCCAGTGGCTGTGGTACCAGTGGTGCCATCCTAACCAGACTTTCTGAATTTCAACCTTGGCTTTTTTCTTGGCTGCCAAGTCTCTCTTGCTTCCTGTCATTTTCTGAGCCCGATTCTTCAGCACTCTTGTTGATTCTCTGAGCTACTATTAGTCTAACAATTAGTTTGATTTTGGAATCGATTAGCGAAAGTCAGTTTCAGGTGTTCACAATGAAGGATCTGACTTGTATAGACATTGGTACCAGAAAGTGGGTCATTGGCCTCAAAGCTTCAGGGTGATCAGAATCTTATCTCTGGTTAAATTTGGGTTGAAGGCGGTGAAAAAATCCAGTTAATGCCCAGTTAGTATCTGGTAACCTATTACATACAAAGGCAAAAGAATTAACTACCACCTATGGTTATCATTAATAAAATGTCCATTAAAAACAAATCTTTGAGGTTATCATATTGATGCGGTAATAGAACAGACTTAAGGTCATGCAAGTTCAAGGGTGCAGGGAAGGATGTTTGCATCTAATGGAGATGAGTAAAGAAAGAGAAGGAATAGGTCAAGGTTCAAACTTCTTGGCTCAAGGTATTAACTAAAACTTAGGAACTTTACCACCATGCTTAAAATAATTTATCTTTTTTTTTTTTTTTGCAGCTGCAGTGTTGAAAATCAAATGTAAAATTTGAAAATGCAGATTATCAAATACATTCATTTGAGTTCACGGCAATGCCAGGTCTCCCATATGAAAGTGAATTTTGATTAAGAAGGAATGAAAGAATATGAATAGAGTGTATTGGATGTTATGGGAAGATGCAAAGGCCTTGATATACCCCAAACCCTAACTCTCACTAGTTTCCTGTGCTGGCCATTGCTATGTCATCTTCCACGTCTGATAAGATTGTTTCACCCCCGATTTGAAGATGAAGTCACTTTTTAGGGAGAAAATCTCCTTGCAAAGAAAACTATTTCTTCTGAAGACTTATCTATACCTTAATGTCTGCAAACTTATTACCAGAATTGGGGAATGTAATGGAAATGGAGACCAGATTCAAAGCTAAACTAAGAGGAGAAGATTTTAACCCCAAAGGAATTGTTAGACCAGGAAAATCCTTCAACAAAAATTTGGGAGAGATGTATGGGAAGATTCTGAGGTACCAAGAAAGGAAACACATTAGATCAGGTTGAATTTAACTATCAGTTTAAGCAGAAGGTTTTCTTGGCTGAATGGCTAAAACTTGGATTAAGGTGGTTTATGCTAAATAAAGTTGAGAAGCCAAAAATTCCTTGGCATAATGTATAGGAAAGGATCCAAACGTTCTGAGTGATAGAATTTCTGGAATATACTCACCCATCCTAACCATGTACACTAAGAGGGTTCAAAAGATATTCTCCTCACCAAGGTCTTGATAAATATACTGGTGAAGGGATGCCAAGGTCTCTGAAAAATCCTGTAATATTTCAGATGTTGGAGGGAAACTGCAATTGAAATGAGCTTCCTGATATCAATGAAGTGGAAAGATTCTAGGGGAGCAGAAGACATATAAGGGGTACTTAACAATAAGAAGAAAAGTGCATGTAGCTACCATAATAGGTAATGAGAAGGGCCTTGCCCTCAGGTATTATTGGTGGTAGCCTGGGAATACATAGGACTGGACATAACTTAACCTTGGGATGCCTAGAATTCTGCTAGGTCCTGAGAATGCAATTCCCAGATCTAAGTCAGTTCACGGACCCAGAGCTCCTAGAATAAACATACACTTGAGGAGGGATGCTTCAATATCACAAGTACGTACTGTGAATCTTCATTCTAGTCTTCCTCAAAAAAACCTGTAACCCTTTACCAAATAATTATGTATTCAGGTGCAGGAAATATCCAAATGTTTTCAGAACTTATTGGACACTGGCTCTGAGCAAAGAGTAATTCCTGGACATTCAGAGGACAACTATACTCTACTGGTAAGAGCAGGGTATATGGCGATCTGATGATAAATAGAATTGTCACCAATACTCTCTTCATGATAGGATCGATAATACCTCAGCTACTTTCTTTAGATGTTTTCCAAGTTGCTTATTGCACGTCACTGGAAAACAGGAAAATTGGGAAAGGTATAGTCTGGAGTGACTGATCTTGTTCATCAAAGGTGAATAGAATTTGTGGGGTCTGAAAGAAGTACAGATGGAAGCCAATAAGTCATCTCTTGGGGTTTCTTCTCATATGATCACATCTCTAGTAGAAGTTCGTAGACAACTAGTACAACCTGATATAGTATATTCAGGTTGACCAAGGATTTGGTTCCCTTAGGAAAATAAATGTGTGTTTCCAATGGGATAAGGAGTTTAATAAGTGCTGCCTGCTTAAGACAATTGGAAACCCTGGACTTGAAAAAATATAGTAATTTATCAGACTATGGATTACACCCTTTTAGAGAGGAGTTGGTGTATTTTGGCTTGTAAGAGGGTGTTTGAATTACATAGAGTGGTAACACTTTTTGAGGGAAAGGTAAGAATAGGAAGAAGGGAACATATGGATAATGAGTCACTAAAGGTGTAGATATTTTTGTGTTTTTTGTCTCTGTTTTCAGGAATTCCCCAATGTGTGGGACTTAGTAGAAATCAAGGCCCCTTTAACTACTAAGAAAGCCTTATGGAGACAAATATGTTCTAGGTTTGCTTCTTGGTAATGAGAGCATTGGTATGTGTCTGTGGACAATGCATCTTGAGGAAGTGACCCAAAGACATACAGTAGTTTTCTGCCTCTTACCTCACTGAAGTCCTGTGTTTTCATAGACTAGATAAAGTCTTTCTAAGTACTATCTACAGAAATTAAAACTCTGGTCTCCTGAGAATTGTGGGAAAGGTGGTAGTTATCTGGTCATATGGACAATTTCTTTCCTGATAGACTTCCATTCCTCCTGTTCTCAGCCCTGAACCTCACCCCCTTCTCCTTCTATCAAATCTGGTACCTACATGCCTCTTCAGATTCCCACAGAGTCAATCAACTTGATTCTCTTGGGTATCCTAAAGTTCAGATAACTGTGCTTTCAGTTATAGCTCCTTCACTCAGCTACCTCACTGACCACTTTTCTATAATTTTTATCTTCTTAAATTTGGTTGAAATGTTTCATCCACTGAGGTCTCCTATACACCTTGTCCTTTTGACTTAATACATTTTTATTTCTTTAATACTATATTGGAAGAGTGTCAAGAGGAATAGAAGATAAATACATCTTGTCAATATACAGTGTTCAATATTGTGATCCTCACAAGCCATCCCCTTTAAATGGGCTAAGGTAAGCAAGCAGGATGATTCAATTTCTAATATGTGTCCAGAATTTGACCGTGAGTAATATCACTGTACTCTAAAGCGCAGGACCACATCATTACTAAAACATCTGCACTGCTGATGATGGTATAGTAGCTCCATTCTGCAGCAGCCCCCTTTTTTTAAGTGGAAGGTGTCAGGGTTATTGGGATTACATTTGTATCAGAGTTTGATTGGCTATTGTTAATGTCTGACCCAATTTCAACTTCTAATTCTGACATTACAAGAAAATCTAGAATATATACATGACAAAAGCTTCATAGGAAAAAGTTAATTGGGTTTTTATGTTTCCTGTAACTTAGTTAAAATACTTCTGCAGACATTTTTTCCCAGTAAAATTAAGAGAACTTAATGTTCTTCCATATGGTTCAAGTTGAAAGTACATGTGCTAGCTCTCTCTTTCCACCCTATCTAAAAAACAAAGAACCTCAAAAATTGTACTGGATCTGAAATTCAGATATTTTCATTCCAAGATTAGGACTTAAGGTTGTTTCCAAATACCACTACCCTGGTTGAATTTATGGCCTTTTGATGACCTGGACTGTTTCCTTTTGAAGACTCTGCCCAAGACTCTGATCTTTCTATAGTTGGCCTATGAGATTTGAAAGAGAGAAGGCTCAAGTAAAGCATAGAGAGTGTGTCTGTAGTCAAGGGATACGACCTCAGGCAAAAAAATCTGGGAAAAAAGACCATGTCAGTTTCTACTTCCAAGAAAAGCTAGTTGCTGTTTAGATAACAGTAATGTCCCTTTAAGTTCAAAGTTACCAGCTATCAAAACAAGTTGCAGTTCACAGCTGACTAACTCCTTTCCATTACAGAGAAGCAGATCTTAGTGTAATTGAGTCCAAATAAAAATATATTTACAGAGAAAACTAGGCCCATGAGGAGCAAGCAGAAATTAGCAACAAGCTAAGCTTTTAAAACATTCAGGCAAAAATTTCACCATGTACAATTTATATCCTTAGGACTAAGAAGAAATCATGAGAAAAATTGTATTAGAAGGAAATGATATTTTAAAAGATGACTCATCACAGAGATAGAGTAATAGAAAACAATCATCTATCAAAACAAAATACAGACTCACTCTTGCTCCATCACATGTGTTAACTTTCAGCTAAGCAGCTCTGCTCTGTACTTGGTATGAGGTTTGAGCAGGAAGTGTTATTGTCTGGCATCAGAGCCAGGGTAGGATCCAGCTTGAACCTCCAAGTCATTTCACAAGGAAATATGAAATTGCAGAACCATGTGGGTGGGCAATGGACTTGACCTGACTCTCATTTATTAAATAAACACTGACTTTGAGTAGTTGTACTTCTGAGAGCTTTAGCAGTGGCATTGCCAAGGTGTAGCACTTGGGGGAGAGGGGATTTGACCATATCATATATTTCCATGCATGACCTCCTCCAAGTCACCTCTAATAAATTCACAGTCTGAGCAACCTAAGTAAAATCAACTGTGCTTGCTCTTCAAAGTAGCTTCAAGACAAATCAGTTAGCCTTCACTTCCAAAAAACTTTTCACCTTTATGTCCTTTCTATAGAGAATTTCTGGAGCTGCCACCCCCCTGAATTTCAGTCCAATTCTAGAGATTATGTGCAATGTTGTTACTTGCTGAAACCAGAGCACCAGGGGCCTCCTTGTTCTTTAGTCCTCTCATATTATGGTTACACTTGCTGGCAGGTAAAGAAAACCATATTGTTTGTGTAGTTTAAAAGATGACTTCTTAAAGATGTGCAGACAGCAAAATCCATGTTTAAGCAATTGTAAAAACAAGAAAAACCTGAAAGCAATTAGTAATCTATTTATACACGTAAAAATTGGAAAATGACTTCTTACTATATGGACTGGAAAGCCCTCTTAAATTTTTTCTTCACAAATTTCTTGGCAGGGAGGGACATATTCTGGTTCTAGACAGAAAGGAAATCACAGGGGGAGTGTAAGAGCATGAAGGGAACACATATGGGTGAGGTGTGCCTATTTTAAGTCACGTGCACTTTTCCAGAATGTGTTGGATAGAAAATAATAAAAAGAGTATCACACAACGTTTTCAACACATCACAGTATTGCATTTTCTCATTATGGTATTGTCAGTGTAACCAGTGAAAATTCAATAGTACTTATAAAATAACTATGCTCTAAGCCTATGAATTTTCAGTCAATGTTGGAATCGGAGAACTTTTGATTCAAAATTTGCTTGGATTTAAATATCTGTCATTCCCTTAAAGCACCTATTATCTGACCTAAATATGTAAAAGGAACCCTGCTGGGTGTCATGTAAAGCATGTTGAGTTGAACTATGGTATTTGAGGTTGGAACGAATCTTAAAATCCATTGAGTCTAAGTGCCACATCTGCCCTAGTGAGATTTGAAATCTTATTCAGAATATACCCATGTTGACATAAAGGTAGCCACTGTTATAAATAAATCAACAGAAACAAAAATGAAATATGTACAAGCAATTAGGATAGTATTTTTGATGTGGTAGAGTCTGAAAGTTGTCAAGAAAACTACATGCTCGGATAGAGTAAATAACCAGAATTATTTTCTTATTTTACCACTCAAAATATTCTTTCTCTAGCCATAATATTGCAACTAGTTTCATAGCTTTGTGTGATGTCTTCATAGTTTGTAACTCTTTGGAGTCTTTGGATTTTTTTTTTTTTTAAATGCAACTTTGTCTGTTGGGCTACATTTCGTAAGCTGTCACTTAACTGGACAAAACTCCTGGCCAGATTTAGCTGGAGTGTTTTTGTGTATGAGGCATTGTCTGCTTATTGAGTCTTGTCTGTAATTTCAATATAAACTGTTGAGTGGACATTGTTACTTACAGAAGATAGAAGTTGGCCTAAAAGACAGCGGAGAAACAATAGACAAAAATTCTTATGAGAATCAAGAAATTCTCTGATGCTTGAGTTAATGTTGCAGAAATCAGCTGCAGGCAAGTATAGATTAAGAGAGGCCTAGATAGTCTTGAAAAGAGTTAGATGAGTGCAGAAGGTGATCATGATATTCTTGAGGATGGATGTCTTCAGGATGCTAGCAATGAAGAGAACTTCCCTTGGAAAAAGACGAGATGAAAGAACTTTGCTTAGGTTCCAAATGGAAATGGAAATCCCCCAAAAAGCCAAAAAAAAAAAAGGGAGACCTAGGGAAATTCTTCAATAGACAGATCTTGGCTCTCTCAATCTATGGACCATTTTGCTCCAGACGATATATCCAGCAATAAATTTTACGAGGAGACCCTGTGTTCTGGCACCAGGAGTTGGTGTACAATTCAACCCACTCACAGGATCTTTCTTAACCTTCTCTGCCAGGGGAGTCATCATCTGAATGGGAAAAACCATTGCAAAATTTTCCCTTCGTCTAACAAGAATGCCTAATTTTAGATGCATCACAAGGAAGTGTTTTGTTCCAGACACAGTTCCTAGAAATAGTGGGGCATTCCAGTCCAACAGATGAAAACCTTCCTCACAAGAACCAAACCAGAGTGCTCTGCGCCACTTGTCTATGAATCCAAATTGCCTGCTTTCAAGAAGACGAGAAGGAGATAGGGCTTCTAAAAGAACAGATTACTTTCCTAACCTCTCTGTGGATTATCTAGATTGTAGAATATTTACAGCAAAATTTCAATCCCAAGAGATCTCTTCCTCATCACTCTTGGACGCATCCCTTCTTAGTGCTCTCACTTGTTAAGTGAAAGCATGTTTTATCAACAGGCTAGACAAAACTTAGTTGAATATTTAAGTCTATTATATAATTATGACAACTTAAAATTTTTTAAATGAGACTTTTGGATTAATTATACCGTTATGCATGTATGACATATTAGAAAGTTTAAAAATTTTTAAATAAAATTAGTACTTAAAAATTTAAGTGTTTAATTTTTAGAATGCATGGTATATTGGACAGTTTATTGAACTGAAGATGGAATACTGAGTTCTGACTTTTTCATTAATTAATTTAGATCAGTAGCTTCATCTCTCTATCTGTATAACGAGAGAATTGACCCAATTGATCTGTAAATTCTTTCTGGACCTAAAATTCTTTGATTCTAAATATAATATGTTCCTTTTCCTCGTATTAGAAAAACCCAGCAATATAAAGTGGTGTTTGCTAAGTGCTGAATTACTGCGTTAGATAAGGAGAGAGGTATCTGTTCTAACCAGCATGGCAGGATAGAATCATGGAGGGTGTGTGGTCTGAGCTAGGACTTGAAAGTGGTCAGAATTTTGGAAAGTGAATTGCAGAGCACTCAAGGCATAGAGGCATAAGTGAACATATGGAGGAAGAAGAGTTCAAGGTGTGTTGAGAAATCAGGAAGCAGATTAAATGGCATCATGGAGAGTTTCTTTCGGAGAGGCTAGCATGAAGTTTAGAGACCAAATTTTAGAGAGTCTATAGTGTCTGGATATACAAAATTTACCCTAAAAAAATAGTAGCACATAAACTTTGTTTTTGTTAGTGTTGGTTGTGTGGGTAGAATTACATATGCAAAAAAGTTTTTGGAAAAGAAAGTGTTATTCCTTTCCTATTACCTGCCAGTTTTTGTTTGCTTCCAACAGCATGGACAACAAAGAGTCAACTCTATTTTAAAGCATTCATTTGATTATTTAGTTTTTATTCCATATCAGATTGTAGCATTGGGGCAAGATGTAGGATCTCATCTTTGTACATTAGCTCAAATTTCCTCATTTTATTATTTAACCAATGTATCTGATTAATTAGGGGTTAATCAGGGAAATTGTTCCTCATGTCCCACTGCTATGGACTAAATGTTTCCGTCCCCTCAAAATTCATATGCTGAAATCCTAACCTCCAATGTGATGATATTAGGATGTGGGTGTTTGGGAGGTGATTAGGTCATGAGGGTGGAGCCCTCATGTATGTGATTAGTGTTCTTATAAAAGAGACCCCAGAGAGCTCTCTCTCCCCTTCTGCCAAGGACAAATTGAGAAGATGGCCATCTGTGAACCAGGAAATGGGCTTTTAACAGACACTGAATCTCTTGCCACCTTAATCTTGGATTTCCCAGACTCCAGAACTGTGAGAAATTAATTTCTGATGTTTATAAAGCACCTGTTTTATGTTATTCTGTCAATTCTGCAGCCTGAATTGACTAGGATAATTATTTAGAAGACAGTTATTTATTCCTCAAGTATTTTATGTATGCTATGCTTAAGGACTTGAGCTGAGCTCTAGGAACAAGACAGATAGATCCTTTCATTTCTGGACAGATATGTCCATTTACTTTTGGGGCTGAATAATTTTTTCAGAACTTGTATTTTTGTATGTATTTTTGTATGAGCACTGCATATTTTCTTGGCAATGGTAAATAAAAAATTATGCAGTACACATCCACATAGTTTTTAAAGTTAGAAATCTTTATTTCCCTCAAGGAATAGTTTGTAGCCAACAGTATTCCATGTCACTTGTGTTGTCAAATTCTCCATGTTCATAATGAGAAATTCCGATTATGTCAATTTAAGTAGTGATTTGTTAACTTAAACTGTTTTATTTGCATTACTCTCTCTAGAATATGCAGATCTGAGCTCTAGAAAATCCTGTGGTTACTCTGGGGTTAAGGATAAGGGAATGAGCTAAAATGACAGAAGAGACAACCAGTGGAGATCAGGGATGGTTAAAGAAGATGATGAAGATGGATACATCAAGTTCCATTATATTTTCAAGACTCATAATTTACCCTCAGAAAAGGTAAAAGTCCTTTATTAGTCTTTTTGTGATCTCACTTCTGTTGCGAGCTTCTCCAAGATTTTTATTGTAAACTGATTTCGCTTATGTAAAATGTGAGGCAACGTGGGGATCATGCAATGTGATGTGATTGCTCTTAGGGATAGTTTTGGTACCATGATACTTCAGTAGACCGAAAAAGAAAGGTTATGATTTCCTTAATTTAGATATTTTAACACTTTAAAGCACGTAAAAGCCATTATAAAATTTAGTATGGTGTTTATATTAGGGTAGTGTGGTAGAAACTTTTTGCACTGAGAGCTCCTAGACTACCTAAATTTCATAGTCCTTGGCCTAGAGATCATTATTAAGTTTTGACTAATGGATGCTTGCCTGTGTTTTAAAGGATACCTTGGAGTCTTCTTTTGGAATCCATACAACAACCTGGAAGATGATCCAGTATGTCTCTGTGTTTAGTGCTTTCAATCAGGTTTTCTTCACTTAATAGATTTGCCAACTTTACCTGATCATCAGGGAACTCTTTGAGTCATACTTCAAATTACCAATAATATCTGACAAGTAGTTTGAGGTGGGTCAGGCAGTTGCTAGTGCTGGGCTACTCCTCCAGATGTGGGCAAATTCTGCCTCACTTTCTGATCCAAACTGCCCCATATTTTGGTGCTGCTGATGACCTGCCTAGTTATTCCAACACTATGCCTCTCTACGGCTCAGTAGAAATCCCTCTTCCTGACATTTCCCTCTTTTCTCATCCTGATACAAATTTCTCCTTGTCTATTGTATATTGTTAATATATAAGTCCATTAGAAAATTAAAATATGAACATACTTTACCTCCTCTGGAAACTTTCCTTGGCCCACTGGCTAGGTTAGATTCCTCCTGTCATATACTTTCATTGCATAACACTTTTCCCAGGTATAAGTATTTATGTAATTACTTGTTTAGTGTATATTTTCCCTGCTGTATCGTTCAATGCTATATACCCATTTTCTAACACAATGCCTGGTGCATGTATAATGACTTTAATCATTGTGCTGAAGGAATAAATAGAATTGCAGCTAGATATATAGTAGTAGGCACTTGATAAATGTTGAAATAAGTAATGCCTCAATTCAGTATAAGACCTTTCCTCAAGGCAGATTTTGAGGAATAATGGTGGGAAGTTCAGTCCCAGTGACATTTCTGTGGGGAAATAGTCCTTCCTACCATTTGTATAAAGCTGTTCTTAGTTTCCAATTACAACACAAGCCCTTCCTCCCAAATGTGGTATTAGGTCAATGGGTGCTCACAGGATTTGCTTTATTCCAGACCATGCTAATTTCCCTTCATCTGTACGTTGCTAACCAAATGGAGTAATGGCTGGATGTTAGAGAAAATTAAAAGGATGAAATTAATCTCCTTTGCTTCTGAAAATTCAGAATGCCTTTGGTTAAATTAAAGTGGAAATTATAACCACAGATATAAGCCCATTTGGGTGTGTAGCAAGCATGTGATGGAAATTGGCTGAACTCCTCTGGATGCCTTATGAAATGGCACTGAATACACTGCATAATGTTTGCAGCTGGAATTTGCAAATCAGAGGCTTTCACAGAGCTCATACCATGCCTCACCGTGCCCCATGTTGGTGGGTCCTCTACTATGAGAGGCAGGAGACTGTAGCATTTAAGGTGCGGACCCTGAAACCAGACTACATGAGTTCAAAGCTCATACCTGTCACTTGCTATTTGTTTTTTCTGGGCAAGTTACTTAAACTTTCTGTGCCTCATTCTCTTTACCTCTAAAACAGAGATAGTTGTAGACCCACTGTAAAGCGTTATTGTGAAATTAGATTAGTTAATGCCAGTAAAGTATGTGGAAGAGTTTGCTAGAGTATATGTTCAGGAAATACTGTTTTATTATGACTATCACAGAGCATGGAACTTGGACAGTGGCGGAGGCCAACACTAAGCAAATAATATGAGCATGATTTTCAAATGCTCACTCTGGCTAAAGAAATTGAAAAATAGGAACTCAGGTTAACCTGTATTTCTCAACTGTCTGCAAGAAATAATAATAGTTGGAATCTGTAGTGTAGCTTATAGTTGCTAAAGTGGTCTCACTGATATCATCCTATTTAGTTATAATATCTGTCTTATAAGCAGGAAGGAGAAGTATTGATATATATGTCTCTTCAGCAGATAAGGGAAATTAAAGATAAGAATTTAAGTTGATTTGATCAAGATCAAATGGCCTATAAGCAGCGAATCAGGGATTAGAATCTAGTTCTCCTGAAATCTAGTCCAGGACTTTCATACTTACTACTTGGGTACTGCTCTGAGGTTGGCTTCAGATTCAAAACTCTTAACTTTTTCTGCCTTTATTCTTTCATGAATCTATTCATTCTGGTCATTCAAATGTACTTGAGTGTCTACTGAATGGATAGCACTGTTAGTTGATATGATGTTCTGTATCCCGTGGATTTTTTGATCTATATTTAATAAATAGTTACAAAGTGTTAAGCACTAGAAATATAGAAATGAAGACAACCTACTATGGAAAGAATTTATATTACCGTGGGGAATGCAGATAGAAAATGAACTAAGATATAGTATATGTTAAGAATATGGGGAAGCATGTATGCTAAGAGTATAGGGGAAATAACTCAGCTTGGAGAAGAAAGGGGGCAGTGGTTAAGGAAAGGCATCCAAGCAGAATTCACATCCAGTTTAAGACTTACCCAATATTAATACTAAAGAGCTCACATGAATTGATATTTTTTATATGCCAAGCACTGTTTTAAGTACTTTGCGTGTACTAACAATAACAAAGAAGTGCAGCACTACTAAAATAGTATCATAACTTTGAATACAAATGTTTAAAAATGTATCTTAAATTTGCTCACTCTCTCCACCTTCAGTGCCACTATCATCTCTGTTCTCAACAGTTTATGTCATGTCCCAACTTGCTGCCAGCCCTGGACTCTTACCACAGTCCCAGCCTTTCCCTCACAGCAGCCAGAATTCACTTCTTAAATGATAGAATGGATGTAATTCCCTGCTTAAAACTCACAATGGTTTCTTAGTTTATGTAGAAGCCCCTAATTTTCTTTATGGCCTATAGCACCTTGCCTGCTATGGCTCCTTCCCCTTCCCTTATCTTCATTTTTTTTTTTTTTTTTGTCTCTCTCTTTCTTTTCCTTCCTCCCTCCCTCTCTCCCATCCTTCCTTCCTTCCTTCATTCCTTCCTTTTTTCTCTAATTTCTTCTTTTATCTCCTATTGCTACCTTTTCTCAAGTCACTGTACACACTGCATAGAACACTGATACTATGCAACGCTAATATGTGATTCTTAAAAAGGGAATATGGCTTTACACTAAGATAGTTTTGGAAAATATAGAGTCAAAGGTGGCTTTTGTTTTGATGGTAGATTTTTACTTTGTAGAGCCTTATAAATACTAAATTGTAAATCTTGCATATTTTCTAATCTAAGCTTATTCACTAAAAGTTTTTTCAAGGTGATTCTTATGTGAACACACTCTTAGAACATATTTTGAGAAATGCCTCATCCTAAATAAAAGCCATATTAAATTGATCAACCTTAAATTCGGTTCAGAAGGTAAACAAGTTTAAGACCTCCTAAATCTTATATTTAGGGAGAAAAGACAGATGGAAAACAGTTAATAATAAGAAATTATATTTTCCAAATGTTAATAAAAATATTTGAATTCCCAAGAGATATAGTGAAATCTCCTTTACCTTTACATTCAATAACTAGGGCTTCTATCATGTTCTTAAGTTGGATTCTAAGGATTGAAATTGAGTCACTATTTTGAGTTAATTAACTTCAATAAGAATTTCTTGAGGATCAACAAGGATGAGTCTATGATTGGAAAATTTCCTTGGCAGACAGCACCACCAGGGTGGGGGGCATTGTAAAATGTTCTTTCTTGTTTTCCAGTAAGAAAGGGTGGTTCCTGTATTGATATGAATGTGGGTGGTCCTTAACACAATCTCAGGAATCAGAAATTATATTTGCCAAATGTTAGTTCGTTGTAAAATTAACAATAACGTGTGTGGGTGTGTGTGTGTGTGTGAGATGAGTATCCTTGTATGGGTTTTATTTGTTTACAAAAGAGGAACATTTTTAAAAACATACAGCATAAGTTCATAAGTTGAATAAAAGTTATATAGATCTTTTCAATAAATCCAGCTCTATATTAAATGATTAAAAAAGACAGGTAACTGCCAGAGGTCTAGACAGCTAATGCTAGTGTGGTTTTCTACTGTCTTTGTTTTTCTCCTTTAAAGTTTCTGCAATTGCATGTGCTTGGATTTTAGGATGTGAAGAGTGGGATGGTTATTCTAGAATCATTTGTTAGAAATAAAAGCCTCCTTTTTGGAGGCCTACTTTTTCCTTTTCTATTATTTTTACTGTTACAAAACACATCTTCCACAGAGATGAAAGAATTGGAGAATCCAATAAAAGCAATTTGCAAAAAAGTAACATGTTGGTCTGAGTAGACAATCTTCGCACTTGCCAGAAAAATTAGTGGGAAGGGTTGTAACTAAGTCACTTAAATTCTCTGGTGCCCATCTTTGAAATGACGTCCTCCAATTCTTCCACTAAAGGGTTCAATTAGAAATGTATGCAAAACTGGTTTGTCAACTGTAAAGGGTTTTTAAATGTTGGGGTATTAGGTAGGGTCCCTCCAGAAACAGACCCTGAGAAAAGGAATTTAATGCATATCAGTTTTCTAAAAGATTACAGAAGGCTCTGGTAGGAGAATGAGGAAACGAGACCAGTACAGTGCATGTTAATAAGCAGATTACTGCTATGCACAGCTGGGGCTCACTTTCACTGCATATCTCTGGAAGACAGTGTACAGAGTACCTTGTAAACATTGAGGAACTTGGTAGTCTCCTCTCCCACCTGTCACGGGCTGGAGCTGCACCTGGAGGTGCCAATGTTCCAACACCTTTGGCCTGCCCTGCAATGTTAGCCATACACACCAAAGAAGTCCCTTAGACAGAGGGAAATGGGTGCTTGCAATAAAAATTTCTGAGGTGTACCAGAAGCTTGGGAACTGGGTGGATGTGGTAAAGGTATCCCTAGTGGCTGCTACAATTGCTTATCATCATGAGACAGAAGTGGCTTGAAAGCAAGCTTTAAATCCAGCCTTGAAGTGTCTCTACAGCTGGGCCCTTTATAGAATAATATACCAATGGAAATAATTAACCCATATCTTAGGTTAATTTAGCTTATTATTTTACGATGGGCAAATAATTGTCCCTCCTGGTCCCTGACTTTATCCCCCGGGAAGTTCTTCATTGCTTATTCTCATTCCCTGGCCATGTCTGAAGTGGATATGGGGAAGATGCTGTATTCAGGCCTGCCCATCTCTCACAGCTCACATTCTGCTCAGGCAGATTGTAGGTCCGGGTGTGGTTTTCAGCATTGCAATTTCCATCAAAACTAAACCAACTTCAGACTTTTGCTTCTGGTCCATACCATGTGCAGCCAATTAGAGTTTCTAGATATTAGGTTTAAGAGTGAAATCACTGATCTTTTATTTATTTGCCTCTGTGCTCAGCCTGGCCCTCCTCTTTTCCCACTTAACAGTGGCTACTTTGAGGTCATCAGAAAAAAAAATAGGCTGGGTTTGAAGGCAACATTTTTAGTCTCATTTTGATCTCTGGGCTGGTTCCTATCATGTGATGGAGAACCTCTAGCAGGAGGTACTTAAGAAAAACTTCACATCCCAGCCATGACTCCTTACAAGGCTGCTTCTTTAGTGCTCCTTCTTATATCTCCTGACATTTGTGTGTAGAAGTAGCTAGACTTTTTTTTTAATCCTGTGAAATTTCGAATTACTGAACTCTCAGTCAATTTTGATTGCTTATTTAGGCCACGGCAGAATGAGTCACTCTTTGCAGTTCTGTGTTCTCTGCAATATCTGTCTACAGACTGGCCAGACCTAGCCTAAGTTTTTCTCTTTCGTAAGGCTTTGCTGAAAGTGGCAAGATGGAGCCAATACACAACAAAATTTGAAAATTTCCTAATGATTTCCCTTAAAATTATAAAGTTAGTTCACATATGGTAAATCTATCATGGTATCACGTGACGAATTTGCCAGATGTTTCGCCATGGAGAGTTGCATTCCAGCTTGCATTGTTTGTGTCATTTCCGTCCTCCACTTGACTTCTAATCCAGTGTTGAGTATCCACCTTAGTAGAAGTATCTTACTTTTGGGACAGAATTCACATTAGTTATTATATGTTTGGCTGTTATAGCAGAGAACAGAAATAATGGTAGCTGAATTAAGAGAAAATGCTTTTGAACAGTCCAGAGATCACATGGCAGCTGGGCCATTTTTCTCTGCTTTGTCTAAGGGAGATGCTCTTGTCAGCATGGTCCAAGATAACTTACCCTAACACATACATTCCAGTCAGTGGGAAGCGAAGGATAGCCCCAGAAGATGAGCACTTTATTTCTACTTGTATCCCTTTAGCCAGACTTTGTCATATGCTTACACCTAGCTGCATAGAAGGCTACAAAAAGAAGTCTTTATTCTCTGTTTCGCTTATCTATTGCTGTATAACAAATAACTCCAAACATAATGTGCTAAAATAAGAGTTATTTATTTGCTTATTATTTTATGAATCAACTGGGCATTTTTTGGCTCCATATGGTACTGACTTGGTTAATTGTGCAGCTGCTTTCAGAGGACAGTTGGGCTGGGCTAGAAGGTACAAAAGGACTCTCACATATCTGGGCATTGGTGCTGTTAACCAGTGCCTTAGTTCTCATCCATGAAGCCTCTGTCTCCACCTGGTATTCATCTTTTAGGGTCTCTCCATGAGGCCTCTCTCTCTTGAAGAATAGTTTTCTTATAGCCTGGCAGCTGGATTCCAAGAGAATGAAAGGAGTAGCTGCCAGAACCCTTAAGGACTAGGCCTAGAACTGCATAGGGTCCTTTCTGCCATATACAGTATTTTGATCACAACAAGTCACAAGTTCAGCCCAGATTCAAGGGGAGGGGAAATAGGCTCCAGCTTTAATGGGAGGAGGGACATGCATATACACGGAGGGGAGGAGTTACTGGGGACTTTCTTTAGAAACTACTTCCCACATTCTTGATGGCAATATGCCAGATAAAAATCAGGTCTTTAGGCTCATAAAAGAAAGAGGAGGAATGACAATGGGAGACATCCAGCAGCCTCTGACAGAAGGTTCTTTCCTTAGGTTTAAGTCATTGTCCCTAAATATTCCTGCATACTCAGAAATCATAAAAGATTAAAAATAGGTTCTATATTTTAAATATATTTTAATAGAGTTGAAAATTGATGAAATATCATTTTGTTTTCAGTTTACCTGAAAGATATTGATGGCTATGCATTTTTGTAGGAATCAATTCTTGCAAGATATCACTATTATTCTTTAATTTAACATTTTTTCCATATTGAAGTGTTTCACCTACTATAACCCCACTTTCTCTTTGTTATAGAAATATTTTAAAAATTGTGTTATTTTTATATTGATAGAATCTCTTTGGTATACAAATCTCTACTTGACTTTACTCTCAATGTTCATAAACTTACGGGCACTTGAGATTGGGATGGAGTTAGCATTTATCTAGCCACATTAACTATAATCACAACAACAGTTATAATTAACGTTTATTAAGAGTTCGCGCTAGTCTATGGTCATCTCATTTAATTCTCACCCAAATTCTTGTGGGTTAATTATCAATGTTACTTTCATGTGATAGCTGAAAGGTTAAGCAACTTGCCCAAGGTTATACAGCTAATAAGTAGCAAAGATAGGAATTGAACTTGGGCTGACTGACCACAGAGTCTGTGTTCTTAACTCCATGAACTTGAACCCTTCCTATAGTCTAACCTGTCTTCTGAGAGGTTGTCCAACCTGTCTATTAACACTTTCTGTGATGGGGAATTCTCTACTGTCTCAGAGTAACAAATTCCATTTCTTGATTTTCATGATAGGTAGAAAAAATTAACTTTAAAAACAACTCCATCTCCCTACCATCATCCATTGGTTTTAGCCAAGCTCTTCGGTGTCATAAAGAAACCTTTGAATATTTGATGACAGCTATCACTCTGTGGTCTAACACTCTTTCATCATCTCCACTCCAATTCTATCAGCAAGTTTTCATGTGATAGTTACTAACTCTTGTAATCCTTCTTCTTTGTATACACAGCATTTGTCAGTGGTGCTTTGGTAAATTATGGTGCTTCAAACTGATGAAATCCATTAGTGATGGGATGGCTAGTGATGATTACAGCACATGAGCACCTTCTTCTTAATAGGTAATACTCTGCCTAACAGATAATACAATATAATGGAAAGAACCAAAGCTTTGGAATCAGACAGACCTAAACCTGAGTCAGTGGGTTTTTTTTTCTCATTTTGTAAGTTTAGTGTAGAACCTGAGAGTTGTTTTTTTTTTTTTTTAATTTTTATTTATTTATTTATTTTTATTTTTGGCTGTGTTGGGTCTTCGTTTCTGTGCGAGGGCTCCCTCTAGTTGCGGCAAACGGGGGCCACTCTTCATCGCGGTGCGCGGGCCTCTCATTATTGCGGCCTCTCTTGTTGCGGAGCACAGGCTCCAGACGCGCAGGCTCAGTAATTGTGGCTCACGGGCCTAGTTGCTCTGCGGCATGTGGGATCTTCCTAGACCAGGGCTCGAGCCCGTGTTCCCTGCATTGGCAGGCGGATTCTCAACCACTGCGCCACCAGGGAAGCCCCTGGAAGCCCCTGAGTCAGTGTTTTACTATTTCCGCTACCTCCTCGCTCTGT
The DNA here is from genome assembly GCF_028021215.1 of Eschrichtius robustus. Lineage (NCBI taxonomy): Eukaryota > Metazoa > Chordata > Mammalia > Artiodactyla > Eschrichtiidae > Eschrichtius > Eschrichtius robustus. The sequence goes on from NC_090840.1 coordinate 19,299,510, forward strand.
GCTTTTGGGGAAAACATTCATCTCTACTTTTTTTTTTTCTACTAGGAAAGTAGGGGCAAGTTATACCCATCTTACAAGGTATTATAAAGATTAAATGAGGTAGTATGTAAGGGATGTGACTGGCACAGTGTTTGTACTCTAGGAAAGATGCTGTTTTATCATTACCATTTTAGGGTCCTCTTGCACATTTCTCCAGGTATAAGGCATATTTAGAGAAGTCAAGAATGTGCCCAACCACTTTAGGATAATGTTAACTAGGAGAGTTTGTTGTGAAGCTAGAAAATACTACAGTTCTTCACGTAAGTCAAAGCTCTGGGGTCAGGTCAGTTTAATTTCTGCATAATATTTGGGAAGGCTATCATCCTGAATTTGACTCACTAGGAATCTTATTTCTAAACAATAATTAAAAGAATGGGGTGGTTTTCTTATTTTTGTTGGAAGGCTGATATACTAGCATTTTTGCATTCAGCATCCAATTGATTCTAAGACTGTGCCACTTAAACTTTATGGGTATTTTATTGTCCAGCAATTAAATTTTGATGTTTGTGTTCTTTACAGTCTGTTCTTATTCATTATTTTAATTATGCCTCACTGTGTTCCAATATGTCCACTTTAAATAAAAATTATGGGTTTGTTCCACTTTTAAAGTTATCTATCAACTTCAAATATTGTCTAATAAACTGTTAAGCAAGACAACACTCGCCGTTTTCCATATTTGTGAAAAAAGATGTGATTTAGAAATAGTATTAAGTTGAAGACAGAAACATATATTTTAATGGATGCAGAATGTGACAGTTGTTTAAAATCTTCCTTTCAGTTGCAACATTTTTCCTGAGATAATAGGAAAGACAAGCCAGAAGGAACTTAGGCTAATTTAAAGCGGTATCTGTGACCCTCTCAGTGGCTTGTTTATGGTGTTTACTTATCTTGCTTTGCCAGGGAAATTCCATGTACAGAAATCTGAATTAAATGTGAGAACTTAAGCACCCATTACGTTTGCTTTTCAGAGAGAATAATAGCACCATAAAAAGGTTGTGACATAACACCTTCTGTACTCATATGGTGGTGATACAGATGAACTCTTCTGAACATCTCGTGTTTGTTACTTTGGTAAATCCTTCAAATATATCATGGAATTTAATTTGGAGATGTGAATTTAAAATTCCTCCAATTTTGATATTTCTTGTTCTAACAGGCCAACTTTTCAATTTCTGGTTTTGTTAGTTCTTGCCTTTAATGTTACTTCCTCTTTCATTAATTCTTTATTTTGATTAAGTGAACTGTCAAGACCTTGACTTAAAAACAAAAATAGATTCAGGATTCTAGTCTCACATCTGCCCCCTCATTTTACAGTGATATTGTGGATTTTTTTTCCCCTTCCAACTTTAGTTGTGACTTGTATTGCACTGAGCACTCTTCTTGGCTTTCCTATTTCTGTTGGAAAACACTAAACACCATATCTCCAGATTAGGAAAAATATTCCATGGAAGTAGGTGGGACTCCCTGTGAGAAGAATACCCAGATTATTTTCTAAGTTCCCTTCTCTGTGTAGATGACTTTTATGACAAGTCATATTAAATCCCCTGGTGCAAGAATGGAAGAAAAACAGAAGAATATGGAAGAGAAAAGTTTATAAAAGCTTCACAGATTGCAAAAAGGTATATATAAACAAAGTAAAACAAACACACCAAGAAACAAGCATAGCAGTCTAGGAATTGATCAACAGTGATTTTCCTGTCTGTGGTGGTGGAGATGTGAAACCTCACCATCCTGTCATATTCATTACCTGCCCACATGGCTTTGACTCTGTATTCACAACTGGCTCCTGGTAACAGTGTGAGGAAGGATGGAGTGCAAAATCATCAACTAGTGTCTAGGAGTCCTGAGGGCTACTTACTGCTCTCCTTCTCAGTAACCTGCAACCTTGGACGACTGTCACATAACTGTTTTGTCTTGGGTTCACAATTAATAAAATGAGAGATTGACACCACATGCTTTCCTCATCGTGCTGATTTGGAATGAATAACGGTGACAGGGAATATACTTGACAGAACTGACCGTCTTTTCATAACCCCCTCGATTCAGGTGCTTTGCCTAAATGGCAAACATTGGAATTCTGATGTAGTTATGTTTTTCTGGTCTGCAGGATGCTGGACTCTCTCCTGCTCCTCTTAACTTCCTGAAGCCTCTTAAATGTACTAGATGACCTGGGGCTCCCACATTTGAATTTACTAATCTGGTAAGCACTTTTGAAATTATGCTAACAGTTGGAAGTTTATAAAAGGTCCTTTTTCTGCTGTCTCTGATAGCCCACACTGGCCAAGGTGCATTTTAGATCATGGGCCTGGCTTTGTATTCTAACTGATCAGGAATGCTAGTTCAAGCCAGAGTGTGGGGTAAGTAGTACTCCCTCTTAGCTTGGGAAACACTTGGGCTGTTGTAAGGGGAAGAAAAAAAGTAGGCAGCTACTTAACTAATTGTATATATAGGTATAGTCTTGATAATTATAATCAATATCCAAACCCATGACTATAATTTGCTTCAAAAATTAAACTCTACAACCACGTTTGCAAAGTTAGCTCAACACATCTTTGGATAGAGCACACACTCTCCTGAGCATCTAGAACTTGTTCAATATTGTTAAAACTAAAATGGATTCAATGGTGTGATTGCCAATTATTTTACTTTCATGACTTTTGAGATCTAAAACATTATTTCTAAATCTCTGGTTGTGCAGGTACCAGGCAATTGGTTTTGGAGTCCTCGACCCTCCATCCCCATCCCCCCAAAGTCCATTTTCCCTGATTCTTAAAATCTCGTAGTTCTAAGGCTTGTCTCCTCAGAAAGGTGTTATTTCAAGATGTCCATCTAGCAATTTTTATTTAAACATAGTTGGGGGTGGGAGTCACACAAAATAAATGAGATGAAAATACCCCAGGGCATAACCAGTAACTTGGTGGAGGAAACAACACAGGACTGGATAGATTTACAATCGCAGTCCTGTACCATGAGGGTTTAGACTCAACTTCAGAGTGTCCCCTGTCTTCATTTATGGACCAGGAAAAGCAAACATTAGATGGCATGGCTTGGGTGAGCTATACTATGTATGGTGGGACCTTCTGGGTTTCATGCAGAATACACTTCATGTAAATACAGGGTCTTATTGAGGAGCAGGGGCAAAATCTGCCCTGTTTATAACACTAAGTGACAGTGTTCTTGGGCTGCCTAGTATATTTGAGGGGTATTTGGCGTAACTCATGTTTTTATTAGCTTTTGGAAGAAACTGGCTTTCACTTTGCTATCTTTCCAATGCCAAGTTTGAATTGAAAATGAACATTACATCAGCTTGTTACTTGGTCCTTGGGAAAAAAATCCAGCCCTTATGGACAAATTCAACCAAGATGCCAAGGGAAGAGACAAATGATGTCTGTTAAAAAGTGTTGTATCAAGTTTTATGCATTCTGTTTGGAATACAGCATGGAACCCACCCCAATCTTGGACACACGTATGCACATTTTAAAATTTTAAGTTAAAACTACCAAGCATACAACAAGAATAAAGATTTGCACAAGCATATTCTTGTACTGAATGTTTGGCAAGAATTTAATTATTCTGTGACAATCAGCCAATTAGTCATCATTATGCTGATTGAGAAAGTCTCATGGGGAAAGCACCAAAACAGTGTCTAAAAAGTGGATTTGCATGGATCCTTTATTACACTTATTTCCAGGATTGCACATTAATTAATTGTATGGCTCAATGGGTTTAGAAATGAAAAATACTGTACAAGGTCACATACTTTGTAACCTAAGGTAACCAAAGACACTAGATTCAGATATTCTGTGACGTCATTGCCATAATTTTGTTTTGCCACATGTGGGCAATTTTGCAATTTTTGTTTGGGAACAATTATCACAACAAAAGACAAGTTAATGTGTTGAAGTTTTTAATATTAAAAATATTTACTTTCATTTTTTCTAGTTTAACAGTATGTATCTACTGACTTGGGTAACTACTGAAATCGAGAATCCTTTAAACTTTACTCATGATAGCGAAGATATGGAAACAACCTAAGAGTTGATCAATGGATGGATGGATAAAGAAGATGTTATATATAATATTATTAATATAATACATATAATATTATTAATATAATATATATAATATTATTCAACCATGAAGAAGAAAATCCTGCCGTTTGCAATAACATGGATGGACCCTGAGGGCATTATGCTAAGTGAAATAAGCCAGAAAGAGACAGGCAAATACTGCATGGTATTACTTATATGTGAAATCTAAAAACAAAAGTCAAACTTATAGAAACAGAGAAGGAAAGTGGTTGCCCGGAACTGGGGGTTGGGGGAAATAGGAAGAGATTGGTATAAGGGTACAAACTTTCAGCTATATGATGAATAAGGTCTGAGCATCTAATGCAAAACATGGTGACTATCGTTGATAACACTGTATTATACAACTGAAATTTGCTAAAAAAGTGGAAAATAAATGTTCTCACCAAAAATAACTAACTAGCTAAATAAATAAGATGATGTATGTGTTAATTAGTTAGATGGTGGGAATCTTTTTCACAATGTATACATGTATGAAATCACTACAATGTAAACTTTAAATACCTTAAAAATTTATTTGTCAATTATACCTCAATAAAGCTGAAAAAATATAAAACATCAAAAAGAAAAAAAAAGACTCCTTTAAAGTGAGAGAAAATACTAAAAACAAAACAACAAATTAAACAGCTCTCGGGTGTGTTTGGATTATTTTAATGTTATGATTCTTGGGTGTGGTGACACTTGCTGGTTCCTCTCCATTGTTTTGTCAAGGACCTTGTTCTATATTTCTATGATGTTCAGCTTATGGCATTTTGCCTCTGCTGTACTAGGAGTTCATTGTGATTGTAGGAGGAACTTTCTTACAAGCCATGTATCTGTAAAGTGCCAACCAATTGGCTTGGATCCTTCTTTTATATTTGTTATACTCACATGCTCTCAATTATTGTATCAGGCAGGGGCTTAGGCAATAGAAACTTGTTTTTGAGGGGCTTTCCTTGGAATGAGCTTTGTAGTAGAATCAGTAGGAGGAAAACAGTACATTTGACACTTGCCCAAGGTAGTTATTTATTTGCCAGTGTCATAATAAAACAAATATTTGCTCAAGGTTTGAAAGAGGTTGACAGTGACTTGGTGTGGTCAGCTACCTTCTGTCCCTAGGTAGTGCCTACCTTTACAAGACTCTATAAGGTTACTGTGGCCAGGTTGAGACAAACTGACTTGATCTGCTTTCCTTGGCTTGACCTATGTGGATATAGCTTCAAGAATCTGAGATTGTCAAAAAGAGTTAGTTGTGGGTTTTTCTTTTCTTTCTTTGTTTTTGGAAAGGAATTCCAGACCAGATGGCTAGTCATACATTTATGCACTCATTCAGTAACTATTTATTTAGCATCTATGTGGGCCAGGACTGCGCTAGACAAATGATATACAATGGTGCGTTGTCTTCCCTGTCTTTGCAAAGCTCTTGGTCTAGTGGAGAATATAGACCAATACACACAATTACAATACTGTTTGCTGAAGAGTAAGTGCAGGATGCCAGAGAGTGTTCAATTGGGGCACTAGACCTATTTGGAGAAATTGGGGAGGTTACCCAAAAGAAATGAGAGTCAACCTGAGACAAATAGCAGTAACTAACAAATGAAAGAGGTGAGATAAAAGGAGAAAAAAATAGAATATTCAAGTCAGAGAGTTTAGTTTAGCAAAAACCTAGAGATAATAGTTAAGATTTAAAATCTGCCGTGGTATCCTGGTTAAGTTCCAATAACAAACATATACTTTCTTCCCAGTTTTTCTTATTGTTTTGGTCAGAATTAACCCTTATTGCATACTTATTCTTACTATATAGTGTTGCCTTTGGTTGTTATAAATAGTCACTGAAGGTAAATGGATTTCATTAGGAGCAGATATAGTTCTAATCTGTAGAGTCTGTAAAATATTCAAGGGATTATTTGGATTAAAGACCTCTAAGTATTAAAGAGAAAAATATTATCATTACTTTAATAATACTTTCCCGAGTTGCAAATGAATAACTGGCTCCAACAATCTCATCTCTATAATTGTTCACACATTTCAGGAAGGCATTTAACAACCCCACAAAAAAATTTCAACAGCTAAGCTCCTTTGACTTGATTGCTAGACAGACTAATTTTTTTGTTTTAATGCCAAAAATCAAATCACGAGAGCAAAAGTTAGACAGAAAGGCTGAGCTTGAACAAAAGTTCAAGGATTTTATAAAAAATGCTATTACTGAATCTCATCACATTTAAGACACTATCAATTGCAACGTGCACTGTTATTTTATGTAACATTAAAACCAAAATAAATAAAAACTATCATTTAAACTATGATGTGCTATCAGTTGTAGGACAACCTCAAATTTCAGAGATGTTAAAATATGAAATAAAGTGTATCTTAGAACTGGGGAATTATGGTTAACAATGATAAGTATTTCTATCGAAAGCCTGATGGTTATTTTATCCATAAGATTATTTTAAAAAATCAAGAAAAATAGAAAAGTAGGTCAGAACCTTTGTGTTTCAGATTCTCAGTATTGGAGGGAACAGGATACAAAATAGAAAATTAGATCTTGAAAGGTACATTCCAGTTTTTTGAGCATTTTGAACATAAAAGGGCCATTACCTAAGGGAAATTTGCTAAACACTGAATCCGTGAAGAATAATATGGGTAAGGAAACATGATACATATATCTTCATTTTCCTCTTAGCTCTGCCAAGTAGGATCATACAGTCTCATTAAATTAAAGGAAATTTTTGAGCTTCAGCACTCCAACAGACTTTTGTGCTCCACAGCCATAAATGTATGAATATAAAGCTAACAGTTATGGAGAAGTGATTGTAAGAAAATAAAGAATGAGTGAGAAATTTTGGGAAAATGGTGTAAGAATAACCAAAAGATGGGAAGCGCAAATAATAAACTTTTATTTTCTATTACTAGCCTCCTAAGCAATAGACAAAGATAAGTTAAGCAGTAATCGTGAAAATCTAATGCACATCCCTGTCTTCTAAAGCTTCTACGAAAAATCATTTTAATACCACTGCAAGAATCAAGATGGTAAAGGACTCTTGGAAGAAGAAAAGGTTGTACTCCCAAATGGTATAAAATAAGGCTATGATTTATTCCTAAGCCACTGTTACCTTTTACTTTTCCTTAATAATCAGATACTACTTTTAGAAGATTCAGACACATGCCCTCCTGACATTGCCGCAATAGATAGTATTCCTCCTTGTTAGGATATAAAATATGTCGTATTATGAATCAGGGTCTTAGGAGACAAATGAGGCAAAAGGTAAACATTCCTAACAGGGAAAGGACTCCTACTGTTCACGGGAGAAAAAGACAACCCCATATGAAAATGCACACAGAGAATGAGCAGGCTGTTCACAGACGAAGAAGTATGAATTTCCAGTGGACACAAGAAAATATGCTTATTATCACTAGTGATCATCAAAGTATACTGTATACTTTGATAAGACCCCATTTTGCCTCAAAGGTTAGCAAAAAGTTAAAATGGTTGATAATATTCAATATTAGTCAGGATGTGGTTAGGAGTAGATAGATACTGGTATAGCATTTTTGGAGGACAACTTAATACTTAATATTGGAGTTTAAAACTTAACATTGTCAGCCAATCTACTTTTAGAAATCTATCTGCAGATACATTCACAAAAGTTCACATGGATCTATGTATGAGGATAATCACTGAAAAATGTTATAAAAGCTAAAAATGAGAGATTTGTGATATGTATGTATATATATATTTGCTTATATAAATAAATTTTTTGTGGGAGTATAACATAAAAAAGAGCTCATATCCTGGGTGTACGGCTTAGTAAATATCACAGAATGGACATGTCTATTTAATTATTTCATAGATTAAGAAATAGTAAAGTATTAGGAACTCAAAAGACCCCCATGTATTCAATCCCTGTCACTACTCTACCCTTCCCTTCAGAAGTAGCCACTAATGCTGGTTTCTAACATTATGGATCTGTTTTGTCCGCTTTTGAACATATAAATGAAATCATGGAGTATGTGTTTTTTTGTCCTTAAGCCATTTTATTCCACATTCTGTTTGTGAGATCCATCCATGGTGTTGTGTGTAGCAGTAACTTATGTAGTATTCCACTGAATCAACATATCACCGTTTATTTAGATATGTTATTGCTGATAAACACTTAGGTTATATGGCGGCCATGAGAATGCACCTCACATATCTTTGACTATAGGGAAAAAGATTGATCCAGAGTCCCAGTTGCTGTGCTCTGAAGTTCATCACTGCATTTGCACCAAGGCTATGCTTCCTTGGGTTACTCCCAGCCAGTGACCATATGTGGTGAAAATGTGGAGGCAGACTTATTCCTGGGAGACAAGGAATTCCTCTGTTGTTGAGCTTTGGCTCAACGTTTTTCCAATGGCCTTGATGAACATTTCTTAGATGGCAGAACAGTCTAAGGCACCTCCACCCAAACTGGCCTTGTTCTCTCCTTCACTCAGGGTCACAATTACATAGTGATCCGACTCTTCCAGAGAGGGCCACTGGCATTGCTAAGAATATTGGTGGTGGCCTCCTCTATAAGTAAGGGAGGCAAGCCACATAGCTGGGCTTGTTAACATCCATGAGGCTGACATGTCCTCCAAACAATAGAGGACAGGTGGTAGTTCTTTTTTTTTAAATTAATTAATTAATTAATTAATTTACTTATTTATTTTTGGCTGTGTTGGGTCTTTGTTTCTGTGTGAGGGCTTTCTCTAGTTGCGGCAAGCGGGGGCCACTCTTCATCGCGGTGCGCGGGCCTCTCACTATCGCGGCCTCTCTTGTTGCGGAGCACAGGCTCCAGACGCGCAGGCTCAGTAGTTGTTGCTCACGGGCCTAGTTGCTCCGCGGCATGTGGGATCTTCCCAGACCAGGGCTCAAACCCGTGTCCCCTGCATTAGCAGGCAGATTCTCAACCACTGCGCCACCAGGGAAGCCCCAGGTGGTAGATCTTAACCACCAGAATTCAGAAGGCTGCAATTACTTTAATGACCAGCAAGGTTGACAGTCAAGGGGCCTTGACCCACAGGGAACTGTGGAGATTATAAATAGAACAAGGAATTTTTAGGGATAAAGGGTGCTATTTAGCATTTGTAATTAAAAAACAAAAAAACAAAAAACAATAAGCAAGAATGGTGGAGCAGGGGGCTTAGTGTTATCACCCCAATAAAAAGTCAGGATCCCCAAAATAGTTAAGACATGGAAACAACCTAAATGTCCATCAACAGAAGAATGGATAAAGAAGATGTGGTACATATATACAATGGAATACTACTCAGCCATAAAAAAAGAACGAAATAATGCTATTTGCAGCAACATGGATGCAAATAGAGATTATCATAGTAAGTGAAGTAAGTCAGAAAGAGAAAGACAAATACCATATGATATCACTTATATGTGGAATCTAAAATATGGCACAAATGAACCTATCTATGAAACAGAAACAGACTCATAGATATAAAGAACAGACTTGTGGTTGCCAAGGGGAAGGGGGAAGGAGAGGGATGGACTGGGAGTTTGGGGTTAGTAGGTGCAAACTATTACGTTTAGAATGAATAAACAATAAGGTCCTACATTGTGGTTCTACTATATCTTTGTAGCACGGAGAACTATATCCAATCCTCTAGGATAAACCATTATGGAAGATAATACAAAAAAAGAATGTATGTATATGTGTAAGTGAGTCACTTTGCTGTACAGCAGAAATTAGTACAACATTGTAAATCAACTATACTTCAATAAAGAAAAAGAAAAAAATGTCAGGATCCCTTGTTAAGTTTTGAGATCTGAGCCAATGTTCAGATCTGGAATATCCATTTGCTGAAGGAAGAAGAAACTTGCAACACTGTGGCAAGTATATACTGTAGTAGTTCTCTCAGTCCTTCCCCAAAGGGACCCACAACCCATTTCCTCAAGTGACTGTACACTGGAAAAAGGGGGAATAACCAGATATTTCCTGACTATTGGGCTCAGTATCTCGGTTGACATTGGTCATGGTCTTTCTATTAGAGTGATGGTGCAAGCTAAAAATGGATAGTAGCTGAATTACTGCCACATTCAAGAATGAATCTGAAAGGCAGTGGGGCTGTCTTATGAATGGAGTTGTGAGCAGTGCACCTGATTATCTCCTTGTGTGAAAGGAGAAGTGGCCCAGGGTGAGAATATATACAGATTCCTGGACCATGTCAGTGGTCTGACTATCTTCTCAAGGGCATTAGAAGGAAAAGGCATAGGAGATTAGAGATAAGGAGGTCTGGGCTACAGGCATCTGAATGGGCAAATGGGAGTAGGCACAGAGTGTGAAAAATTTTATATTACCCATCAACTCCCACTGGAAAGAATACACCATGGAGAGACCCTGAAGAATTGAGTAGATTAGATGACTTGGCCAATTGACATTACCCAGCCTTTGCCATTGGCTATCCTTGAATTGGAATGATAGATACATGAATGGAGTGACCATAGTAATGGAGACAAAGGCCACATGTGAGCCAAACAATAGGGACTTCCACTTACCAAGTCCAATATAGTTGTCTCTGCATGCCAGCAACACTGGCCAAAACTAAGCCCCAGACATGGCACTATTAATCGAGACCACCCAGACACTCAGTGAAAGTTGAATACATTGGGCCTCTTTTACCTTGGAAGAATTGTCAGCTCATCATCACAGGCATAGATACTTACTGGGTATGAAGTTGCCTTTCCCACCTGTAGAACCTTGGCTAGGATTACTATATGGGAACTTATGGAATATTTAATACACAAGCATGAGATTCCACACCACATAGCATCTGATGAGGCATCCCCTATGTAGTAAAGGAGGTGTGGAGTGCACCCATGACCACAGGATCCTTTCATCATATCAGGTACTACATGGTCCAGAAACAGCCAGCCATATAGAATGTTTGAATGGCTTTCTGGAGGTGCAGCTAAAGTGCCAGCTTGGAGAAAACATTCTGAAAGAATGGGGTGTCATCCTTCACGACAGTGTATTTGTTAAGTCAAATACCTCTATGTGATAGTCTCTCCCTAAAAGGAAGGTCTAGAAATTTAGGGGTTGAGCAAGAATGACTTCATTTACAATCACAACCAATGACCTACTAAGGGTCCTTGTCCTTTCTGTCACCTCTACTCTGGGCACACTTTACAAAGAATTATGTATTGGTCTAATTTTTTGAAGACTTAACATCAAGTAGGATAGTGGATATATAATGACTGCCTTTCAGAAGCATATGGACCATTCAGAACCATAATAATTATAGAAATAGAGCCCTGTAAGTCAGTGGTTTTGCAATCACTCATGTATTACTTGGGATGTTATGTTTTCAGTGTAGCCGATTCCGAGTTCATTTTAGTTGAAAATAAGTAGTTATAATTTTTAAAAATAGTTAAAAGAGGGAAACGGATGTCAAGGAGGTTAATATTTCCTTAGTGTTGGTAATGGTAGATGTTATGCTGAACATATGTAAAAAAGTACATTTTACATTCTTAGTTAATGACTAAGGTTAAAAAAAATAACTATTCAAGGGGCTGGGGATATACTGATTTATAAGACAGACACATTCCTGTCCTCACAGAAGTTACTTTTTATTGTAGGGATACAGATTATAAATTTGTATACAAACAGATTATGCCAGGCAGAGGGAAGTTTTATGAATAAAACTAAAGCTGGAGAAAGAGAATACTTGGCAAAAGGTAGATTGGAGGAGTGATGTCATTTTGTACAGCTATTAAGAAAGTCTCTGTGAGTACATGAAGTTGGTAGTGACTTGAATAAGGTGAGGGAATGTGCTATGTTACTACGAGGGCAGGAGGGAACATGCAGAGGGAACATTAATTACAAAGCTCTACTGGAGGAAATGAACTTGTTCCATTCAAGGAACAGCAAATAGCCACTGGGGCTAGAGATGTATGGGCAAAGGTGACAGAAGATGGGGTTTGAGGGGTGGGTAAGAGGCTGACCTGAAGGCTCACGTCTGGAGCTTGGGTTTGTCCTAAATATGTTGGAAAGCCCCTAGAGGATTTTGCACATGAGAAGGGTGCAATATGATTTACATTTAACAGAAAGAACTCTGGTTGCTGTTTTGGAGAATAGACCACAGCAGAGGTTCAATTAGGAGACTCCTGCTTAATTCTAGGTGGAGAGATAATGGTCAGTGGCTTGCACCATAGTGTTAGAGGTTTACATTAGGGGAAAATTCCTTCTAGGATTAAATGTGGCTTTTGTAAACACTAGAAAATAAATAACCTCTAGGATCATCTTGATGATGTCTTAGGTCTGCTAAGGTATCAACCTGGTAAAAATTATCAAGGGCTTTAAGTTTAATTAGGTCCTTGATAGTTTTTAGCAGGTTGATACCTTAGCAGACCTAAGGATCATCAAGATGATCCTAGAGGTTACTTATTTTCTAGTGTTTACGAAAGTCACATTTAATCCTAGAAGGAAATTTTTCCCTAATGTAAACCTCTAACACTATGGTGCAAGGCACTGACCACTAAACCTAAAAGCTTTTGCACAGCAAAGGAAACCGTAAACAAAATGAAAAGACAACCCACAGAATGGGAGAAAATATTTGCAAATGAAGAGACTGACAAGGGATTATCTCCAAAATATACAAACAGCCCATGAAGCTCTATGTCATAAACACAAAAACCCAATCAAAAAATGGGCAGAAGATCTAAACAGTCATTTCTCCAAAGAAGACATACAGATAGCCAAAAAGTACATGAAAAGATGCTCAACATTGCTAATTATCAGAGAAATGCAAATCAAAACTACAATGAGGTATCACCTCACACCAGTCAGAATGGCCATCATCAAAAAGTCTACAAACAATAAATGCTGGAGAGGGTGTGGAGAAAAGGGAACCCTCCTACACTGTTGGTGGGAATGTAAATTGGTACAGCCACTATGGAGAACAGTGTGGAAGTTCCTTAAAAAACTAAAAACAGAACTACCATATGATCCTGCAATCCCACTCCTGGGTATATATCTGGAGAAAACCATAATCTGAAGGATACATGCACCCTGATGTTCACTGCTGCACCGTTTACAATATAGCCAAGACATGGAAGCTACCTAAATGTCCATGGAGATATGAATGGATAAAGAAGATGTGCTACATATATACAATGGAATATTACTCAGCCATAAAAAAGAAAGAAGTAATGCCATTTGTCGCAACATGAATGGACCTAGAGATTATCATACTAAGTGAAGTAAGTCAGGCAGAGAAAGACAAATATCAGATGATATCGCTTATATGTGGAATCTAAAAAAATGGTACAAATGAATTAATTTACCAAACAGAAATTGAGTCACAGATGTAGAAAACAAACTTATCATTACCAGGGGGATGGGGGGGGAAGGATAAATTGGGAGATTGGGATTGATATATACACACTACTATGTATAAAATAGATAACTAATAAGGACCTACTGTATAGCACTGGGAACTCTACTCAATACTCTGTAATAACCTTTATTGGAAAAGAATCTAAAAAAGAGTGGATCTATGTATATGTATAACTGATTGACTTTGCTGTACAACAGAAACTAACACAACATTGTAAATCAACTATACTCCAATAAAAGTTAATAATAATTTTGAAAGACCTATCAAGGGTAAATTTTGAAAGTATATATTGATACCTAAGAGTATTTTCTGGTATTTCCATAATTCTCAAATGGGTCCGTAACTTCACCAAAAAAGTATAAGAAACATTGTTAGGAGGCTGTGTTATCCACTAGAGAATACTGATTTCTGAGATATCCAGTGCAGGTTGGCTCTTTCTGATATCCAAGATTGGATTTGGCTCAGGGTACACTGCAAGGAGGATATCAAAATAAAGTCCCATAGGTCATTATTTCCACCTTCTTCTCTTTCCTCTCAACTATGGCTCAAGAAAGCTTAAGAAACAGAGTATGATTTTAGAACATCTCAAGTTGCAAAGGAGATAAAGGAAACCCATGCTGGCACAGTGACACCTGCAGCTACAGCAGCAGGTCTGAGGCCACTGCAGAGCAGTTTCCGTTGTCCTGTGCCAGAAATACACAGCTGTACAGGAGCCCCTGCTGACCCATGAGAGACCTTCAAGGGTGCCAGATGATTGATTTACTGTGGTTTTAGAAGATATCCAAGAGAGAGGAAAAGTTTTAGAGCAGAGTTGAAAACCACATCCATCCTCTCATCTCATTTTAATTTCTTTTTTTCCAATGTATGTGTGTATGTGTTCAGCTCTCAAATAAATTATCTTGGAGCAAAATAATATTGTATCAAGCATATTTGTCAATGGTCTGGACAGCAAAGATGACCACAGAGTCATCTGTATTTTTGTTCAAATCACGTTTTCGCTCCTTACTATGCAAATTCAGATCATTTAATTGGCGTCTCTCTGCCTCAATTTACCCAAACATGAAGTAGGTATAAGACTGCAATCAAAACACTACAGATAAAGGAGGTTGTGAGGATGAAACACAATGTTAAGTTTAAAATAAATTCATAGCCCAATTCTTGGCCATAGACATGGAAGACACATGATAAATGTTTGTGTTCTTCCTTCTGTCCTGTGGTCCTTTCAGCTGGCTGTCAGGGACCATTTTCATTGTTGGGTATAGACAAAGATAAGAGAGAGCCCTGTCCCTTGAGAAGTTGTTGTTCTCTTATCTGTAGGATTTATTGTTTCACAGGTTTTAAAACAGAAAGGGATCTCAGAATGTATCCAGTCCCCATCCATCATTTCCAAATAAGGAAAAAGCAGTCCAGTGAGCGCAGGTGAATTGGCCAACACCCCACAGATACTAGAAGGAAACATGCCTTCTTGGCTCCCATGCATCCGTTGTTACCATACTGTCTCATAGCCTAATGCTCAGCTGTGGTTGTTCAAAAGCAGCATGAGAATGCCCGAAATCTAACAGCGACGTTTCACAAAAAGAATATATTTTCTTTGCTTCATGAAATTCATGATAAAGTATGGCCTATTTATTGTGCTGACCTTAAACATAACTTCATTGACTTATTAAAACTAAAAGTTCTGGGTGATCCTTTCAAATTCTGGGAACTTAGAAACATTTGGCCAAGACTCAAATGACTGATGTTGTTTCCAAATTTTGCTTGTGAAATAAAAGAGGATATTGGTAGTTTAGCACATCCCCTGCATTTAGAATGAAGTTTACAGCATCTCTATTAGGACAACATGGACATCTGACACAGTGGGCAATAGGCTTGCCCCTTAGACACCAAAGTTCACTTCACTTCCTGTTTAAAACAAGTAATGAGTAACAAGCACATTCTAGCATAAAAATTTAATGGTATCGTTGCTGTAATTTTAAATAATTGAGAGTATCTTCTAATTTTATATCCTGAGACAGTGTGAATAACTAATAAGTAGCAAGGTAAGGGTGGGGAACTCCAAGTTTATATCTAGATTCACAAACCCACTTGCTGATTAAGGTCTCTTGATCTGTGAAACATTCCCAGTTTTAGAAATACAGTCCCTGAGTCCCAAAATACTTTGACTCCCAAAATAGTCTTTTGCTCTTTTTCTTTTTCCATTGCACTCTTACATTTATTTAAAACAGACCCAATAGTTCAGATTCCTCTACTCACGGAAGAATTATTCTTTCTATCTATGGATCTCTAATTGGTGGGTACGTACGTCTAAAAAACACTATTATAATATGATAATGTAATCATTTGAAAGAGTCATATGAAAATCCATCTATAACATTACTAACAATGTTTTTTTGGGGGGTGGGGAGAGTGTAGAGTAGCAAAAAAGAAAAAGCTTGCCAAGACTTGCAGCAATTTGCTAAGAAAACAAGAAGTCTATGCAGGTCTATTACATGCGTAAACTTCAGCTCCCAGAAATGTGTGTGCTTTTCTCAGGGAAGGCCCTGGGAGTCATGGGATTTGCACTTTGTAATCAAGAACTGAACTGGGAAACATTATTGTTAAGAAGACAATTGCCCAAGAGTCCCATAGCTGGCATTTGTTCTAAGTATGAATGAGTCCACATGACACCAGAAGATCTGGATAAACAGCAAAAAATTCCATGAGATTTCTGGATGTTTGGATTTGGAAACTACGTTGATCTAGACTTGCTGACTCCCCTCTTCCATACAGGATCCTTCATTTTCTGCACTTGGAGGCTCAATCCTGACCATTGTAGAGGCTGTGTAGGGCCCTCAGGAGCTATTTCTGAACCAGGGTAGGAGCTTCATGCTTATAAAGTCACTGGTGCCTCTTACCTAGTACTCATACCTCCTCATACCTCTTGGAACCCACACTTTCTGGTTGAATGTCTTTATCACATATAGCCCAAACTCTGATGCTTTGTTCTCCTGGCCTGCTGTTCATGAACCTACACTCCAGCTGCTCAGATTTTGAACTCTCCTTCTTAAACTTGGTTAATATTCTTTTGTTAACTACCCTGAACAACAAAATCTTCATTCTTTTGTTAACTACCCTGAACAATAAAATCTTCAGGTTTTGTTCCTGTTTAGTTCTGTCCTATTTTTTCCAGTCCAAGTGAATCAGGCTTACTTACACAATGCCAATCTGGTGAGTATTCAAAAATATTTTGTTGGGTATAGTGAATAAAGGAGTAAATATTGTTATCCATCTATCTATCTAGAAGTTTATAGGCACTTGACATTCAAGGTCCTCAATCATCCTCCTCCTTCCTGTGTCTACCATATTTCCATTTCTTTTTTTTCTACCAACTTTCCCCTTCAACAGTGATAGTTCTGCTCATCATACCAGTGGGCATGGTATCCTCACTGCCCCTGGCTCACAAGGCCTCCAATACCTTTTTCCCATCTTCTCTCCATGAATTTTATTCCTAATATTCTTTCAAGGCACAGTCTAAACCCTCCTTTTCAAGGCAAGCATCCATGAAAGTCTAAATTCCTAATGATGTCTCCCCAATCCCTGGTGTGACTTATTCTCTGTAATTACTTAGTTCTTTTAATAAGTGCCACCCAGCAGTTTGAGATCTATATTTAGAAACCATTTTAGTGGAAGGAACTGTCCTCACCTTTTTTTTTTTTTTGGTATTCACATCATTTACCTATTGTGTGCTCACAACAGAGTTGGTGCTTACTAAGCTTTGTTGAAGAACTAATCACATTAATAATCTTGTTCTCTATATGCAGAGATTATTTTCACAAAACTGGTGAATGTTCCCCAAACCCATCAACTCCAAAGATAAGTTCACTTTAGGCTCATGGAAAAGAGGAGTTATTGATTGAAAGTAGAGTACCTTCCTACAGTGGGCAGACACTGTTAATTGTCTGGAAGAAGGCTAAAACCACACAGAAAATTGTGCTGAGGCTTGCTTGCATCCAGCCTAACTCTGATCTGAGAGGATGTTGACCATTAAGAGCTGAAAATGATTGAGTTTGGAGGAAACAATATGAAAGAAGGCCAAGTGATCTAGTTTAAGTTTTTTTTTTCCACCTGCAAAATAATGAACACAATAGAAGAGTATTGAGGTTATAAAATTTTCAAAGCTGTAAAGGAAGGAGGGAGTCAATAAGAAAAAATGGCAAACATTCTGAAGCCAGCCTTAAAAAAATTAGAGCAGTTTCTTTTGCTGTTAGTCATAGGCAAATGATGATGTGGTGGACTTTTTAAGCAGATGTAAAGGAACCATGGGATGTTTCCTTATTTCTGTGTGGTTCTTGTGGCTAATATGATGGTGATATCTTTGTTGGCATCAGCTCTACAATTCAGATGATCTTTTTACTGGTTTGTCTCCAAGTTGAGATGTGAACTATAGGCTGCTCCTTTCAGCTTTCTGGTGGGTAGAATTATTGACATATGAACGTTCCCCAGGGTTTCTTTAAGACTCTTTAAACCCTGGATACACTTTATTGACAGCTTACGAGCTGTGATAAGTTTTTACCTTTTATTTCTAATTTGAAGATTTCTTGGGTGATAAAATTACATTTTCTTTGGAGCAAATATTTTAGAGTGTACTGAGATGGCAGATTCATGAATTGCCCAGAACCTTCACAGGAAACAGAGAATGCAAGGGTCATGTAAATATAGTCATAATAATGTCTTCACTGATTGGAAAAACTTAATGTCACACACATTTTAGTTTGAATAGATTGCAGAGAGAGTGTACAGCATAAAAGGAATATATATATGTGTGTTATCTTGGGGGATGTGTCTCAAAGTAAAACTATACCTTTGGATATTGGATACTTTCTAAATTACTATATAAAAATGGGGGAGGGGAGTAAGAAGGCGAGAATGGCAAATGGCTATACACGTTCGTTATTACATTACTTTAATGTTTAGATTTTTTTACTATAATTATGCATCCATGTATTATTTGTGTAATTAAAATAATTTTAAAGCACATACTACGTATTATCCAGAATTACAAGTCTGTGAAATTACAGGGAAGTTCAAATTGAACTCTGAACATGATTTAAAAAAATCTATTATTATCACCTCCTGAAATTATTAATTATATTTTTGTTCTTGTTGATTATTTACATTCAATAAATATTTGTTCAACACTTTCTATGTACCATACACTGTGTTAGACATCAAGGATATTAAATGGATAAGACATGGATCCTGCCTTTAAGAAGCTTATAGCTTAATATGAAAAACAGATATGAAGGATATAAGTACAACAAAGTTCTATAGCTGCTATGATAGAAAGCTAAGTAAAATGCAGTCATTAAATCTTCTTAATAGTTCATGAAATAAATGATAATGTGGAGATGAGACCCAGTGGATAGCCAGATACCAGATGCAAAGTTGAATATATGGCCAATTCCTTTTAGAAAATAGCCTGATTGCTTTTAGTAAGTGGATGACATGGTCTCCAGATACCTGGTAGTTATGTGTAATGGCATTTTTCTCAAATCTGAGGTTTGGTCTTAACACTCGAGTATATTATTTCCATTTGAACGTAATTAACAAAAGATTTGCTTGCTATTCCTGAACTGTTATAATGGTTCAGATTAAATATCTGCATTATAGTCAGTTCTCATTATTCACAGTAATGTTCTATAAGGTTGCTGTAAGCACTTAGCACAATCAGAATCACAGCTCCTGGGGAAATAGGGAGTTAGTTTCCTGTCAACTGATCAATATATAACCTTGTTTTAGGTGTGTTTCTGTTTATGGACACCTTGTGTACTATATCTCTTATAAATAGTTAACTCCATGGTCTTTGAATGATTTAAATCCAGGGGCTTTGAAGGCCATTTGTGTTATATAAGTTCCTTTGCTGATATCCTTGTAAAACAATCTGGCCTCATTACATTGTAAATCTGCTCTTCCAGAGATCCTTTTTGCTGTGTAACACTTAACAGATATTTTAAAAATTTTACTGAAACTTACTTATCTGTGGAACCTGCCTTCCCTGCAAGTTTAACATTTTCCATGCTGTATCACCTTTTCAAATGCACAAACCAGTCATCCCTAGCTTAGAAGGAGGTAACATATTCTTGACCCTGGGAAACATGTCTGTAAATTTTTTTGGCTTTCAGCTTCACAACAGTGCTGTCCACTCTGCCATTTTTTAATTGGTATTCATCTCATGAATACAAATTTGACTTCTTTTCCATACTTTTGAAAGTCTTTTTCCCATACCTTCATCACGCACTATAGATGTTACTTTAGCACTTTCCAGAGCAGACTCACACATGCAGATCAGCAAATTTCCCCTTCCCTTCTCTAGGTCTACTGTATTGTGGGTTCATTAACCTTGAACTCATGGCCAACAGCACTAGAAGTCATGCCTGAGCAATGCTTACCTGGCACACATGTTTTCTCCGTGAGGCATATAGCAACCTTCTTGCACTTAGGAACGCTAGACAGCGCTTTGGCATCACATTTGGAGGCCACTTTAAACAGCAAAATCACCAACAAAAAGCACAAAAAATGTGAAAAATGTGACACTGAATAGACCACAAAAGGACATTTGTTTACGGCTTGAGGGTTGAAACAAGAAGGCAGAGTGTTGCCTTATTAAACCTCATCTGGGAACGTGTGTGAGACAACTCAAAATTTTCACTGTTCTGTCAATAATCATGAAAGTGCTGCAAGTACTGATTTGGGGCTTAGAAACGGAATTTAGAAAGTAGGAGAATTTGCTGATATGGAAGCCACAAATGAGGAGGATCACTGTACATAATTTAGAAATCCTGCTTTTCCTCGTCACTTCCTATCTCACAATTGCCGTACTGATTTCCAGGGCTCCAGCTGATAACTAACTACAGGATCATAAAAGACTAGTTTAAGGGGGATTTTCTCAAGATCCTTTTGCGTGGTACTATTCCTTTGTCAAGAATGCTCTCATAACTTTTCTACCGGGGCCTTAATGTTCCAAATAGGTCAATAATAATATAGATGTCCATAGCTAGTGATGTTCTCTGTAATATCTTACCTATAAGTAGTCAATCAATTATATTCTCACAATAACATGTCATAACCTGGCTAAAATTGAATGTGTTATCTACTTTTCTGTTCAGGTTTTCAGAACGTATGAAGAGCCATATCTGGTTAGTTTTTTTCTTGTTTTTTGTTTGCTCTTTGGAGAAATGTTGCTACAAATCTATCTCTGGGTGATGTGTCAACCATGTTAGAAATAAATGTTTTACATTTTTGCATCTCAGTCATTCATGGTCATTTCTGTGAACCTCTTTCCTGATGAGGAAGTCACTCCATGTCCTCTCCATCTACTATGGAAGCACTGACATCATGATGCTTCCCCCTAGGGGTGCCACCTAGTCTTCTTCCCACAAATTACTATGATGCTAGTTCTTCTAGATGTCTTTGCTGTTGTTCTTTTGATTCTATAGTCATCTTATCTTGAAGTATTGGCAATATAATTTTTTTCTGGCTATTATAGTCAAACAACTGTCAAATCCACAAATTTGACCAAAGTGGAAGAGGTTTGGATAGAGATTTCATTCAGAGTTTGAGCTATAATAAAGCCCACGTGTTGGTCTGGAATCCCTCTGGTGCCAGGGTTGTGGCAGAAAAATGAGACATGATGTAAGAAGCTGAACAAGGTACAGCAGGAGAGGGAGGAGGGCACTCTCAACTCTAAGAGAGATAACCAACAGTTAGCTAGGAAACCTACAGAATTTCAACCAATAACGACAAGACTTCCGGCCGCATGTTAGAATAAGCATATGCAGATCAACTAAAAAAAAACCACCTAAAATATTGGATGATATATAATGATTGACTTTAAAGACAGAAACCACCAGGTGCTATAAGAACAAGAAAGAAAGTAATCAAAGTGAGAGAGGTCACAGAGAGGTGATACCAAGGCATTTCACACGTATTTCAGAAAGGATATAGGCCCTCTTGACTGGAGATGGGTTTTAATAAAGAGGAGACTGGGGAAATGGTTGCAAACACCAATAAAAAAGGGAAGCTTAATCTTAGAGTCTTACATAAAACACAAAATCTCTAAGGACTTCTAGTTTAATAGCCTAGAAAAAATTCAAACAATTAACCAGGGAAAATGTAAACAAACTTGCCATTTATCTGGGACTTGTGTTCAAAAAAACAAGTACTATGAGAAATTAAAATGTTAAGTCTGAATCACTGCTGATGTAGGGTCTAAATTTGTACTACCTGGGTGATGCAGGTAACATGATCTGAGAAATTAACCTTAAAACCTAGTCCAAAATCACTGAAATCCCTTTGGTCCCAAGCAAAAGCAAACCATGAACCATCATTTCACAACCCAGGGCATTTTGGGACTCCAACAAGATTTTAAAAATCAAGCTAAAAATAAGCCTACTCTAATAGATTGCAAACCTCACAAGAAAATCACCATGAGGAAGAGTCAGCAGATGTGACAAATAGATGAATTCATGTCATAAAACTTAAAACACTAGAACAATCTGAAACAGATTAGAAGGTAAATGTGTTTTAAATAAAGAAATTTTAAAAAGAAAAACCATACTAGTACAAATAGCTCACATACTCTGTTTTAATCTACAGTCTCAAATTGTATTGAGTGCTTGCAAATAAGAAATAAATCCACACCTGTCTTTTATGCAGAAGCTAAGAGTAAAAGTTGAAACAGTCAGATTTGTTTGGCTATGTGATGAATCTTTTGGGTTTGGTTTTATGTCACAAGTGGCCATCCAAAAACTATAATGAGAATCTTATTGCACCAGGAAAGAAAAGCAGTCTGGTCAGGAAATGAAAGAAAATTCCAAAAAGTTCAAACAAGCAACAGTGAGATGAGAAAGAGAACTATAGGTTAGTTTCTGTGTCTAATAGAAATGTTTTGGAAATACAAGATGTGGAAAGTGCAAAGTTCAATAGTTTAAGACCTCATTACAAGGAAACAATAACACTGATGGAAGTGAAATATTATATTTTCATGATACATGGTAAATTAGCATTGTTCATTAAATATGACTCCATTAAACTACCATTTTAATTGTTTTACATATTTGTTTAGTTCACTATAATATAGATTCTGATTTAGAGAAATAGAGGAGTTTTGTGTATGACGTCAGATCAGGGTGTTTTCTTTTTGCACTGGAAAAAGTGTTACAATAAACAAAACTAAAGGAAACAAAGAAAATAAAACATGTGTTCTAGGGACATTGTGGGAATTAAGGAATATATGCTTGAGATTTTTTTTCAATTTTAAGAAGGAAAAGCACTGTATGTGGATGATACTGGCTACCCTGGCATTTCCTCATATGGAAAACTATTGTTTTCTTGAGAGAGTCTTGCAGTAGACATAAAGGGGTACAGAGTTAAGTATAAAAAACAGAAGTCACAGCAAGTAATAACCTTAGCTAACCCTTTTGCCAAGATCATTATATGCCAGGCACACTTTTACAAACTTTGCACATATCAACTCATTTAATTCTCCCAACAATTTCATTAAGTTAGCACTAATGTTATTTTTGTCCTACAGATGAGGAAAGTAAGGCTTTTGCTTAACTCCCTTGAGGTCACAGGTAGTAAGTAGGGGAGCAAGGATTCAAACCAAAGCAGACTGGCCCCAAGGTCCATGTGAACTCCATGCCATGGCTTCTTGAAAAAAGTGGGTTTATTCTTGACTCTGCCATAGATATTGGGTAAATCAGATAGATTTGCTTAATCACTCAAAATGTATCAGACACCACGTTTATGGAACACTGATAGGCACTGTGCAAGATGCAAAGGGATGAAATGACTGAAATCAGTTTCTGGTAGAAACAGTTCAAGCATCGGAGCTGTGCATAGTGTCTAATTCTCCCATGTACTGGGAATAAAATTGTTTCAGTTCAATTGGATTCAGTTCAGTTCAATTTAATGCAACTGCATTGATTAAGCATTTCCTATATACCAAGCCTTAGGTGGTAGATATAGAAAGATAAATAATCCAGCCCTAGACTTCAGGGTGGTCATCTCAGTGAAGGGGGTAAGATACATAAATAAATAACTCTAGAAGAAGATGCTATGTTGTAACAAAGGGATACTTAAAGTGCCATGGGAATGCAGATGGAAATTTGTAAAAGGAACTAATTCCTTTAGGTATTAATGAGAGACAGAGAGGCTGAGAGAGACAGAGAGACAGCCATAGAGAGAGGGAGGCAGAGATAGAGAGCATATTTATGCAAATTAGAAAGAGCGGTGGACGGTAGAGTGGGGAAAAGAGGGGGAAGATAGTTAACGGGATTTTTGGCAAAGAGAAGAACAGGAACAAAGAAAAAGAAAGTCACGGGGGAGCTTGACTTAGGACCAAGGATTATGAAGGCATTATTGCCCAAGATAAATTTTTAATTTCATCATGTTTGAGGTGAAGAGAAATGGGAAGTTTTAAAAAGGGAATGGCATGATCAAGATGTCTTAAATAGCCAACTTTGGTATTAATTGAAAGCTAAATTAAAGAAAAAAGAGACTAGAGAAAGGAAAACATTAAGAAAACAATTACCATGATCTTCAAAATTTCTACTTTACCACCCAAGCCGTGTTATATGAGTTTTTTTTATTAATCATATGAAAAAAATTGCCAAAGAATAAAATGATCTTTAGTAATGCCATTAAGAGTCATTAATCTGGTTTTGGATTTTGTCCACATATAATCCAGATGTTGATATCTAGATATTTATGCTGATTCGTGGAAACAAAATATCTCAGTTCAGCCTCAGTTCAAATCCTGGCTCAACCACTAAATGAGCTTTATGACACTTGGGAAGTTACTTAATTTCTCTAAGTCTTACGTCCCTCATTTGTAAAACTGGGAAAATAGTTTGAGACTCACAATAGAAGTTTTTTACAAGTTAGAGGATATTAGCTTAAAAGATGCAACAAGTCCTTATATAACAAGAAGTCCTAAAAAGCTGCAAGTATATTAATGAATCATGTTATTTTCTGGAAAACTTATTTGGGTATATCTTTTTACTTACCTGACCAATGTGGACATGGCAGAATCAGATGAAAAGAACAGATAGACATCTTTGGCTAAAAGCTAGGGTATATCAAAAATAAGTAGACCTCATCCAGAAGCTAAGTTTTAGCTACATTTTTAAAGAGATTTTTATTTCCAATTTGGAAGACAATATATTAAGAGGGAAAAAAAATATTTAAAATGAGCCAAATGGATTCCATTCAGTTCTATGTTCTCTTTAGTCTATAATTTATCTTCATAATACCTTAGGAAGCAGTCAAGTCCTATAGATTCATCCCCTCTTTTAAACTTTTCTCACAGTATATGTTCTTTGTTTACCATTTGATATGCTATAAAGTCTATGCATATATTTCAAATTATTGTACACATGAGCAGTTTTGCTATTTGATGGCTTAGTTTTATTTCATTGTCAAAGCCTGTTTCTATGATTCTTAATCTCAGAAGTTGATAGAAGGCAATGGTGTCTATTACAAATTTTATGGGTTTTTTGAAGTGTTCAGAGGTACTCTTTCCCAGTTGTCCCATGATGAAAGATTGAAATAAAAGCCAAAATCCAAAGGCAGAAACTCAGTCAGAAGTTGGCATTTTACCTGTGACTTGGTGGATCTGTTAAATAACTTTTGAGGAAAAACAGATTCCAACTATATCAAACACAGTGAAGGAGTAAGTTCAGAAAACAGTATTCTTGGTTTGATAAAAGTCCATGAGCACTGGCTTTGTCCATAAATGGGTTGAAAACAATGAAGAGCTAGAAGGAGTGGGTATTTTCAATCTTTCTTGTTGAAAACCACTAGTGAAGACAAATAACAAGGACAAACACAATGTACCTATGTTACAATTCGTGGATTTGTATCAAATATTTTTCTACTCTCATGTTTACGTTATGATGGCTTTGTAGATTGTAAGAACTATATAATGAAGTGCTGCAGTTCAAGGCCAGCTTGAGTCTTCTCTCTTGGAGCTTAAGAACACACTACAACGTACCTTCTTGAATAGAAAATCAGCAGTATAGACACTACCCAGAGAAGGTTTCCCTGACTTTTTCCTGTTTCCATTCTTTGGCTACTCCCACTTCCATGGCTAAAGGTAAAAATTTTTACCATGGAAGACTGTTGTGTAGATTCTGCAATGAGAAATATTTGAGCGTATAGTTCCTTTTTACCACTTCCATGAATTTCTAAAAGCCGTATATATATGATGTTCCTCTGTGGAGAGTATAATTACATTTTCATTATAGTGGGATGGAGAGAATCAGGTTTGTTGAGTTTTAAAATGTTACAAAGCTGATGGGTTAGTTTATCCTTTCTGCATTAACTGTGAAATATGGGAGAATAATTTTTCTAAACTTTGTATACCAGTTGGATGCCATTTTTGATGGCTTTGCTTTTATGAGAGTTATAATGATTGTACAAAATTTCTATCACAATAAATGTATCTGGAAAGGAGAAAAGATAAGATTTATCATATTTACATAAGATATTGAAAGGTGTTAGAATAAATGTATAACAAGACGATTTAAAATTGCAGCATACTGTCATCAGCCTATCAGCAAACATGTCTTTCTAATTATAAAAATCCCAAATGGCAAAACCATGTTTGCAGTTTCCAGAATTCATTTAGAGTTTCTTTCATGACTGAAAGCTCTGTAAGCTGCATTATGGACATAAGAAATCTATCACTACCCTGGAGGATCTCAGAGGGGAATGGATGATGCCACTTTTGATCGCCAAGTAAAAAAAAAAAATTGTAGTGCCTTTTAAGTTGAAGTAGAATTCTGATGAAAGCCAGCTGTTAAGTCATTTTCAAAATAAATGACTGCCCAGCTGGTGAAAACGTCTCAAGATAATTATCAGGTTAGACGTCATAAAGTGAACAGGGCATTAAATAAACACAGTAGACTATATCTGGAGTAGTTGTGACATGCATTTTGAGATGTTTCTGAACGAATAGTTCATACCAAACTTATTCCAGTGCATGCCCCTCTTATCCTGCCTAGACTTTGAAAGTTACAGTGGAAACCGGTTCTATTTCTCCTTTTCTCTTAGAGTCACAGATCCCAGAGGAAGGTCAGCTTGATATTTTGCTTTGTAAAAGTCCTTTGTAAAAGTACTTTGTTGAAACAAGCTTGTTGAATTATTCTTATATTACAGTGGAAGATGATTGTTTCATTTTGGGTGTAATGATATCAGTTTCAAAGCATTCTCAGAAATAATTATCTGATAATTTTGAGGTGGTATCTAGCAGTAATATTTTATACCAAGCAAGTGGTTTAGTCACATATGCTTTCTTTGTAATCCATTAAATAGCTAAATAAAAATCAAGTCTATAATTAGAATTTCTCATTAGCAAGTCCTATTCCCTAAAGAAGATAATAGTTCAGTTGCGTAGGGACAAGTGAAAAACTTCACTTTCTCAAAATGAAAGTCTAATTTTTCTTTCTGTCTCTGAAAGATTCAGCATTTGAGGCACATTGTAATAGCAGATTTTACAACCATAAACAAATCCTAAATGTGTATATTATACTTGCTCAGATAAAGTAAGAACAAGACTTATAAATGTACGGCTAAAGATAGATATGTCAGCTTATAATGTCAAGTACTATTAAACTTAATAAAAATAAGTAAGAGGTCATCAGCAGGAGGAGTTAAGTTGTGTTTTGAGAGCCTTGAGCAAATTTGGTTTGAGTTTTTCTCTTGGAAAGGGCACCTAATGTCAAATTGAGTGTGAGAAAAGTTTCTTCCCACAGTTTCGGAGAAATAGGACCATCATAACTTGTTCTTATGACTTTCTATTTCTTTAGGAATATAGATAAAGCATAGTTTTATTAGATAAAGAGAGCTAAGAGTCTGTAAGGACTTTGCTGTTAATTATGCTTCAACATGCTATCATGTGAATAGTGTTAGTAGTTTCACAGTATCAAGGAAGGGGCAAAATTTTATCTAGTACTATACTTCACTGTCTCCAAAGATGAGGAAAAAGACAAAGACTTTTTCCCTTCCAAATTATGCACTGTTCATGACGTTATTGAATTTCTATTAAGAATTCTAGGTATCCTAGATATAATTTAAAAAATATAGTCAGTGCTCATTATTCATGCATTCTGTATTTGCAAATTTGTCTACTTGTTAAAATTTATTTGCAACCCTCAAATCAATACTTGTGAGACTTTTGTGGTCATTTTGGACACACACATGTCCAGAGTGGCAAAAAATTTGAGTTGCCTGATAGGTATGTTCTCAGTTGAGGTTGAATGAGGTAAAAACTCTCTGCCTTTTTGTTTCAGCTCTTATACTATAAACAAACGTCCTTTTTGCCATCTATTTGGTGCTATGTTTCCCTCATTTTTGTGCTTTTTGTTAGTGATTTTGCTCCTTAAACTGGCCTCCAAACATAGTGCTGAGGTGCGGCCTAGTGTTACTAGGAGCAAGAAAGCTGTGATGTGCCTTACAGAGAAAATATGTGTGTTAGGTAGCTTTGTTGAGGCATGAGTTATAGTGCTTTTGGCCGTGAATTCAAAGTTAATGAATCAACAACATGTATTAAATAAGGGGTCTTTAAACAGAGATATACCTAAAACAAGTTTATGTATTGATCAGTTGACAAACTTGTTGTGACCAGAGGTTCACAGCAACCTTACCTTATATTTTCCTAGTTGCAATGGTTCAGAATTCACTATTTCAGTGTTGGTGGCAACTTCATAGAACATAACTGCCATGAAAAACAAGAGTTGATTAAATCACAAACACAAACCATAAGTTTTTTCCATAAGTCATTTTTTTCCATAAGTTATTCACAAATGCAAGCAAAAAGTTGTCTTATTGTAATAAAAATGAACTAAAAGAACTTGCTTGCATATAAATATTCATAATTACAGCAACAAATTAAATTTAGTGAAATACATAGGCCTATAATTGAGAAAGATGCAATCATTGTTAGTTTACTTAGAGACACTAAATAAACATTGTACAGATTACATTGTACAGATTACAATGTTTGTTCTGTACAAACATTGTACAGAACATTGTACAGATATCATGAAGAAGGTTGATTCATAGAGAGGTTTAATTCAACTAAATGGGATATAATTAAGGTCTTTGTTAATATATCTGTCTTTTCTTTTAAAGGCTCACCCAACTCAAATACGTTCTCAGCAGACTTTTCAAAAACTGCTATTAAAAATAGTCTAGGATTTTAAAAGATCAATTTCCAATTATGAAAGTCAAAACCATAGTTCTCAGCTAAGGGAATTTGGTAATCCTCACTATTGACTCTAACTTGAGAGCATTTTTCATCTTCTGTCAGGTGAATTTCATGCACCAGGCCAGGGTTCAGCCCAGCTACCAGATCAACACATTCTCTAAACTAATTAAATTTTGAAAGCCTACACAGAGTTCCTGAAGAGTTCATCTGAAGGTAAGCAGGAAAGATATTTTCTCTCTGACTTTTTAGCTCTTTTCAATATTTATGTACTGTGGTTTAAGTGCCTGAGCCATTTCAACAAGGATTTGATTATATATGTGTTGCATTTTTAAAGACATGGGTTTTGATTGCATATGCCAGAAAATGCTAGACTGTTAGTAAATAAGAATGATAGCAACAGCATTTTGTCATTTATTATGAACAATATAGGAATAAGTCAATGATTAATTTTCTCTTGGCTATGGGCCAGGACTGAAGTTTAACAGACATAATTTTCGTAGCATGTGGCAGCTGAAAAAAATTTCAGTTAAAACCGGCTCAATTTTATTTGGCTTCAAAGATTGTCCTTGAGAGCATCTCAGATTCACCTGCATGATTCCCTAAAATGGCAACTTTACACAAGTGAATACTTAGCTCCAAGGACTGAAAGAATTGTCATGTTGCATTACAAAGCATGTTAAATGAGAGAAATGAATTTCCAGCCATGAAACTCACCAGAAGAAATGCATTTTTAAAGCACATAAAATTGTTAGAATACATTTAGAATTATGAGTTTACTGGGTTTACTTTATTAGATAGTCTAAAATTAAAGTAACTTAAAGTTAAAATAATTCCAGTTAGTATGTGGTGCATAGGGTCCAGATAAATAGATTTCTAAGTGAAAGTCAAAGTGGTTGCATTAACTAAGTCTAATGACTCTGCTTTTTAATATAGAAATGACTTGCCATGTAGGTGAGTTCCTAGATATATTTTTCGGTATGTATTGCTAAGATTCTAAATTAGGTTTTAATTTTTATTATTGCAAAGTGTGTACAACGGTTATTTTCATTTGGTTTACCCCAAGAATCTTTGATCATAAAATACATGTTATCAATATTTGAGAAGTGTTAAATGCCATATATCTTCTCCAATTTCATGTTGAGACTGAGGAATGTTTCTAGAAGGAGTTATGAGACTGCACTAAACTGTGTCAATTCCTTCTAATCATATGGAGATTATCTTGGCTTCATGATACTTTTATTCATCTGTCATTGAATGGACTCCTCCTTACATTTTCCACTATAACCAATCTTTTTTGCATCCCTCTTACTCTCAATTAACCAAAAGCTCTTTTTGTAGGTGCTGAATAAGGAATGCCCCACACCCTTTCTCCCCAGTCTGGATTCAATCATCTCACTTATCCTTCACTTTTTCCAAAACCTCACTCCAGTAATTATTCGTTGTCTTCTAGTAACTTCCGTCTCTATCTACTGACATAGTATTCTGCCTGGAAAAGCTCTTTTAATATGGTTCCTTTCCCGCAGCAAGAAATTTATTGACATAAAAATCTTTGATGTTACACCTATTTCCCTTTTACAATCAGGTTCTATCTACTTCCATTCTGTTGAAATTTCCTTCTGGAAAAAAAAAAGTTAAAATAACTGCCTGATATCAAGGGAGAAGCAGCATAGATTGTTATTTACTAATATAGGCTCTGAATCAACCTGTGTTTTAACTGTCACTTTCTGCAATACCTTGAGCAAGTTTCTTAACCTACGCCTACTGCAGTTTCCTTATCTGTAAAATGAAGAACGTAATACTACCTATTTCATAGGATTGTTATGAGGATTAAATCAGACAATATTTGTAAAACACTTAGAACAGTGTTTAGCACACAGTAAGCACTATAAAGTGTCAAGAAAATAAATCCACTATGCATTCTTTCTTTATATTCCTCTCTCCCAGCCTCTCAGCAGCATTTATTATTATTGATTACCCCCATAGAAAATCTTCACCCGTGGTGAAATTGTGCAGCCTGGCAAGTGAACTGGTAGAAACAACTGAAGATACAGGGTGTTGAGAATGTTTGGTCGGCAGTTACTGTTTAATTGAAATTTCTTAATGGGGGCTCAGCGTAGGTAGAGAGATATGTAAAGGATGAACTGGAGCTATAAATTTAAGACACAGAATGTTGAGAGTTTAGAGATCATTACAAAAATAGATTCTGTGGAAATGGTGATTAATGTGGAGAGAGGATGAATTGGAGTTGAAGAGGTTTACAAACTGTAAAGCTATTGTTTTAGAACGGTTTTCATCCCTAGTTGATGATAGGTGATAAAACCCTGAAAGAGAACTGTGAGCTAGGTGTCCTTTGGGGATCCCTTAAAATTAGTAGGCAATGGGAAAGGAAGAGGAGGTACTGGATTAAGTACATTTTAAATTATTTAAGAGCCAACGCTACCTGGATTATTTAAATTTCTTTATTTTTTCCCATTGTATCTGTCTCTTGGCCACTGAAGAGTTTTTATTGTCAGCAACTCTACCACAAACTAAGCAAAAGAAATAAATAGTAAATCACCCTATGTTTATATTTGTTAATGGGTCTACTTATTAGAAGATCAGGTAGGAGGATGAAGGGGAATATATGTATATAACTAAAAGTATCTTTAAAGTAACACATGTGGGTTATCTGTCAGTTTTATGAGCCATTGCTATCCTAGAGTTGGCTGTTCTTCATTCTCATAGTGTCCCAGCATGACATGTTGTGATTAGTTATTCCACTTTCTGAGACAACCAGAGAAATAAAGGAGCTTGAACGAGGTCATCCAGGGATCCACAGCTGAATCAGCATGAGAACTAACAGTTCCTAATTCCCACTCTAACCCCTACATCTTCTAAATCATAATAGACCCCAAGAGAAAATAATTGTGAACAGGTTTGTAGAGATTGAAGATGTCTTCCAAAATAAAAGTGATTAAAAAAAAAAATTCAAACACAATTTTATTTTGGTCTTTACAATGATGTTTATATATTTACAGTTCATCTGATGTTGAAACAGCAGTAGAATAGTCTTTGAAGTGATGGGTTATGCGTATATTGGCAGAGTTTAAGATAAACAATCCCAAAAGACTCCTAAAAAGATTAAACTGTTAACCACAAATACATGGTTTCAGTTAGGAAGATTTATTTGTAGCTGACCATCTTAGCCATTGTAGTTAACACTGACTCTGGGAAAGTCATACTTTGGTTATGGGCCAATATGCAGTATTTGTAGAACTATAGTTGAATTTATAGAATTGATACAGTTGACACTGCAGATTTTCTCAACATCAAACAGTTAATTAAAAAAGTCACAAAATGGTCTGCTGGCTCCTAGCCTTTAAGTTTCTTTTGGCACTTTTAAGAGTTAAATTCTCAGATGCACTGTGTCCCAGCATTCTGTCTATCTGTTTCCCTGTCTTGGTTCATGCACTAAAATGTAGTGCTCATAAAGCATGTTCCCTATCGACGTCATTGTGTTTGATAACTCTTCAAACAGCCACTTGAGATAAAAGATAATGGAAATAGGGATGGGGGTGGACATGGAAGAACTGGAGTGATGTCATAAGGTAATTGGCATTTAGTAAGGACCAATTGTGTGGCTTGGTCTAGTCCCTATTCCTTTTCAACCCCAATTGGATGTGTTACAATTCAATTCTGGCACAAACCACTCAAAGCTAGCTCAGACCCCACAAGGTAAAGGGCACGGCCCCCAACAAGACTGCCCTGCTTCAGACACTAGTCACATAGGGGGGTTCCCAGGCCACCTGCACTTTTGAATCACTGGCTATGCATTTGAAGTTTTCCACCACCTCTTCAGGTTCAATAATTTGCTAGAATGACTCACAGAACTAGGAAAATACTATACTTACAATTATAATTTTATTACAGAGAATACAAATCAGGAGTACCTGTCCAATAAAGAGACACATAGGATGAGGTCTGGGAGGGAATGCAAAGCTTCTGTGTCTTCTCCTTGTGGCATCAGGACATGTTACCCTCCTGGCACATTAATGTGTTCATCAACCAGGAAGCCTCACTGAGCCCTGCATTTAGAGTTTTTATTGAGCATTTATTATGTAGCCATGGTTAATTAAATTATTGGCCAGGTGATTGAATTCAATCTCCAGTCCCCTTCCCCTCCCTGGAAAGTCCCAAACTTCTAATCATGTGGTTGGTCTTTCTAGTGACCAGTCTGTCCTGAAGCTTTCTAGTCCACCATGTGTCACCTCATTGGATAACAAAGACACTCCTATCACTCTGGAAATCCCAAGGGTTTTATCCCTTGGAAAAAAGGAACCAGACAAAATCTTCATTATACCACAGCTCCTCACCTGCCCTATCTATCTTATTTAGGTTTACAGAAATCTCATGAGATAGGTCTTTTTTCATCCACACTTTAAAAATTAGGAAACTGAAGATGAGAAATGTAATATTATATGCTAAGTTCACACTGCAAGAGCATGGAAGAACCCAGATTTGATTCCATTTATGTCTACTTCAAAAGCTATGCTTTTCCTGCTACCCTAAAGAAAAAACAGATGAACCATGATTACACATTGAGAGATAGACCGGCTTACAATGACTTGCTTAATGTCTATTATTCCCTGGTAGTCCATCAGTTTTTTTTGTTTGTTTTTTGTTTTTGTTTTTTAAAAATATTTATTTATTTATGGCTATGTTGGGTCTTCGTTTCTGTGCGAGGGCTTTCTCTAGTTGTGGCAAGCGGGGGCCACTCTTCATCGCGGTGCGCGGGCCTCTCACTATCGTGGCCTCTCTTGTTGCGGAGCACAAGCTCCAGACGCGCAGGCTCAGTAGTTGTGGCTCATGGGCCTAGTTGCTCCGCGGCATGTGGGATCTTCTCAGACCAGGGCTCGAACCCGTGTCCCCTGCATTAGCAAGAAGATTCTCAACCACTGCACCACCAGGGAAGCCCCATCAGGTTTGAAAGAAAGAATATGTAGTATCTTTACTGATGGCCACTTCCCCCCCAGCACCTAATACACCCCAACTCCCACAAGGTGTTAGGTAAATATTTATCAAATGCATAGCTGATTCACTTTGTTATAAAGCAGAAATTAACACATGATTGTAAAGCAATTATACTCCAATAAAGATTTTAAAAAAAAAAATGAGCAGGTGAATCCAGCTAAAGCAATAATCCTCAGTCCTAGAACGTACTGAAGAGACCGGGGACTGGCCAGGTGGGAAGAGCAGAGATTCCAAAGCGTGAAGCATTTGCAGTTGGTAGCATACGTGTAGATGAGATGAATAACTATGGGGTCCAGGCTGAGGGAAGTTGGCATTGGAGGCGTGAATATGAGGACTGTATGGCAGAGGAAGAGCATGTAGTTCAAGGCACTGGAGGTTTTGATGCTACTATAAGCATGTTGTACCTGTATAAGCATCATTGACTTAACCCTCCTCTTCACCTTGCTTCCCTCAGAATCATGAGGCTTAGAAAAGTAAAAGATGGAGAGGATTACCTAGGAGCTTGTTCACTGCTGCCAAAAATAGTTGGCTTTATTATGAGCTCTTGTCTTGCTTCACATAGATTCTTTGGGCCTCATGGGAGTTACTGACACTACCATGAGAATCTGCATTTTAGGATTATCCCTTCTCTGCGACAGCCTTTTTGGTAATAGTTCCTTGCCCAATAAATTGACTTTTTTTCTGGATATGATAATAATGGTAATGATAATCGTTATTAAGGCCTCGAGTGCTTTACTTGAATTATCTTATTTAATCCTCATAATAACTTAATCATGGGGAACAATTTTGTCCCTTTATTACACATGGGGAAAGTGAGACTTGAGGAGCTTAAGTCATTTGCCCAAAGTCACATAACTAATGATAATCAGTCACAAAACTTTAAACTAGATCTGATCAACGGTCAGATTCTTCAGTAAGAATGTTAGAACATTCAGAGAAAGAACTGATATAAATATTTAAGAGCTCTTAATTTTCATTACCACTAACCAAACCTTGCTTAGGCAGGGTTGTTTTTACTTTCTAGTTCTCTTTGAAAAGCAGTTTGTAACATTCAGCCCTCTAGTTCCTTTGGGGGGAAAAAAAGGAAAGGTTAGTCATCTTTCTCCAAAATTCCAAAAAATGTCAGCCCAACCTGAGAAATTTGTCAAATGTTTAGACAATCTGATATAACATCTCCATAGTGACACCACAAAGAATAAATAACAAGATAGGGACCATATCATAAATACTGATACTTCTATGGCCAGGTCCTGCTGACTTTTATATAAAACTTTTCATTTAATTAAATCTATTGGAAATAATGCAGTAAAGTTTTATTCTACTTTCATCTTTCCAAATGTTGAAATAGTCGTGGCTCATAGGGTCGACTTTTTCAGGGGGGTTAAGATTCATTAAAGTGTAATTCTGACTCTACCTCTTTTGAGTATGTGATACTCTGAAATATAAGAATTTTTAAAAATCCTTCACTGTAAGAAAAATGGTCCAAATCTTAAAATTCCATTTATTTTCCAGCTTAAAAATGACATCTATTGTAGATTTTCCTCCAAAAAATTACCTAGCAAGAACAACAATTAAAATTTCATTGTATATTCCACCATTCTTTATCCATGCCTGTGTGTTTGTATGTATGTGTATATATATATATATATATATATAAACAAAAACATCTTCCTTTTTCACTTTCTATATATTTTTTTAAATTTTATTTATTTATTTATTTATGGCTGTCTTGGGTCTTCGTTTCTGTGCGAGGGCTTTCTCCAGTTGTGGCAAGTGGGGACCACTCTTCATCGCGGTGCGCGGGCCTCTCACTATCGCGGCCTCTCTTGTCGCGGAGCACAGGCTCCAGACGCGCAGGCTCAGTAATTGTGGCTCACGGGCCCAGCTGCTCCGCGGCATGTGGGATCTTCCCAGACCAGGGCTCGAACCCGTGTCCCCTGCATTGGCAGGCGGATTCTTAACCACTGCGCCACCAGGGAAGCCCCCACTTTCTATATTTTTAAACATCCTTTAAAACATGTTATTTCTATGGCAGCTCAGCAAAGTACCCTTTTTTTCCATAGCTGCGGTTTCCCGGTGGAAGATTGTTATTCATCAAACCCCTGGACTATGTAGGAGAGTAATGCTGGGATAGCTTAGATCAGATCAAAGTTCTGGGTAGTAATGTTTCTCTAGCCCAACACTCTATATGCTGATCTCAGTGGAAGATCCTGTTGCTTGTGTCTCGTGCCA
Source organism: Eschrichtius robustus (assembly GCF_028021215.1). NCBI lineage: Eukaryota > Metazoa > Chordata > Mammalia > Artiodactyla > Eschrichtiidae > Eschrichtius > Eschrichtius robustus. Next base: position 19,335,477 of record NC_090840.1, read on the forward strand.
AACTTGCCCCATCTCCTCTTTTACTCATCCTCTAGGTCACTGGTTCTCACTCACAGAGGGTGACTTTTCCCCCCAGCGGGTATCTGACAATGTCTGGATACATTTTGATTCTCATAACTGGAGGTCAGCTACTGGTATCTAGTAGGTAGAGTCTAGGATGCTAAGTATCCTATAATATACAGGTTGAAAGATGGTACTGTCAGGAGAATGGTATTGTCATTCTCCCAGGCTAGAAACTCAACTAATTAGTCAGTGGCTCTTGATAATGCCTATGATAACATTTTCATGTGCATCCTTTTAATTTATGAGAGCATTCTATGTGACACAATTGTCTTAAGTGTTTTACATTTATTTGTCCCCTTTGTTAATCCTAACAACTCTGTGAGAGATCTGCTCCTATTTTGTCCATCTTACGGATGAGAAAAACTAAAGCTCATAGAGATTAAGTAACTTACTAAAGGTGACATAGCTAGGAAATGCAGAAACTAGGATTTGAAACCAGAGCTTGTGCTTGTAACTACTACATTTTATGATACTTGCTCTTTCATCCGTACAAATACTACTCTAATTCAGACCCTCATACTCATTCTTTACATTATTATACGAATTACTGACTTTCCTGACTTCTATCTTGAATGGTTCACACTTCTGCTAGTGTAATCTTTCTAAAATGCTGTCTTCTTTCACTCTTCTGCTTATAACATCCTAAATTAGCTTCCCACAGGACAACACTGCCCTAGGCTCTCTTTTTCTCTAGCCTTAACTCTCATTGCACCCACCATTCAAGGCCTTCTGAACTACTTATGTTTCACAATGTTCCTGCTCCCTGAGTTATACCTTTACTTCCATTAAGTCCTTTTCCCTTTGTCTACCTGGTAAAGGCCTACCCAGACCATTGTTACAAATTAGTTATTTTTTTTGTTTAACTTTTTATTTTGACATTAATTCAGACTTAAAGAAAAATTGCAAGAAGAATACAAAGAATTCTCGTGTTCTTTTCACCTGGATTTCCCGTGTTAACATTTTACTACATCTGCTTTATCCCTTGTTCACTGTGAGTATAGATTCTTTAAAAACTTTTTTAAGAGTCAGTAGCAGACATGATACCTTTTGCCGCTAAATAATTTACAATGTATTTTTTAACCACCATAAAATTATCAAAATTAGTACTTTACTATTATCTAATCTTTACACTTTATTATGATCTTGCAAATTAGAAACTTTTAAAAACAGTATGAAAACACTGAAAGTATTTCAGTCCTTTTGTAAACACCCCAGTATACCCTCATGATTCCTAGATTTTTAGTTAAATATTAAAATTGGTGAGACATTAATAGTATTCCCCACTACCCAAACAACACTGAATTTTTCAAACTGGTTATTCGCTGCATATTATATTTACATTGTAGAACACATATATCTGAATACCATTAATTGCTTTAAAAATCCATTAAATGTACAATGGTTTAATCATGTTTCAGATGTAATTTCAGATGTGAGGGTAGAATAAACTGCTTAGGAGAAACTTGAACACAATGAATTATTTAAGTTTAATGGTTGTAATGCCTTTGGGTCTTCCTTAGATTATAGGGAGTTATTTGTTTATGTAGCTTGAGTTATCTTAACTACCCACATGGAATTAAACCTCTGGATGGTGTTCTCTCGTTACAAGGGAAAGCACTAGATTATCCACCTTCAAAAGGGGCTAAAGTCTGAAAGAAAACATTATGAAATAAGTTTTAAAAATGTTTTTCAGACTGTGAAATAGAGTTTTAAATGATATAAAGTTCATGTTTTAAAGGTTTCTCGGGCTTCCCTGGTGGTGCAGTGGTTGGGAATCCGCCTGCCCATGCAGGGGACAAGGGTTCGAGCCCTGGTCCAGGAGGATCCCACATGCTGCGGAGCAACTAAGCCCGTGTGCCACAGCTACTGAGACTGAGCTCTAGAGCCCGCAAACCACAACTACTGAAGCCCGCGTGCCTAGAGCCCATGTTTTGCAACAAGTGAAGCCACCACAATGAGAAGCCCGCGCACTGCAACGAAGAGTACCCCCCGTTTGCAAGAACTAGAGACAGCCTGCGTGCAGCAACGAAGACCCAACACAGCCAAAAATAAATAAATTAATTAATAAATTTTAAAAAAAAAAGGTTTCTCAAATCTCTCATCGCCTTCTGGTCTTGTGTGCCAGGACTCTCCAGAACTATGATATTTCAACTACTCTCACTGCTGCCATTATTGATGAGAGTAATAATGATAATATTAACATTTTCCATTTATTGAGAACTTACTATGGGACAGACATTAGGTTAAATACTTCACATAGAGGAAAATCATGTTATTCTTACAGTTATTCTTACATTATTGTCCCTAATTTACAGGAAGAGAAGTAGAGGTACCAAGAGGTAAGTGGATAGTTTCCCCCAGCCTTCAACCTTTCCCTTTCAAGCCCCGGCTTTAGTCATTATGCTATACTCCATCTCCAATAAAATAGGATGTGACCAATTCAAACTATTCCAAAAATAAAGCTGCACTTTTTTCTACAACATTTTTGTTCCTATTATAGATTTGACATTATTTGTTAAAATGAATTATGGCTTATTTATAGAAGGATTGGTATTCACATGCAGAGAATGGCAAATTTCATCAGACTTTGAAAACCTATAGTAACCTTGTGAGTGTGAGCTCTTTAAAGCACACTGTTGAATAATGCACAGTGAACTGATTGCCTCTTTCATTTTTCCAAGGTCATTTTGAACTACCTTGGATGACCCGTAGAGACGGGAGTAGCTAAAGAGAACTGTGTTGGCACAAAGGAGATGTGGATTCTAGTTTCTAATCTCTCCCTGACTAGTTACATTGCTGAAACTAAATCTTTTTAGCTCTCTGGACAGTGTGAAATCAGGACACACATAAAATCCTCTCCAGGCTCCTACCCAGCTTTAAAAAGTTATGGTACGTATGAATAATTTTCTTTTCATCTTCATTCACTATGCGTTTCTCCAGGACACTGCACGGCAGTTACAGAGACTCAGTACCTATTAAGTTTTAAGAATATATTTGGTGAATTAAGTGATTTGAATTGAGTTGACCTACCTAATACTTCTGCAATTCACCAGGCCCTATTAACAGGTATGATTTTGGACACTACATTTCCATAGCCTTGAGTAGGAGTAGGATTTATGGAATTATCACTTGCAAAATTCTCCTGGTATAAAGTTTGCAGTTCAGAAAACAAATCTCTATGCAATACCATAATAGTTTATTTATAGAATATTGCTGGTCATGTGGTCTGAGTACCTTGGGAAATATCCTCATTTCTACAGCTGGACAGAAGTGAGAACTGTAGGTAGCACCACCACAGTAACCATAATCATGGTCTTTTTCTCCTCTTCTCTTTCCTCCCATCAATTTTTCTGACAAAGTGTAACCTGGGGCCTAAAAGTACATTGGTCTTTGTTGTTCTGTGGCTTAAGCTTAAAAGAGTAATTCTGAGTTCTATATGCCAGGTTCCTAGATACATCCTAAGCACAGGTAATTTCATGCTGATCAGTGAGGCAGGAATTGCCATCTACGTTTTGTAGATAGGCAGGACTGTCTACATAACTTGCAGGGCCTATGCAAAAAGAAATCTGCAGACGTTTTTGTTCAAAATTATTAAGAATTTCAAGATGAAGATAGTAGAGCATTAAACCAAGCAAGGAGCCCTTTGAAGCACAGGGTCCTCTGTGACTGCATAGATAGTATGCACATAAAGCCAGCCCCACATGTAGGCAAACTGATGTTTACAGAAGTTAAGTGATTTGCCTAAGGTCACACATTCAGAGAAGGACAGAGTAAATCCTGGAATGCATGTTTGCCTGATTCCAAAGCCAGTATTCTTTCCACCAGACCTCTCTGTCTCTCCTAGTGGGAAAAATTGGGCAAATTTTCTCCTTTTGTTATTCTCCAGCCTAAATTTTTTACAAATAAGTGTATCCCTTGTATCAGTCGGAACCTCCTTTCTCTTTTAGATCCAACTATAATTGCCCTTAATCCCAAATGTGTAAGATTTTAGGGATCTCCCCTGGTTTTCCATGGTCACCAGGCTTCCTTGCCCATATTTGTTTCTGCATCCAGGTGCCTGTGTTACACAAAAAATCCAAACACTAAACCCCCAGAACAAGCATTTGTGAACCCAACCGTTTAGAGTAGTTAGAAGAATTAAATGATTTAATATGCATAACGGACTTAGTATGATGCCTGACACATGGTAAATGCTCAACTAGTATTAGCTATGATTATTATTACTATTATAATTATTGGTAACTAATATTCTAGGGTCAAATATCAGGACAGTAGACTTCTACCATATCTGTTTCTGTGCCCCTTTTCACTTCTTCCCTTTGTTCTTCAGCTTAATGGCTAATTTGGTGCCGGGCAGGCTCTTCCCATTACACTCTTGCACCTACCAAGTTATTTCACCCAAGAAAATGTAGTTTCCTTCCTAGGAAAATTTCTGTTGAATACAATGTTTCTCATATGTCTCCCCTGCACATAGAAAACCAATGGGAAAAACAACCTACAACATGCAGATATTTTTTTCTTCCTTAAAAACTTTTTCCCAGAACATCTCTTTTCCATTTATCTAGAGCTAACCTGCACTTATTTCAGCTAAATTACCAAATTTCAAGAATTTTAATTTACTGTTATGCACATTTCTAGAGATGGCATTATTGTATTGGCCATCCTCAGTAAAGCCTAAATTTTGAGTTCTTTTTTTCCCACTGGGTGTGATTAATTTACATCATTTTTTTCACAATTTCTCATTTAGTTTGTCTTTTGAACAAACGTCAAAGTGACAGATAGCGATAGCCAAAGTAGCAATAGCATTCACATTTAATACAAGTTTATTGTTGACAATTTGAAAAAGCACAAAGTAAAAATTAAAGCTACACTTAACTTTTTTACTCAAGGAATATCATTGTTCATGTTATTGAATGTGGCTTTCCCGTCTCTTATTTTTTAAATGTTCTATATTCTATATTGCAGTGGTCCCCAACCTTTTTAGCACCAGGGACCGGTTTCGTGGAAGACAATTTTTCCACGGAAGGGGGGTGGGTATAGTTCTGGTGGTAAAGCGAGCAATGGGGAGCGATGGGGAGTGGCAAATGAAGCTTCACTCGCTTGCCCGCTGGTCATCTCCTGCTGTGTGGCCCGGTTGCTAAACAGGCCGCGGACTGACCCCCGCTATATTGTGTTTATGTCATAGAAATGGGTGTTTTACAAACATAGTAAAGATCTACCTAATCAGATTCCTGGTGGAAATACAGGAGCATTTTGTTTTCTTACATTCTCAAAATACTTGATGGTTTCTAATACATCGATAGTTTACATGGCCCTGCTTAATGACAGCATGAAATTTCAGAAGATTCATTAAAATGTTTATATATTTTAATAGCAACTTATTTCCCCTTGCTTTTTCTAAGTCAGCAGTCATGGCTTCCTTCATGGTCCTGGAAAAATGCTCAGAATGTGTGACTTAGTGACTCAGGCGTATTCATTCTTTGATGGATAAAAACAAAAGAAAAAGCTATTCTTTGGCTAAGCAACACAATTGCTCTCTATTATTCCAGTCTCTACAGATTGCTTGAAAAATGCAGCATATTTGGAACTGCTTACCTAAGAATTAAGCCTGGACAAACAAGCTCACGCCATTCTAAAAAGAATTTGTATCTATGCAGGGGGCAAGGAAACCAAGGCAGAGGATGCCAAGGGAAAGTTTAGTGAGTAAGAGAGGAGAGGAATTCAGAGGTCTCCTATGGGCATGTCCTGACTTTGGAAGCCCCTTCAGGACAGACATAACTCTCTTTGCCAGTAAATGGTCATAAGAACTCTCTTTGCTCTTTCCTGGTGAATTCTTTCCTTTGTTTCCCTACATCTATGAGTTTTCTATGCCATCATCACCAGCATCACTGTAGTTTGAACCATATGTATATTATAAACAACCAATATTCACTTACCTGTCCCTAAATGTGATGTCTTTATATTACTTAATAACTAATATTAAGATGATTTAAGAAACACTTACTGAGCACTTATTACGTGCCAGACATAGTACTAAGTGTTTAATATTTATTATCTTACACAGTCCTTACAGTGATTCTATAAAGTGTTTAATCTTATTCTCCACATTTTACAGGTGAAGGGACTGAGACTCAGAGAGGCTAATTATTTTCTCCAAGGTTATATACCAAGTGATAGAGCTGAGAAGCAAACCAGGATTATCTATCTTATTTTCTTTTATCAAATGTTTGTTAAATTGAATAATGTGTGAATTGTGTGATAATGGATTGCATAAAAAAAGCATAAACAAATCATTTGAGGCAACAGTTTATTCAATTCAATAAACATTTACCCAATGCTACCATCTGTCATCTGGTGCTAAGCTAAGGAAGGGAACATAGAGGTCACTAAAGTGTGTACCAGGGAGCTTTCTATCAACAAGAGGAAGGACTCTCTCCTCAACAGTCATTAAACATCTTTCATAAAGTAAACTTTCATTGAACACCTACAGTATACCAGGCATGGTACTAGACACTATGAAGAGTACAAAAATAAATAATTCATCTTTCGCTCAAGAAGCTTGCAGAAAAATGAGCCTATATTTACTTGTACTGCCTAGTATTAGTACAAGTAAAAGGTCCTATGGGGTAAATGCATAGAGAAAAAAAACTTTTCCTGAAGAGTTTAACCAGTGTGATTCTAAGGCGAATCACCAAAAAATGTATGGGAAATAAAGCTGACAGTAAGTTTTTCCTTTTATCAAAGCCATATGTCATGAGTGATTTGAATATAGTATACAATCCTAGTCACTCTCTTTTATAGGACAAACTAGAACCAGCAGAGGAGTCCAGGCTCTGGTAAACACAAATGATGAAAGGGATAAATACAATGCTAATTAGTACTGGTGGAACACAAGTCCTGAAAGGAGAAGACTAAGAAAACCATGAAGTCATTCTTTGAAAGTTCCAACGGATATGAATAAGGTAAAGCTTATTGTTCAGTAAGATGCATTGATCCTACTTAGGACTCTTAAATAGGAAACAATGTTTTGAATTTGAATAAGGTAAATTTAGGGTACATAGCAGAATGAGTGGCTTACACGGTATGTGGGAAGTATGCAGATCTTGTTGTTCCAGGAAACTATAATATCAAGACATTATGTCATACATGATTAAGAACCTGACAGACAGAGTCTGGAGTCTGGGTTGGAGTTACTTCTTATGTGATTTGAGGTGGCAAATAACTTAGTCTCCCTGAGACTTTGTTTGATTTTTGAAAATCTGAAAAATTCAGAAAATAAAACTTAGTCTAGGGGTGAATGGTGAGGCAGCATAGGAAACTGATTTCCCTTTCTTTCTCTTCTGTTTTTAAATCCAAGCTCTGTGGCTTTCTGTTACTTCGGGTTAGTCACTATACTTTTATGTACTTTGGTATCATCCACTACTACATAGCAATTACAATAGTGCTGATCTCATAGAATCTTGGGGGTGACTGAATGAGCTAATGCGTATAAGGTGCTTAGAAGAGGGCAAGTACTGGATACTTTTTAGCTATTATCATTACAGGGTTGCTGTGAAGATTAAACAAAATAATTTTCAAAGTGCTTAACACAGTGCCTGGTATAGAGTAACTACTAAATAAATAATGGCCACTATTATTATTATATTATAAAATTTCATAAATAGATTTCAAGTTGTTCTGTTATTGAAGTCAGAAGGCTTTCCTGACTAACCAAGACTGCCCACCACGATTTTTGCAAGTATTTTTCACTACCAATGTCACATCCGAAACACAGCACATGGTTGGGTGATCAAACCAAATGTAGATTTCCAATATTTTTAACTTTCTGTGTCTTACACATCTAATCTGGAATTATCGCTAGGTCATTCACCTTCCACATGGGCATGACTTCCCTTTCCTTACTCCTGGAATTCACCTTATTAATCTATCAATGAACACACAAGTGTGTTAGGCATTTATTGTCTACTGAACTCCATATTTTCTACTTTCATGAAGCTGACAGCCTCATGAGAAAGGGCATTAAATGATTCCCTTACAAATATGCTGTGAAAGAGAGGTAGAAGGTGCTGAGAAGCAATACTGAGAGACCTAACCTCATCTGAAGGTCTGCAAAAACTGCTCCGAGAATGTGAAGTTAAAGTTGAGCCCCAAAGCATGACATGGGTGGGAGTGCTGTAGGCAGCAGGACAGTGCTGATGCATCCCTCAGGTGGGAGAAGGCCAGGCATTAACATCTTTTTCATCAAAGTACAGACATTCTCCAGAGTTGTCGCACACTCCTGGGAAAAACATCTCTGGGATTCATCCTTTGCTGCAGATGCCTCCTTCCTGCTCTAAGTTGTCTCCCATCAACAAGTCCTAAAAATCTTACTTGTTCTCTTCTTTCCTCATTTGTATCGCATCAATTTTTAAAGAGAATTTATTTTCTAGATTTAAATTTAGGTTAGTTTTAGAATGATAGAAAAATTGAGAAGATAGTACAGCATTCATCATATATCCTACACAGAGCTTCCCCTATTATTAACATCTTACATTAGTACGGTATGTTTGTTACAATGAGTGCATCGATATTCATACATGACTGTTAGCCACACTTTAGTCAGACTTCCTTAGTATTTACTGAATGTCCCTTTTGTGTTTCAAGATGTCATCCAGGACATATTTATTTGTTATGTCTCCTTGGGTTCCTGGGTTCTCCTTGACTGTGACCATGTCTGAGATTTCCCTTCCTTTTGGTGACCTTGATGGTTTTGAGGAGTACTGTTCAGGATTTTTTTATTTTTTATTTTATTTTATTTTTTTAGAATGCCCTTCTTTTGGAATTTGGCTGATTGTTTTTTCATGAATAGACTGGAATCATATGTTTAAGGGAGAAGACAATAAAGGTAAAGGGCCATTTCATCATGTCATATCAAGAGTGTATACTAATAACATCAATATAACATCACTGTTGATGTTGATCATGATCCTGGCTGAGGTGTCAATTTTCTCCATTGTAACGTTTCTCTGTCTCCACCCTTTCCATACAGTACTCTTTGGTAGGAAGTCACTAGGTGCAGTCAACACCTAAGGAATGGAGAGTTATTCTCCCCCTCCTTGTGGGTAGAGTAGCTACATAAATTATTTGGGATTCTCCCAAATGGGTATGGAAGATTTGTCTTTCCTCATTTATTTATTAATTGATCATTTATTTATGTCAATATGGACTCATGCATGTTTAGTTTACTCTTTGGATTATAATCCAATACTACTTATTTTATTTTTTTGCTCATATTATTCCATATTGGCCATTGGGAACTCTTTCACTTGGCTTCTGTGTCCCTTTGACATACCCCCATTAAGGTAGATTTTATTTTTTTTTATTTTCTGGCACTACTAGTGCTCCAGGCTCATTTTCTACACTTCCTACACTAGTCCTAAAATCAGCCTTTACTTCAAGAAGTTTGGTTCCTTTTATTGGAGAGGATATTAGAAACCAAGATCTGGGTGATAGGTGTTTTGCATTGAATTTTAATAAACTGAAGCTAATGTACTTATGAAAATAGTTGCTGGTCCAAATGCACAAAGCATATAAGAAAGCAGAGCTGTCCTAATGGAAAGCAGGCTAAGGACCTAACATAAATGTAATAAGCTCATCCATGCTTTTCTATCGTTGTTTGGTTGGTCAGTGTTAGTGCAGAGCTCTCTGAACAGAGGCATGTGTTCTTGTTATTCCAAATTGGAAAATTTTATCTACATGCCAAAGGCTAGAGGTAGTGGAATTTCCAAGTATATTCACTGGGGTGTTAAGGTCAGATGAAAAACACAGACTAGGTAAGATAAAGCAGTTAGATGCAAAATCCAGGGACCAATCTAGAGAAGGTGGGTCACAGAAGAAACTATGAAAGTGAGGTTGAAAAATGGAAATTTTAAGGTATAGAAAAGAAATAACAGAACTGAAAGTAAACACAACTTATTGAGCTAAGATAAAAAGACAAGAAGAGGAGGATGATTGGTTCAAGATGGCGGAGTAGAAGGACGTGCTCTCACGCCCCCCTGCAAGAGCACCGGAATCACAACTAACTGCTGAACAATCATCAACAGGAAGACACTGGAACTCATGAAAAAGATACCCTAAATCCAAAGACAATGGAGAAGCCACAATGAGATGGTAAGAGGGGTGCAATCACAATCAAATCAAATCCAATAACTGCTGGGTGGGTGACTCACAAACTGGAGAACACTTATACCACAAAAGTCCACACACTGGAGTGAAGGTTCTGAGCCCCACGTCAGGCTTCCCAACGTGGGGGTCTGGCAACAAGGGGAGGAATTCCTAGAGAATCAGACTTTGAAGACTGGTGGGATTTGATTGCAGAACTTCAACAGAACTGGGGAAAACAGAGACTCCAATCTGGAAGGGCACACACAAAGTAGTGTGTGCATTGGGACCCAGGGGAAGGAGCAGTGACCCCATGGGAGACTGAACCAGACCTAGCTGCTAGTGTTGGAGGGACTCCTGAAGAGGCTGGGGGTGGCTGTGTCTCACCGTGAGGACAAGGACACTGGCAGCAGAAGTTCTGGGAAGTACTCCTTGGCGTGAGCCCTCCCAGAGTCTGCCATTAGCCCCACCAAAGAGCCAGGTACGCTCCAGTGTTGGGTCGCCTCAGGCCAAACAACCAAAAGGGAGGGAACCCAGCCCCACCCATCAGCAGACAAGTGGATTAAAGTTTTACTAAGCTCTGCCCACCAGAGCAACAACCAGCTCTACTCACCACCAGTCCCTCCCAACAGGAAACTTGCACAAGCCTCTTAGATAGCCTCATCCACCAGAGGGCAGACAGCAAAAGCAAGAAGAACTACAATCCTGCAGCCTGTGGAACAAAAACCACATTCACAGAAAGATAGACAAGATGAAAAGGCAGAGGGCCATGTACCAGATGAAAGAACAAGACAAAACCCAAGAAAAACAATGAGAACAAGTGGAGATAGGCAACCTTCCAGAAAAAGAATTCAGAATAATGATAGCGAAGATGATCCAGGACCGTGGAAATAGAATGGAGGCAAAGATCGAGAAGACGCAAGAAATGTTTAACAATGACCTGGAAGAATTAAAGAACAAACAAACAGAGATGAACAATACAATAACTGAAATGAAAAATACACTAGAAGGAATCAATAACAGAAGAACTGAGGCAGAAGAACGGATAAGTGACCTGGAAGACAGAATGGTGGAATTCACTGCTGTGGAACAGAATAAAGAAAAAAGAATGAAAAGAAATGAAGACAGCCTAAGAGACCTCTGGGACAACATTAAACACAACAACATTCGTGTTATACGGGTCCCAGAAGGAGAAGACAGAGAGAAAGGACCCGAGAAAATATTTGAAGAGATTATAGTCAAAAACTTCCCTAACATGGGAAAGGAAATAGCCCAAGTCCGGGAAGCACAGAGAGTCCCATACAGGATAAGCCCAAGGAGAAACAGGCTGAGACACATAGTAATCAAATTGGCAAAAATTAAAGACAAAGAAAAATTACTGAAAGCAGCAAGGGAAAAATGACAAATAACATACAAGGGAACTCCCATAAGGTTAACAGCTGATTTCTCAGCAGAAACTCTACAAGCCAGAAGGGAATGGCATGACGTATTGAAATTGATGAAAGGTAAAAACCTACAACCAAGATTACTCTACCTGGCAAAGATCTCATTCAGATTCGATGGAGAAATCAAAAGCTTTACAGACAAGCAAAAGCTAAGAGAATTCAGCACCATGAAACCAGCTCTACAGCAAATGCTAAAGGAACTTCTCTAGGTAGGAAACACAAGAGAAGAAAAGGACCTAAAAAACAAACCCCAAACAATGAAGACAATGGAAATAGGAACATACATATCGATAATTACCTTAAACGTGAACAGATTAAATGCTCCAACCAAAAGACACAGACTCGCTGAATGGATACAAAAACAAGACCCATCTATATGCTGTCTACAAGAGACCCACTTCAGACCTAGGGACACAGACGGAAAGTGAGGGGATGGAAAAATATATTCCATGCAAACGGAAATCAAAAGAAACCTGGATAACAATACTCATATCAGATAAAATAGACTTTAAAATAAAGAATGTTACAAGAGACAAGGAAGGCCACTACATAATGATCAAGGGATCAGTCCAAGAAGATGATAACAATTAATTATAAATATATATGTACCCAACATAGGAGCACCTCAATACATAAGGCAACTGCTAACAGCTATAAAAGAGGAAATCAACAGTAACACAATAATAGTGGGGGACATTAACACCTCACTTGCACCAATGGACAGATCATCCAAACAGAAAATTAATAAAGAAACACAAGCTTTAAAAGGCACAATAGACCAGATAGATTTAACTGATATTTATAGGACATTCCATTCAAAACCAGCAGATTACATTTTCTTCTCAAGTGTGCACGGAACATTCTCCAGGATAGATCACATCTCAGGTCACAAATCAAGCCTTAGTAAAGTTAAGAAAATTGAAATCATATCAAGCATCTTTCCTGACCACAACGCTATGAGATGAGAAATCAATTACAGGGAAAAAAACGTAAAAAACAAAAACACATGGAGGCTAAACCATACGTTACCAAATAACCAAGAGATCACTGAAGAAATCAAAGAGGAAATCAAAAAATACCTAGAGACAAATGACAATGGAAACATGATGATCCAAAAGCTATGGGATGTAGCAAAAGCGGTTCTAAGAGGGAAGTTTATAGCAATACAATCGTACCTCAAGAAACAACAAACACTCAAATAAACCATCTAACCTCACACCTAAAGGAACTAGAGAAAGAAGAACAAACAAAACCCAAACGTAGTAGAAGGAAAGAAATCATAAAGATCAGAACAGAAATAAATGAAATAGCAACAAAGAAAACAATAGCAAAGATCAATAAAACTAAAAACTGGTTCTCTGAGAAGATAAACAAAATTGATAAACCATTAGCCAGACTCATCAAGAAAAAGAGGGAGAGGGATCCAATCAATAAAATTAGAAATGAAAAAGGAAAAGTTACAATGGACACTGCAGAAATACAAAGCATCCTAAGAGACTACTACAAGCAACTCTATGCCAATAAAAGGAACAACCTGGAAGAAATGGACAAATTCTTATAAAAGCATAACTTTCCAAGACTGAACCAGGAAGAAATGGAAAATATGAACAGACCAATCACAAGTAATGAAATTGAAACTGTGATTAAAATCTTCCAACAAACAAAAGTCCAGGACCAGATGGCTTCACAGGTGAATTCTATCAAACATTTAGAAAAGAGCTAACACCTATCCTTCTCAAACTCTTCCAGAAAATTGCAGAGGAAGGAACACTCCCAAACTCATTCTATGAGGGCACCGTCACCCTGATACCAAAACCAGAAAAAGATACTACAAAAGAAGAAAATTACAGACCAATATCACTCATGAATATAGGTGCAAAAATCCTCAACAAAATACTAGCAAACAGAATGCAACAACACATTAAAAGGATCATACACCATGATCAAGTTAGATTTATCCCAGGGATGCATGGATTCTTCAATATATGCAAATCAATCAATGTGATACACCATATTAATAAATTGAAGAAGAAAAACCATATGATCATCTCAGTAGATGCAGAAAAAGCTTTTGACAAAATTCAACACGCAATTATGATAAAAACTCTCCAGAGTGTGGGCATAGAGGGAACCTACCTCAACATAATAAAGGCCATATAAGACAAACCCACAGCAAACATCATTCTTAATGGTGAAAAACTGAAAGAATTTCCTCTAAGATCAGGAACAACACAAGGATGTCCACTCTCACCATTATTATTCAACATAGTTTTGGAAGTCCTAGCCATGGCAATCAGAGAAGAAAAAGAAATAAAAGGAATACAAATTGGAAAAGAAGAAGTGAAAATGTCACTGTTTTCAGATGACATGATACTATACATAGAGAATCCTAAAGATGTCACCAGAAAACTACAAGAGTTAATCAATGAATTTGGTAAAGTTGCAGGATACAAAATTAATGCACAGAAATCTCTTGCATTCCTATACAGTAATGATGAAAAATCTGAAAAAAAATTAAGGAAACACTCCCATTTACCATTGCAACAAAAAGAATAAAATACCTAGGAATAATCCTACCTAGGGAGACAAAAGACCTGTTTGCAGAAAACTGTAAGACACTGATGAAAGAAATTAAAGATGATACCAACGGATGGAGAGATATACCAATTTCTTCCATTGGAAGAATCAATATTGTGAAAATGACTATACTACCCAAAGCAATCTACAGATTCAATGCAATCCCTATCAAATTACCAATGGCATTTTTTACAGAACTAGAACAAAAAATCTTAAACTTTGTGTGGAGACAGAAAAGACCCCGAATAGCCAAAGTGGTCTTGAGGGAAAAAATGGAGCCAGAGAAATCAGACTCCAGGACTTCAGACTATACTACAAAGCTACAGTAATGAAGACAATATGGTACTAGCACAAAAACAGAAATATAGATCAATGGAACGGGATAGAAAGCTCAGGATAAAGCCACACACCTATGGTCAACTAATCTATGACAAAGGAGGCAAGGATATACAATGGAGAAAAGACAGTCTTTTCAATAAGTGGTGCTGGGAAAACTGGACAGCTACATGTAAAAGAATGAAATTAGAACACTCCCTAATACCATACACAAAAATAAACTCAAAATGGATTGAAGACCTAAATGTAAGACCAGACACTATACAACTCTTGGAGGGCAAACATAGGAAGAACACTCTTTGACATAAATCACAGCAAGATCTTTTTTGATCCACCTCCTAAAGTAATGGAAGTAAAAACAAAAATAAACAAATGGGACCTAATGAAACTTCAAAGCTTTTGCACAGCAAAGGAAACTACAAACAAGACAAAAAGACAACCCTCAGAATGGGAGAACATATTTGCAAATGAATCAACGGACAAAGGATTAATCTCCAAAATATATAAACAGCTCATGCAGCTCAATATTAAAAAAACAAACAACCCAATCCAAAAATGGGCAGAAGACCTAAATAGACATTTCTCCAAAGAAGACATACAGATGGCCAAGAAGCACATGAAAAGCTGCTCAACGTCACTAATTATTAGAGAAATGCAAATCAAAACGACAATGAGGTATCATCTCACACCAGTTAGAATGGGCATCATCAGAAAATCTACAAGCAACAAATGCTGGAGAGGGTGTGGGGAAAAGGGTACCCTCTTGCACTGTTGGTGGGAATGTAAATTGATAACAGCCAGTATGGAGAACAGTATGGAGGTTCCTTAAAAAACTAAAAATAGAATTACCATATGACACAACAATTGCACTACTGGGCATATACCCACAGAAAACCATAATTCAAAAAGACACATGCACCCCAGTGTTCATTGCAGCACTATTTACAATAGCCAGGACATGTAGGCAACCTAATTGCCCATCAAGAGATGAATGGTTACAGAAGATGTGGTACATATGTACAATGAAATATTACTCAGCCATAAAAAGGAATGAAACTGAGTCATTTGTAGAGACGTGGATGGATCTAGAGACTGTCATACAGAGTGAAGTAAGTCCGAAAGAGAAAAACAAATATTGTATAATAACACATATATGTGGAACCTAGAAAAATGGTACAGAGGAACCGGTTTGCAGGGCAGAAATTGAGACACAGATGTAGAGAACAAACGTATGGACACCAAGGGGGGAAAGTGGCGGGGTGGTGGCATGGTGGTGTGATAAATTGGGAGATTGGGATTGACATATATACACTAATATGTATAAAATGGATAAGTAATAATAACCTAGTGTATAAAAAAATAAAATTAAATTAAAAAAAAAGAAGAGGAGGAATAATGGGAAAACAAGGGGATCATGTGTTAGAATAATAAAAAAGTGTCAATTAAGGACATTATGAAAAGTATAAAGAGGGAAAGATTCTGAAATTAGAACTATCTTTAGTGGTGCAGGATCTCTTGTCTATTTAGGTTAACATATTGATGTGGGGAGTGAGTAAAGAAAATCCAGATGGTAGATGGAGGGAGGTGGGGTGGGGAGGCATGTAATACTCATTATAGCTGTGGGCAAGACTACTACATAGTTTGTGACTAAATAATACTTTTTCGAACGTAATGATATTTGGAAACAATCTTCAAAGCTAAAGTTAACATTTTAATAGAAGTCTGTCTCCATTGGATTTAGATAATAACATTGCAATTTTCTTTCCTAACATGTATCTTACTTACTGCTTTATTGCACCTATTTAGCATAGACATGGGAAATATTTAGGAGGTTGCTGATGCTTTTGAATAATGAAAGAGTTCAACTAGAACATTATGTTTCAGACCTAACTATGTGGAAATAAGAGTCTTCAAGAACTTGGTTTATTTATTTATTTATTTATTTATTTATTTATTTATTTATTTATTTATTTAATTTTTTTAAACACCTTTATTGGAGTATAATTGCTTCACAATGGTGTATTAGTTTCTGCTTTATAACAAAGTGAATCAGTTATACATATACATATATCCCCATATTCCCTCCCTCTTGCATCTCCCTTCCCCCCTCCCTATCCCACCCCTCTAGGTGGTCACAAAACTCCGAGCTGATCTGCCTGTACTATGTGGCTTCTTCTCAGTAGCTATCTACTCTACATTTGGTGGTATATATTAGTCCATGCCACTCTCTCACTTTGTCCCAGCTTACCCTTCCCCCCACTCCGTGTCCTCAAGTCCATTCTCAACATCTGCATCTTTATTCCTATCCTGTCCCTAGGCTCTTCATAACCTTTTTTTTTTTTTTTTAGATTCCATATATATGTGTTAGCATACGGTATTTGTTTTTCTCTTTCTGACTTACTTCACTCCGTATGACAGACTCTAGGTCCATCCACCTCACTACAAATAACTCAATTTCGTTTCCATTTATGGCTGAGTAATATTCCATTGTATGTATGTGCCACATCTTCTTTACCCATTCATCTGTCGATGGACACTTAGGTTGCTTCCATGTCCTGGCTAATGTAAATGCAGATGCAATGAACATTTTGGTACATGACTCTTTTTGAATTATGGTTTTCTCAGGGTATATGCCCAGTAGTGGGATTGCTGGGTCGTATGGTAGTTCCATTTTTAGTTTTTTAAGGAACCTCCATACTGTTCTCCATAGGGGTTGTCTCAACTTACATTCCCACCAACAGTGCAAGAGGGTTCCCTTTTCTCCACACCCTCTCCAGCATTTATTGTTTGTAGATTTTTTGATGATGGCAATTCTGACTGGTGAGAGGTAATACCTCATAGTAGTTTTGATTTGCATTTCTCTAATAATTAGTGATGTTGAGCATCCTTTCATGTGTTTGTTGACGATCTGTATATCTTCTTTGGAGAAATGTCTATTTAGGTCTTCTGCCCATTTTTGGATTAGGTTGTTTGTTTTTTTGATATTGAGCTGCATGAGCTGCTTGTAAATTTTGGAGATAAATCCCTTGTCAGTTGCTTCGTTTGCAAATATTTTCTCCCATTCTGAGGGTTGTCTTTTCATCTTCTTTATGGTTTCCTTTGTTGTGCAAAAGCTTTTAAGTCTCATTAGGTTCCATTTGTTTATTTTTGTTTTTATTTCCATTTCTCTAGGAGGTGAGTCAAAAAGGATCTTGCTGTATTTTTTGTCATAGAGTGCTCTGCCTATGTTTTCCCCTAAGAGTTTTATAGTGGCTGGCCTTACATTTAGGTCTTTAATCCATTTTGAGTTTATTTTTGTGTATGGTGTTAGAGAGTGTTCTAATTTCATTCTTTTATATGTAGCTGTCCAGTTTTCCCAGCACCACTTATTGAAGAGGCTGTCTTTTCTCCACTGTATATTCTTGCCTCCTATATCAAAAATAAGGTGACCATATGTGCATGGGTTTATCTCTGGGCTTTCTCTCCTGTTCCATTGATCTTTATTTCTGTTTTTGTGCCAGTACCATACTCTCTTGATTACTTTAGCATTGCAGTATAGTCTGAAGTCAGGGAGCCTGATTCCTCCAGCTCCGTTTTTCCTTCTCAAGATTGCTTTGGCTATTCGGGTTCTTCTGTGTTTCCATATAAACTGTGAAATTTTTTGTTCTAGTTCTGTGAAAAATGTCATTGGTAATTGATAGGGATTGCATTGAATCTGTAGATTGCTTTGGGTAGTAGAGTCATTTTCAGAATGCTGATTTTTCCAATCCAAGAACATGGTATAACTCTCTATCTGTTTGTAACATCTTTAATTTCTCTCATCAGTGTCTTGTAGTTTTTTGCATACAGGTCTTTTCTCTCCTTAGGTAGGTTTATTCCTAGGTATTTTTTTCTTTTTGCTGCAATGGTGAATGGGAGTGTTTCCTTAATTTCTCTTTCAGATTTTTCATCATTAGTGTATAGGAATGCAAGAGATTTCTGTGCATTAATTTTGTATCCTGCTACTTTACCAGATTCATTGATTAGATCTAGTAGTTTTCTGGTAGTGTCCTTAAGATTCTGTATGTATAGTATCATGTCATCTGCAAACAGTGACAGCTTTACTTCTTCTTTTCCAATTTGGATTCCTTTTATTTCTTTTTCTTCTGTGATTGCTGTGGCTAAAACTTCCAAAACTATGTTGAATAATAGTGGTGAGAGTGGGCAACCTTGTCTTCATCCTGATCTTAGTGGAAATTGTTTCAATTTTTCACCATTGAGGATGATGTTGGCTGTGCGTTTGTCATATATGGTCTTTATTATGTTGAAGAAAGTTCCCTCTATGCCTATTTTCTGGAGGGTTTTTGTCGTAAATGTATGTTGAATTTTGTCAAAAGCTTTTTCTGAATCTATTGAGGTGATCATATGGTTTTTCTCCTTCAATTCGTTAATATGGTGTATCACATTGATTGATTTGCCTATATTGAAGAATGCTTACATTCCTGGGATAAACCCCACTTGATCATGGTGTATGATCCTTTTAATGTGCTGTTGGTTTCTGTTTGCTAGTATTTTGTTGAGGATTGTTGCATCTATGTACATCAGTGATATTGGCCTGTAGTTTTCTTTCTTTGTGACATCCTTGTTTTGTTTTGGCATCAGGGTGATGGTGGCCTAGTAGAATAAGTTTAGGAGTGTTCCTCCCTCTGCTATATTTTGGAAGAGTTTGAGAAGGATAGGTGTTAGCTCTTCTCTAAATGTTTGATAGAATTTGCCTGTGAAGCCATCTGGTCCTGGGCTTTTGTTTGTTGGAAGATTTTTAATCACAGTCTCAATTTCAGTGCTTGTGACTGGTCTGTTTATATTTTCTGCTTCTTCCTGGTTCAGCCTCAGAAGGTTGTGGTTTTGTAAGAATATGTTCATTTCTTCCAGGTTGTCCATTTTATTGGAATATAATTTTTTGTAGTAATCGCTCATGATTCTTTGTATTTCTCCAGTGTCATGTGTTACTTCTCATTTTTCATTTCTAATTCTATTGATTTGAGTCTTCACCCTTTTTTCCCTGAAGAGCCTGGCTAATTGTTTCTCAATTTTGTTTATCTTCTCAAAGAACCAGCTTTTAGTTTTATTGATCTTTGCTATTGTTTCTTTCATTTCTTTTTCATTTATTTCTGATCTGATCTTTATGATTTCCTTCCTTCTGCTAACTTTGGGGTTTTTTTGTTCTTCGTTCTCTAATTGCTTTAGGTGTAAGGTTAGGTTGTTTATTTGAGATGTTTCTTGTTTCTTAATGTAGGATTGTATTGCTATAAACTTCCCTCTTAGAACTGTCTTTGCTGCATCCCATAGGTTTTGGGTAGTCGTGCTTTCATTGTCATTTGTTTCTAGGTATTTTCTGATTTCCTCTTTGAGTTCTTCAGTAATCTCTTGGTTATTAAGTATTGTGTTGTTTAGCCTCCATGTATTTTTATTTTTTGCAGATTTTTTCCTCTAATTGATATCTTGTCTCATAGTGCTGTGGTTGGAAAAGATACTTGACATGATTTCAGTTTTCTTAAATTTACCAAGGCTTGATTTGTGACCTGAGATATGATCTATCTCTATGAGCACTTGAGAAGAAAGTGTATTCTGTTATTTTTGGATGGAATGTCCTATAAATATCATTTAAGTTCATCTTGTTTAATGTGTCATTAAAAGCTTGTGTTTCCTTATTTATTTTCATTTTGGATGATCCATCCATTGATGAAAGTGGTGTGTTAAAGTCCCCTACGATGATTGTGTTACTGTCGATTTCTCCTTTTATGGCTGTTAGAATTTGCCTTATGTATTGAGGTGCTCCTACGTTGGGTGCATAGATATTTACAATTGTTATATCTTTTCTTGGATTGATCCTTTGATCACTATGTAGTGTCTTTCTTTGTCTCTTGTAATAGTCTTTATTTTAAAGTCTATTTGGTCTCATATGAGAATTGCTACTCCAGCTTTCTTTCGATTTCCACTTGCATGGAATATCTTTTTCTATCCCCTCACTTTCAATCTGTATGTGTCCCTAGGTCTGAAGTGGTTCTGTTGTAGACAGCATATATATGGGTCTTGTTTTTGTATCCATTCAGCTAGTCTATGTCTTTTGGTTGGAGCATTTAATCCATTTACCTTGAAGGTAATTATCGATATATATGTTACTATTACCATTTTCTTAATTGTTTTGGGTTTGCTATTGTAGGTCTTTTCCTTTTCTTGTATTTCCTGCCTAGAGAAGTTACTTTAGCATTTGTTGTAGGGCTGGTTTCGTGGTTCTGAATTCTCTTAGCTTTTGCTTGTCTGTGAAGTTTTAATTTCTCCATCTAATCTGAATGAGATCCTTGCCGAGTAGAGTAATCTTGGTTGTAGGGTTTTCCCCTTCATCACTTTAAATATGTCCTGCCACTCCCATCTGGCTTTCAGAGTTTCTGCTGACAGATCAGCTGTTAACCTTATGGGGATTCCCTTGTATGCTATTTGTTTTTTTTCCCTTGCTCCTTTTAATATTTTTTATTTGTATTTAATTTTTGATTAATATGTGTCTTGGCATGTTTCTCCTTGGATTTATCCTGTATGGGACTCTCTGTGCTTCCTGGACTTGATTAACTATTTCCTTTCCCATATTAGGGAAGTTTTCAACTATAATCTCTTCACGTATTTTCTCAGTGTCTTTCTTTTTCTCTTCTTCTTGGACCCCAATAATTTGAAAGTTTGTGTGTTTAATGTTGTCCCAGATGCCTCTGAGACTCTACTCAATTCTTTTCATTCTTTTTTCGTTATTCTGCTCTGCAGTAGTTATTTCCACTATTTTATCTTCCAGGTCACTTATCCGTTCTTCTGCCCCAATTATTCTGCTATTGATTCCTTCTAGAGAATTTTTCATTTCATTTACTGTTCTGTTCGTCACTGCTTGTTTGCTCTTTGGTTCTTCTAGGTCCTTGTTAAATGTTTCTTGTATTTTCTCCATTCTATTCCCAAGATTTTGGATCATCTTTACTATCATTACTGTGAATTCTTTTTCAGGTAGACTGCCTATTTACTCTTACTTGTTTGGTCTGGTGGGTTTTTACCTTGCTCCTTCACTTGCTGTTTGTTTCTCTGTGTTCTCATTTGGCTTCACTTACTGTGTTTAGGGTCTCCTTTTTGCAGGCTGCAGGTTCATAATTTCTGTTGTTACTGGTGTCTGCCCCCAGTGTGTAAGGTTGGTTCAGTGGGTTGTGTAGGCTTCCTGGTGGAGGGGACTGGTGCCTGTGTTCTGGAGGATGAGGCTGGCTCTTGTCTTTCTGGTGGGCAGGTCCACATCTGGTGGTGTGATTTGGGGTGTCTGTGACCTTATTATGATTTTAGGCAGCCTCTCTGCTAATGGGTCAGGTTGTGTTCCTGTCTTGCTAGTTGTTTGGCATAGGGCGTTCAGCACTGTAGCTTTCTGGTCGTTGAGTGGAGCTGGGTCTTAGCGTTGAGATGGAGAACTCTGGGAGAAGTTTCCCCGTTTAATGTTATATGGAGCCAGGAGGTCTCTGGTGGAACAATGTCCCGAACTCGGCTCTCCCACCTCAGAGGCACAGGCCTGAAACCCGGCCGGAGGACCAACACCATGTTAGCCACATGGCTCAGAAGAAAAGGGAGAAAAAAAGAAAGAAAGAAAGGAAGGAAGGAAAAAATAAAATACAATAAAATAAAGTTATTAAAATAAAAAATAATTATTAAAATTAAAAAATTAAAAAGTAATAAAATAAAGAAAGAAAGAAGAGAGCAACCAAACCAAAAAACAAATCCACCACTTTTATCAAGTGCTAAGAACTCACTATACTAAAAAAAAAACAAAACATAAAACAGACAGACAGAACCGTAGGAAAAATGGTAAAAGCTAAGCTATACAGACAAAAATCACAGAAAGAAGCATACACGTGCACACTCACGAAAAAGGAAAAAGGAAAAAATATATATATATCGTTGCTCCCAAGGTCCACTGCCTCAATTTGGTATGATTCGTTGTCTATTCAGGTATTCCACAGGTGCAGGTACATCAAGTTGACTGTGGAGATTTAATCCGCTGCTCCTGAGGCTGCTGGTAGAAATTTCCCTTTCTCTTCTGTGTTCGTACAGCTCCCGAGTTCAGCTTTGGATTTGGACCCGCCTCTGCGTGTAGGTCGCCTGAGGGCGTCTGTTCCCTGCCCAGACAGGACGGGGTTAAAGGAGCAGCTGATTTGGGGGCTCTGGCTCACTCAGGCTGGGGGGAGGGAGCGGTTCGGAGGAGGCGGGGCGAGCCTGCGGCGGCAGAGGCCAGCGTGACGTTGCACCAGCCCGAGGCGCACCGTGCGTTCTCCCGCGTAAGTTGTCCCTGGATCACGGGATCCTGGCAGTGGCGGGCTGCACCGGCTCCCGGGAGGGGCGGTGTGGAGAGTGACCTGTGCTCGCACACAGGCTTCTTGGTGGCGGCAGCAGCAGCCTTAGCGTCTCATGCCCGTCTCTGGGGTCCGTGCTGATAGCTGCGGCTTGCGCCCATCTCTGGAGCTCCTTTAAGCGGCGCTCTGAATCCCCTCTCCTCGCGCACCAGGAAACAGAGGCAAGAAAATGTCTCCTGCCTCTTCGGCAGCTCCAGACCTTTTCCCGGACTCCCTCCCGGCTAGCTGTGGTGCAGTAGCCCCTTCAGGCTGTGTTCACGCCACCAACCCCAGTCCTCTCCCTGCGATCCGACCGAAGCCCGAGCCTCAGCTCCCAGCCCCGCCCGCCCCGGCGGGCGAGCAGACAAGCCTCTCGGGCTGGTGAGTGCTGCTCGGCGCCCAGCCTCTGTGCGGGAATCTGTCCGCTTTGCCCTCCGCACCCCTGTGGCTGCGCTCTCCTCCGTGGCTCCGAAGCTCCCCCCCTCCGCCACCCGCAGTCTCCACCCGCGAAGGGGCTTCTAGTGTATGGAAACCTTTCCTCCTTCACGGCTCCCTCCCACTGGTGCAGGTCCCGTCCCTGTTCTTTTGTCTCTGTTTTTTCTGTTTTCTTTTGCCCTACCCAGGTACGTGGGGGAGTTTCTTGCCTTTTGGGAGGTCTGAGGTCTTCTGCCAGCATTCAGTAGGTGTTCTGTAGGAGTTGTTCCACATGTAGATGTATTTCTGATGTATTTGTGGGGAGGAAGGCGATCTCCAGGTCTCACTCCTCCGCCATCTTGAAGGTCTCCCCCAAGAACTTGCTTTAATCCCTTTGTTCTTAAGTGCTAATGTTTTATTCAAAATACATTTTGATGGGCAGGCACAACATCACATGCTTTTTCTGAATTCTGATTTCTCTTGTTTTCAGGGATTATGTCTTCTGTACAGTAGCACTTTGTAAGTGACTATTCTTGTATTTGATGCATTGGCAAATACCATTTTCACCCCCCAGAGATACTTAGCAAATTTGTAGTTTCTCTCAATTTGGGAGAAATAGCTTACATGTCAGGATAGCATGTGTCTGTCAAGAAAATGCTGGGCTCAAGTTTTCACCTTTCCTTTTCAACAGACATGAAAAGTAAAGACTGTGGCTCACCAAAGCTGGGCAAATGACCTAAAGCTGTCAATGGTGTATTCTTATACCTAGAGAGTTTAAGATTCTGGGCTCTGTCATTGTTGGAGTCTTACCCGGGATTGGTTTGGTTTGCAAATTGGACTGCTTTCCTGTAGACTCTATGGCATGAAGCATTGTTTTGGGGATGGCAGGGCTTGTAGAGATGCCTCTAGACCCCATCCATTTCATCAGTTAGGATCCGAATCCAGCGTGAAATTTTGACGTGAAGGATATTGACTGGCAATCTCCTTCACAGCACCGTACCAAGTTTACACTTGTACGTGTTTAGAAAAATAACTGCTAAAGCAGCAAACTTAGTATCCCTAGAAAGACGAGTGAAGATTGGAATGTGTTGCTTTACACGCAGAGTGAGAAGGTAAAGATTTTAGAAGTTACGTGTTATTAGAAATTAGAAATTTGCATTTAATAATTGTGGCAAAATAAGTATTACTGCTAGGCTTACATTGTTATAATAGTAATAATAAAAGTTATTAATGTTATTCTATTGCTGTAGGAGTCATCAAAAGATAGTTCAGTTCCTTTTTCTGATTATGAGTAAGACACATGACTTCTTTTTATACTAGTATATTCTTGCTCCTGTTATTGAGAACCCTTAACAAAACTGACCATAAAGCAGCTAACATTTATTGAAAATTTATATGCATTTTGTGTGAGGCATGGTGCTAAGCACTGAGCGTGGATCACCTTACTTAATCTCTCAGTAATATTTTGGAGTAAGTAACATTACTATATAAGTGCAGAGGGTTGGCATTTTCCCAAAACTCTCTTAGCTACAAGCAACTAGCAGATCTTATGTTTATTAATACAGTATATTTTAAAGTCTGGATTAGATCCCTTCTATTTCAATATAAATGTAATTTTTTAATATGAAAAATAGATAGTAGAAATAGTGGCCAAGGCACTCTATATATTATATCAACTCTTTACAATGTTTTTGGAGTAAAAACGAGTAGAAATTGTTTACCTTGTCTACAGCTTTTATACTGGGTATTTTCTTATCTTCATGAAGCAGATGAGAATGTATGGCAAAAACAAGACACTGGTAAGGAAGTTCTATATTGAACATCCAGGGTAGAACAATAACTCACTTATTTGTAGGACATAAAATATATCTAGATTAAACCACTACTCCCCAGCACCTCCACACCCACCCCGCCACACAATTTATGTTGAAACAGTTGACTTGTTTACCTTCAAGGCATCATGTAGTTTATTTTAAGGTTTGACCCTTTGCTTTTGTTATTGTTTATCTCCATCAAAAGCAGAAGATTAAGTCACTGTTATGAAAACAAACCTGATTAATCATTTTTTCCTCTCCAGCCAAAGCATTCTTAATTACTAACACATGGGCTAATAATGTGAAAACAAATGACAGATGTAGCAATGTAGTTTGAATGCATATCTCAGCACCCATTTTTTAAAAATGAAACCATAGACACAGTAAATCTTGTACTATTCTAACGATTTTATAAGTATTTAGACTAATCTCTGATGACACTCCAATTTACCGAAGTCTACTGAAGTGTGATCACTGAATAAGCTGATTTTCACAACATAAATCGGCCTACCCACCCACCTGTCATGAAAAATAATTTTAACGACCCAGAAAGTGTAAGCTCAGTGGTGGTAGGACTTGCTTTCTTTCGCTGTTCTACCTTCAACACCCAAAGCAGACCTTGAATATTTAGTGCATGAGTGAATGAATGAAAGGAATAAAATAATCTATGACCATCACATTTTAATCCGTTCTCCGGGTTGGTGCACCCTTAATTTGTTCACTCATTTATTCATTAATTCAACAAATACTTAGAACATTTCTGCTTTTCATTAGGATCTGTGCCAAGCACTGAGGATACAGTTATGAATAAGGTGAGTACTATTTCTTACCTCCTGCAGCTGGCAGTCTGGTCTTATTTCCCACCAAAGAAAGGTAGATTTATTGTCTAGACTACACATTATACTAAATGTTAAAAGCTTTTAAAGGTCGTATTGAATATCTCCAGAGGAAAGTCACAGATATATAATTCCTCTGATTGAATGTCTGGCTCCTTGCATCTCACTTCTGTATATGGACAGAGGTTTTTTGCTTTGTCCATTGCTGTAAGCTCGGAGCCTAGAATACTACCTTTCCTTTCCCGGAATATGGTGCTTGCTCATATGAAAGAAGGAAGAATATGGGAAGAAAACAAAATGTGTTGAGGATCAGCTGTACTAAACCCTTTAGATAATCTCAACATAGACATAACCCCAGTCTATTGTTAGATTGTTATTTCTATTTTACAAGTGGGGTAATAGACTGAGAGAAAACCACACACTAACTAGTAGCAAAGCTTGAACTGAAACGTGGGCTGACTTGTATCACCCGATTCACAACTCACTTCACCAAGTAAGCCAAGAATCCTTTACCCTTGATTCTTGCCATAGATTATCTATTGGTTTTTACTTTAGCCAGCTTTAAAGGGCTCATACCAATCTCAAACCTTTGGTACTTTGGGCTATGACATACACCAGCTATGTTGATCAGAGAAGTCTAGGTGATGTAGTTACAGACAACACCATGATTTTGTGGCTCACCTACCAAATGTTTATTTCTTGCTCATGTAAGGTCTGCTGCAGGACCAGGCAACTCTCCACGTCAACACTCTTCTACACATCAATCTCATGACCCAGGCTGAGCGACACTTCACCATCTTGTGCTACACCATATCCAAAACACAGCCTCTTCACTGGGAGCTGGGGAAGAGAACAAACAGAATTGCACATCAGCTCTCTTAAATGTTTCTACCCAGAGGTGACACTCATGAACTGTTCATATTTTATTCACCAGAACAAATCATACAGCCATGTTCAATTTCAAAATGGTGGGGAAGTGTGATTCTTCCACATATCTGGCAAAAGAGGAGGACATTGATATTGGCAAATAGTTGTTATGTCCACCATACCAGCAAAACTCCCAGCAAGTCTATGTCTAACTTGTATTAATGCTCCACATTGAAAAGATTGTCTGTGAAGCACTGCCTTTTCCTTGTTTAACAATAAAGTACCTTCTGTTTTACAGATGTGTGCCCTCCCAACAATATCCCTATTTAAATGCCTCTGTGTTTGCTTTTTAAATAAATAATACAGTTAGTATTGAGAAATTAGAAATTATAGATAATCAAAACAAAGTAATAAAAAAACCCACAAGCCTCAATCCTACCATTCCTTAGTAAGCATGTTCTCTAGCAAAAACTGAGGAAGGTGCTGTCAGCATCTTATATTTCATTCCCTTCCCCCATGCTTCCATGCTTCTAGCAGCTCAGTTGGGAATCCTGGCTGGTCTCCGTAATAAGAGGCTCCCTAAAGATTTCAAAACTGAAAGTGTCCCAAAACTTCAGCCCAGAAAGAGTAAATATTTTTATTGAACATGGTCTATTTCTAATTTAGACAAATGATTGTATTTTCTTCCTTATTGTGTAACTCTTCTTGAAGTTGCATACTATTATTCTAGGTGCATCATATTTTAATTTAGAGTTTCACTTATTCTTTTTATTGAGCCATTTACATTTTATTGTATTTCTCTTTTATTATTCTCATGTAATCAAGAAAAAGAACAGACATACGATTAGTTTGTTGAAAAGTTAGAATTAGAACCCAGGCTTTCCTGGCTTCAAGTCTCCCTGTTTTTCTATATCAAGATACTTACACCCTTTAGCATTAAGACATCAATATGAAATATTATTGTCAATTAATTTAATAAGCATGTATTGAGCATTTTCTATAAGGCAGATAAGGAACTAGAAATATAAAGGTGAATTATACAAAGCACCTCTTTCTGAGGCTTTTAAAAATATTTTTATGGGAGTGTAGTTGATTTACAATGTTGTGTTAGTTTCAGGTGTACATATACATATATCTACCTTTTTTTTTTTTTTCAGATTCTTTTCCCCTATAGGCCATTACAGAGTATTGAGTAGAGTTCCCTGTGATATACAGTAGGTCCTTATTAGTTATCTATTTTATATATAGTAGTGTGTATATATCAATCCCAATCTCCCAATTTATCCCTTCCCCCCTTATCCCTGTAACTGTAAGTTTGTTTTCTACATCCGTGACTCTACTACTGTTTTGTAAATAAGTTCATCTGTACCCTTTTTTTAGATTCTATATTGAAACGATATCATTTTTGAGACTTTTATTATCTGACAGAGGATTTATATAAAGAGAACAACAAGGTGAACTATATAAAGAAATACTGCTTTATAATATAGCACTGAGAAATATTATTTTTCAATACACATAATAATGGCTTTTCATTCCCCTGCTATACTGTACCCTCCTGCAATTCAATATTAAAATTTATAATGATCTTTTTTCCTTGGTCATATATCAAATACTCATTCATTTTCACTGTGGAAGAAGAATTTTAGATATTCCTTACTGTTTTGATCTGGTTATGAATTTGTTCCAACATTCCTTTCTTTTTTCTTTTATGGCATCTTCTAGAATTTTAACCCAGTTTCTGATTGGGTTGGATGTAGTCATTTTCAAGTGCATTTGATCGGCCAATGCAAATAGGAATGAGGTGAGCCTGTTAAGTATATAAAATATTTTTTGCCAATGCGTTTGACCAATTAAATAGTAAAACAGTGGTGCTATTTTGTTTCCTTAGAGACCTGGGAATGCAATGCAAGTTAGAAAAATTGTTTCTAAAGTATCTTGAAATTTATTTCTACAATTACTGAGTATTCTGACTTTTTCTTTTTCATCCACTTCAAATTTTGACTTGAAAAAATAACTCTGATTGTGTTTCTTTTCCAGGAGCTGATTGGATTTTGCAGACTACAGGAGGATCCCTGAGTTCGTATGACAGTTCAAGTCTCAGGTTCAGATCTCGTTAGAACTAAGATTCATATTCTTAAGAACTATTATTTCATTTGATTCCTCCTTTTTTTTAAGAGAGAAAACCTCATTTGGGGGAAAATTAAAACTTTTGTAACTAAAATGCATTTATAAAATTAAGTTGCCCTCAGGTCAGCCAAAAGGTCAAAAATAGTTCTCCTTTAACTAAGCTTATTTTTCTATTGCACCTAACTGCTGGGTAAATTGAGTATTTTGATGTTTGAATTCCTTTAAACCTCTTCTCTCTCCAGAAAAATTGCCACACGTCAGAGAAATCAAGATGAATGCTTTCCCATTTGACTTTTCTTCCTTCTTGGATCTATGTTCTTACAGTGGGATTTGGATACTTTGTCATTTACAATTTTGATTTCTTTTCCGTCATTTATCTGCGTTTTAAATTTCTCCTTTGTTTATACTTTTTGCTTTGGACCCTAGTTGTAGACTCCCTTAAAGTGAAGATTAAACATTCAAGTTAAATATTCCATTCAGTGAAACTTTTCATATTGATAAACTCAGACTTGGCTATGTATCTGTTGACGCTCAAGGAAAGTTAATGGAACCCATGTGATTGTGTAGACAGCCAATAATTGCTAAACAGATGCTTTCTTTTTAAAATATTATAATTTAATATAATATTTTAATATAATATAATATTATTATAACTATTATGGAGGATATTGTAAAAAAATAAATACAGTACAGTATTGTATTAAATGCTACATTATTAAACGCTAAGAAATAATCCTTTCAATATACTTAACAATGGTCAGGACCTTTAAAGTACTATACCCAAGTTTGGCAAAACATTATAAATTAAATGTGAAAAGCCTGGAATAAAGAAAGGATAATTTGATGGAAAATTAGGTAAAGTAATGCATGAAAGAACTTGGTTTCTGAGCCTGAATAAGAAGTGCTGTGGCAACTTAGTGACAGTATGTTTGAGTCTAGAGGGTGCAGCGGGGGGAGAGGGAGGCTCCAATATTTCAATTACTATTCAATTTTTTATCTCTATAGGTATTAAAAATAATATATGTTAAAATTGTATCGAGAGAAAATGTAGATAGATATCATAAGAAATACCTTCTTGTGCTATACAAGTACATTGTTAAGGAACATCACTGTAGAGCTACCAATAACAGTAAATTATAAAATGTGAAAATCTTGGATGCTTGGAGAATTAACTTAGCCACGGGGAGGGAGGCTATTAAAAATAATCCCTATGTGCCTCTTTCAGCTGTATTTTCTGATAACCAGTTGAACTGGAAAAAAGAAAAACATATTAAACCCTGGAGATATAACATATCAAAATCATATTAATTTTATTAATAATTTTAGATTAATTTTAATTTATTTATTATATGCCAAATGCCATGAAGCAGTTTATATGCATTATTTCTATTTTATTGTATCCTCACACTAACCTATGGAGTGCTTTCTTCAACAGTTCAGGTGGGTCATGGCTTCTTGGGAAGAGACTCCGTACATATCCATGGTAACAGTAGATTAAATTCCCCTTTTACTTTTCCAAAAACATAGAAATATTTTGAAAGCAGGTGACCCACAGAGGAGGGAATGTTCTATCTTGACTTGACTTGGCCCTTACCTCCCTAATGAGCTTCCCTGGTGGTGCAGTGGTTAAGAATCCGCCTGCCAATGCAGGGGACACGGGTTCGAGCCCTGGTCTGGGAAGATCCCACATGCCGCGGAGCAACTAAGCCCGTGTGCCACAACTACTGAGCCTGTGCTCTAGAGCCCACAAGCCACAACACTGAGCCTGTGTGCCACAACTACTGAAGTCTGTGCGCCTAGAGCCCGTGCTCCCCAACAAGAGAAAACACCGCAAAGAGAAGCCCGCGCACCACAACGAAGAGTAGCCCCCGCTCGCCACAACTAGAGAAAGCCCACGCACAGCAACAAAGACCCAACGCAGCCAAAAATAAATAAATAAAAGAAGTAAAACCTTAAATTACCCTTAAAAAAAACCCCAAAAAACAGTATCACCAGTTTCTGGTGATACTATTCATGAGCGCCATATCCTGCAGAGTCTGAGAAAACAGCCAAGTTCCAGGCATGCCACTGTCCTTTTATCTGGGTTTGGCCCAAGGACAGTGCTTACAAACCTATATTCCTAAAATACTAATGTCATCTCCCCTTCATATGTGACTAAATTCAAGTTTAGTGAGGTGTTTAATCACACTAAACTTTGGCCACAGTTGCCAAGTGGTGAAGCAGAATTCGAACCCAGCCCTGGAGACAGCACTCAGGTATCTCATAGTGCAGTGGCAAAATCTTATGTGAGCAGATAACTGGTTACACAAGCATGAACTCATAACTTAATTAAACTGCAATTCAATCCTTATTTCCTAACCACTCCCATTCAGCTGGGGTGTTCCTGTATGAAAGCTCTGGCAGGTCTATGATAGCCTACAGACACATTAAGTCACAAATATAAGCTTGATTCAGAAATTGAAATGCCTACTTCCATGCATGTAAAAAAGCAAAGCACACACTTGATGTTAAACCATACCACCCCAGCTTGGTCCTGCTCTGGGCTGGAGACCCTCATTGGGAAAGGAAGTTGCATTGGTTTCTCTGCTTCCCAGTTTGAGCTTCTTGGTTTCCTCTCACTATCTGTTTTTCCAAACTCCCAGCATGCTTGAAGGTAGGGGAGAAGAGGGAGAAAATAAAAAGGGATAGAACAAGTTTTTCTGGTACAATAGGGCTTTGCGCTACCTGAGCTTGGCAAACTGACTCTTTCTGTCTAAGGACACTTTGTAGATCCTCCAGAAGTTCTTTGCTGGGCCTCTCTCTCCCATAGTTTTTCAATTCTGTATGGCCACTTGCAACTGTGTCCACAGCTCCTGGTCTATCTGGCAGTGCATATTAGCCTTTTCCTGCTGAGGCCATTTTATCCCTGTAGTTAGTCTTATTGGATAGGGCTGAAGATACCTGTGTTCTGGCAATCTTTCTCTTGTGTGAGAGAGAGAAACATCGATTTATTCTATGCTTTTCCACACAGGCAGTATACAGCAACATTTGGATGTCACCACTGCAGTAACCAGCCCTTCTTCTCTATCATCTTGATGTCCTGGGGTCAGACACCAGTGCACCATGCCCACAGATATGGGAAACACATAGCAAACTCTCAGATGGTCTTATAAGGGACCCCTCCTTAAGCTTGAGGTGAGAAAAGAAGCCCACTCTTCCCTCTCACCCTTGTGGTGTGATGAGAACTCATAGTACAAAAACTGTCCTCTCCAGATACAGTCAATTCTCATTATCTGTGGTTGTTACGTTCTATAAAGTCACCACAAACAGTAGGGGAAACAGGGATTAGGTTCCTGCATCTCTGGTCACAGTATTTTCATTAACCCATCAATACATAAACTTGTTTTATTTGTTTTTCTGTTTAAAGACCCCTTATTTACTATATGCTGTTGATTCATTAACATTGAACTCACAGCCAACAGAACTATAACACATACCTGAAAGATGCTTATCTAACACATGTAAGGCACATCACAGCCTTGTGCTTAGAAAACTGGACAGCACTTTAGTGCTACGCTTCCCACCATTTTAACTGTAAAATCAACCACAAAAGGCACACAAAAAAGAAAAACATAGCACTAGATATGAAAAGAACATTTGTTTACACTATGGGAGTTAAAATAAGAAAGTAGAGCATTGCCTTGTTTGACTTCAGCTGGAAACGTGCACATAAGGTGACTCAATTTTTTTGCTGCTCTGCCTTTCTTGAGGAATGACCTCAAAAGTGAAGCAACTATTGATTTGGGGTTACAAATAAATTTTAGTGAGTAGGCAAGTTTGCAAATACAAGATCCACAAATAATAAGAATCCACTGTAAATATTTTCAGCAGTATTCTCACCTCTCTCCTCTCTTTGTTTTGTATCTATATTCTTGATCTGGTTTAAGGTTCCCAGAGTCAGGAATGAAGGCTTGGGGCCACTCCTTTTGTAAAACTGAACATGGTGATTGGGAGCCTCACTTCGGAATTTGACATCTATTGCCTTTTAGAGCCTCATAGAAACATAGATTTTAACATCAAGCGAAATACACATTTGAGGTTGTACCAATCAGAGTTTGCATTGCAAGGAACAGAAACCAAATCTGGATGATTTAAGCTGAAATGGCATTTATTAAAATGATATTGGGAAAATCACAGACTCTTAGGCAAAGCTGTGGCAATGGACTTGGAAAACAGGCAGGAGCAAGGGAGGTTGGGCAGCAGCCAGGACCGTAAAAGAGGCTACAAATGACACCAGCACTGCCACCACTGCCCATGGCTGAGCTGCTGCCACTGTCCTGTTTATTGCTTTCTCGATCTGACGGAGCTACCTGCTCCCAAAAGGGATTCTTCTTTTGCTTTGTCAGCTCACTATACAAAGTCCAGTGCAGGTACCTCTGATTAACTGAAGTGAAATGATAAATTCTATGTCCTCCATGCAAGGAAGGTTGTAAAAATAAGAATTTGCCACTTCCGGTTTCTCTAGTGGAAGGAAGGCTCCATCTCCCACCAAGACTCATACAGTGAGACATTTACCACATGTATAGACAGGGTTCAGATGTTTGGCAGCCAGAAAAGGCTGCATTCATGAGGATTCATGCTCATAGACTTCAGTGACTGTTCGAAATGGAAAAAAAAATGTCAAACTCATCTATTTAGTTTAACCTCCCTTCCAGTTAAGAGATCTCCTTCAGAGTGCTCTGGAAAACAATCTTATAGCCTCTTTTTGAATTTTTAAATGATAGGGAACTTTTCACACTACCAGGTAATATGTTTTAATCCTCTGCAATTCTCGCTCAGAAAATGTTATTATGATTTCCAGTTCATGGAATCATTTTTTTCAGTTTCGTTTACCATACGATTTGTCTATATCTGGATGTATTGTAGTATCTAAATGTCCTGCTTTTGATGTGGTACTCAGACATGCCTATAATACTCTCCACAGGGGCTGGCAAATGTAGAGGCTATTTATTTTGTTAATTTAACTTGGGCTTGTGTTGGCTCTTTCATGCAATCATGGCATAATTATGACTTGTATTATGCTAAAACATTTAGATATTTTCACATGAACCACTGCCAAAGGTAGTCCTATAACTGAATCTCTAAACTCAGTTATTCAAAAGACCGAATTGAGGTTTTTACTTGCATCTCTCCAGCTTTCATCTATTTAGTTTTAGCTCAATGATCTGGTTTGTTGAGATAATTTGGGGTTTTAAGCATTTTATTTTCTATGATAATAGAGTTTCCTTCCAGGATTGTGCCACCTATTAATTTGTTTGGCACATCTATGTTTTCATCCAAGTTATTGATAAAAAATTTTTTAACATCTTTATTGGAGTACACTTCCTTTACAATGTTGTGTTCATTTCTGCTTTATAACAAAGTGAATCAGCTATATGTACACATATATCCCCATATCCCCTCCCTCTTGCATCTCCCTCCCACCCTCCCAATCCCACCCCTCTAGGTAGTCACAAAGCACCAAGCTGATCTCCCTGTGTGATGCAGCTGTTTCCCACTAGTTATCTATTTTATATTTGGTAGTGTATATATGTCCATGCCACTCTCTCACTTCATCCCAGCTTACCCTTCCCCCTACCCGTGTCCTCAAATCCCATTCTCTTCATCTGTGTCTTTATTCCTGTCCTGCCCCTAGGTTCATCGGAACCATTTTTTTTTTTTTAGATTCCATATATATGTGTTAGCATACGGTATTTGTTTTTCTCTTTCTGACTTACTTCACTCTGTATGACAGACTCTAGATCTATCCACCTCACTACAAATAACTCAATTTCATTTCTTTTTATGGCTGAGTAATATTCCATTGTATATATGTGTCATATCTTCTTTCTGATAAATTATTGAATAGGAAAAGACTACAACAGAGCACTGTGACATTCTACCAGTCTTTCTTCAAGGTTGATGTTGGGTCGTTGAAGAACCATTTCCGAATTCCACCTCTAGCCATCTTAAAATAAGCCCGATCTTGCCAATATCCTGCATAAAAACCATTAAAGGCTTGTCCTTGCTGTTCATCTAGAGGTCACATCCTTAATGTGGCTCACAGCGAGGCACTGTCTGGCCTGTTCTTTCTTCTGCTTCCTCTGGGCCCTCTCTCCCTTTTCTCTGTGTTATAGCCACCAACGACTGCGTATGGAATATTCCTCCCCTGTGCTTCCCCAACTCAGCCTTCAGCTCTCAGCTTAAGCACCATTTCCACAAGGGAGCCTTCACTAGCACTATAGATTTAGTGTTTCCTGTGTTAAGTCATCTCATAGAATCAAATTCCATTAATTTAAAGATTCCTATTTGCAATTGTTTATTCATTAGTGTCATAATTTGATCTGACTTCCCCACCAGACTTAAGCTCCATAAGAGCATGGACACAGTCTGTGTTTGCTCACCTTTAAATGACCAGCACCTGGGACATTGTAGGCTCCCTAAAACATCTTGTGGAAGGAATAACAGAAACCCGATGAATAGTGTGACCATTGATCCTACTGAGACTGTGGAGTTGCAATTGAGTGGAATAACTTTAGGAAGTAAGTCTTCTCCCACGACCTACCCTGTTTTATTATAACTCTAACTCAGCTTTGCAATATCAGTACTATTGCCATTTGGGCTGCATAATTTTCAGGGGTGTGTGTGTGTGTGTGTGTGTGTGTGTGTGTGTGTCCTGTGCATTGTAGGATGTTTAGCAGCATTCCTGGCCTCTGTGCGCTAAATGACTGAAGCTTGACCCCTCCCAGTTGCAACAACAAAAAGTGTCTTGTCAAATATCTCGGGTTGGGGTGGGGCGGGGCATACGGGAGAACAATATCAACCCAGTGGAGAACCGCTGCTCTAATTATAAGAACTTTAATCAATTACCACATTCAGGAAGGACATATCATTTGCTTAACTGCAATTACAAAAAAAATGTATGTGAAGGACTCTTGCAAGCAATAGAAATTAAGTTCAATAGACAATGATGTGGCCAGAATTGTTCACTTATATCTAGTTACAATCATGAAAATTTCCATAACTACTCAAATCCAAAAGGATCTCCCACTTCAACCTCTTAGAAAATCACTTAATTTGATAGTTAATATAGAAATGTTTTACTTAAAACTCCTGTCTGTATTTTATTAAATAAGCAGAATTCCCTAGGATGTTATATAAATTCTAAGGCCCCTTTAGAGGATTGGATGACTGACAACTTGTTGGACACTGAATAGCAGATTGTAGGCTGTGGTAGGCAGTCTTCAGATGGCTTCCAAGATCTCACATTGACTTGTACTAGCAAAAAACCAATCAGAACACCTTAAAGATTAGGTGATTCTTGGTGTTCTTTGGATAGTTCGTTTTTAGTGATTGCGGGATCACATAGTAAGTGATAGGGGGTGTGGAACTATCATCAACTATGAAGGATGTGAAAATTTTTACAATATTGCCTCCCTTATCCTCACTTTTAGCCCAGCTAATGTAATTATGAAATGACCTACATCACTGTTTAGGTATGATTGGGAGGCAGTAGATTTTAATCAAGAGATTCCCAGCCCTTATTATTGTGAAGAATAATGTTTATTACATGCCAAGTATCAAGAAAATATCAAGAAATTTTAGCCTGTGTTGTGCCATCCATTATGACATATTAAGTTACTGTAGAAAGGAAATTATTTGTATATTACAGAGGAACAAAAAGAGCTACTGGCATTACCCAGTTAAGTCAGCTAAAAACCAGGAGCACTTTCTTTTTTTTTTTTAATTAATTAATTAATTTATTTATTTTTGGCTGTGTTGGGTCTTCGCTTCTGTGCGAGGGCTTTCTCTAGTTGCGGCGAGCGGGGGCCACTCTTCATCGCGGTGCGCGGGCCTCTCACTATCGCGGCCTTTCTTGTTGCGGAGCACAGGCTCCAGACGCGCAGGCTCAGTAGTTGTGGCTCACGGGCCCAGTTGCTCCGCGGCATGTGGGATCTTCCCAGACCAGGGCTCGAACCCGTGTCCCCTGCATTGGCAGGCAGATTCTCAGCCACTGCGCCACCAGGGAAGCCCAGGAGCATTTTAATTATTTTTTTTCTGGCCATCCCTGGAAGGGTCCTCCTCAAGGGTAGCATATTCTCACTGAAATAACAAGAGCAACAATGCTGGCAGTATTACTTAATTTTGTCTAATGCATTTAGTAAGTTTATTCTTCCAAGAAAAAGTTGGGAAGGTAAGGAAATTTAGTGCCACCCTCAGAGCATATCCAATTATACTAACGAGGAAAAAAAATGTTACATTTCAAGCCTTAATCTTTGTGTTGATTGGCCATAGGCCATTGGAATAAACCACAGAGATGCACGTGATGTCTAGGTAAAAACTTTAAACTCACACACTGAATTTAAAGTGGAGAGATTATAGAGAAAAAAGCAATGACCTCAAAAGTAATGAGAGCTTTAAGTCTCCAAAGCATAGATTAAATATGGAGTGTTAGAAAAATTCTTAAAGATGCCTATAATACAAGGTAAACATGGAGATATCCATTGTCTTGGCAAATATTTTACTTTGTTAATGGGCCGGTCCTTATCAAAGCATTCCACAAGTCTAGGAAAGATCCATGCCAATGTCTTCCTCTCAAATGTGAAAAGCTGAGCAAAACCTTTAACCCCTTGTTACTAAAATAAACTGGCAAGAGTTTTCACATTCCCTAAATCTATAGCTGAAACAGAAAAGACCAGGTTCCTGTAGGAAAAGATAGTCCCTAAGTGCTCTTCGCACTGCTACTGGAAGGTAATGGTGAGTCCACTCAAGACCCATGCTTGGTGATATCACCATAGTAATAATTGCTTAAAATCAAGTCACTATTGTGAACACTTAAATCATGATTCTGTGTTACTAGGAAACCAAACTAGTGAAGAAAACAGTTCTTCATAGTTGTCAAGTAAAAGAATACAGTTTTTGTTTTGACAGCAAATGGCAGAGAAATTTTGTGTAATTGAGCCACAAAAAGTGTATTATTATAACCCAACTGATTGGTCCAGAGGGAGAGAAAAAACACAATTTTGTAAAGCAATAGAATTAATGGTTTTACAAATGGAATTGACTTGCTCATTAACTGTATTATCTAAATGGA
Organism: Eschrichtius robustus; assembly: GCF_028021215.1. NCBI lineage: Eukaryota > Metazoa > Chordata > Mammalia > Artiodactyla > Eschrichtiidae > Eschrichtius > Eschrichtius robustus. The sequence continues at coordinate 19,373,574 of NC_090840.1, forward strand.
CTATTTTTTCATTGTGAGAATGGTTTGTAAAACCAAAGACCATGATATAGGGAGACATGAGGAACAACATTGAAAAAAAGCACCATTCAACCAATGAAATAATCTTATTCTCCTGGTATCCAGCCGACCAACCATCTTTAGCGTTGGAATCATACTGGTGGTGAACACTGAAGTCAAAGCAGGGGAAGAGAAAGAAATAGAAAAAAAAGCTTATTGGAAAGTTACCAGGAAAACTTTTGTATTCTTTTGGGTTGTTTAACTGGGATAACTTTTACAGCTATCTTCTTGGGTAAATTTGGGAACTTTAACAAAAGCAACATCAACAATAATATTGAGCTCCTGATTTGAACCAAGTTTTTTGATAGGTGATTATACATGTTATTAAATTTTATCCTAATAATAACAGGTGAACATCATTATGCAAATTTTACAGATGAGGAAGGTAAGGCTCAGAAGGTTAAGTTGCTTGCTCAAGTAGTAAGTAACAGAGCCAAGACTCAATACTAGAGCAATCTTATTATACAAATTATGGTACATTGCCACAGCCCTGTTTGAATGTATATGTATATGCTCATACATATATAAAAGTATATGAATATATAACATATTCATATATACATATATACTATTTATATACAGTTTTATGGCATAATGTACTAAAGACAGATGAACACTTTAGCTCTGATGCTAACTTACCATATGCTCTTTTTATATCTTAGGCTTTTGGGTTTTTTCAAGTTCTCAAAATTGGAATGACTTGTCACCAAATAATATTTAAAACTATTTCAAATTGTTGGCTTAGAGTTGTTGTCAAATTAAAGGACAAATCAAAACTAAGGGAAAAACATACCCCAAGAGAGAGAACTGGTTCCAAAAGCTGAGAAAAGGGTCAAGTAGGGTGTGCATATTTCTCCAGCCACGTCAGAATCTTTTGAATAGTGAAAGAAAGGATGTCTATGTTTCATCTGCTTTGCTCTGCATTGTTCAGTATAAAAAGATCTTTGATAACAAAGGTCTTTTTGGCTGTACCTTCTTCTTTTTTAGAGGAACCAGTATCTTGGAAATTTTTAGAGGAACCAGTATCTTGGAAACCAGTCAGTGAAACTCAAAGGCCCTCCTTGCAAATAAATGGGCATAGTCACTAAATGTATTCAAGGAGGGCCCTTGAATGTATTTATTTACAATGATGCTTTCTAAAAGCATTAGAAGCAAACTCTTTACACTAAGACCACTAAGGAGCTCTGCTTTCTAAAGGCAAGCAGTGTTAGCATTTGTCTTTATTTCCCTATTCTCAATAGAGATGAAATCCAGGCCACTGGGGACTTGGGAAAGTACCACGTGTGGTTTGTTTTAAAGCATTCTCCTCTAGAATCCTGTTGCCAGTTTGTAGCGCTGCCCATTTTCTACCCGCCCCCCTGCCCCGAACATGCACACACCCTGTGGCAAGAGAGACAAATAACATGAGCCGAAAGTGTTTTCAATAGAAATACCAAGAAAATGCTGTTTCTAGTGGCATGGAAAAAGCAAACAGAATGCAGGCCAACTTTATGGTAATCTTAAATCTAGACCTCTGAAGAAGGAAGGTGTAAGCACAGCCGAGTACGGTAGGAAGAACATTCCTGCTTTCCAACAAGAGAAGTTTAAGGTAATGTCTCTTTTCATGTTTTTAAAATGAAATATGTCACATTTTGAATCTTTGAAGTGAATAGCTCCAGAGGAACTTATCAGAAATTATCTTGTCATGAACAAGTACTTGAATGTTTTAACCCCTTCGTTCAAAAAATAGTTACTAATTGTCTGTTTATATGTGAGGTATTCTTGTAGGTGCAGAAGGGTCACTTTCTTCCAGCTCTCAGGAGTTATCACACTATATTGTCGCTATCTGTGTTCACATGTGACTCTTCAATCAGATAAGGCTTCACTTGGGGCAATGGAGGGCCCATTCCACTTACTGTTTCTATAACCCAAGGCATCTTCATTGGTTTATAAAGCCTGAAATTCCCAGGGCTTACCATCAAATAGGAGAGTTAAATATTTGTGCTAATAAACATGAAACTAGTTATGAAACATTGAGCCATGTTACTGGTGTGGTCAATCTCTGTTATTAAGGTTCAGAGATGGCTGCTGGGTTAAGGATGATGGGGAGATCAGGAAATATTCAAAAGGAAGTGATGCTTACACTGGGCACTCAGAGAAACAGGTGGGATGTCAAGAGGTAAAGCAAATAATAACAGCCTGAAATAATGAGGGGCCACAGGAAATGGAAAATTAATCTTTTTCTTTGAGGTGAGCTGTCGTAAAGTTCAATTCTAAGCACAAGTTAAGGTGGCATGTTATGGTGGAAAACAACAGACAAACAATAAACTAGTTTTAGACTTAGATGGATACAGCTTCTAAACTTGGCATTGATTCTTACTAGCAGGGTACTATCTTAGGTGCACTGCCTAACCTGTGTGAGACTGACATCTCTGGCTACAAAATGAGACTATTGATGCTATTATTTCATTATGATTCCCACTGACTTCAATATTGCTTTTCATAGAGAAAGAGGTCAAAATAAATATTTGAATGCTCACCAAAGGGGCAAAAATTAAATAAACTAGCACAGAAGTGCCAAGTACATAACATGCACTCAAAATATTAGTTCTGTAGTTTTCTCCTTTCTCTTTCCTGTTCAGAAAACTTTACTGTCTTTGCATTGCATCATTTTGCTTCCATTTACCTTTCCAAATGCCTTTCCCATTATTTTTCTGTAAACAGTTTACATTTATACCAAGTATATCAGACATATATATAGTTACCTGTATATTATCCGTACCTGTGTCTTAACTGAAACTCTACCTTTTTCCTGTATTATTATTTCCCCCCATCTCCATGTGTCTAAAAGCTTGCCTATCCTTTAAACTCCAGCTCAGATATTAGCATCACAAAGAATTCTCTGATCTTTGAGAACCAGATTAGTCTTTCCTTTCTCTGAAATTCCTGAGCAATGAATATACATTTTTCTTTGTCACATGTAACATGTACAACTTTGTGTTATGCTTACTCATGCACAGGTTTAGTTTTTCTTCCATTATACTTTATACCTCTTGAGGACAGGGCACATTTCATAATCATCTTACATGTCCTATTAGGTCAAATTTAGTATTCTGTGAAAGCAGACACTGAATATTGTTTGAGGAGAATACAGTTCTGCTAAAACTATAGCTAAGCAGTTGGAAGTATTTTGTTGACACCTGAGATATACTTTCTGGAATGTTTTTTCAAATAGGTAATAATTGTATAAGAGAATGGATGAGTTATCCTAGGGAGAATATTAAAAATGAAAAAAACAAAAGAAAAAATATAACCAAATTGACACTTAGGTCTAATAGATCAGCATGATACTGTAGTTATTTTGTCTCTCCCAAATTCCCACTGAGACATCTAATACCATATAGAATTAGGATAAAAATCTACATCAGCCTCAGCACTAGAAAGTAGGGTAGCATGCTGCAATCCATATTAGTCATTGTTCTCCAGAGAAACAGAAAGAATAGGATATTTATATACATATATTTATATTACATATATTTATATTTGTAAATATATTTATATTTATATAATTTATATTATATTTATATTAAATATGATATTTATATTACAAATATGTGTTATATAAATATTTACACATATATATGAATATACATATGCATATGTGTATGTGAAGAGAGACAGAGGGTGAGAGAGACAGAGAGATGTATTTTAACAAACTGGCTTTATTTTAACGTAATTTTGGGGACTGGAAAATCTAAAATCTGTAAGTCAGCTTAGCAGGCTAGAAATGTAGGGTTGATGTTGCAGAGTTGAGTCTGAAATATTTAAAAACAGGCAAGCAAGCTGGAAACTCAGGTAGAATTTCTATGTTGCAGTCTTGAGGAAGAATTCCTTCTTCTTTGGGGAACCTCAGTCTTTGCCCTTTAGGCCAACACCTGATTGGATGAGACCCATCCACATTAGGAAGTAAAGCACATTAATTTGCTTTACTTAAAGTCAACTGATCATAAATGTTAATTACATTGAAAAACTGCATTCACAGCAGCAGCTAAACTAGTGTTTGACCAAACCACTGGACACCATAGCTGAGTAATGTTGACATGTAAATTTAGCTATCACAAACAGTATTAGATGAATGGAGAGAATCACACTGGAATACTGATACATGACCTTGGCACTCCTGAAAAAGAGTGGGAGCTGAACCTGAGCAATTCCCTATAGACCCCTTCTAAGTCAGAGTGGCCAATGTTAAGGGTAAGAATGTACTGAATCAAACAGGAGACTCATTCCATGGACTCCATCTAGCCAGGGTTGACTCAACAGACCTTGTGCCACCCAGCAATGTATATAAGATAATAGGATTAAAATTATAATAAGTATGGAAGACTCAACCTAAGACCCAACATACAAATGAAAGAATAGAAAAGATGGAAGAAAAATAACATTCAAGGGAAAAGAATATTTTTCTAATCCAAAGAAACATATCAATTTATATCGTAACTACATATCTGCATTATATTTCCAGCCCTAAGGAAAAGACCCCTTAACATAGCCCTGGGGGTTCAGTCACACCCATAGAAGGGACAGGGGGACAGCTGAGATGTCTTCTAAAGCAAGTACAGATTCTTAATATCAGCCTGAGGTGGGAGATAATGGGAGAGATGGGGATTTTATTTCTTAAATTTTAATTTTTATTTCTCAAATTTCAGCCCTAAGACCTGAAGAGGTGGTGTGTTTCCGGTGGTGGCAGATGATGAGCAAATCAAAGTAAGGAACAGAGGAATGAGATAGTCATGCTTGAGATGGTTTGAGTGAGCATTGAAACAACTGACCACATAGAGATAAGTAACACAATTACCTTTTATTCTTCTTTAGGAAGATTAATGCTTTTATTTTTTAAAGAAAATTGGTGGTATTTACAACTCTAATTGAATTAACAAAATCTGGTAAAGGAGAGAGAGAAAAACAACATATTGAACACCCTCCCTTTATTTATTTATTTTTTTAAACATCTTTATTGGAGTATAATTTCTTTACAATGATGTGATATTTTCTGCTGTGTAACAAAGTGAGTCAGCTATACATATACATATATCCCCATATTTCCTCCCTCTTGCATCTCCCTCTCACCCTCCTTATCCCACCCCTCTAGGTGGACACAAAGCACCGAGCTGATCTCCCTGTTCCCACTAGCTATCTATTTTACATTTGGTAGTGAACACTCCCCACTTTAAAAGGGGATTTAAAAATTTATATGTTATTGACTTTGACATTCAATTTAAACACATATTTGTAAAATGTCTTTGAACAAATTATGCAGCTAGAGTTAAGATGTCTAAGAACACACACACACACACACAAGAAAATTTAAAAATTACAGAACAGAAAGAAAACATTAATGAAGAGAATATGATACAAAGTGACAGAAACATGAATGAATATAAAATTATGATAGTATAATACATATGAAAGGATCAAATTATTAAGTAAAAGACTGTCAGATTGTTTTAAGTTAATCCAATGTTATGTTTGGTACATGAACCAGTTAAATGAACTTGAAGCTGTTGAACAAAGTTGAAACCTTGAGGAAAAAAATTAAATAGTCAAAGATGTGTGAAATAATTAATTAAGAAACATTAATATGTGTTAAAATAGACAAAAAGTATTTTTACTGCTAAAGGGTAGAATTCCTAACGGAGACACAAGGGTCACGATCATGTCCATGTACCCAGAAGTAGATCCTAAACAAGGACAAATCAAAGGTCATATAAAATATGAGGAAAAACTGACAAATTTATTCTGGTGGAAGATTTTAGTGTATTTTTAATTTACTACTGGTCAAGGAGCCAAAATGGATCCTACTTTCAGTTTATTGCAGAACAAGATGAATGCTATCATAGAAGTTTTGAAAAATATACATAATAAAGTTGATTAGTCTATGGGTATAAACTCTTCCTTATAAATTGGAAAATTAAAAAGATATATTTTCTGTTGTTCATGGGACATTTACAAAACTAAATTACATACTAGGACACAAAGAAAACCACAATAAACTCTGTAAAGCAGTAATGGTACAGGCCAGTGTTTCTAACCAAGTGACAAAACTAGAAAATTGTAATAAATTTAAAGGTATGAGAAGTTTTACAAAATAACACTCCCTTAAATGATTATTAGAGCAAAGAGTAAATTAAATTTTAATGACACATTAATATCAAGGAAATACCACACGTCAAAGCTTCGCATAGAAAGCAAATTATAATCTTAAATAATTTTATTACTAAAGTAGAAAAATAAGGGGAAGCTTTAAATTCTTTCTTCCATGTTTTCAACTGTTTTTACTGAGCATGCAGTACATATTTTAATGAAAAAGTAAGATTTTTATGTTTGAAACCATTTAATTTTTAAAATGATTCAACAATCTAGAAAAAATCATATAAACCCAAGAAAAGCAAAAGGAAGGAAAGTTTATAAAAAAAAGTTTTTCTAAAGCCCACACAAATTAATTGAAAAAGAAACATAACTTTAATAAAAAATAGGAAATGGGTAAGCATTGTGAATAGGCAATTCACAAAAGAGAAAATGCAAATAGCTAATATGTGTGAGATCCTGTTTTAACTTACCGTGAATTAAGGAAATGCAAATTATACCAGTAATGATATGCCATGCATTTTCTTATAAGATTGACAAACTTTTTAAAACATAATGGTACATACTCAGTGGTGGCAAGACAATGTCGTTGACTTAGGCTTTCTAATACAATACTGATATGATTGTAAATCATATCACTTTAAACTTTCTGGAAAGCAGTTTGGCAATATGTATCAAGAGGTTTCAACATGATTTTATCTGTTTATAGACTAATTCCACTTCTAGGAATCCATTATAAAACAATGTTCTGAAATATGGATACATATACTTGCCAAAGTTTTTATCAACATGTTCAACAATTGAGAAATTAAGATATGCTATCTCCATGTAATGGCATAGTATGCAGAAATTAAAATAATATTTACCAAGATATTTTAATGACATGGGAAAATGAAAATGATGTAATGTAATGTGAAAAAGGGGCTCAAATATATTTATAATTATCATATTTTAAAAGTTCTTTCAACATGTATATAGTATTTAAGAAAAAATAGCATAATAATTATTTTTTAAAACACATAAGTTTTCACTTGAAAATTAAGTACTGTTAAGATCCTGCCATCACACCATCTTTAAATGCTTCAGGTTTAACTCAATTGCCTTATGAAGTGTGAAGGGAAAAAAATCATATACCACTGGTGGTCCCAGGAGTATTACCCAGGTAGCAGCACAACTTGGAGCAGGCATGTTGGTGATAATTACCCAGAGACTTTCCCACAGTAAAGATAAATTTTAGAGAGAGGGGTTGGAGCCATAGTGTGGACTGACTTTTTTTTTTTTAACCACAGATGCATTCTTGAAATGCCAATCAAATCATGCACAAGTCTGAAACACTTCAACTGCTTCCGTATTGTTCTTAGACTAGAGACAAAATTCCCGTATTTATAAGTTGACCATATGTTCCAATCAGTCCTATGTAGTCTCATTTTACATCATTTTCCTGGTAAAGTTATCGATAGTGTTCCTTTCTACTCTCAAATGGATCCTCTTTGGGTGACAATTTATACATCACTATTTCTATGCTTTAAGAGATTTAAGCTATTTGGCTTCAATGTGCATCCCTAAACTCAGTTCTAGTTCTCTTTTTTTTCTCTCTGCTGCAGCCACCCTGGCCTCCCTTAAGACCCTCTTATTTATTTGACTGTCTCCATAGCGCTTGTGATTTTTGGTGGGAGGGTGGTGACACTGTGTGCTGCTGTGGTGGGTGATGGAGAAGTTGGGCACAAAGAAATGAGCAGGAGAGAATTCTTTTTCCTTATGATTGTTGATTGGCTTTGGAAAGAAAAATATTCTGTTTGAGTTTGGAGGAGGAGGAGCAGGGCTGCAATAGTAAGCAGAGCGTTATACATGTTTCCTGAATACAAGTATGAATATTTGTACAATATCACCAAGGGTCCAGGTGCATCGATATGTTGATGGGAACATGCAGGGATAAGTTATGGCAAGTGAGGCCTCAGTAATTCAGTTCGTAGAGAGAAGTGAGCAGAAAGAAAAGAAGGCAGACCTGTGAGGCCAGGAAAACTGACCGATCTAAGGGGCTGGCCCTAATAAAGGCAGTAGGATGATCAATTGCACAGAGTACACTGAGTACGGGTTTCAGACCCAGTTCAAGCTTTCATGAATATAGGAAAGATCAGTGGCCATGGAAGAGCACTGATTTACAAGCAGACTCACAGAGGCAGTATGCTATCTTCAAAGTTACACTCATGGTGATGGTGGAACTCCATCCACTCACAAGAAGAGAAACAGGACACAGAATCCAGCCTGCCAGGGGAGGAGGCTAACAAAACTAGAAACAATCTGTGTTCAAGATGTTTTCATTCCTTAAGGGGAATGAGCTTGTCGATCACATGACAGGAACTGTGCCCTGGTTCACAAGAGGAGTGGAGAGAAATCATCCAGAATCCTGAGACCCAGGGACAGAGTCAGTAATTAGAATTCACCATTAAGGGCAACAAGATCTAATTTCAAGATCCATTAGATACAGAACATGAAGCTTCTGACATCCATACTTAATGCCCCAGTCTGGAATACATCTGGGCACATAGATAGAACTATTTTAAAAACAGATCCTACTGAGGGGACCTGGCTAGGCAAAAGGAAAGGTAACAGTGCTGGGGGGAGCAATGAGAGAGGGAAGGGAGGAGGGAACAATCTTAGGAAGCTCTAATATAAGGGACAGTATATCACAGAAACTGCTTGCACCTAAAAGTAAAAGTCCAGAACTCGTAGAAACTAAGTAATAGAACTACTTTTGATCCTATGTTGCTTTGCTTTATTATTTAAATAAAAAATTCCCTGGTATGAATGCAAAACAGAAAAGCCCAATCTTTTTCCCAGTATTGTCATAATTGTTTTTAAGTACAGCATTAGGAGATAGGACAAAATAAACAATGTTTTTTTAAACAGATGTTTTTACTACTCTGCCTGGGAACAGCTGATATATATGAGGGTCTAGTCTAAGACCCAGTTCAAAAATAATATTTTAGTTGGACCAAATGCTCTTGTGATTTACACCTAACATTACCCTTTACTCTGACTAAAAGCCAAGTTTTAGCAACAAAAAGAAAACTTGTGTAATTTCCTGGTTCTGAGTAACATTGAAAAGCCGAGGAGACTAATCTAAGATTCAAGGGAGCTTTCCCATCTTGTCATCAGATGTCTGTAGATTGGTAAACCCTGGTTCTGACTCTTAAAGTCTACCAAGTTTCCCGTGTATATTGCTAATCCATTTATGATAAGTAAGAGCTAAAAGAATGAATCATTTCTCCCCTCATAAATCCTTTGTGCATTTTCAATAATGTTCAGGAGAAGTTGAGCAAGCCAGATTTTGAAAATATTTAAAGATTCGTAGCTTTTCTTATGAGTCTCTAATTTTTCTTATTCCTTGAAGTTTCATAGAGTCTCATGAAGTTCTAGACTCTGTTATCCATGCTTTACAAGTTATAGCTTCTCTTTGGCTTTCTCTTTGAATGCTTCTCCCAATGTTAGGATTTGCTCTTTGAGAGCTTCTGCAGCCACCATTCCATTAAAGTTTCACATTCAACTCAAATATGTGAAGTTACTTACTGGATGAATTCTTCTGTGGGAAAAATCTTAATTCTTTTTTTTGAACTGATCTTAATTCAGGAAGTGAACATTAATTTTAATTACTTGCATAAGAAATAAGAAATGAGAAAATAAACTTTGACAACAAAACCCCCAAACTAAAAACAAATGTAAATTATTAGCTCAATGTAGGTTATTTTTGTACTAGTCACTGTTTGGATTCACTGTACTACAGCTCACTTCTATCATGCGAATATTTCAGAATTAAAGGTTTTGAATTATATCTCTGCTTTACGTTCAAATTAATGAAATATATGATTCTCCCCTTAGGAAAAAGTGATGTTCATCTGAAACTCTTTACTAAGTCACATGTATCTGAAGAAAATATTTCTTAAAGGGAGAATTCCTAATGTTGCCTAATTTGCTTTCATAGAGAAAGAAGTGTGCCTTTCCCCAAATGCTTCCAGAAGACAGTGTCAGGAGACAGTGTAAAGAAGAAAGTCAATTGAACGGAAAAAAAGAGACACAGAGGAAAGAGAATCAAAGAAAAAGGTTGACGGAGACAGGTACAAGGCAAATTTTAATGCTCAAATGATGCAGTGATAATATCACTAATGGGTTTGCATTAGTAGATCACCAGTTTCTTTAAAAAATGTAGTGTTGATCTTCTCCTCTATTTCATTAGGGTTTTTGTTTGTTCTTAAGAATTGCATCATCTGGTCATTCAGGTGTGAAGACGGTTTTAAAAGTAAGGAAACATTTATTGGTCAACCATTTATTTTATCATAGTCATTTATTCCTATAGCCCCTGAATTGCATATTTTGAAAGGTCAATTTGATTTTCTCAATAGAATCCACATAAAAACACCATGATTTTTTTAATTTGACATACGTAAACAACTATGATAAGCCTAATTATTTTGATTTGTTATTAGTGAATTTTGAGGTAATTTTGGTGTCCTAGTCATGTTTGCTTCTTAGACACTGATCCATTACCCTTATAGATTCTGTTGAACATAATGACAATCAATTCTATAAAAGATCCAAGAAGAAAATTCTTGCTTCCTTTAGACCGTATTGTAAAGTTGGTACAATTATTCCCTGCAAATTGTAAATGCTTGTCCTTAATATTTTATTTCTAAACTCCTGCAGAGTTAAGCTTATGCAGAAATTTTAGTTTTAAATTAATTGCAAATGTTTCCAGTACTTCATAACTTACTTATATTTTTGAAAGCTGGTAAGAATTGTTTGTCAAATAAGTAACTGTCCTTTGACCAACAGTTTGTCTAGGGGCAACCAATATGCTGTGGCCCTGCTATTGCTTACATCTGTGATCACAAGCAAAAATCCCACTTGGGAGATATAGCTTCCCAATAGCAGAGATTTAGGATTAGCATTGTGCAGAGTTCTAAAGATGGTTTTTTGGAATACATTAGCAGGCAAGGTTCTCATACTTATCTAACACATATCAAAACAATCTCTTTTTTTGGCATCACAGAAGACTCAGTCATCTACAAAATTTTCCAGTTATACCCAATCCAGCAAAGTATAATCAGAAAAAGCACTGGATTTGGAGTCAAAAGAACTTAGCTTAAATCCCAGCTTAAAATTTATTAGCTTATTTAATCTTTGAAAAGTTAATTTACCTTTTTAAACATTAGTATACTGGAGTGTAAATTTAGGATAACAATACTTACCTTAAAGGGCAATTTTCAAGATATTGCTGGTATAGGCCTATTATGTACTAGATACTCAATATGTGGTAGTTAAATCCTAGTCTGATGCAAAGTTGAAATATCCAATAAGATTGACATTAGGCAATCTCATTTTTTGTGTACTATGATACTTTACTTTGAGTCATCTGGAATATTAAATTTCATAAATATAAACATACCGTAAGTTGTTTTGATTACAAAATTAACGTTATTCATGTTTGGTTTGGAGAATTAATGATAATGAACATTTGTTTGATTGTTATCTAAACCCATGGGTTTTGGATAGATGACTAAGTATCTCTATTGTTTTAAACATTTCCGTTACCTTTTCCAGAATTCTAGAAGCTTTTAAGTAATTTCAGCTTCTTCCATCTGTGTGGTTGATAGAAAAAAAATGGACTAGTATTATTATTATTATTATTTTTTTTGGGTTCTGCATGAGTTATGTATTTTCTGTTTGTAAAGCGTTTGACAGGTTTTATTTTTTTATTTTTATTTTTTTTCTATGTCTGTGAGTCTATTTCTGTTTTTTTTTTTTTCACACACACACACACTGTATTTTATTTTTACAAGAGATAAGTAGACTGACACCAAGCATTGTACATGGATGACCACAAAAAAAGCAACAATGATTGCAATTACCAAACATGAAACACACTCATACTATGTCATAATATTGACATTCAGTCCAGTAATCCTCCACTGTAACAGCTCCTTTACTTTGCAGTGAAAATTGATTTCTATATTCTTTGCCTCTGAGTCCTTGTGGGATTTTTTTTTTTTTAAATTCAGACAGAAAGTCACAAAAATTATACTCATCCTCATCAGTTCACTCAGTCCCATGTAATTTTTTTTTTTTCATCTTGATCTTTTTGTTAGCACTTTTATGAGTTCATCAGTTTTTCATTAGAGTTCTGAAAATGCTTATTCATTCAGTTCAGCAGTACAGTCAGTTACCAGAAACCTGTACTTGTCAGAGTCTTTTCCATGAATTTCTTGAAGATGAAACCCTTTTATAGGAACATATTTGCAAAATCATCAGAGTACACCCAGAACTGTCTGTAAATGACAAAAGACTTAAAAATGACCACGGTTAAAGATTTGATGAAAGTTCATAATAATGCAGTTGACAAGAAAATTAGTTATTTCTGAGATATACACTTTAAAGTAATAACTAGGATTATTACTTATAACATTATACCAGAACATATAAGATTTTTAGAAATTTCATGTAATGTCTGAAACATTTATATTAACATATTTCCATACAAATACAAATATAAGATTTTTAGAAATTTCATGTAATGTCTGAAACATTTATATTAACATATTCCCATACATATTTCCATACAAATACAAATATAAGATTTTTAGAAATTTCATGTAATGTCTGAAACATTTATATTAACATATTTCCATACAAATAACCCAATGAAAGTTTAGTATTAGTTGTTTTGTTTGTTTTTTTATACTGCAGGTTCTTATTAGGCATCAATTTTATACACATCAGTGTATACATGTCAATCCCAATCGCCCAATTCATCACACCACCATCCCCACCTCACCGCAGTTTTCCCCCCTTGGTGTCCATATGTCCATTCTCTACATCTGTGTCTCAACTTCTGCCCTGCAAACTGGCTCATCTGTACCATTTTTCTAGGTTCCACATACATGCATTAATGTACGATATTTGTTTTTCTCTTTCTGACTTACTTCACTCTGTATGACAGTCTCTAGATCCATCCACGTCTCAACAAATGACTCAATTTCGTTCCTTTTTATGGCTGAGTAATATTCCATTGTATATATGTACCACAACTTCTTTATCCATTCGTCTGCTGATGGGCATTTAGGTTGCTTCCATGACCTGGCTATTGTAAATAGTGCTGCAATGAACATTCGGGTGCATGTGTCTTTTTGAATTACGGTTTTCTCTGGGTATATGCCCGGTAGTGGGATTGCTGGGTCATACGGTAATTCTATTTTTAGTTTTTTAAGGAACCTCCATATTGTTCTCCATAGTGGCTGTATCAATTTACATTCCCACCAACAGTGCAAGAGGGTTCCCTTTTCTCCACACCCTCTCCAGCATTTGTTGTTTGTAGATTTTCTGATGATGCCCATTCTAACAGGAGTGAGGTGATACCTCATTGTAGTTTTGATTTGCATTTCTCTAATAATTAGTGATGTTGAGCATCTTTTCATGTGCTTCGTGGCCGTCTGTATGTCTTCTTTGGAGAAATGTCTATTTAGGTCTTCTGCCCATTTTTGGATTGGGGTGTTTGTTTCTTTGATATTGAGCTGAATGAGCTGTTTATATATTTTGGAGATTAATCCTTTGTCCGTTGATTCATTTGAAAATATTTTCTCCCATTCTGAGGGTTGTCTTTTCGTCTTGTTTATGGTTTCCTTTGCTGTGCAAAAGCTTTGAAGTTTCATTAGGTCCCACTTGTTTATTTTTGTTTTTATTTCCATTACTCTAGGAGGTGGATCAAAAAAGATCTTGCTGTGATTTATGTCAAAGAGTGTTCTTCCTATGTTTTCCTCTAAGAGTTTTATAGTGTCCAGTCTTATATTTAGGTCTCTAATCCATTTTGAGTTTATTTTTGTGTATGGTGTTAGGGAGTATTCTAATTTCATTCTTTTACATGTAGCTGTCCAGTTTTCCCAGCACCACTTATTGAAGAGACTGTCTTTTCTCCATTGTATATCTTTGCCTCCTTTGTCATAGATTAGTTGACCATAGGTGTGTGGGTTAATCTCTGGGCTTTCTATCTTGTTCCATTGATCTATGTTTCTGTTTTTGTGCCAGTACCATATTGTCTTGATTACTGTAGCTTTGTAGTATAGTCTGAAGTCAGGGAGTCTGATTCCTCCAGCTCCATTTTTTTGCGTCAAGACTGCTTTGGCTATTCGGGGTATTTTGTATCTCCATACAAATTTTAAGATGATTTGTTCTAGCTCCGTAAAAAATGCCATTGGTAATTTGATAGGGATTGCATTGAATCTGTAGATTGCTTTGGGTAGTATACTCATTTTCACAATGTTGACTCTTCCAAGCCAAGAACATGGTATATCTCTCCATCTGTTGGTATCATCTTTAATTTCTTTCATCAGTGTCTTATAGTTTTCTGCATACAGGTCTTTTGTCTCCCTAGGTAGGTTTATTCCTAGGTATTTTATTCTTTTTGTTGCAATGGTAAATGGGAGTGTTTCCATAATTTCTCTTTCAGATTTTTCATCATTAGTGTATAGGAATGCAAGAGATTTCTGTGCATTAATTTTGTATCCTGCAACTTTACCATATTCATTAATTAGCTCTAGCAGTTTTCTGGTGGCAGTTTTAGGATTCTCTATGTCTAGTATCATGTCATCCGCAAACAGTGACAGTTTTACTTCTTCTTTTCCAATTTGTATTCCTTTTATTTCTTTTTCTTCTCTGATTGCCGTGGCTAGGACTTCCAGAACTATGTTGAATAATAGTGGTGAGAGTGGACATCCTTGTCTCGTTCCTGATCTTAGAGGAAATGCTTTCAGTTTTTCACCATTGAGAATGATGTTTGCTGTGGGTTTGTCATATATGGCCTTTATTATGTTGAGGTAGTTTCCCTCTATGCCCACTTTCTGGAGAGTTTTTATCAGAAATGGGTGTTGAATTTTGTCAAAAGCTTTTTCTGCATCTATTGAGATGATCATATGGTTTTTCTTCTTCAATTTGTTAATATGGTGTATCACATTGATTGATTTGCGTATATTGAAGAATCCTTGCATCCCTGGGATAAATCCCACTTGATCGTGGTGTATGATCCTTTTAATGTGTTGTTGGATTCTGTTTGCTAGTATTTTGTTGAGGATTTTTGCATCTATATTCATCAGTGATATTGGTCTGTAATTTTCTTTTTTTGTAGTGTCTTTGTCTGGTTTTGGTATCAGGGTGATGGTGGCCTCATAGAATGAGTTTGGGAGTGTTCCTTCCTCTGCAGTTTTTTGGAAGAGTTTGAGAAGGATGGGTGTTAGCTCTTCTCTAAATGTTTGATAGAATTCACCTGTGAAGCCATCTGGTCCTGGACTTTTGTTTGTTGGAAGATTTTTAATCACAGTTTCAATTTCATTACTTGTGATTGGTCTGTTCATATTTTCTGTTTCTTCCTGATTCAGTCTTGGAAGGTTATACCTTTCTAAGAATTTGTCCATTTCTTCCAGGTTGTCCATTTTATTGGCATAAAGTTGCTTGTAGTAGTCTCTTAGGATGCTTTGTATTTCTGTGGTGTCTGTTGTAACTTCTCCTTTTTCATTTCTGATTTTATTGATTTGAGTCCTCTCCCTCTTTTTCTTGATGAGTCTGGCTAATGGCTTATCAATTTTGTTTATCTTCTCAAAGAACCAACTTTTAGTTTTATTGATCTTTGCTATTGTTTTCTTTGTTTCTATTTCATTTATTTCTGCTCTGATCTTTATGATTTCTTTCCTTCTGCTAACTTTGGGTTTTGTTTGTTCTTCTTTCTCTAGTTTCTTTAGGTGTAAGGTTAGATTGTTTATTTGAGATTTTTCTTGTTTCTTTAGGTAGGCTTGTATAGCTATAAACTTCCCTCTTAGAACCGCTTTTGCTGCATCCCATAGGTTTTGGGTCGTCGTGTTTTCATTGTCATTTGTCTCTAGGTATTTTTTAATTTCCTCTTTGATTTCTTCAGTGATCTCTTGGTTATTTAGTAACATATTGTTTAGCCTCCATGTGTTTGTCTTTTTTACGTATTTTTCCCTGTAATTCATTTCTAATCTCATCGCGTTGTGGTCAGAAAAGATGCTTGATATGATTTCAATTTTCTTAAATTTACTGAGGCTTGATTTGTGACCCAAGATGTGATCTATCCTGGAGAATGTTCCGTGCGCACTTGAGAAGAACGTGTAATCTGCTGTTTTTGGATGGAATGTCCTATATATATCAATTAAATCTATCTGGTCTATTGTGTCATTTAAAGCTTCTGTTTCCTTATTTATTTTCCTTTTGGATGATCTGTCCATTGGTGTAAGTGAAGTGTTAAAGTCCCCCACTATTATTGTGTTACTGTCGATTTCCTCTTTTATAGCTGTTAGCAGTTGCCTTATGTATTGAGGTGCTCCTATGTTGGGTGCATATATATTTATAATTGTTATATCTTCTTCTTGGATTGATCCCTGGATCATTATGTAGTGTCCTTCCTTGTCTCTTGTAACATTCTTTATTTTAAAGTCTATTTTATCTGATATGAGTATAGCTACTCCAGCTTTCTTTTGATTTCCATTTGCATGGAATATCTTTTTCCATCCCCTCACTTTCAGTCTGTATGTGTCCCTAGGTCTAAAGTGGGTCTCTTGTAGACAGCATATAGATGGGTCTTGTTTTTGTATCCATTCAGCGAGCCTGTGTCTTTTGGTTGGAGCATTTAATCCATTCACGTTTAAGGTAATTATCGATATGTATGTTCCTATGACCATTTTCTTAATTGTTTTGAGTTTGTTTTTGTAGGTCCTTTTCTTCTCTTGTGTTTCCCACTTAGAGAAGTTCCTTTAGCATTTGTTGTAGAGCTGGTTTGGTGGTGCTGAATTCTCTTAGCTTTTGCTTTTCTGTAAAGCTTTTGATTTCTCCATCAAATCTAAATGAGATCCTCGCCGGGTAGAGTAATCTTGGTTGTAGGTTCTTCCCTTTCATCACTTTAAGTATATCATGCCACTCCCTTCTGGCTTGCAGAGTTTCTGCTGAGAAATCAGCTGTTAACCTTATGGGAGTTCCCTTGTATGTTATTTGTCGTTTTTCCCTTGCTGCTTTCAATAATTTTTCTTTGTCTTTATTTTTTGCCACTTTGATTACTATGTGTCTAGGCGTGTTTCTCCTTGGGTTTATTCTGTATGGGACTCTCTGCGCTTCCTCGACTTGGTTGGCTATTTCCTTTCCCATGTTAGGGAAGTTTTCGACTATAATCTCTTCAAATATTTTCTCTGGTCCTTTCTCTCTCTCTTCTCCTTCTGGGACCCCTATAATGCGAATGTTGTTGCGTTTAATGTTGTCCCAGAGGTCTCTTAGGCTGTCTTCATTTCTTTTCATTCTTTTCTCTTTAGTCTGTTCCGCAGCAGTGAATTCCACCATTCTGTCTTCCAGGTCACTTATCCGTTCTTCTGCCTCAGTTATTCTGCTATTGATTCCTTCTAGTGTAGTTTTCATTTCAGTTATTGTATTGGTCATCTCTGGTTGTTTGTTCTTTAATTCTTCTAGGTCTTTGTTAATCATTTCTTGCATCTTCTCAATCTTTGCCTCCATTCTTATTCCGAGGTCCTGGATCATCTTCACTATCATTATTCTGAATTCTTTTTCTGGAAGGTTGCCTATCTCCACTTCATTTAGTTGTTTTTCTGGGGTTTTTTCTTGTTCCTTCATCTGGTACATAGCCCTCTGCCTTTTCATCTTCTCTATCTTTCTGTAACTGTGGTTTTTGGTCCACAGGCTGCAGGATTGTAGTTTTTCTTGCTTCTGTTGTCTGCCCTCTGGTGGTTGAGGCTATCTAAGAGGCTTGATGGGAGGCTCTGGTGGTGGGTAGAGCTGACTGTTGCTGTGGCGGTCAGAGCTCAGTAAAACCTTAATCCACTTGACTGTTGATGGGTGGGGCTGGGTTCCCTCCCTGTTGCTGTGGCGGTCAGAGCTCAGTAAAACCTTAATCCACTTGACTGTTGATGGGTGGGGCTGGGTTCCCTCCCTGTTGGTTGTTTTGCCTGAGGCAACCCAACACTGGAGCCTACCCGTGCTCTTTGGTGGGGTTAATGGCAGACTCTGGGAGGGCTCACGCCAAGGAGAACTTCCCAGAACCTCTGCTGCCAGTGTCCTTATCCCCACGGTGAAACAGAGCCACCACTCGCCTCTGCAGGAGACCCCCCAACACCAGCAGGTAGGTCTGGTTCAGTCTCCCCCAGGGTCACTGCTCCTTCCCCTGGGTCCCGATGCACACATTACTTTGTGTGTGCCCTCCAGGAGTGGGGTCTCTGTTTCCCCCAGTCCTGTCAAAGTCCTGCACTCAATTCCCACTAGGCTTCAAAGTCTGATTCTCTAGGAATTCCTCCTCCCGTAGCCGGACCCCCAGGTTGGGAAGCCTGACGTGGGGCTCAGAACCTTCACTCCAGAGGGTGGACTTCTGTGGTATAAGTGTTCGCCAGTCTGTGAGCCACCCACCCAGCAGTTATGGGATTTGATTTTACTCTGATTGCGCCCCTCCTACCGTCTCACTGTGGCTTCTCCTCTGTCCTTGGACGTGGGGTATCCTCCTTGGTGAAGTCCAGGGTCTTCCTGTCAATGATTGTCCAGCAGCCAGTTGCGATTCTGGTGCTCTCGCAAGAGGGAGTGAGAGCACGTCCTTCTACTCCGCCATCTTGGTTAATCCTCGTTTTCTGGACTAGTATTATTAATAAGATAATTATATGACATTGTAAAGTGGGAATCATGATTTGCTACATTGCTAACACCAGACAGCATTAACTGTCAACTTTATTTACTGAGACTTAAAAGAAGGAATACCCATTTTACTTTTTTAAAAACTTTTATTAGAGTATAGTTGCTTTACAATGTTGTGCTAGTTTCTACTGTACTGCAAAGTGAATCGGCTATATGTATACATATATCGCCTCTTTTTTGGATTTCCTTCCCATTTAGGTCACCGCAGAGCACTGAGTACAGTTCCCTGTGGTATACAGTAGGTTCTCATTAGTTATCTATTTCATACATAGTATCAATAGTGTATATATGTCAATCCCCATCTCCCAATTCATCCCACGTCCCCCTTCCCCCTTGGTACCCATACGTTTGCTCTCTACGTCTGTGTCTCTATTTCTGTTTTGCAAAAAAGATCATCTATACCATTTTTTTAGATTTCGCATATGCGTTAATATATGATACTTGTTTTTCTCTTTCTGACTTACTTCACTCTGTATGACACTCTCTAGGTCCATCCACATCTCTACAAATGACCCAATTTCATTCCTTTTTATGGCTGAGTAATATTCCATCATATATATGTACCACTTTTTCTTTATCCATTCCTCTGTTGACGGATGTTTGGGTCACTTCCATGTCCTGGCTATTGTAAATAGTGCTGCAATGAACATTGGGGTGCATGTGCCTTTTTGAATTATGTTTTTTTCTGGGTATATGCCCAGTAGTGGGATTGCTTGGTCATATGGTAGTTCAATTTTTAGTTTTTAAAGGAACCTCCATACTGTTCTTCATAGTGGTGGTAAAGGCCAATATCACTGATGAACATAGCTGCAAAAATCCTCAACAAAATACTAGCAAACTGAATCCAACAACATATTAAAAGGATCATACACCATGATCAAGTGAGATTTATACCAGGGATGCAAGGATTCTTCAATATATGCAAATCAATCAATGTGATACACCATATTAACAAATTGAAGGTTAAAACCATATGGTAATCTCAATAGATGCAGAAAAATCTTTCAACAAAATTCAACACCCATTTATGATAAAAACTCTCCAGAAAGTGGGCATACAGGGAACCTACTTCAACGTAATAAAGGCCATATATGACAAAACCACAGCAAACATTATTCTCAATGGTGAAAAACTGAAAGCATTTCCTCTAACATCAGGAACAAGACAAAGGTGCCCACTCTCGGCACTATTATTCAACTTAGTTTTGGAAGTCCTAGCTATGGCAATCAGAGAAGAAAAAGAAGTAAAAGGAATCCAAATTGGCAAAGAAGAAGTAAAACTGTCACTGTTTGAAGATGACATAATACTGTACATAGGAAATCCTAAAGACGCCACCAGAAAACTACTAGAGCTAATCAATGAATTTAGTAAAGTTGCATGATACAAAATTAATACACAGAAATCTCTTGCATTCCTATATATTAACAACGAAAGATCAGAAAGTGAAATTGAGGAACCAATCTCATTCACCACTGAAACCAAAAGAATGAAATACCTAGGAATAAACCTACCTAAGGAGGCCAAAGACCTGTATACAGAAAACTATAAGACACTGATGAAAGAATTCAAAGACTACACAAACAGATGGCAAGATATACCACGTTCTTGGATTGGAAGAATCAATATTGTGAAAACGACTATACTACCCAAAGCAATCTACAGATTCTATGCAATCCTTAACAAATTACCAATGGCATTTTTCACAGATATAGAACAAAAAATTTTACAATTTGTTTGGAAACACATAAGACCCAGAATAGCCAAAGCAATCTTGAGAAAGAAAAATGGAGCTGGAGGAAACAAGCTCTCTGACTTCAGACTATACTAAAAATGAATACCCATTTTAAAAGAAGACCTACCTTAGATGCAGGCCTGCATAAAAAGCAAATGGGAAAATGCTACTGATTTTAAAATTTAAGTTTTCCTTTTCACATGTTTTCCCCATTCCCCTTCTTTGTTTCAAAAATTGCAATATTATTCCTCTGTACTACAAGAAATGAACAATTGAAAGGAAGTCAACAGTCAACCAGAAATATTGTTCAACTTTATTATTCTCTGCCCTACTCCTTCTTGCTAATTTCATATTTCTTCTAATTTTTCAAAAATAAATACATAGAACTTTCCATACTGCACTGACTTTTACAGCATATGTTTCTTTCATATTATCTTTATTTACATTATATCCATTCCTTAGGACTTACTCAACTTTGGGTCTTCATTGGTTGACTTATTTTCCAAAACTGACTTGACCATATGTTATTACTACTATGCAAGGCAATGTCAGAGACAACAAGATTAAGAATAAGTGACAGCACATTAAAAGGATCATACATCATGATCAAATGGGGTTTATCCCAGGAGTCCAAGGATTCTTCAATATAAGCAAATCAATCAATGTGATACATCATATTAACAAATTGAAGGAGAAAAACCATATGATCATCTCAATAGAAGCAGAGAAAAATTTTGACAAAATTCAACACCCATTTATGATAAAAACCCTCCAGAAAGTAGGTACAGAGGGAACTTACCTCAACATAATAAAGGCCATATATGACAAACCCACAGCCAACATTGTCCTCAATGGTGAAAAAACTGAAACAATTACCACTAAGATCAGGAACAAGACAAGTTTGCCCAACTCTCACTACTATTATTCCACATAGTTATGGAAGTTTTAGCCACAGCAATCAGAGAAGAAAAAGAAATAAAAGGAATACAAATCAGAAAAGAAGAAGTAAAGCTGTCACTGTTTGCAGATGACATGATACTATACATAGAGAATCCTAAAGATGCCACCACAAAACTACTAGAGCTAATCCATGAATTTGGTAAAGTAGCAGGATACAAAATTAATGCACAGAAATCTCTTGCATTCCTATACACTAATGATGAAAAATCTGAAAGTGAAATTAAGAAAACACTCCCATGTACCACTGCAACAAAAAGAATAAAATATCTAGGAATAAACCTACCTAAGGAGACAAAAGACCTGTATGCAGAAAATTATAAGACACGATGAAAGAAATTAAAGATGATACAAACAGATGGAGAGATATACCATGTTTTTGGATTGGAAAAATCAACATTGTGAAAATGACTATACTGCCCAAAGCAATCTACAGATTCAATGGAATCCCTATCAAATTACCAATGGCATTTTTCACAGATATAGAGCAAAAAATTTTACAATTTGTATGGAAACACATAAGACCCAGAATAGCCAAAGCCATCTTGAGAAAGAAAAACGGAGCTGGAGGAATCATGCTCCCTGACTTCAGACTATACTACAAAGCTACAGTAATCAAGAGAGTATGGTACTGGCACAAAAACAGAAATATAGATCAATGGAACAGGATAGAAAGTCCAGAGATAAACCCACACACATATGGTCACCTTATCTTTGATAAAGGAGGCAAGAATATACAGTGGAGAAAAGACAGCCTCTTCAATAAGTGGTGCTGGGAAAACTGGACAGCTACATATACAAGAATGAAATTAGAACACTCCCTAACACCATACACAAAAATAAACTCAAAATGGACAAAGACCTAAATGTAAGGCCAGACACTATCAAACTCTTAGAGGAAAACATAGGCAGAACACTCTATGACATAAATCACAGCAGTATCCTTTTTGACACACCTCCTAGAGAAATGGAAATAAAAACAAAAATAAACAGATGGTACCTAATGAAACTTTAAAGCTTTTGCACAGAAAAGGAAAACATAAAGAAGACGAAAAAACAACCCTCAGAATGGGAGAAAATATTTGCAAATGAAGCAACTGACAAGGATTAATCTCCAAATTTTACAAGCAGCTCATGCAGCTCAATATGAAAAAAAACAAACAACCCAATCCACAAATGGGCAGAAGACCTAAATAGACATTTCTCCAAAGAAGATATACAGATTGCCAACAAATACATGAAAGAATGCTCAACATCATTAATCATTAGAGAAATGCAAATCAAAACTGCAATGAGCTATCATCTCACACCAGTCAGAATGGCCATCATCAAAAAATCTACAAACAATAAATGCTGGAGAGGGTGTAGATAAAAGGGAGCTCCTTTGCACTGTTGGTGGGAATGTAAATTGATACAGTCACTTTGCAGAACAGTATGGAGGTTTTTTAAAAAACTAAAAATAGAGCTACCATACGACCCAGCAATCCCACTACTGGGTATATACCCTGAGAAAACCATAATTCAAAAAGAGTCATGTACCACAATGTTCATTGCAGCCCTATTTACAATAGCCAGGACATGGAAGCAACCTAAGTGTCCAACGACAGATGAATGGATAAAGAAGATGTGGCACATTTATACAATGCAACATTGCTGAGTCATAAAAAGAAACGAAATTGAGTTATTTTTAGTGAGGTGGATGGACCTAGAGTCTGTCATACAGAGTGAAGTAAGTCAGAAAGAGAAAAACAAATACCATATGCTAACACATATATATGGAATCTAAAAAACAAAAAATAAATGGTCATGAAGAACCTAGGGTCAAGACAGGAATAAAGACGCAGACCTACTAGAGAATGGACTTGAGGATATGGGGAGGGGGAAGGGTAAACTGGGACAAAGTGAGAGAGTGGCATGGACATATATACACTACCAAATGTAAAATAGCTAGCTAGTGGGAAGCAGCCGCATAGCACAGGGAGATCAGCTCGGTACTTTGTGACCACCTAGAGGTGTGGGATAGGGAGTGTGGGAGGGAGGGAGACGCAAGAGGGAAGAGATATGGGGATATATGTATATGTATAACTGATTCACTTTGTTATAAAGCAGAAACTAACACACTATTGTAAAGCAATTATACTCCAATAAAGATGTTAAAAAAAAGAAAAAGAATATGTGATTTTGTCAATGTTTTACAGTCCAGTAGGGGAAATAAAGCATCTTACACATATAACCATATATATTTTCTCTCTCTCTCTCAATATATATACATAAAATATATTATTCCCCTCTGTATATATTTTATATATATAAATAACATATATTAATTTATATATTATTATCAATATTTCTCTCTATATATAGAGAGAGAGATAGATTAATTTCCTATAAAGAATTGGCTCATATGTTTATGAAGTCTGGCAAGTCCCTAGATCTGCAATCAGCAAGCTGGACACCTAGGAGAACTGACGGTGTAGTTCCAGTCTGAATGCCCTCAGGCTCAAAACCCAGGAAGAGCCAATGTTTCAATTTGAGTCCAAAGGCAGGAAAAACTCTGATGTCCCAGCTCAAAGCAGTCAGACAGGACGAGTTTCCTTTACCAGCAGGAGGGACAGTCTTTTTGTTCTATTCAAGCCTTCAGCTGATTGGATGAGGCTCTCCTACATTAGGAAGGGCAGTCTGTTTCACTCAGTCTACCAATTCAAATATTAATCTCATTCAGAGAAGCCCTCACAGACATACCCAGAATGGTATTTGGCCAAATGTCTGGGTACCACATGACCCGGTCAAGATGACACATAAATTTAACCATCACACCGCATTATAGGAGGGAATGAGGCATGAGCTAAGGAGTGTAATCCAATATTAGTTCTGGGTAAATGATGCTCAAATCAACATCAGCTGCCTTGACTTCTTACTCCATTTTCAATCTTATATTCTTCACTTCTTATAAAACACCTCCACGTGGATATTCTTTGTTCACAATAAATTCCTTATATTTAAATAAAAAAATTAAAACGTTGGAATCACTTTCCATTCCTTGCCAATGTCTTTATCTGTGCCACTATTAACCTTTTATGTTGCTGGCTTTACAAACTCCTCTGACATTATATATTAGTAGTTCCATTATCTCAGCAGCCACTAAATTTTATGAAGTTTTACTTTTCAATGCCTGTTGTATATACTCACTTATTCCTACTCCCATTATGCCGGGTCACAATTTTATAATTCTATATCTGGATTATTGCAACAGCATCCAGATTCAACCTTGTGTCACTAGTTTCTTTCACTGCCAATCTATTTGCATTTCAGTCCAGACTTCCTAAAACACAAACTCTCTCTTGTGGTCTTTTACCTCCAGGAACTACAAATGGTGCATGATGGCCCATCATAGCATGTCTAATCTCTTCATTACATTTTTTGAGTTTCTCAAAAGTCAAACCTTGGTTACCTGTTCTTCTTTGCATAGTTAAACTTCTAATATAGTCTTCACAATTTTTCTCTCAGCTTCTCTTTCTACCCCACACTATGTGATTTTCCTCCCATGTCATTGGTCAAGCCTCTTTCTGACCATGTCCTTCCTCTTTTATCCCAATCCAAACGGTATCCACTTTTAAATTTCACCTTTAATTAAGGCCAACCTCTCTCTGCCTCGATGAAAACTTTGACTACTTAGATTCTCAGCCATCTCTGAATTTTCATTACATTTATATAACCTGTCTCACTTAGCACTTGGTCACATATTTCCAAGCATTCCTGCATTATTATTCCGTGTTTGTTAGCTTTGCTCCTCTTACATACAATGTCTATGTATTATGCTTAATAGTAGATGTAAACATTTAATACAAGTCTTGATTAACTGGTAAATATGCTCACTCTACTTTTGCAATATAAAATATCACAGACCTTTCCAAAGATAATTTCAGACTTTTGGCCTGTTTTACTTGTGTTATTTTTAAAATTTTAGTATTCTGCTTCCAAAATATAATACTTTACTGGGAAATGACCTACAGTATCTGTGTATATAGCTCATGAATCAGGGAGGCATGAGGTAATTTCCCAGTGGAGGGAGGGCAAAACTAAATATCCACATCTGGGATTTAGTTAGTAAGTGAAAGAGAGAAAGAAGGTGGGAAAAACAACTGCACACATTTATACATTCTGCTTTCCCTCCTGGTTGTTGAGATTGAGTGGTACATAATAGACATATTCCTAACCAGTGGGACACATCTGAAGTGTTAATCCTATATATCATATTCTAAAAATTTTCTAAATGATCAGTTTGTGAAATGAATCAAAAGTATAAGAAATGCAGACAAAGATGATCATCAACACCCACTAATGGATTACACTTGTGGGACTAGGCTGAGGATTTTTCATTTAAATTGAAAGAGATAATTAGCAAGTGAGCTGTGAGTTGCTCTGGCAATTATTGCATCATGAAAACCACCTGCCTTGATAGGCTTGCTAAAATCCAATAGGAGCCTTTGCACTCCAGGAATGACCTTTCTGTTAAATCAACTAAACAAAATTCAAACATAACCTTCCTTTCTCTGTTAAAAGTGTATGTGCTTACAGGATAAATCCAAGGAGAAACACGCCAAGACACATATTAATCAAACTATCAAAAATTAAATACAAAAAAAAATGTTAAAAGCAGCAAGGGAAAATCACCAAATAACACATAAGGGAATCCCCATAAGGTTAACAGCTGATCTTTCAGCAGAAACTCGGCAAGCCAGAAGGGAGTGGCAGGACATATTTAAAGTGCTGAAGGGGAAAAACCTAAAACCAAGATTACTCTACACAGCAAGGATCTCATTCAGATTTAAGGGAGAAATAAAAACTTTACAGACAAGCAAAAGCTAAGAGAATTCAGCACCACCAAACCAGCTTTACAACAAATGCTAAAGGAACTTCTCTAGGCAGGAAACACAAGAGAAGGAAAAGACCTACAAGAACAAACCCAAAGCAATTAAGAAAATGGTAATAGGAACATACATATTGATAATTACCTTAAAAATAAATGGATTAAATGCTCCAACCAAAAGACATAGACTGGCTGAAGGGACCCAAAAACAAGACCCATATATATGCAGTCTACAAGAGATGCACTTCAGACCTAGGGACACATACAGACTGAAAGTGAGGGGATGGAAAAAGATATTCCATGCAAATTGAAATCAAAAGAAAGCTGGAGTAGCAATTCTCATATCAGACAAGATAGACTTTAAAACGAAGACTATTACAAGAGACAAAGAAGGACACTACATAATGATCAAGGGATCAATCCAAGAAGAAGATATAACAATTGTAAATACTTACGCACCCAACATAGGAGCACCTCAATACATGAGGCAAATACTAACAGCCATAAAAGGGGAAATCGACAGCAACACAATCATAGTAGGGGACTTTAACACCCCACTTTCACCAATGGACAGATCATCCAAAATGAAAATAAATAAGAAAACACATGCTTTAAATGACAGATTAAACAAGATGGACTGAATTGATATTTATAGGACATTCCATCCAAAACAACAGAATACACTTTCTTCTCCAGTGCTCATGGAACATTCTCCAGGATAGATCATATCTTGGGTCATACATCAAGCCTTGGTAAATTTAAGAAAATTGAAATCGTATCAAGTATCTTTTCCAACCACAACGCTATGAGAGTAGATATCAATTACAGGAAAAACTCTGTAAAAAATACAAACATATGGAGGCTAAACAATACATTACTTAATAACCAAGAGATCATGGGAGAAATCAAAGAGGAAATCAAAAAATACCTAGAAACAAATGACAATGAAAACACGATGACCCCAAACCTATGGGATGCAGCAAAAGCAGTTCTAAGAGGAAAGTTTTTAACAACACAATCCTACTTTAAGAAACAAGAAACATCTCAAATAAACAGCCTAACCTTACACCTAAAGCAATTAGAGAAAGAAGAACAACAAAACCCCAACGTTAGCACAAGGAAAGAAATCATAAAAATCAGATCAGAAATAAATGAAAAAGAAATGAAGGAAACAATAGCAAAGATCAATAAAACTAAAAGCTGGTTCTTTGAGAAGATAAACAAAATTGATAAACCATTAGCCAGAATCATGAAGAAAAAAAGGGACAAGACTCAAATCAATAGAACTAGAAATGAAAAAGGAGAAGTAACAACTGACACTGCAGAAATACAAAGGATCATGAGAGATTACTACAAGCAACTATATGCCAATAAAATAGAAAACCCGGAAGAAATGGACAAATTCTTAGAAATACACAACCTTCCGAGACTAAACCAGGAAGAAACAGAAAATATGAACAGACCAATCACAAGCACTGAAATTGAAACTGTGATTAAAAATCTTCCAACAAACAAAAGCCCAGGACCAGATGGCTTCACAGGCGAATTCTATCAAACATTTAGAGAAGAGCTAACACCTACCCTTCGCAAACTCTTCCAAAATATGCAGAGGGAGGAACACTCCCCAACTCATTCTACGGGGCCACCATCACCCTGATACCAAAACCAGACAAAGATGTCACAAAGAAAGAAAGCTACAGGCCAATATCTCTGATGAACATAGATGCAAAAATCCTCAACAAAATACTAGCAAACAGAATCCAACAGCACATTAAAAGGATCATACCCATGATCAAGTGGGGTGTATTCCGGGAATGTAAAGATTCTTCAGTATACACAAATCAATCAATGTGATACACCATATTAACAAATTGAAGGAGAAAAACCATATGATCATCTCAATAGATGCAGAGAAAAATTTCGACAAAATTCAACACCGGTTTATGATAATAACCCTCCAGAAAGTAGGCAGAGGGAACATACCTCAACATAATAAAGGCCATATATGACAAACCCACAGCCAACATTGTCCTCAATGGTGAAAAAATTGAAACCATTACCACTAAGATCAGGAACAAGACAAGGTTGCCCAACTCTAACCACTATGATTCAAGATAGTTTTGGAAGTTTTAGCCACAGCAATTAGAGAAAAAATAAAAAATAAAAGGAATCCAAATTGGAAAAGAAGAAGCAAAGCTGTCACTGTTTGCAGATGACATGATACTATACATAGAGAATCCTAAAGGTGCTACCAGAAAATTACTAGAGCTAATCCATGAATTTGGTAAGGTAGCAGGATACAAAGCTAATACACAGAAATCTCTTGCATTCCTATACACTAATGATGAAAAATCTGAAAGTGAAATTAAGAAAACACTCCCATGTACCACTGCAACAAAAAGAATAAAATATCTAGGAATAAACCTACCTAAGGAGACAAAAGACCTGTATGCAGAAAATTATAAGACACTGATGAAAGAAATTAAAGACGATACAAACAGATGGAGAGATATACCATGTTCTTGGATTGGAAGAATCAACATTGTGAAAATGACTCTACTAACCAAAGCAATCTACAGATTCAATGCAATCCCTATCAAAATACCACTGGCATTTTTCACAAAATTAGAACAAAAAATTTCACGATTTGTATGGAAACACAAAAGACCCCGAATAGCCAAAGAAATCTTGAGAAAGAAAAACGGAGCTGGAGGAATCAGGCTCCCTGACGTCAGACTATACTACAAAGCTACAGTTATCAAGACAGTATGGTACTGGCACAAAAACAGAAATATAGATCCATGGAACGGGATAGAAAGCCCAGAGATAAACCCACACACATATGGTCACCTTATCTTTGATAAAGGAGGCAAGAATATACAGTGGAGAAAAGACAGCCTCTTCAATAATTGGTGCTGGGAAAACTGGACAGCTACATGTAAAAGAATGAAATTAGAACACTCCCTAACACCACACACAAAAATAAACTCAAAATGGATTAAAGACCTAAATGTAAGGCCAGACACTATCAAACTCTTAGAGGAAAACACAGGCAGAACACTCCATGACATAAATCACAGCAATATGCTTTTTGACCCACCTCCTAGAGAAATGGAAATAAAAACAAAAATAAACAAATGGGACCTAATGGAACTTAAAAGCTTTTGCACAGCAAAGGAAAACATAAACAAGACGAAAAGAAAACCCTCAGAATGGGAGAAAATATTTGCAAATGAAGCAACTGACAAAGGATTAATCTCCAAAATTTAAATGCAGCTCAATACGAAAAAAAACAAACAACCTAATCCCAAAATGGGCAGAAGACCTAAATAAACATTTCTCCAAAGAAGATATACAGATTGCCAACAAATACATGAAAGAATGCTCAACATCATTAATCCTTAGAGAAATGCAAATCAAAACTGCAATGAGATATCATCTCACACCGGTCAGAATGGCCATCATCAAAAATCTACAAACAATAAATGCTGGAGAGGGTGTGGAGAAAAGTGAACCCTCTTGCACTGTTGGTGGGAATGTAATTTGATACAGCCACTTTGGAGAACAGTATGGAGGTTCCTTAAAAACCTAAAAATAGAACTACCATATGACCCAGCAATCCCATTACTGGGCATATACCCTGAGAAAACCGTAATTCAAAAAGAGTCATGTACTACAATGTTCACTGCAGTTCTATTTACAATAGCCAGGACATGGAAGCAACTTAAGTGTCCATCGACAGATGAATGGATAAAGAAGATGTGGCACATTTATACAATGGAATATTACTCAGCCATAAGAAGAAACGAAATTGAGTTATTTGTAGTGAGGTGGATGGACCTAGAGTCTGTCATACAGAGTGAAGTAAGTCAGAAAGAGAAAAAGATATACCGTATGCTAACACATATATATGGAATCTAAAAAACAAAAAATAAATGGTCATGAAGAACCTAGTGGCAAGACCGGAATAAAGATGCAGACCTACTAGAGAATGGACTTGAGGATATGGGAATGGGAAGGGTAAGCTGGGGCAAAGTGAGAGAGTGGCATGGAGATATATACACTACCAAATGTAAAATAGATAGCTAGTGGGAAGCAGCCGCATAGCACAGGGAGATCAGCTCGGTACTTTGTGACCACCTAGAGGGGTGGGATAGGGAGTGTGGGAGGGAGGGAGATGCAAGAGGGAAGAGATATGGGGATATATGTATATGTATAACTGATTCACTTTGTTATAAAGCAGAAACTAACACACCATTGTAAAGCAATTATACTACAATAAAGATGTTTTTAAAAAGTTTATAATGTGTTTTTTCATTCTTTTATCCTTTTTAGGATATTAGTCTTTTAATAATAATTAATATTTTGGTTCTCTCTATGATTATGAACTCTCTAGTCAGATAATTAAAGAATCATTGCCATTAGACACCCCTTAAAGTTTATCAGTATGAAGTTCTATGATTCAGTAAGTAGACTATTCAGTGAGCAGATGTTCTTTTTCCCACCCACGAATGAAGCAACAGTATAGTTCAGTTTATTGACATTAGTTGTTGGTACATTTCTGCAAATATATAGTCTACAATCCCCTTTTGTAGTTTTATGGTGTGTATGTGTGTGTTGGTTAGAATACATTGGCACTCTGTATCAGTCAACAGTAGGATAAACTAGGTTTAGGATTTAGTAGAGATTAACAGTCTGTTGTAAATATGACCTGTTCTAAGTATCAAGAACTCTTCACATTGGCTTCCTTAAAGGTCACTGTAACATTTTCTGGCATCTTTTGCACTCATTTCAAAGTACAAATAGTTGCTGTAGTTTCTGTGCTGGAAACGGCTTTTCCTACAGAATCTTGACCGTCACTTAGGTTTATCTTGTTACCCAAAAACCACAAAATAAAATATTCTAGGGTCTTTGACAACTGCATAATGTATGAACTATTTCCTGTGGTTGCCTGAATTCTGGAAGCTTTGAATATTATCTATACAACAGTTAAGAAAGCAGCAGTCAGATCCTCTATAACCTCATGTTCTTGAGCTTCTGAATCATTTTGATTGGCTTTGTCCCAATCTGTGTAGAAAGAAATTCCCATCTGCTTTTCAATCTGTATTTTTTCAATTTCATAGTTATTTTTGTGGAACACCTGCATA
Source organism: Eschrichtius robustus (assembly GCF_028021215.1). Lineage (NCBI taxonomy): Eukaryota > Metazoa > Chordata > Mammalia > Artiodactyla > Eschrichtiidae > Eschrichtius > Eschrichtius robustus. Next base: position 19,405,204 of record NC_090840.1, read on the forward strand.
TAAAATTTATTAGTTATATATCTATCCATAAGAGAAATCTTCCCAACTCTACTAACTCCAAGGAAAATTACTTTAAAATGTTATGATTTTTCTACCATTGCTTGTCAGAAGATCTTAGGCTTCAGGAATGATACTGAATATTTCCATTGCTTTTTTAAATTTATTTTTTATTGAAATGTAGTTGAATTACAATGCTGTGTTTCCATTACTTTTTATCCCTTCCTGTGAATCTGAGATTCCATCAAGTATTATTTCCCCTCATGCTGAATAACTTCCTTTAGTATTGCTTATAGTGCAGGTCTACTAATGTTGTATTTTCTTGTTTCTTTGATTTGAAAATGTTTTCCTCTTTATATTTAAAGGATGATTTTTTAAAATATAGAATCCTGGGTTGATAAGTTTTTTCCCCAGCACTTTAAAGATCTCATTAACTTGTCTTTTGGTCTGTTAGTGTTGTCATCTTCCCTTTAAGTAATATTGTCTTTTTTCCTCTTTCTCTGGCTGCTTTTAAGACTTTTCTCCTTATCTTCATTTTCATTGGTTTATGTTATGTCTATGTGTGGTTCTATTTATTCTTGAGGGTCTTTGAGGTTCAGGCTCTTTCAGATTACATTCTAACCATTTTGGTCCCCTCCTCTAGATAATCAGTAGGATGTTGTTAGTACAAGAATGTTTCCCAGAATTAGCCATAAAAATCTAGGTTCATGCTCAATATTACTAGTCAGGGAAAATGCAAATCAGGGAAATGCAAATCAAAACCACAATGAGATATTACCTCACGCATGTCAGAATGGTTATCTTCAAAAAGACAAGAAATAGCAAGTGTTGGAGAGGATGTGGCAAAAAGGGAGCCCTCATGCACTGTTGGTGGGAGTCTAAATTGGTGCAGTCATTATGGAGGACAGTATGGCGGTTCCTCAAAAAATCAAAAATAGAACTACCATATTATCCAGAAATGCCAGTCCTGGGTGTTTATCCAAAGGAAACTAAAACACTAACTTGAAAAGATAGATGCACCCCAATGTTCATAGCAGCATTATTTACAATAGCCAAGATATGGGAGCAACCTGTCCATCAACAGATGAATGGATAGAGAAGATGTGATATATATATATATATAATATGTATATATATGTATATGTACAATGATATATATATGATATGTATATGATATATATATATGTATAATGAATATTACTCAGCCATAGAAAAGAACGAAATTTTGCCATTTGGACAACATGGATGAGCCTGGAGGGTATAGTGCTTAGTGAAATAAATCGGACAGAGAACTACAAATACTATGTTTTCACTTATATGTGGAACCTAAAAAAATAAAACAAGTAAACAATTATAACAAAATAGAAACTGACTCACATATATAGAGAACAAACTAGTGGTTACCTGAGGGAAGAGCGGGAGGGGGGAGGGGAGGAGGGATAAAATAAGTGAAGGGGATTAAGAGGTACAAACTACTAGGTATAAAATAAATAAGTTACAAAGATGTAATGTATAGCACAGGGAATATAGTCAATATTTCATAATGACTTTTTATGAAGTATAATCTATAAAAATACAGAATGTTGTACACCTGAAACTAATATAATATTGTAAGTAAACTATACTTCAACTTTAAAAATCTAGCTTCATAACTACCATAATAAAAAGAAATAATAATAACAATCAAAATGATAATAATTTTAAGTTATTGAATAGGTGAGACTGTAGTATTTCTTAGTCTGGACATCATGTTATTCACAGTGCAATCCAGAATTGTTTTAGCTTTGTTTTCCCAGCAACACTTTTGTTTCATACATTTTGAGGTTTTTACTACATGAACAGTTGTCACAAAATGGGATATTTGAGATTATGATTTTTGTCATGCAACAGTTCCTGTTGATGACAAGACCCAAAATGTGACTTTGGGAATGGGAGGTGGTGGAATGTGGAATAAAAGTGAAAGCTGCTAAGTTCAAGGAGTAAAGATACTAGACTTAGAGAAGATACAGTACAAAGAAAAGGTACTGGGACAAATTTTCTATGAAGATGATAAACTCTCCTAGGATATATATCAAAATTTGAATGGAAAGAAAGACAACAAATCAGGTACCAATTTCTCAGTGAATGAGGATGAGTTGACAAAAGGTCAGAACATGACAGTGGTGTTGGGGAAGCCAAGTATTCCTTGGCTTTTAAATCAAATACATTTTTATCACTAGTTTTCAATAATTTCTTTATTAATTGATTTATTCAAAGTATTTATTGGGAATCCTTTAAGAATGATCTACTTTTCTATTTTTGCCTCCTCCTAAAGGTCATTTCCTTTGTCTTGTAATGATCTCCTTTGCAGCCTTCTACACTCAGCAGATTTTCCCCTTCAACACGATTTTATATTAAAAAACATGATTCTGCTGAAAATTTATGAGCAACTATCATATCCAATTTTAACCCAATAATATGCTTAGCAACTTTCTATATGCTGACACTATAGCAATCATTTCTTTCCATCTGATAACATCCCATTCCATGCTCTAAACTAGAACCAAGATTAGCAATTTATTTCCCACTATTTGTAATTTCTTTTCCATCCACCTGGATCATAAACATTCTAACTTCTCGGTATGAAATGTCCCCTTAACCTATTACTAAATCTTCCCTAATTCATTAATCTAAACTGTATGTAAATTAACATCCTTCCTAAAATATTCCTAGACTAAACTTCAACATCATATGACACCAAACAAATTCTGGTCACCCAAATTACTCGTCTCCTCTCAGCATCTTGACTTCCCATTTCCTCAGGTCACACTGTTTTGTCTGAAGCTGCTGTTTCTTTGCAGTGCGTAACTGGAGGTTGTGTCTTGGGTTTTCTCCTCTCCCCTTAAGATACAGCACAAGTCTGATTGCCTTCTTATCATTTATATCCCATCTATAGATAAAAAATAGAACAAACCAGAGGCTTCTGTGTCATTGATTTTTTTCCCATTTATTAACATTCATTGAGCATGCATTACATGCAGTTCTTTTATATTATGGAGAGAAATTTAAACTGAATTGGGAAGAGATGTTTGTTTTGCCTCAGGTTTCCCAAGTAAAATGAGATGGAGTAATTTCTAGGGTAATTTCCAGCTCTCACATATAAATGTTTAAGGTGAATGCAAAGTAGGTTTCTTTTCCTTTTCTCTGAAAGTACACTGTTTTTCCATTTTTAATTTTATGCAAGCAAACTCAGTAGCATTAGCTAAGCAGCCATGGTTTTGATAGCACCATCTTCCTAAGCTCATTACTGTCTGGACTAATTTTGTCTGTTACCTTCTTTTTGTCTAACCTCATACTTTTTTATAATACTTTATTGGACTTATTCCCTATCAACCTGACTCAAAATAATTTTAAGATAGAAGAATATCAGAAATATATTTGACAAGCAAATCCAAGAATGCATTACCAGACCAATTAGTTGTACATCTCTCAAAAGAAGCCTACATCTGCTGCCTTGACAACTTCTACTCTTCATTCCTTGTATTCACTGCAATCTAGTTTTTGTCCACTAATTTACTGATGCTAGGTTTATAAAGGAAGTTATTCTTTCTAAGTACGACTGTTCCTTTTCAAGCATTATCCAACGGGATCAAAGCCAAATTCTGATACCCCTACCCCAAATGGCTTCTGCACTTTAACTAAGAAGTACCATCTTCTCACTCAGCTGTTCCTTGAACTCTTCCCTTGTTTTCATTTCATTCATTCAGATAACTTCTTGTTAAATCAACTCTACCATTATGCAAATTTTTTGGAATTTGTCCCACTGAACAGCACACTCTCACTTTCTTGGTTCAGTCATTCATGATCTGTCACCTGGACTATAATAATAATCCTTTAAAATGTTTTCTTGCCTGTCTTTCTCTCTCAAGCCATTGTTCATGTTGTCACATGAGTTATCTTCTTTTAACACAATTGTCATCATGCCATTTACTCACTCAAAACCATCAGTGGTTCCTCATTTAGTAGAGAATAAAGTTCAAATGTCTTAGCATAACAGAAAGTCCCGCTGTAATTTGGACCTAGTATAACTTTCCAGTCTCAACTCCCCACCTTCTTCTTCTCTATACACCTTACAATCTAATCACACAATTCTACTTTCTATGCCCGGAACACTTCAGCTTCTTTAAAGCCTTTTGCCTTTGTTTTTGCCGTTGATCTACACCCCCTATTTGTTAGTAGAAAAAAAAATTCTACTTTTCTCTCAAGATTCATATCAAATACTTCTTTCCTACAAACTATCCCTACTGTTGTAGTCAGAAATTCTCATTCATATTTTTGGTAACACTGTGTTAGTACTTTTACTATTTCATAAACTGACCTCTGCTTGACCCGTGACTACAGTGGTAATGTATCTTTTGCTTTACCAGAGTACAAGCAGCTTGAAAGAATAGACTGGGTCTATTCACAAGGGTATCTCCAGTGGCCAGCACTTATTTCTAATTCAGAGAAGACTGTCAATGCACGTTTGCTGAAGGTTTCCAATTGCTGCTTAAATGACACTTTTCAAAAGTACCATATTCTCAATATATATTAAGCATTTTGGCTAGAAATATAGTAAAGAATAGCTTATCTATTGAAAAGCAGTCACACTAATAAGTTTGGCTTGATCTAAAGGTATCTGTGAAGAACAAACTATTCATAGTCTATTGCACTATTAATAGTGCTTGGTTTACTGTAGATAAGACAATGGTGGGCCCATGTCATAGCTTTAAACTAATTCTGTAGGTCTATATTAGCTCTTGCTTACATATGTATTTTAAGCAAAAATGTAGACTATAGAATAGGAAAGTTTTACACCCTGAAAATTGACATTTAACATTTGTTAGTAAAACTTTTGAATTAGTGGTATTCAGGAATGGTTAGAGACCACTGTCTTCCCACATTGAAAAGAGAACATGATTATCATACACCATCTTAATATATCAAAAGAAAAAACTGCCACTTCAGTTCTCCTTTCCTCCTTTTCAGTTTTGCTATTTCCTTACCTCAAAGATGAACCCTGGTAATTTCCTCCCCCCAACAGCATATACAAGCAAAAAGAAGTCAGCTGCCCTTTATAGTTGTCATTGCTGACAGATTTCCTCTGGTTGCATTTCCAGATGTGCATAACCATAAACCCAACTCCATTTGGCTAAAATCTTATTAGAGGGCACTTCTGACATGATACCCAACCTCAGCCAGAAGAACTGATTTGGGATACTTCCAGGGATTATCATGTCCTTTGAACATTGAGGAAAGAGAAGCTGGGTGACCCAAGACTCTGGAACTCCTTACTGTCCTAGAGCTCATGATTTCAGAGCTTTTGGCTCAGAACCTCTGCCAGAGTGAGGTTGTGATTCTCTGAAAGATGGGGTCATTGTTATTATTCTTCCAGTCTCCAAGGCAAAATACATTGTGTGACCAGCCATGTAGGTAATGCCAAAAACCACCTGGAAAAGACCCATAGTTGTCACAAGGCCATGTTGAAATGTGAATCACTGAAAGTGCTGACCGCTACAAAACCATGACAATTTTGTTTTTTACCCTTTGCCAGATGATGGTTAAATAAAAGGACCAAAGAGAAGGCATTTAGAGATAGAATTCAACTTTTTGAAAGTGACATTTATTTTCTTCTGACTTACCATGGCCCACATGATGTTATTCTAACTGACTTATTTAGAAACATTTAAGAGTAATATAACAAGCAGTTGGTGGAGGATTGGCAATTTTCTTAAGCTGGTTCATGCGTCACTCTGCTTTTGTTTGTCCAGCTGCCAGTATAAATTATGATCTGTTGAAGTGGATCTTGCTTGGCACCCTCTAAAGTTGGCCTAAACATTTGGACAGTCACATGTATCTCTTTCTGAACAAGTGCATCATTCAATGGACTCATGTAGCTCAGATGATGCACAGATATTTTGTAAGCACAGAGGCAATCACTACGGTGGGAAAATGGAACAAGGGGAAAATCTAAAGGACATTTGAGTCCTGTTCTAGATGTTACTCAATGTACTAAGACAGTGTGACATCAAGACTTCACTGGTGTGTTCAGCCATCCAGGCTTTTCCCACACATTATAATGAATTGCATCACTGCCTGTTACTACCCATGTGTCCTATACATTCCTGCTTACTTTATCCCTATTAGTTCCATCTTCACCTTTCCCATCTCAACCTTCTTCAAGATTTGGCACATGCTTCTATGGCAGCTGGTCTGAACACCTCACCCTGAGGCTGAGAATGGCACTTCTCAACAGCTGCGGAAGACTGCATCCCTTAGTTAGAGTTGTTTCCTTTTGACCTTCTTTCCTCTCTCTTTCATTGCATTAAAATCATACTTTATATCCGCACACATTAAATTCAAATTCTAATTCTATTACTGTCTTTATGATTGTCTTCTCAACTCCATACCATTTGAAGAAAATTCCAAAATTGGAAGAAATGATTCCTTTTTCCTTTTATCAACAATTTGGGTATTCTCTTTCCTTTTCTCCCTTGCCTTCTCTACACACCCCCCTGCCCCCAACTTCCACAATTTTTACCCTCTTTTCAGGGTTCTTGGGCAGAAGCAGAAATGCCCTAAATGTCCTATGTAATATATGTATATGTATGTGTATAAAATCGTCCGTTAAATGCTTTCCATAGGTTTCTTTTCTTAATTCTCACAACAACCCTGTGAGGTAGATTATTATCCTTCCTTTAAGGAGAAAAAAGTGTGGTCTTAGGAAAGATTAGGTAATTGGCTGACAATCCTAGAGGTGGGGAGTCGTGGAGCAGGATGTATGTTGGAGTGTGGCCATGTATTTTCAGAGTACATGCTGTCAGCTGCCCTGCTATATTGTCTCATTTTTCTTCTCACAATATATGGAAAACTTGTGGTAAACGTGAGCCTTGTACTTGTACAAGCTTGAGATTTTTTAGAGCTAGAAAGAGATAAGAAGGAAGAAGCCTTACTGCATGTCTCACCGATCAATTCCCACCATCTTCTGGAAAAGTAAAATATAATTTTCTGTGTTATAGGACTTTTCAGTTTCGGGTACCACTTGTTACTTTTCAGATCTTTGAAAAGTTGGCTTGAAGATGTGGCCCTGGGCCAAGAACACAAACTTGGAGGAGTTAAGAGATTACCCGGCTGACGTTAAACTGTAGTGGGAGTATGTACACATCAAAAAAACTGTTTAATAAACAATAGGAAATTACAGAAATGTGGGTATTATGGGATGATTTTCCCACCACAATGTTGGGAAATTGTTCTTTTTGCTTTAGTTACTGTTAGAGCTAGAGATTGCACATAGTGGTTTGTGCAAGACAATTTCATTTCAAATATTAAAGGGCAGTCACTTTTTTAAAAAAAGTTACTTTTTATTTAAATTTTTAAGGGTTTATATTAATCACAGTTCAAACCTTTTTATATAGTTCTTTCCCACTCATATTATGATCTGTACTTTTCATTAAGGTAAGATTTGTTCTTCTTGGCTTATTTGTCTAAACAATTCAATAGCCAAAAAGTATTTGTTGAATCCATATTAAGTACAAATTATTTTTCTAGGTACTGTGGGGCTACAGATGATATAGTCCTTGTTCACAAGGAATTTATGATTGTGTGGTAGCTAGAAGACTAATGTACATTAGACACATAAGGAATAATAGAAGATATAATCTAATACAGAACAAAAATGGCATCAGTTATAGGTGAGGTAAGTGTTGGTTTGCACTTCTTCATCTTGTCTTCAAAAGGATTTGAGACAATTTGTTGAAGTACTCTAGAAAGCCTGTAGATAGGATCTGCAGAGGTAAGGAGGGAGTGAGTTTATGCCACTGGGGACACATTCTGAGCAAAGCTGCAATAAGCATAGGCATCATCTCATGTGGAGGCAACTGGCTTGACTAGCCTAATACTAATGGTAAATAGGAATAGACAGTATGATAGAGAAAGAAGGAATTACATTTCTGCAGTAAGAGACTTTTGCAATTTTAAATAGGGGAATAATAAGACAGAGGTGTTTATGAAATTAATAATAAAAAAATAAGAATGTTTATAAAGTTCTGGTAAATAATGGGTTAGCTATATAAGCATTAGGGAGAACTGAAGTCAAGTAGTTAGTTAAGCATTTATTTGAGCATCCATTTCATGAATGCCTAAGATGGAGTAATCAAAGTTCAAATGGAGAGGTGAGTCCATCTGTTCAGTCCATGTTTGTTATTGTACTGGGTAGTGTGCCAGCTCAGTGGGAGTTCAGAGATGCACCAGAGACAGTCTTCTCCTTACCTCACTACCTTGTGAGGGAAATCAATATGAAATTAACTAGCAACTCTAACTATACAAATACCTACAATCTTCTTCTAAGTCAGTGGTTCTCATGCTTCCCCAACCAGCAGGATCACTATGATCTGAGAATATATTAGAAAAGCAAATTTTTGAGTCTACTCCAGTCCTACTAAGTCAGAGACTCTGGCCCAGCAATCTGTGGTTTAACGTGACCTCTGGATAATTCTAATAATGCTAAAATTGGAGAGCCTCTGTTCTGAGAGAATTAGGAAGATAAGGTGAGTTACAAGCTGGAGTTAGGATGAGGTGGGCTTTGGGTTGTGCTTGGGGCAGACCATCTATGCCTTTCAAGGGTTATATAGCAAAATCAACTTATAAGAGTGTGCTGATTGGAAAAGAGATAAAAAGTTGCTTTAGATATCATAAATGCATGTTACCATTGGCCTATGGACACATTCACCTTGCATTTGTTGCCTATTTTGTTAGCAGCTCTAGTTTAGGTATTCTTATCAGAGAAAGGCCAGGAGGTTACACCACAATAGAGAGTGGGGAGATTAAGTGATAAGTAGTCTTGAAATTTCTTCAAAATATATTATAATCAGTCACTATTTGTGCATGGAAATCCAGCCCTACACAATGACATGTTCAGATTAGTCAAGGCCTTTATTTTCTATCATATTAGATTGTATAGCTTATATTTACCTATTTTTATATATTTTCTGTTTACCATCACTACCTTAAAGACTTAGTATACTTTCAAGGATTTCACTCCCATCTAGATTTTGAAGATTATATTTATTTCTAGTATTATAAGAATATTTTTGAAGGTCTAGTGCTCTTTTTTATGATCATAGTCTACTAAGTCTCATGGGACTCAGTCTTTGTTTAGTTCCACATGCACACACTCTTATCTAACCACCCACCTATAGCTAACAACATATAATAGGGCCTCACACCAGAGACTGTATATTTTGGTTTTGCTTTTTACCCCTAGATTTGTTTCCACTTCTTCTTTTCATTTGTGTAGACTTCTCAAATTTATACCTGCTTCCTTGTCTGAACTAAGAAGATATACTAAGTTACTTATTCACATATTAACTAATTCTCTAGTGTTGATTGGTTTCTGGACAGAACCTGACCTGCAGTATATTCTACGTCCTACTCCCGTCTGTCCCAGTGTCAAATCCTGACAATTACCCAATTCCCAGTACTATGTCTCCAACTCCACAGCTTGATAGTTCCAACTGAATATCATTTCAAACTCAACACTTGCATAGTAAGCTTTTCATTTTACACCCCAGATGGGATTTTCTTCCCAAATTCTTAGGCAAAGATATTTTTTCAGGCTTAGAACTTTTGAGACATTTAAATTTTATTATTGATCTACTTATTAAACCCTATTCCTTGACTACATCTAATTCCTCTGTCCCACAAATGTGCTATCTTTTATTTTTGTTTCTGTACCTAATTTCTATTTTTTTAATGTGGAAGTCTCTGTCTTTACCTACATCAGTTTTTTCTTAGCCACCTTTATATTCAGCCTAATTTTCATCTTTTGATAAGAAATCCACAATTAATACTTGCAGATTTTCCTCCATTTAAAAATTTCCAGATGACTTTCTTCTACTACTTAGTATATGAATATATTTATTTATAAATTATCTTCTATAAATTTAAATAATTCAATACATATGTCTTATTTCTACAACTAACATACAAGACCCTTAAGAGCACAGGGTAATTAATTTTCTATGAGTATTTCTGTTGCTATCTTTAGTGCTCAACAGAGGATTGAAATTTGAGAAAGTTTCTAATAATTGTTTAATAATTGATAATTTTTTTATATAAACCTCACTTTGTTCCAAAATGATGGTGTACTATAGTGACTAAGAGATCATGCTTTGTCCTCAGAAAAATATAGGTTTGTATCCCAGCCTCAGCATTTTCTAGCTTTGTACTTGAGTAAATTGCCCAATCTAATTAAACCTATTTTCTTTGCAGTAAAATAGAGATGTGTGGAAACTTTCTCACAGGTTATGACTTGTAGTGAGAATTAAATTTTATCTTAGAAAAATTCCTATCATAGGAAGTCTCAATATATCAAAACTATTATTTTTATCATTATATGTTGTCATTCAAGAATATTGAGTGATATTTTAAAATGAATCAGAACAATATTAAAGGGAAAATAATAATTTAAAATCACGGCCAGCAAAAATGCAAATAGATCAGGAAAGTAAAATCAGATGAATATGTAGATATGTAAACCTACAGTCAATGTTGGACGCTAAAATTGACTATCTGGGTTCTGTTAACCAAAGCAGAAAAGGAAACACAACCAATTATAAGGTTTGAAATGGTCATAAAGGAAAAACATACAAATTCTGCTAGAGTAATGAAGCTTTTCCTATTAGCTATAGGAAATAAACTTTTCATGCTGAGACTTCTGTTGGAAACACTGAATGATGTGGTTGGCAACACCCTTAACAATATCCCTGGAATTACTGAGCTAGCGTCATTTCCCTTTCCATTAGCACTTCCACATCTGAGGCACAGTACCGATGCACAAGTCAGTGAAAACACTGTTGTAGCACTAAAAGAAATGTGCTCCAAAAGTGTGGCTCTCTGTTGACATTTAGCTTAATACAGAGATAACACCTAAACAATCTAGATAGGTTCCCCAAACAATCCTACTTAAACATCTATAGTGTATTAGAAAGTTATACATCATAATTCAGGATTGCTCCCAAAACATTTTAGCCCCTTTCTTTTCCTTAATCTTCCCCCAAGCCCTCACTCTGCTAGTTGGATTTGGAGGTAAACAAATCCTTAAGTTTGCCAAAAGAGGGAATCGCAACTCAATGTCTTCAGTAAATACTCGGTAGTTCAGGATTTCTCCTTCATCCTCCTACTCAAGATGACACTAGAGAGTAGAGTAAATCTTGGATAATTTCATGAGGATAGAGATTTTAAATTCTGTGTCTGTCTTTATCTCCCCTGGATGCTAATTTGCTTTAGTGTCAAAACTCTCTGTACTGTCTGGTAGTTGGGCATTATGTTAACATCTGCTCTCGAAATTGTAGTGCTGAAACTTGAATCTCTCACTTAGGACAGTGAGAATCCAGTGGCCCTCCCTTGTAGACCTGCCCTCACTTCAGTTCTCACTGGCACTGCAGGGTTTCTGAATTTCAATCAGGTTGTTCTTCCCCACTCTTGCTTTGGGCTCTCCAGCTCCATCTGCAGCCTCAGTTACAAAGTTACTTCACTCTTCATTATAGCCCTCTGGTCCCCAATCCTCTCCACCACTGGAGCATGCTGAAGATTGCTTTCTGTGATACCTGTGATCAGGAAGAGATTTGACATATACTACATCTGCTCTTTTCTCTACTCAAATATGCCATGTTGCCAATGCCACCACGCCATTCAGAGGTGGGAATGGCATATCGGTATTGGGCACCCTGGAATGGTTCTCCTCCTAAAAGCCCCAATTAGGTGTAAGTTCAAGCCTTTCTACTTTTGGCTCTCTGCTTTGTATACATGAAGTATCTATCCTTTGTCACCCATGCTTCATTTTCCAGGACTGTCACCAAGAATGTTGAGTTACAGTTATTGCATCTATCTTCCTGTTTCTCTTCTTTTCTCTGGAACAAGAAAGTCTTTCTTTTTCTTCCTCTTCTGTCTAGAAGGGACTTGTGCTACGTGATAGCATCCTTATCCTTGAGGTATCAGTAACCCATTCCCTTCCTTGGGGCCATAGTGGCAGTTAGGCTTTGTGGGAACATGATTAATGGGAAGCATAATAATTATTTCAGTTTATTATTTTCAGAATATTAACCCATTATGCATAATTTTACTCAGCAGAATTTTTCATAGCTGTTGATTACCAGATGGTCTGAGGTTGCTATATAATGTCTGGAATGGTACACATTCAAGAGATTATAATGTTCTTTCCATCACCCTTCACAAGGGCCACCTGATTGCACACCTTTAATCATGGTCATTGTGAATGACAAATGATGGACTTTGTGATATATAATCTACCCAATGACTCAAGGCATCCTAATACCACCATCTCCTATGTTCATTTCTAAATTTTTACTGGGCAGCTAACGAGACTTTCCCACAAAGTTTATCCAGACCTTCTTCACTGTGAAAGGACCAAACAGAATTGATGACTCTGGCCAGAATGCAGATGGCTTTTGGAGAGTGCAAGTTTTTTCTGGCTGTGTGCTAAGGTCCTGGATTAGAAAAGGGCCATACTGATATAGCATTTGTTTATTTATCAAATTTAGCAAACATCTTTTGAATGCCAACTATAGGCAAAGTCTGAAATAATGCCATGAATAAGTGCATTGAAATCTCTCTGTCTACTTGACCACAGCACAGACCTTTTGGCCTTTATTTTGATACACTCTCGGCACATGGAAATAAATATCCTACCATTGGGTCACTGTGCTGTTCTTCTTTTCTAGAATCAGCTTTATCCTAAACATTAGGGATAAAAAAATATGTATATATAGCATAGAAGTTTAGGGTTTTTCATCTCCATAAGGTAACCATACAATTTCTGGATGATCCTGATATCCAAGTCCCTTTTCCCTTCATTAAGAAACCAATACTCATACTCTAATTCCAACCAACTCCCTCTAACATATGTTTGGCTCTTTGTGTGTTTTACCAGATATAACCAATATTTCATACCAGAATTTAACCACTAAAACTTTATCTCTTATCTGCTAATCATGAATGTGATTTTTATACCTTCTGAAGCCAGATAGTTATAAATTCAGTTATACAATCTTTCAGATGCATTAAAGTGTCTTAGTGGAAAACAATACAGCTCTCCAACTGGCTATTTTTCTTACATCAACACAAACTCATTAGCTGTTTGAAGAGTCCCTTCATGTTTGTCCTCCTTCAGGGCTGGCAAAGTCTAAATTGATGAAGTGTAGCTAAGCTATGAGATTCTTCTTGATTCACCAGACACTTTGGTTTTAAGAGCCTTGAGATTTCTGAAGGATATCTAGAGGAAGTAGAGAAAAGTATGTACTCATTTTAAGGATTAATTAGAAAACAGAAGGTGTGCCTTCCTTTAATACTGATGCTAAAGAAACCATGACTACAGGGTTCCTACACTTTGTTTTATAGCAACAACATTTTAAAGTCCCTAAGATGAGAGTTATGGCTACCTCCTCTTTATCCAGGACCATGAAACATCCACAACAGCAACTGCTACATATATGTTCCTTCAGGGCCTCATTTTCTCCATTGAAACACAAAAAGATGAAAGCATAGCCTCAAACTCAGACAAGGAAGGTAGACAAAGACCTATAGGAGAGTTATTCTAGGAGTGAAGCTATTGAATTATTAAGATAAAATGCTCCAGTTAGTCAGAAGCTCCTGTAACATAATCAAATCCAATGAGAGAGAGACCAGGGAAACTCAACTGTGGTTTCACTTTGATCTTCATCTTCAGTGTTGTCATCTGTTTATTTGCTCAGTAGACATATGTTAATCTGCACTTTTTACCAAATTAATTTGTATTTGTTGATTAATTTTTACTTTAACTAGGTTATAAATGTATATACTTTAAAAAGTCTAATAATTCTATAAAGTTAAAATAAAAAAACACATTAGTCTCATGTCCCTCACTTCTACTACATTTCTGCTCCCCAGAAACTTTCACCTTTTAAATTATTTTTTAATTTAATTTTTATTTTATATTGAGGTATAGTTGATTTACAATGTTGTGTTAGTTTCAAGTGCACGGCAAAATGGTTCAGTTATACCTATACATATATCCATTCTTTTTCAGATTCTTTTCCCACATAGGTTATTACAGAATATTGAGTAGAGTTCCCTGTGCTATACAGTAGATCCTTATTGGTTATCTATTTTATATATAGTAGTGTTTATATGTTAAAACCAACCACCTAATTTATCCCTCCTCCCCAACTTTCCCCTTTGGTTACCATAAGTTTGTTTTTGAAGTCTGTGAGTCAGTTTCTGTTTTGTAAATAAGTTCATTTGTATCATCTTTTTAGATTCTACATATAAGTGATATCATGTGATATTTGTCTTTCTCTGTCTGACTTACTTCACTTAGTATGATAATCTCTAGGTCCATCAATGTTGCTACAAATGGCATTATTTCATTCTTTTCTATGGCTGAGTAATATTCCATTGTATATATGAGCCACATCTTCTTTATTCATTCCTCTGTCGATGGACATTCAGATTGCTTCCCACTTTCACTTCTTTCAATAGTTTTCCTTGATAATTTACTCCATATTTTCAACTAATATACATATGTCTTGATTTTTAAAAAATTAGCTATTTTCCAAAAATTTCCTGTGATAGCTAGCCTTCAAGATAACCCTCAGTAATTCTCACTTACTATTTCATGGTCTTGTACAGTCTCCTCCCTCTTTGAATAGGTCTGAGTGGCTCATGTAACCAGCAGGATATAGTGGAAATGCTGGTGTGTGAGTTCCAAGGTAGGTCATAAAACACACTGGATCTTCTACCTTGCTCACTCTTGGATCACTGACTATGGAGGAAGCCAGCTTCAATGCTGTGAGGACACTCAAGCAGCTCTATGGAGTGGTCCATGTGCTAAGGTCCATATGTATTTGCCTCATGCCAACAGCACCAACCTGCCAGGCAACTGAATGAGCCATCTTGGAAGTTAATCCTCCAGCCCTATTTAAGTCTCCCAGACACATCTGACTGCATTGAGTCCCAAAATTTTGACTGGAACCTTATGAGAAACCTTGAGCCAGAACACCAACTAAGCTACTCTCAAATTCCTGACCCACAGAAACTGTGTGAGATAATAAATGTTTACTGTTGTTTTAATCTCTAAGTTTCAGAATAATTTGCTTTGCAGTAGTTGATGTCATACATTTACTATAATAGAAGGTGAGTGTTTCAAAGAAGCTCTCTTTCAAGCCCCCCACCTCCTTCCCTGTTAACATACAAATTCACACTTCTTTCTTCATCCTTCTGACAGAGTAATTTCATCTCTTTGGGTTACAGCACTATTCATTGTTTATATTATGTATATATAATTATTCATGGCAGAATCACATAGTATTCTGTGATTATATTTCCTTTCTCCTACAATATTTCACGAGTATATGCTCAACATGTTAAAAAGTATTATGAAATATATCAATCTCATTCTTTTCCCCTTCAGAAATAGTCTATATTGGTGTTCTTTGTGCTTCTATTCCAATCTAGACTGGCTGGCCCCTAGGGTACCACAAGTTTTGCTTGAGAATTCCCTCCACCATTATCATAGGAATTTCCATTTTTGAGGGAATCTCTTATTCTCGTGTTGTGGACCTATTTCTTGAATTCCACATCTATCTTCTTCTTGACTTATTTTGTTTTGTTGCAGCAAATTCTTCAATAGCTTTTCAAAAAAAGTACATGAATGATAAGATTTTAAAAGCTTGTGTGAATATAAAATAATTTTATTCTACTTTTACATTAAATATTTCATTAAACTATCATTCTTTATTACTTTGTATTATTTGTTTATTTTAGAAACAAGCTGTGCCAGGGACTTAAAAGGCTGCTTTGGAACCATGCTTTTCAATGGTTTTCAATGAGTTTTCTCATGCTTTTCAATGAGAAAGCTCAAGTTTGGTCACACAAAAGTGTAAATTTTTATGCTTTTTTATTGAAGAATACCTAAAAGTGTTTTTGGCTTTGTTTTTATTTGAGGAAAAATAAACACACAGAAGTTGGAATAATCACACAAATATCATAATGTGATATTTAGTTCCTAATCACTTTTGTAAGAAAGAGAAAAGGAAGAGATAAAGGTACAGATACCCTGAATCTGGTTTCATAATACTAGGTAATATAATAAAAGAAATCATAATTATGTGAAGATGGTAGTTCATATGTATCTTACATAATTTCTCAAATATCTCCCCAAATGCTGTATTTTGGTATTAGATATCATAAATATATATTTATTATATAATATATAAAATTTATATAAGTATATAATATATAACCTATACATATTATATATTTATATATAGTATTAATTAGAGAGAGGGCTAAAATTTGAAAATATTTTGTATGTTTATTCTGCATATTTTCTGAATTCAATAAATTCACAATCCTCTACAACATTACAAATTGAAATACACATTAGACATCGAAACATTTTACCATCCTAGCACCTTTCATCAAACTATCCCCTATATATGTTCTAGTTTGATTAGTAGTTATTAATGGCTAAATAGGGGGGAAAATATTTGCAAAGCTCATTTAAACATCTGTAGATGTTGGGCACTCTACAATGCTATGTGAGACTTGTAATTAAGAAAATAATTTATTAAACAGAGGTCAATTCACAACTAATGCAGTGCTATCTGTTTGTTAAGCTCTTTTTATAATAACATACATAATTATCTGTACTAATTATATTATTAAAGGCAAAAAAGGCTGCTATCCTACCCAATGAATAAACACACATGGGCTTAACTTACTGAAGCCAACAGAAAAAAAGAGTGGTTAAGTGTAGTGGGGGCATAAAGTGTGGCCAGGGTACAGAAATAGAAACCATTGATTGAAGCAAATAAAGCTTAAAAGGTAAATTGATATATAGTCTCAAGACCCTGGTAAGTCAGGTCAAGGCACTTGAACTTGATTCTATGGGCAATGGATTTAGTAGTGGTCAGAGTTTTTTAAGATCACTGTATAAACCCTATTTGTTTTTTAATACATATTAATTTATCACAAGGTTGTTGAGATATGTGACAGTGTTATTTTCTGTTTTTTTTTTTAATTTTTTAATTTAATTTAATTTATTTTTTTATACAGCATGTTCTTATTAGTCATCAATTTTATACACATCAGTGTATACATGTCTATCCCAATCGCCCAATTCAGCACACCACCACCACCACCCCCCACGGCTTTCCCCCCTTGGTGTCCATACGTTTGTTCTCTACATCTGTGTCTCAATTTCTGCCCTGCAAACTGGTTCATCTGTAGCATTTTTCTAGGTTCCACGTATATGCGTTAATATACGATATTTCTTTTTCTCTTTCTGACTTACTTCACTTTGTATGACAGTCTCTAGATCCATCCACATCTCAACAAATGACCCAATTTCACTCCTTTCTATGGCTGAGTAATATTCCATTGTATTTATGTACCACATCTTCTTTATCCATTCGTCTGTCGATGGGCATTTAGGTTGCTTCCATGACGTATCTATTGTAAATAGTGCTGCAATGAACATTGGGATGCATGTGTCTTTTTGAATTATGGTTTTCTCTGGGTATATGCCCAGGAGTGGGATTGCTGGATCGTATGGTAATTCAATTTTTAGTTATTTAAGGAACCTCCATCCTGTTCTCCATAGTGGCTGTATCAACTTACATTCTCACCAACAGTGCAAGAGGGTTCCCTTTTCTCCACACCCTCTCCAGCATTTATTGTTTGTAGATTTTCTGATGATGCCCATTCTAACTGGTGTGAGGTGATACCTCATTGTCGTTTTGATTTGCATTTCTCTAATAATTAGTGATGTTGAACAACTTTTCATGTGCTTCTTGGCCATCTGTATGTCTTCTTTGGAGAAGTGTCTATTTAGGTCTTCTGCCCATTTTAGGATTGGGTTGTTTGTTTTTTTAATATTGAGCTTCATGAGCTGTTTATATACATTGGAAATTAATCCTTTGTCTGTTGATTCATTTGCAAATATTTTCTCCCATTCTGAGGGTTGTCTTTTTGTCTTGTTTATGGTTTCCTTTGCTGTGCAAAAGCTTTGAAGTTTCATTAGGTCCCATTTGTTTATTTTTGTTTTTATTTCCATTACTTTAGGAGGTGGATCAAAAAAGATCTTGCTGTGATTTATGTCAAAGAGTGTTCTTCCTATGTTTGCCCTCCAAGAGTTGTATAGTGTCTGGTCTTACATTTAGGTCTTCAATCCATTTTGAGTTTATTTTTGTGTATGGTATTAGGGAGTGTTCTAATTTCATTCTTTTACATGTAGCTGTCCAGTTTTCCCAGCACCAATTATTGAAGAGGCTGTCTTTTCTCCATTGTTTATCCTTGGCTCCTTTGTCATAGATTAGTTGACCATAGGTACGTGGGTTTACCTCTGGGCTTTCTTTTTTTTTTTTTTTTTTAAATGTTTCTTCTGATTTTTTTTTTTTTTTAATTTTTGTTTTAATTAATTAATTTATTTATTTTTTATTTTATGGCTGTGTTGGGTCTTCGTATCTGTGCGAGGGCTTTCTCCAGCTGCGGCAAGCGGGGGCCACTCCTCATCACGGTGCGCAGGCCTCTCACCATCGCGGCCTCTCCTGTTGCGGAGCACAGGCTCCAGATGCGCAGGCTCAGTAACTGTGGCTCACGGGCCCAGCCGCTCCGCGGCATGTGGGACCTTCCCAGACCAGGGCTCGAACCCGTGTCCCCTGCATTGGCAGGCAGACTCTCAACCACCGCGCCACCAGGGAAGCCCTGGGCTTTCTATCTTATTCCATTGATCTATGTTTCTGTTTTTGTGCCAGTACCATATATTTTGATTACTGTAGCTTTGTAGTATAATCTGAAGTCAGGGAGTCTGATTCCTCCAGCTCCGTTTTTTTCCCTCAAGACTGCTTTGGCTATTCGTGGCCTTTTGTGTTTCCATACAAATTTTAAGATGATTTGTTCTAGTTCCATAAAAAATGCCATTGGTAATTTGATAGGGATTGCATTGAATCTGTAGATTGCTTTGGGTAGTATAGTCATTTTCACAATGTTGATTTTTCCAATCCAAGAACATGGTATATCTTTCCATCTGTTTGTAACATCTTTAATTTCTTTCATCAGTGTCTTGTAGTTTTTTGCATACAGGTCTTTTGTCTCCTTAGGTAGGTTTATTCCTAGGTATTTTACTCTTTTTTGTTGCAGTGGTAAATGGGAGTGTTTCCTTAATTTCTCTTTCAAATTTTTCATCGTTAATGTATAGGAATGCAGGAGATTTCTGTGCATTAATTTTGTATCATGCAACTTTACCAAATTCATTGATTAGCTCTAGTAGTTTTCAGGTGGCACCTTTAGGATTCTCTATGTAAAGTATCATGTCATCTGCAAACAGTGACAGTTTTACTTCTTCTTTTCTAGTTTGTATTCATTTTACTCTTTTTCTTGTCTGATTGCCATGGCTAGGACTTCTAAAACTATGTTGAATAATAGTGGTGAGAGTGGATATCCTTGTCTTGTTCCTGATCTTAGTGGTAATTGTTTCAGTTTTTTCATCATTGAGAATGATGTTTGCTGTGGGTTTGTCATATATGGCCTTTATTATGTTGAGGTAGGTTCCCTCTATGCCCAATTTCTGGAGAGTTTTTATCATAAATAGGTGTTGAATTTTGTCAAAAGCTTTTTCTGCATCTATTGAGATGATCATATGGTTTTTCTTCTTCAATTTGTTAATATGGTGTATCACATTGATTGATTTGCATATATTGAAGAATCCTTGCATCCCTGGGATAAATCCCACTTGATCATGGTGTATGATCCTTTTAATGTATTGTTGGATTATGTTTGCTCGTATTTTGTTGAGGATTTGTGCATCTATATTCATCAGTGATATTGTTCTGTAACTTTCTTTTTTTGTAGTTTCTTTGTCTGGGTTTGGTATCAGGGTGATGGTGGGCTCATAGAACTAGTTTGGGAGTGTTCCTTCCTCTGCAGTGTTTTGGAAGAATTTGAGAAGGATGGGTGTTAACTCTCTCTAAATGTTTGATAGAATTCACCTGTGAAGCCACCTGGTCCTGGACTTTTGTTTGTTGGAAGATTTTTAATCACAGTTTCAAGTTCATTACTTGTGATTGGTCTGTTCATATTTTCTATTTCTTCCTGGTGCAGTCTTGGAAGGTTATCCCTTTCTAAGAATTTGTCCATTTCTTCCAGGTTGTCCATTTTATTGGCATAGAGTTGCTTGTAGTAGTCTCTTAGGATGCTTTGTATTTCTGCAGTGTCCATTGTAACTTTTCCTTTTTCATTTCTAATTTTATTGATTGGATCCCTCTCCCTCTTTTTCTTGATGAGTCTGGCTAATGGTTTATCAATTTTGTTTATCTTCTCAAAGAACCAGCTTTTATTTTTATTGATCTTTGCTATTGTTTTCTTTGTTGCTATTTCATTTATTTCTGCTCTGATCTTGATGATTTCTTTCCTTCTGCTAACTTTGGGTGTTTTTTGTTCTTCTTTCTCTAGTTCCTTTAGGTGTAAGGTTAGATGGTTTATTTGAGATTTTTCTCGTTTCTTGAGATAGGCTTGTATAGCTATAAATTTCCCTCTTAGAACTGCTTTTGCTGCATCCCATAGGTTTTGGATTGTCGTGTTTTCATTGTCATTTGTCTCTAGGTATTTCTTCATTTCCTCTTTGATTTCTTCAGTGATCTCTTGGTTATTTAGTAACGTATTGTTTAGCTTCCATGTGTTTGTGTTTTTTACGTTTTTTACGTTTTTTTCCCTGTGATTTCTAATCTCACAGCGTTGTGGTCAGACAAGATGCTTGATAGGACTACAATTTTCTTAAATTTACTGAGGCTTGATTTGTGACCCAAAATGTGATCTATCCTGAAGAATGTTCCATGCACACTTGAGAAGAAAGTGTAATCTGCTGTTTTTGGATGGAATGTTGTAAAAATATCAATTAAATCTATCTGGCCTATGGTGTCATTTAAAGCTTCTGTTTCCTTATTTATTTTCATTTTGGATGAGCTGTCCATTGGTGTAAGTGAGGTGTTA
This sequence comes from Eschrichtius robustus, assembly GCF_028021215.1. Classification (NCBI taxonomy): domain Eukaryota; kingdom Metazoa; phylum Chordata; class Mammalia; order Artiodactyla; family Eschrichtiidae; genus Eschrichtius; species Eschrichtius robustus. The sequence continues at coordinate 19,426,264 of NC_090840.1, forward strand.
ATGTCCCCCACTATTATTGTGTTACTGTCGATTTCCTCTTTTCTAGCTGTTAGCAGTTACCTTTTGTATTGAGGTGCTCCTATGTTGGGTGCATATATATTTATAATTGTTATATCTTCTTGGATTGATCCCTTGATCATTATGTAGTGTCCTTCCTTGTGTCTTGTAACATTCTTTATTTTAAAGTCTATTTTATCTGATATGAGTATTGCTACTCCAGCTTTCTTTTGATTTCCATTTGCATGGAATATCTTTTTCCATCCCAGCACTTTCAGTCTGTATGTGTCCCTAGGTCTGAAGTGGGTCTCTTGTAGACAGCATATATATGGGTCTTGTTTTTGTATCCATTCAGCAAGCCTGTGTCTTTTGGTTGGAGCATTTAATCCATTCACGCTTAAGGTGATTATCAATATGTATGTTCCTATGACCATTTTCTTAATTGTTTTGGGTTTGTTTTTGTAGGTCCTTTTCCTCTCTTGTGTTTCCCACTTAGAGAAGTTCCTTTAGCATTTGTTGTAGAGCTGGTTTGGTGGTGCTGAATTCTCTTAACTTTTGCTTGTCTGTAAAGCTTTTGATTTCTCCATCGAATCTGAAGGAGATCCTTGCCAGATAGAGTAATCTTGGTTGTAGGTTCTTCCCTTTCATCACTTTAAGTATATCATGCCACTCCCTCTGGCTTGTAGAGTTTCTGCTGAGAAATCAGCTGTTAACCTTGTGGGAGTTCCCTTGTATGTTATTTGTCATTTTTCCCTTGCTGCTTTCAATAATTTTTCCTTGTCTTTATTTTTTGCCAGTTTGATTACTATGTGTCTCAGCATGTTTCTCCTTGGGTTTATCCTGTATGAGACTCTGTGCTTCCTGGACTTCAGTGGCTATTTCCTTTCCCATGTTATGGAAGTTTTCGACTATAATCTCTTCAAATATTTTCTTGGGTCCTTTCTCTCTCTCTTCTCTTTCTGGGACCCCTATAACGTGAATGTTGTTGTGTTTAATGTTGTCCCAGAGGTCTCTTAGGCTGTCTTCATTTCTTTTCATCCTTTTTTCTTTATTCTGTTCCACAGCAGTGAATTCCACCATTCTGTCTTCCAGGTCACTTATCCGTTCTTTTGCCTCAGTTATTCTGCTATTGATTCCTTCTAGTGTAGTTTTCATTTCAGTTATTGTATTGTATTGTATTGTATTGTATTGTATTGTTCATCTCTGTTTGTTTGTTCTTTAATTCTTCTAGGTCTTTGTTAAACATTTCTTGCATCTTCTCAATCTTTGCCCCCATTTTTTTTCCAAGGTCCTGAATCATCTTCACTCTCATTATTCTGAATTCTTTTTCTGGAAGGTTGCCTATCTCCACTTCATTTATTTGTTTTTCTGGGGTTTTATCTTGTTCCTTCATCCGGTACATAGCCCTCTGCCTTTTCATCTTGTGTATCTTTCTGTGAATGTGGTTTTTGTTCCACACACTGCAGGATTGTAGTTCTTGCTTCTGCTGTCTGCCTTCTGGTGGATGAGGCTATCTAAGAGGCTTGTGCAAATTTCCTGATGGGAGCGACTGGTCGTGGATAGAGCTGACTGTTACTCTGGTAGTCAGAGCTCAGTAAAACTTTAATCCGCTTAACTGCTCATGGGTGGGGCTGGGTTCCCTCCCTGTTGGTGGTTTGGCCTGAGGTAACCCAACACTGGAGCCTACCTGAGCTCTTTGGTGGGGCTAATGGCAGACTCTGGGAGGGCTCACGCCAAGGAGTACTTCCCAGAACTTCTGCTGCCAGTGTCCTTGTCCTCACAGTGAGACACAGCCACCCCCGGCCTCTGCAGGAGACCCTCCAACACTAGCAGGTAGGTCTGGCTCAGTCTCCCATGGGGTCCTTCCCCTGGGTCCCAATGTGCACACTACTTTGTGTGTGCCCTCCAAGAGTGGAGTCTCTGTTTCCCCCAATCCTGTTGAAGTACTGCAATCAAATCTCACTAGCCTTCAAAGTCTGATTCTCTAGGAATTCCTCCTCCCATTGCTGGACCCCCAGATTGGGAAGCCTGACATGGGGCTCAGAACTTTCACTCCAGTGAGTGGACTTCTGTGGTATAAATGTTCTCCAGTTTGTGAGTCATCCACCCAGCAGTTATGGGATTTGATTTTACTGTGATTGCACCCCTCCTACCATCTCATTTTGGCTTCTCCTTTGTCTTTGGATGTTGGGTATCTTTTTTGGTGAGTTCCAGTGTCTTCCTGTCAATGATTGTCCAGCAGCTAATTGTGATTCTGGTGTTCTCACAAGAGGGAGTGAGAGCATGTCCTTCTACTCCGCCATCTTGGTTCAGGCGGCCGAGTGTGTGTGACAGTGTTTTGTGTTGTGCCATATAAATAGCAATTATAACTTTCTTCTGTCATTTCCAGAACAGAAACCCAAATTATCCTTTGCTTATTGTTTCTCACCTTGCTTCGTACATCCACAGCTCGGCCAAACCTGTGGATTTTTATGCCTGAAATGTCTTGCCAATTTCTCCCCCTTTTTAATCATTATTATGACTGCTTACAGTTAATTCCACAATCTTTTCCTAGTATTACTCTAGTGCCTCTCCTGTCATTCATTATCAACGTTGCCTTTTGTTACCTTCCTAAAAAGTGAACTGAATCATTTCACTCATTTGTGTGTAACTCTTTCTTTGTTCTCCATTGATTAGAAATGTTTTAGACTAAAACCATATGTGTATCTGTATCCACACACACACACTCACAGTACCTTTGCTTAAGCAGTTGTGCCATTCTGGGACACATAATATATCTGATTTCAATTTTAAAATCGCAACGGTTTTCTCACAAGTTTCAAGGTATACAATAGTTGCTGCCAATTGTTTATGTATTTCTTCTCAGTAATATACCTGCATTTCCTTTCTGTCTGTGTTGACAAGCATTCCCCTAAATGATTCTATACACATCAATGTTCTTTTTCAAGAAGAGAGCTCATAAAGAACCACCTCATTGTTAGTTGTTCATTAGTAGTTCTTTTACTGACAACTTGGATGTATGCCTCTTAATTTTGCAAGTATTTTAAAATAAAATGACTTACAAAGCATTTAAAATACTTCTTCTGGCAATAACGTCTGCTTGGAAGCAGAATTCTTACCTCTCCTCCCACAGGTCTTTTCTTTTATGATTCCATACCCTTGGGGGTTTTCTTAATAGTCTGAAATTCCACACTATAATTCATGTTTGTTGAAAGACATCTGAAATCATTGACATGCCTCAGGGTCTCAGGATTAAGTAACTATCAGCTCTGTCCTCATGTAACTGGGCATGCTGAGGTCCATCTCAGAAATTCCCTCTTTCTCTTTTTCCTCCTCCATCCCTCCACTTTCTCTTAGAGGAAATCCATTTATGGTTCAGACAAGTTTCTCGAGGGACACATTTTCATCCCTGTGGAAGTACCTCAAGTCAAACTTCAATAGATGAACAATATCTCTTTGTATACATGACAAAGAGGTAACCTTGAAAGCAATGGTTGATTTTTATGAGATTCTAAGCAAGAACTCAGCCACCCTGGAGAAAGAAAGATTCATGTCTGCTGCTTAGGCGTTAAAAGTCCTTTAGTCTCCTGTATGCCAGACAGCTATAAGAGATATGTTGAAAAGTATAGGCTAATCAGTGCTGGCACTATTTCTCAAAAGGTCTTGGATCTTTGAGTTGGACGGCCCACAGAGAATATGTCATCTAACCTTCTATTCGATTCAGGAATCTTTGACACAGCATCCTTGAGATTCATTCAATGTGCCATGAGTCCTTTCTGAAGGGGTGAGACCCTAGCTGGACAGCTCCAGTTGTTAAACATAGGCAGCTGTGAGCAGCCACGTGCATTCCCTGAAGCTGCTCTGATGTTTCATAATATTCATGCTCACCTTCTGTGCTCCTATTAGATGTTCTTGCCTTTTCAATTTAACAGTGTTAATTAATTCCTATTTACAGCTTTCAGTATTGCACCTGAGCGCTTCTCAAATTACTTGAATTTAGTTAGGAACTTAAGGCTCATCAAAATATAGCAAAACCTGAACTTTGGCACATGTTATCAACATCAAAGACCTCATCTCAACACTGAACTTTGAAATTCAGTGGCACTTTCAGTTTCAAACACCGTCCTGCTCTCGTAAGGAATTTGATGAAGAATAGAATACACATAGAATACACACCTTTCCCTCCCATTTTTAGATGCACTAGTGAAGAGCTAAACTATGTGCGTCAGGCCACACATACTGCTAGAGAAACGACTGGGAATATAGCCCAGGGAACTTGGCTCCCAGCCTGCTGTGCTTCTTACCACATGATCATCCTTTCCGACAAATATAAATCCACATAGTACTCCTCCTGCTGAAACATGCAGGAGGCAACACACAATGGCAAACTAGACTAGTCAGTGTACGTTCAGCAAGTTTAACTGAATAATGTGTAGTTTATAAGATTCCTGTTGCCACATACTGTGAATATTCCACATTTTGTTAATGTTAGCATGACACAGGGTATTTGTGAGGGTCCTTTTGTTACAAATTGCCCTAACATTCACATTCTTGGCTCTTGTCTTGCCAGACTCAGGTTATGCTTCCATGGCATCTTTCTAGGAAGGCACTTCTGATGGTTGACAGCTGCAGCTGCTGCTGTGAAATTCTTCATGGCCTGGGAACTGTGCCCTCCAATATGCTTCCCGCGAGGCTGGGCTACTCTTTGCTTAAAATTTCAACTCTATGCTTCTAAACCTGAAACAGATGTTATCTTGGCTGCTGCCATTTGTCATAAGCTTCTCTATTTGCATTCTATACAAGGCAGGTAATTTGCTGCCTCACTCTGTAGAGAAAGGAAAAAAAGGAGAGAGAGTGAAACAAGAGAAAGAGATAGAGAGAGACTAAATATATAAATTAGAGGAATAAAGCCACATGGAGACAGAAAGTGCAACCACTTGAGCATCTATTACCCCAATATCATATACTATAGTTTGGCTACTACTGATTTGCTCGGCATCTCTTTTGAATCATATTTGTGGCCACCCAGATTAACTATGTGAGCTGATCTTTTGATTTAATATCAGCTTGCTCTTTTCAGCTCCCATGTCATTTACTGTCTTTAAAAAAAAAAATGTACTGCTTGTTACTCAACCTTCTGTATTTTCAAAAACTCACAGCCCCTTTTTTTTTTCTCCTTTTTTGTATGGGAACCAGGAACTAGAAAGCATTAAATGAGGAAAATTAACCAGTCACAGAAAAGGTGGAAGCTCAGAGAAAAAAGGGTTTGTCTTTTATGGTTTGTACTTTGTAAGCTGTGGGTGTGACTCAATTTCCTCACCACCCACATAAAAAGGTTGCCACCCAATCACTGTTTTTTTCTATCCAAAACCCCTCCCCTTTGATTTTGGCTGAGAGAGACCCTAAGAAAGACTGCCCTTTCTGGACGTTGCAGACTGTGACATATAAAAGCTGTTAGCTGCTCCTGTAGCCAGCAGCACTCAAACCTTGCAGAGTTTTGCTCTGAGAGTTTGTAATAAGACACATTCCTCTTACAAGAGTTCATGCTACAACCTAGCAAAGAATTTTAAATTTTTGGAAGAATACTATATTCATTTTGGCATTGTGCAGAGGTAAGCTATTTAGCTCAACAAGTTTATTTTGCATGCATTGCTTTTAAAGTAGCTCACATTTTAATTTTTTTAGAAATGAGATTGGATTATTATAACTTCTTTTTTGTATCTGTTCTATTACTTGGTGTCCATCTATGTCTGGGGGACATTATCAGCACATTCTCTGTTATTACCTGTGATGCATTTTTCCTTTTCACTCTCAAGATGAATTTCAATTCCTAAAGATTTCCCTCTGAAAATAAATATGCAGTAATGCATTCTGTGGCTCAGGCGTTTGGGGTAAATGGCTCACATTCATTTTAGGGTTAGTAGCCATGCTGTTTATTTTTCTCTAGCTATAGGAAGTTCCTCTTAGGGGACTGCCTCATAACACCAAGTAAAATGTATAGAGACCACTACAGGTTGTCTTCTAGGCTTGAGTTCAGCATTTGCTTGGATTTTTTGAAGAAAGTCAAATCAAGCAATGATTTTGTAAATTCGTACCCTCTGGCCCTATTTTTTTTTTCCTTTCATAGACCCTAACTCTACTTTTCTGCTTTAAGGCAAACTCTGTGGCCTCTCCCTCTCCACCTCTCAAAATGATAGCAATCTCTGCCATCAGCAGTGCACTCCTGCTCTCCCTTCTCTGTGAAGCAAGTGCCGCCGTCTTACTCAATTCCACTGACTCATCCCCGCCAACCAATAATTTCACTGATATTGAAGCAGCTCTAAAAGCACAACTAGATTCTGCGGACATCCCCAAAGCCAGGCGGAAGCGCTACATTTCGCAGAATGACATGATCGCCATTCTTGATTATCATAACCAAGTTCGGGGCAAAGTGTTCCCACCAGCAGCAAACATGGAATATATGGTAAGAGAACCTTGTTTTCTTTGAATTCTGGGTGAGGACGCTTTACTTAAATTGTACATTAGGAGAATCTAAAGAATTCATATGTTAAGGGATATGGGGTTTTTTACACTTTTTAACTTAGGGAATGTTCTTAAGTGTCTGGTAAACTTAAGTACTGTTCCATCATATAATTAAAAGGGAGGAAAGGGATCTAATTTTTTTGTGTGAGTTCCATAACCATTAATGAATCAGGTCTTATATAAGAAAGAGGTAAAGAGTGGGGTGTGATGACTGATCACATTTGGAAGGTCCACTTAAAAAAAAAAATTCACATGGAACTTTTTCTGTGCTTTGTTTATCTAATAGTCATCTTTATCAGCTAAAATATTTTTTGAAAATAATTTTTTTAAATTATAGGTTTCATGTGCATGAATTATTCTCTGGGTAGGTGTCTCTTCCCTTTCTTGGACAAAGCTCTTCCTGACACTAATCTATTTGTATTCTCAGAGAACATGCTGACTTTTTCCTCCTTATGATTTAATGTTTTGTCGTTCAGATAACAGTGAAGTCAGCACATTTGCACACTGTTCCAACTTGCCATGAACACATTCTTTGCTCTCTCTTAAAAATAAAAAATAGGCTCTCTGTGTTTAAATCATTTTACTTGGAAAGTTTTCTTAAAAAGTTGGTATTAAAAGGATAGATGTCTTTTTAAAGTTTCTTTGTTTTTGGTTTTGAATTTATACAACGTTATGGTTTAACTTCCAGCACCTTCCAAGAGCACAGCTTGGAGCCTGTTTAAGGCAATGAAGACCACCAGTATGGTATTTCTAAGTTGGGGTGGGTATGGCAGTACCATTAACAACTCTCTGTAAGTGCTGACCTAAAATTTGAGGATTTCTATCAGATTCTAAATTTATCTATTTTATTTAAATAAGCTTTTAAAGTTTGGCTAATTGTCGATAACAGTGTCACAAGAAAAATAAAGACTTGCCAAAGTAAGAGTCATGGTTCATAGAAGTACAATTTAGACTCTATGAAAGTGCATTTTTCTAGGATTTTTAAATGAAAGTGGAAAAGAAGATGTCATCAGTCCTGGTGTATGAGGGGCAATATAGTCTCATGATTAAGAATATGGAGTCTGGAATCTAAATGTTTGGGTTCAAACCCCAGTCCTGGAATATAAGCTGAGTGAATTCATTACCTAATTGTGTTTTATTTTCATCATCTCTAATATGAGGATAAAGGTGGTATCTGCCATATGGGGTTGTTATGAGGAATGTATGGAGTTAAGGAGTAGAACAATTAGACCAGAGCCTACAGAACAATAGTGTTCAATAAATGTTAGTTTTTATGGGTTTCTGTGAGCTTATTGTGAAAGTGCCCCGTGAAAACCTGTTCAAGATCTAAAAATAGGAACAATTACTCACATTGAGCAGGTGTTTCTAGAAGGTGATGCCCAGGTATAGAAAGGAGAGGAACAAACATGTTTTCAAACATCATGCATTATGAGAGAAATATGCATACGATTCTATGTGAGCTCAAAAAGGTATGCTATCCAGACTGCAGGTTTAGGGTATACTTGCTGGCGGCAATCACATAGCTATGCAGACTAAGGTGAGGATCAAGGCAAATGAACCGGCTTTGGAGAGGACTTCATGTGGGGTGAAATCCTAACTCTGCTGCGTACTTTGTGGCCTTGTGCAAGTTACTTAATACGCATAAGACTCAACATCCTTCTCTGTGAAATGGGAACAATAATTTATATGATAACCAATCAATATATAATGCAATTTATTATTTCAATAATATTGATGGAAGAGGGATCATCATGAATAATATGTGGGGTACAACGCAGTAGAAATATATTTTAAAAAGCCACATTTTTCTAGTTATAGTTTTCCCCACTGATCAAGAATTAATTCATTCCACATGCATTTATTAAATTGTTTCTATGTGCAAAGGACTTGGCTAATTGTTTCCATAGATGATCTCATTTGATAGCTCACAGTCTCCCTGTGAGGTTAAGATTTCGATCCTCATTTTACCAATGAAATCACTTAGACACAGAGAAGTTAATGACTAGGTGAAGGTGGTTTGGATAATGCACAGTGTCATTGGAATTAGAATTAAGGTCTGTGTAATTTCAAAGCCTATGCTTGTATTGGGGAGCATCTTTTCATTCGCTAGATCGAGCAAATACTACATTGGGGGAAACTGCTGGAGATGTCAGGATATCTCTGTTTCCTTCTTTGCAATGCCAGCTGAAATCATATAGTTTTCATATTCTATTTGTCATTCCTTTCTTATTATTTGCTTTTCAAATATGGGAGCTACTACATAATGATTTATTTTGTAAGAAACAGGTACAGTGCTTGTTATATAGTAAATGCTTTATAAATCCTTCTTCACTTAGTAAAGTTAATGAGAAACAGTAGTCAGAATATTAAGCTCTATAAAGTAACATTGTCTCAAATTATCATGTAAATACTGCATATACTTCATCACACATGTATCTATTCACTTAGTATTTATTGAGCATTTACTATATGTTAGGTACTATTCTAAGCACCCATGATAACTTCATGAGTAAAATAGACAATCCTTGGCCTCCTGGGTGGGCAATCAGGCAATAAACAAGATAAATAAATTACATAGTATGTTGGAAGGTGATAAGGCTATGAAGAAAAATAAAGCCGGTTGAGGCTGGGACATTTAATAGTGTGGTCAGGGGAGGGCTCCCTGAGATGTCCTGGAGGAAGGTAAGGGAGTAAGCCACACTGATAGATGAGGGAAGACCATTCCAGACGGAGGGAAGAGAGTGGGCAAACTCCCTGAGGTGGGGGGAGAGAAACAGATTACTTCAGCTAGAAAAATGTGCTCAATTTAGTGAAATCCTAAGTCTCTGTGAGTAAGTTGACCAACTGAAATAATTCATTGGATCCCTCATGCAGACTCAGAGAAACTTTGAGAGAAATAAAATCTATCAGGTCAGAGCAGGAATGTCAGTGAGTTTAACCTCCAGGCCAGGTGAAAAATACAGATCTCAGTTGAACACTGTTACTTTTATTTTAATTTGTTTAACATTGCTTTGGATTGTGAACAATTCGAAAGTGAGTTCAATTCCTAACCTCAAATATGGACCTCAAAAGCTTAGGACACTTACCTCAGTATGGCTACCAGCCCTGTGTTCAAACTGTCCCCATCAGTGGGTGATATCGCCATGGGAGCCTCATAGAAGATGGTCTTCAGCTCAGGGCTCTTTCTATTTTTTTTAAAAATTAATTTTTATTGGAGTACGGTTGCTTTACAATGTTGTGTTAGCCTCTACTGCACAACAAAATGAATCAGCCATGCACATACAGATAACCCCTCCCTTTTGGACTTCCCTCCCATTTAGGTCACCACAGTGCATTAGGTAGAGTTCTCTGTGCTATACAGTATGTTCCCATCAGTTGTCTATTTTATACATAGTATCAATAATATATATGTATCAATCCCAGTCTCCCAATTCCTCCCACCCTACCCCTTTCCCCCTTGGTATCAGGGCTGTTTCTAATTGCACCAGCCTGATTTGCAATCCCCTTCATTCACAACTTTACTCTCTGAGCCTTTTCCCATGCCATTTCCTCACCTTCTAATGTCTCCTCCTTAACTTATTCCAGTATTTATAATCCTACCCTTCAAGTTTTACATAAGAATGTTGTGTCCTTCATTGATATTTCTTACATTCACAGCCATATTTGATTTCCCCTTCTTTTGAACCACTGTAACTTATTATGTTTATCACACTGCTCTTATTAAAATCAGACTCAATTTATAGTTATTTGTATATTTCTTGCAATCTTCCTAATTTTAAGCTTTCAGGCTGCTCAGTCTATGTTTATTCACCTTTGTATAACTATTTTTTTGGGAAATTTCTTGTGTATAGACAGTAGTCAACCTTTTTTTGGTGAATTTGAAATCCCTATGAATTGTTACATGTTTATAACTTGAATCAATTTTGATATTATTATTTCTATTTAAAGTTCACTCATCATTTATAATAACATTTTATCCTGTGCACCTAAAATGCAAAAGAAGTTTTTCAAAATTCTAAAAAAAAAAAGCCGATTAAAATTAGATGATTTTATCCTCTTTAAGTACTTGGTTATGTTAGTGTATGCTTGAGTAAATTAAGTGGGCACAATTTGAACACTAGAGTGTTGACATTCATATTTTAGTGTATAATATCTTCTTTGGGTATATTGGCCATGATTTTAGTAAAAAACACGTACTTAGAAGTATTTAATTTTCCAAACACTGTATCCTTTCAAAAAATAATAATATAGATAGAGCTTAAGATATGCAAGTCAAACTCTTGGCTTCTGTTCTACAATTAGTTTATTGACAAATTTCCATAGCTCCTTGGACACCAGCTGTTTTTCATTCTTCCTAAGGGCAACTTAAACCATGACTCTAAACCGCAGACCACACTAGTTTCTTAGAATAAGAATCATTCCCTAAAAGAATGAAATTACAAGACTCACACATGGAGTAAAATTTGTAAGATATTTCTTGAATTTAAGGCAATTGAATAAATTAATTTAAAAAAATTTGACGTCCTTCTGTAAGAGGATGAGATCCAAAGATAACAGAAATCTTTGTATTTAAACTGTAAACAAAACAGGAAAAACAAGCAGGAAAAAAAACCCAACAAAACCGTAGGCACATAATTCAGTATAAGACACTGCTGTGTAAGACTGATGTAATAAAAGTGTACAGACCAAAATACTATTGAGAAATCAAAGAAAGAAGAGGTAATCTCTAGCTGGCAAAATCATGAAAGGTTGCTTAGAGGAAGGGTATTTGAGATAGATGCTCAGGAAAGGGTAGGATTGGATGTTATAGTAGGTAAAGCAATGAATGAACAAAACCACCAGGAGGGATAAAGCATAACACATTAGCCATGTTTTCAAGGATTTTGAGAAAAGATTGAGGCTCACTTAATACAAGAGCAATTAGGGAGGCCATGGTGGTTTTAGAGCAGGGTCAGAGGTGCATATGAGAAAGATGGCACTATCAATTGATGGAGTTTAAATTGGCTGTGAAGGTAACCCAAGAGGTGGCAACCACTGAATCAGCAGGGCCATTCTTTTAGTCAAAGGTAAGGAGGAGCTGGACACCTACACCTACCACAGTGGCAGGTGTGAACAGTTAATGGAAGTAGTTCATGAGAACACGTGATAGCCATCTTCATAGATGGTAGAGAATGGTGGAAAGACAGGTAGGGGACAGCGTGAAGATAATGATAGATATGAACTGAACAACTTAAAACTGAAAAAAAAAATGTGTAATGTAATTTCAAGAAGCCAAAATAGCTATATTGATAATACGGCCTATTTCATTTGTTTGGTGCCTGCAAATATTATTTGCAGAGCTAAGGGAATAAGTCTCCTATACTTTTCTGGAAAAGAGAAAAATACTAGTTACCAAGTCACAGCAGGTAGTAAAGTTACAGAAAGCATGACTCAAATGAATGAATGGAGAATAGATTAATCCATCTTCAGAAATAGCCAATAAAGTATTTGCCTACAGTAATTTATGTCTTGAAAATAAGGAAAAATTTGGATTTTGTTTATTTGGGCTTTGTGTGTAAGAGAATGTAGATAATGTAAAAGACTTTTTTTTTTTTTTTTATTCATAGTTGACAAAACACTTGTGATGTCTATCCTTATCGTTTTTTTAAATGAAACCATATACTGTACCAGATGGCACATTTCCTCTCATTTGGGAAGGATAACTCGATTTTCTTCTTATAAACATGAGAAATTTGATGTGTCTAACCTAAATTTTTTCAATGAATGCTTTTATGACCACTAGAAAGCCTCCTGAGAACACTGCCAGCCAGCAGGGAACTGAGAAAGATTGCTGACAGGAAGGCATTTCTCCAGCACATTTGGAACTCCACATTCCTGTTCTCCTACATGTAGAACCTTTTAAGTGTCTTGGCTTCAAATGGAGACTGGGCACATTTTGTATGAATTTTCTGCCAAGGTGCATGTTGCGTAGTATTACTTACTTAGTATTGCTTATATATGAATGCTTAGCTCTCCACTTATGGAGCCAGCTGAAGGTAAGGACATTTTGTTTGTGATTGTTTTGAGTACAGACTCTAAGATGTGCAAATGTAAAAACATTAACATGATGTGATTCAGAACCTCACCATTAGTTGGTAGAAGGAAGAGCTTTGAATCACACATAGGCTACATATATATCGGCCGTATTTCCTAGTATTCAACACTGCTTTTTTGGTGGCAAATAATATTTGACCGTATGCAGTGGTATAGAAAATTTTATTATATTCCTGCTGACTATTTATAGAACCTAGCATCGTATCTATCCCACAGAGAACACTCAGTAAAAATCTGTGGAACAACTGAATGAAGTCTTTTAACCTTTGCTGGGCATTCCATGTAAAGAACACGTGGCTATGGTGCTCTGGTGGGCAGAGTTCACTCAGTATTCAATCACTCATTCCACAGTATTTATTCATGTGCCTGGCATTGTGCTGAGGGATTCAGCAGGGAGCAAAAAGACATTTCTTGATAGGAAGTACTATGAATGGACGAGTAAGTGGGCAAAGCAGTGAGCTGTGTGCTACAGTAGAATAAATACAGGTGCTTTGGGATCACATGGGGCATATCTGGCCCAGTCTTGGACTGGGGGTAGAGACGCAGGGAAGGCTTCCAAAAGGAAATGATTTCAAATATTAAATATGAAAAATAAATAAAAGTTATACAGGCAGGAGTTGGAAAGAGGGAATATGTGGTAGGTGGGGAAGGGTGTTCTGGGAAGGTGCATGGTACCTTGAAGGCATAGGTGAAATTCAGTGTGGCTTGGATGTAGAGGATAAAAGAAAGAGTGATGTTTGATGAGGCTGGGAAGGCAAGCAGAAGCTTGTTTGAGTTTTATTCTAAGATTAAGAGAAGTGGTTGAAGGTTTTCAGTTGTGTAATTAATTTGCCTTCAGAAAGGTCACTCTGGCTACAGGCTGAGAAAGGGATTGGAGACAGGCAGAAGTAATGGCACAGTCAAGAGACTGTTATAAGAGCCTGGGCGAGAGATAATTGAAGCCTCAATGACATTTAAGGTCATAGGGATGTGACAAAATGAATTTGGGGATCAAATCAGTAGGAGTAAGTGATTTATATGAGGATGTATATGATGGAGAAGCCAAGGAAGATGCCTCCATTTTTGACTAGGACAATTGGGTTTCCCTGAGTTGGAGAACACAAAATAAAGGGCAGGTTTCTGGTAGTCATTAAGTAGCGGAAGGTTTATCATCCAGGGTACACATCTACAGAGGTTGAAAAAAGTAGCTAGTGTGTGGGAGGGAACATTCTTTCAATGCAAAGAATTTTGGTTGGGAATATGCTTTGGTAATCAGAATGGACCACTTTACATAATGGGGTAGGGTAGTGTCATGGAGACAGCATGGATGCATGATTTTATGTCTGGGAATCTACTCAAGAATTTTTGCAAGAAAGTTTCATGTATCTTTCAAAAATAATTTTATTTTTATTTTTTATTTTTTTTAGAATCAGTGCTGAGACTTAAATCAACATGACTCCAAATCTATTTCAGGGGCCTAGATAGCACCAGGTCCACCTAGTCTTCTGACACACTCAGGATAAGGTTTTTCTGGAAACTAATCAAAGGACTTCAGAAAAATCGAAGTTGACTAGTCTGGCTGGTCTGGTGTCCTGAATTTAGTATATCTGAAAACCGTTGAATAGTCAGTCAATGGCCATTAAATGGTTATGAACTTGAGATGTTTAATTGTCTATGAGAATTTCTGAAGAATGGCATGGGAAGAAGGCAGGGAAGATAAAGACTAACAGCTTAAAATATTCAAGAGAAATGTTTGGCATAAGATACATCATGGACTGAGGTTTGGAGGGGTATGATTTGAATGCTTCCAGTCTACGTTACCCATAGAGTCTAAAATCAGGTACCAAGCATTTTTTTGACACAAATATGGAAGAATGCCCCCAAAGTTGTGTGTTTAGACTAAACTTCATGACTCTTAAAATTTCACATCACATACTCCAAACTGAAACAGTCCAGGAATGTTGCTTAAGGGCACAATACTTTTTTACCCTACAAAGTGTATCAAATTCACATTTCATAATTTCATTAAATATGAACATTCTACCAAATCTGTCTCTGCATTCCAGTGAGATCATGTTTTCAGCAAGCAGTAGGTAGGCGGAAAGGCATTTGAATTCTTCTAAGTGGGCAACAGCAAGGTATGGGGTTTGCACGTGTCTCACAAAATAGTTTAACAATCAAGAAGTCAGTTTTTAGCTGATTGTAACACTGAGTTGGTGAAAAAAATTAACCACACATGAAAATGTCTTCCTGGCATATAACTACAGTATTAAATGATAGCTGGTGGGTATTAATTTCCCGGGAAAGGAGAACTGTTGCTAGAATCCATCAACAAATGGTCTTAAAATTTATAGATAAAACATATGTTAAAGAGGGATTTAAGGAGGGGAATTAATAGGTTTTAAAACCTCTGAAATGTTCTCTAATTTTTATCTTCCACTGTCTGATGTTATGTTGCCCAGAAGCAAGGTCCTTGTTATCTATACACAGTTCTGTTTCTGATTAGTTTGTTGCTTCAGGGTTTGTCTGTTTTCACTTTATCTGATTGCCTGCCAAGTTGAGATTAAAGCTTGATGTGTCTCAAACTTCAGGCTGCCAGATAAGGTGATCAAAAGTGCACCTCTCATTACCTCTCACTTTAGGCATCTTTCTAGTTCGCAGACACCACCACTCTTCCGGTGCCTGATCTTCCAATAATAATAGCGTTTACCATTCTGTACACCCTGCCCTGCTAGAGCTGTGCTAAATTCTCTTCAATCACTATCTTGCCTAACTTTCACAACAGTCTCGTGAGATGGGGACAATTTTCCTCATTTAGAGACAGGAAATTTGAAGTTTGGAGAGCGTAAGTAGCTTCCCCCAGGTCCCAGAGCAAGTAAATCAAAATGAGAAAGCAGTTCTGTATGACAACAAAGCCCATGCTTTGAAAGACTGTACAATACAAACTCCCTTCCATGAGTTCATCTCCTGCTCTTGAGCCCACTCCACATGCATTTTTATCAGAGGACATCGCTGAATATTAGAAAGTATTTCTTCATATGGAATCAAATCTTGCTTCCTGTACTCTTTCTAACCTTGGCAACCACATAGGAAAACTCTGTATTATGATAGTGTTTCAAGTCTTTGAAGCCTGTGAGCATCTATGCCTTAATCCTTTGTCCCCCAGTCACCCAGCTCTTTCTAAGCCTCCAGCCCTTTTGTGTGAAATACCTGTACACACCACCTCTTGCAACCAGAGTATGGCCAGCGTAAGGAAGGTGGCACAAAGATATTTGCTTTCTGAAAATCTTGGAAAAGGTAAGAAGTTGTGCCATTAAGGGAATGGAAAATCAAGTCCCTCCCCGCCCCCCATGTACCTCTTACATTACACATACACACAGGAATGGTGCCAGTTAGATCATCTTGGGATCTGCAAGCAGTGTGGGTCTGAGCAAGGAATGCCTTTCACCAGGCTCTTGTCCTTGTTTGGGTTCCAACATGTGTATGCTGTTCTGACAGTGAGGTGCCTGGAATTGACGTGACCCAGCCAGCACAGAGTAGCGATGACAAATGATTCTCCATTTATTCTACTTCTGTGGACACATCTTACATTGGGTTGGCAGATAGGTAGCGTGTGCTCCTGTTGAGTCATATCAAATTCTCATGAACTAAGTGGCTTGTAGACCAAATGTGTATTTTAAATACAGATGCAATGTTATTATGGAAAAGGATTGCCTTACTTTTAAATTTTTCCCCCCCCTCCCAAATTTTGGATTCTCAGAAAGTTATGTACATGTTACTTCTTATATCTCAGTTAATAAAGCCATTTAGAGTTCCCTTGATTTCTGAATAAGGACCATGAATTTCTTCTGTTCTCTCTATTCATATTCATGTCACCACGGACTACATGTTCCCTTCTAGAATTGTCACTCTCAGAATGAATGATGTTGTCTTATTTACACAGCAACATACAGGACAGTTGCTTTACCTCTCTCACCTGTAATTCTGTCTTCCACAAATGCACAGAGCAAACCCTCACAGCGCTTAGCAGCCAGTGTCTGTGACAGCCCAGACATTTTCCTGATGGAATGCTATTTTTAATTTTTATCGCATCTTGGATCAACAGTATACCAGAGCCGAGAGGAAGGATACTGATGTAAGTGCTTATAAATGAAAACTAACTTCCAGAAATGCCCCCTTCTTCCTAAACCTCTTCTGTGGTGTGAGTATGGGGGGTGGGGGGTGGTGAGTAGGGCTGGGATAGGAGAGGGGAGGCCCCAAGTCCTCGGCAATCAGAATGACACTCCACCAAATAAGCTTTAGACAATTATTTCTTACCAGAAGAGCACAGAACCACTTTGTAAGCACACATTCAAGGTGTCCAACTCTGAAATTTTGCTTCACTAGGTCCAGTTCCCTTGGAGATCCTGCAATGATTTTCCAGGTGAGAACTCTATAATGTGCTTTAAGAATATTTTATATCATGATTAAGGACACAATACTGAGCTGAGGAAGATATTTTTTGGCTCAAGTATCCATTTATTTATCAAGATACTATATACTGAAAGAATTAATATGTTAAACTAAAAGAAGAATTATTCCAGTGATAATTTCTATATTATCACAAAATTTCACTTGCATATTCACTCAGCATTCGTTTCAGAAGACATCCTGTGGTTACTGTGGGTGAGCTACAGATGTCTGCATTGTGGAACAACACTTAATTGGGAATTTACATGATTGACTAAGGACACTTCTAAAGAAGAAAACATTTAAGTAGCACATTTTTTTGGAAGTGGCTTTATAAAACATGTTACATACATTATATATGGAAAATGGATAATGTATTACATACTAATTAATTTATATACATTTGCCATAATTTATTTACAATTATTCACTTATTTATTTGGTAGTGTGTTAATTACCTGTCTCTTTCCTAAACTGTAAAGCAGAGTCCGTGTCAGTCTTGCTGACTGTTGAATTCCCAGTACCCAATACTGCGCAGCCCTCCCAATAAGTAGTCAATTACTAGCTGCCTAGATTAACGAATTATCTAGGATTCTATTGGTTGATCTGGAAATTTGCATTTCTTGCATTTTCCATTGTTGATAACAAAACAGCAGTCCCCATCTGGTAAGTTCGGTGTAAGGAGATTTGGGGCCAGGACAGTTCCAGAGTCACTCTTTCTTGCCACCATCCTTGTGTATTAAGATCACACATGTACATAAGTGTGATGGTGACAATGACACCTCCCATCAGAGTTCATAAACTGTAGGCCCATTAACCATTCCAATTAGTAGTCATGTTTAATTTGCTCTGCAAGTGTTGAACTGTAGAGAATTTTACATTTAAAAGGCTATTTGGCAACATGTAGAAGTGGATACATTTCATATATACATCAGGATTCCTAGATTATCCTGAAAAGTTTTAAGGTTTAGAGACATTGTGCCCACTTCCTACTTGTCAGCAATTGGTTAAAAAGGAATAGCCTCTTTGGGTGGGGTAAAATTCACTCATTTCCAAGTCTCTCTCTGTCTCTCTCTCTCTCTTTCATATAACTGTCCAGATGTCAAGCAGCAGTTGCATTTTGTCATCTTACACCCAATACTCATTTTCATTACTAGACCAACCCCCAACCCAATCAGTTGAGTTTGATTATATTTAAATAGCACTTTGGTATCTTCAAAGCACTTGACTGAGGTATAGATTGAGCCGTGCATAGATTAAAGCACTGGAAAAGTTTTTTCCTTTATTTCCTAATCACCAATCCTGTTTAAATAATCTTACCTCAAAGTCTGAATATTTTTCTTTTATCCATGCCTTCCTTAATTTATATATTAAGGCTTTATATATATGAAACACTCCCTCAGCTAGGAGTCTTTTTCAATAATCCAGATAACAAGTGATGGTGGCTTCACTCAAGGTGGTGGTAATAATGGTGATGATCAGTGGGTATATTCTGGATAGACAGGATTTTGATGGCAGGATCAACAAGATTTGCTGATAGAGCGTATAAAGATTATTAAGCAAAGAAAGAGTAAAGATGGCTATGGACTTTTTGGCCTGAGCAACTACAAAAGCAATTGGTAAACTTTTTCTGTAAAGGACCAGATGGTAAATATGTTTAGCTTTGCAGACCTTGTGGTCCGTGCTGCCACTGTAACACAGAAACAGCTATAGATAACATATAAGTAGGCAATGGGATAGATTTGGTGACCCCTGAACCAGAAGAAAAAGGGTAACGCCATCCACTGATGGGAGGAAGACTGTAGGAGTAGCTGGTTAGAGGGTAGGGAGTGGCGGTAGGGTTGTGGATACTGGAACTCAATTTTGATCTTGTTAAGTAGAGGTTTAAAGTGGATAGATGGATAAATCAGTCTGGAATTCAGTGGGGAAGTCTATAGATATAATTTGGAAGGATACCACCAGCTTATAAATAGTATTTCAATGTGTGAGACTGGATGTGATTACCTAGGCAGTGAATTGATGAAACAGAAGAGAGAGACAGACAGACAGACAGACAGAGAGACAGACAGAGACATGGCTTGAGCCCTGGGAACCCTCCAGCATGCACAGGTTAGGGAGATGAGGAGGAATCGGCAAACATATGGAGAAAAACAAGGCAGCAGCCAGAGAAAAACAAGGCAAGGGTGGGGTCATGAAACCAGGGGATGGAAGTGGGTCCAGGAGGAGCAAGTGGTCAGGCATTCATTCTAAAAGCTGCTGATAGAACAAATAACATGGTGACCAGGAAATGACCATTTATGATATTGATGTGAGCAATTGGGGTAGAGTGGAGGTAGCAGGGGGAAACTGCCTGGGGTGGGCTCAAGAGTAGAAGAAGAAAAACTGAAAATTCTCTGTTAAGACAACACTCGAGAAATTTCATTGTAAAAGGGAGAAGAGGAATGGTGCATTGGCAGACGAAGCTGAAAAGGGGTCAAGAGAAGTCCTTTCGTGTTTGTTTTTAAGAATTTTATGCTGCTGGCAATGATCCAGTTCAGAATTCCTCTAAAAAAATACACTTTTACGTCTTCTTTTTATAGAAATTTACCTTTCCCACCTACATGAAAGGTAGCACTCATCTTACCTGAGGAAAGTCTTCATTATTTTCGTTTAAACATTTAAAAAATGCTTAGGACCCCACGTTGATACTTTGTGATATAAGGTGGTCCCATATTTATGGTCATTTTTGAGGCTTGCTGGAGTTTTTTTAAAATCAAGTTCCTTAACTAGTTCTCTTTTAAAGTATAATCGGTTTAATATCATTTAATTAATCTAATTAGTGCCCCCAATTTCCCAGGGGAAATCCTTTTCTCTTCCTGTGCCGCACCCCACCCCCTCCAGTCTTACCAAGGCCCATTCTTCCCTCCTGTCTGGTTTAACACTGGGTCATATATTCAGCTCTCAGTTTCCTTTATTGGCACTTCACAAGCATTTCCACCGAAAGGGAATAAACCCCACTTTCAAAACAAAACCACAACGATGCCCATGAAGTGTTTTTAAAAGCTTCTGGCAGCCCTCAGGGAAAAAAATTTGTCATCACTTAATATCTTTTTAATGGCTCTTTCTCACTTCTATAAGTCAGCACTGCTTTCCCAATCTAACCCAGAAAAAGAACAAAGAGCCCCAGCTGAGTTATTTTTAAAAGCCAAAAACTTGTCTATCTAAACTGCCTTCACTTTTTATCTAAATATATGAGAAATGACCACATGTCAGTCCAATAAAATAAGTGTCTATACGACATGCCATACTGTTTCCAATGCCATTGCTATCATAGTATCCATGACAACAACCAATTTAGAAATGTGTCTTCAAAAATTCAGTGTGATAGTTTTGTTTTTTAGTATTTTACGTCTTTGAAGATGGTTTCCATGTGCAGAACAGATTTTTTAAGAGGTCATTTTCAAATTTAATATTTCTTGTTCTCCTCTAATTTAGCTTCATTTACATATATTTTTGTTCTATTCAGAAATCTAGCAAGTTTTGACAATCACATTTGTTTAATGTTTGTTACTACTTACAAACCTAATTAATTTAAATTTTAAGCTGCATTTATAGATTTAACATATTTGACCTTTAGTACTTCAATTGGCTTATTGAAAATAATTTCCATATATTTAAATGTCTTAAAAGCCTAAGCAATACAGTGACTCTTAAGTTCTAAATTTTGCAATACTGTTTAAAAATTGTAACAAGATTTTCTTAAAATTTTTAACTTAAAACCACAAATATAAATAATTATTGATATATTTTATGTTGAAATTACAAGGCTAACCTATTGCTTTAATAACCTGTTGCCATATTCTCTGAACCACTATATTAATAATATCAAATATGTACAGGTTCGTTACCTAGAAATATTTATCCTTTTTAACACCTTATATTTAATTCTTTCAAACACTTCTACATTTAATTCTTATGTTTGGAATTAAAAGATGTTACCCACTTGAAAAAAAACAGTATGCCATATCAAACAATGTTGGGGATATATTCTCAAGTAATTTTCAGGGTTGCCTTTCAGTTGGCCTACATTTCTTATTGTCCAGAGATAGTGACTGGGGGTTAAGAAGGGAGTTTCAGATGTCCTGGTGCCCACTGTGTTGTGGGTAACAAAACTTAAGGAAATGGCTGATAAAACAACCTCTTCTTTGGGCTGGATCATATCACTCTCTAATTCTTCAACTTATGGAAGTCAGTGATTCTCTCCCATGCTGAGGCATTCTTTGATTCAATTTTGTATTTCTTTGGCTTAACCTCTCAAGACCTCTGGACTTGAGGAGGGTCTGCATTCTTTTCATGTCACTCCTATCTCTTGGAGCCACACTCTTCTAGCCATGGAAATGACATCAGTTTGAATTCTGGATGTTTCTCATGGCTTAATCAGACTATGTGGTTTCCACAGACAAGGTGATACATTTATTTATAAGCAGAGTAGTTCATGGTAAACGTTTTAGTCCAGAGCTAAATCAATCAGTTGACAAGCTGACCAACTAAATGGCTCGTAACAGCAAAGAATGGAAGAAAACCATGTGGAGCGATACGGCACATATAGAGGCTCATGCATGCTCTGACACCGTTTTAAGCCATCTTTACTTTGTGAGTTATTTAATCATAAAATCTAACTTCTACTAGCTCCTGTAAATGTTTTTTTGTCTCCATGCATAATTTTCTTAATTTTTGCCTTATTTTTAGAAGGCATGATAAGATTTTAAGTGTTCACAACTCAGTTATCTGTGAAAGCATTTTATCCATTTCGAGGGACAAGAGCTAGAAATACAGAATTTGAGGCTATTAGCTGCATAAAAGCTGAATAAATATAAGGTGTTTAGCTTTTCTAACAAATGATAATAATATGTTGCGTATTTGCTAGTCGTTCCATAGAATGTTAAGTGAGTACACACCTGTGACCTTTTTTCTTTTGCTGTATTTGTAGGGTATGATACTAAAATTATTTCAAATAAATATCACAGATGTTCAGCAAAATTCAGCAGACAGATTATCCATTAAGCATCCAGAAATGTATATATTAGTCAAATGCTTAGGTGATTACAACTTCATTCCCTAAATTTGTATAAGTTGTTAGAATTCTTTCACATGGTTAAACTGGCAGCATTCATCGCCATTTAGAGCTTCTGGATAAGAAAGAAGCTATCCTTATTTGCTGTTTTCAACCCTGAAAGACCTCTCATCGTATTAATAGATTTAAATACCACTGTGGATTAAAGGGATACATCACTCACCCATATTCTCCTGGGAGTTGTAACCAATGCAGAAAGACAGAGACAGCAAATACAGTAGATATGCAATTCCTAAATTTCAGAGCTGGATCTTCCCCTCTTTACAGGATGGGTGTGAGCCCTGCCTGGGGACAAACAGGCAAGAAAGAGCACAGGACTTTCTGACTTCCTCTGCAGTGGGCATCAGAGAGACAGTTGGTATGTCTCCCATGGGAAGGCAAAATGATCCCACTCTCTGTGTGGGACCTGGCCAGTGCTGCCAGGGTCTCCAGCATCTTCCTTCAGGGACAGGCAGAAATCTCTCCCATCAGTTTCCTAAAAGCAAACATGGAGAGATGAAAAAAAGTGGTCATCTCTCCTCCCTCACAACTATCATCTCAAAAATTTTAATTATGATATCTGTACATAGAAACACCTAAAAATGTAGGCATCAGTAATGCTAAATACATGGTATTCCTATCAAAATCCTTTATAATAATTTTTAAATGGGCTCACGTAAGATATTTTTCAGGCATGAACTCTTTGGTTTATCTCTTTGACATACACAATACGTTTTAAGTATATGAGTAAGCATATAGAATTATATATGCTAAATTACTTTAAATTTGTTAACTGCCTTAAATATTTTAAATTATTTTGTGAAGAATCTAGATTTCCTCTCTCTGTGGTATGGAAAAGGTTAGAACTGAATATAACAGATCTTCCTGATTCTGATGCTGGAGTTACTCAGGTATACCAAATCATGAAATGCTGAAGAGGAAAGGGACCCTAGAGTTGAGTTAACTGGGAGACAGAATAATTGACATGTCCTCAGTCGCAGATGATCTTAACAGTAGGCTTAGGGTTAGAATACAAGATATTTTATTTTCTTTTTCAGTATTATTTGTGCCATGCAGTGCTGATATTTCGGAACAAGACTATAAGAAAGACTGTTTTTAGAAAGATTATATAAAAACACAGAAAAGCCGTGTTTTTAGCAGTTATTGTTCTGGGTGCACAACACTTCAATATGTTAATAATATTTAGATGTACTTTTTTCCCAAAGTGACTACAATTAGCTCAGAGACATAATTTGTTGATGCTATTCCATCTAAAATTCATTTGTGATCTAATGGTAATATTTTGCATTTTGGTGAACTGAAATCCATATTTTGTAAATCCATATTTCATTAAAAATATCAGAAGAATAAATACTAGATGAATCTATTATTAGCCAAACAAAATGCTTTTAAAAGTAAATTTCAGTTCTAGAATACTATGATTTTCATTGTAAATTTATTTTGCATCACTGATATTTCTGCACAGAATTTTTACAAACAAAAGGAGAGGTTTGAAGTAATAATTCATAAAACATATCAAATGATTATTTTACAGAGCTAAGTGTGAAAGCATAATACAAAATATTTTTTATAACTGTAAAAAAGCATGATACAATTCAAAGGAGAAAACAAGTATATAAAGAGACACTATTAAAATATTATAGAATGAGTATTTTCCATTTATATACTGTATTTAACACTGATTACTTACTTATTAAAAGGGTATTATGCAATGTTTTGCCGCATTTAATTAATCCACAAAATGGGCAGATTATATTCTGGATAATTAAGGAAAGCGTATTTTACCATAGCTTTTTGAATGATCTTTCTTTTTACACAGACAGTGGAGATGTGGCCACTGTCACCATAGAATTATCCCAGATCCTTTCTTGATAATTCTGATTTCATGTAATTTTGTGAGTGAATTTATTTTAATGTAATTCTAGATAGATTTACGTTAAGATGACTTTGTTTTTCTAATTTAAGACAACTTCTAAGTAACTAAGAAATCTTTTTTCAGGGTGGGTGCCATGGCCTCCTAGGGTAAAAGTGTTTCTGAAGGGTTCATCAGT
This sequence comes from Eschrichtius robustus, assembly GCF_028021215.1. Taxonomy (NCBI): domain Eukaryota; kingdom Metazoa; phylum Chordata; class Mammalia; order Artiodactyla; family Eschrichtiidae; genus Eschrichtius; species Eschrichtius robustus. Next base: position 19,450,468 of record NC_090840.1, read on the forward strand.
TTTTTTTCCTATTTTATTTCAAAGTCACTAAATTAACTTCCTTTCACTTAAATACATTGTTACATTAAATAAATCTATGTTTTCAGCTCATAAAAATTAAAATGTAAGTTCTAATATTATTATTACTATCAAATATTCAAATGATATAAAATATCATTTATATCATATTATAATTTAATATAGTTTGACCTTTAAAAGTTGGAATAAATGCAAATCAAAACCACAGTGAGACATCATCTCACACCTGTTAGAATGGCTATTGTCAAAAAGTCAAGAAATAACAAGTGTTGGTGAGGATGTGGAGAAAAGGGAACCTTGGGCACTGTTGGTGAGAATGTAAATTGGTGCAGCCACTATGGAAAACAGTATAGAGTGCCCTCAAAAAAATTAAAATAGAACTACCATATGATATAGCAATTCCACTTCTGGGTATTAGGCTGGAAACTAAAATACTAACTCAAAAAGATACCTTCACCCCAATGTTCATAGCAGCACGATTTACAATAGCCAAGATATGGAAGCAGCCTAATTGTCCATCAGCAAATAAGTAGATAAATGGAATATTATTCAGCCATAATAAACAAGGAAATCTTGCCATTTGTGACAACATGGATGGAACTTAAGGGCATTATGGTAAGTGAAATAAGTCAGAAAGAGACAAATAACTTATGATCTCACATATATGTGCAATCTAAAAACAACAACAACAAAAACAATACTGAACTCATAGATCTAGAGAGCAGATAGGTGGCTGCCAGAGGCTGGGGGGTGGGGTGTGTGAAATATGTGAAGGTGGTTAAAAGGTACAAACTTTCAGTTATAAAATAAATCCTGAGGATGTAATATACAGCATGGTGACTATAGTTAATAATACTGTATTGTATATTTGAATGCTGCTAAGAGAATAGATCTTAAGAGTTCTCTTCACAAGAAAAGAAATTTGTAACTGTGTGTGGTGATGGATGTCAACTAGACTTATTGTGGTGATCATTTCACAATATATATGTACATAAAAATCATTAAGTTGTACACCTGAAACTCATAATGTTATATATCAATTATATCTCAATAAAAAAGTTAGACTATAATATAAGACATTGTTAATTTTGGTACATTGATTTGAATAAATTTGATCTCATTAATTTTTAAGATATATCAATAGCATGGCTCCTTTTTGCTGTGAATAAACTCTAGGGAGATCAATTGACTTTGGTGGATTCAAACTTCAGTGGTCAGTATGAGTTATCTCCAAGTTACATCTGGATACGATATTTTTGTTAACCTATCCTTTACCAAAATTGATGTCTGCACTTTGGGTCTAGATGGCCCTGTAGAAACAATAAAGATTTTTGAGGAATAACAATATTGCACTGTAGAACTCTGAATAACAATGGTCTAAATTTGCTTTCTTCTAGTCAGGAAGCAGAATTAAAGAACTTTAGGAAATAGTAGTGCCATTTCTTTTCTCTTTTTGTTTGCTACTAGCAAACCCAGTAAAGCTGAAGGTTTTTTTCCCTTTCACAGGTCTGGGATGAAAATCTTGCAAAATCTGCAGAGGCTTGGGCAGCTACTTGCATTTGGGACCATGGACCTTCTTACTTATTGAGATTTTTGGGTCAAAATCTATCTGTACGAACTGGAAGGTAGGAAGTAGTTTCACTGGTACTGTTTATCCACACAACTTTATTGCTTATGGACTCCAAGGTTAGTGACACCAATTTCAAGTAATATCTGCAAGAGGGCTCACTATGTGTCAGGCATTGATGCTTGGCCTATGACTGTTTTAGATGTGTTCAAGGATTAATTAATTTTTTAAAAGGGCCTAAAAAAAACAGTTTTCCCTTTCACCCTTGGAACACCCTCCCTTAGCCTGTATTCTACACTTATCTCATAGAATCTTTGAAAGGATCAGGCTGTATCCTATATCCTATCTCTTCTACCTCAGAAAAATCCCTTGATGGTGGCAGAAGCCATTATTGTGTATGCAACCTTCCCACGTTTGCATATACCTGTATCTGTGTGCGTTGTACAAATTCAGTATATTTACACATATATGTATATATACATAGGCACATGTATGTATATGCAAGTATATGCAACAATGGATAAAGCTGTTCCCAGTAATAGGATAATTTTTCTACCACTGTGGAATGTCATCATCCAATATTCCAAAGACTCATTCTCTTCCATATAGGGGAGGAAAATCAGGTGTACAATCATTAAATTAAAATGATTCAAGTTTAAGGGAAAATAAAATCCACACTGAGTCTAGTATCACAGCTTCTTTTATATATCTAATTCTTAATTGTATATAAGATTCTGATGGAAGAAATTTTTGACATTGGTAAAACAAGATAAAGATGATAATTCCTGAAAGATTTGCATTTCTCTTTTTGAAACAACCAGACACATACTTAGACAAATACAGAATTACTTGCTCCACTCCTGGGCATTTTCATGCTTGGCTCTACTTGGAGGAATAGGGGATTCTACTAGGTGATGATGGTACTTGTGAGGGGTGGGTATGCTCTTGATTTACCATGAATAATCTGCAAAAGAACCAATTAACTTATAATTTAATGTGAGTCCACTATATATTGCCACTACTGTACTCTAAGTTCTCATTGTGTTTCTTGATATCTAGATATCGCTCTATTCTCCAGTTGGTCAAGCCATGGTATGATGAAGTGAAAGATTATGCTTTTCCATATCCCCAGGATTGCAATCCCAGATGTCCTATGAGATGTTTTGGCCCCATGTGCACACATTATACACAGGTTATTTTAACTGTTTTGTTAATTTTTGATTCATACTTTTAAAAAATGCTCTTACTATTTTGGTGAACATGAATTTCCTTAGCTCCAACTTCAATAACAGTATATCGATTTACTTTCTCAGATGGTTTGGGCCACTTCCAATCGAATAGGATGTGCAATTCATACTTGTCAAAACATGAATGTTTGGGGAGCTGTATGGCGCAGTGCAGTTTATTTGGTATGCAACTATGCCCCAAAGTAAGTATCCAGTTGGATTCTACTTCTTGGAATCTTTAATGATGTTAAATATCTTCAGTCTGATAGATATTTTTAACAGGTAAATAATATGAGTAAGACTTAACTAACAAGCACTAATCCTCAAATCTTCCATCTTCTTGTATATCTGAAAAGTTATAAGCTGAAAGGTTTCTTTTCACAAGGATTCTAGATTAAAATTGCAGGCAAGGCTATTTGTGATTTGGAGAGTCACTAAATTCTCCTTACCATCTTTCTTTAGACATGGTAATTATAAAATAAACATGCTTCTAGGCTTTTGATAGCTATATAAAATGCATCAGGAAAGAATCTTCTAGGGAATTTATCAACACCACAATATTCTCATCAATCAGTATTAGAATGTTGGCTTAGCTTTTTCACTGGAAAGCAAAACAAGCCCTTCTTCTTTCTTTTAAGAGTAAAATTAAAATCACAGTTTACTTTTTCCATAGATGGTTAAGGAGGCATTCAGAATCAAAAAGGAAATTTTAAATGCTATGACTTCTTTTTAATGAAAGCTTTGCCATGATTTAAATTTCAGTATAAAAAAATATTCAGTAATTTCTTCTTATGGCATACATAAAAAGGTATTGTGAAAATTGATCAAAGGTTATAAAATAGGCTCATATTTATGAACATTCTTTATAATATGAGGATAAATAAGCATTTGTTAACATCTGATAAAATGCCTTTTTGATAACAATGACTCTTTGGATAAAATGTTCCAGTATTTATACATGAGTCTGTTCCCATTTGGAATAAATACTAAAATGTACAAAGGATTTATGACACTCCTGGTGTCTTCCAAAGTAAGTCCCAAACAAAGATTTTCTCCAGCTTTGCCAGTATGGGGAGGGAATGAGAAAATGTTTCACAAATAACTGCATTACTCATTTATATGGTAGTATGCCAGTGGCTGTGTTTTTGCAAAGTTAGAAAAATAGCAATTTTCCCGATGGTCCCTTCTCCACAGTTATTAGAATAGTAAGATTTGGAAAGTAAAATGTGGCGGCATTATGATAAGCATTAAAACTGCATTTGTTTGATATTTTTAGTTTTATACTGTATATTTTCCTATTAAGACTTTAACCCTTCTTTCTGACATAAATAGGCCAAGTAGTACTCAAATAGTGAAAGAGTTTTTTTATTACATTCATTTAACTATTCTGTTTTTGGCCAATGATTGGAATTTTGTAGTATTATTGATGAGATGTCTGATTGTTTTATAAGTCTAAGAGTTTAAGATATTGTGTTAGTATGCTATATTTGCTGTAATAGAGAACCATTCTTTTGAAACCTAGGCAATGAAGAAAGTTTTAAAATCCTGACTGATAGTTGATATGTTTCTTCCAATCCCAATATGAAGTTATCTCAAGTATAACTGTTTTTCAGGGGCAAAATAAAACAGAGAAGGGAAGGGGTTGAGGGGGGAAGACAGAGACAGAGACAGAGAGAGAAAGAGAGAGAGAGAAATGAGAGAATGAGAATGAATTGAATTAGATGAAACAGAATAAAAATTAGAAGGAAAAATAATATAACTTTATCAACTGACTGATCTACTACTGAATACAATTATCCTCCATTCGTGTAAAAGTTTGTAATATAATATATAATAATTTTTATATAATAAAATTGTACTTCTAAGTTAACATTACCAAAAATATGTGCTGTGTAATTTCTAAAAGCTATGTAAAATAAGTTGAAAAATATGAAATTAAAATACCACAGGCTGGGTTCATATATTTTTATAGGTTTGGGTAAAGATATAGAGGGAAATAAGATTATGAATATAGCATGGGAGAGATTAGGATAAAGGAGTGAGCTGCACTCTTGAGGAATGGACCTCCTTGAATGTTCATAAGCAAACATGTAACATTACCAAAATTATGCTTGAGGAAGCGTCTCTGGAAGGCAGAGTGTAGAATAAGCTAGATAGAGGTGGGCAGCCTTGGAATCTCATCTCATTTTGTAATATGAATAATCAGCATATTTTTCATTTTACAGACAAATTTTCCTTTACAGATATTTTATAGATAAAAATGTGACCTTTCAACTGACTGAATAAGGATATTTTCATGTCTGGTAGATGCACTGTATGAGTCGCCTGCTTGGTCTTATTTAGGTCTTAAAGATGAGACCCACTTGTTTCATATTTTAGCCTTTACACTGTTGTCTTATCTTCAACCCTGACTTTTTACTGTCTACAACCAAATTTTCTCCTGACCATTCAATTTCCTTCACATCACTGGCTGTATTGCTGTCTCTTAGTACTGTAGTTACTAATCACCATGTTACTGAGAATACGTTCATTGCCTCCTTCCTCGCAGCTGAAAGAGTTTAGTAACATAAGGCATTGTGGCTGTTTTTAACTACCCTAAATGGTGAATTTGGTGTATCACTATAATCATGGCCACAATTACAGATGAAGAAAAATATTGATAACACATAATAATTCAGTTAAATAGGTTCAGCATTATAAAAAAACTAACAGTATTACTAAAAGTTATAACTATGAGTTTACATATGGGAAAATGTTTTGGAATCACCTTTAATGACTGCTTCTGTGAGCCATTATTCTCTTACTGAGTTTTCCGTATCTCATTTTATGAATACTGAGAATCTAAACTATTTTTTCAACTTGAGAAAGAAATCCTTTGAACACTTAAAACCTATTTTTTATGCTTGTAACAACTTCTTGCTCATTTCACCATTTCTAAGGATTACATGTATATATTTTTCTATATATTTATCTATATATAATGGACATGTATATATCTATATCTGTATATACTTTACTATCTTTATAATAACATTAGCATGAGATTTTTTAAGAAGTAAGTTTAAGTGGACACAGCCCATGTGCTCTAGAAGGCTGCTGCAGGAACCAAGCACCTGTGGTGAGTGGATAGAGCATCAAGCCTGGTGTCGGATGACTAATAATGTCGCCATGCATTGTAGTGCCTCACTTCTTATCTGTAAATTAACACAATATTAATTTACTCGGAAAGAAAACATTTTAAAAGTAAGATATACAGGACAAGTTACTGTAGAAATAAGAAATGGTTATAACTTTTAGTGCTTTTCTAAAATGACAGACTTCTAAAAATATCATCACATGTCAACACGTGATCATGTGCTTAAGGACAATCAGATTTTAAAGAATGGGCAAGTAGCACTAATGCTCTCTTCTTTTTTTTCGAGGGGCAACTGGATTGGAGAAGCACCATATAAAGTAGGGGTACCATGTTCAGCTTGCCCTCCCAGTTACGGGGGGTCTTGTACTGACAATCTTTGTTTTGCAGGAGTAACGTCAAACTACCTATACTGGTTTAAATAAGCTTGTCTTTTCCTCCAGGAAATATAATGGTTTCTGGGAATCATAGGCATATATATATATTGAGTTTTGCACATATTATACATATTTTATCATAATCTTGTTTTCCTTTTATTATTCATTGTATAAATTAGTGTTTGTCTATTATGTTTGTTTAATCCTTGGAGGTAAACAAAGCATCCATTTCTGTTTTCTGACCTCTAAGCCTAAGTTAAAATATTGTGTATGTAGTATTGACATAGTTGATGCATCCAATTCCAAAACTTGTTTTCCAAAGGAATTATGTTCTTAAGGAATAGAATATATATTTGGCCTATAATGTATGTGTGTGTATATACACACACATAGATGATATAACACATAGAAAGTAACATGATTTTGTAGTTAACTTGAGGGAAATTTTTAAAAATCCTATTCTAAAATGTATGTGAGGTGGTGGGACATCTTCAGCACCCTCTTCTATAATGCCCCAAAAGTGATAATTTGCAAAATAACACTCAGTAATATCTGGATATAATAATTTAATTAAGCAACCACAGATTTCATTCTGGAGATGTTTTATCTTACTTGGGTTCACCAAAAGATACTCTTGACTTACGTAACGTTCAAATCATGCCTTTTGCTTAATCTCTTTTATTGAATCCTGTGTTGAGTGGTTACGATGGGCAAGGCACTCTGATAGTTATGTTCTGATCATGCAAAGATAATATGATATGATTCCTGACTTCAAGAAGCTCACAAAAATATTCAAGAAATAATGCCACCTAATTATATTGCTGTAAAATTATTATTTTTTTAACAGATTTATTTTTCATGTAATTTTGAGGAAGTGAGTGCAACAACGTTCACATGCAGATGGAACAGGTGATAGGCCACACTGTGTAATATGTAAGGCTTCTGATTAGCATGAAAATGTAGCTATAGCGTCTGGAACTAAATGAGGCAGGGAAAAATTAACAACTGCCTAGGGATTCCTGGGTGAGAGTAAATAGTTGTGATTTTGGAAGGCAGAAAGCAAGACCTAAGTAAACTGAGAAGGTCCAAGAGAAGTGAGATTCAGGAGACAGGTATGAAATGTCACAGAAATAGGGTTACTGCGCGCACACACACACACACACACACAAACACACACACACAAACAGGTGGAGAGCTTCTGAAGGGCATATACTGAAGGTCTAGTGTAACTTGAAGCCTTTCAGCAGGAGGTGAGGGATGTCAGAAATAAACATTGTAGGTGTCAAGGACACCTCCAGCTCTCCATTGCTTTGCCCATCCTTACTTGGTGAGAATCAATCTAATCACCATGGTCCTTGAGCATCATGTGCAAGTTCCCATGTGCACACCACAGACAGTTATGATTTTGTTAAAGGGGCCTCTTCAGATGATTTTCTAAGGATTAATTACTAAATTTTATTCCTATATCTAAGTAGAAGAATAATTTTCAGTTCTCTATTAAGTTTGGTGGAAATCAAGTCAAAGTCACTATGAAAATTCCACTCATGTGACTTTGAAAATGCTTATTTCCAAGTCAGGGAATCACTTTCAGAGAGGAGAATTCAACACATGGGTCAAGACACTTAACACATTACATTTCAAGTGTGCATGCATTTGCGTGCATGTGTGCGTTTGTGTATGGTTCAGGTTATGCAATGCTTCAACAGAATCACAGAATAAGTAAACACGGTTAGTTCCAGAGTACAAATAACAGAAGAAAACTACTTGTTTAAAATTCCCTACACATTTGCAATTTCTTAGGGTAGATGCACTGAAAGATGACAGATAGTTAATTAAATCCAATGGGGGAAACACCCACCGTCTGAAGTTCAGGTTTACATGATGACAAACAATTGGCCTGATTCCTTTTACAAACTGAATCTGACCAAATGTTTTCATATCATACTACTTTGCTTTTGTGGGAACATATAGAGACTTTATTAAAACTAAATATTTTTGGAGACTAAAATGAAAAATAGAAATAACAGTAAGAATCAGGCCCCAAATCAACTTTTAGCTAACATATATATAGGCAGTGGAAGAGAAGGCTCATTAGTGGGGTATTCATTTGATTTATCTAGAAAATATTTCCTTCCTTGAGTTTGCTAAACTAGTTCTACAGAAGCAGTAAAAGTACTATTAAACCAAAAAAGGTTACTATCAGTTCCAGTTCTGTTGCTGGTTTACTTGTGTAGCTTGGTTTCTCAAGTCTCAAAAAGTATAATGATATTTTGTCATGTGAAGGTAAAATTACCATATTAACAGAAATGTATGAATATTAAAATTATCATTAATGTTGTGAAATTTTATTTGAGATAAAATTATTTGAGCTCCCCTTTGGCAGAAATTCTGTCTTATCTTTGTATTTATACAAGCTTCTTATATAGTGGCTGTAATGTAATAAATGTTTACATGAATGGGTTTTTAGAATTAACTAAAAAGTCAAGTATTGCAAGAATTTAGAGGAACCCCACCTTTCCATGTTTCATTAAAACAAAAATGTCTTAAATACAAAGCTTTGAGTGCATCAACAATCCAGATAAATCATCAAACATATCAGATTATGACTATGGTTCACACACTCATAACTTGTACACAACAGTCCTTTCCAAATCACAGCTAGAACTGTAAGTTTATTTATAACTTAACAACTCAGCTGAAAATATAACGGGTATATTTGTTATTCTATCTGTACTTTTTAAAGTTAGTAATATGAAGTGGCCATGTGAAAAGTTTTATTTTCCAGGCTAAAGCAAATGAAAGTTTGCTAGTATCAACACCGAGTGTCATATTTTTTCACAGCATGCAACAATGGTGCTAGGATAGCTATTTCTCACTGTAATTCCCAGAGCACAAAGGGTGTGGGTATAAGCTATTTCAAGAGCAGCTTTAAATAGTCATTACTGAGGTTTTCATTTTAATAGGTTTCATTCAAAAGAAATAGTAATTGGCATGCATATTCTACAGCATTGGTTTTATCTTTGGTATAGATTTTTCATGTCATCCTTTATTCAGTAGAAAAGTAAACAATTTCTGTCTCGATATAGATTTTTTTGGCTTCCATGTCATCAAAAGACTGGAAAAATGACAATTTTCGCTGTTAAACTGATGGATTTCTTTACAGAATTGTATTTGAGTTGTGTAGGCACACCCTTAATGTTGCTGGTTATGATGGATAAGTATGCTTTTAAAATGTGGCAGAAACAGTTTTTATTGTTATCATGTTTTTGTCTGTCCAGTAGTTTAAGCATCACTTCTGTGGTCCATTAGGGCTTCCCTACCAAATTCAATTGGCAGTGCTGTGGTGTTCATTCGAAGCCTTCATGGAAATATTCATTTGAAAGCTCCATGCAGCTTTAGCAAAGAGCTGACCAAACACTAGGGAAAGTTCAACCCGATACAATTTACTCAGAATATTTGAACTGAAACAATATATCTTTTTCTCATTAATACATGCTTGTGTTAGATCAACTTATAACATCTACATAAGCAAATCTAAAACACACTCAGGCCAGTTATGTGTTTTGTGTTCATATCCTGCTTAACATAAGTTAAACAGATAATTTAAATGTGTCCAGGAAGGAAAAGTCATGCTTAACCTGGGGTCTGCCTTCTCCCCCATGTATAACAGCATTCCTTATGTTCCGCAGTAGCATAGGACACAAATCTTGACATGGATGGAGGGAAGCCTTTTCCTGCAGAAGTGTTTAGGTAGAGTGAAACTAGATTTCTATCAATGTCTAATATTATCTTTGTTTTATATATATTTTTTGTATTGTTGTTATATGTGTGAGGGAAGACATATTTAAATGCATGCAGAATGATTTTTAAAAATTATGTCATGGTCTGACTTTGCCTTATGAGAGGTCAATCAAAAACTTAGAAAGTTACACAATTCGCTGGTTAATGGTGCTGAAAATGCATAACAACCACCGTATGCTTGCTACAATTTTGAAGTTTCTTTGGAATTAAAGTTTTTATTAAGTGTGAACTATCAGTATCTATTCTGGTGCTAAATATGTGGTGCTAAATGAATTGTTAGTGTTAGGAGCTTAGGGACTCTCTTTTTATTCATAGTTAAAAGTGTTATCCATTCAATTCCTGATTTAGAAATATTAATAAAGTCCTATTAAATTAATCTTAACCAAAATAAGCCAGGGCACTTAATTTTTTAATCTAATAGCCCAACATTATTTAGGTGTTACAGAATGTAAATATATTTCTTAGAAGTTTTCAATTTTTTTTAAAGGCATTTTTTAGCATGCCGATGTAAAATTCCAGTAAAGGTTAGATTACGCCTACACCAACCATACTGCAGGCACCGGCGCCCTCTGGTGGTTATAAGAACAAATTCTTGATGGCTACTTGGCCTGCAACAAAACCATTTCTTCTGTTCAATAAAAATTTAAGCTGAACAGTTTTAAATTCTTGGATACTCTCTAAATCCGAGAGCATTAAAAAGTGCTTGACTCTATTGACATAATTTTCTAGGAAGATAATAGAGATAATATATCTTGACATCCATTTTCCTAAATAATAATATATTTTTAAATGATATTCCAGATCTGAGGTGCTTATTAAAGTGTTCTTTTTTTGAAGTAGGTATTAATAAAATACATTTTTAATTTTGTTTACATCACAAATACAATAAGAGTTAAAATTAGCAAACAGAATTATAGTGTGCCTCACTTTCAGAAGTGATCATTTATTTTTATATATTAAAACAATGAATTCCATATATCAAAGGATTATCTCTCCACTTTTATGTGTTGATCTATAATTTGATAATGTTCTTTGGTCATACTATTGAGCTAATGATAACATTTTATTATTCCATTCAAAGTCTTTCTAGACTTAAAAATGTACAGATAAACTTAGAATTATATTCCCTGTAACCAATGAAGGCAACATTTTTAGATAAACTTTCACTTGAGTTGTGCAACTGACTAAGTGTGATAATCTGTTTTGACAAAGATATTTCTTAAACTGTGTTAGCATAACCAAATGAAATATGCTTTGAAGCAGTTTTCCAAATTAGTATTTTCAAACTTATTTTAAAGCAATAGAATTCTTTGTATGATCTCAATCCTGCACAAAGCTCTAACATATAATATACATGTAATGGACCTACTTATTTCCCAAACCCTCTTCTGTGCCTTGGAAGTTTCTTCTGAGAGCCCTAGGATTCCATTGAACCATTAGAAAAACATTGATCTAAATCATCCAGTTTTCCCCATTTTCTCTAAAATAATCAGCTAATTAAAGACAAAAAAAATTGAGATTCAATGTTTTGCAGTGGTTATCTTAAATACCCACTTCACTTTGCACATGTTAGAAGCCAAACTGATGGAGCTTTAAATACTGACTTTAACTGGTGCTTGGTTATAGGTTACAGCATCTTGTGTTTTGTTATTTGACAAAGAGAATTTTGGTGCCATAATATTTTGAGAATTAGAGATAATTCTGATGCATGTATGAAAATAATGTGTTTAAAAATATCTAAATGTTTCAAATATGTACATAATCCTAAAATATACTGTATCATTTTAGATTTTTTAAAGATTAATTTGATATTTTTTATTCATTATCTAATACTGTGGCAGTAAAAGGTGCCTTTGATATTGTGATATAATGTCATGAATGTGTGCATTTAAAAAACCTGTGTAAACATCTACCTTTATAAAGCATAACAAGTGTAGCTTTTTGAGCTCTGCTGTATTTTTTCTTTCAATAAAATGTTATAATAAATTGTTTTGTTTTTAAGGTTTTAATTAATAACAATTAATCTAATTGTTTTCTTTCAGTAGTTTTACAATAGAATTAGAAGTAGATGGCATGATAGTTTTGATAAGGAATGAACTACTTTTCTAAAGCAGCAATGATTATATCTTTGGGCATCACTGAAATACATCAGATCTTCTGTTTTTCTTTTTTTCCATTTCTTTTTTTCCTTCCCTGCCTCTTTCCTTCCTTCTTCCATTTTTTTTCTATTTAATTCAAAAAATATTTTGAGGCACTAATATAAAACACAGTTCTATGGAAAACGAGGAAAAGAACATTATATCAAGAAGTTCTGACTGAGGAAAACTGCAGCAGTTGAACATAAATATTTTCATGCTTCCCCATATTGAGGACAAGAAGAGAAACCACAGGCATTCCTGGGGGAGAAGCACCATCTCTGGTCACTAGTTGGCCCAAGGCTGTTGGTTTACAGGGTGGCTCTGCCTTGCAGAGGGTTACTCCCAGGCTAGTTTGTTGAGAAGGACCCAAATCTAGGACATCATAATTTAAATTTCTCCTTATTTCACATAAGATAAGAAAGCCTCACTAACTTAAGCCTTTTCAGAATGTCTCGCATCCCCCAGAACTCTGTGGCTCCCTTTCAGCTTCTCTTTCTCTTGCTAGTCTTCCCTTTTCACTTTATTTCCTCCTCTTTTATGCCTCCAGTTTCTCATCCACATGTTTGGAAAGTTCTTTCCATCTCTACAGGAGGTGGGGTTTCATTCATTGATGTTTGTGTGTGTGTGTGTGTGTGTGTGTGTGTTGCAGTTTATAGCCCCTCAGACTAGGCCAGATGGATGCAAAAGAAGTCTTGTCCCTGAGTCTTGCACACCTCTGACAGTGAAGAAATGGGGGGCTGGGGGGTGCCTGATCCCATTCAGTCTTCCCCAACAGTGAGAGCGATGACTGACCACCTCATGAGAAGCAGGCCCACCCTGATAAGGCAAACAGCAGCTTTCCCGGAAACAGCTGACTATGCTTTTGGGAGCAAAGCCTATTCCTACTGCCAGTGACTCTGACCCAGTTCCTTCTGAGACAGTAACCTTGGCATTGCAGTACCAAGGGCACCAACTTCTTCCTGACCTGGGCTTGCACTGTTAAGCCAACACTGCAGGAGCGACTGGCTTTGTCTTAGCAAACTGGAGAGGTGGCACCAACCTTAGTTGAATCTCTCTGGCCCCAAATGTCTCCCTTGATGAAAGAGGAGTGAGGTCTTGGCATGTTTCCTTTACTGATAGCCTATTGATTGACGTTAATGTGGCCGCTTATCCAGGGGCACTTTTGTTTTACCAAACGTGAGTGTAGACAGGGATTTGTTCTGTGAGTTTTCACATAATAAATTGAGCAATGTCCTTAATTATCTCTTCAGAAATGATTTTTTTCTAACAAAAAAAGTGAATTCTAAAATAATTAAAATTCTACAAGCCTTAGAATACGCCATTTTCTCCAAAAATTGTGTATGCATTTACCCTTTGACCCAGAAATTCCTATTCCACAAATCCATTCCAGAGATACACTGGCAATATATGAAATGACATGTGTACAATATTAATCATTATCGCATTATTCTAGTAAAAGGCCAGACACAACTCAAAGGTCCATCATAAGGGGATTGGCATAAGAGAATACTATGCAAATGAGCATGGAATGAGAAAAATCTCTAAATTGATAGAGTGGTCTGCCAGGATGTGAGTACAAGTGAAAAGCAGGATATGTAAGAGTGTAACTAGCATATTAACCTTGTAAGAAAGACAAGAGGGAGTAATAAATATATACACACAGGAAATAATAGATATTTGTTTTTAATTGGTGAAAATAAAACTGGAACAGTAAATTTAAAATGATTTAGATGATTATTTCCAGGAATACAAAAGAAACAGTATGGAGGGGACAAAAATCTTTCAAATGATTTTGAAAGACAGTGTTTTGAGGGTACAACCTTAGTGGAGTACATTGCAAATACAGAGATACAAAGCAATACAAAACTTTATTCAGTAGTCTGTCAGTAATAGTATTAGTGGGAGAGGGAAGAGCAAGAATAATGCAAATAAATAACTAGGTTACTCTTTTTAATTGTTTAATTAATTATTGCTGTACAGTCACTTCCCTTTTTATTGCCTTATTTTGTTAGAGAGCCATAAACTCTAAATAGTCTTGCAATTTATTACAAAGGTTGGCCATCTGCAAATGTTGAGGTTAATAATCTACTCCATAATTAACCCATAAAATTATACAAATTTAGATTTGGATGAGGTTTTAGAAATTTATCTATGACATTTTCCCAGATTTAATGCAGCCAATATAGTTACTTTAGTGACATGTTTTACCTTTGCGAAAATTTCTATATATTATTTATATGAATATTGTTGGCAGCTAAAAATCCAAGAGCCAAATCTATGACCTGTTCCTTCCCAAGTGAATAATAATAGTTAATAAAAAATAATAAGGACGGCTCTTTCCAAAGCCATGGATGGCTCTGGGGTGGACACCACTGCCTCCTTCCATGGCTCAGATGCCAGCCTCTGATCTGCCTTGCAATTCCCTCTTCTCTCAGAACCTCCGAATAGCCCAGGGAGCCATGTGGCTGACAGGGTCTTGGTGCTCTGGCCAGGTGTCAGGCCTGAGCCTCTGAGGTGGGAGAGCTGAGTTCAGGACATTGGTCCAGCAGAAACCTCCTGCCCCCATATAATATCAAACGGAGAAAGCTCTCCCACAGATCTCCATCTCAACACTAAGACCCAGCTCCACTCAATGACCGACAAGCTACAGTGCTGGACACCCCATGGCAAAAAACTAGCAAGACAGGAACACAACCCCATGCATTAGCAGAGTGGCTGCCTAAAATCATAATAAGTTCACAGACACCCCAAAACACACTACTGGATGTGGTTCTGCCCACGAGAAAGGCAAGATCCAGCCTCATCCACCAGAACACAGGCACCAGTCCCCTCCACCAGGAAGCCTACACAACCCACTGAACCAACCTTACCCACTGGTAAGGTTTACCAAAAACAATGGGAATTACCAACCTGCAGCCTGTGAAAAGCAGACCCCAAACACAGTAAGTTAAGCAAAATGAGAAGACAGAGAAACACACAGCAGATGAAGGAGCCAGGTAAAAACCCACTAGACGAAACAAATGAAGAGGAAATAGGCTGTCTACCTAAAAAAGAATTCAAACTAAGGATAATAAAGATGATTCAGAATCTTGGAAATAGAATGGAGAAAATACAAGAAACATTTAACAAGGACCTACAAGAACTAAAGAGCAAACAAACAATGATGAACAACACAATAAATGAAATTAAAAATTTTCTAGAAGGAATCAATAGCAGAATAACTGAGGCAGAAGAACAGATAAGTGACCTGGAAGATAAAATAGTGGGAATAACTACTGCAGAGCAGAATAAAGAAAAAAGAATGAAAAGAATTGAAGACAATCTCAGAGACCTCTGGGACAACATTTAACACACGAACATTTGAATTATAAGAGTCCCAGAAGAAGAAGAGAAAAAGAAAGGGACTGAGAAAATATTTGAAGAGATTATAGTTGTAAACTTCCCTAATATGTGAAAGGAAATAGTCAGTCAAGCCCAGGAAGCACAGAGAGTCCCATAAGGATAAATCCAAGGAGAAACAAGACAAGACACATATTCATCAAACTATCAAAAATTAAATACAAAGAAAAATATTAAAAGCAGCAAGGGAAAAACAACAAATAACATACAAGGGAATCCCCATAAGGTTAACAGCTGATCTTTCAGCAGAAACTCTGCAAGCCAGAAGGAAGCGGCAGGACATATTTAAAGGGATGAAAGGCAAAAACCTACAACCAAGATTACTTTACCCAGCAAGGATCTCATTCAGATTTGACAGAGAAATTAAAACCTTTACAGACAAGTAAAAGTTGAGAGAATTCAGCACCACGAAACCAGCTTTACAACAAATGATTAAGGAACTTCTCTAGGCAGAAAACACAAGAGAAGGAAAAGACCTATAAAAACCAATCCCAAACAATTAAGAAAATGTTAATAGGAACATATGTATCGATAATTACCTTAAATGTAAATGTAAATGTATTAAATACTCCAACCAAAATACATAGACTGGCTGAATGGATACAAAAACATGACCTGTATATATGCTGTCTACAGGAGACCCACTTCAGACCTAGGGACACGTACAGACTGAAAGTGAGGGGATGGAAAAAGGTATTCCATGCAAATGGAAATCAAAAGAAAGCTGGAGTAGCAATTCTCATATCAGACAAAAAAGATTTTAAAATACAGGCTATTACAAAGAAAAAGAAGGACACTACATAATGATCAAGGGATCAATCCAAGAAGAAAATATAACAATTGTAAATATTTATACACCCAACATAGGAGGACGTCAATACATAAGGCAAATGCTAACAGCCAGAAAAGGGGAAATCGACAGTAACACGATCATAGTCAGGGACTTTAACACCCCACTTTCACCAATGGACAGATCGTCCAAAATGAAAATAAATAAGGAAACACAAGCTTTAAATGACACATTAAACAAGATGGACTTAATAGATATTTATAGGACATTCCATCCCAAAACAACAGAATACACTTTCTTCTCAAGTGCTCATGGAACATTCTCCAGAACAGATGATATCTTGGGTCACAAATCAAGCCTTGGTAAATTTAAGAAAATTGAAATTGAATCAAGAATCATTTCCGACTGCAACAGTATAACACTAGATATCAGTTACAGGAAAAAAACTGTAAAAAATCAAAACATATGGAGGCTAAACAATACACTACTAAATAAACAAGAGATCACTGAAGAAATCAAAGAGGAAATTAAAAAATACCTAGAAACAAATGACAATGAAAACATGACGACCCAAAACCTACGGGATGCAGCAAAAGTAGTTCTAAGAGGGAAGTTTAGAGCAATACAATCCTACCTCAAGAAACAAGAAACATCTCAAATAAACAATCTAACCTTACACCTAAAGCAATTAGAGA
Organism: Eschrichtius robustus; assembly: GCF_028021215.1. Taxonomy (NCBI): domain Eukaryota; kingdom Metazoa; phylum Chordata; class Mammalia; order Artiodactyla; family Eschrichtiidae; genus Eschrichtius; species Eschrichtius robustus. The sequence continues at coordinate 19,467,612 of NC_090840.1, forward strand.
AACAAGAACAAAAAACAAAAAAAACCCAAAGTTAGCAGAAGGAAAAAAATCATAGAGATCAGATCAGAAATAAATGAAAAGAAATGAAGGAAGCAATAGCAAAGATGAATAAAACTAAAAGCTGGGTCTTTGAGAAGGTAAATAAAATTGGTGAACCATTAGCCAGACTCATCAAGTAAAAGAGGGAAAAGGCTCAAATCAATAGAATTAGAAATGAAAAAGGAGAAGTAACAACTGACACCGCAGAAATACTAAGGATATGAGAGATTACCACAAGCAACTATACGCCAGTAAAATGGACAACCTGGAAGAAATGGACACATTCTTAGAAAAGCACAACCTTCCGAGACTGAACCAGGAAGAAATAGAAAATATAAACAGACTAAACACAAACACTGAAATTGAGACTGTGATTTAAAATCTTCCAACAAACAAGCCCAGGACCAGATGGCTTCACGGGCGAATTCTATCAAACATTTAGAGAAGAGCTAACACCTATCCTTCTCAAACTCTTCCAAAATATAGCAGAGGGAGAAAGACTACTAAACTCATTCTATGAGGCCACCATCACCCTGATACCAAAACCAGACAAAGATGCCACAAAAAAAGAAAGCTATAGGCCAATATCACTGGTGAACATAGTTGCAAAAATCCTGAACAAAATACTAGCAAACAGAATCCAGCAGCACATTAAAGGGATCATACACCATGATCAAGTGGGGTTTATCCCAGGAATGCAAGGATTCTTCAATATATGCAAATCAATCAATGTGATACACCATACTAACAAATTGAAGGAGAAAAACCATATGATCATCTCAATAGCTGCAGAAAAAGTTTTTGACAAAATTCAACACCGATCTATGAATAAAAAATCCCTTCAGAAAGTAGGCTTAGAGGGAACTTACCTCCACATAATAAAGGCCATATATGACAAACCCACAGCCAACATCGTTCTCAATGGTGAAAAACTGAAACCTCTTGCATTCCTATACACTAACGATGAAAAATCTGAAAGAGAAATTAAGGAAACACTCCCATTTACCACTTCAACAGAAAAAATAAAATACGTAGGAATAAACCTACCTAAGTAGACAAAAGACCTGTATGCAGAAAACTATAAGACACTAATGAAACAAATTAAAGTTGATACAAACAGATGGAGAGATATACCATGTTCCTGGATTGGAAGAATCAACATTGTGAAAATGACTATACTACCCAAAGCAATCTACAGATTCAATGCAATCCCTAACAAACTACCCATGGCATTTTTCACAGAACTAGAACAAAAAATTTCACAATTTGTATGGAAACACAAAAGACCCTGAATAGCCAAAGCAATCTTGAGAAAGAAAAACAGAGCTGGAGGAATCAGGCTCCTTGACTTCAGACTATATTACAAAGCTACAGTTATCAAGACAGTATGGTACTGGCACAAAAGCAGAAGTATAGATCAATGGAACAGGATAGAAAGCCCAGAGATACACCCACACACATATGTTCACCTTATTTTTGATAAAGGAGGCAAGAATATACAATGGAGAAAAGACAGCCTCTTCAATAAGTGGTGCTGGGAAAACTGGACAGCTACATGTAAAAGAATGAAATTAAAACACTCCCTAACACCATACACAAAAATAAACTCAAAATGGATTACAGACCTAAATGTAAGGACAGACACTGTAAAACTCTTAGAGGAAAACACAGGCAGAACACTTCATGACATAAGTCACAGCAAGATCCTTTTTGACCCATCTCCTAGAGAAATGGAAATAAAACAAAAATAAACAAATGGTACCTAATGAAACTTTAAAGCTTTTGCACAGCAAAGTAAACCATAAACAAGACGAAAAGACAACCCTCAGAATGGGAGAAAATATTTGCTAATGAAGCAAGTGACAAAGGATTAATCTCCAAATTTACATGCAGGTCATGCAGCTCAATATCAGAAAAACAAGCAACCCAATCCAAAGATGGGCAGAAAACCTAAACAGACATTTATCCAAAGAAGATACACAGATTGCCAACAAACACATGAAAGGATGTTCAACATCTCTAATCATTAGAGAAATGCAAATCAAAACTACAATGAGGTGTAACCTTAAACCAGTCAGAATGGCCATCGTCAAAAAATCTACAAACAGTAAGTGCTGGAGAGGGTGTGGAGTAAAGGGAACCCTCTTGAACTGTTGGTTGGAATGTTAATTGATTCAGCCACTATGGAGAGAAGTACAGAGGTTCCTTAAAAAACTAAAAATAGAACTACCATACAACCCAGCAATCCCACTACTGGGCATATACCCTGAGAAAACCATAATTCAAAAAGAGTCATGTACCACAATGGTCATGGTAGCTGTATTTACAATAGCCAGGACATGGAAGCAACCTAAGTGTCCATCGACAGATGAATGGATAAAGAATATGTGGCACATATATACAATGGAATATTACTCAGCCATAAAAAGAAACAAAATTGAGTTATTTGTAGTGAGCTGGGTGGACCTAGAGTCTATCATACAGAGTGAAGTCAGAAAGAGAAAAACAAATATTTTATGCTAATGCATATATATGGAATCAAAAAAAAAAAAGTTTCTGAAGAACCTAGGGGTAGCACAGGAGTAAAGATGCAGACGTAGAGAAGACTTGAGGACACGGGGAATGGGAAGGGTAAGCTGGGATGAAGAGAGTGTCATAGACATATATACATTACCAAATGTAAAATAGATAGCTAGTGGGAAGCAGCCGCAGAACACAGAGAGATCAGCTCGGTGCTTTGTGACCAGCTAGAGGGGTGGGATAGGGAGGGTGCGAGGGAGATGCAAGAGGGAGGAGATATGGGGATATATGTATATGTATATGTATAGCTGATTCACTTTGTTATAAAGCAGAAACTAACACACCATTGTAAAGCAATTATACTCCAATAAAGATGTTAAAAAAAAAAGAATTTGAGAAAGTGACATAGAATTGTAAATATTAAAAGATGATTCAATGCTGTACTTTATGTTTACTTAAAAGTATGTTCAAAGCTGAATTAGCTACAGGTAATTTGTATTTAGTAAACATTTAGAAACAGATTACAATGTAAGGGTTGATCCTCTTAAGAAACTTTAATGATTTTTGGCCAAATATAACTTTATTATGTAAATAATTAGTTTATATTCAACTTTCCTATTCAAATACTATTCAGGGCATTTTAAAACACCTATTCTATTTTCTAGGTTTTTAAAATTTTTAAACAAGCAAAAAACACAAACAAAAAATGATCTAACAAAAACTTAATGCCGTAATAAAATCATTTTATTAACATTTTTATACGCTTCACATACATACACATTTGTAAATATTGAAAAAAAGTGTCCATATTATTTGCATTCTGCTCATTTCAGTAGTGAAAAAGATAGCTACAATGTAGTATGAAATGTGCTCTAATGCTATGTCCTAAGAGAGAGCACCTAAGGGAGACCTGGGGGTTGTGAGTGGGTGTGGGCGCTTAAGAGGTTTTCTGAAGGAGATAACTGAACTAACTCCCCTCTCCCCATAATCCTTTTAATCTATAGTCATAATCCAATTTATACATGCCTCTGAGTTACTGAGATTTTTCCCAAAGTGATTTGCCAAACAGACTTTAAAAGCTCTACAATCCCAATCATGACGTAAAAAAAGAAAATCACACTTAAGCACATCATAGTCAAATTGCTAAAAGTCAAAGGCAATGAAAGATCTTAAAGGTAACTAGAAATAGAGGTCCCTTGTCATTAAGGGAGCAATAATAAGACTGATGGATGACTTTTCAACGGAAACTCTAGAAGATGGAATGCAAGGGAATAATGTCCTTAAAGTATTAAAAGGAGAAAACCTTCAAGACAGAATTCAATACCCATAGAAACCATCCTTCAAAAATGAAGAAGAAATAAACATACTTGGATTACAAGAAAACAAATTTTAGAGAATTGTTGCTCAAATATCTGTATTGTGAGAGGTACTGTCAGGAGTTCTTCAGCTATACTGAAGGGGAGCCTAGCTGGAAAAATGAAGTTACAGGAGGGAATGAAGAACACCAGAAAGGTGAATATGAAAGTAAGTATAAATAAATATTAACTGCTTAAAATGACGATAATCATGATGTTTTGTGGATTTTATAACGTATATACAATAGTATATGTGACAACAATGATACAAAGGGGGATAAATGGAATTAAACTGTTATAAGATTCTTGCATTGATTAGGAAATGGTAGCAGTATTAATTTAAGTATTAATTTAAGAAATCATATTGTAATTTCTAGAGCAGATAAATAATGTAAAAATAAAAACCTAATAGATCAGGAAAATTGAAAGAAATTGATTAATTGAAAGAAGTCAAGAAAGGAGGAATTTAGAAACAAAGAAGAGATGAGACAAAGGGAAAATAAATGGCTGGATGTTAGTTTAAAATCCAACTAAATCAACTATACATTAAAGACTCATATTTATCTTGATCCACAGGAAGATATAAGAAATAACATAGCTTCAATATCAAGAAATGACAACTAAAAGAAAAAATAGGCCATCCAACAATTTAGAGGGTGGGTGGCTTTAACACATGTCTTAGTAAGTTATAGAATTATCAGACAAAAATATCAGGAAGGACATAGAAGATCTGATCAACCAATATAAATTATTTGATACATATAGAAACATATCAAAGAGTCCATCCAACAACAGAATAATGTTCTATATGTGGACCATTGGTTAATGGTTAATGGACCATTTATCAAATTGGACCATATGCTGAGCCAGAAAGCAAGACTTAGCAAATTTCAAAAGACTGAAATCACACAGTGTATGTTCTTTGATCATAATGAAATTAAACTAGAAAAAAAAAAGATAAATATAAACAAAACAATCCCAAATGTTTGAAAATTAAGTAATTTATCCATTGGTCAAAGATGAAATCACAAGGATTTTATAAATATCTTTAACTGAATGATAATGAAAAAATTACCAAAACATTTCGGTAATACAACTAAAGCAGTGTTCAATATACAGTTATAGCTTTAAATGCATACAGTACAAAGGAAAAAAGTTAAAAATTAATGATTTAAACTTCTATCACAAGAATCCCACAAAGAAATAACAAAATAAATTCAAAGATTATAGAAGAAAAAAGAATAATAAGAGAAAAAATAGATGAAAGAAATCAGGTAATGATAGAGAACACAGACAAATCAAAAAGGTTCTTATTTGAAAAGATTAATAAAAGTGATACCCACTTAACAAGATATATCAAGAATGAAAAACTGGAACCCACTATGATCTTGCAAATATTAAAATATAATAAATATATTATAAATAGCTTTATGCCAATGCATTTGAAAATTCTGATAAAATAAGCAAAACAGTTGAGAAAAATTAACAAAACTTCCACAGGAAAAAATGAAAAAGTTTAATAAAACATATCTACTAAATGAATTGAATAGGTAATTTAAAAATTCCTTCACTACTGTGTAGCACAGGGAACTGTATTCAATATCCTTTTATAAACCATAATGGAAAAGAATATCTACCTATCTATCTATCTATCTGAATCACTTTGCTGTACACCAGAAACTAACACAACATTGCAAATCAACTATACTTCAATAAAAAAAAAAAAAAACTTAGAAAAAAAAACATTCCTTCAAAGAACACTTCAGGACCAGATGATTTCCCAAGTGAATTATCCAAGAATTTGAGAAAATGTAATAGTAAAATTCCATAGACTCTTCCAAAAAGTTGTAAAATGAAGGATGCTTTCCAATTTGTTTTATGTGGCCAGCATGACATTGATATATCAACCTGTCAGAGACATTACAAGAAAGAATAATCACAGGCCAATACCTCTCAAAAAATACATGTTAGAAAAAAAGGTTAAAGAAAAAAGTTTAGGTGATGCAAACAAAATTTATTTAACATTTCATGAAGTGGACCATCTCCTTTCAGAGAACTACCAAATGGGGCAGAAGGCAAGAAGCTTTTATAGCATGAAGAATAAAGAACAAGGAAGAGACAAATAGAAAATACCTAATTGCTGGGGCCACATAGTTAACCTTGTTTTGGGTAAGAAGCCCCAGGTTGGCTTGGTGTTTGGGGATTGGCTGACTGAATATACTGCGTTTCTGGTCAAGGGGAGCATTTACAGGAAAACACTAAATGCAAATGTTATCTAAGTTTCAGCTTGATGATTTGTTGCCCCCATCAGTAGTTGCTCCATCTTGGGCCTAGAAAGTTATTTCAACACAAGACAGTAAAATACTAAATAAAATATTCAAATAGAACCCAGTAAAAAAAATTATATATATATTTGATAGCGTATTATGTTTATTATGATGAATATTTATCCTACTAGTTTAAAGTTTATTTACCGTTCAGAAATCAATGTAATTATCATCATTATTAGAATAAAGAAGAAAATTCATATATCTGAATAAAATCAGAAAGATAATTTGATAAAAATTAGCACACTAACAAAAAAAAAAAAAAGTAATTTCTCATTGGTTTGGAAAAGAAGGGAACTTCCTTAACCTGATAAAAGCTATTGACAACTGTCTTACTGCTGCCATCATACTTAATCTGGTTAAACATTGAACACAATGTTCTACTGAGGTAAGAATAAAACAATGATGTACACTATCATCACTTGTATTCAATATTTCTACTTCAGCCTTAGTCACTGTAATATGAAAAGGGGAAAAAATATATAAAATATAGAAAAGACAAATTAAAACTGCCATTATTAGTGCAAGGCATGATTGCATACATAGACAATCCAAAAGAATTTACAAATAATTAGAACTAATAAGTAAATGAACAAGGTCACTGCTCATTATAGATATCATATATAAATGCCAGTTTAAATTTCTTCTTATTAGCAACTAAAATTAAATGAACATTTAAAAATTCACTTATAATTGTACCAAAATACTACATAGTTATATATTTAATGAATTATATGTACAACCTTTACCCTAAAAAAATCCAAAAAACAAATGCTGAGAGAAGTTTGATTCAATTGTTGATTGAAATGTACATATCTTTTTCATGCATTGGAAAACTCAATATTTTAAAGACGCCGATACCCTCCAAATTGATCTACAAATTCAGTACAATCTTTATTAAAGTTCCAGTGTGTTTTTGGGTGTATGTGAAAATCAGTCAGGTGAATTGAAAATTTATATGAAAAAACAGAAAACCTAGAATATCCAAGAAAATCTTGAATTTCAGGAGCAATGAAATGGAGGAAGTACATTACCAGATCTCAGGACTAATTTTACAACCACTGTAAAGTCAGGGTAGTATTGGCACAAAGATAGACAAATCAAAATGAGTAGACTCCTACATATACGGTTCCTGATTTATGACACAGGCACCACTGCAGTTCATTAGGAAAGGTTGATATTTTCTATAAATGGTTCCTTATCAATCTGATATCCATTTGAAAAAAATACTAAGCCCTACCTCCCACAAAAAGATACTAAGCCCTACCTCACAGAAAAATTAATTTGAGATAGACTCATAGATATACAAGTGAAAAGTATAACAATTAAGTTTCTAGACGGAAAACTAAGAGAAGAACTTCATAACTTTGGGGTAGACAAACATCCTCAAACAAGACACAATAAACATTAAACCTAAAAGGATAGATTAATAAATTGAACTTCATTAAAATTAAGACCTTCTGCTTATCAAAAAATGGCATCAAGAGAATGAAAAGGTAAAACATGAAGACAGTCTCTTCAATAAGTTGTGCTGGGAAAACTGGACAGCTACACATAAAAGAATGAAATTAGAACATTTCCTCACACCATATTAAAAAAAACCTCAAGATGGATTAAAGACCTAAATCTAAGAACTGAAACCATAAAGCTCCTAGAAGAGAACATAGGCAGAACACTCTTTGACATAAATCATAGCAATATTTTTTCAGGTCTGTCTCCTAAGGCAAAAGAAATCAAAGTAAAACTAAACAAGTGGGACCTAATTAAACTTAAAAGCTTTTGCGCAGAAATGGAAACCACTGACAGAATGAAAAGACAACTTACCAAATGGGAGAAAATATTTCTAAATGATATGACTGATAAGGGGTTAATATCTAAAATATACAAACAGCTCATACAACTCCATATCAAAAAACAAACAAACAAACAACCCAATTAAAAAATGGGCAAAAGACCTGAATAGACATTTTTTTCCAAAGAAGACATACAGATTGCTAAAAGGCACGTGAAAAGATGTTCAACATGGCTAATGATTAGAGAAATGCAAGTCAAAACCACAAGATATCACTTCACAGTTTTCAGAATGGCTATCATCAAAGTCTACAAATAACAAATATTGGCAAGGATGTGGAGAAAAGGGAACACTTGCAGACTATTGGTGAGAATGTAGCTTGGTGCAGCCACTATGGAAAACAGTATGGAGGTTCCTCAGAAAGCTAAAAATAGAACTACCGTATGATCCAGCAATTTCACTCCTGGGTATATATCTGAAAAAAACAAAAATGCTAATTTGAAAAGATACATGCACCCCAACGTTCATAGTAGCATTATTTACAATAGCCAAGATATGGAAACAACCCAAGCGTCCATCAATAAATGAATGGATAAAGAAATTATTATATGTGTGTGTATATATATATACACACACACACACACACACACATACATGCACACAATGGAACACTACTCGCCCATAAAAAAGAATAAAATTTTGCCATTTGCAACAACATGGAAGGACCTGGAGGGTACTATGCTTAGTGAAGTAATCAGATAGAGGAAGACAAATACTGTGTTATCATTTATATGTGGAATCTAAAAAATAAAGCAAACATATATATAACAAAACAGAAACAGACTCATTGATATAGAGAACAACTAGTGGTTACCAGTGGGGAGAGGTAAGTGGGGAGGGGCAAGAGAGGGGTAGGTGAGTAAGGGGTACAAACTACTAGATATAAAATATATAACCTACAGGATATATTGTATAGCACAGGGAAATAGAGCTATTATATTGCAAAAAGTTTAACTGGAGTATAATCTATAAAATATTGAATCACTATGCTTTACACCTGAAACTAATCTACTGCTATAAATGAACTTCAATTATGAAAAAAAAAACAAAGCATGAACTGGCAGAAACACTTTATAATGCACTTCTGGAAGTTTTTATATCCAGAATTATTGAATAAATCAATTAGAAAAAGACAGACATAATTCTAAAAAATGACAACACATTTGAGTTTTTATTTTCAAAGATCTAACTGGCTTTTATTCAAAATTGCTTGGTCGTTATTTATACCATCTTATTCCCTTTATATATTTATAGGCTTCTTTTATTCCTGAAGAAATTAAATATAGTTATTTTATACTCTGTATCTGCTAATTCAAATACCTGAATTTCTTGCTGGTTTGTTTTTGTTGTGATTTTGACAATGCCCCGTTTCCCTTCCCCCCACCTCACACAACCAGGAAGGTTATCTGTAGATTATTTGAGGCCTGGGTTGAAGCCCCGGCGCTCTAAGATGAGCTTCCTTTCCTCCAGTTAGTCCCAAAGGGACGCTACCAATCTGGAACTACTTTAAATGAAGTTCCTTGATTCGGATTTTTAAGACTGCAAAAAGGGTGGATTTGGACGGGAAACATCTGTCGTGTAAGGGCTAGGTTGTGGTTACAAATTCTCAAGGACGATTTTATTTTCTTACCACCTAGTGCCAAGATCAAGTCAGGCAAGTTTTCCAGCTGTCCCCTCCTGTGTAGTGGGTTTATTTCTCACCCTCTCTTACACTGACTGAAGGGGTCCAGCTTTATGTGAAGTCCCCTATGAGGCTACCCACCTGCTTCCTCTTTTATGATAACGTTCCTCAGATTCCTTCCTTTTGTGTCAGCTCAGAAATGAATTAAAGCAAATAAATATTCTGTGCAGAATTTTAATAATTTCAAGTGTGAGGGGTTCTCAAAGTATTTCTTTTACCACACTACTAAAAACAGAGTTGTATTTTACATAATCTGAAGATGGTTTGAACCATAAGCAAGGATATCTTCAGCTAGTAAGTGGCAGAGCCAGGATTTGAACACAGACAAATTAACTCCAGACTGTGTTTTTAACCACTACTCAATTTTGTATGTAGATTTCTTGACATGGTTACTAGTGAATTAATGGAAATCTGATAAATATTGAATAATGGCATTGCTCCTAATTAAAGACCAAATAACTGGTTATAAATAGTAACAATAACTATTGTTATCATAAGTAATAACACTCAAGTGATTATAAAAGTGAAAGTAGTTGAGTAAAGAAAATCAGGGTACCATGTCTTAGATGGATTCTCCATATGTTGCTATGTTCACCCAGAATCGCATCAGGAGAAATGATCTTGGTTTTGGATCCACCATCTGACAGTAAATCATCAAACACGCATTAATATCTTTTTGATCCTTCCATGAAGTTAGTCACTTTGTTGTGTATAATTTAACTTCTTATATACTCATATTATTTGTAGAATAAAATATATTTTACATTTTGACCTTCCTCCTCCTAAATCAAAATAAATCTTTCATTTTTGCAATTTGAATTTTATAAAACGTTTATGAAACTACCATAATTTGCTTACATTCTCCATTGAAATTTTGGTATGTAGTTCTGCTGTTTAAACTTTTCCCTTTCAGAGATCTCATCAAGCTTCTAATAGTCTTGTCAAGCAGAGATTTTCCCCATAAGTTTAAATGAGTACTATATGTTCCAGTAATTTGAGCTTTCATGGATAGATGGTTGAGAAAAAAATCCCAGTATATAATATTTTAATATGATAATGAAAGTGCATTCACATTCATGTGTAGTTTAAAAACCTTTAGCATGTAATTAAAACTTGGTTTTAGTTGTTTTGAATACATTTTTTGATTCTAAAATTTTTAAAGAGTAGAAATAGTCGCCCAAACCACAACTCTAGATGCTGAAACTAACCAGACTCCAATATGAATATAGAAATGGAAATAATATGTAATTTAAGTACAATGACATAAAATTTAGGTGGCTTTAGATTTTTTTGGCTAAATGCTATATTGTTATTCCAAAAGATTAACTGGATGTCTGGTGTTGGGCAAAGAGTAGACTGAGAGTTGGGGAACATTAAATAGAAGTCAAAAAATGTGCAAGGTAACATTTTTATAATAAAAAAATCTAATGTTAACTCTCCTCCACCAAATAGGTTAACATTTTCTCTAGAATACTTTTTTGTTGTTGTTTCATCATAAAGTATAATTTTTCTACTGGTTATCTCAGACTCACAGTTACCTAAAGAAAGAGATGAATTTGAGGCTTGCCTTAGAGACATTACATTTTATATCGATGAATAATTCAAATAAACGCTTTGGTAAAGCAAATGGTTTGAGAAACAATGAAAGGAAAGAATGCAAGTTACCTTATTGCTATCATTTCAAGCTATAAAACATTAATTCACTAAAAAAAAAAAGTGGATATAATTTTCACTACACTTTCACTTATGGTTTTCACTGACAAAAAAGAAAAAAAGAAAGTCCAAGAGGTTTCCATAGAGGATCGAGAGGGCTTCAGATAAAAATTAAAATTCCTGCTTAAAACATATAACGATATCTTGGTTGAAACATATGACCAAGAGATTGTACCCACTGGAGGGCAGAGGAGACTATTAAACTAGAAAAACAGGAAGCACCTAGCTCAATATGAGCAATAGGTTAGAAAGTCTATCTTTCTACTTCTAATTCGTAGTATCTCTTTTTTTTTCCCACCTGGATTTGCCCAATGGGGAACAACATAGCATTTTTGGACATGGATTATGAATGGACACATATCTACACTGATATTTCCCCTAAAACGTAAGCCAGCCTGTTCGCTAGTAAGATCACATCAGTACCCGGAAGAGATGTTCTTGAGCAGGGCTTAGTCGCTGAAAGTAGCCATGCCTGGGCAGAGTTCTCTCCCTTGTTTTGTAATGGGATCGTTCTTCCACTGGAAGCCAAAGGAGCCCAGTATTAGGTGACAGGCTTTCATTTGAAACAGTTATCTTTGAAGTAATTTCCCCAACTAATTCTTTTGCTGCGATCAGTTAACCTGAGGTTAAGAGAAGAAATAACTTCAATAAACAACTGCCGATCGAGCACAATTATCCACTGCGATGGCAGCAATTCTAGACCATAAAAGAATTTCCAATGTTTGAAATCAAAATATGAGTATGAAGATTATTTTCCATTCAGTCATTATTATCTTCTTTGGATTAAAAGTTTCAGTTTCACCAGATTCCTCAGATCTGTTTCTTTTTAGTATTTTGTTTAAAAGTTGCCCTTTTTTCTCCCACTAGTTTTGCTTCCCAGAACAAATAAGCATTTCCACTAACCACGGCCGGCAGTTTGGCGGGTTCCTGAGCAGAGGTCTTAGTGCCTGCTTGTACTCAATAATTTTTCAAAAGGTAGAAAACCAGCTTCTGGCTTAGAGGGAAAAAAAGTTTTACACTCTCTTTGACCTGTGTATAATGCATGTCTGAATTCAGGATATTAGTCCATTCATTATTTGAGAACTTAAAAAGCAAGGGACTCTCCCTCAGCCTCCCATGGCAGCTATGTCTGTGGGCTCACCTGATTTTAATATATTGGTCCCCGTTTCCTCACTTTCTGCGCCACATTGAATCGAAAACTGGACAGATTTTGCTCTCTAAAATTCCATTAGCTCTTCATGTTCTTTAAGGAGCCGTTTACTTTATTGAAACAGTGATTGGAAAAGTGTTGCAGTGCGTAAATGATTTGCTCTAAGTTTAAACACGATGCTGAGGCCATGCTCAGGCCCTGCGTGGAGTATTGTTTTAATTACCCCAGTCTCCCTTTCTCAGTTGGTGTTACTGTCAGTGTTGGCACGCTGTTTCTAAGGAGTACATACATGAGATTTTCCACACACTATAGATAATACACTGTCCACATATTCCGTCCTTTTGCACATACGGCTATCTTGGGGACATTTTTGTGTCACTTTCTGTAATCTCAGCTAATAGCAGCACAAAAAATAGCCTCTTTGGATGTTGTGGGTAATGAAGAGAGTCAGGGAAGTTTTCCCAGTGGGGTCGGCCACACTTACTTTCTCTATGAGTGTAGGTGGGAAAAGCTATCTTCTTGAATGTGTTGCCCTTTTCTCCACACAGATTCAACACCTGTGGCAGGACGAGGCGATAGAAGAATAGACTGGAGATTTCTGGAATGTGAGTTGGGATGAGTAAAGAGAAAGATTTATGAGACATTGTGATGGCCTCTTATCCTGGCAATCATTAATGCTCTCATGCATCTTGGTTCTTTTATTGTTCTATACTCTCAAAATTTTGGCTTAGGTCCATTTAGGAATATCTAACTGGCAGAAAGCACATGTTGTGTACAATGATTGTTGTAGTTGACTTTTAATTAAAGTATTTACTGTGCCTACTTATCTTCCTATGTATAAGGACCCAGCTTGGGGAGGAACAGTCAAGAAGAGTCTAAGGGGTACATTTATCCCTCCATTGGCTTCTCCGAGGAGATAGCCACAAAAGAGGCATCCCATTACCTGGTACATGGTGGGTCTCAAAATATGTTTATACATTGGATAGCCTCTGCTTTGGTACCCTATAGTATCAACTGCTTTTTAGTCTTTAAGTGTCATGATTCTCAGATTTGGTCAGTTAACATATATACTAATATTTAAGGTCTGGGGCCTTCTACCTAGGCAAGAAGACAATAAAGAAACTTAGACCAGTAATAGTTTAACTTCCATAATACTACCGATCAGTCTAGAACCTTTGTATTCCAGTTCTCTAGTATTTGAGCTCATCTTTTCTCATGGATTTCCCCTTTGCTCTTAGGTCTCCATTGACCGGGTTCCTAATTTGTTCTTCTAATTCTCCCACTGAAAAACATTCCATCTCTGAACTCCAGCCATCTTATGACTATGTGGCTATTATCAATTGTAAAAAAATATGTGAAATCACACATATACAATCAAAATTGAACCCTCAGATTGATTCTCTACCTGTTTGGCTCAAACCACCACTGCTAAATAGATGAGCTTCTGGGCACCAGAATGTGAAATGCCTTATTAACAGTTTCTGTATCTCTCTTCCTATTTATATCTACTGGACTAATGGACTAGCCCTGATGCTCCAATTATTTTTACCCTCAGTCCTGGAGGGGGATAAGTAAGGGAATGGAGTGTGTGGGAGAGAGGCCTCTGTGGACTTTTAGTTCATCCCATCATATCCTCTTCTGGCCCATACCATTACTGTCCAAGTAAGCTTGATTATGATATTTTCATTTTAGCTTTCCAAAAGCTACAGAACACAGAGGATACAAAATTGCATAGTGGTATGGACTCTGAAGACAAAAACCTTGTTTAAATCTAGCTTTGATACTTTAGGAAGTTATTTATCGTCACTGTGTCTCAGTTTCCTCATCTATAAAATGGGGGTAATAACAATCTCATAGGGTTGTTGGGATGATTTAAAAAGTTATGTATAAAGGACTTCAAAGAGTGTCTGATCCATAGAAATCTCTCAAGAAGTTTTGGCTGTTCCATCTGGTCTTTGTTCTTAAAGAAAAGATAGCAATTTCTTGGGTAGATCTGCCCATCTTATAGCATACCCTAAGCTAACAATAGTCCAGAAAGTTGTTTATGGACTTTCCATCCTCAGTTCTGGACCTATTCTTCTCCTCAGCTTGAGACTCTTACTTCCAGACTTTTCCATTAATTACCTTTCATCCTTCAGAACTCCATTTAAACAGTTCCTCTTTAATTAGACCTTCCCTGGCCATGTTTCCTAAAGTTGTCTCTGCCTATTTTCTATATTTGATCTCATTTTTTTCCTCATAGCACAATTTATTATTATTTTAGTAATTTGTTAGTTAACTTTTTTGTCTGTTTCCTCCACTGGATAGCAAATTTAATGAAAATGGAGACTAAGTTTTAGATAGATAGATAGATAGATATTGATAAATATTGAATGAATATTGAAATGTTGCACGACCATCAGAAATTTCAAGAAGAAACACCCATATTACACCTGCTTCCTTGAAGGAAATTGGAGAAATGTAGATATTCAGAAAAACCTCAGAACACTGTTTACCTGCTTTTTCTGTAATAGCCCTATATTAATTCAGTATTTGATAGCCTTGTTGATTTTTTTATTTATTTATTTTATTTATTTATTATTTTTTTTAAATACTCTTTTTTTTTTAATTTTTATTTATTTATTTATTTATTTATGGCTGTGTTGGGTCTTCGTTTCTGTGCGAGGACTTTCTCTAGTTGCGGCAAGTGGGGGCCACTCTTCATCGCGGTGCGTGGGCCTCTCACCATCGCGACCTCTCCTGTTGCGGAGCACAGGCTCCAGATGCGCAGGCTCAGTAGTTGTGGCTCACGGGCCCAGCTGCTTCGCGGCATGTGGGATCTTCCCAGACCAGGGCTCGAACCCGTGTCCCCTGCATTGGCAGGCAGATTCTCAACCACTGCGCCACCAGGGAAGCCCTCCTTGTTGATTTTTTGAAATTCCAACTCTAACTTTGTTATACTTGAGCTTGAATTGAAACTCGATGTCACATTGCAGTGGACCTAAGTCACTATCTAGAATATGATCCACTGACAAATGAACTTCTACTCCTGACCCAGGAAAATTTGGGATTGATGGAGCCAGACTGTAATTGATACAAGTTCTTCCCTAAGTGTGCAAATGCATCTCATCTTCTTAATACTCTTGTGCTTGGGTCAGTTACCTGCTTGTAACAAAAGCGAAAAACTGGAGGGAGTGATCAGATATCTTATATTCCACCACGATGATGTGCCCTAGGAGTCATGGAACATCTCCAAACCCTTTATAAATTTCAAGTTAACTAAATCAAGCTAGTATTTATTAGGTGACTAGTAGCAGGCATAATGCAATTAGGCATTAAATGCAGTCTGTCCCTGTACTTTGCAAGGATAGAGCCTAATAGGAGTTTACACACACCAAAAAATAACTAAAATGCATACCAAATATGCTATGATAATTCCATTCTATGCAAAAGCTGAGACGGAACAGTGAAAAATATTACTTAACTACCATTTATGGTATAGTTACTTTATATAGAGACACTGGACACTTTTTTTTTTTGACTTAAATTATTTCATTCAACATTTAAATCTGGTTCTTGAAAAATGTTTTCCGAGGTATGTTTTGTGACTTGGGATAGAGGACAGCATAGGGAAAGGGATAGAACTGGAAAAATCCATAGTCCATTTGTGAAACAGCAAATATCATTATGTGATTGAAGCAAGGGTTACATGAGAGAGAGACAGGAGCTGAGACTGTTAAGGTAGGCTGCATCCAGGACACGAAGGGCATTTCAAAAACAAAACCAAAAAAAAAATTGAGCAATTTCTCTTGTCCAGAAGCATCCACTAGCCAAAACTCCATGTGGTAAGACTGCACGACATGTTTTAAAATCAAATATATTAGTATTACCATAATATACTATTGGTGTTACTATGAAAATTTATTTAAATTTTCTAATAATATATAAATATATTTTAATAGCAATACCAATGCATGGCAAAATACTCCAGATTTTTTAAAATTTGAAATTAAGGCATTATAAGCTAGTTATTGATTAACTAAGCTACTTATTAATTTTGATGGTGTCAGTGAAAGAACTGATATTTAATACAAGCTGGATATTCTCAGGGGAGAAATTCTGATGACTACAATTAGCCATGGTTTCTCTTGGTTTTAATTTTGACAGTGTTTTCATGGAAAGGACTTTAACAGAAGCAGGTGGCCTCAAATATTACAAAAGCTAGAACTTGACCACATAGCAATACATTTTGTATTTAGGGGGTTATTATGCTTTTTTGTTGGGCATAAGTCATTATTTTCAGCTTTATTAGTTCTTAAAAATGAGCCATAAATTGGATCGAGGTTTTGGCATCTGGAGGTGTGTTAACGCATGTATTAATAGTGAAGATTTTGACTCTTTTGTTTTCTTGTTTTGATAGACTCTGGGAGGCAAAATTTTTGAAAATAAGATAACAATGAATGAATTTAATAGACTTGACGTACTGGAGAAATTTCTCTAAAAAAAGTGTGGAAAACTTATTTTCATAAGTTTTAATGTTCTAATAGCTTTTCTGAGCTATAATTAGCATACAATAAACTCCACATATTTAAATTACGCAATTGGATAAATGCTGGCATATGAATATGCCTATGAAACTATCAACATGATCAAGATAAGGAATGTCTCCATGGCTCCCAAAGTTCCCTCTGCTCTTTCGTCCTGGCTTCCTCTGCCCCCCTTCTTGTTCCTAGGCAACCTGTGATTGGCTTTCTGTGGGTATTTTAGTGGAGTTTTATATAAACGAAGTATATGCTATACATGACACAGCAAGGATGGATCTCAAAATAATTATGCTGAGTGGAGAAAAACAAACAAAAAAGGGTATATTTTCAGTAGCTTTTCAATACAGAGAGTTCTGTGGCTCTGTTTATGCAGTTTTATCAAGAGAAGACCTTATAATTAGTTTTATAAACTTTGTCAGTTAACTTTGAAAAAAATATAAATCTTTAATCATTTTACAAAGTTAGGGTCACCAGCAAAGCCCATTAACAATTCCCGGGGAATAAAAATAGAATCTGGGTAATAAAATAAAGTCTGACCTTTTTTTCTTTTGTGCTCTGTCTAGTTTCACTTGCTCTTAGCAGGCCGCGTGCAGAGGCCTCAAACCTGGCACTCAGACCAGCGTTCCTGGTGCCAAATGGCCGTGCCAGCACCTCAACTCAGTGGGCCGTGTGCAGAGACAGCACTAATATCTGGAGCCTGGAGCAACACAGCTGTGCCAGCCCAGTTAGAACTCTGCTCCATCCCAGGATGACAAGACCCGGGATAAATCAGCCCCACCCATGGAAAGCAGAGAGTGTGTGCTCTAGAGCATGAGCTCGCACGTCCTCATTCTTTGATCAAAGAATAAAGCTTTGCTTCTGAACCGAACTCAGTCTCATTCTACTGGCACGAGTGACAGCAGGCAGAAGGACCCTTGTCAGGGACCAACGTGGCAGGGTCAGTAGTGAGGAAAAGGAATTATAATCTTAAATACAAGGGGTGAAATCAATAGGTTGAATTCCCCAATGTCTTAGATCTGATTAATTAAATCTCAGTAAGACTGCATAGTCTAATCGCCTTACTTAAAAAATAATAATCAAAACAACTAAATACTTTATGATTCAACTTTAGCCAAAAATCTCAGAAGGAAATAAATGAAAATTGAAAAGTCATGATGTCAATTTCTTTCTTTTTATGGGCAAGTATTGAACCTGACTTGCAAGATTTTTAGTAAAAATCCTGCCAATGAAAAAAACTATTGAAAGCCTGGAAGAGCGATAGTCTCTTTCACCTTGAGCAAACTATTAAAATATTATTTTTATGTTTTCATTGTAGATGCCTCATCTCTATTCAGTGATCTCAGATTTTTCCATGAGAATTCTGACCAAAATTCTCAAATTCTTTAATGGCAAGCAAATCTACACTCCTATATCATGTGTTTAGATAATTTTTAAGTGATTATAATAACTTTTCATTTTTCTTAGTGCCATGTCTCAATATATAGGTACTAAATGAAGACTAAAAGACTGATTGCATGCGTGCATGAAGTAATTAATTAATCCCCCTTGGATTCATCACTTTTATAATTAATGTGTGATCTTAACCTAAAGAAGACCATATTATATCTCAACGTGTATCTCAGTCTGATGATGATCATAATTTCCAATCCTAAAACTTCCATATCTGCCTGGAAGCATTGCTGGCTCTCTAATGAGCCTCCTTTTTCACATAACTAAGAAACTGATAGACTTCAAGACAAACTATCCGTCAACCATGAAGAACAGAGGTGAAGAGAAAGTCAGATTTGAGTTGTTATGTTTCCGTTTTAAAAAATCATTAACAGAGGACATCTCAGTGTTTATGAGATATAGAATTGTACTGAATTCCAGATAGGCATGCTATCAAAGAAGAAAAGGTAGATCATAAAATGAATGGCAAATGATAAGAATTTCACCAGTTAAAGGGAAGGGCAAGGATATAGCATGTACAGATAATGCATTTGCAAAGCTGACAACATTCTTGTGATGAGTGATACAATTCTTCTTGGACTTCTGTAAACCTTTGCAAAATTCTTTGTTAAAATTTCTTCAAGTTAGATTTATCTCACTAAAATTTTAAAAAACATTTTTATTAATCAATTGATATGTCACTTCTTTAATAAAAGTATATTCTTTCACCTAGAAATGCTGACAATATCCAACTGACCTTAGCCACCTTTGTCATTTGCTCCCTCCCTGCATTTAATCACATATGTTTGTAAAATTCCTTACTTGATTTTGTCCTGATGAGAGGAGATCCATAAAAATTTAACTCAAATAAGCAAACTTTTGGAAACTATATGGAGATAATTAAAGAGAGATTCATTTTCCTTTTGTTAAATTACTTTTTTTTAAACATCTTTATTGAAGTATAATTGCTTTACAATGGTGTGTTAGTTTCTACTGTATAACAAAGTGAATCAGCTATACATATACATACATCCTCATATCTCCTCCCTCTTGCATCTCTCTCCCACCCTCCCTATCCCACCCCTCTAGGTGGAAACAAAGTACCGAGCTGATCTCCCTGTGCTATGCGGCTGCTTCCCACTAGCTATCTATTTTACATTTGGTAGTATATATATGTCCATGCCACTCTCTCACTTCATCCCAGCTTACCCTGCCCCCCCGCCGTGTGCTCAAGTCCATTCTCTATGTCTGCGTCTTCATTCCTGTCCTGCCCCGAGGTTCTTTAGAACCTTTTTTTTTTTTTTTTTAATTCCATGTATATGTGTTAGCACACGGTATTTATTTTTCTCTTTCTGACTTACTTCACTCTGTATGACAGTCTCTAGGTCCATCTACCTCACTACAAACAACTCAATTTTGTTTCTTTTTATGGCTGAGTAATATTCCATTGTATGTATGTGCCACATCTTCTTTATCCATTCATCTGTCGATGGACACTTAGGTTGATTCCATGTCCTGGCTATTGTAAATAGAGTTGCAATGAACATTGTGGTACATGACTCTTTTTGAATTATAGTTTTCTCAAGGTATATGCCCAGTAGTGGGATTGCTGGGTCGTATGGTAGTTCTATTTTTAGTTTTTTGAGGAACCTCCATACTGTTCCCCATAGTGGTTGTATCAATTTACATTCCCATCAACAGTGCAAGAGGGTTCCCTTTTCTCCACACCCCCTCCAGCATTTATTGTGTGTAGATTTTTTGATGATGGCCATTCTGACCAGTGTGAGGTAATACCTCATTGTAGTTTTGATTTGCACTTCTCTAATGATTAGTGATTTTGAGCATCCTTTCATGTGTTTGTTGGCAATCTGTATATCTTCTTTGGAGAAATGTCTATTTAGGTCTTCTGCCCACTTTTGGATTGTATTGTTTGTTTTCTTGATATTGAGCTGAATGAGCTGCTTGTATATTTTGGAGATTAATCCTTTGTCAGTTGCTTCATTTGCAAATATTTTCTCCCATTCTGAGGGTTGCCTTTTCATCTTGTTTATGGTTTCCTTTGATGCACAAAAGCTTTTAAGTTTCATTAGGTCCCATTTGTTTATTTTTGTTTTTATTTCCATTTCTCTAGGAGGTGGGTCAAAAAGGATCTTGCTATGATTTATGTCATGGAGTGTTCTGCCTGTGTTTTCCTCTAAGAGTTTGATAGTGTCTGGCCTTACATTTAGGTCTTTAATCCATATTGAGTTTATTTTTGTGTATGGTGTTAAGGAGTGTTCTAATTTCATTCTTTTATGTGTAGCTGTCCAGTTTTCCCAGCACCACTTATTGAAGGGGCTGTAGTTTCTCCACTGTATATTCTTGCCTCCTTTATCAAAGATAAGGTGACCATATGTGCATGGGTTTATCTCTGGGCTTTCTATCCTGTTCCATTGATCTATATTTCTGTTTTTGTGCCAGTACCATACTGTCTTGATAACTGTAGCTTTGTAGTATAGTCTGAAGTCAGGGAGCCTGATTCCTCCAGCTCCGTTTTTCTTTCTCAAGATTGCTTTGACTATTCAGGATCTTCTGTGTTTCCATACAAATTGTGAAATTTTTTGTTCTAATTCTGTGAAAAATGCCATGGGTAGTTTGATAGGGATTGCATTGAATCTGTAGATTGCTTTGGGTAGTATAGTCATTTTCACAATGTTGATTCTTCCAGTCCAGGAACGTGGTATATCTCTCCATTTGTTAGTATCGTGTTTAATTTCTTTCATTAGTGTCTTATAGTTTTCTGCGTACAGGTCTTTTGTCTCCTTAGGTAGGTTTATTCCTAAGTATTTTATTCTTTTTGTTGCAATGGTGAATGGGAGTGTTTCCTTAAATTCTCTTTCAGATTTTTCATCATTAGTTTATAGGAATGCAAGAGATTTCTGTGCACTAATTTTGTATCCTGCTACTTTACCAAATTCATGGATTAGCTGTAGTAGTTTTCTGTTAGCATCTTTAGGATTCTCTATGTATAGTATCATGTCATCTGAAAACAGTGACAGTTTCACTTCTTCTTTTCCGATTTGGATTCCTTTTATTTCTTTTTCTTCTCTGATTGCTGTGGCTAAAACTTCCAAAACTATGTTGAATAATAGTGGTGAGAGTGGGCAACCTTGTCTTGTTCCTGATCTTAGTGGAAATGGTTTCAGTTTTACACCATTGAGAACAATGTTGGCTGTGGGTTTGTCATATATAGCCTTTATTATGTGGAGGTAAGTTCCCTCTATACCTACTTTCTGAAGGGTTTTGTATCATAAATCGGTGTTGAATTTTGTCAAAAACTTTTTCTGCAGCTATTGAGATGATCATATGGTTTTTCTCCTTCAATTTGTTAGTATGGTGTATCACATTGATTGATTTGCATATATTGAAGAATCCTTGCATTCCTGGGATAAACCCCACTTGATCATGGTGTATGATCCCTTTAATGTGCTGCTGGATTCTGTTTGCTAGTATTTTGTTCAGGATTTTTGCAACTATGTTCACCAGTGATATTGGCCTATAGCTTTCTTTTTTTGTGGCATCTTTGTCTGGTTTTGGTATCAGGGTGATGGTGGCCTCATAGAATGAGTTTAGTAGTCTTTCTCCCTCTGCTATATTTTGGAAGAGTTTGAGAAGGATAGGTGTTAGCTCTTCTCTAAATGTTTGATAGAATTCACCCGTGAAGCCATCTGCTCCTGGGCTTTTGTTTGTTGGAAGGTTTTAAATCACAGTCTCAATTTCATTGATTGTGATTGGTCTGTTTATATTTTCTGTTTCTTCCTGGTTCAGTCTCGGAAGGTTGTGCTTTTCTAAGAATGTGTCCATTTCTTTCAGGTTGTCCATTTTACTGGCATAAAGTTTCTTGTAGTAATCTCTCATATCCTTTGTATTTCTGCAGTGTCAGTTGTTACTTCTCCTTTTTCATTTCTAGTTCTATTGATTTGAGTCTTCTCCCTTATTTTCTTGATGAGTCTGGCTAATGGTTTATCAATTTTTTTTTATCTTCTCAAAGAACCAGCCTTTAGTTTTATTGATATTTGCTATTATTTCCTTCATTTCTTTTTCATTTTTTTCTGATCTGATCTTTATGATTTCTTTCCTTCTGCTAACTTTGCGGGGGGTTTTTTTTGTTGTTGCTGTTCTTCTTTCTCTAATTGCTTTAGGTGTAAGGTTAGGTTGTTTATTTGAGATGTTTCTTGTTTCTTAATGTAGGATTGTATTGGTATAAACTTCCCTCTTAGAACTGCTTTTGCTGCATACCATAGGTTTTGGGTCATCATGTTTTCATTGTCATTTGTTTCTAGGTATTTTTTTATTTCCTCTTTGATTTCTTCAGTGATCTCTTGGTTATTAAGTAGTGTATTGTTAAGCCTCCATGTGTTTGTATTTTTTACAGATTTTTGCCTGTAATTGATATCTAGTCTCATAACATTTTGTTCGGAAAAGATACTTGATACACTTTCAATTTTCTTAAATTTACCAAGGCTTGATTTGTGACCCAAGGTATGATCTATCCTGGAG
Source organism: Eschrichtius robustus (assembly GCF_028021215.1). NCBI lineage: Eukaryota > Metazoa > Chordata > Mammalia > Artiodactyla > Eschrichtiidae > Eschrichtius > Eschrichtius robustus. The sequence goes on from NC_090840.1 coordinate 19,490,739, forward strand.
AATGTTCCATGAGCACTTGAGAAGAAAGTGCATTCTGTTGTTTCTGGATGGAATGTCCTATAAATATCAATTAAGTCCATCTTGTTTAATGTATCATTTAAAGCTTGTGTTTCCTTATTTATTTTCATTTTGGATGATCTGTCCATTGGTGAAAGTGGGGTGTTAAAGTCTCCTACTTTGATTGTGTTACTGTCGATTTCCCCTTTTATGGCTGTTAGCATTTGCCTTATGTATTGAGGTGCTCCTATGTTGGGTGCATAAATATTTACCATTCCTATATCTTCCTCTTGGATTGATCCCTTGATCATTATGTAGTGTCCTTCTTTGTCTCTTGTAATAGTCTTTATTTTAAAGTCTATTTTGTCTGATATGAGAACTGCTACTCCAGCTTTCTTTTGATTTCCATTTGCATGGAATATCTTTTTCCATCCCCTCACTTTCGGTGTGTATGTTTCCCTAGGTCTGAAGTGGGTGTCCTGTAGACTGCATAGGTATGGGTCTTGTTTTTATATCCATTCAGCCCGTCTATGTCTTTTGGTTGGAGCATTTAATCCATTTATATTTAAGGTTGTTATCGATATGTATGTTCCTATTACCATTTATTTAAGTGTTTTGGGTTTGTTATTGTAAGTCTTTTCCTTTTCTTGTGTTTCCTGCCTAGAGAAGTTCCTTTAGCATTTGTTGTAGAGCTGGTTTGGTGGTGCTGAATTCTCTTAGCTTTTGCTTGTCTGTAAAGGTTTTAAGTTCTCCCTCGAATCTGAATGAGATCCTTGCTGGGTAGGGTAATCTTGGCTGTAGGTTTTTCCCTTTCATCACTTTAAATATGTCCTGCCACTCCTTTCTGGCTTGCAGAGTTTCTGCTGAAAGATCAGCTATTAACCTTATGGGGATTCCCTTGTGTGTTATTTGTTACTTTTCCCTTCCTGCTTTTAATATTTTTTCTTTGTATTTAATTTTTGATAGTTTGTCTAATATTTGTCTTGGCATGTTTCTCCTTGGATTTATCCTGTATGGGACTCTCTGTGCTTCCTGGAATTGATTGACTATTTCCTTACCTATATTAGGGAAATCTTTAATGATAATATCTTCAAATATTTTCTCAGTCCCTTTTATTTCTCTTCTTCTTCTGGGACCCGTATAATTCGAATGTTGGTACATTTAATGTGTCCCAGAAGTCCCTGAGATTGTCCTCAATTGTTTTCATTCCTTTTTCTTTATTCTGCTCTGTGGTAGTTATTTCCACTATTTTGTCTTCCAGGTCACTTATCCATTCTTCTGCCTCAGTTATTCTGCTATTGCTTCCTTCTACAGAATTTTTAATTTCTTTTATTGTGTTGGTCATCACTGTTTGTTTGCTCTTTAGTTCTTCTAGGTCCTTGATAAACGTTTCTTGTATTTTCTCCATTCTATTTCCAAGATTTTGACTCATCTTTACTCTCATTACTCTGAATTCTTTTTCAGGTAGACTGCCTATTTCCTCCTCATTAGTTTGGTCTGTTGGGTCTTTACCTTGCTCCTTCATCTGCTGTGTATTTCTCTGTCTTCTCATTTTTCTTAACTTATTGTGTTTGGGGTCTCCATTTCGCAGGCTGCTGGTTCATAGTTCCCGTTGTTTTTGGTGTCTGCCCCCAGTGGCTAAGGTTGGTTCAGTGGGTTGTGTAGGCTTCTTGGTGGAGGGGACTGGTGCCTGTGTTCTGGTGGATGAGGCTGGATCTTGTCTTTCTGGTGGGCAGCACCATGTCCAGTGGTGTGTTTTGGGGTGTCTGTGAACTTATTATGATTTTAGGCAGCCTCTCTGATAATGGGTGGGACTGTGTTCCTGTCTTGCTAGTTGTTTGTCATGGGGTGTCCAGCACTGCAGCTTGCTGGTCGTTGAGCGGAGCTGGGTCTTAGCGTTGAGATGGAGATCTGTGGGAGAGCTTTCTCCATTTGATAATATGTGGGGCCAGGAGGTCTCTGTTGGACCAGTGTCCTGAACTCGGCTCTCCCACCTCAGAGGCTAAGGCCTGACACCCGGCCACAGCACCAAGACTCTGTCAGCCACACAGCTCAGAAGAAAAGGGAGAGAGAGAGAAAGAAAGAAAGAAAGAGAGGAAGGAAGGAAGGAAAGAAGGAAGGAAGGAAGAATGAAAGAGAGAGAGAGAAAGAAAGAATAAAATTAAGTTATTAAAATAGAAAAAAATTATTAAAAATAAAAAAAATAAAGTAATTTTAAAAAGAATGAAAGAAAGAAGAGAGCAACCAAACCAGAAAACAAATCCACCAATGATAACAAGCACTAAAAAGTATACTTATTTTTCCCTTTGTGTTAGTTTAGCTTCACTTGCTCACAGGGTGCAGTGTTGAGAGATTCATTTTCATGGGCTTTAAGAATTGTGTTGGAAACCAGAATAAGTGAAAGGGCCAAGGATCATTTTTGCAAAGTCTGTATTTGAGGTTCAGGAGGAAGGAGCAGGAGGGAGTCAGCCTCCAGAATACATGTAGAATTTGGGACCTATGGTGTGTCAAGTGGGTCATTTGGAGTTTATTTGCACACAATGTTCATGTACCCTGGGTGAAAACCGTCAGGAGAGTTAAGGTCAATGTTCAAGCTCTCAGAGCACCAAAATTAAGACCCATGAACATTTAATTCCACTGGAAGTTTATATATATATATGTGTGTGTGTGTGTGTGTGTGTGTGTGTGTGTGTGTGTGTGTGTGTATTTATTCCCCATTTGCAGACCATCCTAAAAAACATTAGGGTGCATTTTCTTGCTGTGTTCTTTCCAGCTATATGTTATTACTGTCCCATGTAAATTCCCTGACTTTATTCTCAGCTTGCATCTTCTGACTTTCAGAATGTCCTTGCCTCCTTCCTTAATCTGTTTAATAACTGTCTGACTTCACGAGATCTAGGTTTCAAGTCCCACGTCTTCCAGGGTCTTTCTGGATCCCTGCAGCTTGCAGAGAGCTCTCAGCCTTCACTATCCTCTTCTCCAGCACCACTGTCTGTTCCCCTCAGTTCATCCTTTAAAGGTAGATTGCACTATAACATCATGATTTATGGATCTATCATCTCCTCAGCTAGATTGCACATTTTTGAATGACAATGATAAATTAACTTACCTGTCATTCATAAAATGTGGTTTCTATAATAGATCAAATCATTTGTTATATCCTCAATACATATTTGATGAATAAATGAATGAATAATAAAAGATCAGTTTTGAGCACCATCTCAGGGAAAAGGTACCACCTCAAGATGAGATTTTGCTTTTCTTTCTGGTATTGACGCTTCTACTGGTGATGACAAGGGTTGGAGTTGGGGAGGTGTTGTGATGGGACCCCTCTTCCCCAGAAAGAGCATTACAAGGAACCAGGAATGGAGCTACTGCAGTGTGGTAAACCATGGGATGGCAGGGGCAGAGGAATAGTGCCTGATCCCAAATGCCCAGACAGATGTAGACCACAACTCCTCCTCTGCAGATGGAATGTAAGAGCAGCCTCACAGGAAAAATATAGAGTGGAGATAAAGAACAGGAGAATTCAGAAATAAAACTGGGTGGGGGCTTGAAGCCATACACCATAACTAGAGTCTGGATGGTTAACTCCTACAATTTCAGTAGGAATTAAGAAAGAAAAGTTATTTAGAAGTGTCTTGTCTTCGGTAACAAAAGCAGTTGTGCTATCCAATAGTTGTTAATATTTATTGAATACTTACTATGTCCCAAGGCTCTTAAGTATATTGTATATCTAGGTAATATTATATAATTACATTCATTTTAAAGATAAGAAATCTGAGGCCCAGAGATATTAAGTCACTTGCTCAAGGTCAAACAGCTGGTAACTGGAAGAAGCAACATGTGAACCCAGGTCAAAATAGAAAACCTGTTGCTGCGAATGTAGATTTAAGTTTTGTTAGACAGCTAATTACAAAAAACACAGTTTTGCTGACTAAATGGCAATTAGTTTGTAGCCCATTTTCCCCCCAAATCTTCAATACTGTTCCACCAGGTTCCATGATTAAATGTCAAACTATAAAAATTAAGGATAGGCAAAACTTGTGGCAGTTAGAATTCTGAGAATATCCAGACAATTTTTTTAAATGTTTTGGGTTTGGTAAAGCCTCCTAACACATTTTGCCAAGTCTTTTTCTCCTTAATTTTTAAATCCCTGTATATTTCAAGTGAAATATAATACGTTTCTGATTCATTTACATTTAACTCATCAAAACTTTGGTAAGAGTTATCTTATGGCCAAAGCCCTTTTCCCCCTTGAGGAAATCATGTTTTACTGATATCTAACTGCATCCAATGCACAAAGTTCAAGATGTCTTCTAACATTCAACAAAGCTAAAGTGGCTTCTAAAACTGGAAAACCGATCAACTACTAGGTTAATTTACAGTGGCATTGTTAGGGGAATCTATCAATGGACGATGGCCTTGTTTGAACCTGTGACCTATGGTGTATTTTGGTTATGTAATAATGAAAACAGTGATAAAAAAGAAGTACATAAAAGCAGCATTTTCATACAAAACGTTTGTGTACACATCTACCTGAATTGCAGTCAGTTGTAAGGTATCTTAACTATCCAAAATCAAACTCTTTAAAAAAACTAACTGATAAATAAATAAATAACCCTTTAAATTGCCTAAAAATATGTAGAAAAGAAATGCATTTTTTCTTCGCACTTAGAGGCTCGACAATAATGTCAGGTTCTAAGTATTCAAAGTATTTTGATTTGATCGCTACCTTTCTTTTTTTTTTTTAAACTTTGGGTTTATTTATTTATTTATTTATGGCTGTGTTGGGTCTTAGTTTCTGTGCGAGGGCTTTCTCTAGTTGCGGCAAGCGGGGGCCACTCTTCATTGCGGTGCGCGGGCCTCTCATTATCGCGGCTTGTTGCGGAGCACAGGCTCCAGACGCGCAGGCTCAGTAATTGTGGCTCACGGGCCTAGTTGCTCCGCGGCATGTGGGATCTTCCCAGACCAGGGCTCGAACCCGTGTCCCCTGCATTGGCAGGCAGACTCTCAACCACTGCGCCACCAGGGAAGCCCCGCTATCTTTCTTAATAATCAAAGAGATACCTCTCAGGTCCTTGTTAAGGTTCTTAGTCACCTAGTGAAAGGTCTCTTGGTTGCTTCCAATTTTTGGCAACTATGAACAAAGCTGCTATAAACATTCATGTGGAGCTTCTTGTGAGGATAAGTTTTCACATACCTAGGAGTGTGATTAGTAGGTTTAATGCTAAACATATGTTTACTTTTGTAAGAAACTGCCAAAATGTCTTCCAAAGTGCCTCCTTTACTTTGTAATAGTTATTTATTATTTAAATGCCATCTTGTCACCCATAGTATAGTAACTAGAAAATGCTCTTTTTTGTTTTATTCTTTCTTTGTGAATTGTACAATTATGTTTGCGTGTATATGTCTGTGTGTGTGTGATAGTGTGTGTGTGATAGTGTGTGTCACGATGGTAGTGATGCAAGAATAGCTCCTCTCTCCGTCCCATCCTCCTTTTCTCCTTCCCTGCACCACAGCTGGGAAATTAACATGAGTCTTAAATTCATTGCTTATAATTAGGGATAAGAAAGGATATGAGCTCTCACTCATAGCTGATTAATTCTCAATTTCATAGCTGCTTGATTTAATTTATTGTTACAGAATATATTATAATTCTTAAACTATTAATATTTTGTATGTTGTGCTTATTCAACATTTATTCAACAGCTGCTTATTTGTTTTTTACAGTATGTCAAACATAGTATATTTATTCACCCTTTGATTCATGAGATTAAATGCTAGGTTTTTGTAGGACCATGTTAGTCACCTACAGAGCAAAAATAATAATTATCATAAGTAGGGATACAGTCTACTTTACCAACTCAAAATGTAGTATTTTATATCTGCAGAGTATAAGCATAGGTATACTGTAGTCTTATTTAACATAAGAACAAAAGAATTTCTGTTCTGGGCTTCATTCACTGCTCATACAATATACCATGGGCTTTTTCAGGGGTGTTAAACACGTGGGAGGGTATGTGTTTTTTTTTCTTGAAACTTTCTCCCCTCTGGCTCTGTTGTTTCCCTTCCTCTGGCCACTCATCTGTGACATTTGTTGGCCCCTCTTCCTCTGCCTGCTTTTTAAATATTATGTTTCCCACATTTCCTGTCTTAGTAATTCTCATATATCTCTCAAGATGATCTTATCCACGCCTCCAAAGTCTATTACACATTGAAGAATCACAAATTTATAAACTCTAGTTTCTCCTTCTTTGTCATCCTCTAGACTGGAATTCCATCTGCTTACTGAAAATTTGTCCCTGGAGGTCCTGAAAACAGCGCATATTTAAATGGTCTAAAACTGAACTCATTATCTTCCACCAATAGCTACATTTTTCCTCCCTCCCTCCCTCCCTTTCTTCCCTTTCTTTCCTTCTTTCTTTGTTGAAATGGATACTTCATGCAACAAGTTAAAAACAAAGTACAATCAATACAAAGTAATTCCTCAGAGGCAACTGTTCTCAAGTTTCTTGTATGTCCTCCTATAGACATTCAATGCAAATCATATATATATATATATATATATATATATATATACACACATATATATATGTCTTTTGTCAATTTTTAGCACAATTGATAGCATATGCACAATGTCCTGCATCTTGCTTTTCTCATTTAACATATTTTGGAAATCAGTCCATGTCAATAAACACAGACCTGACTCATTGCTTTGAATGAATACAGCATGTACACATTTATATGGGTAAACATAGCATAACCTATTGATGGACAATTTCATTTGTTTTCCATTTTTGTTACTGTAAAAATGCTAAAATTAATGATGAAATGCATGCTGTGCATGTATCTATAGGTTGAAATCATAGAAAGTAAAATTATTAGTCAAAGGGGAAGTGCATTAAAAATTTTAATGGCTATGGCTTAATTTATCTCTAGTTTACCTCCACATCCATACCCTGGTCAAAGTATTTTTATCAATATTTTTCAGTTTTTGCATATTTGATTAGAGAAAAATGATATCCCAGCATAGATTAATTTTTATTTCTCATCTTGTGGGTGTTCTTTTTTTTTTTTTTTTAATTATTTACTTATTTATGGCTGTGCTGGGTCTTCGTTTCTGTGCGAGGGCTTTCTCTAGTTGCGGCAAGTGGGGACCACTCTTCATCGCGGTGCGCGGGCCTCTCACCATCGCGGCCTCTCTTGTTGCGGAGCACAGGCTCCAGACGCGCAGGCTCAGTAGTTGTGGCTCACGGGCCCAGTTGCTCCGCGGCATGTGGGATCTTCCCAGACCAGGGCTCGAGCCCGTGTCCCCTGCACTGGCAGGCAGATTCTCAACCACTGCGCCACCAGGGAAGCCCCTTGTGGGTGGTTTTTAACATTAATTTTAAATGGTTTCAAATGTCTACTTGTTTTCCTATTTGATTATTATTTTTTTCTTCTACATTTGAATAACCTCTTTGTTTATTAAATGTATTAGCTTCTTGCCTGGAATATCTATTAAAAACACCTTTTTCACAGTTTTTCATTTATCTTTTCCAATTGATTTGGCTTTTTTTTTTTTTCTTGCAGGACTAGCTAAATTTTTATGAAATAAAATTAAATTTTCTATACTTTAACAGCTTTAGTGCTAATGTTATACTGGATTTATGAAAAAAAATGAAAGTTTTCCCTTTTTTACAATACTCTGATATGGTGTAAATAATACTAAAGTTACATATTTTTAAAACTTTGGTAGGAGTTTTCTGCTTTTCTAGTTGGACCTGTTACTTTGTTGGGGGAGTGGGTCTTTAAATACTTTTCTGTAATTGTTGGTACCTTTCAATTCTCTAGTTCTTCTTGGGTAGTTTGGTAAAAACAAATTTTCACTTCAATTAGACTTTCAAATATAATTGCTTCACTTTGAGCAAGACGATATCTTATACTTCTTTTAATTCCCAAGTGTCTGTGATTACTCAGTCAGCATTTGTATTTTGTGTATTTGTGATATCTCTATTTATTTAGATGATCTATATTTTTTACATTCTTTGGCATTTTCAAAAACTGCTCTTGGTATCATTTTTATTGCTTTTAAAATGCATTAATTCTATTTTTATCTTCACCTTTTTCTTCTGTGCTTTCGGTTGATTTTGTTGTTATTTTTCTCAATCCTTTAGTTGAATTTTTATCTATGTTTATGCTTCTTTTATTAATGTGAATGATTAAGGCTATTAATTTTCTCTGATTTTGCTATATATGTTAGGTGTTGATATATAGAGTTTTCATTATTGTCAAATTCTATACATTTTTTTACGTAGTTTATTTCCACTTTGACATATTATTTAAGAGAACATTTTCTTTTAGATTTCCAGGTGGAAGGCTATGTATTGTCTATTTTATTTCATTTTGTTATTAAAGTCTATTTATATTTTCTTATGGTTAGAAGAATATGCATACTATTTCTATGTTTTGAAAAAATACAGATTTTCTTTATGACTAGTTTTTAACAGTCTGTTTCATGTAACTACTGAGTCAACTTTGAATTCTCCCCCAAATCCCCTTCTCTTTCCTTTAACCATGGGATACACAGGGGAATTATAATGTGTCCTGAAATATCATAGGTGGAGTATCTGATGTGTGTGCCTTCATTTGTTCTTGCTGACCTTCAATACAGTGAAGATCTGCCCTCTAAACCAGAACGATTTGCCTTAGACTTTAGTGCCCTTAGGGCATTTTTATTGATATAACCGTATTCTTGCCATGGCCTCCACTTGTCAGATTCACATATATCGTGACCTTATTCATCCCCACCAAAGGATGTAACTGAAAGTGATTGGTTTACTTGAAATAGCTATGCACACATACATATATATCTATGTACACATATATATCAGTATACACATATACACATATATATACATATATCCGTGTATACATATATATCTGTATATATAGAGAGGTGTATATATATATATATAAATGCATGGGTTCAGTGGCTGAGTAAAGAAAAATAAGGATCCATTAGACCTAAATAGAATAGTTAACTGTTGATATCTTTGCCCTAAAAAAACACTAGTACTAGTAACCATGTATGACATTCACAGACAACTCCATACTGAGAATAAATGTGAGCTCTTAAATCCTTAAGAAATAAACTGTGTTCAATCAGAGAAAAATAAAGAAAACTTTCAATAATTTACAAGAGAAAAGTGGTTTTTTCTGTGTGTATGTTGATTTTTAAGGAGAAACCTAGAGTTCAACATGATTCTGAGTGCCAGAGCTGCTGTCTGTGGGAGGTGTCCAGAGTGCGGGCTTAAAAGTTACAGCCTGTGCGAGCAAGTTGCAGGAAAAATGCTGGGGAATTGTACCCTTTGAACAAGAGGTGGAAATAATTTTGAGGTCCAGCTGAGAAGAACTAAACTTTCATTGGGGAGATTAGAATGCATAACATATGGCCCTGAGAAGTAGGAGCCGTGGCAAGATTATGGACATTGGCAGCAGATGTACTAGGGATGGAGGCAACTGTGCAAGAAAGAGCGGTGCCAGCTGAGGCCAGCAAGGATATGTGAGGACCATAGAATGGACACGCTTCCTTTGGTGCCAGGACAATTCACGAGCCACACCACTTAACTCTCTGCTTCCTTCCTAGGTATACTGAACCTAGATCACTCCCTTCTGGTCTTAAGGGAAGGAGAAAAGGAAGCTGGAGACGTCCTTGTAGAGTGTAAGTAGTTACCCAAAGGTGACTGAGATCTAACAGGGTCTGATTGAGTTACATTAAAATAGCAAGGTTACATTTTCTATTACAACTGAAATTGACGTTTTATGAACAAAAGTAACTTCATTTAAGGAGAAATAAAGAAAATTAATTTTAGCTCATCCGACTTTCTGACTGTGCAAAGTATATGCCCACACTAACTCTCCAGATGTGCCACCTACTTTGGAGAAACACATGTTCTATTGATTTTCTCAGATATCTGCAGCAGGAGAATTGTCTCTTCCACTTTTCCTAGGGTCAGTTATATGGGTCACCAGTCTCTCAATTTCCCTTGTTAGAAAGCTTAGATTTATCCTAGAATATGTCCCTCATTCCCCACATCCAATTTTTCATGAAGCATTACTGATTTTATCTCAGAAATATTTCCTGAATTGGATCTTTTTCTATTTCCACTGCCTCTGTGACCCTCATCATGTCTCAAAACTATTGCAACAGCTATTTATTATTCTACGTTCCAAAATTCCTTCCCTTTTCCAGTTTGGCGCCAGGTATCTTTCCAAAAAATCAATTTAGTTTTCTTTCTCCTCTGTTTACAACTCAAGCTAGCTTCTTACTGACCACAGTGTAAAGTTCCAACAACTCACCATGATACTCAAAGCCCATCACCACCTGCCCTATTGCCGGTCTCCCCCTTCAACACTCTTTGCGTGATCCAGCCGCAAGGAACCTCTCATTGTTCACTGTCTACAAAATCTATTTTCATGACACCAGGGCTGATTATCCTCTGACTCCTACATGGCTAATTGCCTGCACTGTCTGTTCCATTTACCTATTAGTTATAGTTATTTAGCTATAATGACTGGATGTGGAAGTTTTATAGACTTTTTAAAGTGAATTTTTATTTTTGTCAAATTTATTTTTATTAAAATCATTTTATATGTAGGCATTTGATTAAAAAGGCAATCATTACTACAAGGCTTATATTAAAACAAACAAAAAAAAAACCCCAAATAGCATCCCCACAATCCTGCTCCCCAGAGGGACCCGCTTTTAACTTGCTTTTCTTTTATTACTGCTATTTACTTCCATTTTTATATAACACTGAATAGTGACTTTCTTTTACGGAGCCACTTCCCTTTACTGCACCATTACAAAATAATTATATCACATTTTGTTTTGTTAAATAAAATTCCAATACATCATTATTATAATGTGAATATTAAAAGTAAACAACAGAAAATATGTTATTACATTTTATTTCTTGTAAAATTACTCTGCTATTTTATTGTTTTACTGTTTGATGTACCCAAAATTAATTTTTTGAAATATCATAAGAGGCTGTCAAATGCCCAGCAATTCAGTTTTCAAATAGTCACATCCATTTGACAATGTATTGTTTCTTCTTCTTCTTTGTCTTCTTTCTCCTCCTCTTCCTCCTCTTGTTTTCAGTCTTTCCCTCACTCAGACCTTCATATTTCTGCTCTTTGAACTGGCTCACAGTTCAATTCTATAATTCTTCACCGTTCCTTAACTCATCCTTCTATCTGTATTCCACGGATCTCTCATTCTTGTTTTACTAGCCTGTTTGGTTGAAAAATGTATCCAAAAGCATCTTATGAGAGAACAAGAAATACATTTTTGATCTTCTGTATATTTTTTTCTGCATTTAATTTTTAAGTCTTTGATTTCTTTCAGCTTTATTGGGGTAATTTGTAGTACATTGAAAGTGTACAACTTGATGGTTTAATATTTTAATATACATATACCTTATGAAAGGATCCGCATCGTTAGTGAACACAGTCTTCACCTCACATATTTACCTGTTGTTTGTTTTCTTTTTTTTTTTGGTGAGAACACAAGTTCTGCTCTCAGCAAATTTCAACTTTACAACATTGTTACATTAGATCCTCAGACCTTATTCATCTTATATCTCAGAGAGGTTGGTGAAAGTTTGTACCCTTTTACCAACCTCTCCCTATTTTTCTTGCTTCCCAGCCCCTGACAACTACTGTTCTCTTCTCTGTTTCTATGAATTTAACTTTTTGTTTGTTTGTTTAGATTCCATATATAAGTGATACCATGCAGCCTTTTTCCTTCTCTGTCTGGCTTATTTCACTTAGCATAACATGCTCAAGGTCATCCACGTTGTCACAAATGGCAGGATTTCCCTTTTTATGGCTGAATAATATTTCTCTCTCTCTTTCTATATATTTATATATGTGTGTGTGTGTATATATATATATATATATATATATATATATATATATAAAAAACATTTTTATCCATTCATCTGTAGACCATCACATAAATTGTTTCCATACTTCTTTGGCTATTATGAATAATGCTGCAATGAACAAGAGAGTATAGATATTTCTTTGAGATAAATGATTTCATTTCCTTGGATATATACCCAGAAGTGGGATTGCTGGATCATATGGTAGTCCTATTTTTAAGTCTTTAATTTAGTTCTATTTTTAATGGCTTCAATACTAACTGTACCACCCTACATTCCCAATGATAGTGTAAAAGTGTTTCTTTTTCTCCATGTCCTAGCCAGCATTTGCTATCTCTTATCTTTTTTAATAAACTTATTTATTTATTTTTGGCTGTGTTGGGTCTTCGTTTCTGCGCGAGGGCTTTCTCCAGTTGCGGCAAGCGGGGGCCACTCCTCATCGCGGTGCGCGGGCCTCTCACTGTCGCGGCCTCTCATTGCGGAGCACGGCTCCAGACGCGCAGGCTCAGTAGTTGTGGCTCACGGGCCCAGTTGCTCCGCGGCATGTGGGATCCTCCCAGACCAGGGCTTGAACCCGTGTTCCCTGCATCGGCAGGCAGACTCTCAACCACTGAGCCACCAGGGAAGCCCTGCTATCTCTTAACTTTTTGATAACAGGCATCCTAATGTATGTGAGCTGATTTTTCATTATGGTTTTGATTTGCATTTTTCTGATGATTAAGTACCTCTTCATGTACCTGTTGGCTATCTGTATGTCTTCTTTGGAAAAATGCCCACTCAGGTCCTCTGACCATTTTTTAAAAATCAGATTTTTATAAATTTTGTTTTGGTTTGTTTTTGCTACTGAGTTGTATGAGTTCCTCGTATATAGGGTATTTACTCCTTAACAGATATATGGTTTGCAAATATTTTCTCCCCTTCCATAGGTTGCCTTTTCATTTTATTGATAGTTTCTTTGCTGTGCAGAAGCTTTTTAGTTTGATGTAGTTCCACTTGTTTATTTTTGCTTTAGTTGCCTTTGCTTTGGGCATCAAGTCCAAAAAAATATTGCCGAGACTGATGCCAAGGAGCTTACTGTCCACGTTTTCTTCTAGGAATTTTACCAGTTTCCGGTTCATGTTCAAGTCTTTAATCGGTTTTGAGTTGATTTTTGTGTATGGTGTAAGATAGGGACCCGGTTTCATTCTTTTGCATGTGAATATCCAATTTTCCCAACATCATTTCTTGCAGAAACTATCCTTTCCCCATTGTATGCTCTTGGTACTTTGTCGAAGATTAAGTGACCTTATATGCATGGGTTTATTTCTGGGCTCGCTACTGTTTTCCTTTGATCCAGTGTCTGTTTTTATGCCAATACCATACTATTTTTATTTTGATTACTATAGCTAGCTGTTACCCAAATACACTGGCTGCTTTTCCATATTTTTATATTTACTTAAGCTCCTTTATGTTTCGGTTTTTCCACATCTGGAATGTCTTAATTCCTTTCTTCCATTTGTTAAAATCTTATCCAGCCTTCAAGACAATTACACCTGCTACTTCAGTTCAGATGTCTGTCTTCATCTCCACCAACACTATATAACATCTCCCTCCTCCAATTTACCATAGGTTTTTGGCATATCTCGCTTAGCTTACTCCAATTTATATTATAATCATTTTTATACTCACCCTTTTGCCTTCAATGAGTTTATAAGCTTCAGAAATTCAGAATGATGGCCTGCCATTTGGCATTCCACATATATTGATTTGAACCCAATCTGCTCAAAGTAGGAAAAACAGGAAAATGCAAAAAGGTTCTAAGTTGCCACACTGCTCTTGGCTCACAAAGGAAAGCTAAGCTAAAATAATGTAGTTGTTCCCTACCCTCACAATTCAAACAAAATGAACAAAGTTACAGAATAGGTATTCAGATTGCCTAAGTTCAGAGACATTCTCCAGGAAAGGGCCTTTGTAGGCTGAGACAGGTTAAGGTTTTTATCTGACTTTCTTTAGAGGGAGTGACCACCTCTTACTTACTATTTGGGACAGTAAAGAAAATATGTTTAATTTAGCTTGAGTGAAGGGTTTCTATTAGCCATGGCCAGAGAATATGGCTTTGGTTGATTAAAACAAGCTGGGTCATTAGGATTTGGTCGTAGAAAAAAAGGGTTCTTACCATTTATTAGCTGCTATGTAGCAGGTATCATGCTTCACACTTAATACACATTATTTAATTTAATTTTTAGAATTCTGGAAGGCAATCCTTTAAAAAAGAGCAATTTTACTCATAAGGCCTAGATGTTATTATTATTGCATGTTTAAATTATTTAATTGTCCAGCTACACAGATTGAAATTGTATGTCAATACAACACAGGATCAAATGGAATATCTGGGAAGTAAAACCAGGAAGAGTTTGAACATTTATGGCAATCAAAGTCCATAGATCCTCTATTCACAAGATCTTCTATTCATAGATCTTCTACTCATAAGAGTATACCATTTCAAGCATTTGAGGGTCTAGGGAACATAGCAAAAATTCTAAGAAGGAAAAGTGGTCTTAGAAAAATACTGAGTGTTCTAATAGCCCTATAAAATGAGGAGATAATGAGGCCAATTCAGGGCCCTTGAAAAACTGTGCCCAATCCCCAACTCCACAATCCCACCTTCCAATCCTCTCACACCAATGGCATGGCTACAAGCAGGAGCTGGCAAATGAAGCCGACATGCTAACTGTGAACATGGATTGCAAGGCTTTATTTTGCACGTGAGTAGAGTTATTATTATATAACATCCAACCAGAGCACCATTCCTCAAGGTACGCTCCGTTGAGAAAAAGTGTTACACTATTAAATTCTGGAAAATGCTCCACGCTTTACCTCTAGCTTAGATATAAACACTGTACACTTAAAACTTAAGAAACTCTGCAATTTAACTTTGATTAACTCAGTTTCTCCAAATGGATTTCACCATGAAATCCTTCTTTCATGAAAACTTTTTTTTACATTATAATATTTTTAATTGAAATATAGTTGATTTACAATATTATATTAGTTTCAGGTGTACAACACAATGATTCTATATTTTTATAGATTATACTCCATTTAAAATTATTATAAAATGTTGCTTATGTTCCCTATGCTATGCAATATATCCTTGTAACTTATTTATTTTATTCATAGCAGATGGTACCTCTTAATCCCCTATCTTTATCTTGGCCCTTCCCCCTCCCCTCTCCCCTCTCTCCTCTCCCCACTGGTAACCACTAGTTTGTTCTCTTTATCTCTGTGTCTGTTTCTGTTTTGTTACATTTATTTGCTTGTTTTATTTTTTTAGATTCCACATATAAATGATAACATGCAACATTTGTCTTTGCATGGCTTACTTCACTAAGCATAATACTCTCTAGGTCTACCCGCGTTGGTGCAAATGCAGGATCTCATTCTTTTTGAGGCTGAGTAATATTCTATTGCATATACATACCACATCCTCTTAATCAAGTCACCTGTTGATGGACAATTAAGTTGTTTCTGTGTCTTGGCTATTGTAAATAATGCTACCATGAACATTGGGGTGCCTGTATCTTTTCAAATTAGCATTTTTGTTTTTTTCACATATATCCCTAGGAGTGGAATTGCTGGATCCTATGATGGTTCTATTTTTAGTTTTTTAAGGAACCTCCATACTGTTCTCCATAGTGGCTGCACCAATTTACATTCCCACCAACAGTGCACAAGACTTCCCTCTTCTCAACATCCTTGCCAACATTTGTTATTTGTAAACAGTGGCTAAAGAAGTTTTAAACAAGCCAAACAACACATCAGGGCTTATAGCAGAAGTGACGGCCTAAGGAATAAGAGAGACTTAGTGAAAGCAAAGTTGCCTACAAGTTCAGTAAAGAATGATTTGAAACTCGATGGAGGAAACTGGGGTCCAGGAATGGAAATATCTTCCATCTCCAAGGTTGCTGAGGACACTGAATGGAGAAATACACTCAACCCTGAAACCAGAGTGTCAAAGTGATGTGTTTATATCCATAACGTAATTCCAAACGTAGCTTCTGAGAGGGCCTGTGATTCACACCAGCTCCTGAAGCTATTTCAGTTTGTAGTCTCATCATCTTTGAGCGTCAACCAAGTCAAGTCAGTCAGTGAAAGAACCGGAACTAGAGTGCTTGTCTACTGTCACTCAGGAAGGCTGAGGCAACTTTTAAATTATTTTAGCACAGCAATTCTGTGCCCTGTAAGCTAGCGGATTTTTTTTTTTAATATTTCCTGTATTTCAATTTTTTTGCCTTTACTGATTTTACTAATAAAATCCTGTGAAAACTGCCAGTTTACCTGATAATGAAAAGGATTTTTTAAAAATAAACTGACCCTAGAAATACTGACGTGGGTGTTGGACATGGACTTACCACTTTGATTTCCCCCAAAACTAGTAGAGCCCTGGGATATTCTTGTGGTAAATCCTTTAGATCTGAATTATTTGGAAGAGTCTTCCTCCCACAGAGATTGGTTCCCTTTATGTTTCTCCCTAGTTGGTGGACAAAGTACACACTGATGTCCTCAGTTAAAAAGTATATAGCCGTAGAATATTATTTCACACACACTGAGTGACTGAAAGTTTCTTACTACAGTCCTACATGTTGTATCCTAACGATACAAGTTCTTAACACGGAGTGTGTATTTTTAGTGCTAATCACACCTTAATGCACCACATGTATTTAAATAAGACTAAAATAGAGGAACATGTTTATTTCTCTGTCAATCTACGTCACAGAGTTTCTTTAAAAAATACATTCATACATTTGGAGGAAAGAACTAAAAAATGGAACTCCTTTTTAAGTATAATAAGACTCTTGGGAAACTTATCCAATATAAGAAGTAAATAAAAAAAGTAACCCACACAACCTCCAATTTAAAACAAACTAGTTTGATTTCCAATATAGAATTAGTGTTCATATCTTTATTTAGGAGCATTACTGTTGTTTTTTTCCATTTGCTGTCCTCATAATTTGGTAGTTAACCTTCTTGTTTTTTAAAAAGAAGTTCTGCCAAAATATGCTGAGCAAGTTGTTTGTTTCTAAACCCCAAGAAATCAAAAGTAGCAAGCAAAATTTATTATTATGACATTCTAATTATGAGTGCATTTGTGTGTTTTTCTTTTGATCTTTGAATCACTTTATGATTCTGGAGTTTAAATTTGTGAACTTGGGGGATAATAATCATTTAACTAAAGAGTAATGCTAACCCATGTTTATATATAAATAAAGTTATATAAATAAAGTTATCCTCCAACTTTTCAAAATAATATTAACAGTTTACATTTATGCTGTGTCAAGGCTTTCATATATATAATTTCATCTGATTACCAAATAGCTTGCGATCCTACCAGGTCAAATACCACCCTCCCCCAGGATTCTCACCCACTTTGGTTTATTTGTTTGCTTGTTTGTTTATCTTTTAGAAATAAGGAAAATGAACCTTACAGATGGAAAATGATTTCTCCAGAGTCATATAAATATTAGGTGGTTGCTCCAGACCTAAAGCTAAAAAATGCATCCCTCTTTCCATGACACAAGGCTCCCTCTCAGTATATGTACAGTTTAACTCAGACTTGAAAAGAGTGAAATGAAAAATGTAACTGCTCCTTCCTACGCTGGTTATTAACCCAAAGAAACCTTCTGAATGGATGGCAGAAAGAAAATGAGTATCTCATCCTGTATTACAGGATGAGAAAGCAGTGAGATGGAATCGTGAGACTTTGGTGCCATTACTTTCTCAACAAATCATTTCCATAGGAACCTGTTGAGTGACCACTGTGCACACAGCTGTGTGTCACAGTCAGGATAGAAAGACAATATGATATGAACCTGGACTTGAGAAGATCATACTTTACAATTAAACACAATCCACATGTAGATAAGTATCTGTGATAGCATGTGCTAAGTTCTTTACAAAGCAACAGCAGGACAGATCTGGTTTTATGAGGTGTTATGGTCTGAATGTTTGTGTCCCCCTCACCAAATATATATGCTGAAATTCTAACTCACAAGATGATGGTATTAGGAGGTAGGTCTTTGGGATGTGATTAGGTCCTAGGGTGGAGCCCTCATGAATGGGATTAGTGCTCTTATAAAAGAGACCCCCACAGAGCTCTCTCGCTTTCCACCTTGTAAGGACATAGCCAGGAACTGGACCCTCGCCAGGAACTGGACCAGCCAGCCGCTTGATCTTGGACTTTCCAATCTCGAGAAATAAACCGTGAGAAATAAATGCTGCTATTTTAAGGAGTGTAGTTGGGGGAGCCCTCACATATAGGACAAGATTTGAGCAGAGGAGCCATTCTGGGAGAGGGAACAGCTAGGGCCCACAGGCTGGTGAGTGTTATAAATTCCATGGTAAGAACATACTAATAACAGGATTCCAATGCATTTACTTTGTAGCTTAATAGTTATATGTGTGTACAGATATAGGCATATTACAATACTGAATATAACTGCATAAGTTGTTTGATTATATGTATTTTATTGTTATTTTACTGAGGTATAATTGAAAATTAAATTGTAAGCTAAAGTGTAAATGTGATACGTGTATGTTGGGAAAGCGTTGCCTCCATTGAATTAATGCATCCATCGAATGATTAGAAATGATTCAAGTCCAAACAGGTGAGTTTCTTTAATAAGTCAAATTCTTTACTTCTGTCTGATTTATTTTCAGCTAATTGGGAAAGTAATTCCTTAAACTCCTTGAGTTTATCTCAAATTGTGTTTATTGAGTGCTGAAGTAGGCTCTATTCTAGCTAATTTAAATCTTTAAGTAATACAGATGTCAGCTGGGATCACTCTATTCTTTGAGACTTACAAACAATTAGTTTAAACTCTCTCCCCCATATTCCTTTGAATGTTTGATCTCCCCCAACTCTAAGTAGCTTGTAATCTTTCTCAAAGTCAGTTCTTTCTCCAGCTTCCTGTCTCCCCCAAGGTTCCATTATCAATTGTGTCTCATTTCATCCCATCAGCTGTACTTCCCCCCCACCAACCCCGATGGCCAGATGTGGTTCCCAAGTGTTCCTTATGTTTGAGTTCCCCATACAACATTCACAGTAAGAATTTTCCTGCTCAAGAAAATCTATTACGTTTCGGGGCAATACAATTACCTTGCATCCCTTTGCAGTTTCTTAGAAATACTCTTCACTGGAATTGCTGCTTCCAGGTGTTTTCCCACAGATCTCCATGGCCACCTACCTCTTAATTTAAACACTGTGTTCTGGCTCTCTCTCGTCTTGCTCCACACCCACCTCCTTTCTTCTGTACTCTCTTTCACTCCAAAATTTCCATTTATTTCCTTTGTGCAGAGAAGTTAAGCTTTCTGTTTGTTTTCCTCTCTGAAAATTGTCCCTTGAGTATTTTATATTCTTGCATCTATAGGTATAGATAAAATTATCTGGAAAGAAATTATACACTCCCATTTTCACTCTTAGTTTTGAATTTTATACATCGTTTTTCTCCCTGTACACTTACTATATCTCTTCAAACAGGAAATTTGTTTCGTTTTACAGAGGAGAGATATGAAGCTTAACTAAGTATCTTGTTCAAAGCCACACAGTGCATTCTAGGTGTATCTGTTTTCAAGCTTCATGCCCTGTGTGAATTCAACCGCACCATATAGCAAGGCCATGACCAAGTAAAATAGGCAGCCTCCTTAGGACGCTGGGAGAGAACATCCTATCTTATTATTGTGAATCTGGAATATTTTGAGCAGGTCATGGCTAACATAAAAAAAACTTGACTCATTTTAGGGAAGTGTAGTTAATATAATAAAGTGGATGGAGGGTCCTCATATATGTGATTACAGGCTTTGGGTTTTTTTTTTTTTAACATCTTTATTGGAGTATAATTGCTTTACAATGGTGTGTTAGTTTCTGCTTTATAACAAAGTGAATCAGTTATACATACATATGTTCCCATATCTCTTCCCTCTTGCGTCTCCCTCCCTCCTGATTATAGGTTTGTAAAAATAGGAGCCATTAAAGTCCAAAAGTTACAGAGGTTCAGTAATATAATCCAAGACTGTAAAATTCAAAATCCTGTGAATAGTGTGAACATTAACTTTCCCAAATTTGACCACTGTTTACTAAAATTAGTATATGGGACTTTAGATAAAGCGTGAGAAGTTCTATTTATATCCAAGTTTAAGGAATACTATGTTATATGACAATGAATGGCATTGATAGCCTCATTATTCCAGACAGTGCCATGGGATTTCACTGAAGCTTTTAAACCTTTGAAGTAGTTCTGAGTAAGATTTAACATCATGACATGCAACTCGACTCTTCCAAAACACATATCCAGAATGAATTTAATGATCTAATTTGTAATTTCATATACTTTTATATGTTACAATCAGATGAGAAATACCATTTTTTGCAAGTTAAGTATTCTACTTTAATAGATATTTCAATATAGAAAAAAAGCTTCTGTGAATAGCTAACAAATGAAGAAGTTTTTAATGCATTTTATATAACACCTGGTTGTGTTGACAATAGGTAATTATTCTGAAGTTAATTCAGACATGAAAATGAGAAGTGATTTCTAGTATCTTGTTATTTACTAGAATATCTTTAGGGTATGAAGTTGTCGTGGGTTATCCCGTGCCAACAATTAAGCCAAGGCACCCTTTGAAGTAATTGATAAATCTCAAACCTGAAATGCATTTTCTTTAAGTCAGAGACAGTATTAGGTATCTACTAATGCATAACAAATCATTACAAACTCAGTAACTTAAAGCAGCAGACAGTTGTTATCTTACAGTTTCTGTGGGTCAGGAGTCCAGGCACAGTTTATCTGCATTCTCTGCTTCAGGGTTTCTCACAGGCTGCAAGCAAGTTATCAGTTAGGCTGTGGTCTCATATGAAGGCTTTACTAGGGAAAGATCTGCTTCCAAGCTTATGTGTTTATTGGCAGGATTCAGTTCCTTGAAAGTTGTTGACCTGAGGGCCTCAGTTCCTTGCTAGATCTTGGCTGTCAGCCATCCTGAGTTTCATATGGCTTCTCCATATAGCAGCTTCCTTCATCAAAGCCAGCAAGGGAGAGGGTCTGCTAGCAAGATGGAAGTTACCATCTTATGTCATCTAATCACTGAAGTGACTTTCTGCCACTTTTGCTATAGTCTATTTGTTAGCACAAGTCCCTGGGCCAGTGCACACTCAAGAGGAGGAGATTACATGCTGGGATCATTTGGGACCATCTTGGCATCTGGTCACTATGTAGGTACAATGAAAGATAGAACTCGCTTCCAGACAATTATAAGAGGAAAGGCATTTTACAATCTTCCTACTCTTTGGCAATAACAAATTAAGGTTAATTTCTCAACATAAGTAAAATAATAATGTACTGTAAAATTAGAAAATAGAATTGGACATAAGTGCCCAATAATTGTTGATTGTTTGGTTGGTTGTCTTTATGTTATAATTCTGAGATTTTAGAGGTTATCTGGTGGGCCTGATAAAAGCCGTTTACCTCCTTTGATATTCTGTTTCAATGTCTTTTTGTTTTTGTTGTTGCTATTGCTATTGTATCCTGCTAAAACTCACCTTGCAACTTTGACGAATTATCTTTTTGTGTCTTATTTTCTTAGTCTATATAATTGTTCATTTATTTTTTTTAAATACCTTTCTTATCCCATGGGAATATTAAAAAAGAGGATGAGATAATATATGTGAAATTACACTAAACTAAAAAATACTGAGACACTACATAAACTCAAAGATGTCCTAGAATATCATTAAAAGTACAAAAAAAGTAATATATACTTGAAATCATTTAAAAAGTATGATGCTAGGGTATGGGATTAAGAGATACAAACCACTATGTATAAAATAAATAAGTAACAGGGATATATTGTACAGCACAGGGAATCATAGCCATTATGTTGTCATAACTTTTAATGGAGTACAATCTGTAAAGTACTGGAACATTATGTTGTATACCTGAAACTAATATAATATTGTAAATCAACTGTACTTCAATTAAAAAAAAAAGGAAAAGAGTGTATTGATAGTAAACCTCAAATGCACACTGAGGGCTCTATTCTGATGTTGCTTACCTATGTATAGTTTAGCAAACAGAAGAGTGACCTTTAAAAGTGATATTTGAGAGGAGAAATACAAATTAACCATTGTGTGGTCATAAGAAGACAGTGTGCAACCGGGAGTTTACACCCACACTCTCACCACCACCACAAAGTACAAACGGGGCAGAAGCTCTCTGTGCTCTGCCTTTGGTCACTCTAGGGGCAAATTCTATTAACAGCTTTGCCTTCACATGATGTGGGGTAGCAAGTACTGAACGCCAACTTGTCCCGAGTAAGGAGTTTATTATGTCAACGTTCTAATTTGCATCCACATGGAAGGTGCCTGTTATTGTTGGCTTAGCTGCCTCTGTAATCCTCACAGACCATTCGACTGAAGAGTACTGCTGATGGAGTGCATAGCAGTCTGTGGCTTTCTCTGAAAGGGTATATTAAAGCTGGATCCAGATTACAAATGTTTAACCTGGCAAATAGCACTATGACCTCTAAAACAAATGTTGTGTCATTAATATAGCAGTGTCCACAGATGGGATTGGCAACCTAAAATGTGCTGTCTGTAAACATTTTCAAATTATATTTGAGGTCCTTAATTAACTCCATCAGGATTACAGATTGAAACAACTACCCAATCAGTATAAAAGGACAATTGAATAAAGATAGGGATGTGATTTTTTTCTATATATTATAAATTCTCTGGAGTCCATGGGTTTAGGTCAGATTTAATGTTAGTTGAAAATTATCTTTTTTTTTCTTCCTAAGGGGTCAAGTTTTTAACATGTCAGAGAAAAATAGAATTCAGAATAATTGAACCCATCATTGAATAATAGAGTAAGTTTAGATTTGGGAGTCCCCTTAGAGCTCATCTCAAGCACCTCAACTTACAGATGAGAAAATTGAGATCCAACATGGCTAAGTGGCCCAGATACAAGTTGAAATAAAGAAGCACAATTGTACTATTACGCACAATAAACGATCTACATATATATTAAAATTTTTCATCACGGACTTTGAAATCAATAGGTTGGAAATTTCTTTCCAGCAATGAATGTTAAGTTGATGGTTGGTTTTCAACCTTGTGTTATCTAAAATTTTACTGAAGAAGTAAGTTAACATTACTGCAGAAACTAGGCATGGTGCTGAAAGTTTGTATTGCCTATAGACAAATATATGTATTTGTTTTATGTTGCTCTTTGAGCTGAGATTGATGGCCTTGCTTTGACGATCCCTCCACTGTTCAGAAGTGTGCTCTTCATTATGGTAAGATGGTTAAGAAAGTCCTCTGGTTTCTGGTAGTAGTTACTGATTTGAATAACCTGGCATTATTTCCTAGTCTGACTTTTTATCTCCTGGACTATCCAAACTTGGCCTGTGTGTGCTGGGTTATTTGGTCTCCAGCTGCGGTTTCCTGGCTGACTTCAACTGTGGCCCAGAATGTGAAGTTGTGCTTCAGTGTTTCTCTACACTGTGTTTCTTCTCTCTGACATCCCATCTTCCTTCCGTTTGATGACCCACTTTATTTTCACAACAGAGTAGCCACCTGAATGTCTCCTGTCATCCATTATTCATAAATGGCTATGTCAACAGACTATGATTGCAGTGGGCTTGCTTCAACAATGTTTCCCAGTTTAAATTTCCCTCATCATTCATTCATTCATCATCCAGCCATTTATAAAAAAGAAATGTTAATGAGGACCTACACATTCTTGATCAAAGAACAACCGGGTTTAAACATCAGTGGAAGTGAGCCATGGTTGGGGTTAGGGGAGGAGACCATTAGGTTGTCTAACAGGAAGCACATAAACAGTCTCAATGCCTAACTCCTCTACATATGTCAACTTCTGAATTTCACACTGCTTCATCTCTTTTTTTTTTTTTTTTTTAATTTTCATTTATTTATTTACTTTTATTTATAGCTGTGTTGGGTCTTCGTTTCTGTGCGAGGGCTTTCTCTAGTTGCGGCAAGTGGGGGCCACTCTTCATTGCGGTGAGTGGGCCTCTCACTATCGCGGCCTCTCTTGTTGCGGAGCACAGGCTCCAGACGCTCAGGCTCAGTAATTGTGGCTCACGGGCCTAGTTGCTCCGCGGCATGTGGGATCTTCCCAGACCAGGGCTCGAACCCGTGTCCCCTGCATTGGCAGGCAGATTCTCAACCACTCTGCCACCAGGGAAGCCCTCATCTCTTTTTTGAATCACTTTGAACAACAGTCATGTCAACATATTACCTCAAATGTTGTTGAAAAGGCAGTACTTGGAAGAAATGTATTCCAGGGAAATATGTTCCCTTTAGCTTCCCCCATGTTCTCTCTCTCTCTCAGTATCTACTTCTCAGTGTCTGGGTAGAGCAAAACAAACAGCCAAAGAACCAGACCAAAGCAAACAAACAGACTACAAAACAACAATTTAAAGTCCCTGACTACAAGGAATTCTTTCTCCATGAAGAAAGAGAGACAGAAAGCTTGACGCACAATTACACTACAAATGCACACACGAATGCACAGGAGCAAGGAGAAGGAAACTCTTAAAGAAAAAAAAGCGATAAGCTAAGTGCTGAACAGTAGGGCTTAACCACATATGAAACGAGTGAAGGGTATTCCACATAAAGATGAGCAAGGCGTAGATGCGTGAAGTATGGTGTGCGTTTTGAGCAGGTGGGTATTGCTAAAGATGACTGCATCATGGATTAGTAGAAGTTTGGGCTGCAGAGGTGGGCAACCACCACAATAGCCTGCTTAGCAATGCTAAGCTGTTTGGATTATATCCTGAAAGCAAAGGGAAACTATCCAAGATTTGTAAACATTATTTTCTGATTTTATAAATGTTGACATTTATAAACTATTTACTGTAGAAATGTTGGAAAATATAGAAAATTGTAAAGAGAGAAAATTGCTCATTATTCTGCATCCAGAGAAAATTAAATTTTAAATCTATTTCCTCCTAGTATACTTTTTGTTTGTATTGTATGTGGTATATATTACACTTATCACTACTTCAATCATTTAAAGACTTGCTTTATTCTCTTATGTGTTAGTATTTTACACTCCAGTAAATATTTCTTGAAACTTTAACTTTTAGCATTTTGATTTGGCTTCACTATAAAATTATTTCATTATCCAATTATTGTGGGTTGTTGTGTTGTTTCCAATATGTCATCATTACACATAAATATGACCCATACGTCATGTCAGGGCTTCCCTGCCTTTTAAGATCTTGGTAAGTGTACTCAGATGACTGCCAATCTGTGGCCTGTGGAAGACTTAAACCCTCCAGGATTCCTGCAAATTCCTGAGATTCTTTTCCACTGAGAGCAGTGATTCTGCAAATGAGGTCATTCAGGGTTCTGCGAGGTCAAAACTATTTTCATGGCAATTACTAAGAAATTATGTGCCTTTTACTTCTCATCGTCTGGTGAGGACAACAGTTGATTTTTCCAGGTGCTATATGACATGGAATGACAGTATCCTTCTGAAGGCTAATAGAATGTTTGCTTGTATAGTCTCCGTTTTAAAATTTTTTCTAGTTTAAGTTTGAATATGGTAAAGATGAATGGAAACAACACACAGAAACAATTGCCCATCAGGATCTTCCCTACTTACTAAGTGTGTGAAGGGTCAAGAGGTGAGATAGTATGACAGGCACTATCTTAGTGCAACAAGGCATTTTTCCACAACAAGAAAATTTTGTGCATTATGGCTAAGTTTTATCCTTATATCCATATTAAGAATTAATATGGTTGCCAACTTTTAAAGAGTTTTCTCCCTACCACTATGTAACTAGTATTTTAGATGAAAATTCCCAATATTTTAACTTTGGATGTGAGTGAAGAATAGAGGAGGATTCATACTCATATTTCCTCATTAGAAAGTTAGTGGGAAAATGCTCTGAAAGTACATGCAGAAGGTCCAGTTAGGAGGCCATTATGTGAACCAGGTTAGAAGGGATGAAGTGGCATCAGTGTGGTTGCAGTGGAGCAGGATAAATGGGGTGTGTGAGTAAGATGTAATCCCATGCAGTTTTATTATCTTCATTTTACAGGTGAGAAAACAAGGGGGAAAGTGACATGTAATGGCCAAGGTAGAATTTGAAATGGATCTTTTAACTCCAAGTCTCTTGTCCTTTCTACTGTACCAGAACTCATCAAGACCTCATCCTTGAGAAAATACATTTATTGTTGACATGGACACAAAGGTGAAGCAAATCTAATAACTCACTCTTCTCAGAGCCTTGTGAAGTTTGTTCGCTTTTCTACGACCTCCTGTAACATAGTCACCTACTCATAAATGCTATCTACGTGGGTCAGTGAGTTTGATGTGGTTCTCATCCCCTCTCTCTCTCTCTGTCTCTCTCTTTCTTTCTCTCTCCTCTTCCCCCTTCTCCTTCTTTTTACTTATTTGTGTCCACGTAGCACAATTAAGTGATGGTCATAAGTGAAACACATTGGCTTGGCATGTATAATCTTCTGAAGATTTCTTTGAAATTTGTGTAACTACTTTGTTACACTACAGCTGTGCCTGCCCTTTCAGAACAATCCCTTGCAGAATAAAAGTGAGCACATGTGGCTTCGTTTAGCACGTTTCTGTAGTAGTGCTAATTATGAGGTCTGGCAACTCTGAGAGCTAGAAAGTCACCTTCAAATATTGGTTTGTGATTTCCAGGTTAGTGTGGTTCCCTGTAGTGATATGGAAGCTATTGATCTGACTTGGCCTTTAAAAGATAGAAAAAGATATTAGGTCACGTCCATAGACTACAAAGTGCTTGCAATCCCCCCTGCCCTTTCTGGAGGAATGCCTTCCTCTGAAATCTTAATTCCCCAGTCATTGTTTCCATTTAATTATTTCAATTTTTATTCCATATTCTTTTCCATTGAGCTATTAATATTCAGGGGAAAAACTGTGAACTGCTGTGTGCTTGTTCTGTATAGTGCACTACAGTATGTTTCTATAAAGTATAATGGTTTTATGACCACCTTCATTAAATTTTATAATTAACAGCATTATTAAATACAGTTTAAATAGTCTAATTTGGGAAAGAAAGAATATACATTTAAAGGATCACAAAAGTCAAAGGAAGATTTCAGAGAAAGAGAAATATGTTTTGTTCTTGCTTAAGATATTCTATTCTTTCCAGGCTCTCTCATAATGAACATGTGCATATGCTGAGAACATACATGTTGTCATATTTCTCAGCATGAATAATCATGGAAAGTATATATTCACCAACACTGGAAGCAAATGAAATTTAAAACTAAGCAGAAACAGCAGGGAAGTGAGAAAATTGGGAAGTTTTATATTCTTATGACACGGTTAAACATACTGTCCCTAAAGACTGTGTACATTATTGGAAAAATCGAGACTGAGAACACAGAAGTAACTTTTTTCATAGGGGTAAATGCATTTATTCTTCTCTTCAGCTCATCCTCCATTCTAAGAGCTCTGGATAATTTTCCAGAATTTTCTTCAGATAGATTTTCTGTTTTAATGAAAGCACATTTTACCTCAGATCTGATTATTCATAGTTCAACTTCTTGTGTCCTAAGTGAGTATTTTATTAGTTTCAAGGTAAAATCTCATTTCCCATGAGTGCTACCTTCAGAGTCAAAACTGAAGACATAATGAATGGCAGAAATGCTATAGTTTAGACCAAAAGTCCATCTGGTCCAAGAGTATACAGTAGAACCAAAGAAGTATTGTAAGATACTGAGCACTTTTCCTATCATTCACCTGAAATATGGACTAATGTTACATAAACATTCTTAAATTTCCTTAGAATGTGTCTAATATCCATGACAGTAGCAGAGAGGGCTTATGGAAGGGAAATTAAAAATGAGCTTGGATATCTCATCATGAGCTATAAATATGTATAATAATAAGATTATTTCAAGCATTACAATGATCCTTATCAGATTTTGAGCAAATATTTTAATGTTGCAATAATTTATAAAACATAAGTCTCCCAACTTTGTCTGGGAACGAGGTTCATAGAAGTTCTGATGACTCCAGTTTGAGCTATACGCACACAGGCACCAGCTCTGTGGGGACAAAACCCTGGTCCAGGGGCAGAGGGGTCGAGAAAACCCTCAGTGCCGTAGAACATACTATAAATTTACTTCTTGTCTCCACGCTCTAAAATGTAAACACTGTTGGAAAGTACTTTATCTGCCTTGTCTACTGCTAGAGACCATCTCCTGGCACATAGTAGGTGCTCGTGGTTATTTCTTAAAATAATAAAAACATTGATTTTCCCCTTAGTAGCTTAAACTCTTTGCTTCCCTACCTCACTTCTACTGGCATGGTTTATTTTCATTTCATTAGCATGTTCCTCCCTTTCTACATTGTCAGTGCAAATTGGAAGCAGTAAATAGACACCTCACTTACTGGATGAACTATTTAGATCCCTCAGAAGCATGTTTTGTTTTCTGGATCATGAGAAATACTCATCATTTTTCTGGAGAAGCTTCTAACAGAGGCCAGGACCACACCATTTCCTTCCACGTCTGTGGAGAAAAGTGTGTTTCCTCCTTGTGAGGGACATTCTCAGCACAGCCACGGGGACTTTGCAAAACTGTGGCTCTCATGATGACTCCTGTGAGCTTGTTCTCCTTATTATGGGGCTTCTCCTGTAGGCCTTCCCAAGCCCTGGAACTTTCCCACTGATCTCTCAACCCCAAACAAAACTTGTTCCCTCTAGCTCCCTGTATTCAAATTCTACTTCTCCTTTAAATATTTTCATAAGACTTCTTATTTCAGGAAGTCTTTTCTGAGAGTCCCAGTGTAGATCATTTTTCAGTCATTTTCCATGCCCTATGGCACTTTATTTGCACCTCTCAGATGGTATTTTCTCCTTTCAGTGATGTTATTTAAGTGTATATCTCATAATCTACTAGAATCTGTAAGGGAAGAATGATGTTCCCTTATTTGTTGGTAAGTGAACAACATCCATGTTTTCATGGAGCTTAGATTCTAGCGGAGGATTTATAGTTAAGTAGACTAATAAATAAAGGTGTAAGAAAGAAATATGACAGATATTGAGAAGTGCTCCACAGAGAATGAATATACGGTGGCATGATAAAGAGTGACTTGTTGTAAGCGGTCAAGGAGGTGGCATTTGAGCCTAGATCTGAATGACACAAATAAACCAGCTCTTGGCATACTCAGCAGCGGAGCCTTCTACGTAGAGGGAAGGCATCCCACCAGGCCTTCTACAGGAAAGCACTTGGTGACAAAGAAACTAAAGAAAAAGGCAGTGTGGCTGGTACACCTTAGATGAGGAGGAAGATGAAACAGTGTGAAATATGAGGGTAAGAGGGACCAGGTTTTTAAAGAGTTGTATAAGTCAAGGTAGGGAGTTTGCATTTTCTTCTAAGAGTGAAGTGAAGCAGCCCTAGGTTTCTAAGTAGGGGAAAAATGTAATAAGATTTGTTTTCTTAATTTCCCTTTCTTCCTCCAGCCATCTCTCCCTCCTGTCTCCTTCCTCCATTCCCTACTCTCCCCCTCCCTCTCCTTCCTCCTCCCTTTCTCCCTCCATCCCTTCCTTCCTTCCTTTTCCCCTCTACCTCTCCTTCCCTTTCTCCCTCCTTCATTCCCTTCCTCCTTTTATTTCTTTTTATCTGTTTGTTTATTTTTAAGCCTTCTGACTGCTCTAGGGACAATGGATCCTAGGAGGAGCCAGAGACAACCTGGGCAGAAGGTTGGTGGCTTCATTGTGACTCTACCAATTCCTGGCATATAGCAGTCCTTAATGCAGTAAAAATATCTAAAGAGCAATAAGATGATCTTGTCATACACAACAGCACAGCAATGTTTGTCTTCTTTACTCACCATGGGTCCTTTTAGCTACAGCAAATGTTAAAAATGGTGTGCAACATGTGCTATTGTGTGTGTTTTCCCACCACAAAATGCTCCAAAAGACATGGGTTTTGGTCTGTTTGGTTTCACTGATCTATCCCAAGTGCCTGGGAAAGTTTGTGGCACAGAGTAGAGACTCAATAAATACTAATTGAATTAATGAAAATATTTTTAATCCTTTTCCTTTCTGAACCTTCTTTTCATTCACTTCTGACAACTTCTCTGATGTACCAAATGGGGCTGAAATGGGTACAAAGGGTGAGAAAACTTTTGGAACTGTTTCCTTGCTTCCCATCCCATAGGGACAGTTTCCAACAACTCTAGATCAAAGCTCTCAGTGTCCTTTGCCTTTGTGCACTAAGATTTCTGTCACTTTAGGTAGCAAACAAATGTGTCTAGTTTCCACAGGATTTATTGGTTTTTATTTCAACTACCGCGATTTTCTTTTTCTTCCTTTAGTTTTATTTTGACATTCTTTCTACAAATATCTCTCTTGTAGACATTTTCTGAGATTCTTCTCTTAAACTTTTTTTTCTGCATTTCAGTTGAGGCCAGCAGCTTCAAAGAGACTTGATTAGTTTTATGTTTTCATTAGGAAGGTCTTTCCAGAGGTAGTCATTACAGCGAAAAACCAAAGCTGTACATTGTTAATATGCTTCATTCTGTCTGGAGCTTTGTTAGAAAAGTTCCTGGTTCAGTACTATAATTCTAACTTTAATCATCAGCAACTAGCAAAATCATTTACCTTTAAGATGTTAGCAGCTAAAGGGATGTAGCTATAATGATGATTAGGGAATCAGATTATACGAGGAAGTTCTGTATTTAAAGAAATTAACTTAAAAAGAGTCTTATCTTAAAACAGCAACAACTTTAATGCACCTGTTGTGTGCAGGGTATTATGTTCAAAATGAGTGTATACGCGTATGAGTTTAACTTTAGTGAGCCTACTTCTTTATACCTATCTTTTTTTTAAATTTAATTTTGTTTGCATATTACTACCTACAAATAGAAGATATTGCATCTTCACAGCAATTACAATTCCTATAGGTAAATAGAACACACACACACACACACACACACACAATCTGCCTTTTAAAAAAAAAGGAAAAATATTGAAAATGAATGTTATCAAAGAGATAGCAGAATAGAGAATAAAAATATGTGAAATGCAAGAAACCTGTCTCCAGAGAAATATTTCTTTAATTAAATTTCTGTACTTTGTGGAAATTGAAGATGGAATTATTCAGCCTTTTATGGTAAAATTAAGAGTTTATCTGATGACAATCAGGAGAAGTGGATCATGAAACCACTGTCCAGGAGAGCTGGTAAATAATAAGCCACATGGCTACTACCATGAGACTTGCTGGGAGCTCCAACTAGGGAGCAAATGAACAAAATCTGAGGGGCCTGAATACAAAGACCGCAGGCAACCATATGGGAAGAAGGCCTGGCCCATGCCAGGAAGGAGGCAGCTGTCTAAATCAGTAAGGCCAACAGACAGTTTTCTCCCAAACTAAGAGACAGAGTGGAGGTTACACAGGGTGTGCATACCTTAGCCTTACAAAAGAATGCCAAATTGTTTCCAAAGTGGTCATCTAATTTGTACTCCCAAAAGTCATGCATGAGTTCCCATCGATCTACATTCTTACCAACACTTCATCGTGACAGATTCTCAATTATTTTTTCCAATCTGGAAGTGTATAAAAGCATTTCATTAACATTTTATTTGCATTCCCCTGATTATTCTATATCCTTTATTACTGTTACTATTAGGCTGAGCTTCTTTTACTGTTTTTTTCATGTGTGTGTCATAATGGTATTCTATATTTTACATAAAAGTTTCTAAGATTTACCTTTCATATTTAAACCTTTGATCCCTTGACCCACATGTAATTTATATTTTTACTTACCTATCGAATTCCAGATTAAAATATCTCCAAGGATGAAACTTTCAAATTCAAAGGCAAAGTCAGTAGCTCCTTATCAAATCTTCTAAATAATGCTTCAGTCATTTCTACATTATTTGTGCAAATTGGAATCACTCGCTGGCAGTGACAGGGAGCTCATTATTTCAACTATGATAAGATTCTTCCTGAAGATTACCTGATATCTGTCTCTCTGTAATTCCCAACAATTGACTAGAAATTTTAGTTTTGGAGACACCTCAACGAGCTAGATTGCAATATATGCTGCTGACCCTTCATGCTTCTCTATGTCTACACCCTTGCACCTCTTCCCATCAAGGGATGGGAACTATTTTTCTATCCCTTACATCTGGGCTAGTCTTGTGACTTACTTTGAGAAACGGAAAGCTCCAGAAGAGATAGTGTACCAAATCTGAGCCTTAACATCAAGAGGCTTTGCGTGCATTGGCCAGCTCTCTTGGGACCCCTGTAATGCTATTTGAAGAATCCCAAACTAGCATGCTAGAAGATTAGAGGTCACCTGAAGCTGAGATGAGTCACCCAAGCTGAGCTCATTCTAGACCACCAGCCCACAGCAGACCCAGTAGCTGATTATCAACACACCAGGAACTGCAGTGAGGATTACCTGAAACCAGGAGAACTGCCCATGTGAGGCCAGCCTAAATTGACTGACAGAGCTAAATAAAGTGTCGTTGTTTTAAGCCACTAAATTTTGAAGTGCCTTATTATGCAGCTATAGCTAACTGATATAAAGAAAAAGTTCCTTTCTATATAGCAATCCTTATGCCTGTGCTGTAAAAAATAATTCTATGGTGATTTGATTCAGAAAAATACCATTTAATTCAACAGCATTACCTTTCAAATTTGATGATAATCTGTATTTGTGTCATCATGAAAGTCTTTGAATGATGTGATTGTCAACTATGAAATTCATGAATCAATGTCAAAATAAAATACCACAGTAACAATAAAAGTAAAATGGAGTTCCACAATTGAAGAATCAAAGAACACATTCAAAAGAAGTCACATTGAATTTATAAAACTATTTGAAGTAAAAGATTAGAAATGCAGTGATATATATGTAATTCTAAAACTAATCCTATGGAGTAGGTAAAACTATCATCACCCATTTTTACATGAGTCAACCAAAGATTAAAGGGATTAAATTATGTATCAGTATAAAAGTTAACTGAGCTTAGAAGTGGGTAGAGCACAGAGTAAATCCCGGCTCTCTTGATTCCAAAGTCCATGATCTTTACTACTATGCCAGAGGTTCTCAACCCTGGCTGCATATTGGAATCATCTGGGGAAGCTTTTCTAAATGCCAATTCCCAGACCCCTACCCAGAAAAATTAAATCAGTATCTCTGGGGGGGGTCTATGGAGAAATAGGTTATTGTTGTTGTTGTTTTTAACTCTGTAAATGATTATAAAAATGAAAAGCTAGAGTTAAACTTCATTGCATTATGCTTTGCACTTACAGTAAAACTGAGGCTAGATGGGCCTTCATGGCTTAACCCCTGCCCATCTCCAGACTCATCCTGCACCTCTTTTCCATCCATGGATTATTAATATTAGTTAAATACAGCATCAATCTTTCAAGAAACATCCAGCTGTGAGATGGATTTAGAATTCACACAAGGACCATTGAATCGTGTTGATTCTACACTTGAATTTACCACAGACCTGCTTATGTAACCTCACACAAGTCCTTTAATCCCACAAAGCCACAGCATCTTCATGGACCCAGTAAGTTTGGAGCTATTTCTTATCCAAGATCTCACTGTATTTTGAAAACGTAATATGATTCTAAAGAGATTCTACAATTTATGAGTTTTTTTCTGTTTGTTTTTTTGTTTTTTGTTTTTTTATAAATTTATTTATTTACTCTTGGCTGCTTTGGTTCTTTGTTGCTGCACATGGATTTCTCTAGCTGCGGCGAGCGGGGGCTACTCTTCATTGCGATGCGCAGGCTTCTCATTGCGGTGGCTCCTCTTGTTGTGGAGCACGGGCTCCAGGCGCGCAGCCTTCAGTATTTGCGGCACGTGGGCTCAGTAGTTGTGGCTCGCGGGCTCTAGAGCGCAGGCTCAATAGTTGTGGCGCATGGGCTTAGTTGCTCCGCAGCATGTGGGATCTTCCCGGACCAGGGCTCGAACCCGTGTTCCCTGCATTGGCAGGCGGATTTGTAACCACTGTGCCACCAGGGAAGTCCTGAGAGTTTTTAATTGACACTAGACTAGCTGCCTACCACTGAAGGCAATCAAGTAAGAATTCAAGAATCAGTGATTTTTTTGTATTTCACTGCCATCTCTTGGATTTCAGTTGTATCCAAAATGTTTTAGGTTTTTCTCATACAGATTAATTCACATTAAACAGTCCTGTGTACTTTGGAGATGCAGATATGTGCCCTTTTGAGTAAAGTGAGATATCCTTGTATTATCATCTGAGAAAAAGCTTATTGTAATGACTTAATATCTATTCAGGAAATATATCTAGGGAATTCCATTCTTACTATCTATAATAGTTATAAGTTCATTCACCATGAAGGACTAAGACCAAAATGATAGTATTATGAAAATTAAAAAAATACCAGCCAAGGATCTTCTAGCTCAAGATTGAACTGAAACGTGTTAATAAGGTATTCATGTGTTTATTAATAATTGGCAGATTTGCCAATATTGGTGTATAGATTTTTATTAGGGGGGAAGATGTGAGTAGGAGTCAAGAAATATGAACATTGGAGGGAACGAGAATCTTGAAAAATCATTTCTTAAAAACATTAAATACAGTTTTTCATATGTACTAGTGTATTTTAATAACCATCTTAAAACAATTGAGGGGTGTCATGCAGTGGTAACCTGGGGTCTCTGTCAGAAGACAAACCAAAACAAATACTTTTTTATTTTCTTGCTGCACAATTTCTGCAAAGTATGATACATTCTGAGAATAGAGAATGTATTCTTAATTGAAGATGTATTGTAGCTCGTATTCAGCAGCAACTTTCACCAGTATTTTATGAAAAAATTAGAACATTAATTGAAAGGCTTTTTAGTGTGAACATTTGTTCATAACCTAGATTTAATTAGTAATATTTTATTATACTTGCTATCACATATTCATCTCTTTACCTATCATTAATCTATCTCATTTTTCTCATTGTATTGATGTAGATATGTGTACACATTCCCTTAAATACTTTAGCATTCCTATCAGTTAGAGTTCAATATCAGTCAAAAATTATGTAAATTTTACCTACAAAATGCACAAATGTTAAGGGAAAATGTGCTAAGTTTTGACAAATGTATATATCTGGGTAATCCTGTCCCCATCAAGATGCAGAGCATTATGATAATGCCAGAAGATTTCCTCACTCTCTTTCCCAGTCAATCCTCAATCTTCCCCTTGGAAACTACTCTTCTGACTTTTCCATATAAATTGTTTATGCATTTTTAGAATTTCATACAGAGACATATGACACGTACTCTTTTATGTATTACTTATTTCACTCCGCGTGGTTTGGAGATTTACTTATGTTTGCTTTGTGTATCAGTATTTCATTTCCTTTTTATTGCTGACTGCCATTCTATTGGATGACTATGGACACTGGTTGTTTCCAGTTTGAGGTTATTTTGACTAGAGCTGCTAAGAGCACGCTTTTATAAAACTTTTTGTGAAAAATGTAGTTTCATTTTTCTTGAGTAAATATCTAGGGGTAAAATTGCTGGGCTTTAGGGAGAAGTCATGTTAGTTTTATGAGAAACTGCCAGGTTACCCCAAAGTGGTTGTGTCATCCTATATTCCTACCAGCAATGTATGAGAGTTTCAGTTGCTCTAAAACATTGTCAACAGTTGGTATTGTCAGTCTTTTAAATTTTAGCCATGCTGGTTGGTGTGCAATGGTATCTTGTGGTTTTAGCTGTAGTTTACTTAATAACTAATTATATTAAGCACTTACATGTTTGTTGGTTATTCACATATCTTCTTTTGTGAAGTGTGGTCTAATCCTTTACCCATTTTCAGTTGAGATATTTGTTTATTATTAAGTGTTAAATGTTTAAAATACATATATATATATATATATATATATATATATATATATATACATATATATTTGATACAGTTCTTTGGTACATATTTTCTCCCCCAAATTATCTATTTATTTTCTCAACAATGTTTCTGATGAGCAGAAATTTTTTAATTTTGATAAAATCTAATTTATCGTCTTTTCTTTTTATTGCCATGATCACTCTGAGTCCCTGTGTGTCCACAGACATATGGACTATGACCATACTGAATAAAAGTGGTGAATATCTACATAAACTACTTGGCATTCTGCACAGGAGATTTGTCACTTCTCCTCTGCTTATTAATTTATTAAATCATTTATTCATATAAGTATGTGTTCATGGATATTCATTTTATGTTTTGTGTTATAACCCATATAATCCATATGGGTATAATCCATATTTTCTTTGAGCACTTTCTTACTCTGTGGCATTATGGGATGCTCCAGCTCAGCTTGTAGATTTCCTGTTCCAGTTGTAGAATCACCCACTTCTCCTAGGTGCCCTGATTCTTCTCATGGTGGGAATAGTAATAGAAACTAAGAGCTGGGTACTAGGTATGATCATTGCTACTGGGGAGTTGTTGATTTTAGGCTCTTGCAGCTAACAGAGCAAGAACATAAATATGTTTATATGCTAACTTGTTTATGTACACACATGCATAAATACTCATATATGTAAGTATCTATATCTGTATTAAAGTAAACATGAGTTTACACTGATGTCTGTAATTCTAATCCATTACCACGTGGTTCGTCCTAGCCTTCTCTCCTTGCTTATCTGTAATGTCCTTCTCCAACAGTGAGAAATCTGGCTCCAACAATCTGCCAACTAGCTGATTTTTAAATTCTGGTATACATGTACAACAGTATCAGAATCGTTAACCTATACCCCCATGGGAAACGACTTCATAAACTGAAGTACTTATGTTCTCTGAGTGCTTATGCACAGTTCTTTTTGTCTTTGCTCTTACAGAATCCACTCATTTCCAAAGTTACTTAGGTTATCAATTTTCCCCTCATCATTCCAGTAAGCTTGTTTCATATATATATAATATGGTTAGGTTCATAGTCTGAATGTCTTCCTGGGATCCACTTTCTGAATACCTCATAAATTATTTTCTTAAATTTGTGTACATTAAAGTTCATTATTTGTGCTGTTAAGTTCTGTGGGTTTTGACAAGGGCATGATGTCTTATACTGGCCCTTGCACTATCATACAGAATCATTTTACCACCCTAAATGTGTCTTTTTTCTTTCTCTAATTTAACTCTTCCCTCTTTCCGCCAAACCTTAGCAACCATTGATACTTTTACTATTTCTGTAGTTTTTCTTTTCCAGATATTATATAAGTGAGCTATACAGTGTGAAGCCTTTCAGACCGCTTTCTTTCATTTAGCAATATGCACTTAAGGTTCCTCAATGCCTTTTCATCATTGAAAGATCATGTATTTTTATATCACTGTAAAGTGTTCCATTATAGGACTGCCACGGTTTATCCATTTACCTATCAAAAGACATCTTGGGTGCTTCAAGTTTTTGGTGATTGTAAATAAATCTGCTATAAATATTCACATGCAGGGTTTTGGGTGAGCATGTTTTCGAATCAGTTGAGTAAATACCTAAGAGTGCAATTTCTAGTTCACATGATAAAAGTGAGTTTAGTTTTGTAAGAGACTGATGATCTGTCTTCCAAAGTGGCTGCACCATTTTGCATTTCTGCTAACAATGAATGAGAGGTCCTATTACTCTACACCTTTGCCAACATTTGGTGTTGTTAGTATTTGGACTTTAGCCATCCTGGTAGGAAATATATCCACACATTAACTTGTACACAAATGTTCATTGCACAGTTATTCACAATATCCAAAAAGTGAAAACAACCCAAAAGTCCTAAAACTGGTGAATGGATAAATAAAATGTAGATCCTTACCGTAGAATATTTCTGTGCATAAAAATGAAGTACTGATACTTACTATAACATGGATGAACCTTGAAAACTTTAAGCTAAGTGAAAGAGTCAGACAGAAAAGAACACATACTATATGATTCTATTCAAATGAAATGCCCCAGATAGGCAAAGCTATAGGGACAGAAAGTATACTAATGGTTGTCAGGGGATGGGAGGAGGAGGAAATTGGGAATGATTGTGAACAGTTACTAGCTTCTTTCTGGGGTGATGGAAATGTTATGGAATTAAATAGTGGTGAGGGTTGTACAACCATGTGAATACAAAAAACAATGAATTGCACACATTAAAATGGTGAATATTGTGCTAGCTGAATTTCATCTCAAATTTAAAAATTATATACTACAATGCAAGATAGATAGATGATAGATAGATAGACATATAGATAGATAGATAAGAGAAATACAAATTATAAACAAATTGCATACCACTATACTTCCACCAGAATGAATTTCTGGGAACTCTGATCCATTGCTGGTGGGAGGGTAAATTTGTTCATATCCTTGGAAAGCTCTGTCAGTGTTTACTCTCCATATCTGTAGCTCTATATATCTATATTTGTATGAATATATTACTATATATTAACATATATAGGAATGAGTCTAATAAAATATGTGCAAGATATTAAATGGAGGAATGTATAAAACTTCACTTAAGAACATAAAAGTAAAACTTGTGAGAGGAGACTCAGTATTACAAAGTACCAACGTTTTCAAGTTCATTCAACCCACATAAAAATACCAACATAATTTTTCATGTAAATTTAAAAACTGATTTTAAAATTCATATTAAAACAGACTTGACTAAAAATTGCCCAGAAAATATTGAAGAAGAAGAAAAAGAGATAGTAAGACATTAAAAGCAGTAGTAATTAAAACAGTGTGATATTTGTGAAAGAAGAGGGAAATATACCAGTTGAATAGAAAAGAAGTTAATAAACAGATTCATGCATATATATCAAAGATATATTGAAAAATAGCAGGGAGGTATAAATGTATCAGTTTCTAGACATATTATATAACTTAGAATGAAAAATAAAAATTTAGAAGGCTTAGCAAAATGTAGAAGAATTTGTTTATAATCTTGAATTATTCTCCAAACGCACAAACCATAAAAGAAAAGATTGATAAATGTATTTCTTCTCTACATATATACAATAATGACACCATGAATTAACTTTAAAACATGACAGAGATAAAATATTTTCTGTATTTTTAAGTAGGCAAAGCATTACTGTTTTAATATACATAAATGACTCCTAAACATCATTCATGAAAACACAAACTTCAATACAACAATGCCAGAAGTCACATGTGAATATATGCCCAACTTACTAGTAATTAAATTTTCAAAAATAAGGAAACAAGAAAGTTTGGCAATTCCAAATGTTGGTATTTTTGTGAGGAAAGAATGTATGTATATATCGTCTATGTATACCTCCGATGCCTTAGGTGTGAGATGTTTCAATGATCCAAATGAACTGTTATTGATGGGAATATAAATTGTTAACCTCTTTGGACATTGTTCAGCTATAGAAATGTTGAATACCCTAAAATAAAGCTACTCCACTTCTAAGAGAGTATCCTGGTAGAAAATCATTCCATGCCCAGAAGAAATGGCCATTGTTCTCTTCCTTGTAAGAATGAAAGTCTGGAAATAATCTAAATGCCCATGATTGGAAGAAGGAAAGTGTATGGTTATTCCTGAAATGGGAAACGATATAGCAGTTAAAATGAATGAACTAGAGCTACAGGTATCAGCATGGAAAGATATTAAGGGTATAATATGTGAAAAAAAGTTGGTCCCTCAAAGATATGTGCAGTGCGGTACTAACTATGGAAAATTTTACGTGATGAAATAACACTACATATTATATTTAGATGTATAAGTGGATAAATGACAAAAGTCATGGATTCCAGGGACATGTGTTAGAATTGTGGTTACCCTTGAGGAACAAAGGAGAGTCATAGAGTTGGTGAGGCTAGAAAGAGAACTTTGTAAGAGTTTTGTTCACTGTAGTGTATTTAGAAGTAAAAATATAACGTTGTACATGTGAAACATATAACGTTATGAACCAATGTTACCTCAATCCAAAAGATAAAATTAAAGAAAAAGGGAAGAAAAAAGGAATTATTATTTTAATAAAAGCAGTTTTAACTGCATAGTGAAGTAGTATTCTTTTTTCACTAGAAAAGAGTAAACCATGAAATCAGAGGCAAAAGCACACTTTCACTGCTAATGAGAAATCTCACAAGGCTAACTAAGGTCACGTCTTTCAATAACTTGAGCAACACAGGCAGATGAATAGACCAGCTATGGCTGAGGTGGAGAAAAGCAGCTGGCGGATGTGAGAAACTGGAAGGACTCTGAAAACACCTTCATGAGTGATAGATCCTTGAATGGACAAGATAAGCCCTAAGCAGGAATCTGTGAAACTAGGTGGAGATAGTTTTAAAAATGCCCTGCTTGTTTGGAAAAAGAGAGTCAATTTATTTAGAAAATAAGTCTATTTGTCAATCCCATAACTCTACGCCTGTGTGT
This sequence comes from Eschrichtius robustus, assembly GCF_028021215.1. NCBI lineage: Eukaryota > Metazoa > Chordata > Mammalia > Artiodactyla > Eschrichtiidae > Eschrichtius > Eschrichtius robustus. The sequence continues at coordinate 19,531,075 of NC_090840.1, forward strand.
CGGAATAGGGCCTTTACTAACCATCTGGTTCCAATTTTTCTTGTGGGCTGAACTTTCTTGTTTCTCTCACTGAAGGCATCACAGGAGATGACGCACAAGCCTAACAGCATATTGCTCTTTTTTATTAGCTTGCTGTGCCATGGAAACCTCCTTACAGAACCCATTCATCATGTGATTATAATAAACACATTTCTATGAAGGCAGATGGGGAACCACCAAGAGACAAAGGAGGTTTTCTGGTAGTAGGGAAATGAAAAAACCAGTATTCCAATCTCAATATCTCTCTGTCTCACTCTGTCTCTCTCTCTCTCTCTCTTTCTTGTGTCAATGTCATCATTAGAACAGTTCCTTCCTGTGAAATTCTGCAAAATAAAAAACTGATTTCCTAGGACTTCGACTACGAAAACTTGATAGTTCCCATTTAAGACAATGACTACTAAATGAAGGTAAAAAAAATAAATGTTATAAGTCATGTACACCATCCTGCTGTTTAAAGTTGAAATGGGAACTCGTAAAATTTCTGCCAAAGAAAATAACACTGGCATAAATGTTGTTTTTATACCTATGCTACTGCATGAATATCCTTCTGGAATTTTCAGATTATAAAATCTTTGTAAGGGACTCAGTGAATTCATAAATGTTTGCAAGAATGCAAAACAAGTTGGTTTGTCATGTCTGTAGCAAAAAACTGGGAATTACTTGGGAATTATCTTTATTTGATTGGAGTTAGCCGAGTAATCAGGCTATCCTTGTATTTTTAGTCTCACCTCTCCTTTCAAAAGGCCTTGGCCAGGACCTGATGAATGCACACCACTCCAGCTTGCTAAGCATCCTACCCTGGGGATCAACCTTGTTTATGATGATTAAAAATTAGACTGTTTACTCCTTTACAGATATGCACACCCTGGAGCCATCTACAATCCTTTATGTGTTTACTGGGCATGCTATCTGGATCACACTTACTACTGTAAAAAATATCTTTGGTGTAATACGCTCACAGAGTTTAATTTTTGGTTCACTTATCCAGCTACATTTCTGCCTTGATAATCCCATCACATACGAATAGCATTGAATATCATCTACTAATAAGCCCAAAATTTGTACCACCATCCTAGAACTCTCTCCTGAACTTTTGATTTATTTATCCAACTGCTTTCACTTGGATGTGATGTCTGGAATTTAATGTTTCTGTAACTGAGTTCCTAATATTTCCCTCCAAACTGCTCTACCTTTCACTTTCCCAGTCTCAGTTGACTCCATCATTGAAGTTGTTCAGAACAGAAACCATGGGATTCTTTTAGGCCCCTCTTTCTCACATATCCTACCTCCAAACCTCCAGGAAAATCTCATGACTCTACCATTGAAATATATCCAAAATCTGACCAATTCTCATCACCTGCACTGTTGCTAAACCTGTCCAAGCCATCATTATCTAAGGACTGCAATTGTTTCCTACTGTATTCTCCAGCTTCTAGCCTTATCTCCTTACAGTCTTTTTAAATACAGCCAACAGAGTAGACCTAAGCCGTATCATGTTACTTCTCTCAAAATGTGGCATTGTCTCCTCATTCACTCAGGGTAAAGTCAAAATCTTAACAAAGGCTGACAGGGCCCTAATGATCTGGCCTCTCTCTCTTTTTTATTTTTTTATTTTTATGTTATATTGGACTATAGTTGATTTGCAATGTTGTGTTAGTTTCAGGTGTACAGCAAAGTGATTCAGTTTTATATATATATATATTCTTTTTCAAATTCTTTTCCCATTTAGGTTATTACAGAATACTGAGCAGAGTTCCCTGTGCTATACTGTAGATCTGGCCTCTCTTTACTTCTCTTGCTCATCTGTTACTTCTTCCTCCTGCTGGTGCTCCAGGCTCTTATGACTTTTCCTCCAGTTTTTCCCAATGCCTGGAATCCCTTTTCCACAAATGTCCATTCAATTAATCTTTTACCTCCTTAAATTCTTTGCTCAGATCTCATCTCCTCAGTGAGGTCCACTTTATTCACCTATTTAATATTACAGCTTGCTCTCCGACATTTTCCTACCACTCTTCATTTCTTTAATGTGTGGTCCTCTTTAACCACTTTGCTTTTTGTAAGAGGCATTCCCTCTGTTTGGTATATGCTTCACTCCCATTTCTCTTATCATCTGTTCTTACTTTTAGGTCTCAGCTTGGATGTTACTTCCTCTTGTATCACTACCTCAAAACACAAGTTATTAGAGCATAGGAGATACTCAGCAAATATTTGCTGAACGATAAATGATTTAACATACGACTGCTTAGGTCATTTTTAAAGTTTACTTTGTATACAAAGCTGATGGTGTGGATATAAATTATGTTTGAATGTATAAATGTGAAATTCTGTATAGTAGATGCTGGCACAATTTGCTCTTATTTTAGTCATCATTTTCTTTCAGAAAGATGTTGCATTGTGGTAAATACATTTATGAACAGTACAATTAATAACCAATACAGGTTACTTTCTTTGCATCATTACTTTTTCAGCAGGGTTTTTTTTTTTTAAAAGAGGCTGTCTAAATTCATAAAAATTTCCTTTCCATATCATGATTCAAGATTATTATCCATGAACTAAAAAGCAAAATATTTGAAACACAAGCTGAGCTGTTTAGACCTTATCCACCAACATCAGCAATCATGGATACCATTAATTCAATAAGTAGAAAGCTACCATGCAACAGGATATGTAGGGAATAAATGAGATATCCATGTAATTTGTCAAAATACTGTCTTTACATTTAAGAGTAGGATAGGGGGAAAAGAAGTGGTGATACAAAAATAAAAGGAAAATTGTTCTTTTCTTTCTAAAAACCTGAATTCTTCATTTCTCTATCTTATTCAAAGTCTACAAAGCTCTCATGCTGATGCTGGAATCCCAAAAGCATTGACCTAGGGTTGTGTTATATGATCTTTAAATGGTAGAATTCCTCTGGCCCTCATCCCTTCTCATTTTATAAACACACTGTATTTCCCACACATTAAGGTCTTTATCCTTGAACAATGCCACCTATTTCTGAAACTTCTGTTCTGTCTATATATGCTCATAACTGGGACCCAATCTGGTGAGAATACTTTGAGTTCCAGATATTTCATCTAACATTCTACTAATTATCTTTAATTAGAAGTTTCATAGGCTTCTTAAACTCAAATGTTCAAAGTTCCTGACCTTCCCTTAACTTCAATAAATGTCTCCTCCAGAGTATCCTATCTCAGGAGATGAACCCTCAAGACATACTTTGTTCCTATCAGAAGTCTAGGAGTCATCTTTTACATTTCCCTCTCTTCCCCATCATGTTATTCATTACTATGCCTGGTGAATTCTTCCTCTAAAATATATAATGAATCCAATACTCTCTCCATCTCTCCAGCTACCACTAGTTACTATTCAAGGTGAGTTCAAACCCTCATCTTTCACCTAGACTTCTTCCCTCTTCTCCTTATGTGTCTCTTGAATTCAGTCTATACTCTGCAGCCAAAATAATCTCTTAAAAATCCAAACCTGTTTACCTCAAATCCTTCTCAGGACTTCCCCCAGTTCTTAAGATAAAGGGGAAAAAACTTTAAATATGGAAAATCAGTATTACTTTATTTGTGTCTACCTCAATTATATATTTGTTACATTAATCATCTCCCTTCCATTGTCAGACCAAATTCTACCTATCTTTTGATCCAAGTTTTGATGTCACTTCCTCAGGCAACCACTACTTTACACTCCAAAGTAGGTTTGTTTCCCATGTTATATATTCTCATATCTTCCTATAATTATCCTTTATATTGGTCTTCACACCTGCACTAAATATTTATGTAATGATTTGGCTGGTAAGAACATGGAAAATAATTTATTACTGATCACTAGTGCTTAACATGTGTTAGGCACTCAGGGAAATTTGTAGAATTTAAAAAAATAAGAATCATTAGATGGATTCTACCTTTGGCATTGTCTTTAAAAGTAATTTCCCCAGTATGAAATATTAAGTATTATTTTTACTGCCTTTATGATCCCTTTAACTAATTTGGAATATGTTTTGATATGTCATGTAAAGTTAGGAATTGACCTTATTAATTTACTTTTTGCAAATGAATACCTTTTATTGAAAAACTAGAACTTTCTCCTCTGATTTACCCTGCTGTTTTCATCACAAAACTAAAAGAGGCATCATTCTCAGACTTTACAATTACTTTAGTGTTGGGGTTTAAAATATATTTTTGTTCTGTTCTTTGGTTGTTTAGAATATTGTAGCTCTGTATATATCCTAACATCTGATATAGCAACTTTTAAAAAATTTTCTAACATATTTATTCTTTCAGGTGACATCTAGAATAATATCACAAAATTTAAATTATCACAAGATTTTTCTGAAAATTACATTAAATTTATAGTTTAATTTAGGTGAAGTAGATCTAGTGACTATACTGTTTATGCATGAATAGAAAAACGTTTCTCCATTCATTCAAGCTTTCATGCTTTTTTTTTTTCTTGAATGATTTTGATGGTTTATTCCTATAAGCATCATGGATTTTTAATTTTTTCTTTTTATGTGTATTACTAAATGTTTTCCCTTGTATACTTTTACTGATTATTACTGTTGTATAAGAAAAATTTGGATTTTGTGTAATCATTTTACAACTGGTAGTTTTACTGAACTCCTATAATTTCTAATAACTTTTCAATAGATTCTTTTACTCTTTTTATATGAGGTAATCAGTAAATAGTTATAACTTTTCCTACCTTTTAACAATAATTTTACCATTTCTGAAATGATGGCTCAAAAAAGTGATAGAAAGCAGCCTTGGTTTGTTTTTTCATAAAGGCAGAGACTGCTATGCATTTATCAAACCTCATTTCCTTATCCTCTTCAGTACACAGCTAGCTGTATTTTCCATCCTCCTTTGTGGTCAGGTAGTACCATATAATTGAATGGGATGTGTGCAGAAGTAATGTACATCACTCCCAAGCCTGCTTCCTAAAAATTTTCTAAGTGATCTTCCTTACCTTTTCTCTTTTCCCATCTGAGGTTAGAGGCCAAAAGTTCCCATTCCTTAGTGGATGTTGAAGCCAAAAAAAGGAGGAGTCTGATTCTGAGTCATCACTTAGAAGACAGCTGCCCAGCAGAGCTGCCAGACTGAGAACTCTCATATTGAAAAGTTACATGAGAAACTCTATTGGGTAAGTCACTAAATTTGGGGCTTGTTTGTTACAGTAATTACCTTATCCTGGTTATGACACTTATTTTTAATAGGAATGACACTAATCCAAACTCCTAAACAATCGTGGCAGTTCTAAATCATCCTTTAATTTGTATTATATTAATAACTCTATAAATCTAAAATCATTCTAAACATCTATGAAATAACTTTTGAAATGTATCAAGATTATCATACAATTTTTTTCAACTGTCTTTTTGTAATGAATTATATTCATAGAGTAAACAATGTTCAATCAAAGTGGGTTCTTAAAGTAAAACTTTCCTGGCCATACTGAACAATTATGTTAATTTGTGAATTCGATTTGCTAAATTTCACTTTTGATTTTGAGTCTCAAAAAATCACTTGTTAATCTATTGCTTTAATTTTTCCATTTTTCCTTTCTTTCCTTTCTTTTCCTTTATATATATTTTTAGGTATTTTTATAATGTTTTCTCAAGGTTATATTAGCTTTGTACACAGCTTCAGAAATTCTTTTTCTATTTTCTGTGGATAATTTTAAATAGAATATTAGTATTTATTGCATGGACGTTTGAAAGAATTTTACATTAAAGTCATCCTGACCCAGTGTTTTTTGTGAATGTGGAGTGGTAGTATTTGGCAACTATCTCAGTTTTTCTCATGGTCACTTTACTATTCAAATATTTTACCTCTGGTCAATTTTAGACACTCATGATTCCTCTGAAAATTATCTGTTTTTGTAACTAACATATTTATTTATCAATTCTACTGTTTTTTCTTCAATTTGTGGATTTATGACTTGAAATCAAAGCAATTCCTTTGCCAGGTCTCCATGACATGCACAAAATCATTAAAAAACACATATTCAAACTAAACCTGTTTAGACTTCTTTTTCCTAAATGAGGCAATCATTAAGTAGTATTCACTTGGACATTTCTCATAACAAGCTGACTCCTACTCTCTTTTTCTCATCCCTCAAGGTGAGGCAATAATAAACAGAACTTGAAAAATTTCCTCATCACTGTTGCAGCAAAAAAACAACTAGAATTACATTTTGCATCAAGATGAGAGAATTGGTGCCCACAGAACAGAACCAAATCTGAAAATCAAACACTCACCAGCTGAGTAGTTGTTCAATAAATGTTTGCTGAATAAATGAATGAACGGGGTCCTCAATCACTATTGCCCATACCTCCTTGGATATTTCTGTAGGCTGGTTAAAAATTTAAAAAGAAAGTAGTCTCCATTTGGTAAATTTCAAATTATATTTAAAAATGACAAAACATGGTTGTTAAAGAATATGCAAGTTCTATAACTGAAGGTCAGCTCAGATGGCAAGGGTCCACTCTTTAATTCTGTCCTAAATTTAGGAATTATTAAATAATAATCTATTTCTTTAATTCTGTCCTAAATTTAGGAATTATTAAATAATAATCTATTTACTTAATTTTTTTCCAATTATTAAATGTGGTCTACATATATTTATTGATAATATTTTGTTGTTTTAAAATATAGCTTTTCAAAATATCTCCATCCTAATAAATATACCCTATTCTAAGAAGTTGAGAATAGGCCAGTGGCTTAAGGGAGGAAAATGCTCTAAAATTTTAAACCAGTAATCCCTTTTTACATGTTGGAACTGTGTTATTTAAACATAGTTTGGAAAATTAAGTGATTAGAGATATCAGCTTGAAGAATGAAGCACAAGTCTTCAAAGTTTTTAGGAACACGCTTTTCAAGAACACACTTTTCATTCACACAATTCCATCATTTAACACCTGTGAGGTAAGCAGAGGGTGGCAATTTAATGTAAGGAAATGTAATATTTGTAGCACAAAGAAATCTATTGTCTCAACCTTTCTTGCCAAGGGCATGCCTTTGTAATACTTCAAACACGCCTACCGATTCTAATTGGGATCACAGTGGTGAAGAGATTGTGATTCCATGGGTGCCAGTTGACTTACCATGTGTCCCCATTCCAATTCTTCTCATTACTATCACTTAGCCTAGAACATGCAAGTGTGCCTTTTATTGACAAAACAGAGTGCGCCAAGACTAACTTTCTCTCCATGCACTGAAATAAAGTTGGGCTACCTTAGGGTCTGTGTAGAGGGGAGCAGTTCTCAATGTAACAGGGTCAAAATGTTACAGAAAGTGGGATCTGGCTGCTTACCACTCAAAAGCCAATGAAGAGACAAGGTTGGTGGAAAGTTTGCTTTATTTCAGATGCTGGCAACCAGAGGGGAGGGTGGACTCCTGTCCAAAGGCCGACTTCCCCCTACTCACAATCAGTAGGCAAGAGCTTTTATAGATGGAGAGAGGGGGTTACATGCAGAAACAGCACAGTCAGCTCTTACCGTCATCTTGAAATTAGTCCTGCAGTGGTCTGATCAGCGTCATCCTGATTGTTTTAAGTACAGTTAGTCTTTAGTTCCAGGGTCAGTTTGTTCCCATTTCTTTGAGGCCAGTTCTCAGAATTGTGGCAGCTTATGTTATGGCTACAGTCTGGTCATCATTAGTTAACTTCTTCTACCTGGTGAGGGTTTCAGTATCTATAAGACAGCTCACAGGATATGGCTCAGAATATTATGTATAGCCCTTGAGGAGGAACTAAAGGGCCTTGACTTTGCTCAATGACGCAGCTATTATTATTTGGTCTCGTTTGACTGTTTTCCTCTGTTTCTGCATTTTCTCCCTTCTCTGATTAAACTTATTCTTTGGCTAAAGTTTTTCTACAGACAAAAGGCAGGCTGAGGACGTGGGGGGCAAGGACCAGAGGATCCTGCTCTATTTCAAAAGTGTTCTTGCTCTTTTCTTTCCTCACAAAGAGAAAGAAAGAGAGCGAGAGAGAGAATATTCCATACATGTACGTAAATTAATGTCCAATTTTAATATATGGCTCGGCAATGGCGAGATAGAACCCGGTCCCTGTGCTTCTGAAAAAAAAAGTACTCAGCCTATCTCCTACTGTAAATTTCATGCTTCTTAAAGGTAAAGCATTACTCTAGTGACTGCCTGTAAATTTGTGGGTCTAATTCCATAGTTCAAAATGCTTAAGTTTTACTTAAATGAAAACGTTCTCGGGCTTCCCTGGTGGCGCAGTGGTTGAGAATCTGCCTGCCAATGCAGGGCACACGGGTTCGAGGCCTGGTCTGGGAAGATCCCACGTGCCGCAGAGCAACTGGGCCCGTGAGCCACAACTACTGAGCCTGCGCGTCTGGAGCCTGTGCTCCGCAACAAGAGAGGCCGCGACAGTGAGGGGCCCGCGCACCGCGATGAAGAGTGGCCCCCGCTCGCCGCAACTAAAGAAAGCCCTCGAACAGAAACGAAGACCCAACACAGCCAAAAATAAATTAATTAATTAATAAAAAAAAAAACAACCATGCAGCCAAAAATAAATAAATAAATTTATTTTTTTTAAAAAATGTACATGTTCTCAAAATACATTCCCTAAAAGTGACAATTACTTTAAGAAAGGACAACAAATCGGCTTTGGAAATATGTGTACTTTGAAGAGCAAGGATGAGACAACTATGGATGAGAGCATATGATCTTGGCTTGAAGCTGAGTACAGTGTACACAATGATTTGAACAGTGAGTAAAAGATATTACCGTCTGTATTTATACTGATCATGAATGAAAGGGAACCCTTCCAGATTCTTTGCTAGTTAAATGATGAATAAGTACATCTAAGTGCAGGATTCATTTGTTTACTTAAAAATTAAAACTATAACAATTTTTTGAGGTTAATGATGTATAGACAGTTCTAGAAATCATTTATACTCTATCTCCTTTTATTTGGTCCTTCTAAAGAATTGAAATAAATTTCGACAGAAGTTTTCCTTTAGGGGCTTCATGCCAGATAAAGCTACATTTTAAAAATCTCGTGAAAAAAGTTGAGCTCATAGAAGCAGAGAGTAGAAAGGTGGTTACCAGGAGCTGAGGGAATGGGGGTTGGGGTAAAGGGAAATGAGAAAATGTTGGTCAAAGGGTACAAAGTCACAATTATGCAGGACAAGTCTACAGGTCTAATGTACAGGCATGATGATACTTAATATACTTAATAATGCTACACTGAACACTGGATATATGCTAAGAGAGTAGATTTCAGATGCAGTCATCACACAAAAATGGTAACTAATATGAGGAGATGATATTTTAATTAGCTTGGCCATGGTAATCATTTCACCATGTATAGGTATACCAAATCATCATATTGTACACTTTATATATACAATATTTATTAAAAATATACAAAGAAATTTTTAAAAACACGCAATTAAAAAAAATAATAAAATCCCTTGAGAATTGACTGGCTAAAATATATTTCAAGTCTACACCAGCAGCTAAATTTTTGTCTTGTTCTAAGTAAACATTGGAACTCTTAATTTCACCCATTAATTACAAAACAACCTGTTTGGGAAATCATTGTGTCTAGTACCTCTTTATCTGCTTTTCTAAGATTTTTGATATCATTTCAAAATGCAGGTCTCATTTGGGGCACTTTCTTTTCTGTCATTAGACAGCTTTGAGACAGGAAGCCACTGTACCTCTCTTTTTGTTGATTTCCTCATGTCTGAATTCAAAATGTTAATAGCTTCACTAACTCATTGCTATTTAAAAAAGACAGTTATTATGGAATAGTTTTAGATTTACAGAAAAGTTACAAAGATAGTAGATAGAATACCCATATACCCTTCACTCAGCTTCCCATAATGGTGACAATTTTACATAACCATGGCACATTTCTCAAAAATTAGAAATTATCATTGGTATAATACTACTAAGTAAACTACAGCCCTTATTTTCATTTCACCAGTTTTTTCTCTAATATACTTTTCCTGTTCCAGGATCTTATTGAGGATACTACAGTACATTTACTTATGATATCTCCTTACTCTCCTCTGATCTGTGACAATTTCAGCCTTTTCTTCTTTTTTTATGATTTTGAGAGTTTTGAAGAGTACTGGTCAGGTATTTTGTAGGTTATCTCCAGGTTTGTGTTTGTCTGACGTTTTCTCACAATTAAGTGGTATTATAGGTTTGGGGGAAAAATACTACAGGGAGGAAGTGTCCTTCTCCTTATGTCTTATCAGGGGTACATGGTATCAACATGATGTATCTTTGGTGGTGTTACTTTTGATCACTTGGTTAAAGTGATGTCTGCCAGGTTTCTCCACCAAGTTACTATTTTTCCCTTTACATACTCAATTCTTTAGAATAAAGTCACTAATTCCAACTCACACTCAAGATGAGAGGAGTTGAGTTCCACCTCCTGGTGAGAATTCTCTCCTGGAGGTGTGACTATCTAAATATTTTATTTGGAATTCTTCTGTAAGGCAAATTTTCTCTTCCTTCTCCATTTCTTTATTTATTCAGTGATTTGTTTATAGCATTGCAGGATTGTGGATATTTACTTTATTCTTTGGGCTGTAACTCAATAGTATCATTATTTATGTTTTTGCTCAAATCAACTCATCTTTGATAATTGGGATCTTTTCCACATTGGCTTCTGTGTCCTCCTGACATGCTCCCATATGTATTTTGTTGCTGTTGTTCTGAAGTTCTTTGAGGCGAATGCTTTCTTACTTTCTGGTAAAACAAACGCTCCAAGTTCATCTTACATTTACCATATATCAGTCTTTGATTCACCATTTCTCTAAGAAGCCCTGGTTCTTTTCATTGGACTATGTGATTTAGAAAAAAGATCTATGATTTAAGATATTTCTTAAAAATTTGATTTAAGAACAGGTTTCCATTTTTCTTTAATGTACACCTGTAACTTATATAATACTGTACATCAACTATATCTCAATAAAAAAATTGTGGTGACAGTACAAAAATTCCCTATATTCCTCATTTAATTTCTCATATTAACATCTTATATTAGTATGGTGCATTTGTTACAATCAATGAACAAATATTGATACATTATTAATAATTAAAACCTATACTTAAGTCTGATTTTCTGCGTTTTAACCTAATCTTCTTTTTCTATTCCTAAATCCCATTATATTTAGCATCCTGTCTTCTTAGGTTCCTACTTAGGCTGTGACTCTCAAACTGTCCTTAATTTCAATGCCATCGACAGATTTTAGGAGTACTGGGACATTGACAGATTTGAGGAGTACTGGTCAGGTCTTTTGTAGAATATCCTTATTTAAGATTTGCCTGATGTTTTTCTCATGATTAGACAGGGGGTATGTGATTTGGGGGAGAGGGGGAAGACCACAGAGGTAAAGTGTCATTTGCATCACATCTTATCAAGGGTACATACACTCGACATGATTTATCATTGCCGAGGTTGACCTTGATCACGTGACTGAAGTAGTGTTCGTCAGGTTTCTCCACTGCAAAGTTACTCTTTTTATACTTCATTCTGTATGGTACAATTTGGAAGACAGTTACTACGCACAAGTTCATATTCAAGGAATGGGGAGTTATGTTCCACCTTTTTGAGGGTAGATTATCACGGAAAGTATTTGTAATTCTTCTGCAAGAGACATTGTCTATTTTCCCCTATTTATTTATTTATTCAAGTATTTACATCAGTGTGGACTCATGGATACTTATTTATATGTTCAGTTATATCAAGAGCTATGTTATTTTCTTGCTCAAATTGCTCTAGCTTTGGGCAAGAAAAAAAAAGATTTCACTATATTCCAGTGAATAATAACAAACACATTCAGAATTTAAAAGTAAGTCCCCTTAAATGAACTATCCTCAATAATAATTAGCTACTATTGGTTGTGTCTTTCTATAAGTCAGGCACTGTAGTAAATACTTGAAGCATTATTTTAATCCTAAAAACACTACTAGGCGTCTTCATGATGAGTTAATAAGGGCCAGCTTACTCATCTCTCATTATGTACATGTTCAGATTCACTAGCTAAGTGAGACATGTTTCAAAGCTTGTTGTGAAAAGAAAAATCATTTAGTTAGGTTTTATAGATTTCTTTGTATGAAACCAAATTGATAGCTGGGGAATTTCACATCAAGGTTTTTGCTAATATTGTCCTTTTTTTAGTTTTGAGGTTAACAACTAAAACTTTATGACAGTTGCTGCATCATGATCATATCAAATATAGGTATTAAAATTTAAACAAAATGGGGATAAAATTACTTTAACAAGTGGAAAAGAAATTTCATATAATCTAGCAGTTCACTAGCCCAATTTTCAGGACAATCTTCCACTTAAAAGATTTTTTTCAGATTATGTGTATCTTTCAAATGTCTTGCTAGATTTTCACATAGGTGAAAAATCTGTTTATAATTATCTGAACTAGAACCTTTCTTTTTAGTAAAACACAGAATATTCTTGTACCGTTTTAGTATACACTGAATTTTCCAGGGATGTGATTACTATATAAAATGAGGGAAGGTTTTGATCAGAACTTAATGAAGACTTATTTTTTTACCATGTTTTTGTGTGAATTGATAGCTTGTTTCCTTTTATTGCCAGTGAGTATCCCATATCATTCAAGAGTAACTTGAAAATTTAATGATTAAAAAATAAATGTGATATTCTCATTATAACAGCAATGAGAAATAAAAGGAAAATAATTTATAATGAAATTATGCCTTTCTATCCATAAAAGTTCTTGAGTTGAATACACTGGGAGACAAAATGAAGTAATCTAATGATTGTTGAACATATTTATAATAAAACACTTGGAATGAAAAGAATAAAGACAGTCAGAAGAAATAGGAAAGTGTTAGGACAAATAGTAACAAATCAGTGAGTAATTTGTATGTAATAAGAGAAAGATGGAAATAACCTTAATTGAAGTAAGAATATTGTGCCAAGAAAAGTTATTGACTGTTGAATGAGAGACATAAGGAAGCATGATTGATATTCCTGTAAATAAGCTGAACTTTATTTTAAAATGTAGCATCAAACTAACTCTTGATATGATGTTAGAAATGCTTGCCATTTCAAAAGAAGTGTTTGTCATACAAACAGGTTTTTGATAAGTAAAATAGAAAATGTTTTTTTCCTATCTAAAATTACACCATATGTCAAGGCAACCATTAAGTCTCTAGTTCTCAAAAATAACCTGAAAACATTACCTTCAGTATTTGATAGGAAACAGATATCAGGTTGTAACAAGGACAAAACAATAAAAGATTCTATATCCAAGTGGTATCTCAATCCTCTGCAGACTATATCAGAAGATGATTTAAAAACAATAGATAAGACAAAAATAAATTCAAGTTTTAAATATGAAATTTCAACAAAATAAGTTACTTACCATTGTGCTATAATAAATGTAAAATATTTAGTATAACAATGTTATGGTATTTTTAAATATTTATTAACTTCATTAATAAAATTTCATGAAATCTTTGCATTTTCCATGCCTCTGATAATTTAAGATTTCATTCACATAAAGAAAGGAGTCTACGCGATGAAGAGTGGCCCCTGCTCGCCACAGTTGGAGGAAGCCCTTGCACAGAAACGAAGACCCAACACAGCCAAAAATAAATAAATTAATTTAAAAAAAAAATTAAAAAAAAAAGCAGTCTGAAATCACCTCTATAATACATACTTAGTTTCATTACTTTTGCTGTAACTGCACTATTCAGTGAAAGACTCTTCAGCTACTGTTCAATTGAAAAAGCCATAATAATTATTCTTCTCTCCAAAAACCGTGTGCATGAACGCCTTCACTAGATTCAAATGTTTGGTAATTCAACTTTGCTCTCAAGGTCATCTTTTAATTTTCAATTAATTCTTTCTTCAAAATTTGGCTAGTGCATTCCATCTTTATTTCAAATTAATTAATATACCAATCTCCAATATTAAATTCATAAGAATTTTTAAGTCCAAGCAGCATATCTATTTAATGGCCTCCAAATAAGTACAAGTTATTTATATATATATATATATATAATCTAACTATCTCAAAAGACAAACATTATGAAAGCTCTAGGTCAGCAAGGAAACTTTTAAAGTAACTTTAATTTGTTGATAAACCAGATAATTCTATTCACTTTAATGAAATCTAGTGCACATCATTACAGATTTAGAGGAAACTGAACTTTTTAAATGCATAAAAACCTTTGTCATACCATTTAATATTTTAATTCTGATGTTTAATTTTTATGGAATCAAAAATTAACAATAATATCAAATATTTAACAAAACACTATAAAAGAAACATAGAAATTATACCACTGGTGTTTCTCTCCAACATGGTATAATAACCTCGCTTACAATTGTAATATTAAATTTTCTCCAGCAGTGCATGGCTCCTGACAGTGTTATCATCTGTGCTATTCTGTAATTGTCAACCAGAACTTTATTCTTTTAATGAGTTTCTTTTTAATACTCCAGTTACTGTGTTTACAATTTTCAAACTTTTCCTTAAAATCTTAGAAGTGTGATATATTTTTACCAACTTTAAAACTGTTTCTTTGTAGAATTTTTATTTAATTTTGACGGTTTTCTTCGTTTCATTAGGAAAAAAAAATGTATTGACAGAGTAGGTACACTGTGAACGGTTCATTTGTGAGCTAATTTTACTCTCAAGTATTCAATTGAGTGTTTTCTTTACCACAGTTTTATATTTGACATTTGAAAATAATGGCTAAAGACATACATATGTATATATACGCATACATACACGCAAACACATACATATATTTGAAATTCATATTCCTTTCTTCTTGTCTTTCCCCCCTTCCCCTTTCGCCTCGCTCTTCTGCCCTGTCTCTTTCTCCTCCCCCTCCCTCTTCTCCTCCCCCTCACCCTTCTCCTCCTCCTTCTCCGTGGTTGTCTAGTATCACTGGCCACGGGCCACACCAGGCCACAAACATCTTCCCCACTCCCCAAACAAACCTTGAAACTAAATAATTCCCCAAACGCAAAACTCTTAACAAATTTCAAGAATGGTCCTCTAGAGGGCGCAAGCCTTCTCATTACTTTAGAACAAGATTGGAGAAGACAACGGGGTTTTACAAAATAAGACTTCGCTTTCTCAGAAGTTCTTTATTCTGCTGACTCTGGGATGGTCACTTTGATCACCTTTCCCCAAGGTTCTGGTCTTCTGCCATGCTGTCTGGGCTTTCTTTTATCATTCTCTCAGTTTCCTTATTTCTCAGCATACAGCACACTTCCAATCTGGTGCTTCCTTGCAAACTAAATCCTCGGGGCTACAGCTTTTCCTCCTTCAAAGGAGTCTCTCAAGGTATTCCCTGAAAGACTCTTCCCTCTTTATACTAGGTGGTAAAGTGATAATTTATCTTTTCTCCTACATTACACGGTTTTTAGACTTTTTAATAACTAGGAAAGGGACTAACAACCATTGACAGCCTTGATTCTCTGGAAAAAAAAAAAAAACTTACAAATTCCAAATCAATGATTTACAAATTGACTTTAGACACAATCCATTCATAAATAAATGACTCTCAGTAATGACCAAGTGGAATAAGACAGAGGAAGAAGAAAATAACAAAATTTTATTTTCATCATTTGTACCAAAGTGCCTGGTTTGCTTTCCTTTGATGGTAACGTGTTCTGTCACCTGATCCCCACTCCCTAATCTGCCCTGCTGAGCAAGAGGCAAAATTAAACAAACAAAACCTCAGAGGAAAGTGAATCTTCATATAGTACCTTCTTTTGGACCTCTTTATAAATGAGCCGAAAAGCATATTTCTGCTTCAGTGGGTTCCTCCCTCCACCCCAATACAGTGCTTACCAGACATCTCAAATTTCAATCTGAATAGTAATTATACACAAGAGTAGTGGTCAGGGAATACTTGAAGTGTTTTTAGGGTAAAAATATTTCACTACTTACCAAAGGCAAAAAAATACAAAAAACAAAAAACTTAACTTTAGCCCTCAGAGATCCTATTTTAAATCTATCATCTAAGGTCTTAGCTTGGGAACTCTTCTAATTAATCGTAATCTATTTTAAATAGTTTATAGTAACATTTATTTCTCTCAAAGATTAAAACTACCCTAAACCAAATGCCACATGTTCAACATTTTATGTTTGAAATATACTGACTTACCAGAAGAGGGAGCAATCTATCTAGTCTCTAAATGCTTCATCTGTCTACCTTTCTAGAATTTGTATAAGCATGAAAGCTTTGAAAACTCACTACAGTTTTACGTGAATGTGTTTGGTATTTTAAATTTTATTCCGTATTTAAATAAAAGGTAAGAAAAATTAGAGTTTCTAAATTGTATTAAGAAACTGCAATACATTTTGAGAACAAATCACTTTTCAATTACCTCCCTTTTGTGAAGAAACTAAATAAGTTATTGCTAAAATTAAGATGGAACCATAGAAGAAAGACAATGCCAAAAGATAGTTTAATGACCTTAAAGTAGTTGTTGCTCGTCATTTCTTTTTTCCACTGCCCAGATGCAATTTTTATTATTTAACCATTAACAGATTAAGCAATGTTGGACCATGTTTTTGCTATTTACTTCTTGTTTTTTACAGTATCTTAAAAGTATAACAAAAATATAATGGATTAATGGCTGATATAAACTTATTTTGGACTAGCCACTCAAAGATTAGAAGAAAGGGATGATATCAGATATAAGTTTTCCCTTATTTTTTCACTTTTCATTGCCAATTATAATGGTCAACATTTTGTCTTAGATGACCTTGTCCAAAAATGTGTCAACAATTATTTTTCAACTTAAATGATGAGGAAAATGTTTATTTCAGATGGTTTGCTTCATACCTAGACTGTTGTCCCTGGTAGATAAGATGCTTTTGAGATTAAATTTCTCTGTTTATGTCCTTAAAATAAGGAATTGCCTGAATATGTTACGTATTAGAATTACAGAAAACATATGAAATATAGAATCATGAATATACAAGAGTAACATAAACTGCACCTGTTATATTTAAATACAGAACTGAGTTTTTCAGAGGCTCTACTTTACTGAGGAAAGGTGAATTTTGGTGACTCGATAACATGGATAAACTATCAACCTAAGGCCTGTGAACCAGGAAGAACTTATCTCCCCTTTATAGCTGTTCACGGGGCTCCTCTGTTCACAGGAATATGCTTTGCCATATTGCTGAATCTGTTCTTCAGTGTCTCTTTTGAGCAAAAAGGCTCTCCTCCACTCATTCAGTCTTGGGAGAGAGCCTTGGGAAGTATGGATGCGATCCAAGGGTGTTACTGGAATTAGAGCTCCACAGGGCCAGGTTAATGTGAGCATGGCTGTGGTTTGGTTTTAAGGGTTTTTTTATTTTATTTTTTTAGTTGCCTTTTGAAGCTGTCCCCATCTGAACCTCCAGTTCCCTCTTCCTCGTGGCCTAGATGGAAAGGCAATAAGCTGAATTTCACATTAAGCCCTGTTTTCTTCTATGCCAAATATGCCCTCTGGTTAAACAGCCTATATGTTATGTCACTCCAGGAGGGTAACCTAGGCAGGCAATGATTCTTTGAACTGCCAGGGTTCCATGTAGCACATGGAAAGAAATATTAATGGTGACCCAACAGTCAATCGAATGTAACATCTGTTACATTCATAGCTCCCCTTCAGCGTGCAGTTTAGTAACACAGAGCTTTCATAGTGCCAGTCAGATCTTTCTAGTCTCAATGTTGAAACATCTTACCAATACATTACTGTGGAGTAATGAAATTCTCTCCAAAGATAATAAAAGCCGTTTCTGTCAGGCTAAGTTACTTTAAACATCAATGAAATGCCATTTGGAGTTTAAGTTCTTTAACAGTGGAAGAGCATGAGCTTTGGCGGGAAGGTGGAGTTCTTTTCTACAATTTCCACTGGCGAGGAAACTTGAAATTCTGGCCAGTTTTCAGGGAGGCTTGACAACTAAGATTATTACAATGCCAATAGGAACTCACAGGACAGGGAGGGAAGCTCCTCCTCTCCCCAGCCCTTTATTACCAACTTCCTGACTTTGAACTCCCTTGGCATGTCTTAGTGGGCGGAGGGTAAACTGAGTAGAGGCAGATTAGCTGAAGCGGATGAAGATCAAGCTTCAGGGTCCATCATCTGCACGGGCCTTTGCCGTACCTCAGAAAAGTCACTAGCAATATGTTCACAGGGTATTGTGTTTTTGTAAAATTTGCAAAATCTTGTATTTTGGTGAGTTAAGAACTCACCTCGATCACACCTTACCTCCTGCAGGGTGATGTTCACCTGCATCATTTTTTTTTAATATTCCACACATAAGCAACATCACGTGATACTTGTCTTTCTCTGCCGGACCCACCCCACTCAGCATGGTAATCTCCAGGTCTACCCATGCTGCCGCAAATGGCATCATTCCATTCTTCCTAATGGCTGAGCAATATTCTGTTGTATATATGCACCACATCCCCTCCATCCATCCATCTGTTGACGGACATCTAGGTTACTCATCATCTAGGGTGATGTTGAAATGGCCCCAGGGAGTGTTGGGTAAGGAGAACTTGAGTTGAGCAGTTATCCATATAGTTTAGTATAGGCAGGGTAGATTTATGTAGCTCAGGATCTCTTCTAGATATGGTTGTTATTGCTAGCTGTCTGTATTAGAAATGGCTTCTTTGATCAACCATGCTGGAGGAAAGACTAAATATCTTTCTATTATGTCTTTAGGAAATATTGAAAGATCGCTGTCATATGAAGAGGCAATCAAAGACTATGCATCCAGTGGCTAAAAGATTATGTATTGAAGGGTTTCATGTAGTAATTGATAAATGCATCATGATATTTTCCTAGATTTTGCGATATTAGTGTTTGTTAGCTTTTTTTAAGTTGCATTTTGCTGTCTTCTACTTTATTTTCTCATTTTAAAGAAAATATGCAACATTGAATTATTTTCTTTCATAATTTTGTTTTCCTTTTCTTAAAGAGGGTCTTGATATTTGTCTAAGCCGATACCTTTGTCACAAAAGCTGACTCGGGCCCAGACTCAGAGTACAGGTGGGTTCCTGACTATAGCTGGTGAACCAGCTGCTTCCTGTCAGAACCTGGACATCTTTGACCAAGCGTCTTTTCATAGCTAAGTCATTTTTTCCTGCCCACAACTTTATGGACTGCATTTTCTCCAATCAGGAGTAGGCAAGAAGTAAAGCAAATAAGTGCCTGATATGCATATTCTTCTGGTCTTGTTTTTGCTCCTCTCTCTGGGACCCTAAGAGGCTCCCTGCAAGACATCCTAGTGTGCCTCTACTTCCTTTCCATTAGAGTGACTATTAATAACAAACCCATATATATGTCAGCCTGGGATCCTCTACTCCTTTGTAGGGTAACACATTCACAGGAACTTCCATAGAGAGCTGCCAGGTCTGGCTGGCTTCTAGGTTCCTGTGTGGACCAGTCAACATCCCCATCAACAAGCATTTATTGAATGCCTAGCAAGTGCGTACACTGTGCTAGGCCATGGGGATGTGGGGATTGCTAATTCCTAATCAGAAATTGTTCCTTATTCTAAAGGACATTGTCCATCTCTTAGTACTGATAAAGTTCATTGTATTTAGCATCACATTTGACTCTCACAACTCTTTGCAATAGGTGGATCTTTTTTTAGAGATGGATAAACTAAGATTCAGAGAGCCTCAGAGAGCTTCTGCGACCCTTCTGAGTTCATGCTGCTCAAAAATGGCAGCGCTTGGACTGGACTTCTTTGCCTGGACTCCACACCACACCTTTCCGCTGTGCCACAGATGTTGCCCACAAGTGTGTCCCCTGGCTCCCTGTTAGTTGGCAGAACACCTTGCCAAAAAAAGTTTGGAACATATCAGATCTGGGTTCTAATTATGGCTCCCCCCAATTGCTAGCTATGAGTCAGTTAACATCTCCTAGTTTCTGTTGTATTGTACGTTAAGTCGAATAATAATTATCTCAACTTGCTGAGAGCATTTATAGAGATACTAAGAACATGAGTTCTGGGCTATGACTGCTAAAGGACAGAGGTGAGGAGGCTGCAGAAAGCACACAATCTACCAGCTACCCTCTTGACTCATATCTCTCTGTCTCTCTCTGTTTCTCTCTCTGTCTTTCCTTCTCTCTGTCTCTCTCTTTCAATTTAAAAGGTAACAGACAGATGCAAACAAACCTTCTTTGGAACTGTATTCCCTGATTACATTCTCCTAACATCATTCCTAAAGGCAACCTCTATTCTAAGCTGGTATATGTCATTCCCATGCATGTTTTATAATTTCTTTATCCATATTTAAATTTGTATCAGTAATGGTATGTGCTCAGCAGAGTTTCTGGCATACAGTAAGTCCCAAAAGTGTCAGTATAACAGTCCCTCTTTTTCTGCATCCTGGTCAAATATTAATATTGTCAATATGATGGTTTAAAACTGGTATTTATTATTTTAATTTGCATTTTCCTCATTACTAATGAGGTAATAAAATTCATAAGTTTATTATCCACTCAATTTTTAAATTCTGTTCCTTGGTCATTTTCTCTGGTTGGGTGGTTTGTGTTTTTATTAATAATTTTTGAGTTTCTTTGCTTATTCTGAATACAAATCTGTCAGGTATATAAGTTACAATTACCTTCTTTGAATCTGTGGTTTGTTTATAAATTTTTTAATTGTTCTTTTATCATACCAAAGCTATTAGTTATTATCGTAATTAAATACATCAAGTTTTCTTTTGGGTATTGTGGTTTTTCTATTTCGTTTAAGAAATTCTTTCCTCACCTGGTATTAAAAAGCTATTTCACTTATATTTATTCTACGAGTTTCAAGACCCCCTCATGTCTTTAATAAAACTGATACTGTTTTTTGTTTGTGATATGAAATAAGTATAGAATTTCATTTTTTCACAATGAAAATGATTTTTCACAGTGCAACTTATTGAATGATCCAGTCCCACTTCTTTATAATACCACACTTGCTGTATACCAAGTTTCCAAATAGGTGTGGTTTTATTGTGTTCTAACCCATTGGTCAAACAGTCAATCCCTGAACCAGAAAGCATCTTTAATGACAGGTAGAAAGGACTTTGTTAATAGCATGTAACTAACAAGAGGCTCTGTAGCCAACCACGTGGACAACATTTGCTACTTTTCCTTTAGGCCACACTTAGAGATCTTTAGCTTCCTCACTTCCATTGTGCATAAATTATCATGGGTTGCTATTTATAAAGATTGGCTCCTTGTCAACTTAGTGAATGACTTCTTGACTTACTGACCACTCTAATGGGTATTTAAATCCTTTAAAAAGACACATGACAAGGATCCAGCTGAGCTTCCACATTATTAATCCTGGTGCGCACTTATGGATGTGATCCCTGAAAAAAAAAAAACGATGAACTTGGAGAGATAGAATCGTAGAAAATCTACTGGAAGTGTTCCTTTTTAAAACAAATTCCACCAAGCTTTGCCAACCATGTTGCTCCAACATGTGGTAGTAAGCACTGCTTTTTCTAATACCTCATCTTTTTGTGTCTTGACCAGAAGAGAAAAGCTCACTCAAGTTGTCTCCTTTGGGTCATGACTAGAATTGTTTGCTACTTTTTCCAAGATCCAAAATTCCAAAATCTTTTGAATTTGCAGCTAGAATCATTTCACTTCTTCAAGGTTTGTTAGAGAGTTAGTTTGGGAGAGTTAGTGTCTGTGTAGATGTACTTTATCATGCTTTGGGCTCAGAAATGTAAAAGAATATGGTTTTGTTATATGGAAAGAATTGAAATCCTCATACATTCATGAAATTGTTACCCTCATAAACTAGGCTCAGTAAAAAAAACAGTTAAAATATATCTGAAAACCTTCCACCTAGATAGAGTAATAAAGTGGAACCCATTGGCTCCAGTTTTATAGTCAGACAGTTCAACCATCAATCTCATTAAAAACTGTATTTCCCAGTGATGTTTCCCTGCCTTCTCTTTATACTATGAGCACCTGTGACAGGTGAGTTGTCTGGTTTTGATAATCGTCAAAAGGCCATCACTGTCAAGGCATGCCTGAGAACCTCATCTGATGCAGCTTTGAGGACCAATACTTAGATTTCATCCAATTAGTGTAATAATTCCATTAGAAGCTCAATCAAGTGGAAGGTGCACTGGTTAGAGTTCTAACCATTCAACTTTTACACAGAATAAAAACAATGTTGACTGACTGGATTTTATTTGTAAACGTATTCCCCTTTTAGAAAAGGGATACTTCATCTGTAAAAAATGACAAGGTATAGAAAATGTCCATGTGTGCTGAGTCCTCCATTCTTTTGAACTCATTCTTATACATCAGTTAAACTATGACTCTATCAGACCTGAATCCAGAAGAAAAGATTATTTCTTGTACTAGAAATCTGGAAATAGCTATGAACTAAAAAGAAAATAGTCTTGGTAAAGTTGACAAACTAGGTGGAAATATTATCTCAGAGTACGGAACCAATGTTGTTAGTTGTCCTTAGCAGGCATGATGGCCTTTGAATTTGCCATATTTAAGTAAATGAGTATAATAATGAAATGAAATCTTGAACCCTTTTGTCTTCTGAGATATTATCTCCAGTGGTTAAACCTCAAGCCTAGACTGACCTTCGGCTTCCAGTCTTTTCTCATAGTCATGAAAGACATGATTCTTACATTTGAGAACAGACCAAATTATGGCATTTTCCTGGCAGAAAACTCTTTTAAGTTAGTGAATTTTAATTTTTAAAAATTGACAAAGATTTGCCAATAATTTGGCTTAGTAAATGTATATGCATAAACAATAGTGAATGGTTTTTTTTTTACTTTTCAATAAACACAAGTAAAGAAAATTCTTTTAATATGCTTTTTAATATATCATTAGGGCAGTAATAATTTGAATTACTCATTTTTATAATCACCCAAAGGCATTTACCATTGTATAATAAAACATATGGGTAGGTGAAAACTAAACTAATGAATAAAATACATTTCAGAGGTTTGTTGATGCTCTCTGTAGGTATTTTCATGATGTTGATTACCAATGGAAAGCAACCAAAGTCATGTAGACTTATGAATCAGTAAGTCATAATTACTGAGTATTCATGAAATGTCAAGACAGAGCTACTTCTGTTTAAGGATATTATATTCTCCCTTAGACAGCCACAGTAGTACAGTGACGCCAGGGTTATGCCACAAACTGAAGATCAATAGCAAGGTATATTTTACCTAGTTAAATAGCTAAAAAAATTCCCCCCAAAATGATTCTTAACTAAATGCATGTTTAAAATATAAACACATTAATATTAAAAGTAAAATGGAACTTCACAAAAAGAAGTTGTCTTTTAAAAGACCTATTAAAAAAGGGAATAGTGGATAGAATCGTAAAAAGGCAAACAGTGAAAGAAAGGGTATATTGTATAACTTTGATTATTTTTCTTCGTGTTTGCATCCCTTTAATTCTGTTCCTATCCTTTGGTTTAACAAAGCAAGCCAAGGGCAGACTTAAAACAAATTGTGAGAAGCCAAAAGTGGAACAGGAAACCTGGTCTGATAAAGCAAAGGCAATTTGTTCAACATGTGGGAGCAGTGCTTCATCTTATTAATAGATGGTCTGTGAGCTGAATTGTTACTAACAGATAAGCTATTAATTTAAAATAGAAATTGAATCCGTCTTATGGGATTTGCAGAAGTAACGTTTTTTTCTTACATATTCCTTTCCAGGTGTTCTTCTTGTAACTACTGGCAATCTTAATTTTCAAATATTCCAAATGTATAATTAAAGTTACAGTTTCAGCTCACATTTAAAGTATTAAATCTTGAATAAACTTGGAGAGACTGCTACTTTGGCACAACGAGAAACGTGTCTTGAATTCTTCTGATTCCTTCTTCAGCCGCCCTGCCTGCCATCTGGACAACAGCCATTCTTCACATCTCAAGACATGCACACCTACTTCTTCCTTCCTGGCACAAGCATGACCCTGCTTTTCAGGACATAACTTCCTTTATATAATACTGTTGAGGGCAGAAAGCCTTTGTACTTCACTTTCCCTTTTCCAGTATCAAGAAATATGCCTTACCTTGTATTTGAGCCTATATACTTCCTGTTGTTCATTTCTTCATTCAAGTGAATATACTTTTTTCCACCATCAATCCCTTCCAAACTCAAGAATCCCACTCAGGATTGAAACAGTCTTTCAAGGCTGTTTTTCTATCATGGACAAAACTACGATATTTAAAATATATATAACATTATTATTTCTTAAAATGTAAGATTATCCTGGAGTTGACTGAAACAGAAATTTACCTAGCAGATTTTTAAGTCAAGAAATTATTTAGAGAAGTAATACGATTTTTGAAAGGAAGAGCAATCTCTCACTCTAGATAATTATGGAATATCATGATACAACATTTCATCCTTATTTACTCCTATTGGTTAGATCATGTAGACACCACTACTTATGTGTATTTGTTATCTTGTTAAGACACATCAATCAGCATTTTGCCAAGGCTCACAAAAATGTTCTCAAATGTTAAAAGTCACAGATGAGGGTATTTAGCCAGGAACAAAATTTAGAAACTTCAAAACAAAATGCTTGGCACACATGTTTTCTATTAGTTTGCTACTTCTTAACTCCTTGTTCCCTACTTCCAATTTTTGCATTTTCTAAAGATTCTTTACTTGCACTGGAAAGAGAAAGAAGCAGTGGGGTGGGGCAGGAGTGGTGGCAGAGAGAGAGATGTCATGGTAAGCACATTAGCTCTGAGGAAAAGATTTACCATCAAATGCTGCGCAGGTCACTTTATCTTTCTGAACATCAGTAATATGTGTTTCACAGGGTCGTTATAATGTTGATATGTTAAATATAAAAGTATGTATCAGTCAGTCTTTTGTTGTGATAGTTTTGTGAAGCACTCAACATTAAAATCTTGGGGGTTATAGAAATATTTATTGAGTGTTTAGGGATCTGACAAGTTGGCTCTGGCCTCAGCTGGATCCCAGGGTTTAGATTGGTTTAGTCCTACCTAAACTAAAGGAGCAATGGCCACCTGGACATGCTCTCCTCATGACAGAAGGCAGAAACTCCAAGAAGATGCCTCCAAAAGTCTTAGCTTTTACTCATAAAAGTATGAGTCTGTTGAGCAAAGCAAGTCACATGGCCAAGGTCAAAGTCAATGGTAAGAGAAAGATTGGTAGGCAAATACAGTTGACCCTTGAACAACTTGGGGCTTAAGGACCCCCAACCCCACTTCACACAGTCAAAAATCCTTGTGTAACTTTCCAGTCGGCCCTGGAAAGGGCCAATCCACAATTCAACCAACCCCGACTGTGTGGTATGTAATACTTATTTATTGAAAAAAGCTGTGTATAAGTAGACTGGCACTTATTGTTTAGGGTCAACTGTAATTCAATATAACACCAGCTGGAATGTGTGTGCTTTCAATGAATGTTTAAAACATAATGAAAACCCACTTCCATTTTTATACCTAAAATGTCACATTTTATACCTAAACTCTTGAAAGTATATATGATATTAAGTTCTCCGTATTATAAGCTTCTTCTGAATACAGTTTGCTATGTATTTCTTTTATATAAAAGAGTTTATATTTTAAAAGATCCAAATATCTGGATCATCAGTGTAATTAACCCTTCCACTTTAAGAATAGCGTCTTCTCAAGTCTAAAAAACACGTTCTTACTCTCAACCTTGGTTTTCTTTCCATGTTTTAGGGTCTATGGAAATCTAAGAGTAGAGCTAGAACACTTCTATATAAGGACAATTAGGACAATTTCTTGAAAGAGTTAGGATCTGTGATGAAAACTTGAAAGGAAGGGGCAGAGAGGTGCATGCAGCAATTGAAGATGATGTTATAATTTGGGGAAGAATTTGGGCAAAGAGCACAAGGACAGGAATATTCAGGAGGCAGTGAAATGCCAAGAGTTAGTACCCCAGTTAAGGGAACAGCATGAAGCAAGACAGGACCAGAGTACCTTCTGCGAACAGTGCAGTTACACAGTATTGAGGTTATGAATGTTTCAGATCTGTTTGTGAATGCTGTTTATTTAAGTATATTTCCTATTTGTCCATGTGCTCTGTTTATTATTTATAAAGTTATTATTTACAAAAACCAGCATTTGGTAGTTATTTCATTTTCTTTTCTTTTAATTCCAAAGCATTTCGAAAATCTCTGTTAATTCTTGTGCTTATTCCAGCAGAATACCTAAAGGTAACATATAGCAGGTAAACAGTAGCACATTTTCTCCCATATTTGCAGTGTGTTTCCTTACAACTTACCTAACTAAAATTAAATTTTTTTTTTTTTAATCCTTGGAATTTTTTTTTAAAGGAATTCCTTTATTTTTATTTTATTTTTTAAAATTTATTTATTTATTTATTTTGGCTGTGTTGGGTCTTCGTTTCTGTGCGAGGGCCTTCTCCAGTTGCGGCAAGCGGGGGCCACTCTTCATCGCGATGCGCGGGCCTCTCACTGTCATGGCCTCTCTTGTTGCGGAGCACGGGCTCCAGACGCGCAGGCTCAGTAGTTGTGGCTCACGGGCCTAGTTGCTCCGCGGCATGTGGGATCTTCCCAGACCAGGGCTCGAACCCGTGTCCCCTGCATTGGCAGGCAGATTCTCAACCACTGCGCCACCAGGGAAGCCCCCTAAAATTAAATTTTCTTAATCTCTCTCGTTATCTAGTGAAATAATGCTTAACATTCAATTACTATCTACACATTTACATATATATAATTTTTATATTTTATAATTATATAAAAATCATTTAATTGTGGATGGTGTATTTGCAGAAAAACACCAGGGGTTTTCATTTTTCCACCTTTGTTAAATATGGTTCTTTAAAATTGCCTTTAAAAGTGGGCTGCAGGGTTTTTGCCGACTATTTCTTCATGGGTTAGCTAATGGTAGTTGAGAAAGTTTTTATCCTCCTTTTATTAGGATGAAAAGCCTGTCTCTGACATTAATGCTGTAGATGAAAGGGTAGATACTTTTCCTTTTATCATGCCTGCCTTTCAACAGCCCTTCCCAGTAAACCTGAAAGGCAACCTCTAACCCAGGCACATTGTGAAGCACTTCTGCAGATCTAGAAAGAGAAGTGATCATCAAAAGATAAAGCTGCAGCCAGAGTCCTCATGCCACCCTGAATGTACTTCAGAGACACTTCTTCAATGTAAAACGTTCCTAGCATTGCCTACTGTTGTGGATATTCTGATTTAAAGAAATTAAAATATAATATTTCAGCCGGGATGGAGTTCTTTATATCAATGAATAGCTCTTTTCAGTTTTGCATCTACAGCTCCTGCTGTAATCTGCAATGCTGCAGATGTTAACAATACACATGTGTCAGATCTTCATAAAGAGACATGCAGTATAAGCCTTCAATAGATAAAACAGACATAGTAGAACATCAATCAAGTAGAGCAATGTTCTGAAATATACTTTTTTAAAAAATGTTTTTTTATTGTGGTAAAAGTCACATAATATAAAACATACTATTTTAACCATATTTAACTGTACAGTTCAGTGGCACTAAATACATTCACATTGTTGTGCAACTCTCACCATCATCCATCTCCAGAATTTTTCACCTTCCTAAACTGACCCTCTGTCCCCATTAAACACTAGCTCCCCATTCCCCCTCCAGACCTCCCCCACGCCCTGGCCCCTGGCACCTACCAATGTACTTTCTGACTCTATGAATTTGACTATTCTAGGTATCTTGTATAAGTGGAATCAGTTATATTTTTAATAAATATTTGACGTCTCTTTACTTTAGGAAACATCATTTTCCTATGAATTTAGAAATGATAAATTGAAAAGAATAAATGGTTTAGAAGTGGATTGCATTCTTTTTTAAAAAAGAAAAGTTTACACACATAAACTTTGTCAATAAATGGCATAGGGCTGTACTCCTCAAACTCTTCCACTGAAGAACCACTAATGGTAGTGGGTCTGGAGATTTTGTAGAGAACAGTTATGCCATGCTTAGTTTTCATTTTAAAATTAATCTGAATTGTCTGTCTGCTTTACAGATCATTTATGACATAAATGTCAAATGTTTGTTTCAATATAAGATAATTTCTCTCAGAAAAATCTCTGGGTGAAAGTCATCTCCAGCATGATGTGGCGCTTTGTTTGCATTGTGGATTCTTGTGCTCCTGACCACAAGCTTGTACATCCAGGGACATGTGTGTACTTTTCTGGTCAATAAGAATATACCAAAAATCCAAATTCAGTTGTTCATTTAACATATATTGTAAGTAATACAGAGGTCACATAAACATGATCTCTTTTCTCAAGGAGGTTTTAGCATTGTTGGAGAGCTAAGAAAATATAAGACTAGCCATAATTTATATAATAGAAATTGATAAGATTTAGAGGAAAATAAAATAGAGAAAATGGTTGACTGGATCAGTGATTTTCTTTGTGGAGAATGGTTAGAGTGTGAATATTCAGAAAAGAATGAATGGAAGAAACTTCAACCAGTGAGAACTTTACCAAGAAAGGCACAGAAGCATGCACAGAAATTACTGAACATGTTTTTTTCAAATGTGTAGAAGCAGTATTGGTGGTAGTAGATAACTTAAAAATGAATCATTGCATTTAGTGATTGCAGATCAGTCAAACTTCAAATGGATGACAAAATAGGTCCTCTGCACATCTAAAAAGAAGCTTAAAATAATTACTTTCCTTTACATCAGCAGACAGATTAAGGATTTTTTAGGTTATGGCATCAACATGGATCTCAGCACTTGCATTTCTAAACAATCTGTTTAAAGCATCGTAACTCTAGATTAAAGAACAAAGACATTTTTCTACCCCTTAATTCTGAAATGCACCTCTTTTCCAGAACAAATTCACAAAGAGTTTTATAGTGATGCTTATAAGATATGCAGGCTTTTAATATAATCTCTGAAATCTTTCTATAAAAACTCAATTACTCCCTTGTCATAATATAAAAACCCATTCCAGATGGGTCAAAGACCTTACTGTAAAACGTAAAATAATAAAGCTAGAAGATAACATAGGAGATTTTTCTTCATGACTTTGGGATAGGCAAATATTTATCCAACAGGTCTTACACATCACTAACCATAAAGGAAAAGATTGAAAAATTGAACTTCATTAAAATTAGGACATTCTGTTCATCAAGAGACATGATTAACAGAGTGAAAAGGCAAAAAAATGAAAGGAATAAGAAATGTATAATGTACTTTACATTTAAAAAGGACATGTTCACAACACTTACAAAAGATTCTTACAATTCAATAAGAAAAAGGTATACAACTCAATTTACCTACTTAAATTGTACATAAGTATAAGTAATTGTACATAAGTATAAGTAATTTACCTGCTTAAATTGTACATAAGTACAGAAGTTCTACTCCAAGGTATATAGACAATAAAAAAGGTGTGAATATGTGTACAAAAAGGCATGTACAGGAATGTCCGTAGCAGCATTAAGTCCTAAACAGGACTATTAAAATTCAACAACAGAATAGGTAGAAAAATTGTAGAAGGCTCATAAAAAATAAATAAAAGAACAAAGTATTGCTACGTACAACAACATGGATGAATCTTGCGGACATATTTAATGCAAGAAACAAGACACAAAAGAAGCCAGACAATGAAATTGCCTACTGTATGATTCCATGCATATAAAGATTAAAACTAATTTTGGATAAGAAATTAGAATATTACTTACCTTTGGGGAGAATGCACCAAGAAGGAGGCACAAAGGAAACTTCTAGGAGATGGTTATGTTCTCTGTCTGGATCCGAGTGGTTTTCACACAGTGTATTAACTTTGTAAAATTTCATTGAGCTGTACACTTAAGATTTTTGCACTTTAATGCATGTATGTTACATTTCAAAAATAAGGTTTTAATAATTGATTGCACACTTGTAGTTAGAGTAGAAAGACTTACGTGTGACTATCTTGAGGCAGAGACAAATGGCTGCTTTGGAGAAAAATGGAAACTGTGTTCTACTGTAAACAGAACTGGATACTTTATCAGCTGTGAGAGGAAAATTCACTAAGCACTGCCAGAAACATTATAGATTGTTTTTATCACGTGTATGGCCAGTTATTTCTATCTTCTACTTAAAAATTAAACTCTTATACTGCTCAATACTTTGATTAAAGCCCATTGAGTTTATAAAACAGCAACTATAAATCCTCTACTTTAGCTCTCACAATAATAATATTTAACTCTTATTGGGTACTTTCTGTTTATCTGTTTTAAGTGCTTCCATGTATTAACTAAGCTTAATACACAAAGTGAAAAAGTGAGATAGCTACTGTTATTATATTCTTTAAAGGGAAAAGGATCCAGGGCTGGTAGAGACCAAGTAGCATAATCAAGGTCCAAGGACTAGTGACACATCATGACACTAACTCGGGCATCTTAATTTAAAATTACATTCTTTAAAACATTGTACTACACTGATTCCACCTCACGAAACATAACACAAATTCTATTCTTACATCCTCCAATGGAGGATGGACTTACTAACAATAAGGTGATAGAACAGTCAGTGTGCCTCAGTTTGAGATTGAGGTTTGGGGTCATGAAACTATACAGTGGGTGAAATACCCAGAGATGAATATATACCCGATTTTGCAATCATGGGGATAGAAAAAACACATAAGAATATACTTAAAGATAATTCCTAAGTATGCACATGAGCAGAACACAATAGCAGCAGCAGCATGGAGAAAACAGGACATTGCCAGAGGAAGGTATCTTCTTTGTAGAAATGTATCTATTAGAATGCTTTGAGCTGCAAGTAACTGAATTCCCAAGTCAGTGTGGCTTAAACAATACATTTACTGCTTGTTATGGCTAGAAAAATGGAGGCTAGGTGTTCAGTGATTGTTCAGTGTCAGGGAAACTCAGGCACTATCTGCCTTTCTGCTCAGCCAAGATGATAAGTCTGTCTTCAGGCTTGTCCCTCTTTACACAACAACAGGTGCATCTTTCAATTTCACAAACTGATACATCAGTGCCTGAAGGGACATTTCCTCTTTTTGCATCTGTTTTTATCACAAAAGAAAACGCTTGCCAACACTCTCTTCACCCCCAAGCAGATTTCTTCCTTTCTGTCAGTAGCCAAGGTTGCAAGGCAAGCCCATGCTAAGTCAATTACTGGTAGCAGGGATGGAGTGTGATGATTGCCTTTGACCAATCAACATTCACCTCCTAAGGATGCCAGTTTGACAGGATGTGAGAGGGCGAACACCCCCAGTAAACTGGAGGCTATGGGCTTGGAAGAAAGGGGGTCGGAGGCTGGTTTGGGGTTAGGCAACCAACAGTGTCTGCCACAAGAAAGTAGTAATGCTAAGAACGACTGTGGCTTTACAAGTAACAGCCTTAGCCACAAACCAAAGTGCCCGTTTCACATGAATTCTGTGACATTTTCTTCTGTCTACACACAGATCTCTCAACAACACATTAAAAAGTGAACAGTATCATCTTTGAGTATTCCAGAACATTGTGTTTGATTACTCTTGAAAATGACATTTTCAGCATATATATTAAATCAGACATGACACAATATATTATTGAAGTGTTAATACTTAATATTGTGAATGTTTAATTATTTTATATAAAAATATGACCTGCAGTACCAAATTGGAAGCCGATAGAAACACTGAGACAAGGGATACAAACTTTTTTTTTTCCTTACCTGGAGAAAGTTTTGGAATTAAAACCTTAAAACCAAATCTAATTTTCTTTAATGTAAGCCTTTAGGTGTCTGATTTGTATATTGTGCGGAAAGGTTTATAATAGAAACATTCAAGAGTCAGTGCATTTAACTTCATTTCTTAGCATCTTAATTCCCTTCTTCCCAACTTAAATTCTCTTTGAAAATGTTTCAAGTAATGTTATTACTTTTAACTGTTTTTTTATTTGATACTCAGTATACTTTTCAATACCACATTAAAATTGCAGTATATAAACGTGTTCTTCATCCGATGTGACAAATGATAGTTCTTTTACCACATACTTTGGGGTCTTCCATCAGTTTCCAGGAAGGAAAACCAATGCATGAGAGTTATAAGTAACTATCTGAAAAGTGCAAATGTAAGTCTTTTTTCGTGCTTAAGCTGCTACAAAATTGCAAAATTACACCTTCTATGAAAGTGGTACGTGCACCAAAACTTTTCACTTTCTGTGCCCTTCTGATAGGTCATGTTTCCCTTTTGTCTCTTTTCTATATTGTGAGAGGAAGGAAGGTCTCATGTTCACCAGGGGCTTAGATTTGAATTTTTTGATCTGATAAAGTGTAATTGGGTGGTGTGGAAAGAGGTAGCAATTTGGGATGATTTGGGAATTACTATCAGAATGTTTTACTTTATTTGACCATAGGCCATAGACACTAGCATTTAGAGAAAAAAAATTGAGTTCATGGCTCACTACAGAAGGGAAGCAAAGGTAAGTAAATTAAATAAATGCTTAATAAAAAACATACCTGTAGAAAAGCACCACATTAATTAGGGTGAGGCTTTGTGAATTTAAAATTAGTAATTTTCTTACTTCCAATTATAGCGTGAACAACAGCGAAACTGACTCAGTTCACTATCAATTCTAGGTTTGGATTTTGAATTCCTGTCAAGGTAGCGCTGATAAATTAACTGAGGCTACCCTTCATATCAACTCCATAAATGATTACATCATTAGAAAAAAAAAAAGTTCTGTGGTCACCTTAGGACCCCAATGCAACGCATTTTATGCATGATGTGGAGCTCTCAACTGTCAGGTAATCCTGAGTCACAGATCACCCACCATTCTATGAAACCTCTTCCCCATTTGGTCATCCTCATCAAGGTTTTAACGGAGCCAAAAAGAACAACTTCCCAATTCTAGACAATGGGTCTTGACAATGGAAGTGATGCCCTGGAGAAAATAAAAGGAAAAGACTTCTGCTCCCCAGCCTACCTTCTCCCCAGTCCCCTCTTCCTGCCCCAGTTCTCCTTCTAAGCCTCCAAAACCCAACTTGTTAACCCCACCTCCACCCTCTCCGCAGGCCCTCTGGGGCAGCTCCTTTCCTGTAAGGGTTGTTAGAGCCATTTTAGCATCGAGTCAGGAAGGAACTAGGGGAAGGATCTCTGGAAGCAGGGGAGCTGTGAGGGGCGGGAGGGCTTGGGGACCTCCTTGCATACGCCTCCCACAGGGTCCAGGCCTTCCACGCCCGGGTCCCTGAAGCCCAAAGCACACGCACAAAGGCCAAGTGTCCCGGCTTCGCTGGGCCGGGGGGTGAGGGGCGTGGGGAGAAGCAGGGCGGACTCTCGTCGCTCCCGCCGCGGGCCCCCGTCCAGGGCCGGGCAGAGGTGGGGTGGGCGAGGAGGGGGAGCTCACGTCACGTGCGCGCGCGCTGGGACCGCAATAAATGCCCGGGAGCTCGAGGAAGCGGCGGAAGCGCTCGGCGCCTGGCTCTGCGCGGGGCGGCTGCACCGAGCGGGGGAGCGAGGTCGCCTCCAGCCTTCTCCGCCCAGCCCGGCCCGGGTCCCCGCCTCTCGCGCCGACTGATAAGGCTCCGAGAAGCTCGGGAGCCCACCCTGGCGAGCTAACCGGGCAGCCGCCGTTCCGCCCCAGCCTCAGGCTCTTAACTTTGGAGCACTTTTTGCCTGCTCCTTCTTCCAGGTCCAGGGAGGAGCCGCGGAGGCCGGGGCCCACGTCGCCCTGCAGTCAGCGCCGTCGTCGCCCGAGGACGCGCCGTGCCCGGGTCCTGCCCGAACCGGGCTGTCTATGTGCAGTCGTGCGTGCGGGCTGCGGGAAGCCGGCCGTCTCGCTCGGCTCAGCTCTCGTAGGGAACTTCACGCTGGAGAGGTAAGGGCAGTTCTGAAACCGCAGCGCGGAGTCGTCAGGCTCCCGCCTTCTCCTATCTACTTTTGGCTTCTTAAACTCTACTTAAAAAAAAAAAAAAAAAAAATACGGGGAGGGGGAAGGGTAAGCTGTGACAAAGTGAGAGAGTGGCATGGACATAACATACACTACCAAACGTAAAATAGATAGCTAGTGGGAAGCAGCCGCATAGCACAGGGAGATCAGCTCGGTGTTTTGTGACCACCTAGAGGGGTGGGATAGCGAGGGTGGGAGGGAGGGAGACGCAAGAGGGAAGAGATATGGGAACATATGTATATGTAAAACTGATTCACTTTGTTATAAAGCAGAAACTAGCACACCACTGTAAAGCAATTATACTCCAATAAAGATGTTAAAAAAAAAAATCAACGTGCAGAGAATGGTCGGCACGGAGGGTGGGTGGGCTGCTCGGAAAGCAGCCGCGATGGAGATTTGTGGGAGCTCCTTCTTCTGAGTTTGTGAGTTTCACCTCCTCCCGTCGCGCCCTTTTCGTTTGGGTTAAGTGAACAGTGGGCGCCTGCGGCGGGTGGGAGGAGAGGCTCTGAAACTGCCCGCGTACTGTTGGCTTTATCGGGTGCGGGCCACAGGTTAGGCACACACTTTCTAGGAAATAATGATTTTCTTCTTGACCTGTGCCTGTAGAAGAAGAGACTTCCCCCAGCGACCGTAACTATTCACTCGCATTAATTCCGGGGTCCCTCTAGAAGTACCCATGGATATATGTGTGAATAACAGTTTGTACTTCTTTACGACATTCACCCTCAGTTTCATAATTTCGTTGACATTCTGAACCAGAGATGGGACACTGAGATAAAATAATACCTTAAAACAGAGAGAGAAACGTGAACCTCTGGATTGATTGATAAAACATTCTGGGGACAACATACCCTTTGCAGGCTGTATGTAATATCTAGCCATTTAAAGCTTTGTAATTCAGAAATTATTTTCAAGCTTTGGCTCCTCTCGGTTACTTTTGCCATTTATTTTTGGCATCATGCACATTATCTTGGAAAATATTGCTGTCTATTTTGTGGAAACAATTGTGAAAAGTCCTCTGGAGGAGAAATGGATGGGAGAAAATTTATTTCAAAAAGTGCATGTCCATTTGCTGGCATTTATATAAACAAATCAAACTGGCTCAATCCCTTTGTAACTGTTGGATTATGTTTGTTATTAGAAAATTAATATCTGCCGGGATTTTCACCCTAATTACACTGTATGTCCTTATAGCCAGACGGAGTGGAAGAACCTTTCTTGGAGCTTTTCCCGGGGACATCCTGAGATCATTCATTATGAAGTGTACTGCGCGGGAGTGGCTCAGAGTAACCACAGTGCTATTCATGGCCAGAGCGATTCCAGCCATGGTGGTTCCTAATGCCACTTTATTGGACAAACTTTTGGAAAAGTACATGGATGAAGATGGTGAGTGGTGGATGGCAAAGCAAAGAGGGAAAAGGGCCATCACTGACAATGACATGCAGAGTATCCTGGACCTTCATAATAAGTTACGAAGTCAGGTGTATCCAGCAGCCTCTAATATGGAGTATATGGTAAGAAAAATTTTCAAATGGTATGTACATAGAAATGTTTAATAATGCTTTTAGCTTCCATGGTTAAATTCCATCATGCTAGTATTTAATCTTTTACTATTTGTCCTCTATAAAATTTCAAAAAAAAAAATTTCTTCAAGAGTATCTTCTTCCGCATACTCTTTTATTAGTGTTCCTTTCATTCTAAGAGCTCTTTGAATTTCAGAGTAGAATTAAATACCT
This sequence comes from Eschrichtius robustus, assembly GCF_028021215.1. Lineage (NCBI taxonomy): Eukaryota > Metazoa > Chordata > Mammalia > Artiodactyla > Eschrichtiidae > Eschrichtius > Eschrichtius robustus. The sequence goes on from NC_090840.1 coordinate 19,566,759, forward strand.
TTAGGTCTAATGTTCCTACTAAGTACTTTAAATTCTACTCTTAGGAGAAAGATTCCTATCCTGAAAGTGCTGGTGGTTGGTGTATTTGCTTTTAAGTGACTTAGAATAATTGTTTCCTAATTCCTAACCGATGGAATCTTCTTATGAATGGTGGATCTGAAAAAAATCAAGGATCAATAATTTGAAGATGCTTTCCAGATGGCTGATATACATATATGGGTAGATAGGTAGATAGATATAGATATATGTCATTTCTTTTTTTTTCTAGAAAAGAGTATTTTTATTAACGTCTAATGCCCCCATATTACCTTTTTTCCCTACATTTTTTTTGAATTTTATTTTATTATTTTTTTATACAGCAGGTTGTTATTAATTATCCATTTTATACATATTAGTGTATATATATCAATCCCAATCTCCCGGTTCATCACACCACCACCACACCACCCCCCGATTTCCCCCCTTTGGTGTCCATACGTTTGTTCTCTACATCTGTGTCTCTATTTCTGCCTTGCAAACTATATCATTTCTAATGGGCCGTTGTTTCTTAGAAGTATGTAAATGACATATTGTAAAGTGTACATTTCTGTGGTTGCTTTATGTTAAGGAATACTTTGGCAATGGCTTTTTTTTTTTCTTCTGGATTTGTTTGTGAAGTTTGACGTGTGAAAATAAGCCTGGGTGAAGGATTCAATAAAAATATGTGACTTATCCTTACTAACCTTATATTCACTCTGAGAGTAAATTAGCAAGTTGGGGAAACAAAATTACTTTTTAAAGACTATTAGTTATTACTCTTGTAAGACTATAACTCATTAATATTAGCGTACTTCATACCCTGAATATTTAGAAAAATTTTCAAAAATCTATACTACTTGCATGAATTAGGAATGCACTAGCAAAGGCTGATAATAATCATTGGTGACAGCAAACTTAAGGAACAGTGGTGCTAACATTTCTCCTTTGGACACATTGCAGGGTGCAGTTAATTTTAATACATTCTGGATTTTACTTTTTTTTTGCACTTACATTAGTTTTGATAGGTATTCTCTATTTAGGTAACTTCCATGAAACGTGGAAATTCTAAGGTAACATTACACATTACAAAATATTTCATTATATTATTTTAACTTTTTCTAGAAAAATATTTTACCCTAAAGAAAGTAGGTAGCGCTCAAGAGAACTCAGCAGAGATTAAGAAGCAGGGCCCAAACATCAGGCCATCAGGGTTTAAATTCTGGCACTGATACTAGCTAGGTGACTGTGGGCAGCTTATAAATTTCCCTCTACTTCAGTTTCTTCATGTCTAAGCTTCATGTTTCTTCTTCACCTCAGAGGGTTGTTGTGAGGATTATGTGAGGAATGAGATGACCTGTGTAAAGTTTAGCTCATTATCAGGCGTATTGCAATTACAAGGTCCCAGTAAATGTTACTAAGACATATAACCAATTTTATGTCTCCTTATACTGTTTAAATAGAATATATGAGGAAATTGTTCGCTCTTTTCAAAATTCTGTGCACAATATGACATCTGTAATGTCTCACATTTCTGATTTTTGCGTATTTTAAAGTGTTTGTTCAAAGTACAAAATTCTATGACTTCTTCATCTGTGAGCTTTCAAACAGAAAGAGCCAATTATGGAGCTTTTCCAAGTAGGCCACTGTATGCTTATTCCATGTGGATAGGTATTCAGTTGCTTTTTATTTAAAATAAGGAAGAACTTGAGAGTTTAAACCCACAAAAAGAAATCTGAGAATATTTGTGTGTGTTTTAAGTAATATGGGAATAATGAAAGAACATTCTGTGATTTGTTTTCATGTCTGACTTCCAAAGAAAATAACTGCCTATTGTATGATGTCTGGTCTAGGATGTTTATATGAGTTTCTTTTTAGTTTCACTAGCTTCATTCTGTCCTTGAAATGTAGATTCAGAAACCAGCCAGGGTTTATGCTGTGTTGCCCTTAGATACTGTTAGTACTGGAACTATGTCCTAGCCAATAACTGGGCTGCCGAGGAGTTTATTTCCCAGTGTTAGTACTGGAACACATTTTCTAGAAAACATATTTACGGGAAAGTCTAAATGAACAATACTATTTTATTTGAAATACTGTTGGTTTATATCTTACATATTAATAATGGAAGTACAGATGTTGATCAACCCGTGAAAACAAAATTTGTTCAAATAGTTGTTTAAAGTGTATTTATTTTGATAAAACAAAATTAAAAACTAACTAAAGAGCCACTTCCTATGAAATCTGCAATGCCCTATGATAAGTGCCACCACTTTTGGCCACTTACACTGTATGTGTCATATTACGTTAAAAATTTGCATAGCCAGTTACCTTATTTACATTTGGTGCTTATTTTAGTCTACTCTTTGTACTTGAACTCCGGCAGCCAAGTCACATCCACGTTTATTAACATCACAACGCTACCCATACTCTAATGCTCATTTAATTAATAGGGTTAAAAATGGCTTCTGCAAGGCCACCTCTTCCCTTGAAGAGCTTATAGGCTGATTGAGAAGAAAGAATAGACGTATTTGAAAATTTTCAAGTGAGCAAGGACACAGAGTTCTTTGTTCACGTGTATGAATAATGCCAAGGGAGCACGAAATAATGGAGAATAATTTAGGAATATTCCTAAGCGAGAGAGTTAATCAATGGGGAAGCTGGGGTTTATGTTGTTCCTGGAAGGTGATCAGGACCACAAATTGTGGCCAAGAGTGGAGGCCATTTCTCAGTTAGAAGAAGAGGAACCAACACACGTGGAGTAAGTGGCAGGCTGGTTGTAGGAAACTAGAAGCAGAATCGGTTGATGAAAGCAAAGCCCTGTGGCAGAATCAGGAAGGGGAGAAACGAGTTGTTAATTATAGAAACCAGTGAACTTAAGGAGAGAGATTACCAGCATTTAACTTAGGATACATGGAAAAACTGGGGCTTTTAGGTCATCAAATGAAGCTGTTACTGAAGAAGCAACGGATTTTTGAGGAAAAAAAACACTGGCGCTGGACCTAGGTTCTCGTGTTGTCTCTGCTGCTTACTGGTATGTGAAGTCTGGCGGTCAGCAATCATTCTGGGCATTGCTTTTCTCATCGGTAAAGTCGAGGTTAGGAATATGAAACCCACAGGCTGCAATGAGGTAAGAGATTTGATCCTGTTGAGCATACTCTTAGTTTTCTTCAAGCCTTTCCTTTCCATGGGTTTTGACCCCACCACTTGGTTCTTTTATTTTTCTGGTTATTTCTTCAGCATATTCTTGTTTCCTGTTCATCTCTTAAAACTTTACGTTTGGCCCCAGCGGTTTTACTTTCGGCCTTCTCCCTTCCTACAGGACTTTATCTACTCCTTTGACTTTAAATACCATCCGTATACTGATGGCCTGTAGTCGACACTCCATCCAGAAGTCGTCTTTGAGCATTGTTTTCCTATTTCCTACTGCCCACTGGGTCCTCTCCATGTCATTTGACTCCCCAGTTACTTCAAGTTTAAGATTTCTAAAAAGCAACTGAGCTGCTTTTGTTCCGTCCTTGCCCACGGTCCTACTTTTCTCCCTGGACGCCATGGACATCGGCTTAGTCCTCTCTAAACAGAAGACAAACAAACAAAAAGCAGAAAATTGGGCACATCCTCAGCTCCTGCCTTGCTCTCATTCCCCCTACCCACTTCCACGTAAAATTCACGCACAAACATAAACAGTTACTTGCCAGATTCTCTAGATTCTGTCTCAAATGTCTTTTTTTAAAAAATTCTCCACTCTTTGATTCTTTCATTTTTTTATTTATTTTTATTTTTGGCTGTGTTGGGTCCTCGTTTCTGCGCGAGGGCTTTCTCTAGTTGCGGCGAGCTGGGGCCACTCTTCATCGCGGCGCGCGGGCCTCTCACTATCGTGGCCTCTCTTGTTGCGGAGCACAGGCTCCAGACGCGCAGGCTCTGTAGCTGTGGCTCACGGGCCTAGTTGCTCCGCGGCATGTGGGATCTTCCCAGATCAGAGCTCGAACCCGTGTCCCCTGCATTGGCAGGCAGATTCTCAACCACTGCGCCACCAGGGAAGCCCAGAAATGGCTTGTGAATCCATGTCTTCTGTTTCATCCTAACGGATGCTCGTGGTCTCCCCGCTCCTCCCCCGTCCCTGCGATGAGTACCGCAGCTTCCCCTGCAACGGACTGTACCGTCTAGTTCTACTTTATTTCTACTTTAGTCCGCCTTCCTCCCTGTTACTCAGTCTGTCTTTTCCCTCAGACAAATCTCTGGTGGTCACTCAGCTGCCCAAAGCTTCTGTGAACTTCTGGCTGCTCGCAAGCTAAAGCCCACCTTGAATAACTTACAAAAGGTCTAGCCCAATATGCCCCATAGCCTCAACTCCCTTGCGTATCTTTGAATCTGTGTTCACACTTAAAATAAATATGAAAGACAGGTAAGAAAGGGGAATTAAAATAATAAAAGTTCTGGAAGGTAGGATATCACCAACACCAGAGATAGTGACATGGAAACTGGAAATACCAGAGATGAAGGAATAAATAATTCAGGATTTTTTTTTTCTATTTTTAAAAATATTCATGCTATACTAAAAATCGTCCTGTAATATAGAGCTGCTGAGATAATACTCAAGTGCTCTGGAATTTAAATAATAAATTAATTTAATTATTAATATTTTATTATTAATAATTTTATATTTTATTATACTTTATTATACTTTATTATTATATTTTATTATTTAATTAATAATAATTTAATTAAATAATTAAATTAATGAGTATTTACCCCTTCTAACAAATTTTTAATAGAGCCTCTAAAACTTATTGATTGGCTAAAATCCAAAATAGCTCACTGTGATAGAAAGCGTACCTAAGTCTAGAATGTATTTTAGCAACATAAGGACACGTTACCTAAAAATGGCATGTGTCATTATATCATGCTAATTATATAAACCATTTTCCACTTTTATAACTATTTCCATGTCTTTTAGAGAACTGTTTTTTTTTTAAATTTTATTTTATTTATTTTTTATACAGCAGGCTCTTATTAGTTATCTATTTTATACATATTAGTGTATATATGTCAATCCCAATCTCCCAGTTCATCCCACCACCACCATCCCCCCGATGACAGATACTCTGCTGGGAGGGTTGATGGCTGTGCCTGCTTGCTCTCACTTCACATATGGTGAGACTAGGGGCAGAAACTTTGCACAACATTTTTCCAAATGTAGAACAAAATATATCTGGATATTTATCCTTTTGCTGGGCAACCAGAGGCTCCAAGCCAAATAGCCAGTGGTACTTGCAGTCTATGGTATATATTGATGCAAACAATGGCTTAGTTCCAGTTGTCACATATATTCTTTATATGGTCATGCTTAACACTGGAAATCAAGATATTTTTCTTCTGTGCTTCTGTGCAGCAGATAATTCCAGAAACTGGACAGGGGATAACCTAGTTTGCTGAACAGGGTGATGCTAGTCTGAGTTCTGCCCTGTTTCTGACTATCTGTAGCATGAATCCAAGCCTGAAAAAGTGATTTTTAGCTTGTGAGTTGCTCTCACAAAACAACTCTCATAACTTCACATTTTCTGACATTCTTTGCCACCAATGACGTATATCCAGAATAAATGCAAAGAATGAAATGACGGCATCGTAACTTATTTACCCAAAGCTCAGTGTCTACACATTTCTTATCTTGCTAAAAGTGGCAGGAATTCACTATCAGTAAGGTTTTATTGCAACTCTTGATTCCTAAAACAATGATTTTTCTCTCTGTATACTGGCACTTGCCTGGTAGTTTTCAAAAGTTAAATATTTGCATCTCTTAATGATGTACAGTATAATCCATATGCACTTAAAGGTACATGAAATATCTTTCTTGCTTCAAAGAATGTTACTCTTATTTAAAGCTTTTAAAGTTTATTCTATATTTAAAATAGCATTTAATTTTCTTAAAGTGTTTTTATTTTACTTCACTAATGTTGTTTACTTCACTAATGTTGTTTAGATCCAATAAAGCTATGTTTTGTTTTAGTTTATTCGTCTACTGAATTTAAAAGTTTTCAAAACCTTAATTTGATACATAGTTGTGTGTTTTTCTGTTTGTTTGTTTTTTTAAAGACATTGACACTTTAAATTAATGTAGTTTCCTTTTTGGAAGTTCCACTGTAGATGGCAGTACCTATAGGAAGAGAGTGACATTGTAGCTCAGTTCTACTGAATTTAGTAGTGACATTGTAGCTCAGTTCTACTGAATTTAGTAGTGACATTGTAGCTCAGTTCTACTACCCTGGAGTTCTGGGAGATTAAGATTCCTCATTAAGTGTAAGCAGCAAATCTAGGATCTTAGAAAGGCAAGAGACGACAAGCAGTTTCATTAGGAGAGTGGAACACCCAGAGTCAGAAAAGTGTCACAAAATTTTGAAATTGTTATTGTTGTTTATTCCTTCATTCAACAGGTATTAGGAATTTATCAAATGCCAGGCACTGTCTAGGACCCAGCAGTAAACATAACAAATATTCTTCCTTTCCTGGAATAGGTGTAAAGATCCTCATATCCCAACTCAGCAAGGGGGCCCATGTGGCTGACACAGAGTGAGTGTGGAAGTAATGCAGAAAATGAGGTCAGAGCTTTATCTGAGGAGAACAGATACATGTCATTGTAGTCATTTTAAAGACTCACTCTGAGTCTGAGTGACAAGCCATTTGAGCCATTTGAACAGAGGAATATCATGATCTTACTTATACTTACTCAGAATCGATTTGGTCTGTTGAGAACAGACTTTAAAGTGGTGGGAGATGGGGCAATGGTGTGAGCAGGGATTCAAGGCTATTGCAATAATCATTCCAGCAATTGATGGTGGCTAGGAGTGGGATGGTAGCCTTGAAAGTGAAGAGAAGTGGCATGGTGTGAATCCACACTGAAACTCCTTTGTAGTCATGACATCAATATTGATAAATTCAAGGAAGCCTTGTTGCAAGACTAGTGCAATTGACTTGGCCAGCCAGGCAGCCAATAGGCTGGGAGTTACTGCATCTGGTGCAAGGTCTAAATCCACCCAAGCCCTGGCTGTGGTTTTTGAAAACTGGTGGCAGTTTCCATTCTGGTTTAAATATCAGTGGGGAACTTTCAACTTGTATTGACTTCAGAGTGGTTACGGAGATTCTAGAAATCAGCAGGTTACTGATACCCATTTTGCCAACCCGATTCCAAGAGATCAGAGGAGGTGGAAGCAAACTCCGCCTCCTTGCTTCCCAGGATAAAGGTGCTTGCTGTTTCTCCACGTGGTCTGCCCTCACCTCCAGTCTATTCTCCCACTCCCCCTAAAAACAAGAGAAGGTGAGAACTTTAGCAGAACAGGACAGTGGCCCAGTTCCTGTTCAGTAAGTATTAGTTGCACCATCATGGAGTATGTCGTTGGGATTTTATTCCATCTTGGAGGTAACACAGAATGATTTTGGATGTGGGGTGTGGCTGTACAGATTTTGCCTGAGGAACTGGAAGTATTGGAGTTACCATTTTTTAAGATAGGGAAGAATGTGGATAGACCAGCTTTTGGTAGAGAAAGCTGGAGCTCAATTTTGGATAGACTAAATTTAAGATTTCCCTTAAATATCCAAGTGAATTTGTCTTGTATGCAATTAGATACATGTAGTCTAATCTGGACCCTACAGTTAGGATTCATCAGAATTTAGATGGTATTTAAAGCCAGTAGAAGAGAGGAGATCATCAAGGGAATGAGTACAGAAGAAAGAAATGTTCAAAAAGTGAGCCCTCGACATACTTTACAGTGTAGAGGTAGGGAAGGGGGGGAGGACCAGCAAAGGGAATTGAGGACTAGGAAGAAAACCAGGGAAGCAAGATGTCCTGAAAGCCAAATGAAGAAAGGCAGAAAGGATTATCAACTCTGTTAAATGTTGCTTATAAAGATCAAGTAAAATGAGGACCCTTGAATTCTGAGCTATGGAGGCCACACTGGAGGTCTGATAAAACAGTTTGGGTGGCATCATAGTGGTCCTAGGATGGTTCAAGGAAGAATGGATGGGAGAAATGAGCAAGCTTGTTCACCCACTCATTCATCAAACATGAACCATCTCCTATGGGCCAGGTGGGATCTGCAGCCTTAACTCTCTGCTAACCAAAAGTTATAACTTAGTTTTAGAAGAGGTAGTTTAGTTAGGGAACATATCCCAAACTTATAATTATGGTCAGTAGGAAAATGCAGTTTCTTTGCTTAATTGTTTTTGTAGTTACCTTTACCGAATGCCTTCATTAAAAGCAAACGTGGTCATTTATAATCATTTATAATCACAATTAAGAGTGACATTTAGTTCAAGAACATTCTTTGCTATTGTTCAGCTTTGTTCTTTCACATACTTCTTTTAGGAATTTATACAACCACGTAATTGTACATGATTTAAAATTTAAATTCTCGTATTTTTGATGATTTTTACTAATTGAATTAAAGTTTATGAAACTAGCATAAATCTATGCTAGTTTTATATGTTATTATGTATTTTATATATACATATATATACATATATATATATATATATATATATATATATATACATAAAACATTTAGTTCATTGGCAGAAAATGTGAAAATTCAAGTGGTAATGACTTGTCTGGTGAAGGTATTACAGTAAGTATGCTTAATAACCCTTTCCTTATTTTTCTAAGTATTTGTTGTCTTCATCATTTCAAGAAGTTACAGAAAGGCATTTATAATTGATTAAAACAATTTGTTATTCTCATTGATAAATTTGTGATTAAAAAAACATTTAATTCAACAGCTACTGATGGAGCATTTTTGTGCCAGGCACTGTTTTTTGATGCTGAAGCATACATTAGTGTATAAAAGGTTCAACAAGCTAATGAAAATAAAGTGAGATGATAGAGAATGATAAAGGTGGAGCTAACATGTTAAACAGTTGCAGAAGACCTCTCTGAGTTAGTGGCTTTTGAGCTGAGAGCTGAATTACAAGAAGGAGTCAGCTAAACAAAGCTACAGAGATCTAGGCAGAAGGAGTACTGGGCAAAAGGTCTTTAAGTCAGGAATGAGGTAGGAGTCTTCAGGGACCACAAAGAAGGCTAGGGTGGCTGAATTTTATTTAGTAGAGAGGAAAGTGTTAGAAAATGAAGTAGACCTATAAGCAGGGGCCAGAATTCCTTTTGGGTCATTGGTGAAGAGAAATTTGGATTTTATTTCGAGTGAAACGGAAAGTCATTGGAAAATTCTTGGCAAGGGATTGACTCGGTCATATTTCCAGTTTCATAAAATTACTCTATGTTATGGAGAGTGAGCTGCAGGAGGGTCACAGCTGAAAGCAGAGAGATAGTTAGGAAGCCATTGGTATCTTCTGAGTGAGAGATGATAGTGACTGAGACCAGGGTGATAGTGGTAAAGATGGAGAGAAGTGGGTAGTTTCAGGGTATGTTTAGATGGTATTGCTGATGGTTTTTTGATAGCTTTAATGTGAAGGGTGAAGGATAAGGAGGAATGGTCTTAGATTTTTTACTCAAGCACGTTGGTGGATAGTTGAAGCATTCGTTGAGACAGGAGGAGAAACAGAAGGGAGAAGGTGGTGATGAAATCAGGCGTTTCTTTTTGGCCAAGCTTATTTTGCGATGCCATGTCATCCTCGGTTGAATTTAATGGTCAATAGAGAGGTGGAACTTGAGATAAAAATGTGGAAATCATGTAGATGGTATTAGGGACCATCTTAACTGACTGAACAAAACCATCCGAGGAGAAGATGTTTATGGACGGAGGTTGAATGCCTTGAATTGAGCCCTGGCCCAGCAACATATGGAGCTTGAGCAGAAAGGAGAAGCTAGCAAAGGAAGCTGAGAACAAGTGGTCAGTGAGGTTGGGGGAAAAGACAGGCTACACTGGTGTCCCAGAAGCCAGGAGAAGAGAGTTCAGCAGCTTCCATACTGCTGAGGAGTAGAGTAAGAGGAAGAAAAGCCATCAGTGGTTTTGTGGACACGGAGGCTGTCGGTGACTTTGATAAGAGTCATTTCAGGGGTGGAATATGACCCGAAGTCTTCCTGAAGTGGGAAGAAGAGAACGAAAGGTGGGGAAGTTGAGAAGGAACTAAGTAACTCCTCAAGATACCGTTGCTGTGAAGATCTGAGAAATGGAACTAGCTAGCGCTACACGGGTATGTGGCAACGCTCTTGGTTTTATTCTTTAAAGAGCATGCTTGTAAGTTGATGGAAATGCACAAGTTGAGAAAGCATTTGACATGGAAGGGAGAAAATATAACTCCAAAGTCAGTTCATTTATTTTGACAGGAAAGGCTGAGGTTGTAGGTACACAAGCAGGTCGTTTGGTGTATTTAGTAGAAAAAGAATTTTCAGATTGAGAAGGCAGGAATGGAGGGGTGTGAGGGTAGGATATTATGAAATGGTAATTTTGGAGTTACTATCTAAAGATCTCTGTGGAGTCAAATGTATGAGATGTTTTGAAGTACTTTAAGTTCATTTGGTTCACCATGCTTCAAGTTACAAAATCTAATAGATAGGGAAGAGGTTTACTAGAGTATGTGTTACTAGAGTATGTAGTAGTAAAGTATTTCCAAAAAGCAGGAAGATTTAAAGTAATGATTTCTCTGGTTTGCCATAGGTCACCCCACTCTTTCCAGCCACATCATGTAGTGTCACTTGATTGACCTCTGAAGACATTTCACTAGGCAGCTCCTGGCGATGTGAAAGAGATTAAAGGCATGTTAGCCCGGGTGGGGGGAGAGCGGTTGATTTTTTTAAGTATTCAGATATTATGTAATACAGATCAAGTACAGATACAGATATAGACCAAATAATGTGTTTGAGGTTCAAATTGCAGAGTGAGGTTAAATACACATAGTTGTATGGGAACTCTAAAAATTAAACTATGGGAATGACCCAAATATGTGACTTGGATTAGTGAGTTATTAAACTCACCAAATGTAAGAACCTGGAACTATGATCCAGTGAAGCTTACTTTTTTTTTTTTCTTTTAACTAGTTAACGGAATCAATGAGGTGCAATTAAGTCAACTGCTTAGATATAACTTATTGGGAAAAAGGCAACAGATTTTCTCTATTAGAAGCTCATTAACCTAAAGGCAATATGTGAATATGGATACAATCTATTTAATAGTCTATACATGCTTTATATTTTGTTTTTAATCAAAAATTTGAAGTCAAACATCAGGAAATTGAGTAGCGTGTGTTTTTCATGGGAAAGCAGCTAGGTATGATTTGGGGAATAGAAATAAGAGGTGCTTTAGTCTAGTGCCACTCAAACTTCACTGTGCATATGAATTCCGTGGAACCTTGTTAACATACAGATTTTGATTCAGTAGGTCTGGGTGGGCCCCAATATTCTGCATTCCTAACAAGCTCCCAGGTGATGAGGCAGCCGCTGTCTGGGAATGGAACTTTGAGTAGAAAGCTTTAGGCTCTCTGGAGAAAGCGAGGTCTAAATTAAGACATTAAAAGTTGACTCTAGGATCCAGATTCTTTCTTTTTCATCTCAACTCTCACATTCACCTTCTCCTTTTTATAAGGTAGCAACTCTAACTATTAGTGCAGGAAAATAGAAACTCCTTTTCACTCCCTTTCATGAAGTGCTTAGAAACCAAAAAGATAAAGAAGCTTGAACAGTAAGAGTCCCCAAGACTCAATGTTTAAATCTGCTTGGAGGAGGGGTAGAAAATGAAATGTCAAATTTAGTTAATGACACAGTTCTGCAGGACGGTGGAAAGTGAAGTGCAGTCAGTGACAGGATAGACTCTAAAGGCCATATGAGTGAGAAGGAAGTAGAATTCCAAAGTGAGCAAGAACGGGTGTGGCAGTGTGGGGCTGGGAAGGGTCAACTAGATCAGATAATGAGCTATTAGATAAGACCCAAGAATGAGCATGGCAGTTACTCTTTATAACTCTCCCCTTTGTGTTATTGTTGCAACTCAAACAGTACAAGTAACCATCTAAACAGGGGAATAAAATATAAAACTATATCTTATGTTTGCTCAAGACATGGCAAATCCAAATCTGAAATACTGAAAGATTGACTGATATGCTCAAAAGAAGCTACAGTGAGATCAGATATTGTCCAGAGGCAGGAAACCAAAGAGATAAAAAAAGTGGGGGGGGGGGGGGTGGTGAGGGGAGGCTTTTAAATGAAGATGGAATAAGAGCATCAGAACTCCTGTCTAGAAAGAAAGGGCCGAGAGAAGAGCGTTGTTAACTGAATTCCCTGAACATAGTGAATACATCTAAACAAATAAAAAGCAGTGCTATTTCACAGGAACAGCTATACCGTTATTCCATATACCTTGGATTTTTTTATGCTGTAGGGATCTTGCCAAGCCCTGTTGCTTTTGCAGATGTTAGAATGACTTATGTGCATCTCGTTTTCTCTCTAGTGAATTTCTCCTCTTCCTTCAAGACTCACCTCTAAAGACTAATCTGCTTTTGTCTAAACCCTCCTGTACGGAGTTAGGTGCACTTCACCCCAGTTCCCTGGCTTCCACAGCGTTTCCTACCTGCCTTTGCCTCTGTTATTTACATCCTTGTCTCTTTGTCTAGCCTTACTTTTCTTTGTGGGAAGGAACTGTGCTTTCGTAATTTTTGCACTTCCCCAGCTGAGAGGCTGACACATGCTCTAAGCCCAGTTTATGCTAGTTGAAAGGGAAAAAATGGAATGAATGAATGAAAAAATAAAAAGATGATTGGATTTTCAACAGTGATTCTAAAATGGGCAGAATGAAAGAGGATATGATTTGTTTTGACAAGAAAATACTATTAGAAAGTTGCAAAAGCGTTCATTTCAAAGTGTTTATGTTTTATTTTTAAGTACATTAGCTTTTTGGTTAGGGTAAAATCATTCTAATAAGTATGACAAGTGGCTAAATTAGCATTGGATTTTAGTGACTTTTCAGAGTTATATTGGGTTATGGACACCTCTGTCTCATGAAGTGGGGATGGCCAGACCCTTCAGCAAGTAGGGATAGAGTCTTCCAGGAGATACAATGATCAGAATGCCATGGCTTTTGCTGGAGAACTGTTTTCAAAATGTAAATCGGAGTGTGATAAGAAGTACAAATGAATATATTTTAAACTGTACATAAATCTAAAGGTATTTCAGAATAAAGCAGTAACCAGGAAAGTCTTCTTAGAAGAGGTACATTTTGAAATAGTGTTTGGAAGACGTTATAGTCAATGTGTGGTAGGGACCGTGGTTGAGGGCATTGGATGATGAGAACCTTAACTGATAAGATGTTGATATGAGAATATGTGTACAGTTGATTCAAAGGAGAGGGCATGGCAGTCATGATCTGTGAGAACAGATGAAAAGATGAAAAGAATCTTGCTGTATCCAGTGCAACTCATGGCAGACTTGAGCAACGTAGCCCTATATGTTTTCCTTCTCTGCATACCTATGAAGAAGCATTTTATTTGACATAATTTGGTATTAGTTTGACTTTTGTAAGTTATACAGTCATTACAAAGGATTTCCAAACTTTGATTTTATTAACACTTTTTAAACTATTCCTCTGTGTGTGTGTGTGTGTGTGTGTGTGTGTGTATGTACACTAAACTAAACCTAAACTACACAGGTACTTACTTGAAGGCTTCAGTGGAAATATCGTCCTGGAAATTTAATGTGAACAAAGGTCCTGACTTATAGAGTTGATTGTGAGTAGATTCAAAGCAAAGCTAGGCATAACTTACTCTAAACTTCGTTTTATAACTAACAGTGTGTTAAATTTGAATTCTAAGAAATTTACTTTTTCACTGGAAATTTAGGTGGCAGTGATTATCTTTTTTTAATCATTGAAAATTCGGGATTTAAATTTCTTCCTTAGTCTCGTGAATATTAACAATGCGCCATAAAAAGGCTATGTGAATCACAGCAAATGAAGTGGATTCTTAGAGGAACAGAGGAATAAGAGAACATTTATTAAGATATATTAGGTATCAGGTAATATGTTAGGCAGCTTACTAATACACGTTCTATGAGATGTTTTTATTCTCAGATATTATTTCTCATTAGGAAAACAAATGCCACAATAACAAGGATTTAACAGGAAAAAATTAATGAAGGCTCTGTATGCAGAGTTGTGGGCAGGGCTTAGGCGAGCCACAAGGATGGGGGGCACCCAGGCATGAATGGTGGTACCACAGCCTGCTGAGGACCAGAACCTGGTGGTAGGACTCTATGAAAGGACACAGGCACCATCACTGTGAGGCAGAGTACTCAGGGGATGAGTGGGGTTGAAGAGGGGGTAATACATACTTAAATTCACCTCTCACGCTCTGACTTCCTGTCCGTGTCTTCTACTGGCCAAATTCAACTAGAACCCAGGAACCAAGAGAGCCTGAAGTAACTCAGGATGTAGAGTTGAGCCTTTTGGAACATAGAGTATGGCAGCACGTGGCTGAGAGTGACTATGTGGGAAAAAATGAAGACTATTTAACACAATATTCTTTCTCAGATTTTCAAATAAAGACTTTGGTAAACCGTATTTTTTTACAGCATCTTCTTAGTCATTGTTTAGTTGTTGAAGACAAATGTATAGGCAAGTTCCTAAGGGACACCTAAACATCTGATTGAGCATGCTATGGTTACTAAACCAGCTTTGAGTTTCCTAGCAGCCAAGGAAAACAGGAGACCATATGGTTTACATAGCTCTCAATGACTGGAAGCATAATAATTTATCGTTCTTGAAGCAGGAATTATTAGTGAAAACTTAACACAGAATTCCCAATATAGGAACAATGAGCAACTTACTATAGCAGTTTCATTAAAAGTATGTAAACATATGCATTTAAATGTTTCTTATATTAGCCTTTGGTTTAAGTTGAAGTAATGATGTTAAATTTTAGGTTTCGGTTTCTATTTGTCCATAAACTTTATCTTTTACTAATTTTTCCAAAAAGAAGTTTTCATTCGTTAACCCATCTCTTTTTTCTTTTTGAAAGTTAAAAAGACATCCCCAAGTACAATAAGTAAAAGCAGTTAATATTTTATTTACTTGCAAAACTTGTTACTTTCATTTTGCTATTTAAATATGTGAGCTAATGCATGCAAAGTGATTTATTATGAAAGTTTATCTTTCCTAGCATGCATATTTTAGGCTTGACTTCTAGATTAATCATATATCTATCTGAATTTATGAGCTATAAATAAACTAAAACATAGGTCCTCATTTTTATAAATTGGCTCAATATTTGTAGATGAAGACTTAAATAACTGATAGTTGGTACTGTACTTTCTCAAGTCTCCTTTGAGGTCTCCTTAAACATTCAGAATATAGTCTTGAAGATTAACTACTTCTCTCCTAAATGACAACAAAAGTAATGAAAGCATTATAGTGTTGAATTTATCATAAAGTCAATACAAAGATAGATATATATGACCTTTACAAAAATAATCCGAGTTCAACTTTTCAAGAATTACCTTTTGTTTAGCCTAGGTACATCATGAACACCCTTTCACCCGAGTTTATATCACACATGTACGTTTGATGCAGGGAATTTAGGTTCCTGTATCTCTGATCCAAGTTATTGCCCAGACCAGGCCAGCTGAGGCTAGAGATAATTGATGAGTACATATTGGCAACATATTATATGCCAAGTATATTAGGTGACATTAGGAAAACACAGAAAAAATATGAGACAGTTTTTGATTTAAAATTCTAGTTTGAGAATTAAGACCGAAAGTAGTAGAAACAGATCTAGGAGAACATACAGTAATTGGTAAATTATATGTTTAAGAAGGTTCAGAGAAGGGTGAGATAAATGGAGTATGTATTGTGGTTGGAATGACTTCCAAGAGGAGAGTGATTGTGAACAAGACTTTGGTGAAAGGATAAAGTTTAAGTAACTAAGGAGGGGAGGAAAGAAAGAACAGTCCTGTAGGGGAACATTTCTGATGGATTCAATGGCCGAGAAGTATGAACAGACAGGTACTAGAACCTTGCTTCTTGAAGTATTCAGTGTATGGTTTTGGCACCAAGTGTTAGAAATGTCATAACTTAGATTTCTCTCGTGACCTACCAAGTCAGAATCAGATCTCCTGATGATTTACCGGCACTTTAACGTTCTAGAGAGCCAGCAGTAGAGGACCCATGTTGAGGAGTGGGTTATAAGTGAGGTAGGTAAGTTATAGCCAGACTTGAGAGGGCCTTGGCAGGGAGATGAGAGATGAATCAGCAGATATTCTGTAGAAATGTAAGGATTTTGTTGAATTAATGTCTAGGCTGCCTCGCAAAGACAATCTGCCCTACACCATGCATTCGGTCTATCTGTATAATATTGAAACAATGGGTTTAATTAAAATGATCTTGTCAGTTTATCCACACGTTAAATTTCTGTTCCAAAAATTATTTTAATTTTAGTAAAAGGAAGTGGCAATTCCCTAAATTATCTTTTTTAAGACTTTTAAGGCTTTGTTTTGAAGTAGATTTTAAGTAAAACTCTGCTGCATCTGCCTCGCATCTCTGTAATTTCCAGGAGACCCTAATATGTGCATTGCCCTGAGGTAATGCTGCTACTTTCTCAGTACCTGGCAAAGCCTCTGTGTCCTGAAACACAGGTGTTCCCTTTGAAATCTGAGCCTCGTGCATTTCCCCTGTAACTACCGTCTTTTCAAAGCAGGTGAAGCACAGAAGTTAAACACCTGAGGTAATTTCTGAGTTGTAAGGAATGTACTACTACTGTTTTCCATAGTGCTTTTTATACCAGATGACTTTGTCACAGAAACCTCATACACTCTTTCAGTGTAGATTGAATGACTGATTAATTGATTTCATTGATGTCTATTTCTTTGTTATAGTTCTGATAATTCCACCATCGGGGAGAAAAGAAGGTGGCTAAGATTTTATAATGAGGCATTATTTTTGGAATTTGAATCTGAAGTTTTGTGAACCGTCAAATGTATTACTTCCATAGAAAAACAAATTCTTTCCTGGAGATCAAGTTATTGCTATTGAGAGGATAACACTGACAGCTTATTCCATAAGATTTTGGGATTGCACTTTCTGGTTTAAGTAGGAAAACAACAGTGATTTGGGAGGGATTTATGTTGTGACATATGATGGATATTTACAAACCTGTTTTTCCAGAAGGTATGACAGGTCAAGAATTATCTTTTAAAGGTGGTGTTTAGAAAGAGATAGCTCTATATGTCTTTGATTTTCTTCAACTGCTTCTATATTCATGAGCTGGTTGAAAAATCCTGGTGTTCCTTTTACCTGTGTAGAAAAATTACATGTGGAAGTCTGTGCCTTATTTCAAAGATTTTACCATTGGGTTTTCAGGACTAAGCTGAAGAGAGACCCATTTTGAACTTTTTACTGAGAATATCTTCTTGTCATATTCAATTATGTTGAAGTTGTATTGGGAAGTTTATGGAAGGTTTTCAGTTGTATTTGTCTGTTTTGGATAATATTAAAACTTTCTCCAATAGAGGTGATTTGGAAACAGTTCTCCTTTAGACTCATAATTAGAAGATTGGAAACCTTCTTGGCTTTTCAGTCTTGAAAATCACAAATCAACTTTTTCTTCTTAGCTAAGAAATAGCCTCTATTGTCAACAGAAATATTATTTTATGTTTGAAAGTTTTTATGGGATTCTACAAACAATACAGGGCACTCTAGAAGAGACTATAAGTACAAAATAATAGAATTTTAAAGCTAAAAGGAATTGAAGAGACTTACTCCAGCTTACTAATGTCAGAGACAAGGAAACAGAAGCCAAACTTGACATAATCAAAGAGATAAATTTGAAAGTACACAATTTAAATGGGAAAGAAGACTCTTCCAGAGTGTATCATGTATTTTAATTAACCTTAGTTTGAATAATTGGAACAAGTGCAAACTTAGTTTTATCTCTGTCTATATAAAAAAAGGAAAGAAACACTTATCATTAATGACCTTGCTTGCATATGTCTAGAAGACATAGCCCCAAGGAAAGAGTATTTTCAATACTCAAAGGTATTTTCAATATATGGAAAGCTGGAATGGTATCATTACTTCTGACAGCCAGTGACTGCTCAGAACTGAGGTAGGCTTAGAGACATGAGGGTGGTTTTCTGTACGCAGATGTATATGTCTAAAAAGACAAATCTTTGTGGAATTCATTTTCAAATTTTATTGCAAATGCTTATATAGTTTTTAAAAATAATTTCATTGTTATTTATCGTTTTTAGTAGGAAGGTAAGACCAGAGCTTTCAGCCTAGATCTGGATTTCCAGTGCAACTGCGTTTTCAACACCACGGTGCTTTGATGTTATTACTTTGCCAGAGAGCAATGCATATTTTAGAAGTCCATATTAAATTGCAAATTGTGTCATGGACTGGTGTTAATTGCCATTTAATTAAGATACCTAATAGTAAGATAGTCAAAGACCTTTTTTTTTTTTTTTTGCATTTATCTTGGAAATCCAGTAAAGCTGTATCAATTCTGCAAAAAATTATAATGAATTAAAACATTATTTCTGGAGAATGGTAGAATATCTTGCAATCCTATTTCTCCCTGCTTAGAATGACACTGAACAGTTATTAAATTATGTGAGAGTTTCCAGTCAGGAGATTATTTCTCTGTGCATTTAAAGGTATCAGATCATGCTGGTCAATTTCCTGTTAAAATTTCTTTGTTTACTCATATATTTTTTCATTGCTGAACCTAACTATATAAAATAAACTACTTCACAGCTTCAGTGTCACCTAGCGTATTTCCTTTGGTAGACTAATTATCATGATACCTTCACCAAGAAGTGCTTATCAATACCTTTGTGGATAAAGGGATTTCCATTATCTCCATCCCTACCTCTGATCTTTGAGGATTTATGTATGAAGAGTCTAATTACACAAATTTGCATCAGGCAGATAATATCACAAAACTTTACTTCATGTGCTTTAATGCAATCTAAAATAATAATAATTAATTAAAAAGTTCAGATTAATGTTTGACTTTTATTTGAAAAATAGTCTACTGTTCACTTTAGTTTTTTATACTAATATTTTTGAAGCCTCAGTTTTAAGAAAATGGTCTTCAGGCAAATTCATAGTGACTAATTAAAATTGGCTTTCAACTTTTGTTTAATGTACTACAATAATAATTTTGACGCTATAAAGAGTCAGTGATTTCCAGGACATGAATTTTAAAATTATGTAAATCTGGAAAGAGCTATAAATTTACAATAGTCAAAAAATATATTTGAAAATACTTAATCCTTTTTAAGAGAGAAGCTATTCTCAATATCAAAGAGAAAGAAAGAGTCATATTACTAATGACTGTTTTTGCCTAATGTATAGGGATACAACTTCTGGTAAGCTAGCAATGTTAACTCTATTAAAAACTACAACCCTGAGTGATTTGCAACTGTCATTGACTGTTATTATAATAGGATAGCAAGCATTCTGATAGGAATATGAATTGTGTATGCCCACCATATTTCACAAATGATAGCAGTCAATGGAATTTTCTGTACATGTCTAGCTGCATAATTTTTGATTTTTCGAAACAGTATTTTAGTGCTAAAACTACTATATGTTTCTAGGTTTACTTTTGAAAGTCCTTTGTCAAGGTTTAAGGTTTCTTATGTACACACACACAGGAAACGATAGAGCCATTATGGTGAACTGGTTGAAAAATGTCACTGGAGACAAAGTATGTTAATAGTATTCTAAATGTTTCTTTTAGTAATGAAACTTCAGTTAAAGACTTTGCTATGTTCTCAGAAGGAACAGCTTACTTATGTAGATGGAAAATAGAGTGGTTTTTATTTCTGCACACCTCAAGTACCCATTCTATAAAGAAATGGTAATTTTAAGTGTGGCTTGGCTTTAAATTAGTCCTGGGTGAATAGTTCAGAGAGAAAAAATGAAGCTGGTTAGGCCATCTTGACTTAATCTAGAATTTAAATAGAAATGTATAGAGAGTAACCTGCATTTAAATGGGATGAGTATGAATTATTGCCAGTCTTAAAACCTGAAATATTATGTTGTAGCATAAAAATATACATTCCATGCTGTTGTCATGTTAAATGATAGTATTTCTTACAGGACAGCTATATTTTCAGTGATTTGTTTAAAAAGAATGTCCTTGATTTGTATTATTGAACTTGCCCTAAACACCAATGCTTGATTAGATTTTTCAAATAATTACTTTTAAAATTGTCACAAACTAATATTTATTAAATATTAATAGCAAATTTTAGTTGCATGCCCTCTGCCTCAGTTCTTATATGAAAATAATGTATGTCCCTATTTTAATATTATCGTAGTTAATTTGATATGCTCCACCCCCCATTTTTAATGGGTTAAATAGAAGACAAGTTATGCTATAAAACAACTTATCCATAATATATACTCAACAATTGATAACTCAGAGGGACCTGAGTTATATTCTATCTCAACTGACACATTTTACAAATAAGAAAACATAGCTTAAAGCATTTGAATGATATGTCTTAGATTTTTTTTCCAGTTTCTACACAACAGATATATAAACAAACTTTGGAAATACAGCATATTTGTGAATTTGGAAATAGTTGTATATCTTCTCTAAAAAGGATCCATCTTCAATTTCGTAAGAAAAACTGACATCTAAGGTTGTATAATTGTGTGTAAAACAAGACTAAATTGACCTTGAATAAGGGTCTTAAGGACTCCCTTGGTGGCGTTTCTTGCTCTGGGTCTCTCACTTGTTTGCAGTGACCTGGACATGCAAACTCACAGATCTCTTGTCTGGGCTAGGAAAACTCAAACAGTGGGAACTCCTCTTGCATCTCTGTCTGTCTCTGTGTGGTCTCTCCATCTTATTTTTTTCAGCTACCTATTTAGGGTAGCTGAACTCCTAATTTGTTGACTCAGGTCTTTTAAGATGTGTGTCTTTAAAAGAGAAAGAATCAGATAGAGTCTGTATTTCTTAACCTAGCTTGGGAAGTCTCACAGCGCCATTCTGTTTGTTGGAAGGGAATCACTATCTAGCTTAAATTGAAGTGAAGGGGAGGGAATTCAACTCCACCCTTTGTGGGAAGAGTGTTTTAAAACCATCCCAGTGGTTTCAAGGCTTTTTTTTTTTTTTTTTTTTTTTCCATCTAGGAATGTTTACATTTTTCTTCTGGTTCCCAGCTGCTCTTTGACTATGAGATTGCTATGTTGCTAGATTAGAAACCTACGGATAAGTATAGTTTCACTATGCTTATGACTAAAGTATTATATGAGAACCTGATTTCCAAGATTGAAAACAAAAATTTGATTGTCTCTTAAGGACAGCTTACTTTCCAGGGAACTCTACTTGGGAACATGTTTGCTTTTGAGAGATGACCATCTCTCCAACCTTCTGAAAACAAAAGGAAATCAGCATCTTACTCATTTTCTGGGACTTCAGCCAAATTCTTTGTTTCTTACCTAATTTGTCTGGGGATATAATGACAGCAAGTTGAATTATGCCTTTGCATATTACATAATATGTAATTATAAAAATTAGGTCTAACTTAAGTAATGAATTTAATTAATAGTATGCTTGTATTTGGCGAATAAAGTGCTTACCTGATAAATACTTATTGATGTCTGTATCACAGAATCAGTCATCTTGAACATTTGATATTAATTCAAAGTGAAATTCAAGTTTTTATGAAAACCAGATACTTTTGCTGCTGTTAATTTTTTAGTGACATGTAAATATACTTTTTTGTGTGTGTTTTTGCTAGATAATAAAGATGCACTATAACAAAAATATACTTACCCTAATTTTGTATACATTTTACTTTTTGGCTTTGAAAGCATGATTTTATGTATTTCAGATCCACAAGTGAATGAGGAGGAATGTTTAATATAAAAAGATTATATGAAGAGTGAAGAAACTTCCCTTCCCCACACATACTTTTTTTTTGGTGCTTCTTTCTAGTGTCTTGTCCATTTGGCCTATAGTCATGATTAGGTTTCTTCCATGCTTTAAAAATCAAAGAAAGTAAAATTCTTTCTAGAGCCTGGCATCAAATCTTTTTTGGCTTCTGCCCATCTTTCTTCTTCCTCTCTAAAGTATTGACAAAGTAACTCCCACTTGCCTTCTCCACTTTCTCTTTCCAGTCACTTATTAACCTTCTGTGCTGTGATTTTTCTGCCTAGGACAGATCTGAAATTGCTCTTTACAATGAATTAGTACCTAGCAGACCTCATCTTCCTTGACTTCTCTGTAACATTTGACCTTAATTGCCCACTCTCTTCTCCTGGAATCTCTTGTCCTGTCACTTTTATAATTTAATCCTCTTTCAGTTTTCCCTTAACCTTTCTGATTCCATTTTCCCTAGTTCATCTTACTAACTCATTGTTTTTTTTCTCCCCCTCAATTTTGATAACCCCAGAGTTTTCTTTTCATTTCTTTTCTCATTCTGTGTCATCTTCCTGAAGAAATTCATCTCTGAGTGAATGACTTCAAAATCCATGTCTTCAGAGTGTATTTCTTTCCCCAGAACCCCAGTCATCTATTTCCACTTTCTACTTGACATATATACTGCACGAATCACAGACACCTCACACATCACCCTTGAAATATGCATTGAAGTGAATAGACATACACTTCTTTTTTTTTTTTTTTTCTTATAAATTTATTTATTTTTATTTTTAGCTGCGTTGGGTCTTTGTTGCTGCACGCAGGCTTTCTCTAGTTGCGGTGAGCGGGGGCTGCTCTTTGTTGTGGTGCACGGGCTTCTCATAGCGGTGGCTTCTCTTGTTGCAGAGCACGGGCTCTAGGTGCGCGGGCTTCAGTAGTTGTGGCACGCAGGCTCGGTAGTTGTAGCGCACAGGCTTAGTTGCTCCGCGGCATGTGGGATCTTCCCAGACCAGGGCTTGAACCCCTGTCTCCTGCATTGGCAGGCAGATTCTTAACCACTGCGCCACCAGGGAAGCCCTAGACATACACTTCTATTACAACAATCTATTTCTCTTTCTGTTTTTCTTTCTCACAGTTTGGTAACCTCATCAGTCTTCACCCTTTTTTTTTTTTTTTTCCCCTCACCACCTACCTTCAGTCATCCATCAACTTCTACGAATTTAAATTCCTAAACATTATTTCAGACTGTCTGCTTTTCTCCAGTCTCACTGCTATCACCTTAGGTTGTATCCTTATTTTCTAGTTCCAGGACTATTTTTCTACCCTCTTAACATGCCCAGAATCCTGTGATTGTGCCAATATTGAGTCCAGTTCTATCCAACTCTTTGTTTTTACCACCACACTCACTATACTGCCTGATTTTCAAATTAGCAAATTGAATATTAAACCCAGGACATATGAAATTATTTCAGTAATAATTTTATGATTTTAAATATCGCTTTATAAATTATTTTTAAAATATGAATTAATATTATTGAATTTTGTACACAAAAATGCATTTATATTTTATAGGATACAGATTCATTAACCATTCATGTATTGAGCAAATGTTTATTAACCACCTTGCCATATGGCAGACAGATAATAGGCTGAAGATACCAGCATGAGTTAAATGACTGCCCCCAAGCAACTCACAGTCCCATGAAAGAGACATATAGACGAATACTAACACTGCTGTGTAATAGCTGCTAAACAAAGGAGCATAACAAAGCTTTAAGAGCCCAAAGTAGGGAATAGCTTACTTCTAAGAGAATTGAAAATGTGTCAAGAATGTATTACATAAAGCTGGATTGTGAAGTAAGAGTTAGAGCCTGTCTGACAAATAATTGGGAGAAGGATGTCTTAGGCAGAGGAAACGATGCCAGCAAAAGCAAGGAATAACATGTTTTATGACAGGGAACAGTGTACAGAGATTTGTTGGATGCGGTTAGAGGAATCACTTAAGCGTATTTGTGTCCACTTAGGCAATTCTAAACACTTGTAGAGCAGATTGGAGGGATGAGAGGTGGATGAAAGGAGATTAATTAGGAGGCTAGTGCAAAAATCTATATGAGAGATGGCAAGAACCCAGACTAAGATGCTGACTTTGCAAAGAAGAAGGGAGAAAACATAAGAACTGAGTAACACTATATTATAAAGAAATATCCAAACTCTATACATTATCTGTTCGTGTCTGTATTTTGTTTTTGTTTTGCATTGTAGACATGGGATGTAGAACTGGAAAGATCTGCAGAATCCTGGGCTGAAAATTGTTTGTGGGAACATGGACCTGCAAGCATGCTTCCATCAATTGGACAGAATTTGGGAGCACATTGGGGAAGGTAGCTTAAAATACAACTTCTTGTTTCTGAAAACATAAGAGCGTGAAATGAAATACTTACTGATTCATCATTGTAAGTTTTCAAAGGCTTAGTGCCTAAGAGGAAAACAAGCAGTCACACCAAGACAAATAAGAAAAAATAAATATCATACCAGAATGATCAGTAGTATTTTAAACTTATTTTTGTTTCAAGTAATTGATATATTAGTGATGTAAAGTGCAAAAGTATTTAATAAGTTACACAAAACTGCCTCTCTGCCAAACTTCATCAATCTTTTGGGCAATATTTGGTTTTATATTTTCTCCAGCCTTACTTGATCTTTGTGGTTATTTTCTTTCAAATAGATATAGGCCCCCAACATTTCATGTACAAGCATGGTATGATGAAGTCAGAGACTTTAGCTACCCATATGAACATGAATGCAACCCGTATTGTCCATTCAGATGTTCTGGTCCTGTATGTACTCATTATACACAGGTATGTTTTGGGTATATTACACTTCATTCGTTTAATTTGAGTTCATGTAAACTAACAAAGTTGGTTTGTTTTTTTTTGGGGGGGGAGAACTTAGGATACTGAACATTTGCCTTCCTTATGTCATTTAGTATGGTTATTAAAAATATATTAATATTGATTTATGTAGAACAAGCTTATGAATTTTTACAAACAATAGGAATAATTATCAGAAAAAAGTACAGACATTTCCTTAAAAATATTATTTCAATGATTTTACATATAAAATACTTTAATATGACCCCAGTAAATGCAAATGGGAAGAAATTTACCATCTTCAAATTCAGATGTCAATTTTTTTATTTTCAAAAAATAAAAATATGGTTTTATTTACCATGACATTCAATATTCACATGTGTGCAGCATTTATCTTTTTTTAAAATTTTCAGTGTTTGGATTAGGTATTGGACATGTTCTAAAACTTCTAAATCAAACAACAAATGGCAGATTTGACTAGATAAAGCTCACTACAGATCTGAGTTTCTAGAATTTCTATGACTGATTATTAGTGACTATAAAGCAAATGGTTCTGTATGCCTTTGCATGGGACAAGATTAAGATCAGTATTGGACTCCCTGATAGCCAGTGGCACAGTGAAAATGTCACATTGTATAAGAAATGTGAACACCTAAACTTTTGCTCCAGTACTTTCTGCTTTAAGATGAGAAATTCTGTTCATTTGGTAGGTAAGTTTCTTCACAGAAAAATTAATATGGCATTTAGGTTTGTGAGGATGTAACATTTGAATTATTTAGTAATAAATAAGATGTTTATGTCTTATATCTGGATAGAGTTATATACCTATCTCTTTTTCTTTTAAACTTAAATTAAGTACTTCCCCAAGTCTCAGGAAAAATATTGTTTCTGACATTGCCTCATTTCATTTTGAATAGTAACTGTTGGTTCTTCAGTTCACTTTTATGCATATTCTCTCAGATATGTTATTGTCTTACTTCATCTTAGCCTACTTTTTCTGAGCCTTTCTTTTCTCTAATGTAGGTGGTGTGGGCAACAAGTAGCAGAATAGGCTGTGCCATTAATTTGTGCCATAACATGAACATCTGGGGGCAGATATGGCCCAAAGCTGTCTACTTGGTGTGCAATTATTCCCCAAAGTAAGTAAACAAAACACTACTTTCATATGTAAGTATTTCTTAACAACATAAAAATAACTTTATATTCTTGATTTTTTTCCTTATTTTCAGTGTGTATTATTGAGTAAAGTGCATTGTTTTAACTGAGTTTATGTCATATGGCAACAATTATGGTTGCCTGATGCGTAAAATTGGTGCTTAAAAGGAATATGAAAATTGAAAATATAATCTTTGTAAAGATAGGAACTGAAGCCCTAAAGATATTTTTAGGGCTTCAGTTTTATATATTGCACTACTGTATTGTGTAAATGTTTAATAATTTTGGTTTATTAGAGATGAGAAACTATAGACTGAGAAATGTATTTTCACCTATGTAAAGACCCTTCAAATAATTACATTGAAAATATTGTACAACTGAACTTACGGTCAAATCTGCATCTAAAATCTGTTTTTATTAAAACAAATGGGATATAGATGAATATTCTATAGCAGAGGTTAGTGTTTTGCAGAAGTTTGGTTTTTCAGTTTTTAGCAATATACATAACACATTATTTAGAATATTTTCAAAAGAATGATGTAGCAGTGTATGTTTAAACTTAGTAACAATGAGATATCACTTCCCATCTGTCAGAATGGCTATCATTAAAAAGAACACAAATAACAAATGTTGGTAACGATGTAGAGAAAAGGGAACCCTTGTCCACTGTTGGTGGGAATGTAAATTAGTGCAGCCACTGTAGAAAAACAGTATGGAGGTTTCTCAAAAAACTAAACATAGACCACCTCTTAATGGAGTGGATTATCTTTTTAAGGGGAAACTGGTGGGGCCACGCCCCCTACAAACATGGCCGGCCCTGTTCTGCTTGCCCACCTAGTTTTGGAGGAGGCTGTAGAGAAAATCTGTGCTACAAAGGTATGTGATATTGTGTTGTAATATTCAGTTTGATTTATATTTTCATCCAACTTCTGCATTAATTTGTGTTTGAAAGCCAAAAGCACATTTAATTATTACATGAAAAGTTTCTAGAACTCTATTTCAAATATTTAGAAGTCATTTAAAATATTTTTTAAAAATTTATAATATTAATAAGTCTATTATACCAACATGTATTTAAAGGAAAGTTTCATGATTATCCCAGATAACCACCTAATTCTACTTTGAAATTATCCCAGAGTGACAAGTATATTTTCATTCTTAAAAGCCATCTTGATATAGTGTTGACTAGAATTATTTCCATAAATGTCATCATTTCTGAAGAATTTAGCAGTTTAACACAATTTATTTTAAGCACTTTAAGAGTTTTTGCCTGAATACCTATCCATGAATCTTATTGAACCATGCCCAATGAATTATACTAATTCTCTGCTTCTTACTGCAGAGTATACAATTTGTCATGCCAAAATAACAACAATAAAAAGTATATATATATAATAGTATTATAAAACTGTTGCAAAAAAGTACTGTCTCAAATGTACTGGATGTCCTCAAAAATAAATATAAATATGATGTCCTTTTTGTAACACATGAAGATAAAACTTACCTGACAAAGCTTTGTGAAAGTCATGCTTTTTATTGGGCATCCAAGTGAACATTTTTACCCTCTTGTACTACTTTGTTCTTAATGATGATTAAATGAAGATTAATGCAGACCAAATGTATTTGAAAATATATGTAGATGCAGCCACTTTTCAGTACTTAGAAAGAGATATCTTTTTTTCCTTAATGATTGAGTGCTCACTAGCTATAATATATGGACAAGAAGTAAACATATAGTTCACTGTGTAATATGAGCCATTTTTAATTCCTGAAAGCGTTTTTCATTGTGCCTGAGTCTGTTTTCCATCCCCCAAACCTCCAACCTGCTTCCTCCATTGTCAATGACCACAGTGTCTTACTAAAGCTGACTTTCCTCTGAATTCATACTTCCTTTTTCTAGATTCTGAATTCTTGGACATACATGCAAATAACCACATTTCCAAAATGTGCCCCTGTCAAGCCCTTAATACAAGCCAACCCGGAAAAAAATATTAAATTCAAAGTTTGCATATTTTCCATTGTTAAGTTTAAATTTCTGCACATTGAATTTCCTTCTGCAATAGAAACCTTTCCATGGAAACTGATATTGTGGTAAATAGCAAGGGCATGTCAATCCTTCTTAGGCTGAATTTCCTTTCAGGAGAATTTTAAATGTGATCCTTTTGAAAATTTTAAGTGTTATCCTCCTGAAAATATGATTTCATTTGAGAAAACAAATTCAAATTCACTAAGCCCGACTTCATTAGATCACTGTGTAGACCTCATGATGTCATTATGAAAGGTAATCATTGATACCACTTTAAAATATAAGCAAAGTTTAGAAATGATTCCATTTAATGTTAGCATAAATGAGTCAAGGGCTCAAAGGTTTATGCAACTGTTTTATTTATTCCAATGCAGTATGTAAGATCACCACCTTAAGCCAAAACTTGTGCCAATATACAGTACTGATTTTCTAGTAGCTTTCAGTGTTAAGCAGGCATATAAAGGTGTATCATTGGTAATTTGTGCACATTTAAGATGGATTCATATTTCTTAAATCCATTCTCTCTAACAGAAGGATCAGATAGCTATTACCCTCCTCAAGAAGAAGAAACAAATGAAATTGAACGGCAGCAATCACAAGTCCATGACACCCACATCCGGACAATAGCAGATGATAGTAACAGAAACGAAGTCATAAGCACACAGCAAATGTGTAAGATCTCTGCATTATTTACAAACATTTTAAAGTTTACATTACTGGCATATTCAACTATATTTTATTAATCTGAACATTTTTAGAATGGCAAAAACTTGGTGTTAGACTGTATGGGATGAATTAGAGCAGCTGTTGCATCATCTAAATTATTATTATTTTCTAAATTTTAGCTCAAATTGTTTCTTGCGAAATAAGATTAAGAGACCAGTGCAAAGGCACAACCTGCAATAGGTAATATTTATAATTACTCTCAAAATTAACTGGCAAGATATAAAAAATATTTTCATTTTATATGGACATTCAGAGAAGCTAAATTTTGTTCCCCATTTCTTTTATTTAGATATGAATGCCCTGCTGGCTGTTTGGATAGTAAAGCTAAAGTTATTGGCAGTGTACATTATGAAATGGTAAGTATTATAAATGTCATTATTTGAGGAGAGGATCCTTTCATATAATATTTTGATTTTTTAATGGGAAAAATAACAATTTATATACGTATAGCTATTTTGCTCAGAATTGTTTAAAGTCATACATAGTAATGAGTTGTATCCTATGCAGAATTCTTATCATTTTAACATCCTTTTATCCCTTCCTTTTCTCCCAGCAATCCAGCATCTGTAGAGCTGCAATTCATTATGGTATAATAGACAATGATGGTGGTTGGGTGGATATCACTAGACAAGGAAGAAAACATTATTTCATCAAATCCAATAGAAATGGTGTTCAAACAATTGGGTAAGTACCTCAATAATCTTTTGGACCAGAGATTTTAAGTTGTAACAATAAGTTACATTCATTTAGAGCAAAGCATAGAAGAATTTAGTTTATAAAGAGAGAAGGTAATTTTCAAGGTTCATTTCAACTACATAATTTCCATGGGCAAAAAGAAGGAAAAGTATCTGAATTCAAAGTTGAACCCTTTTGCTTATAAAGATCATGCTAAAACTCTAAATTTTCTAGTTTCATTAAGAATGTACAAATTTATAGTTTTTCCCATTGTGAAGCAATACATTTTTCAGCTATGATAAAAAGTGCCTGAGAAGGCTAATTGATTTGCATATTCTTCCTGCCCTGTTTGGGAGAATTATTTATTTCATGCAACAGTAACTTTGTTAATAAGATAGATTACTAGGTAAAAGAGCATTTTGCAAAGTCTCTAAATATGTAATACACTATGTCACCTTTCTTTTGCCTGTTAAAATGTAATTTGACCCAACATAAAAGCATTGATTAACTTTTGAAATGTTTGTCATATTAAATATACTAAATGTATTATTATGAAACAACATATTTTATATATACTCTATAGAAAGTAGAAAAATGTAGGCTTTTGAAATATCTTTGTAGTTTCTCTTTCTCCTATGTAAAATAATAGACATTATTGAACCTCATAATGGAATGCCTTTTCTTAGGAAATATGATAGTCTCCCTTCCTTTGTAACTGAACAATTGCATGAAACTCCACAGTATGGAATTCATAATGATAAGAAAGAATTTGTTAAGAATCCTTGTAAATTGGTGGAATGATGCCCTCTGTATACAATTTTATTCAAAGGCCTGATGTGTGGTTTTCAGCCATTAATGATTAATCTCTTAAGTAAAAGCTTTACAGAAACACTTACTGATTAATTTATTCACTCAGCAAATACTTATCTTAAATAAATAATAAATATTAGTTTTTAGCTTTGGTAAGCCAAACATTGGGTGTTGCATTAAAGAACATTTATTTCCTATTATTTACCTTTTTCTTTTAACTTGTTTTTTTAATTGTTTATTATATAAACTCTCTTGAAACGTGTGTGTGTCATATTAAAATACCATCACAAATAAGCATTACCTTTTGCAATAGATGTTTTTTATGAAAGCCTGGGTATACATAAACCAACTAAAATACCTATTCTTATATTCTTGCTTTTTAATAAAACATGTAAGGAGGAATTCATTCATTTATTGTAGACATTTTACTGGATACTAGGGGGAACAAAAAAATGAATGATGCATATTCCTTTAAGGTACTTATTATTTAGTAGTCTTTTTACACCGCCTTGTATTGACTATTTTGAAAGATTAAATTGTTTGGTTCTGTGGTAACAGGGAATGAGTATATTGAGAGTTTTAATCTTAATAGGAAACAAATATATAGATACAAATGTGTATTATTTTATGCTATTATGTATAAATTTTTGAGATTGATAATGAAAAGAGATCTTTCTCTGATATCAAGAATGGTATTTATTTGGCTCATACTTGAAGGTAATATGAATTTAGCATAAAACAGATGATTAATTCTTATACTGCTACATGTCTAGATATTTAAATAAGAACGTTTAAGAAAAAATCAAATATTCATAGACTTAAAAAATATAAGAATTTATGTTGATGGTGATGCATGTAAGATGTTGATGATTGAAATGTTTATGTTTTTATCTTCAGCAAGTATCAGTCTGCTAATTCCTTCACAGTCTCTAAAGTAACAGGTTAGCACTTTTTTCGTCTTATTTTCTTACCACTCTATTGCACATTATTCTTTCTAAAGGATTTGCTTATTGTTTTGTGTTTGAATTCTTCAGTTCAGGCGGTCACTTGTGAAACAACTGTGGAACAGCTCTGTCCTTTTCATAAGCCTGCTTCACATTGCCCAAGGTACTGTTTTCTAGATTTTCTCCTTCGTTTTTAACCTGTGAACAGGGGGCCTTTTACCCTGGATAACTGCTTTTGCCTGAGATTCCGGTGTCTCTAGGACACAAAAGATGTATGATCTTGAACTGCTAGCATCAGGGAGCAATGGACACCACAAACTGCATACACTCTAGGCACTCCTAGTGTACTTTCTCCAAAAAAATGTGGGGTTTTTTTTTTTTTTTTTTTTTGTCTCTACGAAAATCTTTATTTTAACATTTAAAAGAAAGAATCACATGTTCATTCCCCTACAGCTTTATGAGGCTTGGCCACCCAG
Source organism: Eschrichtius robustus (assembly GCF_028021215.1). Lineage (NCBI taxonomy): Eukaryota > Metazoa > Chordata > Mammalia > Artiodactyla > Eschrichtiidae > Eschrichtius > Eschrichtius robustus. The sequence continues at coordinate 19,598,260 of NC_090840.1, forward strand.
TAAGTTACAAGTTACACACGTCAGGCACTTGTCTGGTCATTGCATGACTCTTTAATGGATCACATTAGGGCCAAGCAGCCCCTTTCCCTATGATTAGATGTAAAGGCAGGTACTGTTAAAATGTGTCAGCATTTTTATTCAAAGCATAACGGAAGTTGTAGATGAAGGTATGTTTACTAGATCACTATCTACATTCTCACAAATGTATAACAAGGTGTTAAAACCAGAGACTAGAATTCAGACAAGCAAAAAGCTCCTGCAGTCTTTCTTTGACCTGAACTTACCTACGTAGAAATGAACTCAGTTTGAATCTACTGATCTTGGCCTTCCACAGACCAAGTGCTAAATATGGTTAAGGTAGAGCATGCACAGCATGATCCTAAGGGCAGAGCAGCTGGTTTTATCGCCATAGGGTGGGCAATGAATGCGCAGCAGTTCTCAAATGCAAAAATAAAATTTTATAGTCAATGGGGACACCCTTCCTCCTACAGAAGACATCTTTTATAAAAATCAACCCTTTAATTCAAAGTTATAAAAACTCATTCATTTATTACTTATATTTAAGTGGTTCTGGTTTAGATGCTAAAGTGTACTGTGTTATACAAATTTTAGGAACATGAAATTTAAATAAGAAATGTAGCCATTTCTTAAAAACTGTGTTGAGGAAGATCTGCTTCAATTGGTAAAGGTAGTTGCAATGAAGTTTTGTTGTTTTTTTTTTAAGAATACTTTTAGGAAAATAATTGATACTTTTATCAAACAATGATTTTCGTATAGTCATTTTGTTGAGACTCTGATTTACTATGTAGAATGAATTATGTTTTTTCCAGTCTTAGCTTTGATTTCCTTTTAATGTATGAGTGTGTGTACTTGTGTGTGTGTATGTGAATTCAGAAGAGCCAATCAATTTAAATAAGTGCCACTTGGCAGTTTCTTAAACTCTGGGAGTGAATTTTTTTAAATATTATGTGACTGACTGAACACTGATAATTGGACCCTATATTTAGATAAAAGAACTTTTGGAAACTTTGAAAAAAGGAGCTAAAGTATCAGGAAGGGAGTAGGATATCTGGAGAAAGAACATTCCATGCAGAGGGAAAGATAAACTCAAAGGCCCCGAGGATGAGATTATTCTGTATGTTTGAAGAATAACCATTAGGCCAGTGTGACAGGAGCTGGGTGAGAAAGTGAAAGAGGGGTAGGATATAATGTCAGAGAGGTAATGGGAAGACAGAATACTCAGGGCTTATTGGCTATTATAAGGATCCTGTCACTTGTTCTGAATTAGATGGAAAGCCACTAGAATATTTGGAGCAGAGGAATGATACGATTAGAGTTGTATTCTTCAGTGTGAGTGTGTGGCAAAATAGACTGGAGGGGGCAAAATCGGAAGCAGGGAGATCATAGGGGAGCCTGTTGCAGTGAGCTAGATATTGGAAGGTAGAGCCCAGAGGTACAGTGATTGAGGTGCTTAAGGATGCTCTGATTTTATTTCAGTGTACAACAAATAGAAATTGGGTTGAATATAAGGTTGAGGTAAGGAAGGGAGTTAAGGATAGAATAAAGGTTTTTTTTTTGGCCTGAGCACCTGAATAATGGAGTTGACATTTATTGTAGGAAGCCTACAGAAAGAAGATACTTGTGGACTGAATGAGAAGATTAGGAATTTGGTTTCAAACATGCTAAATTTGAGATATTTATTAGGTCTACGTGGAGATATTCAATAAGCAGTAGGACATACAAATTTAGAATTAAGAGAAGAGGTCCCAACTAGAGATATAAATTTGGAAATCAATAGTTTATAGATGATAATCAAAGCCATGAAATTGGATGAGATACCAAAGATGTGAACATAGAGAAAAGAAACTATGAGATGTCTGTGGCAGACAATGATTCAGTTTTTCCAAGTTATATGTTTACTAAATTCTGCAGTCATATTGGGTACCAAATTCCCAGATACTGAGAGAGAGATACTTCCTGATGTTTCTTTCTGCTTTGAATCCCCAAATTAGAAAGCTTCCTGCCTAAGCTTTTTTTTTTTTTAAAGAAAAAGAAAGAGAAAAGAAACACATCTGTGCCAAAAGCTGGAAGTAGGTAACGTAAGCAGAAGCAATTGACCTATTGTACAATTGACCTATTTCAGAAGGAAAAAATGTGTATATATACAATGGAATGCTACTCAATCATAAAAAAGAATGAAATTTTGCCATTTGCAACAACATGGATGGACTTGGAGGGCATTATGCTAAGTGAAATAAGATAGAGTAACACAAATACTTTATGATATCACTTATATATGGAATCTAAAAAAAAAATACAACGAACTAGTGAATATAACAAGAAAGAAACAGGCTCACAGGTACAGAGAACAAACTGGTGGTTACCAGTGGGGAGGGGGAAGTGGGGAGGTACAATATAGGGGTAGAGGATTAAGAGGTACAAACTATTAGGTATGAAATAAACTCCAAGGATATATTGTAAAACATAGAATATAGCCAATATTTTATACTAACTATAAATGGAGTATAACCTTTAAAAACTGTGAATCACCATATTGTATACCTGTAACTTATATAATATTGTACATCAGCTGTACTTCAATAAAAAATAATGAGTAGGATTTAGAATGCTGAGTTTACTTTTGTGTATGCATGTCTATGATCTTACTGATAAGAAAGACTGAAATAACCAGCTACTTAATATTTGTAAGTATATATTTATTTTTTAGAGTATACTGTCCTCGGAACTGTATGCAGGCAAATCCACATTATGCTCGTGTAATTGGAACTCGAATTTATTCTGATGTAAGTACCCTAATTTATGCAGCTCTCAGTATCTATCTATATGCATGCACACGTGTTTAAATGTATATATGTACATTTATATGCAGAAAAAGGAACAGATTCTGTGTTGGTATACATATTCTCAGAGAGGTCAATCATCAGTAACACTAAAAAATAAATATCTATATGCAAATATGCATGCATAATCATTTATCTTGACTAAACTTTTCTTCATATCCTATCTATATCTCTTATATCAGATACTAAATGAAATAGCTTGGATGCATCCTTGGGAAGGAAAAAGCATTTTACTTTTCTTTAACCTTCCTTTTGGTTCTTCAGTACTTGAAGTATAAACTGGATAATTAAGAGTTTGTCAAATGTATGAACAATATCTCCACTGCCAAATGGGCATTTAGCAAGTAGCATAGAATCAAAAACAGGTAATCATTAAAATACATACAAAAGGAAACCAGTTGAGGGTGTATTGTAATGGATGCCAGGACTGGGGTTGGACCAGGAAGATTAGCTGTGATGGCTTCAGGGCCGATAAGTGCTTTCTGATCCAGGTTTCAAGTGTGGGTTGGTAAAGAGGATTAGTGCACATTTTAGGTGGGGTGAATGGCACCTACAAAGACATGGAGATGAGGTGAGAGCAAGTGAGCTGAAAGTGGGCATGACTTGTAGGTTTGCTTGTATCTGAGCTGGTGAGATTTGAAGCTAAAAGGGGCTGCAGCCAACTTAGTGTGAGGGATGGAGGGAGGGATCCGCCTCTTGAAACATGTAATTGGAGAGTCTAAATACATGCTGATAAGTTTAGATTTTATGTGGCAGACATTTGGAAACCACTACCAATATCTAATCCAAAGAGTTCCAAAAGAAATTTAAGAAATATATTCTTGATGTACTTATTCAGTAGAATACTATGGAAATATGATTGTGAGGAGTCCTGAGATGTGAGTATTACCACCACTTGGTGAATTCATTTCGGGTTCAGGTTTTTTTGGGTTTTTTTTCAGTTCAGCTTTACCTTTAAAATTATTCTCCAAATCTAAGTCTCTCTCCCAGCTCCAGGTTTGCAGTATTCTTATCTGCAATTTCAATGTCCTGTTGGTATCTTAATTTGGTAGTCCTCACAATTTGTGCTTATCTTCTTGTCTCTGAAAACATGCTTTTTCTAATTTTTCTGTCAACATCATGGTCATTCTTTACCTTCTGAATTATTGCCACTTTCTCTGTGAAGTGTATTGCTGGTTCTCCTAACCCAAGTATGGTGTTGCTTTTCTTTTTTTTTTAATAAATTTATTTATTTAAAAAAATTTTTTGGCTGTGTTGGGTCTTTGTTTCTGTGCGTGGGCTTTCTCTTGTGGTGAGCGGGGGCTACTCTTTGTTGCAGTGCACGGGCTTCTCATTGTCGTGGCTCCTCTTGCTGCAGAGCGTGGGCTCTAGGCACGCAGGCTTCAGTGGTTGTGGCACGTGGGGTCAGTAGTTGTGGCTCGCGGGCTCTAGAGCTCAGGCTCAGTAGTTGTGGCGCACGGGCTTAGTTGCTCCGCGGCATGTGGGATCTTCCCGGACCAGGGCTTGAACCCATGTCCCCTGCCTTGGCAGGCGGATTCTTAACCACTGGACCACCAGGGAAGCCCGGTGTTGCTTTTCTTTAACCCTATTACTTTGTTTTTTCCTTTTATTTAGCACTTAACTGATTCTGTTAGGCATTATGATTGTTTCCCCACCTCTTTTATTAATTTTTAAGTTTCTTGAAGGCAGCAGCTGGGCAAATTATGCATTATTTTTTCATCAACAATTTTACATTTGCCAAGCTGTGAGCAAGACAGGCCTAGTTCCTGCTTTAACAGAACTTAGAGCACGCAATGATATCAGACATTTGGCAAACACCTTGAAACATAAATGTTTGTTTAAAAAAAAAATAAATATATATGAATGAGGAAATCTAGACTCATCAGAGATTTCCAAAGAAATCATTCTTCCCGGGTTGTCCCTTTAAGTAAAAAAAACTTTTAATTTTACTCATGTCTGGTGAAAATCTTTCAAAATATCCTATACACTTTTGTACCTATAAGCCATCTCTTTGCTAGAGTTCAGGTTTTTATTAGAACTTATATCCTGAGATCATTTTATCATTCTATCTCGGTGAAATGGGGTAAGAAATTTTGTATTACTATGTAGAACAAGTTGGAAATATATATTTTTTATGTGCTAAGTACAGAATCAGAGATTCAGCCATTAATTAAGCAATCTTCCCATCCCTTACAAAATACATTATCTATTTAAGTACAAGATATGGAAAAATAAGAAACAATCTATCAATCTCCCTCTCTCCCCCATCTTTCTATCTTTCTCTCTTTCCATTTATAGAGTTACAACTTGTACCTTCTATTGCTTTGAGCTTTTATTTCTCATTTATGACAGATGAAATTAATTTCTGCATTCATTAAAAATGTTCCACTGTTTTCACAGATATATTTTTTCTTTTCGTGGTATATTAGTTCTTACAAAGTGCGGGTAGGAAAAGAAAATCTCTTCTGACCTTTGAACTCAAATTGTAATGCCTGCTGACTGCATAGTTATGGCCAAAACAATAGTTTCAAACCATATTAAGTGCTTGGATTTAGTGAATGTTATATCTAAGCACTTTTATTGCCTTGGGAAAAATGCTGATGATAACCTTTTAACAGAACAGGATAAATACTGAAAAGTGTACAGTTATTTTTAATTCCATCTGTTATGAACCATATCAGACACCAATATTAATTCAGTGAGGGACTTTAAATGGTGAATAAAATGTGTCCTCAGAGTAAGGATATGGGGTTTTGGATGTATGGTATTTTGTGATATAGCAAAAACATGAAAAGTATTAGACAGCTTGGCATTCGGTCCCTCTGATCTAATAAATACTGACTGATGCCACAGAGTTCAGAGCACAGTAATAAAGCAAGGTCACGTAAGATGCACATGCTTATGTGAACTTAAAAAAGCACATTAAGTCACTCACGTGTGCATAGAGATAAGAAAAGAATACACCAGTGGGTTCAGAAAAGACCCATCGGGATATGGGGTAGATTGCTTTATACTGAAACAGTTCAAGCGTTTCATTTTGTAGGATTTTGTCAGGCTATACTCAGCTATTGACAAATTTTGGTAGAACATTTGGATGAAAGCAATTGTCAAAATCTACAGAAGACTTTAATTGGCCAAAAGAAAAGCGTTGACTTCTAGAACTCAGTCGTATTAAAAAAATGGAAAGTGTTTGTTGGACCTGAAACAGTTTTCTCCTTTATAGAAATTCCATTCAATTCAGATTATATAACTGGTACAATGCAAAAATAGGACTTTCTTAGTACCTCATCTCAGACCATTCAAACCAGAGTGATGTACATTGCAAATCTAGGTAGAAGCGATGATTATTCTTCATATTTTTTTCTTCTTGGGCTTATTCTTTTGGGCAAGTTTTCTCTACATAGGTTATATTATCTAATAGGAAAAACCTCCTCATTTAATGTATGCCTGTATTTTGGAAAAGGGACTGTAGAGATATACAGAACTACGTTTGAGTTGCTCAAAGTCAAAACTGAACATAAATGAGGTCCAGATAACCCCCCTGTGAACGTTTGGTCAGAGTGACCTGAGTAGGAACTAGCAAAGGCTGAAATTTAAGAGTGATAAATAGGCCCTTGAAGAGATAAAAGGAGCTAATTTGCATTTTATTGCTTGGACAGTAGTAAAAGCTTGCTGTTTGGACAGATTAGCTGGTGAAGGGATCTTATCCTTGCAGCCACCCTTAAGATCTACCTTCAGATGAGACTTGCTTGGCTTTAACTTTGTGACTTTTAAAACATTCCTTTATGCACAAAACATCACCCTGTAACTGCTCACTGGGTATCCACATAGAGACAGATGTCAACGACCTTGTGTCCAATAGAAGAGTAGGCTGGACAAGTTCAGCAGACGTTTTCTAATGATGGTGGTTTTTTCCTTGATCCCTTAGCTGTCCAGTATCTGCAGAGCAGCTGTACATGCTGGCGTGGTTCAAAATCACGGGGGTTATGTTGACCTGATGCCTGTGGACAAAAGAAAGACTTACATTGCTTCTTTTCAGAATGGAATCTTCTCAGAAAGGTAAATAAATTGATATATATATTTATAAACATATATGTATTTAGATATATCATCTTTCCCATTATGCTGGCTTTACAACCAACTCTCCTTAGCATGGCTTTGAGGTTTCGTGACTGAGCCAGTGTGCTTCCTTTGCACGCTGTGTAATAGTAGGTCTTCCAGGGATGGGAGAAGCTGCAGTACCAGAGATGCCTGTCTCCTGCAGGCTTATAAAAATCAACATGAAAATCGGATTATGAGTCAGAACCACTCTTTTGTTAATTGATCTTATAATAAGGAAATTTCTTTCATCCTCTTTTGGATTTTCTAGATTAGTTTTATCATGTAACTCTTTCTAGGTGAGCGAGGCACTGAATATTTCTCTAATCCAGTTACCTGACAAAGTATTTGACCAAAACAATGAGTCTGATTTTCCCCGGAACCAAATTCTCTTTTTGATTGGAAGTTCGATGCCTAATATGATGTAAATGAACTCTTTCAGGTCATCTGGTATTTGGCTCATTAGTATTATATATTTCAGTGGTTTGAGAAAATTCATGTGACTTGCTTTATCAAGTAATAATAAAAGTTAAGAGAAAAAAAACCTGTAGTGATTTTTTAAATCATTGGTACTTGGGGAAGTAATATTAAGTCCCATGTATTTTGTATAGATACAGATAAATCCCTAACTTTTAAACATTTACTAGGTTCTTCAAAATTGCCAATGGAGGGTTTGCACATATGGTAAAGTTTCTGTAAAGGACACCAAAGGATGTGCCATGCAGGATACCTAGATTGCCTTCCACATAATCATCTGAGTGCCATCTTCATAAAATGACAGCTTTGTATTTAGCATATATTTTCAGATGAGACTGTATCAGGAGGCCATTGTTAAGGAGGTGACTTCACAACCTGGCTTAGCTGGCTCATAGCAATGCCCTAGAGTACTAACTTACCGTTTCTTAAGTCTGAAAAAATTTAAATTGTATTGCCATCATACTTAGTAATATTTTTAACATCTAAAAAAAATTTAGTGAGGAAATTTAATGGTCCAACCTGTAAGATCCTAAGAATTTCTTCACTGAAATGTAAACAAACACACAGAGCTCGCACCCCACACCCTTCCCCCATCTCTCTCCTCTCTCTCTCTGTCTCTCTGTCTATATATATATATATATATATGTATATATATATATATATATACACATATATATATATATATATGTGTATATATATATATATGTATATATATATATAAAAGACACAATATATAAAGTAGATTGAGTTATAGAGTATGATACGCAGTTTTATAAGCTAAACTGAGTAATGTGGCTTCATTTACCTGTCATATTTCTTAAATTTATTTTAAACCTATAAGGTAGATGATATCCTAAGAAAACTGAGAATAATAATTATTTATGAACATCTACTATGAATTTTCCAGTAGAGGGCCCTTTAAGTATATTAACTCAGCTCTACCAATGCTGGAGGGCCCTTTAAGTATATTAACTCAGCTCTACCAATAGCCTTACAAAGTCGGTTCTATAAACCCTAATTTACAGACATGTTAACTGAGGCTCAGAAAGGTTAAATGATAAGCCCAAGGTCATATAACTAGTCAGTCTCAGAGCTCAGATTCAGAACTAGTTCTGTAAGTTCAAAAATGTGTATTTTTCCGGTGTATCACTGTGTACAAAGACACTTTCCAGGGCACTTTGTCAGTTTGTTTCCTACAAATAAAAATGGCTTTCAATTAGCCGTCTGCTTGTATGAAAAACCTGGCTTGTGTATGTGTGTGTGTTTATTGTGTAATGTGTGTGCACACTTGTGACATTCTCATCTCTTCTTCATTCTAAAATTCTCCCCTTTCTTTTCTTACACATGAATAAATATGTAAAAGAAATTGCACTTTGTCTCTCTCTTAGCATTTGTGTTTATCTCTAAAAGCTTTTTTGTATTATTAAGAAAATAATACTTTATGCAAAAATATGGACTTCAAAAGTCTACATTTGATTAGAATAAATAATGATTAATGCCATTATCAACCAGTTTCAACTTGAGGCATTTAAGCAAAACATACCTTGATTAATATTGTCAAATAAAATATAAATAATTTAATAAAGAGTAAAAGGAACGATTTTGCATTGCTTTAAAGTTCTGTTTTAAAATACTTCTGAAGTGAGATTGAGTGCTCTGTGTGTGTGTGTGTGTGTGTGTGTGTGTGTGTATGTTTCCATTTCAGTGAAGAAATACTTAGGACCTTCCAGATTTGACCATTAAATTTCCTCACTAAGATTTTTTTGAAACCACAGATGTTAAAATATTAATAAGTATGCTAGCTATATAATTTAAATTTTGTCAGACTTAGGGAATAATAAGTTAGTATTCCAGAGTACATCTTAAGTATCTCCATCTCTTTAACTTGCAGTTAGCTTTCAACCATGCCGGTCAATTGTAAACCTGTGTCTTAGTATTTCCCCAGTAAAATGGCATAAGAGCCGCTTAACTCTACTTTATTGGAACTAAAGGTGGTAATGTATGAAAACATGACCTGGAATCTATAAAGTTCTATATAAAGTACTATTATTACCACTCTGCACCTTAAATTTCTTTAGTAAACTTGTGTACAACCAAGATTTTAAGAATTATGTCATTCTCACTCAAGCTTTCCAATAACTATAAATTATAGTAGTCTAAGAAAGTTGACCATCTGGATTCATAGAGCTGCTTTCTTGACTGTCATAAGAAAGCATGATTTGTTTGAAGGATTATACATGGAGATGACATCAATACACTTGTGTATTTTTTGCAGTTTACAGAATCCTCCAGGAGGAAAGGCATTCAGAGTATTTGCTGTTGTGTGAAATGGAACACTTGGAGGAGGAACACTATTCCAAATGCCATATTTCTGAAGTTTGTATAAAACTGTAACATTACTGTACAGAAGATATCAACTATTTTCAACCCCCCATGAGTGTCAAATGCATATAAATTGTGATAGACTACGTCTATAAAATAAAACATGGGACATTATTAGTGTAGGGGAAAGTAATGAATATGTAATGGTTTTAGAAATCCTGTGTTAAATATTGCTATATTTTCTTAGCAGTTATTTCTACAGTATTACATAGTCATAATTGTTCTACATTTCATATGTTATATTATATGGTGCTTTGTATATGCCACTAGTAAAATGAAACTAAACAGTGAATGTGAATGTTCCTCAGAAAATCATCTGGTGCATTTAAAAACAATAATAAAAATAGTAACTCTAAAAATGAAAAAAACACATACTGCATTTTCCCAAGTTCAGTGCTATGATTACCTACTCCGTATAGTATCAAATTATTTCCCACATAATACCTGTATAGTTTTTCTCTTTTATTAAGTTTAGGCATATAGAATATTAAGTCCTGATATTGCACTTATGTTGTATAAAATAATTCCTTATTATCCAAGTGAATCTGTTAAAATGTTTGATTTCTTGGGAACGGTCTTAATAGTAAATGGAATTACGTCAGAGTGGTGGTACGAAAACAGTTCTAGTGATCATATAATAAATATAGGATTAAGCATGGGCAACCAGAGCTTTCTATGTATTGTTCAAACTAAGGTCACACATTTATATTGTATCCTGGCAAATACTCCTGCGGGCCAGGAAGTATAATAGCAAAAAGTTTAACAAACATAAACTGATGTATTGCATCACCATTGCCACTGATTTTCTTAATGGTAAATGGCCTTGTGTATAAATGTTGCCATATTATGGTATCTATAATGGTGATATATTTGTTTGTATGAAAAATGTATTGTGCTTTAAGACTAAAAAACTGTAAAATGTTAATTTTGGTAATTTTTTTTCTGCTGGTGAATTTACTAGTTCCTTGTAAACATATTAAAATTAATCATGTTTCAAAGTATTTTTTTAGTCCCCTTTGTATAATCTTTGTATTATTTTGATTTAGAAATCATTTTCAGTTAACAAAATTATTGTAAGTCTTTTGAATTTGGGTTTTGACATTAATCTAAACAACACCCCTTATATCAGATGTTGCAGAGTCACCCTGATTATTTAGTTATTTGTTTGTGAAAGAGGAGACAAACAATCATATATTTAGAAACATGATATTAAGGGAAATTTCGAAAAAGAGAGATTTATTTATAAACTAGAAGAAAGGGATCTGAAAGATACAAAGTGATTATGAAAAACTGGCAACAAATACTTCAAATATTTTTAGAAAGGAAATGAGTACGCGTTTAGGAACAGATAAAAGAGAGAGAAATTACAGGAGGGATCAGAGAAAGCAAGAGATCTGGATCATACCAAAAAAGGAAAGAAAAGAGGGGCTCACACAAACAGCTGCTGGAGAGGCAAATGGTGAAGAAACTAACATCATGATCAGTTATCAAGTATTGGCTGGGAATTGGTTCAAAATGTAGGTAATCAAAAAGTAACCATTTATATATTAAAAATGTCAAAACTTAAAGCAAATTTAGTGGGATCTTATTTTTTTCCAAAAGACACATACACCTTCTTAAATACTGTGATTGAAATGTAAACACATATAGTGAGATTCATCTTCTGTTCCTCACAACCCCCCCACCCCGAGTAGGGACGCCCCATTAATTCTGCCAGTATAAGGATTGTTATATTTGTCTCTCGTTTAGCTATTCATCGTCAGTTTTCTGTACTATTGCAATGTCTCCAAGTGGAGACTTTTCATTTTGTTCCTCTCCATTCTTTTTCAGTGCATCATTAATTTTTACTGGAATTACTCTCTTCCATAAGTCCGTTATTTAAGAAAACCAAATCATCTTATAAAAGCATTTAAGACCCTCCATAGTCTTGCTCCATATTGCTCATCTCTGCTGTTCTACAGGGTGTGGCCTGGAGTAAGTTACATAACTTTCTATGCTTCAATTACCTCACCTGAAAAATGGGACAAATAATACCTCATAGGGATTGCTCTAAGAATTGAGATATTATGTATAACCTACTTAAAAGAGCATTAAACACACAATATATGGTCAATATACGTTAGTTTTTATTACTAATATCTTTATAATCATTTTTGTTGTTATTTACCATGGGGAAACTATGCATCTGTCATAATACACTACTGACCCTTCAGCATTTAACTAAATGTGAAATCCTCCAGGAATTTTTCTGCAACTCTCCTGGTAAGAATAAAATAATGCTCTCTAATATGCCTTTTTAACTTAACCATATTAATTTTTAAATTTTGCCTTATATTATATTTAGTTCTTTAAATTTAAGGATAAGCTCCTGGATAATGGTAATACTCTTATCTATCTCTGTACCCCAGAGACACAGTAATTTTTATCCTCTATAAATAGTGGGTCAGTATTGTTGAATGAATAGTCCAACAATTCCTAATTTTATTCTTGATGACATAAGTAAACATTGTGCATGTTGCCACAGCAGAAATAAAATATTATAGCTAATTAAAAGTTTACTGATAAACATTCTAAATGTGGACTTAAAACAGAGGTCAATGCTCATATAATAGTATCAATATTAACATTATTTTAGCTTTCAAAGTTTAACAGACCACATGTTAACTATTACTTTAATGTTATGCATCTAATAAAAATAATGTGTGCATTTCAAGCAAAGCAGAGTAATCAAAATTTTTTTCTTTCCTAAATCTGTTGATAGTTTACATGCTATAATGTATATATTTTCTATTCAATTTTGTAACTTGAAGTCTTGACTTTTCTCTAGAATTTCTACAATGTTCTTAAATATAAACTCATTTAAAGAACATGGTGAGCTAAGCAAAGAAACAAAGCTATGATTTTTGCAAACATACCAAACTCCAAGATTTAGGGTTTAAGCTAATTTATTGCACAAAGAATTACATTGTTTAGGTGGATTTAAAACACTTATCTGAGGTGGTATTTCAACCCTGGCACCATAATATTTAGGAGCTGAAGAAATAGTTTAGTCAAATTACCTGAACTTCTTTCAGTAATTTGTTGGAATTAAAGGCTAAATTATACTTTTGAGATTTGTAAAAGACTCTACCATTATGCCTACCAGTTAGATGTTCTCTTTTTTTCTTATTCTCCAATCCCTGTCATGTTATGCAAAATAATGAGTGTAAAACTATGCTGATAAGCAAATATCTTTGTACTAGATCATTAAATTGTGAAAACTAATTTTTCAGCGACTACTAAAAAATATATTCTAATTAAAACTCTAATTGTCAACTATATTTATGACTATGCTGATGAAGATGAAAACAGAGGGCTTACACAGGGCTGTATCTGATAAGCTCACTTTTAAAAAGGGACATGTATGTAAGATGAAATAGAAATCAGGAATAAATATTTAAAAGTGTATGGATTGATTTAAAATAACATTAGGAGTGTTAAAATCCCAGCCTGACTGAGCTCTTAACTTATGCTAAAACCAAGATTTTTTTTTTTTTTAAAGCCGTATGGGAACAACTTGGTTAGGAACAATACAATGAAAAACACGAATAAATGAACAAATAAGAGCCCCTCCTGAAGCTTTCTCCTTTCATTTATTCTAGGAGAAGGGATGACATGTATTGAGCACCAACAATGTGTTAGAAACACTGCTTTAGATTTCATGTATATTATTTGATTTCTCACAACTTGTGAGGCAAGATTATTTTCCCAAATTTATGTATTAGAATGTAGATTCTAAAAGGTTAAGTAACTTATCTCCAAGTGAACTCTCAGAAGTTATTTAAATAAAGTTATGGACTTTATTTCAGATATTAATGAACTAGATTCAATCACTTTAAATCAAATTTATTGAGGTATAATTTACATTCAAGAAAGTGTATGCATTTATTATACACTTTGATGCATTGTATTAGTTTCCTAGTCCTGCTCTAATGAAGTACCACAAAATGAGTGGTTTAAACAACAGAAATGTATTGTCTCACAGTTCTGGAGGCTAGAAGTCCCAGACCAAGGTGTTGGCATGGCCAGGCTCCCTCTGAATGCTCTAGGGAATGATGTGTTCCATGTCTCGCTTCTATCTTCTGTTGGTTTGCTGACATTTTTATGTATTCCCTTGGCATGTGGCATAAACCCAATATACACACGTTATCCTCTTTATGTGTGTGCCTGAGTCCAAATTTCCCTTTTTATAAGTACACAAGTCATCCAATATGACCTCATCTTAACTGATTACATCAGCAATGTCTCTATTTCCAAATAAGGTCACATTCTGAGGTACTGGGGATTAGGATTTAAACATATGAATTTTGGAGAACACAATTCAAGTACATGAGTGTTGACAAATTTATACATTTGTATTTACTACCATTATAAGGAGATATAAAACATTTCCATAAACCCCCCAATTTTGTGTTGCTTATTTCCAGTCTATCCTCCAAATGCCCTCAGATTTGGCTATCACTGTTGTGCTTTTTATCAGTATTAGATTGAACACCTCTAGGGTTTCATATAAATATAATTATCTATGTAGTTTGTACTGCTTTGTGTCTTGCTTCTTTTGCTCTGCATAATGTTTTTAAGATTTACTCATGTTGTTACATTTATCAGTAATTTTTCTTTTTTAAACATTGAATAGTACTCTGTTGTATGAATATACATCAATTTACTCATCCATTCATCTATTGCAGATGAATGTTCCATGTTTTAGGTAATATTGAATAAAGCTGCTATGAATATTCATGTACAAGGCCTTGCCTATCACGTATCTTCATTTCTTTTAGATACATAGGTAGAAGAATTGCTGGGTTATATAGCAAATATGTGTTTAAAAGATTTTTGCTCACCTTTTTTTCAAAGTGGTTGTACCACCTTACAGTCCCACAAGTAATGTAGGAGAGCTCTTTGTTGCTCCACGTTTGGCAAACTTGATTACATTTAAGCTTTCGAATTTTAGCTGTTCAATACGTGTGTAATCCTCTCTCATTTATTGTGGTTTTACTTTGCATTTACCTCATGAATAATAATGTTGAGCATTTTTTCATGTGCTATTTATATATCTACTCTGTGAAGTATCTATTCAAACCTTTTGCCCATTTTTAAAAGATTGGTTGTCTTTTTATTATTGAATTATAATAGTAAGTTTTTTATATATCCTGGATATAAGGCTTTTGTCATATATATCCATATACATATAAGGATATGTATTTTAAGCAGTATATATGTAAATATGTGTTTGCTTTTTTAATGATGTTTTTGGAGAGCAGAAAATTTAAATTTGATGGAGTGCAACTTAATTCTTTTTTGTTTTGTGTTTTATTACAAGTGTTCTTCAAAAGTCCTAATTTTGCTTTAATTTTTAAAAACTATTTTCACTGGATATAAAATTCTGTGTTGACAGTTGTTTGCTTTTAGCATTTTAAAGATGTCATGTCATTGACTTCTGGCTTATGTATTTTCTGAAGAGACCTTTGCAATCATTCTATTTGTATCCGTCCCTACATAATGGTTCTTTTTCCTCTGGCAGCTTTCAAGATTTTCTCTTTATCACTATGTAGAGATTGTTTAGTCTCATACTAAGGTCTAATCTCTTTGGGGTCTCTATGAAGTGCTCCCACTGATACACAAGGAATAGCCACTCCCGTTGCTCAGAGCTTGTTTCCTGGGTCCTGGTGAGCTCTGGAAAAGGTTCCATTTATTCTTCTCTCATTGCTCTTTTTTGAGTCAGGCTGGTATTAAGCAAACACTCCAGGGGATCCTATGAAAATTTGTGAACCTGGGCCGACCCTGCCCAGCCGGCCATCTTCCTAGGGCCAGCGGTTACCCCAGCTGCAGTCTAGAAGAGGAGCGAGGAACTTCCTTGCAGCCAGACTCAAGGCTCTGCGCCGTGAAGGTACACAGAGCCTGAGTCAGGCCTCCCACGTGGCTCTCACCAGCCGACTTCCCGGTACTGCCTGGGATGGCAAGACTGAGGAGCTCCCCTGAGATCTGGCCAGGAGTCCCCGGCCAGATGGGCCTGGCCCATCCCTACAAGGCGTCGACCTGGGACCGATCCCAAAGAGCCAGGATGCGGAGTCGCAGGATGCGCATGCGCAGTTTGGCAGTTCTCTCGCCCACCCCCACCCTCGTCCTCTCGGAGCACCTGCCCTCAGGCGTCCAGGAGCCATAGGGCTGTGTGAACAGGTCCGGTCCAGCCTCGCAGCCCGTCTTCCTGGGGTCAGCTGTTTCCCCCACTGCACTCCTGACGCGGAGCAGGGAAGGTCCTTGGAGCTAGACGCTCCGTGGCCCTGTGCCGGGAAGGTACACAGGGCGGCCTCTGTGGGAGTCAGGCCTCCGAGGCATCTCTCAGCAGCAGAGGACTTTCCCACGGGGCCCGGGACGGCAAGACTGAGGAGTTCCCGAGATCGGCTTCAGGGGAACAGGCGTCTCTGTTTGGGGGCGGGCTGGACCTTGGCAGCGCCTTGCTGCTCCGGAACTCCCAGCCTGCGGCCTGGCCTCTCCCGCCACTGCCCAGACCCGGCTGGGCAGCGGGCTGGACCTTGGCCCGACCTTGCAGTCATAAAAATAAGCCAAATCCTGTATTTGCACTTAGCCGGAAGGTGAGTGTTCATCTGTAGCTGTTAAATGCAAATAACCTTTATTTTAACTTAAAGAATTCCACCGGAAGTCTTTAATTGACTTCAGTTATCAAACATCAGAGAAGAAAAGAATTGGGAACTGTTGTCACTGCTTAATAATAAGATTTTTGCTCCTACTTGGCTCATTGCTCTGGCCCTGCTGAGATGTTCAATGTAAGGAAATAATTATGATAATGTATCCAGAACAGATGTGCTGGAAATTGTTCCATAACTTTGATACAGTTTTAATCGACAAAACAAAACAAAAAATCTTAGCTTCCTTTGAGAACTATAGTTGGACAACCTCTATGTTGTATATGAATTTATGTGTGTGTAAATTTACATTTTTCATAGAATGATGGTGTTTTAGATAAATGTCTTAGTGTTCATCTAACTACCATTCATCATCTCAGTTTGCAGGTGGAAAAACTGAATATGCACTGACTTGGCCTAAGTTTTGTAGAGCTGTGAATAATTTCAAGTAAGTTCTTCAGATTTCCAATCATATTTTCTATATTTCCCTGAGATAAAGCCAGGAATAAGCACACAAACCCAATGTTAGAGTCCCGATGCCTAAATGCTTTGAATACATCCTTGCACACTTCAGAAAGTATCAACAGTCAGTGATTATACTACAAACACTCTACCAGTAAGGGTGAGTACCACACTAATAAAGAATAAACCTAATTAGGTAATTTAATGTGTCAATTTAGAAGCATATTTGTTGCATCAGAATCTATTTTTTAAAAAGCAAAAAAAAAGAAAAAAAATTCGCAACATATACACTAAGTCTGTAAGACATTAAAAAGCTACCAGACAACTGGTATTGCTGTGTGAAATACTAAGAGGCCTATCAAATGCTTTTATAAATAGTACTAGTAATAACCATTTTCATAGAGTGCTTATTAAGTGCCAGGCATTGTCCTAAACAGTTTATATGGAAACTCACACAGTCCACACTACAGCCCAGTGAGGAGAGGGCCATTATTATCATGTTCATTTATAGATAAGAGTTCAGTAACTTCCTCAAAATCACCCATAAAGTAAATATGGAGCCAGGATTTGAACTCCTAAAATATGGCTCTAGACTCTGGCCTCTTATTAGTTATTTCTCTCCCACAGCCAGCATCTTTTACTAGCTGTATAGACAGCCTAATCTCTTTATGCAAATATACTTTTCAGAATGGGTACAAGGTGTGAAGATACTTTTGTCATAAGCAAATGCCCTGTAAAGGCATCTACTGCAGAGGAGGCTTCAATAACCAAGCCAACAAGCTCCCCACCGGGGTAAGGGACATCACCTAGACAAGTAAGTTTCCTGTTTTTCTGCCCCACGTTTTAGCCTCTAATTGGCCTCGTGTTGTGAGGGACTCCCCAACCCCATGAAAACCTGTCAAAGCTTTGCCCAATAAAGGTTGTGTGTGCTCCTGCCACCTTGTGGTTGTATATTGTTCCTTGATCAGCTCTGAAATCCCCTACACTTGATATATATTTTCCATTTGGGCATCTGTTTTTTATTCCTTTGTTCCTCCTTTCCTGTCTTCTTTTGGATGAGTCAGGTATATTTAATTATTCCATTTTTTTTCACTTTTCCATTAACTTTTTAGCTCTATATTCATTTATTTTTCTCATCGTAGTAATTTATAGGGACTGTAATATGCATTTTTTATTATATTACTGTCTATCTTAAATTAGCACATTTGTCACTTCTAAATGCAAGTGCCTTCAAACAGTTTAATTCATTTACCACCACTCCTGCCTTTTGTGCTCGTGTTATCATAATTTTTACTTCTACATTTGTGATCTGCCTTATAAAACATTATTGTTTTTCATTGAAGTAGTCAGGATTTATTTATATTTACTTTTTCCAGGGTTTGTTTACTTCAGAAGTTCTGTGTTTCCATATATTGTCATATTTTATTTAATATGAGAAAACATAATATACCGTAGTGTAGGCCAACTGCTCATGTATTTGCTCAGCTTTTATTTACCTGATACATCTTTACTTCATCTTCAGTTTTGGAGGACATTTTTGCTAGAGAGAGGTTTCTAAATAACTTGTCTTTTTCCTTTTGATCACTTTAAAGATATTCCATGGTCTTCTGCCTTCTATAGTAATGATGACCATTAAGCTTTAAGTTTAACTTTTGTCCTTTTGAATGCAAAGTGTGATTTTCTTTGGCCGCTCTTAAAAATTTTATCTTTATTTTTTGGCAATCAGACTGATAACCAATTGGTAACTAAAATGCCTAAATCACCTGTAGATTTCTCTTTTCCTTTTTTATTTTTCTTTGATTTGGGGTCATTTGTTTCTTTTCTTTTTGCGTGCTTCATATGTTTGCATTGGAGGAAAATTGTAGAAATTCTAAATGATGTTATCTTCCTCCAGGTGGGCTAAATTTTCTTTTGCAAAACAACCGCAGCACTATTGGATCACCTTGGTCCTATTGAGGCTTGGTTTTCGTCTTTGTTAGGGCTAGTTATTTTATTTTTGTCTTTATTCCCAAGGCCCTCACTATTAGAGCATAGCCTTTCTGGGGTCTCAAATTAAAGCACTGGGTCGTAATGAAAGCCACCCCTAACCTTGACTGGGTTTAAACTCCAACTTTTCTCCCTAAATCATGTGGCTACTGCCATGTCTGCTTTAGCATTTTAACCTCCCAGATGCTATTTCTACAGACGATGATTTAGGGGAGATGTGTATACTAATTTTTAAGCCCTCTCTCTGAGGTTTCCTTCTCCACTGGTGTTTGCCTATTAAGTCCCAGCCAGTATGGCAGCACCAACATCTGGCCTCAGTCTTCTCAACACAGTAAGACTTACACTTTCTGCTTCTGCTTTATCTCCCTTGTCTGATATTTCATTATACAATTCCCTTCTCACAAGGGTTTTACCCCTTCAAGCCCGCCTATATTTGTTGCTTTCCAAAACTTTCAAATCCATGTTTTATAGATTTTTTCAGCTTTTATAGTTGTTCTGTGCTGAAAGGCTAGTCCAAAACAGGCTATTCTACTCTGGCTGGAACCAAAAAGCTACAAATGTTTGTTTTTATAAGCTGTATTTTATTTGGAAGAGGTAATGAAACCCATGACAACAATAAAAAAATTCAGATGTTCTAAAGATATATCATGAAAAGTATATTACTTTGAATTTATAAAGTTTCCCTTTATAAATTCAACCAAGCCTCATATGGATTTACAGTCACAGATCAGCATGTCTTTGTATTTATGGATTTGTGCATACATGCATGTGAACTCTTAACCATTATGCTATTCTATCTAATTAAGAAATTAACACTTCCTTATTAATTTAAAATATTTTGGCCAGTCATTTTTCTTTTCATTTTTAAACTTCTATGTGTATGTTGTTAAATTTTTTAGATCTTTTCCTTAATGATTTAGGATGTCATTCTGCTTAGAGGAGCCATTCTTACTTCAAGCATACATTAAAAAAAAACTTCAATGTTTTCTTCAAGCACTTTAAGGTTTTATTTATTATGTTTAAATATTGGATAAATCTAACATTTATTTTGGTATAAGGACTGAGGAAGGAGAAATCCAACTATGTTTTTCCAAATGGCTATCCATTTTTCCTAGCACTGTTGTTTGAATAATTCATCTTTCCCACATAAATTTGAAAATGCTGTCTTATTTGAACTAAACTTCCATAAATATTTGATATAATTATTGGCTGTATCTTCTGATCTATTGATCTAGCTATCTATCAGCCAATACTAACATGTCTTGTTAATTTGCTTTGTAATATATTTTAATGTTTGGTATGGCTTATGGCTTACTACTTGTGCTTTTTAAAAATTGCCAGCTAGTCTCACATGTTTATATTTTCATAGGAAGTATAAAAGTCATTTTTTGTCAGTTAATAGTCCAGTTTGAGACACAGGTATAATATTGGATGCCTTATGCTTTTGGTTATAATTACAGTTCCTGCTACCATAATTTTTCTTCTTTTTATTAAACTGGATCAATGATATCCCCAGAGCCTGTAATGTGAGGTCATATGTCACATGCACTTCGTGATGTGGTGACATTCCTGCTCCCACTGTACACATCCTCACTGCCCAGCAGAATGCTTCTGGGAGAGATCATCCTTTTCGCTTTCTGTCTTGTTACAAAATAACTCTAATCCTTCTAAGTAGGATTTAGTAGACATAAACGTATAAAACATATCACAAAGAAGTATTTGATATAAATAGGCAGCAAGTTGTAGTCTCCACCAAAAAAGAATAACATAACCAATATCTTTCAACATTGAGCTGTGCACTGAATTTAGAGAATGTTTTCACTTAGTTCCTGGTTCTCATTCTATATGCTATAAATATGCATTGCATTGGAATATACACAAACTCTAAAACTTTGCAGCTTGTACCTTTTAAGTTATGATTCCAACCTACATTTTATGAAAGCAATAAACACCATAAAGCTCATTTAATATTAACATTTTTCTTTTACATCCTTTAGTAGAGGAAAATGATCTTAATTTGATTTTTGTTCGTCTGATAAACATGTTAAATAATAATTCCTCAAATTCCAGTAGTGTCTTAAAATTTACAAGCTTTTTTCACATATAGTATTTAATTTGAGTTTGACAAAAAGTCCATGAAATAGAAGTTTATATTTCCATTTTACAAATGGGGAAAGCAAAAGCAGAGATTTTAAATGATTTTAGATTCAAACTCTATTTACTGAACTCCAAAATGATTTGAAAATAAAATAAGACACTTCTGCTTTAAATATGATTGCTATTAATTTTGTTTATTAAAGAAATTATTAAGAACCTATGGAGGTGATTCTGAAATTTTCCATGCATTTACTGAAATAGTGAAATTATTGAAACAGTAAAATGACATACACATTTTAACTATTACTTATATCAGAATATTATATTGTCACAGGAGGTTCAAAAATATCACTTTTTTCTCAATCTAAAGCCTGTGAAATATTTTACATCAAAAAAACAAACCATCGATAATCACAAAGACATAGAAAAGTGTTACAATCATACATTCCAAAAGGGGAATCTAAATATTTCTGTCATTTACTACTTTATTTGAAATATTTATCAACTTAATAAGGAGACATTTCTACCACATAATTTTTGAAACTGATGTTGAGTCTTTGAGAAGATTTCTGGTCTTGACTCATGTACCAAAAAAAGTATTATGTAGTTTAAGGATTTATATTGGATCTTAGTTCAGATTTTATTTTATGCTTATCGTATAGTCTAAAATCATTAGAAATATTTCACCCAGAAATGGTTAAATGAAATAGTGTAGATAAAAATTGAGCAGAAGATAAGTTTGGAGAAAAGAATTAGAAGGGCAGAGAATTAAAAGAGGCTACTTTTATAAATGATTGGAAGACAAATGACCCTTGGTATATTTGGTTTTTTTCACAGAGTTAACAGATACAGATTAGGGACTATTTTAAATATCCTCAGTGCTTGGAGATAATCCTTCATTCATTTCGTTGATGCCATATTGAAATACAGGGCTACTGCAGTCACATAAGTAGGGCAGACACTTAGGATCAAAAGTCAATGAGTCATTTTGCTGACAAGAAGTTAAGAGTTGAAAGCTTTGATCGTGTCAGGTCATTGGGGGAACCCAAGATTTGGAAGATCAAAAAATGGTGGGAAATTAGGTGGTTGATAAATTAGGCCGGAGTCTGGAATACCTAAAGTTGATAAAGTAGAATAAATATAATAGACAAATAAAAGCAGTGAGAATACAGAAGAGAATAATAGTCTGGACAGGTTTATTTGTCTGTGATGTCAAAGAGAAATGTATGGTTCAGCTGCCCTGAAGGCTTGGGTAGGATAGATGCAACAAAGATAAGTGTGTCATGTGTATCTTGTGTGCATTACTCTAGGAGAATTTATCGCTATACCTTTCCTTGTTGAAATAGTGTTATTAACCAAAATGCTTGACCTTCTAACTGCTTTGTGTAAAAAAGAAGTAGTGATGCATGTGATCTGGTGTGGACCCAACTAAGATTATTTAAGAGGATATTAGTCCATTGCAATGTAAGTTCTACTTTGATGTATTGATTTTACTGCCTTTAAGAGACTTGCTTGTTACATTATAAATCAGGATTTCATTGAATACTGCCATATTTGAATCATTAATTTTTTTATTCATAGGATAGAGTTTATAAATACTTGTACATTTTTGATTTATGTACAAGAATACACACATGTAGTATATGCATGTTAAGAACAATTTATGTATGATCACAAGACCAATAATTTATTTCTTATATATGCATTTTTTCTTTTTATCTGCACACACTATTTCCTTACAATACCACAGATGACAAAGTGTTGAAATTATAGCATATCACATGTAATACAGTAAATGTGAAACTTTGCAAACATTTGAAAATCAGAATATAAATTAGGAAATCATTCATGTGCTCTTTATTAACAGGTATTACTAAATATAAACTTTATTGCATGTGTTAAATTGTCTTTTCTGCTTTATACGAGTCATCTTGTTTAAACCATTTAAACATTTTCCTTTTGGCAATTGAAGAAATATAACAATTCCGAAAGGAAAGAAGGAATGTTCCTCCACAGTGAAAAAAAAAAATTAGACCAACCCACAGATAATTTCTGCTGGTTCTAATGGCTCTTACCCAGCTCTTTTGGTTAATATGACATTCTGTTTGACAGTAGCCTTCAGTGTAGCACTGCCAGAGAAAGCTAGCCTGGGCATGCAGCAGCCAAATATTCTTCCACGTCCTCACACGCTGAGTAAATCTTTGCTTACTGGCAGCCTTGCCCGCTGGTTGGAGCACTTGACTGGAAAGGAGAAACAGATATAGATGTGAAAACTTGGGCAGGGTGAAAGAGGAGAAATGGAAAAGTTCAGGAAAAAACAAGGGGAAAGGATTTGAGGATTCTTTTCCATAAAAATAAAAAAGTCAAAAAATTTTAGAATGATGAATCAAAGCGAGATATGTTCCTATGTAATTCATAGCCACACAACGATTGCTTCCATGGATTTTAAAAGCAAAGCAATACAATGAAAAAAGTCTTTAGATAGAAGTATCGACAGTATTGACTTTTTTTCAGGTTATTTACACTTAGAGGAAACACAGTTCTAGCCAGAGTAAGATGAAGGTTTACTTCGAGGGAAACATGCCTCCATAATAAACAAGGAAGTACTCTCTTTGTTCTAATTATATTTATGAGCCAAAATTTAGCATATATATTATTATTTAGATAATTTAAATATTAAGAATATTTAATTGTAGGGTAATAACCTAAGTAAAGCATAATTGAATTCCTAAGAATAATATAACCATAACTAACATAAACATTGTAATAATAATTATTGAGTGTCTGTTATGTTCTAGATGCATATAATTTATTCTACACCTTATATAGTGAAGAAGATAAAACCTAAAAGGTTTCATTTTTGGAAAGATGACAGTGAGGATCAAGAACAAATAAGTCTTTGAAAGACAAATATGTTTTCAAGAGCATTATTGAAAATAACTACAAGTATAGATTAAAATATTTAGAACTCTTAATGCCACATGCTTCCTATCCTGCAGTCATTTTTTTTTCTACAGCCATTTTTAAGCAAACCATTTCCATAAGTAAAATGTATACAGGTAATTGAATTTGTGTGAGGATAGAACAACAAACCACTGTCTTACAGTATCAGTAGGTGACTAAACATCCATGAATGGAAAATGTATGAAAAACTGGCTAATAGCAGCCCTTCCATCAGATTTGTCTATAAAGATACTAGACAGGAGAAGATAGATACGTAAATTTTCATAAGCATCAATTGTTCAAGGAGAGGTTTAGATATCTTGGAAGAGCTGGATGTGTCATGTAAAGGATTAAAACAACAAAATATTACATAAAGAAGTTAGGATTAATAGAATAATAAGGCATAAAATAAAAGGATGCATATGATGTGGGTGAGTTACGTTGAAGGCAGGACAGACATAGAAAGCAAATGAGAATAATGGAGCAGGTATCAGGGGGTTAAAGATCATCAGGGTAGCTTTAAAATAAAGGTATCCCTGAGCACTAATAGTAAGATAGATGTAGCTGGCGAATGAACGAGTTGAGAGATCAAATTAAGAAACTCTCCTAAAAAGCAGCAAGATCGTATAGAATTATAGAAAACATACAACAATTGCTAAGACAGAGTGAGGCCAGAAATAGAAATACATAAATCCACACAGAAGCTTCAGAAAAAGAGAAAAATAAAAGTAAAAAAAAAAATTTTGAAGAAACAATTTACAAAAAATTTCCCAGGATTGAAAAATACATGTGAAAGACTTGAGATTGCAAGTATTCAGAGAGTACAAAACAGGAGAAAGGAAAATTCACACCTAGTATAGTGAATTTTAAGAATATCAAAGTCAAAGGGAAAATTCTAACTATTTTCAGGGAGAATGAAAAGACCTACAAAAGAATAAGTTTCAGATGAACATCAAGCGTTTCAATAGCACCACTGGGTACAGAATTTCAAAGGGGTAATATTTCTTAAGTTTTGAAAATAAAGAACTTAGAATTTTCTATTCAAACAGGTTGCTTAGGAAACTCAGGACTTGAGAGACTCCTTGGGGGTGAATTCCCTGGGTTTCTTTATTGCTTCATCCTGACATCCTGGTTAGGGTGTTGCAGAAACCTCCAACCTGGAACCATCTAAGGATACAGATATTTTTTTAAAAATTCCAAGAAAAGGGTAGCCTAAAAAAGAAAACGTTTTTGGCAATATCTCCTCTACTCTACTCAAACATCAACAGAACAACTGACCCCACCCCCATGGTTCCAGAGAAGTGGAAGGTGAGGTTGATCTTTCAACCCACACCTGCCTCACAGAATCCAGTGATGCTCTGAATGCCCCCCCCCCAGAGTGCTGACAGGATCAAGTAGGCAGCTGACCTTCCCTCCTCAACCAGCTGAAGCAGGAGGTGTTTCCCTTCCTCGCTGGGGTGATGGCAGTGGGGCTGAGCAGAGCACTGATGTCTATTCCACAGCCAGCAGAAGCAGGCAGCAATCCCTCCAGCACTGCAGCCAGGTAGTGTCAATGTGATCCAGGGGTGAGGTAAGCCTCCACTGCAACCTGGCATCAAAGAAACCGAACAAGGTGGCGCAAAGCCGGCTACTCACTCCTCTCCTCCAGATCAGTAGGTCTCAGTGGGGAGGCTGAGTATCTACCTTCACCCGGGATCAATGAGGCAAAAAGAAGTGGTAAGAAGTAAGGCTAGTCTGTATTCGGCTTCTCCCTCTCTCTTCCCCTAGTGGCAGGGGGCCCAGTGGGGAGTTGAGTTTGTACCCCTGCTTGGAGATGGTAATGCTGCACTAGTAGACACCCCACTTGTGTGGGGTAAGGTGGTGAGGCCAAGCAAGAAGCTGATCCCAAATGCCTACTTGGCCCTTGTGTATGCTTCAACATGGAAAAGGTCTGCTCTAAATATAAGTACAATACACACACATATATTTATTTATTCCAGTGTCTCATAATGTCTGAAAGTCTAGAATGCAATAAAAACCATATCAAGAACCAGGGGAATATCATACTATGGATGAGAAAAGACAGTCAACAGATGTCAAAAAAGAAATCAAACATTGGAATTACCTGACAAAGATCTTAAAGTAGCCGTGATAAAAGCACTTAAACAAGCAATTAAAAGTTCTCTTGAAATGAATGTAAAAAAACAGAAAATCTCAGCAAAGAAAATATCAAAAAGGAACTAAATGGAAATTATTGGACTGAATAATACAATAACTAAATACATAATTCTCTGGATGGGTTCAGTAGTGGAGTGGAGATGTCAGAGGATAAAATAAGTGAACTTATGGACATATTCAATAAGATTTACCTGATTTAAGTAACAGAGAGAAAATGGAATAAAGAAAGTTAGTGGAGTCTGGGACTGTGGGAAAAAAATCACACACTGTTTACATTTGTGTTCTGACAAATATATCTTTCATGAATACTCTGGAAAATGATACTGTTGGGCCTACCTAATACTCTTTCCTCATTTGTTTATAGAACCCCAATATTCTCAGGAGCTAAAATGTCCAAGGAAAGTGCATCCTTCCCTACTCCCCAAGGGATGAAGCATGAATATCTAAATGAAGCTTGGTTACCACATTTACTCTGTCACAGATTTTTATAGAGATGATGAGGTGATCGAGTTACAGAAGAAGATATTTAAGGAGACATCTGCTTGGGGTCAAGGTGGCTCTGGGAAGGATTTTGCTCCATGGGTATAAAGAGAGCAAGATAAACACACTCCTACCTTGAACAAAGTTCTGTGGAGATAGGACAGCTTGGAGTTGTGCTTTTCATTATGTAGCTAAGAAGTGACAAGCATTTATTTTAATAAAAGCTAATATGCTGAGGATGGCAAAATGGAAAAACAGTGAGAACCTAGGACGTTAATAATTTTGTTGAGTTATGACATCAGGCCTAAAACTTCCTGGCTCCAAAGTTATTAAACATCTTTATTTCATAAATCACCTTATTTGAGCATTGTATTTCTTGCAGTCAAAACTATTTTCAGGGACTTCCCTGGTGGTGCAGTGGTTAAGAATCCACCTGCCAGTGCAGGGGACACTGGTTCGAGCCCTGGTCTAGGAAGATCTCACATGCTGCAGAGCAGCTAAGCCCGTGTGCCACAACTACTGAAGCCTGCGCACCTAGAGCCCGTGCTCCGCAACAAGAGGAGCCACTGCAATGAGAAGCCCGCGCACCACAACGGGGAGTAGCCCCTGCTCGCTGCAATTAGAGAAAGCCAACGCGCCGCAACGAAGACCCAACGCAGCCAAAAAAATAAATAAAATTTAAAAAGAAATAAAATTTCTCTCATTATAAAAAAAAAATACATTTGCAGCTGGCACAGTTACATGAACATTACTCAGGATTGTTTCATGATCACCTCTAAATATTCTTTTATTTCCTTAAAATCAAATTTTCTGGGCCCACTTGAACTAATTTAAAACTATTAGGTCCTCTATTAGAATATTTTTTTCTATTCTTGAGCTTCAGTTTTCTTTTTTTTCCCGGCTTTATTGAGGTGATATTGACAAATAGAAGTATATATTTTCAGTGTACAATGTGATATGTATGTATATATATGTATGTATAGATGTATATACATATGAGTATACATACATTGTGAAATGATTACCACAATTAAGCTAATTAACATAATCAGCTCCTCATGCAGTTATCATTTTTTTTTTTTTTTTTTTTTAAAACATCTTTATTGAAGTATAATTGCCTTACAATGGTGTGTTAAATTCTGCTTTATAACAAAGTGAATCAGTTATACATATACAATATGTTCCCATTTCTCTTCCCTCTTGCATCTCCCTCCCTCCCACCCTCCCCATCCCACCCCTCTAGGTGGTCACAAAGCACCGAGCTGATCTCCCTGTGCTATGCGGCTGCTTCCCACTAGTTATCTATTTTACATTTGGTAGTGTATATATGTCCATGACACTCTCTTACCCTGTCACATCTCACCCCACCCCCTCCCCATATCCTCAAGTCCATTCTCTAGTAGGTCTGTGTCTTTATTCCCGTCTTGCCACTAGGTTCTTCATGGCCTTTTTTTTTTTTTTTTCCCTTAGATTCCGTATATATGTGTTAGCATACTGTATTTGTTTTTCTCTTTCTGACTTACTTCACTCTGTATGACAGACTCTAACTCCATCCACCTCATTACAAATACCTCCATTTCATTTCTTTTTATGGCTGAGTAATATTCCATTGTATATATGTGCCACATCTTCTTTATCCATTCATCTGTCGATGGACATTTAGGTTGCTTCCATGTCCTGGCTATTGTAAATAGAGCTGCAATGAACATTTTGGTACATGACTCTTTTTGACCTATGGTTTTCTCAGGGTATATGCCCAGTATTGGGATTGCTGGGTCGTATGGTAGTTCTATTTGTAGTTTTTTCAGGAACCTCCATACTGTTCTCCATAGTGGCTGTATCAATTTGCATTCCCACCAGCAGTGCAAGAGTGTTCCCTTTCCTCCACACCCTCTCCAGCATTTATTGTTTGTAGATTTTTTGATGATGGCCATTCTGACCGGTGTGAGATGATATCTCATTGTAGTTTTGATTTGCATTTCTCTAATGATTAATGATGTTGAGCATTCTTTCATGTGTCTGTAGGCCATCTGTATATCTTCTTTGGAGAAATGTCTATTTAGGTCTTCTGCCCATTTTTGGA
The DNA here is from genome assembly GCF_028021215.1 of Eschrichtius robustus. Taxonomy (NCBI): domain Eukaryota; kingdom Metazoa; phylum Chordata; class Mammalia; order Artiodactyla; family Eschrichtiidae; genus Eschrichtius; species Eschrichtius robustus. The sequence continues at coordinate 19,626,972 of NC_090840.1, forward strand.
TTGGGTTGTTGGTTTTTTTGTTATTGAGCTGCATGAGCTGCTTGTAAATCTTGGAGATTAATCCTTTGTCAGTTGCTTCATTTGCAAATATTTTCTCCCATTCTGATGGTTGTCTTTTGGTCTTGTTTATGGTTTCCTTTGCTGTGCAAAAGCTTTTAAGTTTCATTAGGTCCCATTTGTTTATTTGTGTTCTTATTTCCATTTCTCTGGGAGCTGGGTCAAAAAGAATCTTGCTGTGATGTATGTCATAGAGTGTTCTGCCTATGTTTTCCTCTAAGAGTTTGATAGTGTCTGCCCTTACACTTAGGTCTTTAATCCATTTTGAGTTTATTTTTGTGCATGGTGTCAGGGAGTGTTCTAATTTCATACTTTTACATGTACCTGTCCAATTTTCCCAGCACCACTTATTGAAGAGGCTGTCTTTTCTCCACTGTATATTCTTGCCACCTTTATCAAAGATAAGATGACCATATGTGTGTGGGTTTATCTCCGGGCTTTCTATCCTGTTCCATTGATCTATATTTCTGTTTTTGTGCCAGTACCAAACTGTCTTGATTACTGAAGCTTTGTAATAGAGTCTGAAGTCAGGGAGCCTGATTCCCCCAGCTCCATTTTTCGTTCTCAAGATTGCTTTGGCTATTCGGGGTCTTTTGTGTTTCCATACAAATTGTGAAATTTTTTGTTCTAGTTCTGTGAAAAATGCCAGTGGTAGTTTGATAGGGATTGCATTGAATCTGTAGATTGCTTTGGGTAGTAGAGTCATTTTCACAATGTTGATTCTTCCAATCCAGGAACATGGTATATCTCTCCATCTATTTGTATCATCTTTAATTTCTTTCATGAGTGTCTTATAATTTTCTGCATACAGGTCTTTTGTCTCCTTAGGTAGGTTTATTCCTAGATATTTTATTCTTTTTGTTGCAATGGTAAATGGGAGTGTTTTCTTAATTTCACTTTCAGATTTTTCGTCATTAGTGTATAGAAATGCAAGAGATTTCTGTGCATTTATTTTGTATCCTGCTACTTTACCAAATTCATTGATTAGCTCTAGGAGTTTTCTGGTAGCATCTTTAGGATTCTCTATGTATAGTATCATGTCATCTGCAAATAGTGACAGCTTTACTTCTTCTTTTCCGATTTGGATTCCTTTTATTTCTTTGTCTTCTCTGATTGCTGTGGCTAACACTTCCAAAACTATGTTGAATAATAGTGGTGAGAGTGGGCAACCTTGTCTTGTTCCTGATCTTAGTGGAAATGGTTTCAGTTTTTCACCATTGAGGACAATGTTGGCTGTGGGTTTGTCATATATGGCCTTTATTATGTTGAGGAAAGTTCCCTCTATGCCTACTTTCTGCAGGGCTTTTATCATAAATGGGTGTTGAATTTTGTCGAAAGCTTTCTCTGCATCTATTGAGATGATCATATGGTTTTTCTCCTTCAATTTGTTAATATGGTGTATCACATTGATTGATTTGCGTATATTGAAGAATCCTTGCATTCCTGGGATAAACCCCACTTGATCATGGTGTATGATCCTTTTAATGTGCTGGTGGATTCTGTTTGCTAGTATTTTGTTGAGGATTTTTTCATCTATGTTCATCAGTGATATTGGCCTGTAGTTTTCTTTCTTTGTGACATCTTTGTCTGCTTTTGGTATCAGGGTGATGGTGGCCTCGTAGAATGAGTTTGGGAGTGTTCCTCCCTCTGCAATATTTTGGAAGAGTTTGAGAAGGATAGGTGTTAGCTCTTCTCTAAATGTTTGATAGAATTCGCCTGTGAAGCCATCTGGTCCTGGGCTTTTGTTTGTTGGAATGTTTTTAATCACAGTTTCAATTTCAGTGCTTGTGATTGGTCTGTTCATATTTTCTATTTCTTCCTGGTTCAGTCTCGGCAGTTTGTGCATTTCTAAGAATCTGTCCATTTCTTCCAGGTTGTCCATTTTATTGGCATAGAGTTGCTTGTAGTAATCTCTCATGATCTTTTGTATTTCTGCAGTGTCAGTGGTTACTTCTCCTTTTTCATTTCTAATTCTATTGATCTGAGTCTTCTCCCTTTTTCTCTTGATGAGTCTGGCTAATGGTTTATCAATTTTGTTTATCTTCTCAAAGAACCAGCTTTTAGTTTCATTGATTTTTGCTATTGTTTCCTTCATTTCTTTTTCATTTATTTCTGACCTGATCTTTATAATTTCTTTCCTTCTGCTGGCTTTGGGGTTTTTTTGTTCTTCTTTCTCTAATTGCTTCAGGTGCAAGGTTAGGTTGTTTATTCGAGATGTTTCCTGTTTCTTGAGGTAGGCTTGTATTGCTATAAACTTCCCTCTTAGCACTGCTTTTGCTGCGTCCCATAGGTTTTGGGTCGTCGTATCTCCATTGTCGTTTGTTTCTAGGTATTTTTTGATTTCCCCTTTGATTTCTTCAGTAATCACTTCGTTATTAAGTAGTGTATTGTGTAGCCTCCATGTGTTTGTATTTTTTACAGATCTTTTCCTGTAATTGATATCTAGTCTCATAGCATTGTGGTCGGAAAAGATACTTGATACGATTTCAATTTTCTTAAATTTACCAAGGCTTGATTTATGACCCAAGATATGATCTATCCTGGAGAATGTTCCATGAGCACTTGAGAAAAATGTGTATTCTGTTGTTTTTGGGTAGAATGTCCTATAAATATCAATTAAGTCCATCTTGTTTAATGTATCATTTAAAGCTTGTGTTTCCTTATTTATTTTCATTTTGGATGATCTGTCCATTGGTGAAAGTGGGGTGTTAAAGTCCCCTACTATGATTGTGTTGCTGTCGATTTCCCCTTTTATGGCTGTTAGTATTTGCCTTATGTATTGAGGTGCTCCTATGTTGGGTGCATAAATATTTACAATTGTTATAGCTTCCTCTTGGATCGATCCCTTGATCATTATATAGTGTCCTTCTTTGTCTCTTGTAATAGTCTTTATTTTAAAGTCTATTTTGTCTGATATGAGAATTGCTACTCCAGCTTTCTTTTGATTTCCATTTGCATGGAATATCTTTTTCCATCCCCTCACTTTCAGTCTGTATGTGTCTCTAGGTCTGAAGTGGGTCTCTTGTAGACAGCATATATATGGGTCTTGTTTTTGTATCCATTCAGCCAGCCTGTGTCTTTTGGTGGGAGCATTTAATCCATTTACATTCAAGGTAATTATCGATATGTATGTTCCTATTCCCATTTTCTTAAATGTTTTGGGTTTGTTATTGTAGGTGTTTTCCTTCTCTTGTGTTTCTTGCCTAGAGAAGTTCCTTTAGCATTTGTTGTAAAGCTGGTTTGGTGGTGCTGAACTCTCTCAGCTTTTGCTTGTCTGTAAAGGTTTTAATTTCTCCATCAAATCTGAATGAGATCCTTGCTGGGTAGAGTAATCTTGGTTGTAGGTTTTTCTCCTTCATCACTTTAAGTATATCCTGCCACTCCCTTCTGGCTTGCAGAGTTTCTGCTGAAAGATCAGATGTTAACCTTATGGGGATTCCCTTGTGTGTTATTTGTTTTTTTTCCCTTGCTGCCTTTAATATGTTTTCCTTATATTTAATTTTTGACAGTTTGATTAATATGTGTCTTGGCGTGTTTCTCCTTGGGTTTATCCTGTATGGGACTCTCTGTGCTTCCAGGACTTGATTAACTATTTCCTTTCCCATATTAGGGAAGTTTTCTACTATAATCTCTTCAAATATTTTCTCAGTCCCTTTCTTTTTCTCTTCTTCTTCTGGGACCCCTATAATTCGAATGTTGGTGCGTTTAATGTTGTCCCAGAGGTCTCTGAGACTGTCCTCAGTTCTTTTCATTCTTTTTTCTTTATCCTGCTCTGCAGTAGTTATTTCCACCATTTTATCTTCCAGGTCACTTATCCTTTCTTCTGCCTCAGTTATTCTGCTATTGATCCCATCTAGAGTATTTTTAATTTCATTTATTGTGTGTTTCATCATTGCTTGGTTCCTCTTTAGTTCTTCTACGTCCTTGTTAAATGTTTCTTGCATTTTGTCTATTCTATTTCCAAGATTTTGGATCATCCTTACTATCATTATTCTGAATTCTTTTTCCGGTAGACTACCTATTTCCTCTTCATTTGTTAAGTCTAGTGTGCTTTGACCCTGCTCCTTCATCTGCTGTGTGTTTTTCTGTCGTCTCATTTTGCTTATCTTACTGTGTTTGGGGTCTCCTTTTCACAGACTGCAGGTTTGTAGTTCCCGTTGTTTTTGGTATCTGTCCCCAGTGGCTAAGGTTGGTTCAGTGGGTTGTGTAGGCTTCCTGGTGTAGGGAACTAGTGCCTGAGCTCTGGTGGGTGAGGCTGGATCTTGTCATTCTGGTGGGCACATCCACGTCTGGTGGTGTATTTTGGGGTGTCTTTGGCCTTATTATGATTTTAGGCAGCCTCTCTGCTAATGGATGGGGCTGTGTTCCTGTCTTGCTAGTTGTTTGGCATAGGGTGTCCAGCACTGTAGCTTGCTGGTCATTGAGTGCTGCTGGGTCTTGATGTTGAGATGGAGATCTCTGAGAGATTTTTACCGTTTGGTATTACGTGGAGCTGGGAGGTCTCTTGTGGACCAGTGTCCTGAAGTTGGCTCTCCCACCTCAGAGGCACGGCCCTGATGCCTGGCTGGAGCACCAAGAGCCTTTCGTCCACACGGCTCAGAGTAAAAGGGAGAAAAAAAAGAAAGAAAGAAAGAAAGAAAGAAAGAAAGAAAGAAAGAAAGAAAGAAAGAAAGAAAGAAAGAAAGAGGCTATAGTATAGTAAGCAAAATAAAGCTATTGTAAAGCAAAGCTATACAGACAAAATCTCACCCAGAAGCATATACATATACACTCACAAAAAAAAAGGAACAGGGGAAAAATTAATATATCCTGCTCCCAAAGTCCACCTCCTGAATTTGGGATGATTCGTTGTCTATTCAGGTATTCAACAGATGCAGGCACATCAAGTTGTTTGTGGAGTTTTAATCTGCTGCTTCTGAGGCTGCTGGGAGAGATTTCCCCTTCTCCTCCCTGTTCACACAGCTCCTGGGTTTCAGCTTTGGATTTGGACCCGCCTCTGCGTGTAGGTCGCCTGAGGGCGTCTATTCCCCGCCCAGACAGAACGGGGTTAAAGGAGCAGCTGCTTCGGGGGCGCTGGCTCACTCAGGCCGTGGGGAGGGAGGGGTACGGAGGAGGCGGGGCGAGCCTGTGGCAGCAGAGGCCGGCGTGACGTTGCACCAGCCTGACGTTGCACCAGCCGGCGTGACGTTGCACCAGACGGCGCACAGTGCGTTCTCCTGGGGAATTTGTCCGGGGATCACGGGACCCTGGCAGTGGCGGGCTGCACCGGCTCCCGGGAGGGGCGGTGTGGAGAGTGACCTGTGCTCACACACAGGCTTTTTGGAGGTGGCAGCAGCAGCCCCAGCGTCTCACGCCCGTCTCTGGGGTCCGCCCTGATCGCCGCGGCTCGCGCCTTTCTCTGGAGTTCGTTTAGGCGGCGCTCTGAATCCCCTCTCCTTGCGCGCAGCGAAACAAAGAGGCAAGAAAAAGCCTCTTGCCTCTTCGGCAGCTGCAGACCTTTTCCCGGTCTCCCTCCCAGTCAGCTGTGGTGCGCTAAGCCCTTCAGGCTGTGTTCACGCCGCCAGCCCCAGTCCTCTCCCTGCGATCCGACCGAAGCTGAGCCTCAGCTCCCAGCCCCGCCCGCCCCGGCGGGGGAGCAGACAAGCCTCTCGGGCTGGTGAGCGCTGCTCGGCGCCGAGCCTCTGTGCGGGAGTCTCTCCGTTTTTCCCTCTGCGCCCCTGTTGCTGTGGGGTCTGCGCTGATAGCCGCGGCTCGTGCCCTTCTCTGGAGTTCGTTTAGGCGGCGCTCTGAATCCCCTCTCCTTGCGTGCAGCGAAACAAAGAGGCAAGAAAAAGTCTCTTGCCTCTTCGGCAGCTGCAGACTTTTTCCCGGTCTCCCTCCCAGCCAGCTGTGGTGCGCTAACCCCTTCAGGCTGTGTTCACGCCGCCAGCCCCAGTCCTCTCCCTGCGATCCGACTGAAGCCCGAGTCTCAGCTCCCAGCCCCGCCTGCCCCGGCGGGGGAGCAGACAAGCCTCTCAGGCTGGTGAGCGCTGCTCGGCGCCGAGCCTCTGTGCGGGAGTCTCTCCGCTTTTTCCTCTGCGCCCCTGTTGCTGTGGGATCCGCGCTGTTAGCTGCGGCTCGCGCCTGTCTCTGAAGTTCGTTTAGGCGGCGCTCTGAATCCCCTCTCCTCGCGCACCAGGAAACAAAGAGGGAAGAAAAAGTCTCTTGCCTCTTTGGCAGCTGCAGAATTTTTCTCGGACTCCCTCCCGGCTAGCTGTGGTGCGCTAACCCCTTCAGGCTGTGTTCACGCCGCCAATCCCAGTCCTCTCCCTGCGATCCGACCGAAGCCCGAGCCTCAGCTCCCAGCCCCCGCCCGCCCCGGCGGGGGAGCAGAGAAGCCTCTCGGGCTGGTGAGTGCTGGTCGGCACCGCTTCTCCGTGCGGGAGCCTCTCCGCTTTGCCCTCCGCACCCCTGTGGCTGCGCTCTCCTCCGTGGCTCCGAAGCTTCCCCCCTCTGCCACCCGCAGTCTCTGCCCGCGAAGGGGCTTCCTAGTGCGTGGAAATCTTTCCTCCTTCACAGCTCCCTCCCACTGGTGCAGGTGCCGTCCCTATTCTTTTGTCTCTGTTATTTCTTTTTTCTCTTTTGCCCTACCCAAGTACAGGGGGAGTTTCTTGCCTTTTTGGAGGTCGGACGTTTTCTGCCAGCGTTCAGTGGGTGTTCTGTAGGAGCAGTTCCACGTGTAGATGTATTTCTACTGTATCTGTGGGAAGGAAGGTGATCTCCGCGTCTTACTCTTCCGCCATCTTCTCTCCTCCTAGAGATTTACTTTTCTCATTTTTTTTGTGTGTGGTGAGAACATGTAAGAACTACGCTCTTAGCAAATTTCAAGTATACTATATAGTAGTATTAACTATAGTCAATATGCTGTACGTTAGAGCTCCAGAAATTATTCGTCCTGTACTACTGAAACTTTGTACCCTTTGATTAAAATCTCATTTTAAATGGGGACTAAAACCCCACCATACCCCCAGTCCTTGACAACTACCATTCTAATCTCTGTTTCTCTGAGTTCAAGTTTTTAAGATTCCACATACAAGTGGGATCATGCAGTATTTGTCTTTCTGTGCCTGGCTTATTTCATTTAGCATTATGTCATCCTGGTTCATCCATGTTGTCACAAATAGAGAATTTCCTTCTTTTTTAAGACCGAAAAATATTGTGTGTATGATAGATAGATAGATAGATAGATAGATAGTCACATTTTCTTTATTCATTCATCCCTCAGTGGACACTTAGGTTTTTTTCCATATCTTGGCTATTGTGAATCATGATACAATGAACATGGGAGTGCAAATATTTCTTCCTGATACTGATTTCATTTCCTTTGGACATATACCGACAAATGGGATTGCTGGATCATATGGTAGTTCTATTTTTAGTTTGTTGAGGAATCTCCATACTGTTTTCCATAATGGCTGAACGAATTTACATTCCTACCAACAGTGCACAAGGATTCCTTTTTTTCCATATCCTCACCAACACTTATATCTTGTCTTTTTGATAATAGACATTCTCACTGGTGTGAGGTAATGTCTCATTGTAGTTTTGATTTGCATTTCCCTGAAGATTATTAATGTTGAGCATCTTTCGATACACCTGTTGGCCATTTGTGCATCTTCTTTTGAACAATGCTTATTCAGTCTTGGCACATTTTTTAATCAGGTTATTATTATTCTTGCTATTGAGTTGAGTTCCTTATATATTTTGGATATTGACCCCTTATTACATATATGATTTGCAAATATTTCCTCCCATTCCGTAGGTTGTTCCTTTACTCTCTTGATTATTTCCTTTGATATGCAAGAGCTTTTTAGTTTGGTGTAAACAATTTGTCTAATTTTACTTTTGTTGCCTGTGCTTTTGGGGTAATATCTAAAAATTATTGCCAAGGCCAGTATCAAGAAGCTTTTTTCCTATGTTTTTTTCCTAGTAGTTTTACAGTTTTAGGTCTTATATTTAAGTCTTTAATCCATTTTGAGTTGATTTTTGTAGATGGTGTGAGATAAGGATCCAATTTCATTTTTCTGAATATGGATATTCAGTTTTCTTATCACCATTTATTATTGAAGATACTGTCCTTTCCCCATTGTGTTCTTGTCACTATTGTCAAAGATCAATTGACTGTAAATGTGTGGATTTATTTCTGGGATCTTTATTCACTTCCATTGATCCATATGTCTGTTCTTATGCTAGTACCATGCTGTGTTGATTACCATAGCTTTGTAGTGCATTTTGAAATCAGATAGTGCAGTGACTCCAGCATTGTTCTTTTTGCTCAGGATTGCTTTGGCTATAATGAAGGATAAAAATCATATGATCATCTCAAGAGATACAGAAGAAGCATTTGTCAAAATTCAGTACCCTTTCATGATAAATATTGTCAACACTCTTTCATGATAAAAACTCAACAAATTGAAAACTATCAGGTATAGAAGGAATGTACCTCAATGTAATAAAGTCCATATATAACAAAACCGTAGCTAACATCATACTCAATGGTGAAAAGCTGAAAGCTTTTTCTCTAAGATTAGGAACAAGACAAGGATGCCCCCTGTCACCACTTCTGTTCAATATAGTACTAGAAGTCCTGGCTGGAGCAATCAGGCAAGAAACAAAATTATAGTCATTCAAATCAAAAGGGAAGAAGTGAAATTGTCTCTATTTACAGTTGACATAACCTTATATGTAGAGCACCCTAAAGACTCCACCGAAAAACTGTGAGAACCAATATGCAAATTCAGTAAAGTTACAGGATACAAGATCACACAGAAATTACTCATGTTTCTATACACTACCTATGAACTATCTGAAAAAGCAATTAAGAAAACAATCCCCTTTACAGTAGCATAAAAAAATACTTAGGAGTAGATTTAGCCATTGAAGTAAAAGATCTGTACACTGAAAACTGTAAAACATTGTTGAAAGAAATTGAAGAAGACACAAATAAATGGAAAGATAGCATGTGTTCATGGATTAGAATAAGCAGTTTCCTCTTAATAATTTTTTCTAGCTACCCTGATCGAGAAATTGAAAAAAAATAGTGTTTAAACAGATCTGCCTTCTTTTTGATTTTCAACCATTGGACATTTCCTCTTCTTGTTTGCTTTATTTCTTAAAACATGATGTAAAAGCTCTCTTTTGGGTAGGGAATTTTAAAAAGTAATCTTAGGAGATTCTGTGTTTAAGTTTATTCACAATATTCTTATGTGTTTATGACTTTCCCCCCAGTTTATCATAGTTGAGAGATTTTTCCTTTCTGTCTTTTGAATACACTGAACTACTTTTTTATTTCTCTTAATTTTTTGGCTCTCTCAATTGTCAACTTACAGTAATATTATTTTTACAAAGAAAATTCAATTTCTGTACAAAATTTATAAAACTAAAACAAATAATTATTCAAATACTGAATTTATAACATACAGGGTGCCCCAAAGACTCTCTTTTAAAAAGTAAGGGAGAAGAAAACTGGCAGGAAAGCCCCAGTTCTTTCTTCCTGGAAAACTGGGGGTATTAGCAATTTCTGATGTTTTCATTAGTTAAAAGAAAATACCAAAGTCATCCTTCTGTAGTTCTGTCTTTTCTAACTTGAATCTGGGTTTCCATTTTTGCAGGCAGCAGTTTCTTGCTCCTTGTTACTTTACACTGGCAAGGATGCTAGGCCTCTAAAGAAAATTTTGAATGAAACTGCTCAGGTATTAGATAACCAGAGGGCTGCTAATCCTGTTACTAAACTGATTCATGAGTGGTCTTTTAAAATTATATTATATACCTGTCCCCTTTGTAGCAATGTTATCCGCAGTGCCAAATGGTTTTGCTAAGTACTAAATCTGATATATCACTTCCCTGCTTACAACTCTAAAGCTCTCTATTGCGATGGGGTGATCCATGCTCCTTCTCAATCCATATAAAGTTTTCCATTTCCATGAAATGGATTCTCCTCTCCAATTAGCCTCATCATTTACTACTCTGGGGTTGGAATTTATGGTCTAACTACACCAAGGTATCTGTAGATCTCCACAATTTGCATCATGCTTTTTACCTCTGCACTTCTGCTTATTGCTTTAGGAAGTCTTTCCCATTGGAATAAAAAACCCATATTAATTGAAGTCATCCATTTAAATCTACATGATATTTGAATAAACTTGGCTCAAGCCCCCATATCTATATTCTGTTTCTGTATGTGTAAAGTGGGGGAGGGGTGCAGTATTTTAGTGTTTTCCTTAGATTGCTGTGCATTCCTAGGGCCTTTTTTTTAAATGGTTTCTCTGGATCCCGATTCCTGGTTCTATTGAATGCTCAGTTTCACTCATGTCTTACTTCCTGGGACTACTGTCTTCTCTTTGCTCCACACCAGTAAAGATGTAGGAAAAAAAAAGTCACTTTATGTGAGTTTCCTAAAACACAAGCATTTGTGTGTATACCAGACCTTATCTTAGTCTAGGGTAATGGAAAATATTTAAATTAAGACAATAAAAATGATTCAAAATTGATTATAAGTTACTGTTATTTAATAATCCTTTAGGCATCATATCACTTGATCTTCTCAATAGGTGTCTTTTCCCCTAAGAACTTCAGTACCAGCCCTGTTGCTCTTTTTTTTTTTTTTTTTGCATCTTCAAAAGCAGCTTTATTGAAGTATAGTTTACATATCATAAAATTCATCTAGTTTAAGTATACAATTCAATGCTTTTTAGTAAATTTACAAAGTTGTGCAAGCATCACTACAGTTCAGTTTTTTTTTTAAGATTTTTAGAAATTTCATGTAATGCCTGAAACATTTATATTAACATATTTCCATACAAATAACCCAAAGAAAGTTTAGTATTAGTTGTTTTTTTGTTTGCTTTTTTTATACTGCAGGTTCTTATTAGTCATCAGTTTTATACACATCAGTGTATACATGTCAATCCCGATCTCCCAGTTCATCACACCACCATCCCCACCCCACTGCGGTTTTCCCCCCTTGGTGTCCATACGTTTGTTCTCTACATCTGTGTCTCAACTTCTGCCCTGCAAACCGGTTCATGTACCATTTTTCTAGGTTCCACATACATGCGTTAATATACGATATTTGTTTTTCTCTTTCTGACTTACTTCACTCTGCATGATAGTCTCTAGATCCATCCACGTCTCAACAAATGAATCAATTTCGTTCCTTTTTATGGCTGAGTAATATTCCATTGTATATATGTACCACATCTTCTTCTTTATCCATTCGTCTGTCGATGGGCATTTAGGTTGCTTCCATGACCTGGCTATTGTAAATAGTGCTGCAATGAACATTGGGGTGCATGTGTCTTTTTGAATTATGGTTTTCCCAGGGTATATGCCCAGTAATGGGATTGCTGGATCATATGGTAATTCTATTTTTAGTTTTTTAAGGAACCTCAATACTGTTCTCCATAGTGGCTGTATCAATTTACGTTCCCACCAACAGTGCAAGAGGGTTCCCTTTTCTCCACACCCTCTCCAGCATTTGTTGTTTGTAGATTTTCTGATGATGCCCATTCTAACTGGTGTGAGGTGATACCTCATTGTCGTTTTGATTTGCATTTCTCTAATAATTAGTGATGTTGAGCAGCTTTTCATGTGCTTCTTGGCCATCTGTATGTCTTCTTTGGAGAAATGTCTATTTATGTCTTCTGCCCATTTTTGGATTGGGTTGTTTGTTTCTTTAATATTGAGCTGCATGAGCTGTTTATATATTTTGGAGATTAATCCTTTGTCCGTTGATTTGTTTGCGAATATTTTCTCCCATTCTGAGGGTTGTCTTTTCATCTTGTTTATGGTTTCCTTTGCTGTGCAAAAGCTTTGAAGTTTCATTAGGTCCCATTTGTTTATTTTTGTTTTTATTTCCATGACTCTAGGAGGTGGATCAAAAAAGATCTTGCTGTGATTTATGTCAAAGAGTGTTCTTCCTATGTTTTCCTCTAAGAGTTTTATAGTGTCCGGTCTTACATTTAGCTCTCGAATCCATTTTGAGTTTATTTTTGTGTATGGTGTTAGGGAGTGTTCTAATTTCATTCTTTTACATGTAGCTGTCCAGTTTTCCCAGCACCACTTATTGAAGAGACTCTTTTCTCCATTGTATATCTTTGCCTCCTTTGTCAGAGATTAGTTGACCATAGGTGCGTGGGTTTATCTCTGGGCTTTCTATCCTGTTCCATTGCTCTATATTTCTGTTTTTGTGCCAGTACCATATTGTCTTGATTACTGTGGCTTTGTAGTATAGTCTGAAGTCAGGGAGCCTAATTTCTCCAGCTCCGTTTTTTTCCCTCAAGACTGCTTTGGCTATTTGGAGTCTTTTGTGTTTCCAAACAAATTTTAAGATGATTTGTTCTAGTTCTGTAAAAAATGCCATTGGTAATTTGATAGGGATTGCATTGAATCTGTAGATTGCTTTGGGTAGTATAGTCATTTTCACAATATTGATTCTTCCAATCTAAGAACATGGTATATCTCTCCATCTGTTGGTATCATATTTAATTTCTTTCATCAATGTCTTATAGTTTTCTGCATGCAGATCTTTTGTTTCCCTAGGTAGGTTTATTCCTAGGTATTCTATTCTTTTTGTTGCAATGGTAAATGGGAGTGTTTCCATAATTTCTTTTTCAGATTTTTCATCATTAGTGTATAGGATTGCAAGAGATTTCTGTGCATTAATTTTGTATCCTGCAAGTTTACCAAATTCATTGATTAGCTCTAGTAGTTTTCTGGTGACATTTTAAGGATTCTCTATGTATAGTATCATGTCATCTGCAAACAGTGACAGTTTTACTTCTTCTTTTCCAGTTTGTATTCCTCTTATTTCTTTTTCTTCTCCGATTGCCATGTCTAGGACTTCCAAAACTATGTTGAATAATAGTGGAAAGAGTGGACATCCTTGTCTCGTTCCTGATCTTAGAGGAAATGCTTTCAGTTGTTCACCATTGAGAATGATGTTTGTTGTGGGTTTGTCGTATATGGCCTTTATTATGTTGAGGTAGGTTCCCTCTATGCCCACTTTCTGGAGAGTTTTTATCAGAAATGGGTGTTGAATTTTGTCAAAAGCTTTTTCTGCATCTATTGAGATGATCATATGGTTTTTCTTCTTCAATTTGTTAATATGGTGTATCACATTGATTGATTTGCGTATATTGAAGAATCCTTGTATCCCTGGGATAAATCCCACTTGATCATGGTGTATGATCCTTTTAATGTGTTGTTGGATTCTGTTTGCTAGTATTTTGTTGAGGATTTTTGCATCTATATTCATCAGTGATATTGGTCTGTAATTTTATTTTTTTGTAGTATCTTTGTCTGGTTTTGGTATCAGGGTGATGGTGGCCTCATAGAATGAGTTTGGGAGTGTTCCTTCCTCTGCAATTTTTTGGAAGAGTTTGAGAAGGATGGGTGTTAGCTCTTCTCTAAATGTTTGATAGAATTCACCTGTGAAGCCATCTGGTCCTGGACTTCTGTTTATTGGAAGATTTTTAATCACAGTTTCAATTTCATTACTTGTGATTGGTCTGTTCATATTTTCTGTTTCTTCCTGGTTCAGTCTTGGAAGGTTATACCTTTCTAAGAATTTGTCCATTTCTTCCAGGTTGTACATTTTATTGGCATAGAGTTGCTTGTAGTAGTCTCTTAGGATGCTTTGTATTTCTGCGGTGTCTGTTGTAACTTCTCCTTTTTCATTTCTAATTTTATTGATTTGAGTCCTCTCCCTCTTTTTCTTGATGAATCTGGCTAATGGTTTATCAATTTTGTTTTTCTTCTCAAAGAACCAGCTTTTAGTTTTATTGATCGTTGCTATTGTTTTCTTTGTTTCTATTTCATTTATTTCTGCTCTGATCTTTATGATTTCTTTCCTTCTGCTAACTTTGGGGTTTTTTTGTTCCTCTTTCTCTAGTTCCTTTAGGTGTAAGGTTAGATTGTTTACTTGAGATTTTTCTTGTTTCTTTAGGTAGGCTTGTATAGCTATGAACTTCCCTCTTAGAACTGCTTTTGCTGCATCTCATAGGTTTTGGATCATCTTGTTTTCATTGTCGTTTGTCTCTAGGTATTTTTTGATTTCCTCTTTGATTTCTTCAGTGATCTCTTCGTTATTTAGTAACGTATTGTTTAGCCTCCATGTGTTTATCTTTTTTACGGTTTTTTCCCTGTAATTGATTTCTAATCCCATAGTGTTGTGGTCAGAAAAGATGCTTGATATGATTTCAATTTTCTTAAATTTACTGAGGCTTGATTTGTGACCCAAGATGTGATCTATCCTGGAGAATGTTCCATGCACACTTGAGAAGAAAGTGTAATCTGTTTTTGGAGGGAATGTCCTATAAATATCAGTTGAATCTATCTGGTCTATTGTGTCATTTAAAGCTTCTGTTTCCTTATTTATTTTCATTTTGGATGATCTGTCCATTGGTGTAAGTGAGGTGTTAAAGTCCCCCACTATGATTGTGTTACTGTCGATTTCCTCTTTTATGGCTGTTAACAGTTGCCTTTTGTATTCAGGGGCTCCTATGTTGGGTGCATATATATTTATAATTGTTATATCTTCTTCTTGGATTGATCCTTTGATCATTATGTAGTGTCCTTCCTTGTCTCTTGTAACATTCTTTATTTTAAAGTCTATTTTATCTGATATGAGTATAGCTACTCCAGCTTTCTTTTGATTTCCATTTGCATGGAATATCTTTTTCCATCCCCTCACCTTCTGTCTGTATGTGTCCCTAGGTCTGAAGTGGGTCTCTTGTAGACAGCATATAGATGGGTCTTGTTTTTGTATCTATTCAGCAAGCCTGTTTCTTTTGGTTGGAGCATTTAATCCATTCACGTTTAAGGTAATTATCGATATGTATGTTCCTATGACCATTTTCTTAATTGTTTGGGGTTTGTTTTTGTAGATCCATTTCTTCTCTTGTGTTTCCCACTTAGAGAAGTTCCTTTAGCATTTGTTGTAGAAGTGGTTTGGTGGCGCTGAATTCTCTTAGCTTTTGCTTGTCTGTAAAGCTTTTAATTTCTCCATCGAATCTGAATGAGATCCTTGCTGGGTAGAGTAATCTTGGTTGTAGGTTCTTCCCTTTCATCACTTTAAGTATATCATGCCACTCCCTCTAGCTTGTAGAGTTTCTGCTGACAAATCAGCTGTTAACCTTATGGGAGTTCCCTTATGTGTTATTTTTCATTTTTCCCTTGCTGCTTTCAATAATTTTTCTTTGTCTTTAATTTTTGCCAATTTGATTACTGTGTGTCTCGGCGTGTTTCTCCTTGGGTTTATCCTGTATGGGGCTCTCTGTACTTCCTGGACTTGGGTGGCTATTTCCTTTCCCATGTTAGAGAAATTTTCGACTATAATCTCTTCAAATATTTTCTCTGGTCCTATCTCTCTCTCTTCTCCTTCTGGGACCCCTATAATGCGAATGTTGTTGCGTTTAATGTTGTCCCAGAGGTCTCTTAGGCTGTCTTCATTTCTTTTCATTCTTTTTTCTTTAGTCTGTTCCTTAGCAGTGATTTCCACCATTCTGTCTTCCAAGTCACTTATCCATTCTTCTACCTCAGTTATTCTGCTATTGATTCCTTCTAGAGTAGTTTTCATTTCAGTTATTGTATTGTTCATCTCTGTTTGTTTGTTCTTTAATTCTTCTAGGTCTTTGTTAAACATTTCTTGCATCTTCTCGATCTTTGCCTCCATTGTTTTTCTGAGGTCCTGGATCATCTTCACTCTCATTATTCTGAATTCTTTTTCTGGAAGGTTGCCTATCTCCAGTTCATTTAGTTGTTTTTCTGGGGTTTTATCTTGTTCCTTCATCTGGTACATAGCCCTCTGCCTTTTCATCCTGTCTATCTTTCTGTGAATGTGGTTTTTGTTCCACAGGCTGCAGGATTGTAGTTCTTCTTGCTTCTGCTCTCTGCCCTCTGGTGGATGAGGCTATCTAAGAGGCTTGATGGGAGGGACTGGTGGTGGGTAGAGCTGACTGTTGCTCTGGTGGGCAGAGCTCAGTAAAAGTTTAATCCACTTGACTGTTGATGGGTGGGTCTGGGTTCCCTCCCTGTATGTTGTTTGGCCTGAGGCAACCCAACACTGGAGCCTACCTGGGCTCTTTGGTGGGGCTAATGACAGACTCTGGGAGGGCTCACGCCAAGGAGTACTTCCCAGAACTTCTGCTGTCAGTGTCCTTGTCCCCATGATGAGCCACAGCAACTCCCCCCGGCCCCTCTGCTGGAGACCCTCCAACACTAGCAGATAGGTCTGGTTCAGTCTCCCCTGGTGTCACCGCTCCTTCCCCTGGGTCCCGATGCACACAGTACTTTTTGTGTGCCCTCCAAGAGTGGAGTCTCTGTTTCCCCCAGTCCTGTCAAAGTCCTGCAATCAATTCCCACTAGGCTTCAAGTGTGATTCTCTAGGAATTCCTCCTCCCATTGCCAGACCCCCAGGTTGGGAAGCCTGACATGGGGCTCAGAACCTTCACTCCAGTGGGTGGACTTCTGTGGTATAAGTGTTCTCCAGTCTGTGAGTCACCCACCCAGCAGTTATGGGATTTGATTTTACTGTGATTGCGTCCCTCCTACCATCTCATTGTGGCTTCTCCTTTGTCTTTGGATGTGGGTTATCTTTTTTGGTGAGTTCCAGTGTCTTCCTGTCAATGATTGTCCAGCAGCTAATTGTGATTCTGGTGTTCTCGCTAGAGGGAGTGAGAGCAAATCCTTCTACTCCGCCATCTCGGTTCCTCCTCCAGCCCTGTTGCTTTTAATCCCATTTCCAGGCCCTCTTCTCTATCAGGAGACTCATGTCCTCTCACCTTACAATGTAAAGCAATTTCCACATAGTTCTTGACTCAGAATGGCTTCTCGTAGTTAATTTAGGTAAACAAATGGACTTAGAGGTTCTGAAGTTTAGACTCATTTTTTTCCCATCCTTCAACAAATCTCTATATATTGAAGTATAGACCTTATGTTTTATTTGCTGTGAATTAGGCTAGTTTTCATAGAAACATGGAGGAGAAACAGTACATTTACGGTTTAAGATAACTGTCTTTCTCCTCTCTACCCACCATTAAACACATGCCCTCCCTCTCTAAGCATACACCCTCTTACACATCTCTCAGCAAGATGGAAGGCTCCCCGATGGCAGGCTGCTGTGACTTTTTGTTCCTCATATTTCAAGTGCCTGAATATTGTCTTATATGTAGTAGCAGTCAATATATATTTTAATTAAATCAAATTTTGGCTATTTGCTGCATTTTTCCAAAACATTTTTGCTTCTTAAAGTTATCCAAAAGCTTGAATTTAGCATTTAATTGTATTACTGTATAATATTATTTTTTAGTTATATAACACTTTAGAGTTCTAAATGCACTCTGATGTAAATTTGTTTTGCTTAATTCTTGCTTGGATTTTGTGGGGCAAATATAAAAGGTTACTATTATTCCTGTTTTGCAGATAAGGACACTGAGATACAAAAATATTGTTTTTCTAAACTAGTAAGTTGAACTCCAAACTTAAATCCATGTCTTTGTCCAGGATTTTTTCCTACTAATAAAGGATGCAATTTTTGTTAAATTGGAATGTCTGGTTTTTTCTTCTAAATTGCTCTAGTAGATTTGGAAATTATCAACAGAGCTATTTTATAATAGCACACGTCAAGGCCAAAATGCTCTTTTCAATTAAAATTTTTAAATGGAATTTTTGAGGTTACCAATTTTTAAAAATGTATTGAGGTAAAAATCATATAACATAAAATTAACCATTTGAAAGTGAATAATTCAGTGACATTTAATACATTCATAATGTTGTGCAGCCACCACCTCTACCTAGTTCCACACATTTTTGTCATCCCAAAATAAAACCCCATACACATTAAACTGTTTCTCCCCATTCTCCCTTACCCCCAGTTCTTGGCAACTACCAATCTTCTTTCTCTATCTATGAATTTGCCTATTCTGGATAGTTCACATAAATGGAATCATACAATATGTGACCTTTTATGTCTGGTTTATTTTACTTAGCATATTTTCAAGGTTCATCCACATTGTAGCATGTTTCAGCATTTCGTTCTTTTTTAATGCCTAAATAATTTTCCATTATGTGTATTTGCCACAATTTGTTTATCTATTCAGCCATTGAAGGGCAATTGGGCTGTTCCTGTCTTTCAGCTGTTTTGATAGTGCTGCTATGAACATAAGTGTATATGTATTTGAGTGCTTCTTTTTAAATCTTTTGGGTGCATATGAGGGTTGGGATTTATGGGTTATGAGAATTCTGTGTCTGACTTTTTGAGGAGCTACCATAGTGTTTTCCACAGTAGCTGGACCATTATACATTCTCACCAGCAATGTATAATAGTTCCAATTTCTCATTTCCTTACCAGTCCTGGTTATTTTTTGTTTTTCTGATTATAGCCATACTAGTGGGTGTAAAGTGGTATCTCATTGTGGTTTTTATTTCATTTCCCTAGTGACCAATGATGCTGAGCATCTTTTCATGTGCTTATTGGTAGTTTATGTATCTTCTTTGGAAAAATGTCTATTCAAGTCCTTTGCCCATATTTTGATTGTGTTGTGTGACTTGTGCTTGTTGAGTTGTGAGAGTTCTTTATATATCCTGGATCCTAGACTGTTGTCAGATATATGATTTGAAAATACTATCTCCCATTCTGGAGACTGACTTTTCACTTTCTTGGTAATGTCTTTTGATGCACAAAAGGTTTTAGTTTCAATTTAGTCCAATTTGTCTATTCTTTCTTCTGTTTTTCATGCTTCTGGTGATATATAGATAAAGATATAATATTACATGCACACATATTACATATACATGTGTTTAATACATATGTAATAACAGTATATACGGCATATTCTTTGTATTAAATATACTACATTGTGAATATATGAATTGTGTCTTAGAAGAAGTTATTTGAATTTAAACGGACAGCTGGGCCCACAACATGAAAACATTACTAAAAGCATAATTTCTTCACAAATCTCAATTTGGGCGAGAAGGAAGACTTGTGAATCTCTATTTTAAAGAATCATTTCATCTTCTCACTAAATTGTAGTCTTTCTGAGATTACAATAAAAAAGTCTCTTAAAACTTGCTTTTTAACTTTTATGTTGCCACATAAGTAAAAGGAAATGATAGTGAAATATCAGCATCATTCTGTTTCAACATTACATTAAACAGAAACATTTAACTATGAAATCCAGGCATCATTAGTTGTCTTCTGATTAAGATTTATTTCTAGTTATGTAAGCCAGATATTTAAGGCGGCTTTCAAATGATCTAGAAGCTTTTTAAAAAAATTTATAGCACTTCATGAAATCATATATAAATTAGCTGCTTTGAGAAGAAAAAAAATCCACACTTGATTGCCTCCTGCTGCTTCACAGATATCAGATTGTATCATTGTATTAATAGTTCATTCGTTTCATGGAAGGCGTAAGAGAACACAGAGCAAATATGTTGCTAAAAATTCATCATTCTAAAGTCAAGCACACCAGCTTTCTCAAGCTGGTGTGTGTGTGACTTTTCTCTTTTATGAAAGCGTTCATTGTGTAGTTACTACATAATAGGCACCATCCTAGTCCCTATAAATACAGAAAAGTTCCTTGCTTTCTTTGAGCTCTCATTCTGAAGATAGAAGACATACAATAAATATATTGATAAAATATCTAAATTAGATAGGAAGAAGATAATTTATATGGAAAGTGTTCAATAAGTTTAAAAAATAAATTTCAAAATGAAATTCAACTGGTCTCATTTTGATGGGGAAGCTGGAGGCCCCCCAGTTCAAGTCACAGTTTAGCGAACTTGTTGGTCAGTGATTGTCAATACATACCTTGTTTTTCTCATAAACTTCTTAAAACTGAATTGAAACTACATAGCTGGCAGAGCTAAGACATTATCACAAACACAATGGCAACAGCAATACTTTGTGTTTTATCCCAGTGACTGGTTACTTCTGGCCAAGGGAGTGATAATGTGCCTACTTAGACCTGAATCATCTTTTGTCAGGCTAGGAAAGAAAGCACTGATGCAGCCAGGTGTTCCTCTGGGCAGACGTCATTTGGGTTCTCTAATTTAATAGGGTGCAAATAGATCCTAAAATTAAAAACCCAGTTTTCTGTTTATTTCTTCTGATTGGGAAGCAGTCAATAAACTCCAGAAAACATGAGCTCTGTGCTATGTTTCCAATGTCAGCTGCCCCTGTAGCCAGCCAACTTTCACTTGCTATGAAAGGATTCCATTGACTTTCACCAACCAAAAACACAGGAGACTGGCTATCCAGGAACCCCACTTTATTTTCAGTTATGGCTTCTTCTGTTTCCATATTTAAAAACAAAAAGTCTTTCTTAACTCTGGTTTTCCAGTTTAACCAGGTCTTCAATTTTACTAACAATAATGTGTTTATATGGTGTTTCAACCCAAAGGAAGCCCCAATTCCTTATACGAATGTGGACACAGTCCCTCCTTCTTCTCCTTACCTCCCCGTCCCCCAAGCCTATACACACGAATCTGGTCACATGTGAAATATGACCTCTCAAGGGTGGGGTATGCTTGATGCTGAAACAGCATATAACATTGGGTAATATGACTGACTTCAGATGGGGTGTTGTAAGACCAGCTAGCAAAAAAAAAAAAAAAAAAAAAATTCATTAGAAATAGAACAAGGCGAAGAACTAAAAAGAAATACATATACTTCTAGTTTAGGATTCAAAGAGAAAATTATTAGATAAGGATTAAAGATAAGAATGAAAAAAGGAAATCACCTCATAAATTGGCATAAATAGCATAAAAACTATACTTTTATATAACTGTGGCAAACAATATAAAATTTGAAGAAAATACATTTTAATTAAGAAGTATTTCCTGGAACCTTAGGTTAAGTAGATAGTGTCCTATGGCTACCAACATAGTTGAATTAGATTCTGTTTGGAATTCTAACAGTATGAAGGAGAATAATAAATAAGAGAGGTAAGGAAAATTCCACAAAGGAAATTTTAATGGTAAGAGGGGATTATACTGGATCCCTAATTATAACACTGATCTTGGATTTGTGTAGTGAAAGCATTAAAACAGACCCAGGCTCTTCTGGCAATCTTAGGAATAAAGATTCTCAAACAGGGCCTGATACGTGTGCACGTGTGCGAGGGTATCAAGCAAACGCTCTCCTTAAAAAGTGACAAAGCCACAAGGAGAGAGCATTCCTGTATACCTCCGTACTCAACAACAAAAACAACAATAATATGCATCTGCTACAAAAGGAACAAAGGTGAAAAAATAAATTTAGATTTATATTCCTTAAGTACAATTCCAGTTACATCCATATGCTTACGAAAAACATCAGTGACTGCATAGTGTATAGCAAAATGAATAAAACATTTTCATCCTAGGAATTAAGCTTCTTCATATTATGGCATAATTTATTTGTCTTGTATTATTTCTTACTCTTCTTGATGCCCTTAGTGCCATTCCAAAGGAAAAAAAAAATATTACCTTGCATGCTAAGAAAACAAAGGGCAATTCTACTCACCATTCTACTCAC
Source organism: Eschrichtius robustus (assembly GCF_028021215.1). NCBI lineage: Eukaryota > Metazoa > Chordata > Mammalia > Artiodactyla > Eschrichtiidae > Eschrichtius > Eschrichtius robustus. The sequence continues at coordinate 19,648,588 of NC_090840.1, forward strand.
TTTACAGACTTTGTTTTTAATAAGTTGCTCTGTCTCATAATACAGTTTTGCGTGTGGTATCTATTTTGTTATGCCTTAGCTAAAACTTTTATTTAGCATTTTAACATTAACACTTCAGAAAATCTCAGACCCATAGCGTCTTAGTACTTAAAAAAAAGTTTTTTTAATTGAAGTACAGTTGATTTACAATGTTAGTTTCAGGTGTACAACATAGTAATTAGATATTACTAATTACTATGTACAACATAGTAATTAGATATTTGAATGGATTATACTCTATTTACAGTTATTAATATTTGTTACATTCCTTGTGCTTTACATTATATCCTTGTATCTTATTTATTTCATACCTAGTAGTTTGTACCTCTTAATCCTCTTCCCTCATCTTGTCCTTCCCCCTACCCCTCTCCTCACTGGTAACCACTGGTTTGTTCGCTGTATCTGTGAGTCTGTTTCTATTTTGTTATATTCATTCATTTTTTTATTTTTTAGGTTCCACATATAAGTGAAAACGTACAGTATTTGTCTTTCTCTGTCTGACTTACCTCACTAAGCATAATACCCTCCAGGTCCACCCATGTTGTTGTAAATGACAAAAGTTCATTCTTTTTTATGACTGAGTAATATTCTTAGGTTGTGTCTATATCTTGGCTATTGTAAATAATGGTACTATGAACATCAAGATGCATATGTCTTTTTAAATTAGTGTTTTCGTTTTCTTCAGATATGTACTCAGGAGTGGAGTTGCCGGATCGTATGGTAGTTCTATTTTTAATTTTTGGAGCAACTGCCACTCTGTTTTTCCATAGTGGCTGTACCAATTGACATTCACACCAATAGTGAACTAGGGTTCCCTTTCCTCAGCATCCTGGCCAACAATGATTATTTGTTGTCTTTTTGCCGATAGCTGTTCTGATGGCCGTGAGGTGGTATCTCACTGTGGTTTCAATTTGTGGAATCTTAGTTCTTTAGATGTTCACAAGAACATGAACTTCAGCTCTTCTGTATTACAGGTGAGTCAAGTCCAGAGAGGACAAAGAACTTTTCCGAGTTCACACAGTAAATAAGGACAACAAAATAGGAACTAAACCCAGATTTTCTGTCTTCCTGCTATGAACTCTTTGCCAAACACACTTGACAGGCCCATCAACTTTTTCTTTTCTTAGCTATTCACTGAAAACCAACAATTTGAGGACCAAACAAATCCATGAGGAGATGGGTTGTGATTTATTAAGTATCCAGTGTAATGTACACATTTGTGTGTGTTTACATGAAAATTTATGTTCTCTGAACTGGATATAATGAATAATTTGTGTATCTGATGGATGTAATGAGTCTTTTTTCTTCTTTAGACTCTTCTGTATTTTTTTTTTACATTTTCTATCACGGAACCATTATTACTTTTTGATTTGAAAACTTATTATCCTTGAAATGATTTTTCTTTTTTCTATAATATGGGAGAAACAGCTAACAGGAACATTAAAGCTTGTTTACTGATGAAAGAAATACATTATTTTTAGACATTCTATTTAGTGTGGGTATTTTCAAAATCTGTGTGTTCTTGGCTTTGGGTCTTGCAGGGATTTTGCAGGAGGCCAACACAAATAGGGGAAGTAATGTGTTTCCCCAGCACAGGAGGAGACTGACATAGTGTAGGGTTGACTCCCAAAGAAGTGGCAAAAAGTCCGAATCATAATATGCATAAGACTGTGGCAAACTCCTGTTTGCACAGGGCTGAGATTGATAGCCACTGGTTCCTAATTTTGTTTAGGGTAGCAGGAATTATGAGATGCAATGACACTAATAATCACACAGTTAACACTCCTGTTACTGACTCCAGGCAAGTCTCTCTGGGTTAAAACAGGACGCAAACCAGAGACAGGCGATAGGATACATCTTAGTAAAGGGAAGAGGGTAGTCAAAGTGAAATACTGAAATGATAGACAATATGGACATGATTAGCCCTGCTCTCTCTACCCCTTTCTTCTTTCTTAACCCAATCCCTTTATTAGAGCAAACCATGGCTTTAGGGCAGGCCTCTAATCCCAGCAGGCAGAGCTGTCCAAAGGTTTGGACAAACATTGAGAGGTAAGGGGATAGAAAAGGATTTGGAAGACTGCAACCCTGGAAGGAAAATCCAGGTCGGGGAGCCACACTGGCTTTGCCAGGTGGTAGAATTCAGTGCCAGACCTCACCTGTTGGAGAGCATGCAAGTCCTTTTGTACAGGCAGGCTGGGTTAGTTTGGTTTATGTTCTGAGCAGAGCTTTGCCTGCAAGTTGAAGAACTTCAGTTCTCGTATTCTGACAAAAAAAGAGAAGGTAGAGGCCTACAAATATGATGGGATTGTTTCCTAAATGCAAAACTACGTTAGTCAGTTACTAAGTATCTACTAAGTAGATAGTTTTCATTATTATGTAAATAAAAGTAGACCATTTGAAATGACAGATCTTTCTTAGAGCATTTATTCAATTCATGTTGTGTATATCTCTGTAGTATATAAAATAGATACAAGTGTTGAAATATAAACTTACCAAAGAGAACTTATCTCCAGGCAGTTTTTCTGTTTGAAGAACTAAAATAAATAGTTCCTAAAATTATTTTTTTAACCTGGAAAAAAAATCTTTCAATCTGAGGAGTGTTATAAGCAAAATCATGTTGAATGTGATATCACAAGTAAGATTATATAGCTAATATTTGTATTATCCTAACATTAATTATGCACATTTATACATATTAACCTGTTAAATCTTTGCAAATACCCTGAGGGTAATTATTAGTATGGTAATTACACGAGCAAGAAAACTGAAATTCAGAGAGGCTGATCAAAATCATATAGCCAGTTTATCTTGCATTTTGAAGTTCAGCCAGGTTATCCTACCTCTAACAACACTTTAACATAAAAATTCAATTTTTCTAGATGCACAACTCTTCCTAGCTAATATCTTCTTCTCTATTCCAAATAAAAGCATCCATTAAAAGAAACAGTAGATGGGAACGTTTCTGAGTAAATATATTTCCATCTTTGTTTAGTTCCTAAAACTCAAACAGATTATTCGAGGAAGACAAATTTAAACTGAATTGCTCAAGCTTTACCAAATTGTGGGTACAAATGAGCCTTTATACACAAAATTTCCTTGTTCATTACACAGTTTACACAGCTTCTAAGTCATCAACCCCCATCAAAACATTTCTGAGATGTCCCAGAAATATACTCATGAACAAAGCCCTGCATACTTGGTGCTGCTAAAATACTCTTCTCTGAGCAAAAGCCATTCTGTACTCTGCCCAGAAATGAGGACAGTTATTGTTCTCCTGGCCTCATTTTCAGGGTAGGCTCAGCCTAGGTCACCCTGCTATACATTGGCACGATAGCATGTTTTGTGCTTTTGTAAATTTGAGCTAGAGTCTTAACTCCATCCTAAAGCAGCAATGTATTCTGAAAAGAGTTATCACACTTGAAATCAGAATTTTCAGGTAAATTGGCCACATTTTCCCTGTGAGATCTTAAACAAGATATTTTATTGCTTTGAGCCTCAATTTATTCATCTTTAAAATTGGAGTAACAAAAATGCCAATCATAGGAGATAATTTGGGGATGTAAGAGAGATCACAAATGTGAGAACTTGGTTTTACTACACACTTTAATGTAGGTATATTGCATTAGATGGGACTCTTTTGGTTCCAAGTGGCAAAACACCTCTTATTGTAACAGAAAACAGAGTATGCATTGCAAATCTAAATGCAGCGCGGCTGGATCTGAAACTTACTTTGACTCTGTTTCTTGGTGTGTCTTCCTTCTCTTCTTGGCTGTTCCTCTGCTTCACGCTTCACGTAGGTTCTCCCCACATGGGGGATAAGGTAGTAGCTGATAGGCTTACAACTTGAGCTTTAAAAAAAGAAAGACCCTCTCTCACCCTATGTCTAGGTGGTACATTTCAAGAAAAGGTTGTGGTCGGCTGTGGTTGAATTATATGTCCAATTTTTTGACTGATTCTGTACCCAGCTTGGGTCACGTGGCCATAGTTAAGGGAAAGCATTCCAGAATCACACAGGGTGAGGGAAGGGCAGTTCTAGAGAGAGGGGTGCTGGTGCTGGGCAGAAAAGAGACCATTGCCCACTGTAACTCTGCTACTGTTGTATCATAAGAATCTACATCCATCACATAGCTTTTCCTTATTTATTTAGTGTCCATTATTCTTCATCCCCACTGATGGCATTCAACACTAATCTATGAAACACTTCTTAAAATCCTACTCACTGCCAGTGGTGCCAAGTACTAAGAAAACAAAGACAAAAAGACATGGCTCTCAGTAGCTCACTGTCTAGTTGGGGAGACCGTGATGATACAGCGTGACCTCCGTCCTACTAGAGATAAGCATAGAGTGTAGTGAAATACCACCCGTCGGAGTGTGGGGCTGGGTGGAGGAAGGTGTGGCAGAATGGGTCATGCTTCCCAGAGGACCTGAGTGTGAAATCAACCTTGAAAGATGAATAAGAATTAGCCAGGCAAAAATGGTGAGAAAGAAAATCTCTGTACAGTTTAACCAGCTGGTATTCTTTGCTACATATTTTTACCTCTCCTATTTTGATTGTAAGTTTCTTGATAGTGATCATGTCTAATAATTTTTCTGTACTATTGACAGTGCCTACACAATGCCAACTACCTTATTGACTGTTGCTGTCTGATATAGTTAATGCTGGTGATTATTTTCATCACTGGCTGTCTGGAACATTTTTATTTTTCTTCTTCTTAGGAAAATGAGCTAATCATTAATAGTAATGACATGACATACAAAGCAGTGTCTGTTTCCTGGAAAGCTTTTCAGATTTTGCCACGTTTCATTTTTTTCACTCAAGGATTCTTAATGCTACTCTTATAGCACCATTTTTAGCCAATTTAAGAAGCTACAACCATTCATACATGACAGCTCCGAAGTGATGCCTCCTCTGAACCATCCACTGAAGAAACAAAATCTGACTTTTGCCAACTGCTTTAGTCAAACTTTTGTTCAAAAAATATATTAAATTAGGAAAATAACATCATGTAGTAATGCCATGCCAGTAAAAATACCACCATGTCCAGAAAATACACTCATGGGTGGCTTGATTTGCCTAGAACAACTAATTAAATTTTTTTTTCCCTTCCCCCAGTGACATACTCACATTCACAGATTGGTTGCTGGTAATATATGTGCTTCCAAAACCACTGATCTCAGATTTAATTCACATGCAAGACTTAGAAGCAAGAAAAACAATACTGATTTTGAGCACCCAGAGACAATTCTTTCTCTTTGTGCATGTTTATCTATCTACATTTGGTGTGAGTGGCTTTAGATATATGCATACATAGATTGACCAGAATATTTATTCTTAATATATTGAATATTAGAGAGATTTTTACATTTAACTATATCAGTTGACTCAGCCCCCTCATGTGGTTGGGGTAATACAGATATTTTCTCTGTGAGTGTGAGGTAATTCTCACTTTTTGTGGATTTTGGATATAAGAAGGGAATGGGCAATAGAGACATGCCATCTCTGGAAACTGTCTGGCAGCATTTGCATTTTCCACGCCTGCTTTACCAATTCCACATCTAATCCTGTGAAGTTTGGGTTTTTTTGCACTTATTTTTCATTTTGATTGTGTCAAAGAGATATGGACACAATCATATTCATTGACTCCAAGACGTCATTGGTAGAAAAATCTTTCTTTGAAATCCTCCTTCAGTTCAATTACATTCAAGATATTTTTGAAAATGTTAAAGGGGATTTTTAAAAAACATGTATTTCTCTTTTCTGGGGCAAATAGGTGGTCCAGTGCTCTTTCCTTGCTTCCAGTGTGGACCTAGAGTGACATTAACCTGTGTGGTATGAGCACAAGAGAACCCAAAAAGATAAAATGAAAAGTATCCTTGATAAGAAAAGGTGGAGTGTACATGACCCTGGAGCTCAAAACAGGACAAGCAGAAGGATAAATTCTGAGACAAGTGGACAGCCTCAGGTTCAGGTTTTTAGGTTGCCTGGGGTGTGTCCCTGAATCGAGAGAAAGGTGTTAAGAATACTCTGGCAATACAGAAATTTTTCATGCATTATGTGAAGTCAGGTTTCTTCACACTGATGAATGCTTCTAATACACATGGCATCATTCTCAGGATAGGAGTCCTGTTACCACAATTACTTTTCCGGGCCGGGCCTTTCCCAGTGGGATAGGAAGTAGGCCAGCCATGGAGCCATACGATGTTTTACAGAGCTTCCCTCAATTTGACCTCCAGGAAAGGGTATTGGCATTCAAAGTAAAGAGTAAGGTCTCTGTGGGCTGAGAGTAAAAGGCAGTGTTGAAATATCTAGTGAATTCCCTTGCATGGAAGTTGAAGAAGTCAGAAAATAATGGGAGAATGACCTCCATCACAATGAAAAAGACCTGGGAGGCATTTTACTGCTTCTCACTGGTCAGATCATACATGTAATGTAAAGAGGGTCAGATGCTACCTTCTACCTAGATATCTTCCTATGGGCCTCATGCCAGTCAGTATGTGTATTAAATGGCATTTACCCCCATCCTTACCCATTTTACAAAAATAATTCTGAGTAACCTATATTATGCTTGAGTTTTGATTAGCTGTCAATATTTTAGGGCTTATGGGGAAATTGCATAGGGGTAGAAATGCTAAGTGCAATTAAACAAGGATATTTTTGATAGCTAAGGGCAGTAAGATAAAGCTAGAAAGGGGAAAGTGTTGTGCTGTTGATAGGAAAGACGTCCCTTCTGCTCAGTGGTGGTGTTCTCTCTTTAGACATCTGTCTGTGGATTGTGGGCAGTGGAAAGTAAATATGGACTTGCAGAATATGAACTTCCTCCAAATCCAGGAGCCTATTGAGACCCTTGGTTGGGGAACTGATGATTGTAGGAATGGTTGGTACCCTAGGTAGGGTCTGTGTGAGTTTATAGTGGCCTTCTCAGAAAGAGTGGCTCATGAACCTCCACTTAAGTTTGTGCTTGGCTGGAAGCTTGGAAAGGAAATGTGCCTGCTTTGGGAGCATACAGGCACCAGGCTCTTGGAACCAATTAAACTGCAGTCTTCTTCACACAAACATGTAATAGTTCTTGGCACATAGATATTTGTTGAATTCTATTAAAATTAAATTGAAACCCAGACATTTTGGTCTACATTTTATATTGTAACAGTGCTGATTCTAGAGGCACAGATACTTTTAATAACTTTTTCATCCATGTCTCATATTTACTTGTTTTGAAGCTCTTTATAGATTGACTTAATTCCCTCTTATTATCTTATGGCTGGCTGAGATGTCAGCAAGTATCTCCAGGCTTATTCCTTTCAGCATATTGGCCCCATGAGAAAGAAAGCCTTCCCTGCTATCTCTAACAGAAATTTTCTGAGGAATCACTGTTTTGATAGACACTGTTTGGCTTCAGTGGCCATTCTTGAATTAGGAATATCCTGACTGGCTAACCTTAGGTAACCTGCCCATTGTCATAGCTGCTGGGGGATGAAGGGCATGATACTGTGATTGACAACTCTGCTTAAACCTCATGGAGATCAGGAGAAGTTCTCCAAAAGAAAGACGTTATTGTTTCTAGTAGTAGAGGAATGATAGAGCATCCTGGGTAAATAAAACAAAAGCTACCATAGTCTACAACATATGTGTTATCTCTTAATACTGGAAAATTTCTATTTAGAATAAATAGAAGGATGTTCAGAAGTTCTCTTTATGTAAAACTCCAGTATAAGCTAATTTACTATCGTTTATCTCATCCCAGCCATTATAGGCAATCGGCAATCAATACTTTTCAAGACAATATAAATTGGACTAGAAAAAAGGTAAAGCCAAAAATTACAGGGACATGGAAAATGTTAACGAAATGATAGAATTCAGGCTTTGCAATTGTACCATATTAGGACCATCTGGTACCTCAAAAGATAAGCAAAACAGATGGAAATCAGATGTAGCCTTGTGAGCAGCAGGATTATGATGGTAGAAGAGTCAACAACTTTGAGTCCAAAATTGTCCTAGTTCCAGCCCTATCTTTCAGATCGATAATGGAAATAGAGTTCTATATAGTCTTCTTGCCTCCAGTTTGTCCCACGTGCGATTTGTCATTGTTACCAATGTTATCAATCAGATACACATGTGTGATCATTACAGTGTCCTGAAAGGCTATGGGGATGGAAATATTAACCACAGTGAGAAATATCAAGCTGGCTTGTCCTAGAAACTGACTGTGAGGGGCAGAGGAGTGATGTAAGCATCAGGCAGAACATGATATTAAGATGATTGGAGTGAGACAACAAGTCTTTCTTAAGGCAAGTGAGTGACATTAGGCAGGACCGTTAAGAGACAGCAGAGTGCCCCAATAATGAAATAGATAAAAACATCAATATTGAAATAAGAATATTGAAAAAGTGTGGCAGCAGGTATCAGGTATCATAATCAATGGCAAGGTGAATGTTATAGTTAGTGTCTGAAGCAGGGTTTGTAATCCTTAGAAGTTTATGGAAAGACCTGAGGAGACCCAGGAAAATGGTATGTAGAACTCGATGCATATGTGACCCGTGACTTTTCACCAGTTTTTTAATGCTCCATATAACCCCTCAAATATTCATGCTGAAAACAAATTTCTATTCAATTTGCTTTTAATGTATAGAACTTATTTGATTTATTTATAGAATATTTAGAAAAAAGTGCCATTTAAATTACAGACATAATATTTGTTTAATATTTATATGTGATTTTTAACCCAGAATAAGTTTTTGAAACTTTATATTCCAGTTTGAGTGACAATAATAACTTAATACCATGACTGTTTTTTCCACTCTGTTTTTCATTTTTATTCTCTACTTTTGGTTTATTTGGACAAAATGAACATTTTATAAAATGCATGATTAATCATTCCATTTGGAAGATTTATTTAAAAATTTTTTCCTCTCGTACATTTTAAAACAAAAAAAATATTCTAGGAGACCTATTTTTCTTATGATAATAAGACATCATAGAGAAATCTAAGCTGTTTTTAACCTTAAATTTGTTCCCACTGCTAGTCATTTTTTAATGGCTGGGATAATAGATTCATCTTTGTGCTTTCACACTCCTAGCACAATGGTTGGCATGTAGTGGTTGTTCAATAAATATTTGTTGAACTGAATTGAAATGAATCAAATTGTAAATATTTTCTGGTCACATGAGTGAAATTAAGAAATATACAACTTTTCTTGGTTGCGTTTAGGAGCTATTCCGCTACTAATAATTAAACATTTGCCTTTGCACCAAATTTTGAAATTTGAGTTGAGGTCACTAACCACATATAATCTGTTTCTTTCTGGAATAGATGATGAAAAAATTTCAACCCTTGCCAACTCGTTTTTGGAAAGGAAATATCTGGATAAAATAAAATTAAGAGACAGCAGTATTTTATCCATTTCGAAACTATTGATTCATAATTAAAATACTGCATGTTAAAAATTGTCAGCATTTACTCACCACCATATGTTGACATGAGGCCCTACCTGGAAGACACAAGAATTCTTAAAATCAAATTGTTGTACTACTCTACTGTGGATCAAATGTCATTCTATAGCTTTTACCCTAAAGGGATAAAACACTCCTCAAGTGCTTTCAATCTCATTTGTTCGAATTCTGTATTTGACAAGCAGCCTTAAGTGTACTCATTTTGTTTCTTAGGCATTTAATTTATTCCAGGAAGGGCTATATTTCATTATAGAAATAAATATTCTGATCCCTAGTATGGCATTATAATTAAGGATATTAAAATTCTGTCATTTCATTAGTTGACTGTTAAAATGACGTGTGTGTATATATATGTATGTATATATATGAAATTATATATATATATACATATATACATAAAATTTGGGAGAAGAGATGACATCTGTAAAGCTGAGGATCAGTTCCTAGATCAGTAGTTAGCCTCCTGAGACAAAATTACTAGGAGAAACAGAATTTGAAGAAGCTAATATTCTCTCTTGATATTTCTGAGTTACAATGTTTTTCTTATGGAATGATTTCTATCAAAATTTGAAAGTTAATAAAGGCCAGTTATGAGGGGTGAATTCTTTTCTTTATATGTGTCTATAACTAAGTTAGTGAATTTGGAATGAGGATTTCTCTCGTGGACTTTTGAAAAGGTAATGCCAAAATCTTAGGCTATATTGTTGTCAGTGACACATTTTTTCGATGAAAAACTTAACCACAACCTTTCAAAAGAGCACTCAAGGCTTTAACTTGTCTATACTCAGAATATAAACAGTTGTACAATCTAAGCTGAGTGCTTATCCAATTCAGTCTCTGAATTTAATATACCTCATATGAGAAAAAATTCATTTGTTTACATGGGGAAAAGAGTAGAGCAACCTAATACAAAATTATAGAATGGAAACCTTGTAATAGCCTCAGCTTTATACTCCAACATCTTGGCATGAGGTCAGTTTTGCTTATTATGATTGGCGCAGGCAATAGACTGCCAAGTTAGCCTAGTAGACTGGAGTAAATCTAGCTGTTTACATCATTAAATTTTGAATGATGGCATATTTTTACTTTTTTCTGCCAACTTTACTTTTGATAAATAATTCTTAGGATCAATAGTTTGTTAGCTGTGACAATCAGGAATGAATCCAGAGAAACTAATTCCATATTATTTATTTTACACCAAATTCTCAAGCTCTCCTAGGGGGACTCTGAGTTATTAGTGTGTATTAAAAGCAAAAACTGAATACAGTAGATTTTCAGTGAGCACTGAGTTCACTCCAGAAGCTTATATAAATGTTCTCATTAAGTTGCAGCTCTACAGCTGTATTAGAGAACTGTTTTATTTAATTCCAAAGCAACCTTTCCAATGGTTGGCATATCTATCCCTAGACTGAGGCCTTAAGGTCAATTTTACACCTTTATAAACATAATTTAAAAAATAAAATGAACAACCCCCTCCAATTCTCCAAGAATCATTAATTAAGACAATCAATCCTGTAGCAACTTTGGATTGGATTCATACCCCAAGGTGAGTTTTACAAAGGAAAGAACTGAAAAATGTCCTAAATTTCACAAATCTGACTGGTAAAAAATTGCTGGCTTTAGAATTAGAAAACTGGAGGTTTGAATGCTAGCCCTGCTACTTCTTGGCTGTGGATTTGGGACAAATTACTTATCCTCTCTAAGCCTCAGTTTCTACTTCCCAACGTTGTTCTGAGTGTAAGTAAAATAGAGTATGAAATTGCCTAATAAAAAGCATGGTGCAGTGTAGATATTTTATTTTGTTTACTGTCAGCCTTTCCCCATGATAAGGTGATTTACTTGAGGACAGAGATTTTCATCTTTCTGTTTAAATGCTGTAACAGAATACCATGAACATTCTGCCAGATAGGAATGCTCAGTAAGTATCTATTGAGTAGAATAAGTCTCAGTTTCTTCATTGCTAAAATGAAAGAGGAAATAATTTGCTACATATATTCTAATTTAAGGCCATATCATGATTATTTTTTTCCTATTATGGGGCATTTAATTTATTTCCAAAGTTTTAGAGTATATGTCTGTACATCAGCGTATTTTGTGACATAAACTTTTAAATTGTTTCAGATGATTACCTAACTATAAATTAGTTGGTGTAGAATTATCAAATCAAAATAAATCCATATTTTAAGGCTCGTAATACATGCAACAAAATATAATTCCAAAGATATTACTGATATATCAATTTATGCTCTCAAAATAATGTGTGAGAATATCTGTTTAACCACACTATCATCAGAATTGTTTTAAATTTTGCTATTGTTGGACAATTTAATTTCATTATCTCTAGCTATATTTGATTATATAAGATAAACATATAATCTTATGAAGAAGTTTGCTGAGCTAACTCATGAGTTTTGACCACTGGTAATTTTAAAAGTCTTAACTATCCAATCGTTGCTCAGTAAGGAGTGACTGAATGGGTGAGTGAATTAAGTAGTACACCCCAGCATGAAGAGTTATGTCAGCAATTTAAAAATACTGGATTCTTCAGACATCATCTTCTCCAAGTAGATTGAGTTATTGCTTTCTATGCATTGTGAGTATTGTGTACTGTGAGCATTAAACTCATAATACTTTATGATTATTTCTCGTAAGATGGGGTATGATAAGTACCGTAATAGGAATTAAACAACATGCTGTGGGAGAGAGGAAGGGTTGAGGAGTATGGAAATACGGGCTTTGATTTGGATCTTGAAATAAGATCACAGTAGTAAAAGTGTTCACTGGTAGAGAGAGGGACTTCCTTGAAAGATAAAACAAGGGTGTCAGATTAGGAGCAAGTTATAACAGATTCAGTTATTAGACTAAATGTATAGGGTTTTTTTTCAAACCATGAATAACCATCAAAGTTATTTCATCGCCAAGTGGATTTTATCATTTACGATTTTCCAAAGCTAACTCTGGCAACGGTGTAGGGAAAGACACAAGGCTAAAGAGAGAGCCTGAATGTGCAGGTGCACTAGAGGAGATAGATTCAAATTTCTAACTCAAGTTAAGACAGTGTTTTCTGTCTTAAAAAACCCACGCTTTAGTCATGTGACAATATTAAAAAAAAAGACTGCCTGAGATGACTAGCTTCCTTTAATCTGGCAAGATATTTATAAGCAATATGCAAATATTTAATACTTATATCACTTTGCTATAAAGTTAAAAGGTATCCTGAACTTGTACCTGAATTAGAGTGTAGAAAATGCACAATTTAGGCTTTCTGTCACAACCTTTATATTTTTCCTAACAAATTATGGTTTGTCCTGAGAACTCTATTTTCTTCTTTGGTAGCAACAACAACAAAAAACCCTTCAAAGGCGCACAAATATGTGGTTTGTAACATTTATATAAGAAGTTATATGGAATACTTCCCTAGATTTTACAACTTATGTCATAAAAATAACTTTTAAGAAAACTTCCTAAATTTTCATATTTGAAATCCTTATCATTTTGGTCTTGCTCTTTCTCTATATCTTGTCAAAGTAGATTTTATGTATTCAACTGTCTGTGTAGTTAAAAGTATATAGTTAAAGAGGAGTAAATTTTAACAACTTCTCATTTGGGGGGAAAATCACTTTTAAGCAAATTTACTGTACATGACTGTGTAAACATAAAAGTAGGATACATGCCGCTGTACAAAAACATATTTTGTTAGCTTGTAGGATGGCCACACAGGTTGACCGACCTTAAATCACTGGAAAATAAAGGCTTCTTGTTTTGAACTGATCTACATTGGTTTGGGGCAGGAAACTCATTAGCCATATTAAAACACAGAATAGGCTTTTTAATTCATCACCTAACTTGATTTCAAGTTTTCTCTGCTTCTTGATTTTAATCTCTTGGGAGGGTTCCTTACTTTTCGCTGTTATCCAAGTCCCTTACTCTCAAAGAGATGTGAATAAGGACACTTCTGTACTGCCTTTCAAATGAGGATCCCCATGAGTCTTGCGTGAAGTACTCATAGGCACCTTTTATAGTACAGGAAATGCAGGCAAATGGAGAGGTTAAGGAAACTGCTCAAGGACATTCAGCAAGTTGCCGTCAAAGCCAGAAGTAGTACACAGGCCTTCAGTCAAAGCCAGAAGTAGTACACAGGCCTTCAGTCAAAGCCAGAAGTAGTACACAGGCCTTCGGTCAAAGCCGGAAGTAGTACACAGGCCTTCTGACTCCAAGTCCTTGGCACAACTGCCACATTTCAGTCCCTTTCTGATGTTGAGAGAACAGCCATCCTGGCATCATTAATTTCAGTTAATCTTGCTGCTTAAGAAAGCAAGCGTGTAACAATGGACTTTGAGAGGAAAATAAAGCCCAGAGCAGAAGGTATTATTAAATTTAAATTTAATTCTTACCCTTCTTTAATCTTTCCTCCTGTTCTCAATCATCTGTTTCAAGAACCAAAGGTGAAAAGTTAGATCGAGAGACAGTTTGTAATGGCGCAGGTGGGATGGCAGAAGTAGTACTGCGTTGGTGTTATTCACTTTATTCAACTCAGTTCAACATGTATGGTTTTTTTTTTAATTTAATTTAATTTTTTATTGAGTATAATTTACTTACAACATTACATTAATTTCGGGTGTACAACAATGAGTTGAGACCTGAATATATTGTGAAATGATCACAATAAGTGCAGCAAGTGTCCAACATGTATGCTTGAAAGATTTATCCTGTCCCAGGAACTGCATGAAAACTACAAACATGATTTAGACATTGCCCCTATCTTTGAGTAGCTGACAGTTTATCAGGAGAGACAGACATAAAAACATACATGTGGCAATAAAGTCTATGAAGTGTTAATATTCAGGACTGTATAGAGCATTATAGAAGCTAAGCGAATGGATTCAGAATTTAAAATAAAATAAGCTATGAGCCTAGGGAACGCTCTCTGAGGGAGAGGATGCTTGGATTGAGCTTTGAAGGATTCTCATTGTAGCCAAAGAAAAAGTTTGAAGAGACCACAAACAAAAAGAATAAAATTGATGAATGCAAAGAGATGTGAATTACAAATTCATGCAAAGGGTTATTGTTTAATAATGAAACTGTAGAGGCAGGGAGTTGTGAAAGCTGAAATGAGAGAGGTAGGAAGAGGTAGGAAGAGACTTTGCTAAAGATCCTTCTAAAATCCTTGCCAGCAAATCCTCTTAGGAATGAGAGCCAGAGGTCAAAGGGTGTGATTTGCTTGTTAGATAGATTACCCTGGTTTCAGGGTGGAAGATGAGTTTAAAGAGGACAAAATTAAGTGGATCATGCAATAATCAAGAAAAGGTTGATAAGGCAATGACTAAGAAAATAGTAATCAGGATGATGACTGATGGCGATAAGATATGAAAAGATACAAATGAATCTATATAAGATATGAAAAGATGCAAATGAACCTAGACACAGAACTTACACCCTTCACAAGAATTAACTCAAAATGTATCATAGACCTAAATGTAAAATGGAAAACTGTTAAACTTCTAGAAGATAACATAGGAGAAAATCTAGGTGACATTGGGTATAGTGATAACTTTTGAGATACAACACCAAAGGCACAACCCATGAGAGAAAGAATTGATAAGCTGGACTTCATTAAAATTAAAAACTTCTGCTCGGTGAAAGACAATGTCAAGAGAATGAGAAGACAAGCCACAGATTGGAAGAAAATATTTGTAAAACACACATCTAATAAAGTCCTGTTATCCAAAATATACAAAGGACACTTAAAATCCAAGAATAAGGAAATGAATAAACTATTAAAAAATGAGCCAAAGATCTGAACAGACACCTCTTCAAAGAAGGTATACAACTAAGCATATGAAAAGATATTTAACATAATTTTTCATCAGGGAATTGCAAATTAAAACAACAATGAAATGCCACTGCACAGCTATGATAATGACCCAAACCCAGAACACTTACAATACCAAATGCTGGCAAGGATGTGGAGCAACAGGAACTCTCATTCACTGCGGGTGGGAATACAAAATGGTACAGACACTTTGGAAGACAGTTTGGTTGTTTCTTACAACACTAACATAATCTTACAAACAATCCAGAAATTGTGCTCTCTGGTATTTACCCAAAGGAGATGAGAACTTATGTCCACACAAGATCATACAGATGTTTAAAAAATTTTTATTGGAGTATAGCTGATTTACATTGTTGTGTTAGTTTCAGGTGTACAGCAAAGTGAATCAGTTATACATATACATATATCCACTTTTTTTTTTTTAGATTCTTTTCCCATATAGGCCATTACAGAGTATTGAGTAGAGTTCCCTGTGCTATGCAGCAGGTTCTTACTAGTTATCTATTTCATATAGTGTAATGTGTATATGTCAGTCCCAATCTCCCAATTTATCCCTCCTCCCCTCCCTTATTCCCTGGTAACCGTAAGTTTGTTTTCTATATCCGTGACTCTACTTCTGCTTTGTAAATAAGTTCATTTGTACCCTTTTTTTTTTTAAGATTCCACATATAAGTGATATTGTATGATATTTGTCTTTCTGTGTCTGACTTACTTCACTCAGTATGACAATCTCTAGGTCCATCCATGTTGCTGCAAATGGCATTATTTTGTTCTTTTTTTAAGGCTGAGTAATATTCCACTGTATTTATCTAGCACATCTTCTTTATCCTTTCCTCTGTTGATGGACATTTAAATTGCTTCTATGTCCTAGCTATTGTAAATAGTGCTGCAATGAACATTGGGGTACATGTATCTTTTTGAATTATGGTTTTCTCCAGGTATATGCCCAGGAGTGGGATTGCTGGGTCATATGGTAGTTCTATTTTTAGTTTTTTAAGGAATCTCCATACTGTTCTCCATAATGGCTGTACCAATTTACCTTCCCACCAACAGTGTAGGAGAGTTCCCACACAGATTTTTATAACAACTTTATTCATAATTGCCAAAACTTGGAAGCAGTCAATATGTCCTTCAGTAGATGAATGGATAAATAAACTATGGTACATCCAGACAATGAAATATTATTCAGCTCTAAAAAGAAATGAGCTGTCAAGCCGTGAAAAGACATGGAGGAATGTTAACTCTATATTGCTAAGTGAAAGAAGCCAATTTGAATTGGTTACATACTGTATGATTCCAATTATATGACATTCTGGAAAAAACTATGGAGAGAGTAAAAAGATCAGTGGTTTCCAGAAGTTACTGGGGAGGGAGGGATGAATAGGTATAGCTCAGGAGATTTTTAGGGCAGTGAAACTATTCTGTAAAACACTACAGTGGTGGACATATGACATTATTTGTCAAAACCCATAGAATTTACAACACCAAAGGTGAACCTTAGTGTAAACTATAGACTGGGTTATAAGGATGTGTCAAGGGAGTTTCATGAATTTTAACAAATATTCTACTGTGGTGCAGGATATGAATAATGGGGGTGATGGTGTGCGTGGACTGGGGGTAATCAAATAATGGGAAATCCGTGTACTTTCCACTCAATTTTTCTGTGAACCTGAAACTGCTCTAAAAATGAAGTTTATCAATTAAAAAAAAAGAGGTACAATTACTATAAGAGTTTGGTGATTGGCTGACTATAGTGTGAGGAAAAGGGAGGAGTCTGTATGTGCTCTGGTTTCTGGCTTGGATAATTGCATAGACTATGGTGCTCCTAACTTTACTGAGACTATAGAAATAAAGGTTTGGGGGAAAATGACAAATTAAATTAGGATTTGGGGGGACATACCATTGACTATATTCTTTAGTTAGCTCAAGATGTGACTCTGAGCCTCAGAAACTGTGTCATAGCTGGAAACATTTCAAACTTCTAAGTGTACAAATGGCAGTTAAATTTTTGAGAGTAGATGAAATAAACCATGAAATGGGACTGAGGAAAAAAGAATAGTGAACCACATGATCAAGTGGGATTTATCCCAGGGATGCAAGGATTCTTCAATATATGCAAATCAAACAATGTGATACACCATATTAACAAATTGAAGAATAAAAACCATATGATCATCTCAATAGATGCAGGAAAAGCTTTTGACAAAATTCAACACCCATTTATGATAAAAGCTCTCCAGAAAGTGGGCATAGAGGGAACCTACCTCAATATAATAAAGGCCATATACCACAAACCCACAGCAAACATCATTCTCAATGATGAAAAACTGAAAGCATTTCCTCTAAGATCAGGAAGAAGACAAGGATGTCTACTCTCGCCACTATTATTCAACATAGTTTTGAAAGTCGTAGCCATGGCAATCTGAGAAGAAAAAGAAATAAAAGGAATACAAATTGGAAAAGAAGTAAAACTGTCACTGTTTGCAGATGACATGATACTATGCATAGAAAATCCTAAAGACGCCACCACAAAACTACTAGAGCTAATGAATTAATTTGGTAAAGTTGCAGGATACAAAATCAATGCACAGAAATCTCTTACATTCCTATACACTAACAACGAAAGATCAGAAAGAGAAATTAAGGAAACAATCCCATTCAGCATTGCAACAAAGAGAATAAAATACCTATGAATAAACCTACCTAAGGAGGTAAAAGACCTGTACTCAGAAAACTGTAAGATACTGATGAAAGAAATCAAAGATGACACAAGCAGATGGAGAGATGTACCATGTTCTTGGATTGGAAGAATCAATATTGTGAAAACGACTATACTACCCAAAGCAATCTACAGATTCAGTGCAATCCCTATCAAACTACCAATGGCATTTTTCACAGAACTAGAACAAAAAATCTTAAAATTTGTATGGAGACACAAAACACCCTGAATAGCCAAAGCAATCTTGAGGAAAAAAATGGAGCTGGAGGAATCAGGCTCCCTGACTTCAAACTATATTGCAAAGCTACAGTAATCAACACAATGTGGTACTGGCACAAAAACAGAAATATAGAGCAATGGAACAGGATAGAAAGCCCAAAGGTAAACCCATGCACCTATGGTCAACTAATCTATGACAAAGGCGCCAAGGATATACAATGGAAAAAAGACAGCCTCTTCAATAAGTGGTGCTGGAAAAACTGGACAGCTACATGTGAAAGAATGAAATTAGAACACTTCCTAACACCATACACAGAAATAAACTCAAAATGGATTAAAGACCTAAATGTAAGGCCAGACACTATAAAACTCTTAGGAGAAAACATAGGCAGAATACTCTTTGACATAAATCACAGCAAGATCCTTTTTGACCCACCTCCTAAAGTAATGGAAATAAAAACAAAAATAAGCAAATGGGACCTAACGAAACATAAAGCTTTTGCACAGCAAAGGAAACCATAAACAAGATGAAAAGGCGACCCTCAGAATGGGAGAAAATATTTGCAAATGAATCAACTGACAAAGGACTAATCTCCAAAATATATAAACAGCTCATGCAGCTCAATATCAAAAAAAACAAACAATCCAATCAAAAAAATGGGCAGGAGACCTAAATAGACATTTCTCCATAGAAGACCTACAGATGGGCAAGAGGCACATGAAAAGATGCTCAACATCACTAACTATTAGAGAAATGCAAATCAAAACTACAATGAGGTATCACCTTACCCCCTTTAGAATGGGCATCATCAAAAATTCTACAAACAATAAATGCTTGAGAGGATGTGGAGAAAAGGGAACCCTCCTGCACTGTTGGTGGGAATGGAGAACAGTATGGAGGTTCCTCCCAAAACTAAAAATAGAATTACCATATGACCCAGCAATCCCACTACTGGGCATATACTCAGAGAAAACCATAATTCAAAAAGACACATGCACCCCAGTGTTCATTGCAGCACTATTTACAATAGTCAGGTCATGGAAGCAGTGTAAATGCCCATCAACAGATGAATGGATAAAGAAGAAGTGGTACATGAATATTACTCAGCCATCAAAAGGAACGAAATTAGGTCATTTGTAGAGACATGGATGAACCTAGAGACTGTCATACAGAGTGAAGTAAGTCAGAAAGAGAAAAACAAATATCATATATTAACTCATATCTGTGGAATCTAGAAAAAGAGTACTGATGAACTGGTTTGCAAGGCAGAAATAGAAACACAGATATACAGAACAAACATATGGTCACCAAGGGGGGAAAAGGGGTGGAGGGATGAATTGGCAGATTGGGAATGACATATATACACTAATATGTATAAGATAGATAATTAATGAGAACTTGCTGTATAGCACATAAGACTGTACAGTAGAAACTAACAGAACATTGTAAAACAACTATACCCCAATAAAAACAAAACAAACAAACAAAAAAAGAATAGTGAATCAGGAATGAATCTTGAGATACACCTGAGATTAAGTTTCTGGCAGAAAAAGAAAAAAATATGGAAGAGACAAAAAAGGAATGATGAGAGCAGTAGGTATTTAAATTAGTCACTTAGATAACATGATTATGTTTGTATCGTAATTTTTTCAAAGAATCCTCTTATCAGAAATTTTACTTACATCTCATATTGAACATAGGAGAGAAAGGTAAGGTGTCAGTTCTGCAAATCCTTTTTACAAATTAAGAAATGAATAATTTCTTCATAATCTCCTTCACAGTTTTTATAATTTAGTGCAACCTTAAATGATAATTCCATCTTTTTTTGTTTTCTATATTATTCCTAAATTATTTTCATATGTTCTAATTGCTTCTGTTTTTTTCAATAAATTACTTACCCAAATCATTCTCCATAGTAAAAGATTCACATATCCAACTCTTTATTGAACATCTTCCCTAACTTTTTCCTTCTGGGTGCTCATCTCTGTCAATGGCAACATCATTAATCCAATTATCAAAGTCAGAAACTAAGAAATCACCTTGGCCTTCCTTCTCCTTCAGTCCCCACATCCAGTCCGTCACCAAAGCCTATCACTTTTCCTTCCTACCTTTCAAGTAATTCCACTGTTTCCATTCTCTCTATGAATGCCTTTAGTTTAGGACATCATATTTTCTTCGGTAAGCTATTATAATCATTTCCTCATTCTGCCTTTAGTCTTTCCCCTTATGTATTGTGTTGTCGACACCATACGCAAATTGAGCATGTCATCAACACCTGCTTAAAACCTCCCATTTTCCTACCTGTTTCTTGAGGATAAATTCTAAATTTCTTTCCATGGCATATATGGCTCTTCAAGACCTGGCCATTCTTACCCCGAAATTCATAACTAGTTTCTTACCATATTCTGTGTTCCCACCATACTGAGGTACTTGCAGATCCTTGAACAAACGTTTATTTTTTCTCTGTGTCTCTCCCTCTCTTTCTCTCTCCCCTGGGCTTTCTGTTCTATTTGCTTGTCATGCTCTTAGTTTGTTCTCTTTTATGTCTTTGAACACACACACATACATATGCACACACACAAACACACTCTAGTAGTGAATGGATGCACTGGTGCTCCTTTCCAGATTTTCTTTTTGGCAGTACTCACTGATATATCTTCTCATGAAACTCTCCATCTCAGAGTCTGTTTCCAGGCAGCTCAATCTAAGATGCATGGTTTGTCTTTTCATGTCCAGTTAGGAAGCCTTCCATGATTAACCTTTGAGATACTTAGAGAACCTATAATTAGCTTATCTGGTATTTACAAACTATAATTATTTTGCTTACCAGTCAGTAAGCAACTTGAGGACAGAATTTATCTTTAATTATAGTATTCCCAATGTCTAGCACTGATGCACTTGATAATTCTTTTTTTGAATGAATGAAGAGTATGCCCAAGACCATTTAAATATTTGCTGGCTTAAAGGTGCCTGAAATACAGGTTTCTTGAGAACAAGTACCAGTGAACCACATGGCGGTGGTTACTTAATAAAATATGGGAGGAAAAGCACTGGGAAGTATTCGTTGTAATTTTGCTATACTGTTTTCAGATGTTGCTGTATTCCAGAGATCTGAATTCTTGAAAAGAGAATAGGAATATATCCACAATATTAAACGTGAGAGAGATTACACTAGAGATCCCCCCTCTTTCAGAAAACTCGTGTAGTATTATGATATTAATTAATTATAGAGGCAAATCATAGGTGGTATAAAGACTATGTTATAATCCTGGAATGTTATAGCTGTAGTTCTATATAGAAAGAAATAGGAATAGATTTACTTTCAAGAAATATATATTTTCAAGCATACAGGCCATTGTCCAAAATTGGATCTGAGCATGCCTTTAGAGTTTCCTTTTACTTCATGTCTACATATATGTAAACAGATATTTTTAACTCAAGTTGTTTATATAAGATCAGTCAGGGGTCATTGATAATGAAAAGTTAAAATTCAAAGTCCTACATTCAAAGTCTGTAGGCCACGAAATTATCACTATACTAAAAAAAAAGTTATGTAGGTTTGCTGCATGAAAAATTAAAACATTAAGATACAAGAAAATTGCATGTGAGAATAAAATATTTGAGTAGAAATAAGGAATGTTGGGAGGAATGTGCTGAAAATAACGTAGTAATTCAAACCAGGGAAAGGTGGGGTAAAATGACTGCTGTTAAAAATAACATCATTATTTTCCGTTATTGTTCTATATAAAGTACTTTCTTTTCAAAATTTATGTCTTTGACAAGTTCTTGTACATATGTGAAATTGCCTGACAATTTCAATCATTGAGATGATTTTTATAATATGTATACAGGCACAAAAAAGCCATGCTTTTGTTTCTGTATAACTCTGTTATAGTTGCTGTTTTTTATAGCCAGTTGCCATTTATAGTTCTATTTATTTTCTCAGTCTTTTATTTCAGCATGTAGTGTTTCTCAGAACTCGAGGCTCATTACCATGGCTCTATGACTGAATCATGCTTTAACATAAGAGTCATGTGCATATTTTCAGTGCTCTGACATACCAGACTTGCATATACTAATCTCATTCATTGTGCTTCACCCTCAAACCCATTTTAAATGATTTTCAAGGAGTTCTAGAGGTAGATTGAGAAACATGTGATGATAGCAATGACTTATAATTTAGTGACTCATGTAGTTAAGCTATTAACAAAAAAGCTGGATATACCATCTGTGATAGTTCAGTTACAGACACTTTTTTTTTTTTTTTTTTAATTTTCATTTTTGGCTGCGTTGGGTCTTCGTTGCTGTGCGCAAGCTTTCTCTAGTCGTGGCGAGCGGGGACTACTGCTCATTGCAGTGTGCGGACTTCTCGTGGTGGCTTCTCTTGTTGCCAAGCACGGGCTCTAGGCATGCGGGCTTCAGTAGTTGTGGCTCGTGGGCTCTAGAGCACAGGCTCAGTAGTTGTGGCGCACGGGCTTAGTTGCCCCGCGGCATGTGGGCTCTTCCCGGACCAGGGCTCGAACCCGTGTCCCCTGCATTAGCAGGTGGATTCTTAACCACTGCGCCACCAGGGAAGCTCCTACAGACATTTTTTGAAACAAATACAGAACAATAGAACTTCATTTAATCTGAAGCTTGATTATATTTTGCCAGCTGTCTTATTGTCCACTGTCTAAGGACATGTTGATCTTCTCATTTCCATTTTGGACATTTATTTTCTAGTTGTCCTTTTAACTATCAGTTTTGTTGTAATATGATTGTTTCAAGTATATAGGGTTATAGTATAATTGAACTTTAAAAAAAGTTATTCTTTTTGTATTTGCCTCTTTGGATTAATTTATTGATATATGGATATGCCAGTAGTTGCTTAAAATATACTTGTTGGAATAAGTGAAATAATGGATTGTTAGGCAGCATTGTATTAAAAAATTAGTTGACATAATTGAGGTATAGGAAACTTTCTAGTACCCAGTGATGAATTAAAATAAAAATTTAATTGTCAAACGATCTCCTGGTGATGTGGCAAGGCAGTAGGTTTCAGTGCAGTTCCCAGACCAACAGCATCAGCATCAATTGGGAAGTTGTTCAAGATGCAAATTCTCAAGACCCATCCCAGACCTACTGAATCAGAAACTCTGGGGGTGGGACCCAGATATCTGTGTTTGTAAAAAGCCCTCAGGTGATTCAGATGCATGGTAAAGTTTGAGAACCTCTGTCATAAGTTACCCATCAGTATAAATCTGTGGAGGCTTTGAAAGATTTACATCAGAATGAGAGGTAATTTATTTACACTTACTATAATGCCACACTGTCATGTTACACTTACTATAATGCCACACTGTCATGTTCACACTGAAACTTACTAATGTTCCTTTCTGCATTGATATTTTTCGCATCTAATTAATAGTTGAGCCATTCTGATGAGTTTGAACTATTTTTCGTGAAAGACATCTTTGTCTTGCTAGTAGATTGATCCTTTTATCATTATACAATACACCTCTTTGTCTCTAATAATTTTCTTTGTTCTGAAGTCTACTCTACCTGAAATCAATACAGACAACTCCTCGTTTTCTCTTTTTCATTAATGTTTGCTTGGTACATTTTCTCCATCCTTTTACTTTCAGTCTACCTATGTTGTGTTTGAAGTGAGTTTCTTATAGTCAGCATGCTTTTGGATTGTTTGTTGTTTTTTAATCCACTCTGCTAATGTCTATTTTTAAACCGGCATAGATGATTTGGATATAAGAAATTGTTGGTATGTTAAGGCTTAAGTTTGCCCTTTTATTTGTTTTCTGTTTTCTCTGTTTATCATTCCGCTGTTTCTCTCTCTCTCTTTTAACTTCTTATGGATTATTTGAATGGTTTTTAAGGATTCTGTACTGATTTATTTATGCATTTTTTTTAGTATATCCCCTTGTTAGTTTCGTAGTTGTTGCTGTAAACGTTATAGCATGCACTTTACCGATGCTGATGTTCTGCCGCTTTGAGTAAAGGGTAGAAAACATTCTTCCATTACATCTTTTTACCCTTCTGAAACAGTTTCTCTACATACCTTGAGACCCACATCAGGTGGTATTATCATTTTGCTTCAACAATGAAGTATTATTTAAGAAACTCATGAGAAATAGGATAATCTACTATATTTACCCTGATTTGTAACATTCCTTTCTGAAGTTCCAAGTCTTCTATTAACATTTCCTTTCTGTTCAGAGAATTCCTTTAAGGCAGGTTTGCTAGCAACACATTCTTTTAGGGTTTTTTTGGGTTTTTCGTTTGTTTGTTTTCTTCTTTTCTTTGGAAGTGAATTCATGAAGAAATCAGAAGCATGGCTTAATATTGATTCAGCAGCATTCAAAAACATTGTATTGATCTGAGACAAAAGATTTCAAAGCCAAATTTGAAAGACATCTGGAGCCAGACTGCCTGATTTCTAAATCCCAGCACCACCATTTACTAGCTATGTGAATTTAGGCAAGTGACTTAATCTCCCTGTGACTCAGCTTCCTGTTTGTAAAAGATACAAATGGCATCTGCCTTAAAAGGATTAACTAAGCTAATACATGTAAAGTACATAGAACAGTGGCAGGCATGTGTGAGAAGTAAATGTCAGTAATTGTTTTTATTAGTGATTATGGAGCTAGATGCTTGTCACAGCATCTGAATTATTCAATTTCCTCTCTTCTGATTCCAGGCTGATGTAAAATTTTGCTTTAGACGTAGAACTAACAAATTATGGGTAGTGTGCTAATCATGCGGAAACATGAGTTTTGATTTAATTCCCAGTTCACGCCTCAACAGAACTTTGGCAGATTTCTTAAATTCTAAAGCCTCCTTCTTATTGTAACAAGAACAAGGCTGCTCTTCCTCCTAAGGCCAATCCCTCCTTTGCATTTTGTTTCACATATAATATTGTGTTGTATAGAACCTTTTGTTTTCAGTTATCTATTCTTACTCTCATATTCATCAAATGTTCTTTCTCAATGGATTCTTCATATTACCTTTTATTTTTAAAGTATAATTTACATTCAATAAAATTTACCCACTTTAAGTCTAATATGTTTTGACAAATGCATAGAATTGTGGAAACCACTACTACAATCAAGATATAGAATATTTCCATTATCTCAAAGAATTACTCTGTGTCCTACTGTGGCTGATTCCCTCCCCTATGTCAACTTCTGGGAACCACTGATCTTTCCTTCTGTCACTATAGTTTACCTTCCCTAGAATGTGTTATCTTTGGAGTCAAATAGTATGTAATCTTTTTGTGTCTCACTTGTTTCACTTAGCATAATACTCTCAAGAGTCTTTCATGATGCTGTGTGTATTAGTATTTTCTCTCTTTTAATTATTGAGTAGTATTCCATTGTGTGAATATACTATATACTGTTTAACCGTTCACTGGTCTATAGACATTTGGTTTGTTTCATGTGTTGGCTATTAAGGAAAAAGTTGCTATGACTATTTGGATATATGTCTCTGTGTGAATATGTGTTTTAATAGTTCGTGGTTGAATACCTAGAAATGTAATGGCTTGCTTGTATATTAGGTATATATTTAACATTTTAAGAGAATGCCAAACTTTTCCAAAATCCACTATAGTATTTTGCATTTTCACCAGCAATGTATGATAGTTCCAGCTGCTCCACATCCTTTACCAACACTTGTTAATTTTAGCCATTTTAATGGAAACAAGTGAAAACAAGTTACCTTTTGATATTCTATATCTTTTCATGTGCTTATTAGCCGTTTTGAATTTTGTTTTAGTGAAGTGTCTGAATCCATGGCCCATTTTTTTTTTTTTTTGCAGGGGGGAGGGGCTATTTGTCTTTTTATTGCTGTGGTCTGTTTTTCTGTATTCTGGAAACAAGTTCTTTATCAGATATGTGTTTAGTAAATATTTTCTCTCAGTGGGTAGTTTATCTTTTCATTTTCTTAGGAGTGTTTTTCGAGGAGAAGATTTTAATCTTGATGTCAGTCCAGTCCGTAGCTGAGCTGGATCTGACTTTTTTGTTGATTTAGTTCTCATGGGTAACCCACAAGCCTCAAATTCCTCGGGTGGTGGACTGAAGCCACCTTGCTCTGAGTGCGAGGGCTGCAGTGCTGGAGCGTGTTTCTCAATGTTCCTGCTGCACCCTCATCTTTAAGTAGGCTCTGCTACCTGTGCCACACAGGGGTCTCTGCCCTCTTGCCCCTCCCCCAGCAGAAGCCAGCTGTTACTTGTTACTTGGTATATGGCTCAAGATCCTTGCACATGTGTATTTCTTGCGCCTGCAGGTGGCTTTACCCAGTGTCAGGGCAGGTTGGTGGATGGGGCAAGGTTTTCTACCAGTTTCTTCGCCAGAAGCAGTGGACTTTTGCCTGTGATTGGGGGTCCTTCTCCCACTAGTCAAGCCCATTTCTTTTTTTTTATTGAAGTATACTTGATTTACAATATTGTGTTAGCTTCAGGTGTATAGCAAAGTGATTCAGTTGTGTGTATATATATATACATTTCAGATTATTTTCCATTATAGGTTATTATAAGATATCAAATATAGTTCCCTGTGCTATATATTAAATCCTTGATGCTTATTTATTTTATATATTGTAGTGTGTATCTGTTAATCCCATACTCCTAATTTATTCCATGTCCCCCTTTCCCCTTTGGTAACCATAAGTTTGTTTTCTATGTCTGTGAGTCTGTTTCTGTTTTGTAAATAAATTCATTTGTCTTATTTTTTAGATTCCACATATAAGTGGTATCATGTATTTGTTTTTGTCTGACTTACTTCACTTAGTATGATATTCTCTAGATCCATCCATGTTGTTGCAAATGACAATATTTCATTCTTTTTTATGGCTGAGTAATATTTATATATATATATATATATATATATATATATATTACTTCTTCTTTGTCCATTCATCTGTTGACAGACACAGGTTGCTTTCATATCTTGCCAATTGTAAAGAGTGCTGCTGTAACATTGGGATGCATGTATCTTTTCGAATTAGAGTTTTTGTCTTTTTCAAATATATGCCCAGGAGTAGGATTGCTGGATCATATGGTAGCTCTATTTTTAGTTTTTTAAGGAATCACCATACTGTTTTCCATAGTAGTTGCACCAGTTTACATTCCCACCAACAGTGTAGGAGGGTTCCCTTTTCTCCACACCCTCTCTAGCATTTGTTATTTGTTGTCTGTTTGATGATAGCCATTCTGACAGGTGTGAAATGATACCTCATTGTGGTTTAGATTTGCATTTCTCTAATAATTAGTGATCTTGAGAATCTTTTCATGTGCCTGTTGGCCATCAGGCATGTCTTCATTGGAGAAATGTCTGTTTAGGTCTTCTGGCCATTTTTTGATTGGGTTGATTGTTATTTTGTTACTGAGTTGTATGAGCCATTTGTATATATTGGAAATTAAGCCGTTGTTGATTGCATCGTTCACAAATATTTTCTCCTATTCCACAGGTTGTTTTCTCATTTTGTTTATGGTTTCCTCTGCTGTGCAAAAGCTTGTAAGTTTGATTAGGTCCCATTTGTCTATTTTTGCTTTTATTTCTTTTGCCTTGGTAGACTGATCTAAGAAAATATTGCTACAATTTATGTCAGAGAATGTTTTGCCTATGTTCTCTTCTAGGAGTTTTATGGTATTGTAGCTTATATTTAGGTCTTTAAACCACTTTGAGTTTATTTTTGTGTGTGGTGTGAGAGAATTCTAATTTTATTGATTTACATGAGGTGTCCAGATTTCCCAACACCACTCGCCGAAGAGACTGTCTTTTCTCTATTGTGTATTCTTCCCTCCTTTGCTGAAGATTAATTGACCATAGGTGTGTGAGTTTATTTCTGGCCTCTCTATTTTGTCCCATTGATCTATATGTCTTTTATGCCAATTCCATGCTGTTTTGATTATTGTAGCTTTGTAGTATTGTCTCAAGTCTGGGAGGGTTATGTCTCCAGCTTTGCTCTTTTTCCTTAAGTTTGCTTTGGCAATTCTGGGTCTCTTGTGGTTACATATACATTTTAGGATTATTTGTTCTAGTTCTGTGAAAAATGTCATGGGTAATTTGATAGGGATTGCATTAAATCTGTAGATTGCTTTGGGTAATAAGGCCATTTCTCTTAAAGCATTATCAGGTCTGGCAGTGGACAGGTTTCTTACCCTTCCTCCGAGAGCAAGTGGCTTTCCATTTGTACTGGAGAAGCGTCCACAGTGCCAGTGGCTTTCAAGCCTGTGAACTAGTGGCTGCTGATCTCTACTTGGAACTCTCAGGGCCCAGGGCTCAGATAGGCTTCTTCTGGTTCACCTGCTTCCCCCTCTAATCTTGGCAGGTCTTGCTCACCTGCATAGCTGATACTCCCAAAGTTTTGCTTTGCTCTTGTCCCCAGTCTTCCCCCGAGGCACTGGTGGAGGCCTGTAGGGAATGGTTGGCAATGGTTGTGGAATCCCCTTGCATCTGGGGCCCTAGAGATTTTAAGCTATCCTGGGCTGACACGGCCTTTACGAGACTGGTAAAAATTTCAGTTTTTTTCTTCTTACTTTTGTGGTTGCCTCCTCTTCCTCTCATGTTCTGTTAAGATGAAATAGTTTATATGTCCCACCTCCTATTGGAGGGGCTTGTCACACTTTGGAATCTGAATAAGTTGGTTGATTTGTGACCTCAGGTCTCTGATAGGCTCCAAAAATTATGGCATATTTTTCCCTAGGATGGCAGTGACTTCCACTATGCCTGATTATACATCCTAAGTCCCATGAACTTTTAAACAAGTGTCTCCGAAAGAAAAAGCAATCTCCATGTCCCACATCTTCTTGCCACTGACTTTTGACTCTCATTCCCTCATAGTAGCCATATTTTTTTATTTTGTGAAGATTAAATGAAAAAAAAGTTTGTAAAAATCTAGCAAACAACTAATGGTAGCTTTTAATGTCACTGTTAAATAAATACTGGACTAGGTTTAAACAAAAGTAACCCTACTTACACGGTCTTTCCATTCCAAAATATGGAATCATTCTTATTAAAAGCAATTTTTTTTTTTTTACTACTTATACATATCATTAGATTGAAATGTAGTGGTATAGGAAGCATTAAGATAAAAAAGTATATGATTGCACTTGATCTTTACAATGTGCATCATTAAGTGTTATTGGGTAAATATTAACATTGAGAAAATATATCAGCTCCAATATTCATATTGATAAAAGATGTACATTTTTAAAAAGAAATTTATTCATGTGTCTCAGGACATAAGGAACGTATCTCAAAGAGAAGCTGCAAAATTTGTACAACTAAAGATTTGCTGAAGTAAAAATGTTTTCTTTGGAATTAAAAGTTAGCCAGAATATTTATCTGTAGGAACAATGCTCAATATGAAATAACAAATGAAAATTTCATTTTATAATCCATTCAGGATTTAGAGGTTTGGTTTGGGGCGTATTCAGATGTTTAATTAGGAAAGGAAATTTTCAAGCATCAGCTTTTTGTTTTTTAATAACCATTTCTATTTCATTTGGCAACATAGAGCATTTTTTCCCTTTTCCTAGCAGCTAAATCTGGTTTCCAAGCTCTATTCCAGAGAATTATTTTAGGCATAAATTCCTGTAACTTTTAAAAATTTTAGTGAGAAAGTCTCAATTCAAAATTTTAGAAAGCTAGCACAAGCCTTTTAGATTTAGTTTTCACATATAAACCCTCACAGATATGTCTAAGCTTTTGAATAATCCACCAAAATCCCATAGCTCTCAGTTTAGAGATGATTGTTTTCATTTCTAGAAATGATTATGTCTCTCAAGTTTGCATTAATTTATGGTTTGCTAATTTACTGAGGAATAAAAATATTTCAACAAACATTTTTTACCTACAGGGTATAGGAAGCATTTGGGTCCGTTACATTTCCATAACGTCAAATTAGAAATTATAGTTCAAACTAGATACATTTCTTAAATGAATTTCTAAAAAGTCCATCAATGTATGACTTTTTCATAAACTTCTCTTTTCACAAACTTCTCTTTTCACATAGTCATTTTAAATAATTAGAGGTTAAATATTATGCCCCAAATGATGTCTTATACAGTGAATTAAACAGTTTCTTCCTTCACTTAGAGCTTTCATAATATTTATGAAATATATTTTAAAGGAATTTTTTTAATATGTCTTGTTTTCCTTGTCACTTTCTTTAAAACACTAAATTCAGATTGCTCTTAACAAGTTTTGACCAAATTTTAAATTCTCAACCAATTATAACTGTCAATGAGAATTGGTATCAGGACACATTATTGTCTCTAATATTCATTAGATTTCATTATTCATTCATGATATGAAAATTCTACCTCAGAGTTCCTTAGGTAGAATTCCTGTTTTTATTCTCTTCATCCAATTAGAATTCCAGATATGTTAGCTTCCTTATTATGTTTCCTCTTATTTTTCAGTACAGATTTTGACAATAAGTTAATGGTGTACATAGGATGCCAGTATCAGATGATTCTGTAGGAAAGAAGCGAAGGGAGGGAGGGAGGAAGGAAGGAAGGAAGGAAGGAAAGGAGGGAGGGACGGAGGAATGGAGGAAAGGGGGACCTGGAAGGCATTATGCTAAGTAGATTAAGTCAGTCACAGAAGGACAGCTACTGAATGATTGCTGTTATATGAGGCATCTAAAATAGTCAAAGGTATAGAAGTAGACAATAGAATGGTGATTACCAAGTGATGAGAGTAGAAGGATATGGAGAGTTGTTCAATGGATATAAAGTTACAGGTATACAAAGTGAGTAAGTTCCAGAGACCTGTTGTACAACATTGTGCCTATAGTTAACAATAAGGTGTTATACACTTAAAATTTTATTAAGAGGGTAGATTTCATGTTATGTATTAATACCAAAAAGACACACAGACAAGCAATAAACAACAAAGAGACAAAGGAAACTTTTGGAGGTGATAGATATGTTTATTACCTGCATGGTGGTGATGGTAACATGAGTGTATACATATGTCCAAACTCACCAATTGTATACATTAATTATGTGCAGTTTTTGTATACCAGTTATATCTCAATAAAGCTGGAAATAATAAATTACTTTTTCTTAGACTCTGAAACATCCAGTGCATGTTTATCATGATGTAGGTATTGGACCAGAGGATTTCAGATTTGTTACTTCACTCAGTTTCTCAGAAATATGTTAATGCAACTCTGATTATGGTTTTTATAAGCAAAACAAGTCAATGGCAATCCCTTGTTTAACCAGCATTTACTAGTTACTTCTCATGTGTTGGGGTGTGCAGGCATGGATCAGATGCCCTGAAATATTAAGCATTAAGAAAAAAAGGCAGTTACCAGAGTACCTGGATTACTTCTCTCATCCTTCTTGAATTGACCTTTGGTGAAATAAAGGCTCTTTCCTGGTCATGGGCTAGCTGAATTAATTAAGGCAAATTAATCTGGCCTAGGGGACTGAAGTTTCTATGATGCATGAGTCTTCCTTGTACAGAGTCCCTGAACCATTTCTGCACCCTGATTCTTATACCTTGACTTATGAATGTACTATAGCAAAGCCTAGGATTCCTTTGATCAGATCTGGTCTGGATAGTAATTCCTGTTATGACCTATTCCCCATGACCTCCTCATCCCACCAGGACAGTGGGGGTATTCTGGACTAAGATTCTGCTCCCTTATATAATGACCATTTTATATTCCTTTTCATAATGAGAAATAACA
Organism: Eschrichtius robustus; assembly: GCF_028021215.1. NCBI lineage: Eukaryota > Metazoa > Chordata > Mammalia > Artiodactyla > Eschrichtiidae > Eschrichtius > Eschrichtius robustus. Next base: position 19,680,545 of record NC_090840.1, read on the forward strand.
AGATCTTAAGGTCAACAATAAGGGAACACAATAATATTGACCAAAATAAGTACCACCAGCTAGTTCAGGGAGAGGTTTGGGGATAAGAAATGGGAGTACAATTTATTTGATCTGAGTAAGCATTCTTGGGAAGCAAGTCTGTTTTAGAGCCTAGGGAATCACTAGAGGTGTTTTTTCATTGAGATTGGAAGAGAATAAGTATGACAGAACTGTTAAATTAATACAAAACCTTCATTTTTTTCTATTCCTTTTCCTTATTTAGTAAGCTTCTCAGGTTTCACTCTCCATGACAATTTTTTTTTGTTTGTCATTTTCATAACTATCAAATGACTTTTTTTTTAAAGCAAGAGTAGTTGGATAATAGTCTGAGAAGGAAAATCTGGACACTCTAATTCTACCACTGCCACCCACATGAGTGGAAAACATTTGGTTATTTTCTCTATTTTCGTTTCCTTTCAGAGCTTCTTATGTGGTTACTTCATCTTTGACCTAAATCTTAAGTAATTTTTTTTTTTTTTTTAAATTATTTATTTATTTATTTATTTATTTATTTATTTATTTATTTTAGCTGTGTTGGGTCTTCGTTTCTGTGCGAGGGCTTTCTCTAGTTGTGGCAAGTGGGGGGGCCACTCTTCATTGCGGTGCGCGGGCCTTTCAGTGCCGCGGCCTCTCTTGTTGCGGAGCACGGGCTCCAGACGCGCAGGCTCAGCAGCTGTGGCTCACGGGCCTAGTTGCTCCGCGGCATGTGGGATCTTCCCAGCCCAGGGCTCGAACCCGTGTCCCCTGCATTGGCCGGCAGATTCTCAACCACTGCACCACCAGGGAAGCCCTTAAGTAATTTTTTAAAGCAAAGTTATATCGTGCAGTTCTTATTTGGGAAAAAGGAAAAGAAAAACAAAAACCAAAACCTGTTCTTTCAGTGGTCATTGGTTTCCAGATAAATTCAGATAATATATAAAATCCTGAAATAGAGTGTCCTTGATACATAATACAGAATATTAGCAATTAATTTATTCTTAAAAATATTCAGCCACTATTTATTGATTGTTTTTATATACTAAACAAGGGCAAACCTAGGCTTTGTGGAGTATGAAGCTCATCTATTTGGGTTGTCTTTATAAGATAAAGGATGCAAAAATATGCCTGCTATGTTAAAATACAAACACGAATATGTTATTTAAAATAAAAAATCATACTAAAATAAATCCAAAAGCTTACAGATGCCACAAACATTACAAAATCCAGAAAAATAACATATTTTTATTAATAATTGCATAATCACCTTTATAAAATTTTTTCTTGTACTTTTGACGGCATATACTTTGTTAGCCTCTTTATATAACAATTATTTTACAATATCATTCTCAGTAGAAGAAAAAGGACATAATTCTGTTTCTCCTTTAGCCTGGTTGATCAGTTTTTAAAATATTATTATTGACAGTTTAGAAAAGTTTATTTGGGCCTCACAAACCATTCTGAATAATTTCATAAAAATGTTATAATTACTTTCAACTTTGGGAAACCTCAGTTAAGTTTCTTTCACACATGTCCCACTAAACCCAATCTAAATGTCTTTTCAACTCATACTTTCCTTAGGAGCATTTCAAAAAATACAGCCACTCTATCACAACCTGGCAGAAGGAGAAGTCTGATAGAGGAGAGATCAGACAGGGAAGAGAAAATGTTCTTAACCAAATGTAGTTTAAAAATCATAGTTTCGCAAATTTTATAAAAAAATACTATTGTGTGGATGCATTATTAGGGTCTCCCCCATAGCCTGCAGAAGGACACATGCAAGTGAGTGCCCTGAAGCTTATAAGCATCATTAGCTTCAAAATAAACTACCTCTGATGATGTTGCAGTGATGAACCAGATGAATTCCCGCATTCTGTATATTTTTCATTCTGCTGTGAGAGAGAAAATAAGCATAGTATAAAAAAAATAGATTATGGTAAAATGAAAATAAAAGGCAGGTACAACAGAGAATAATTTGGGAGAAATTCAAGATGGTGGAAGAATAAGACGTGGAGATCACCTTCTCCCCACAAAGACATCAAGAATACATCTACATGTGGAACAACTCCTACAGAACACCTACTGGATGCTGGCAGAAGACAGACTTCCCAAAAGGCAAGAAACTCCCCACATACGTGGGTAAAGCAAAAGAAAAAAGAAAAAACAGAGACAAAAGAATAGGGACGGGACCTGCACCTCTGGGAGGGAGCTGCGAAGGAGGAAAGGTTTCCACACACTAGGAAGCCCCTTCACTGGTGGAGACGGGGGTTGAGCGGGGGAAAGCTTCGGAGCCACGGAGGAGAGCGCAGCAACAGGGGTGCAGAGGGCAAAGCAGAGAGATTCCTGCACAGAGAATCAGTGCCGACTGATCACTCACCAGCCTGAGAGGCTTGTCTGCTCACCTGCCGGGGCAGGTGAGGGCTGGGAGTTGAGGCTCGGGCTTTGGAGGTCAGATCCCAGGGAGAGGACTGGGGTTGACTGTGTGAACAGAGCCTAAAGGGGGCTAGTGCGCCACAGCTAGCCGGGAGGGAGTCCAGGAAAAAGTCTGGATCTGCCTAAGTCAAGAGCACTTGGTTGCTCTCTTCTCTCTTTTTTTTTTTATTACTTTTAAATTTTAATAATATATCTTTTTAATTTTTTATTTTAATAATTTATTTTATTTTACTTTTTTTCTTTCTTTTCTTTTTTTTCTCCCTTTTCTTCTGAGCCATGTAGCTGACAGGGTCTTGGTTCTCCAGCCGGGTGTCAAGCCTGAGCCTCTGAGGTGGGAGAGCTGAGTTCAGGACATTGGTCCACCAGAGACCTCCTGGCCCCATGTAATATCAATTGGTGAGAGCTCTCACAGAGATCTCCATATCAAAGCTAAGATCCAGCTCCACTCAACTACCAGCATGTTCCAGTGCTGGACACCTCATGCCAAACAACTAGGAAGACAGGAACACAACCCCACCCATTAGCAGAGAGGCTGCCTAAAATCATAATAAAGTAACAGACACCCCCAAACATACCACCGGAAAGAGTCCTGCCCACCAGAAAGACAATATCCAGCCTCATCCACCAGAACACAGGTACCAGTTCCCTCCACCAGGAAGCCTACACAACCCACTGAACCAACCTTACACACTGGGGGCAGACGCCAAAAATAACAGGAACTATGAACCGGCAGCCTGCAAAAAGGAGACCCCAAACGCAGTAAGTTAAGCAAAATGAGAAGACAGAGAAATACACAGCAGATGAAGGAGCAAGGTAAAAACCCACCAGACCAAACAAATGAGAGGAAATAGGCAGTCTGCCTGAAAAAGAATTCAAAGTAATGAGAGTAAAGATGATCCAAAATCTTGGGAATAGAATGGAGAAAATACAAGAAAGTTTTAACAAGGACTTAGAAGAACTAAAGAGCAATCAAACAGTGATGAACAACACAATAAATGAAATTAACAATTCCCTAGAAGGAATCAATAGCAGAATAACTGAGGCAGAAGAACGGAGAAGTGACCTGGAAGATAAAATAGTGGAAATAACTATCGCAGAGCAGAATAAAGAAAAAAGAATGAAAAAAATTGAGGACAGTCTCAGAGACCTCTGGGACAACATTAAATGCACCAACATTCGAATTATAGGGGTCCCAGAAGCAGAAGAGAAAAACAAAGGGACTGAGAAAATATTTGACGAGATTATAGTTGAAAACTTCCCTCATATGGGAAAGGAAATAGTCAATCAAGTCCAGGAAACACAGAGAGTCCCATACAGGATAAATCCAAGGAGAAACACGCCAAGACACATATTAATCAAACTATCAAAAATTAAATACAAAGAAAAAATGTTAAAAGCAGCAAGGGAAAAACAACCAATAACATAGAAAGGAATCCCCATAAAGATAACAGCTGATCTTTCAGCAGAAACTCTGCAAGCCAGAAGGGAGTGGCAGGACATATTTAAAGTGATGAAAGGGAAAAACCTACAACCAAGATTCCTCTACCCAGCAAGGATCTCATTCAGATTCGATGGAGATTTTAAAACCTTTACAGACAAGCAAAAGCTAAGAGAATTCGGCACCACCAAACCAGCTTTACAACAAATACTGAAGGAACTTCTCTAGGCAGGAAACACAAAAGAAGGAAAAGACCTACAATAACAAACCCAAAACAATTAAGAAAACGGTAATAGTAACATAAATATCGATAACTACCTTAAATTTAAATGGATTAAACGCGCCAACCAAAAGACATAGACTGGCTGAATGGATAGAAAAACAAGACCCATATATATGCTATCTACAACAGACCCACTACAGACCTAGGGACACATACAGGCTGAAAGTGAGGGGATAGAAAAAGATATTCCATGCAAATGGAAATCAAAAGGAAGCTGGAGTAGCAATTCTCATATCAGACAAAATCGACTTTAAAATAAAGACTATTACAAGAGACAAAGAAGGACACTACATAATGATCAAGGGATCAATCCAAGAAGAAGATATAGGAATGGTAAATATTTATGCCCCCAACATAGGAGCACCTCAATACATAAGGCAAATGCTAACGGCCATAAAAGGGGAAATCGACAGTAACACAATCATAGTAGATGATTTTGGAACCTCACTTTCACCAATGGGCAGATCATCCAAAATGAAAATAAATAAGGAAACACAAGCTTTAAATGATACACTAAACAAGATGGACTTAACTGATATTTATAGGATATTCCATCCAAAAACAGCAGATTACACTTTCTTCTCAATTGCTCATGTAACATTCTCCAGGATACATCATATCTTGGGTCACACATCAAGCATTGGTAAATTTAAGAAAACTGAAAGTGTATGAAGTATCTTTTCCGACCACAATGCTATGAGACTAGATATCACTTATAGGCAAAAATCTGTAAAAAATCCAAACAAATGGAGGCTAAACAATGCACTACTAAATAACCAGGAGATCGCTGAAGAAATCAAAGAGGAAATAAAAAAATACCTAGAAACAAGTGACAATGAAAACACAACGACCCAAAACCTATGGGATGCAGCAAAAGCAGTTCTAAGAGGGAAGTTTATAGCAATAAATCCTACCTCAAGAAACAAGAAACATCTCAAATAAACAACCTAATGTTACACCTAAAGCAATTAGAGAAAGAAGAACAAAAAAACCACCAAAGTTAGCAGAAGGAAATAAATCGTAAAGATCAGATCAGAAATAAAAAGAAATGAAGGAAACAATAGCAAAAACCAATAAAACTAAAAGCTGGTTCTTTGAGAAGATAAACAAAATTGATAAACCATTACCCAGACTTATCAAGAAAAAAAGGGAGAAGACTCAATTCAGTAGAATTAGAAATGAAAAAGGAGAAGTAACAACTGACACTGCAGAAATACAAAGGATCATGAAAGATTACTGCAAGCAACTCTATGCCAATAAAATGGACAACCTGGAAGAAATGGACAGATTCTTAGAAATGCACAACCTTCCGAGACTGAACCAGGAAGAAATAGAAAATATGAACAGACCAATCACAAGCACTGAACGTGAAACTGTGATTAAAAATCTTCCAACAAACAAAAGCCCAGGACGAGATGGCTTCACAGGTGAATTCTATCAAACATTTAGAGAAGGGCTAACACCCATCCTTCTCAAACTCTTCCAAAATATAGCAGAGGGAGGAACACTCCCACACTCATTCTACGAGGCCACCATCCCCTGATACCAAAACCAGACAAAGATGTCACAAAGAAAGAAAACTACAGGCCAATATCACTGATGAACATAGATGCAAAAATCCTCAACAAAATACTAGCAAAGAGAATCCAACAGCACATTAAAAGGATCATATACCATGATCAAGTGTGGTTTATCGCAGGAATGCAAGGATTCTTCAATATACACAAATCAATCAATGTGATACACCATACTAACAAATTGAAGGAGAAAAACCATATGATCATCTCAATAGATGCAGAAAAATCTTTCAACAAAATTCAACACCCATTTATGATAAAAACTCTCCAGAAAGTAGGCAGACGGAGCTTACCTCAACATATTAAAGGCCATATATGACAAGCCCACAGCCAGCATCATTCTCAATGGTGAAAAACTGAAACCATTTCCACTAAGATCAGGAACAAGACAAGGTTGCCCACTCTCACCACTATTATTCAACATAATTTTGGAAGTTTTAGCCACAGCAATCAGAGAAGGAAAAGAAATAAAATGAATCAAAATTGGAAAAGAAGTAAAACTGTCACTGCAGATTACATGATACTATACATAGAGAATCCTGAAGATGCCACCAGAAAACTACTAGAGCTAATCAATGAATTTGGTAAAGTAGCAGGATACAAAATTAATGCACAGAAATCACTTGCATTCCTATACACTAATGATGTGTAATCTGAAAGAGAAATTAAGGAAACACTCCCATTTACCATTGCAACAAAAAGAATAAACCTAGGAATAAGCCTACCTAAGGAGACAAAAGACCTGTGTGCAGAAAACTGTAAGACACAGATGAAAGAAATTAAAGATGATAGAAACAGATGGAGAGATATACCATGTTCTTGGATTGGAAGAATCAACATTGTGAAAATGACTATACCACCCAAAGCAATCTACAGATTCATTGCAATCCCTATCAAACTCCCAATGGCATTTTTCACAGAACTAGAACAAAAAATTTCACAATTTGTATGGAAACACAAAAGACCCCGAATAGCCAAAGTGATATTGAGAAAGAAAAACGGAGCTGGAGGAATCAGGCTCCCGGACTTCAGACTATATTACAAAGCTACAGTAATCAAGACAGTGTGGTACTGGCACTAAAACAGAAATATAGATCGATGGAACAGGATAGAAAGCCCAGAGATAAACCCATGCACATATGGTCACCTTATCTTTGATAAAGGAGGCAAGCATATACAGTGGAGAAAAGACAGCCTCTTCAATAAGTGGTGCTGGGAAAACTGGACAGCTACATGGAAAAGAATGAAATTAGAATACTCCCTAACACCATACACAAATATAAACTCAAAATGGATTAAAGACCTAAGTGTAAGGCCAGACACTATCAAACTCTTAGAGGAAAACATAGGCAACGCACTCTATGACGTAAATCACAGCAAGATCCTTGTTGACCCACCTCCTAGAGAAATGGAAATAAAAACAAAAATAAACAAATGGGACCTAATGAAACTTAAAAGCTTTTACACAGTAAAGGAAAGCATAAAGAAGACGAAAAGACAACCCTCAGAATGGGAGAAAATATTTGCAAATGAAGCAACTGACAAAGGATTAATCTCCAAAATTACAAGCAGCTCATGCAGCTCAATATCAAAAAAACAAACAACCCAATCCAAAAATGGGCAGAAGACCTAAATAGACATTTCTCCAAAGAAGATACACAGATTGCCAACAAACACATGAAAGAATGCTCAGCATCACTAATCATTAGAGAAAGGCAAATCAAAACTACAATGAGATATCACCTTACACCAGTCAGAATGGCCATCATCCCAAAATCTACAAACGATAAATGCTGGAGAGGGTGTGGAGGAAAGGGAACCCTCTTGCACTGTTGGTGGGAATGTAAATTGATACAGCCACTATGGAGAATAGTATGGAGGTTCCTTAAAAAACTAAAAATAGAACTACCATACAACCCAGCAATCCCACTACTGGGCATATACCCAGAGAAAACCATAATTCAAAAAGAGTCATGTATCACAATGTTCATTGCAGCTCTATTTACAATAGCCAGGACATGGAAGCAACCTAAGTGTCCATCGACAGATGAATGGATAAAGAGGATGTGGTACATATATACAATGGAATATTACTCAGGCATAAAAAGAAACGAAATTGAGTTATTTGTAGTGAGGTGGATGGACCTAGAGTCTGTCATACAGAGTGAAGTAAGTTAACGAGAAAAACAGATACCGTATGCTAACACATATACGGAATGTAAAAAAAAAAAGATTCTGAAGAACCTAGGGGCAGGACAGGAAGAAACATGCAGACGTAGAGAATGGACTTGAGGACATGGGGAGGGGGATGGGTAAGCGGGGACAAAGTGAGAGATGGCATGGAAATAGATACACTACCAAATGTAGAATAGATAGCTAGTGGAAAACACCCGCATAGCACAGGGTGAGCAGCTCAGTGCTTTGTGTCTTCCTAGAGGTGTGGGATAGGGAGGATGGGAGGGAGATGCAAGAGGGTGGGGATATGGGGATATATGTATACGTATAGCTTATTCACTTTGTTATACAGCAGAAAGTAACACACCATTTTAAAGCAATCATACTCCAATTAAGATGTTAGAAAAAAAAAAAAAAGATGAATAAAAAACCCAAAAAACAGAGAATGATTTTATATAGGATGATCTGTAGAATTCTCCAAGAAGGTAAAATTTGGTTTAGGTGACACCATAGTCCTTGAAACAAGTTTAATAGTCACATGAGTATTTTATTTAAAATAAAAGTTTTATTGAGTTATATGTCAGAAACATACAGTTCACGCTTTGCAAGTGTATAATCAGTAGCTTTTAGTATATTCACAGAGTTTTGTATCAATTAATGTTATCTAATTCCAGAATATTTTCATCAACACCCTCCACCCCTGCATGACCCCGTAGTCATTAGCAGTCACTATTTACCCCCCCCAATCCCCAAACCCTGGCAACCACTATTCTACTTTTTGTCTCTATGCTTCTGTCTCTTTTAGATATCTTTTATAAATAGAACCATATAATATGTAGCCTTTTGTGTTTGGATTCATTCATTTAGCATAATGATGTTCAAGATTCGTCCATTTTGTAGCATGTTTAAGAACTTTGTTCTTTTTATGTCCCAGTAATATTTCATTGTATGGACATACCACATTTTGTTTATCATTTATCAGTTTATGGAAATTTGTGTTATTTCTATTTGGGACTATCATGAATAATATTATGATCATTCCTGTACAAGTTTTCTCTTGGGTATATATTTAGGAGCAGATTTCCTGGGTCATATGGTAACTCCACATTTCATATTTTAAGGAAATACTGAACTTTTTTCCAAAGCAGCTGCACCATTTTACATACCTTTTGCAGTGTGTGAGGGTTCCAATTATTCACTGCCTCATCAACACTTATTTTTATCTGACTTTTATTGTAGCCATCAAAGTGGGTGTGAAATGGTAAATCATTGTGATTTTGATTTGTACAGTATTTCCCTAATGGTTAAGAATATTGAGCCACTTTTCATGTGCTTCTTGACCATTTGTATTTCTTTGGAGAAATGTCTATTCAAATCCTTAACCATTTTTAAAATTGGCTTGTTTGTCTTTTTATCACTGAGTTGTTAAGAGTTTTTTAATATATTTTTGATACATATATGATATGGAAATGTTTTCTCCCATTCTGTGGATTGTCTCTTCTCTCTCTCAATAGTATCCTTTTAAGCTCAACAGTTTTTAATTTTGATGAAGTCCAATTTATCTGTTTCTTCCTTTCATTGTTTGTGATTCTGGTGTCATGTCTAAGAAACATTTGTCTAACCAAAGGTCACGAAGATTTACTCCTATTTTATTCTAAGAGTATTATGGTTTTATCTCTTACATTTAGGTTTGTGATCTATTTTGGGTTAATTTTTGTATATAGTGTAAGGTAGTGGTCCAGGTTCACTCTTTGGTGTATAGATATCCCATTTTCCCATTGCCATTTGTTGAAAAAGTTATTCTTTCCACACTAAAATATCTTTTTACCCCCTGATGATATTGTAAGGATTTATTGATTTGAGATCTTTTTTATTCTTTAATACAGATATTTATAGCTATAAATTTTCCTCTGAGCATTGATTTAGCTACATAGAATAAGTTTAGGTAAGTTGTGCTGTTATTTTTATTCATTTAAAATTATTTTTCTAGATGCTCAACATCGCTAATTATTAGAGAATTGCAAATCAAAATTACAATGAGGTGCCACCTCACACCGGTCAGAATGGCCATTATTAAAAAGTCTACAAATAACAAATGCTGGAGAGGGTGTGGAGAAAAGGGAACCCTCCTACACTGTTGGTGGGAATGTAAATTGATACAGCCACTATGGAAAACAGTATGGAGGTTCCTCAAAAAACTAAAAATAGAACTACTATATGATCTAGCAATCCCACTCCTGGGCATGTATCCCAAGAAAAGTATAATTGAAAAAGATACATACACCCCAATGTTTATAGCAGCACTGTTTACGGTAGCCAAGACATGGAAACAACCTAAATGTCTATCAACAGATGAATGAATAAAGAAGATGTGGTGCATATATATATATTTATATAAATTTATATTTATATATAAATAATGGAATACTACTCAGCCATAAAAAAGAATGAAATAATGCCATTTGCAGCAACATGGATGGACCTAGAGAAATTATTATACCAAGTGAAGTAAATCAGAAAGAGAAAGACCAATATTATATCACTTATATGTGGAATCTAAAATATGACACAGATGAACTTATTCATGAAACAGAAACAGACTCACAGACATAGAAAACAAACTTATGGTTACCAAAGGGGAAAGGGGGTGGGAGAGGGATAAGTTGGAATTTGGGATTATCAGGTACAAACTACTATATTTATAAAATAAACAATAAGGTTCTACTGTATAGCACAGGGAATTATATTCAATATCCTGTAATAAACCATAATGGAAAAGAAAAAAAGTATTTTTCTAAATTCTCTTGTGATTTTTTGATCATTGTTTATTTAAGAACGTATTGTTTAATTTCCACTTATTTGTGGGTTTCCCACATTTCCTTTTGTAACTGATTTCTAGTTTCATTTCATTATGGTTGCAGAACATACTTGGTTATCATTTCAATTCTTTAAAATTGTTTAAGCTAATTTTATGGCCTAACATATGGTCTACCCTGGAGAATGTCCCACGCACACTAGAGAAGAATGTTTATTCTGCCTTTGTTGGGTGGGTGTCTGTTAGGCCTAGTTGATCTGTAGTGATGTTCAGTAAGTTCCTTCTGTCTAGGTTTTCTATCCATTATTGAAAGTTTGATATTGAAGTCTCCAGGTATTCGTATTGAATTGATTGACTATTTCTTCCTTCAATTCTGTCACTGTTGCTTCATGTATTTTGGCACTCTGTTGTTAGATGCATATATTTTAAAAATTATTATGTCTTTCTTATGTATCGATTATTTTAATCTGTCACTCTTTGTCTATATTCTAGTAACAATTTTTAGCCAACATTTGTTATTTATAGATTTTTTGATGATAGCCATTCTGACAGGTATGAAGTGATACCTTGTTGTTTTTATATGTACTTCTCTAATAATTGGGGATGTTGAGCATCTCTTCATGTGACTGTATGTCTTCTTTGGAAAAATGTCGACTCAGGTCTTCTGCCCATTTTCTGATTGCGTTGTTTTTTGATATTAAACTTGGTTAAGTTTATTCTTAGGTATTTTATTCTTTTTGATGTGATTTCAAACAAGACTTTTTTAAACTTTCTCTTTCTGATAGTTCTTTATTAGAATATAGAAAAGCAACAGATTTCTGTATATTAATTTTGTATCCTTCTACTTTGCTGAATTCATTTATTAGTTCTAATAGTTTTTGGGTGGAGACTTTAGGGTTTCCTATATAAAGTATCATGTCATCTGCAAATAGTGATAGTTTTATTTCTTCCCTTCCTACTTATATGCCTTTTATTTCTTTTTCCTGTCTGATCGCTGTGGCTAGGACTTCCAGTACTATATGAAATTGAAGTGGCGAGAGTGGGCCTTCTTGCCTTATTCCTGAGTTTAGAGGATGGCTTTTAGCTTTTCACTGTTGAGTGTGATGTGGGCCCATAACAACTTAATTTTAATGTTATACAAAAGCTTTGCTGCATACTTTCCCTACTCTTTATATGCATACAATTTACACATTCATGTAATAAAAGCCAATCAACACAGTTCGATAATATTGTTTTATGCAGTTGTCTTTTAAATCAGATAGAAGAAGCAAAGAGTTATCAAATATACATTTTACTATATTTTACATTTACCTATGTGTTTACCTTTACTGGTGCTCTTCACCTACATGTGGATTTGAGTTATTGTCTAGTGTCTTTTCATTTCATCCTGAAGGACTTCCTTTGGTATTTCTTGTAGGGCAAGTTTGCTAGTGACAGATTCTCTCAGTTTCTGTTTATCTGGGAGTATCTCCTTTGTTTTTAAAGCATAATATTGTAAATTAAGTGTTTTAGAGCTTTAAAGGTCCAGCAAGCCATTTATTTGACAATATTTTTGGAGAAATCTTAAAACTCAAATAACAACCCATTTAAAGAAACTAATTTTAAAAAATTTTAAATCAACTTTATTGGTATACAATAAACTGTACCCATTTAAAGTGAAAAATTCAGTGAGTTTGACAGATGAATACATCTTTAAAAACATCCCCCAAGTCACTAATTTTTCCCTTTTATTGATGAGTAATATTCCATTGTATGATAGGTCACACTCTGTTTATCCATTCACCTGCTGATGGCCTTTTGGGTTGTTTTCAGTTTGGAGCTAGTGTGAAGAAAGTTCCGATGAACATTTGTGTGCAAGATTGTGTGGCATATGTTCTCATTTCTCTTACATAGATACCTAGGAGTAGAATGCTTTGGTCTTATGATAAATTATATTTATTTTATAAGAAACTGAAGATCAGTTTTCCAATTTGGTTGTACAATTTTACATCTCCACCAGCCATGTATGAGAATTCCTGTACTTCACACCCTCCCCAACAATCAATATTATCTCTTTTGTTTATTTGTTTGATTGTTTAAGCTTTAGCCATTCTAGTGGATGTGAACTGGTACCTCATTGTGGTTTTAATTTGCATTTTCTTAATTACTAATGATGTTGGGTATCTTTTCATGTGTCTATTGGCCATTCATATACCTTTTACATCATGTGTCTGCTCAAATATTTTTCCAATTTTTATTGAGTTGTTTGTTTTCCTATTTTCGAGTTGTAAATGTTCTTTATATATTCTAGATACAAGTCTTGTATCCTATGTGAATTTTGCAAATATTTTCTTCCAGTGGGTGGCTTGTCTTTTTATTGCTTAACAATGTCTTTTAAAGAGCAAAGGATTCTAATATTGATAAAGGTCAGTTTAGAGTTTTTATGGTTCTTGTTTTTGTGTTCTATCTAAGAAATTTCTGCATATCCCACAGTCACAAAGATTTTCACCTATGTTTTCTTCTACAAGTTTTATAGTTAGTTTTAACAGTCTATTTTAATTTCATTGTAGTGACTGGTGTGATATAAGGGTGAAATTCCACCCACCCCCAAAAGATAACCAATTGTTCTAGCACCATTTATTGAAAATATTTTTTTATTCCTCATCAAATTGCTTTGGTGATTTTGTTGATCCATTGGCTGTCTACATGCAGTTTCATTCTTGGACACTATTCTGTTAACTAAGTTCTTTCTACATATGTGTATCCTTTAACCTGTACCACAAAGTCTTCCTTACTGTAGCCTTGTAGAAAGTCTTGGAATTAGGTAGCATAAGTCCTCTATGTTTATTTTTCTTCTTTTAAAATTACTTTGGCTATTTTCACGTTGTCTGTGTATCCACATAAATTTTAGAAGCAGTGTGTCAATTTCTTCAACAAAAGCCTGACAATTTTTATTGGGATTTTCTGAATCTATAGGTCATTTTAGGGAGAATTTACATCTTAACAATATTGAGTCTGCCAATTAATTATCACGGTATATTTCCTCATTTAATTAACTCTAATTTCTCTCAGTCATATTTTGCACTTTTAATGTGGAATTCTTACATATCTTTTGTTAAATTCATTTTAAATGATATTCTAGTTTTTGATGTTGCTGTGTCAAATTTTAATTTCATTTTCCAATCAGTTGCTTATAGCTAATAAGAATTAAATTGATTTTTTAATATTAACCATGAGTCCTTCAACCTTGCTAAATTTGTTAGTTCTAATGCTTGTTTTATAGATTATTTAGTATTTCTACATAAACAATTATGTTCTCTGCAAATAGACATGGCAGTTCTTCTTTATTTCCAGTCTTTATATTCATTTCATTTTATTGCCCTATTGCAATAGCGGGACCTTCAGTATAATGTTAATACAAGTGTAGAGAGGAGAGCAGCATCCTCGTCTTTTTCCAAATTAAAGAGAAAGAGTTGAATATTTTACCATTACATGTAACATTGTTTATGGATTTTTTTCATAGATACCCTTTATCAGATTAAGGAAATTTAATTCTCTTTCTTATTTTATTGAGAATTATAATCATAAATAGGTTTGAATTTTGTTAACTGATCTTTCTGCTTCTACTGAAATGAACATGGTGTTTTCCTCCTATTTTTAATATGGTGAATTGTATTGATTGATTTTTGAAAATTAAACCAACTTGAATCTTTGGAATAAATTCTACTTAGACATCATGTTTTAAACTTTTTATATATTGTTGGATTAATTTCAGAGTATCTTATTATTTTTTATAAGTTTTTGGGAGATATTGATCTTTAATAGGCTTTTAATATATTGGCATTTATAAATATATTTGGTACTTTCTTTGTCAGGTTTAGGTATTAGGGTTATGCTGGCCTGCTAAAATAAAACTAGTTGGGAAGTATTTTCTTTGGAATGAATTTTTACAAAGTTGCTGTTGGATTAGCTGTTTTAATATAAATAATTTTTCATATGTCAATGGACTCAAATAGGAACAGCAGGGGAGGTATAATTGATGGACTTCACACCCATCTCAGAGAGACTAGAAGTTTTGTAGATGTGTAAACACCTCTAGATGAAGTTCAACGAAGATTCATTCCTCTGTTCTTTCACTTTCTTTTATCCCTCCTTCCCTCTGTCCCTAATTCTTTCACTTACTATTGATAAGTACATATGGAACAAAGCCTTCATTGAAGAATGTTTTATTTAAACAAGTGAAGCTATTCAATATGTAGCCTTAAATATTCATGATACATTAGATTCTACCCCAACCTAAAGGAGCTTTTTGTTGAGGTCCTCAAATCATACACACTACTGTTCTGTGTAGAAAGTGATGCTTATTAATCGTGCAGATTTCTATTTGAGAATTTCCTCTACTCTGACCTGAGTCTCAGGTCCAGTGAAAAAATATCCTTGTGTCACTTGCCCACAATTTACCCTGAAGGGTGGAAAAATAATAGACATCACAATGTTTCCTGATTTCCTAATCTTCAGTACTCTATGCCTCCCATGGAAGAATCCCTTTTTTTTTTTTTTTTGTATTCTTAGAAGGGATGGTAATGATAATCTGATAATAGCAGCTAATATTTATTTACTTTTTGTTTCATCTCTGACACTGGCATGTACTAATTTTATTCTGATAATAACCCTGTCAAGTAACATTATCTCCATTTTCTGAAGAGAAAACAGGAGTGTAGAGAAGTTAGATAAAACTTAACTGATTCACATAGCTATAAGTGACAGAATTTCTTAGGCAATAACTTGTTCTTAACGGAGCAGTAATATGTAAGACTTTCTGACCTCAAATAAATACACTAACTTTGAGAATAGTTATAAAATTTGGATGATTATCATCTTATTATTTCTTTTTCTTTTTTGTTCTTGATCCTTTTCTGTTTATTTAAAAAAAATTTTTAATGGAATATAGTTGATTTACAATGTTGTGTAAGTTTCTGCTGTACAGCAAAGTGAATCAGTTATACATATACATATATCCACTCTTTTTTAAGATTCTTTTCCATATAGGCCATTACAGAGTACAGAGTAGAGTTCCCTGTGCTACACAGTAGGTCCTTATTAGTTATCTATTTTATATATAGTAGTGTTTATATATGTCAATCCCAGTCTCCGAATTTATCCCTCCTCACCTTACCTGCTGGTAACCATGAGTTTGTTTTCTACATCTGTAACTCTATTTCTGTTTCGCAGATAAGTTCATTTGCACCCTTTTTGTTTAGATTCCACATACAAGCAATATCATATGATATTTGTCTTTCTCTGTCTGACTTACTTTAGTCCCTCCCCACCTTTTAGTAATATTTTGGTTTCAAGTGAGAGAAACTCAATTCAAACTAGCATAAGCAATATATTAAATTTGTTGACTCCTGAAAGAAGAAAATGCTGGAGAGGTTTATCACAGAAATAGCAACAACAACAACAACAAAAAACTAGAAGAATCATGATGTCAGGGGCAGGCACTTAGGTTTTTAGAGTTACTGGATTTCCCCCCCTCTTTTTCCTTCTACCCTTTCCATTTCATCTCTCCACTTGTCACTTCTACATTTTAACATGGTATTTAATGTCTTCTCTTGTAAATAGATACTCTTCTCATGTGACCAGGGCTGTGCTGCCATCTGAAAGCCCAAGGGGTAAAGGATCCACTTTGAAAAGGTCATAGGGTTGTTGGCTGGATTCACTTTCTTGAAGTCTTTCTGTTGGACTGAGGCCCTCAGTTTCTTGCTGTCTATCTGAAGGACGCTGTCATTTCCTCGCCACGCAGGCCCTGCTATGTGGTGGCTTACTTCATCAAAGCCAGCAATGGACAGAGTCAATAGAGAGTTTTCTAGCAAGATGGAAGTTCTAATCTTACATAATGTAATCATGGAAGTGACATCCTATGAACTTTGTCATAGTCTAATGGTCAGAGGCAAGTCACAGTTCCTGTTCAACCTTAAGGGGAGGGAATGATAAAGGGACATTATTACCAGGAATGGGGATAATTGAGTGCTACCATTTGGATTATTAAAACTGGCCCCAGGGATAAGGGGGGTTATAATCTATGAATGCTCAAGCTTGGGTCAGTTATCCTTCCTCTAGGACCACAGAGGCAGCATGTGTTACCACAGAAAGAAAAGCAAAGAAAATTTTCTGTGGAGAAAAAATGGTTACCCCATCCCAAATTAGGGGTCCAAAATTAGGTCTTATCTACTTTTTCAAAACTAATTTTATTTATATCAATTTTTGTAAGCCGTATTTTAAATTCATATGAGAAATTATTATTTGAAGAACTTTGGTCCTGATCCTCAATTTATGAGTTTTATAGTTGGAAAGGCATACCATTAATCTGACTTGAAATGTTGAAGTGATCAAAATATGTTCATTGTTACTATATATTTGTATTAATCATAGAGAACAGCTGTCCCTAGACCAAGAATTTGTTTGCAAAACAGACAGTGTTGGCAATTAAGGCATCATATAGTGTAATAATAAATCTTTGTTTCTACTTAAAAAGTTTTAATAACTTTGAGGATCTATTATATTCTATGATTTTGTGCTAGGAGCTTTCCTGTATTATATCTCCTTTACTTCTTATAACAATCCTGGTTTTTAAAAAAATGGAACGGTTGCCATTTTTATAATAGGAAGTATTAAGGCACCATGGATCTATATTAGCCAGCAAAGATGACTTAGAAGGAACTATAGAAATATGGGGGGAAACCGAAACAACGTTATGTCTCAGAAGGGTTGATCAATTGTATAATATGTGGTTTGAGAGCTCTTGTAATCTTCAGACAAAATGTTTCAATAGTGTTTAGTAATATGGAGGTCACTGGTGACTTTAGTGAGAAGATGAAGTCAGCAGAGTAAGGGAGACAGACGCCAATAAGGAGTGTATTGGTGAAAAGATTGGATTGAGTTCATAGTTTTCAGGAAATTGAGCTATAAAGGGAAGAAAGCAGACAAGGGATAATAATTGGGGGAAGAAAATTTTGGTATTTTGTTCCCATTATTATTTTTTTGATAAGTGTGGTGATTTTCAGGTTTGAGCAGGCTGATCAACTTAAATGCTAATTGGAAGGATCATATAAACAGCAAGATATACAGGAAAGGAATTATCTTTGGTTTCTGAGAGGAGATTGGGATGTAATTCAGTACACAGGTGGAGCACTTGGTTAGAGACACAAAGTTCTTAAGTTTTGAGGCCAAGTCTTGACCCAGGTTTTAATCACAAAAAGGGTAAATCACTTTGAGAGGATTACAAACATTTTCACACTTTCCCCTCACTTTCCATAGACATGGCCAGAAATTTTTTTTCTGAGCTAGTTTGTCTATTATTCCCCCAGAGGCTCTTTTAAATCAACCAAAAAGTAGAATGAAATATGAATAAATATGGGAAAACTGGTGTTTTTGGCGTGTTAACAGTTCTGCTTGAATAGAGACTAGATATTAAGGGAAGAAATTCAAAGAGGTGGTAATTACTTGAGGAACAGTTCCAAGTCAGTTCTAGTTTTAAAGTCCTTATTTTAGGCAGAAAATAATATGAGCAAAAGGAAGCAAGAGACAAGTCAGAAGGTCATAATGAGATTATCCTCAAAGCTTGGATTATTTAAACCAGTTTTGAAGGTCACCAAATTTCCTTGTCAAGACATTGTATAGATGGTATTAAAAATTGTTACCAGAAAAACAGCTTCCATTGTCAGTAATGATTCAGTAATCCACTCCCAGGTATACACAAGACAGAGAAGCTTCCTGCTTTCAATTAGTACTTTATTGTTGTTTATGTTGTTATTAAAGAACATACATAACATTTTAAATGCAATGAAACCACCTTCAGTAATGATTTGTGATACCTATAATTAATTTTGTGATCTCAACAAGCCACACAATTGCTCTGAATTTTAGAGTCCTTTCCACTAAAATAGTAAATGTATACAGTGATCTCTAAGGTTCCCTTGACCTTATCAAATTGCATGTTTTTAAGTTCATAAAATCTTTCCATAGGAAAAGTGACACACCTAAAAGACTCAATGAAGAAACCCTCCTGTCTAGGAAGGGCTCCCTGTGATGGTCAGGGTGGAGTAGGGGGGTGGCAATGAGAAGACTGGATATTAGCTCTGCCAAAACCAGTAGAAGGAGTTTACTTTCCAGACACTCCATAGGCATTATTCATATCCTATGTTAGTGATAGGGAAAAGGAGTCAATTTATTAACTAGGTTAATTTTCAGTAACTTTGGACAATGATGCTAATCTAGAGTCTCAGCCTCTTCATTTTACAATGGACCGACCTTTAAGGAGTTGATGAAGAGTCAGTGAGAGGGTCGGGCACAGGTGAAGCATTTATCTGTACAGTGGCAGCACGTGATACACACTTAAGAAAAGTTCACTCTGATTTTTCAGTAAGGGTAAATGGTTTGCTTAATACCACAAAGCCAGAATGTGGTAGGATTTAAATCAAAGCAATTCTTCCAACTCCAGCCACTTTCTGCTGCACCCTGGTCTCTTGAATGAAAATGACCAGCATCGAGAATTCCATTGCCTAATCTTCCCAAGTGTGCACACGGATGTACACGTGCACATGTCACTAACTTGCCGCATCTCTCATGGGCCTTCTCACTTTTCAGTCCTAGTACTTTTATGGATCATTTAAACACCTCTTGCAGTAGGCAGAATAATAGCCTCTCAAAGATGTCTACATTCTAATCTTTGAAACCTGTGGATATGTTTCCTTACATGGCAAAAGGAACTTCGCAAATATGATTAAGGATCTTGACATAGAAAGTGTATCCTGGATTACCCGGGGGATGCCCAGTGTAATTGTAAGGATCCTTTCAAGAGAGAAGCAAAAGTATCAGACTCAGACAAAGGGAGGTGATGATAGAAGTGGAGGTTGGAGTGACGGGACCATTAGCTGAGGAGTGCAGGCAGCCTCCTGAAGCTGGTAAAAGGCAAGGAAGAAGGTTCTTCCCCACAGTTTCCAGAAGGAACACAGCCCTGCTGACACCTTAGGTTTAGCCCAGTGAAACTGATTTTGGACTTCTGATCTCCAGAACTGTAAAATAATAAATTTGTATTGCTTTAAGCCACTAAGTTTGTGGTAATTCGTTCCAGCAACAATAGGAAACAAATATACCTTCCTTCTTCTTTTCTGTCTTTTTCTACTGTGCTCCTCCCTGATAATCTGCTCAAATACTTTGACATTAAGGACCAGGTAATTATTAATACTTGGAATATTAGCAAGCATTTATTTTTCCTTCTTTTTGTTATTCCATTTCATGTTTATGTGGCAGTGGCACAGATGGCAGCAGCCTGGACTTTAGGGTGTCCCTAAAGTCTCTGACCTTCTGGGACTACTCTTTCTTTTAATATTTGAAATAAATTGGCCACAGAAGATAATCCTGATAATTTGAAAAATACATCTTTCCCTTTAACATCCTTGTGGACTCTCAGGAAATTTTATTTATTTATCTTTTGCATTAAAGGCCTGTTTTTTTTTTTTTTTTTTTTGCTGAATTATTTGTTTCCTCTCTAAAATTGCACTCCCTGAGTAGAATGGTGGTTGCCAGAGGCTAGGGGGTGGGAGAAATAAGGAGATGTTGGTCAAAGGGTACAGACTTCTAGTTATAAGATGAATAAGTTCTGGGGATCTGATGTACAGCGTGGTGGCTCTAGTTAACAAAACTGTGTTATATACTTGAATTACTAAGAGAGTGGATTTTAAATGTTCTCACTACACACGAAAAAATGGTAACTAGGTGAGGGGTAAATGTATTAACTAACCTTATTGTTGTAATTGTTTTACAATATATCCATGTATCAAATCATCACAGTATACATTAAACTTACACGATGTTACATGCCAACTATATCTCCATAAACCTGGGAAAAAATTTCACTCCTTGTGGCTACAGTTCTTTTCTCTGTGCCATATCAAACTAAATGTGAGGCACAGATCCACATTTGTCTCTATTCACTATTTAGTTCATCCAGAAATTAAATTAGCGAGACCATGAGGTACTGTGCATAGCAGAACTTTATCAAAAGTTGGAGTAAACAGAGTGGGTTGAAATTGCAAGCCGGCAATGCATTCAATATTTACTATTAGCTTGCCGATGGGAAGATATCTTTGCTTTTTACCAACCTTGGGAATTTCTTGCTGGGTCTCCACTCCCACCCCTCATGTTAATGGGCCCTGTGTCTCTTTGTAGATTTCCTTCTCTTTTACCTAGTCTGCCACTGTTCATTGAAAAGTTATTTTTTCTCATCAGCAAAGAGAGAATCAGTTTGAAGAAGTACCTCAAAAGGCAAGAGTTAGGGAAGCGTTTTTAATAGGGCTTTGAGGGTTGGGGTATTAGTCACTGGATGGTGTTAGGGCAGAAGTTAGGTAGAAAGATCTTATAAATTAAGAGATCTGCTGCGGCAGTCAGTGGTGTTATTTTTGGGACATGTGCATCCTTATAGGGTTACTCTTAAATCGGTTTGTCTTTGATCTTATATTGGAACACAAGAGTTTGTACTTCACACTGGTATTTAAAATAATTTAAGCTTTTAACTCTCTACCTCAAGTGATTTCAAGGTTTATTTTGTACATCCAAAAGCTCTTTCAGGAACTTTCTAAAACAAAGAGCACTTTGCTTTGTTTCTCCACACTTTATCTGCATAAAGCATTTCCAGAAACGTAAAATTATAGCCTTTCCTTAAAATATGGATAGTTAAATTCTTAGAAATGGTGTCCCTTCTCCTCCAGTCTCTGTTAGGGACATAGAAACACCCCACTCTATTGGAAAGCAGAATCAAAAGACTTAAGTTTCTTTTGTTTAAAAATTACACATTTCCCTTCCTGCAATGTTGTGGATTTTATTCTCTTTATTAGTCTCAATTTTCAGGTGAGGAAACTGATGCTTGTAGATGATAAGTAACTCACCTAAGGCATGACGCAGAGATGTGGCCCCTATGTGGTGTTAGAGCTGTGATTTGTTGAGAACTTGCTATGAGAAAGCACACAACCTGAGACCCTTGCACACTCAATCCCCTCATTTCTCCAGTATTTGGAACTTTTTTTAATAGATAAACCATACTATGGATTTATCTTCATGTCTTTGTCAGGGCAAAAATGCAACTAATAATAATTCTGAAGTGTGAAATTTTTCAGTATAAAATACTTCCTGGAGTGAACTCTCCTAACTTTTGCCTTGGGAGAAGCAGAATTTACCTGTGGTTTGCCCTATTTGTAAGGGGCTGATGAGAAATCCTGAGAACAACTCGTGTCTGTACATCCACTCTCCTCATCTTCGTTCTCACCCAGGATCTGTCTCCACCCCAGTACTTAAGGAGGAAATGTGCTTGGGAGCAATACTTCCTCTCTCTTTCTGTCAGACCAGCCCCCGTGTCTATAAGGTCACCTACAACATGACCAACTACTTTCTTGAACGTTTACATTGTGACTGGCACTCTGCTGGAGTGTGGTTTCTAGACAAGTGTCCCTGCCACATCTGAGTGGGCGTGTAAGTGTAATATGTATCAGAGAGAACGCAGCCATCTAGCTTATAGGGAACATACTTGGAGTCCAGAGGATGCCTTAGAATTTTGTTACTGTTCAAATGAGATTTCCTTCAGACCTGCTTGACTTGGGTGTCCATTGTGGCGGGGGGAGGGAAAGACTGACTTTCGTATGTGATATAGGGAAAATCATCTCTCCATTTCTCCATGACAGGAGGAAAATAGGAGTCTTCAGCATGGAGGGCCTCTTTCTTGCTAATACAGATCAACTCTGCAAGCATCACTTCAGCCAACTAGGGTTGAGGACAGACGTGAAGTGTACATAGCACAGGGATCCTGTTCTGCTATACTTACATAATCATATTTGCTATTTACAAAAGCTCTATGACGTAGATATTTTAATAATCATCTAACAAATAAGGACACTGTTCCAAGAGGACAATTAATTTGTCAGAGGTAGTACAACTAGAAATTGAATTTGGAGTTGTATCCAGTTAGGTTAGTAAACTGTCCAAAGGTAGTATGCTTGGGTTGACTTTGGAATCAACTCAGTTCAGTGTAAATCCAAAACCCAGGCTTATGTCCATTATACTCTGCCGCCCCTTCTATGTATTTTAAGACAAATCACCACATGGTTTCCTTATTACTTACCACTGTGCTTATTGGAATCCAAGTTTTTTAGGGTTTCTCTTCTCTATAATGTTTAGGAATGACTCATACTAACATAACAATTGTATGAAAATGTAAGCATCAGAAGTCTGAAATTAATGGAAGTAAATATTTTTTGGATAAACTCATATTTGTCTACTAATTTTCTTTTAAGTCAAGCTAGTTTCTTACAAGCTGATGTTACTGGGTTGCAGTGCCCTGCATTATCTCTTATCATATCTCCAGTTTCTCAGGAATTCACACATGTCCAAATCTTTTTGGGAGGTAATGAAAGTTGTACAGTGGTCAGACTTATAGACCACAGAAGAAGGGAGAAAAGTGTTCTGGTTTCACTGGTGGCATGAATCAGTTCCTGGTACATAGCAGATAATCAACATTTTATTTAAACTTAAAATGAATCATTATTTAAATCAATATATAAAAATTAATCATTATTTTAAAAATCTGTTAACACTTTCAAGATTGAATGAAAGACTCTGCTGTCTCTAGTCATGTTTCAAGGTGGCTTTTCTTGTTTGAAAACTCAGGAAGATAATATTGTTTCTGAAGTTAAAATTTAATCACTCATGAGGTGGAATTTACCATGTAAATTATGTAGGTCATGTAAACATTGTTTCTTGCTCTCAAAAAATATTGAGGACTTCACCATTTCCAGTTGGAAAATAAAGCCAAGCAAATGAAGATCAGGAAAGAGGATTGTAAAAAACACAGTGTTCCCTTTAGCTGGCTTCTTTCTGTGCTTACTCATTACAGCCATTATATTTACCGAACAATTAAAGCAAGGAAAATTATCGTCAGGAACCGTCCTAGACGCTCTTGTAACCATTCACTGAATCCAGGGGATGTGATTATTAACCATCATTACTTAAGAAGCAAGAAGGTCTGAAGTTCACATATGTTTACAAAAAGATGGCTTACTTTACTTAGTAAGGAAATAATTATTAGTTTCTAGTAAATACAAAAGTATGCCACTAGTAAGTTAATTAGCATTTTCTGCCTCATAAATAATCAATGCACATAGCTTATTTCTATTTCCTTAGTCCCATGTTTCTCCATTTTAGCAGCCTGAATCATGTGGTAAAGCAGATTGCAGGATCCTGCCCCTAGAGAAATTGATTTAGTAAATCTGAGTTTGGGCCTGAGTATTTGCATTCTGCTTTTCTAAAAATTCCCAAACGCTGCTGACTACTGGTCTGGGGACCACACTTGGGTAATCACCATGTTAAACTGTGAGGAAACAGTTAGGAAATAAACCATCATTTAAAAATAAATATCTAGTATTTTTTTGGAGAAATATTATTGCTTCAGCATTCTCAAACAGCTGCTTTATTTCTCACAGTGTACTCATCCAGGTAGACCTCAAACAGAAATTCTTACACCTACAGGGGATATTTAACCTGAAAAAGAAAGGATTAAGGGGAAAGAAAGTCTTCACATAATCTTAGGATATCATATAGAAGAGAGAATAGACTCTTTGTGTTGTCCCACAAGCACAACTAAGATAAATAAACAGAAATTAACAGGAGTTAGATTTTGGCATGCATGAGGATTTTTGAAGTGGGTAACATCATGCAATAGGAGTTTTCTGTCAATGGAAATAGCCAGTCAGAACCTGGGACCACCTTGCAGAAAAACCAGTGAGAAGATTCCTACCCTAGGCTGCTTCTTACTTTCAAATCTAAGAGTCTATACTTTTTGATAATTAATATAGAATTTTTAAAAATATAGTTGAGGGGTTCAGAATCTAGAGAAATATAAATAACACCTTAATACACTTGAACTCCATTTATAAGAAGTATTTAGTTACTTAGATGTCATATATGGAGAAGATTACTGGCCTCTCCTCCATCTATTCCCCTTTTTCCTGGGAAAATGGCTCCTCAGCCAGATTATATTTCTCAGCTTCCCTGTGACTAGGTATGGCCAAGTATGACCATGAGGCTAGGTTCTAACGAACAGGATATAAATGGCAATAATGTATACAACGTTCAATTCACTTAATAAGAAGACCCTTGCAGTGTACTGGCTCTTTCTTTTTCCTTCCTAATGGCTGAAGACGTTGACATCTGGATCACCCATGGAAACCTAGTGTTTAACTGTGGATTTTTCTGAATTTCTGGAGCCATAGCCACAACCTACTCATCCTTCACTGAAAAAGATACCAGCTAACCTGTTTAAAAGTTAACTTGTGGATCTTTTCATTACTGTAGCATATCCTTCTCCCTACCTAATGCACTACAATTTAAGAACTTCAGGGGATAGTTTTGGCTTAAATACAGGAAAAAAAAAAAAACTTGATTTGGTGAGCTGGCCTAATGGTGTAGCAATTATTTGTACAACCATTGAAATTGAAAGGATACTTATTCACATTCCATAAAAAGCCCTCTGAGTAAAACACAGTACAGTTGACCCTTGAACAACGCAGGAGTTAAGGGTGCCAACCCTCTGTGAAGTTGGAAATCCACTTGTAACTGATAGTCAGCCCTTCCCATAAACGGTTCCTCTGTATTCATGGTTCTGCATCCACAGATTCAACCACCTGTGGATCGTGTAGTGCTCAAGGGTCAACTGTATGTGCGTATTAGGAGCAGTCCTGGGGGAAAGTTCAGCAGCATGTAATCCGAACCAAAATTACGGCTTCTTTCTCATGATGATTTTATAAAAAAAGATAAAATTCTCTAAATAGGATGTTTACAGTACAACACATGCTTTTAAAGATTGTACATTAGATTTCTCTTTCATATATATTAGGTGGTGTAGAAAATGTGTACATTTTACAGTTCTAAGCAATAATAAAACTATTGGATAATTCAGTGGAATTTTTTAGCATAAAACACAAGAATTTAATAATCTCTTTATTTTTATTCTATTATGTGTACAATTAATAATTCATAAACCTTAACTTTCGTGTGTGCTACCCTTGTCCTCATTATCTCTATCTTTATATCATTTACCTGAGAGGAATCTGATACACACAGAGTGGTCTTTTTAAAGTCACACAGCTAGTTAGTAGTAGAGCCATAGGTTTCACCCTCATATGTGGATGGCTCAGTTTTGTTTCTGTTCTCACTAATCATGCCACCTGAGTGAATTTAGTTGGTTCGTATGGTAGATTGTTGCTATGATGGCCTCCAATGGATAATGCCTGCATTTGTGTAGTCCCTCTCTCAATGATCTTGGCTTGTCTGTGTGACTTTCTGTGATGAATGGGCATTAGCAAGTGGGATGCCAGCAGACATGTGAAAAGCCCTTCTGAACTGGGGCTTGGGCTGTCTTGCTCTTGGCAACACTGCTGCCATGTAAAAGCCTGGCCTAGCTCACTTGAGGATAAAACCATATGGAGCAGACATGAGCCTTCCCAGCTGAGGCTCCAAGCTGACCCACCAGCTGACTGTAGCCACGTGAGTGACCACAGGCAAGGCCAGCCACTGAACTAACAAGCTGGGCCTAGCCCAAATCATCAGCAAATACAATGATTGTTCTTTTAAGTCACCAAGTTTTGGGGTGGTTTGATTCACAGAAATAGATAAGTAATAGAGCTTGCAATTTGAGGTGATTGTGGTGTATTTTCATTTAATCTGGCTAGTTTTCCATGACTTTCAGATATGGTACTCTACTGGTAAAATTTCAATCTCATTCTTTGTAGCTTTCCCATCTTTCCTCTGAGGCTCTATGCTCTATTCAGAACACTCTATGACATAAATCACAGCAAGATCCTTTTAGACCCACCTCCTAGAGAAATGGAAATAAAAACAAAAATAAACAAATGGGACCTAATGAAACTTAAAAGCTTTTGCACAGCAAAGGAAACCATAAACAAGATGAAAAGGCAACCCTCAGAATGGGAGAAAATATTTGCAAATGAAGCAACTGACAAAGGATTAATCTCCAAGATTTACAAGCAGCTCATGCAGCTCAATATCAAAAAAGCAAACAACCTAATCCAAAAATGGGCAGAAGACCTAAATAGACATTTCTCCAAAGAAGATATACAGATTGCCAACAAACACATGAAAGAATGCTCAACATCATTAATCTTTAGAGAAATGCAAATCAAAACTACAACGAGATATCATCTCACACCAGTCAGAATGGCCATCATCAAAAAATCAACAAACAATAAATGCTGGAGAGGGTGTGGAGAAAAGGGAACCCTCTTGCACTGTTGGTGGGAATATAAATTGATACAGCCACTATGGAGAACAGTATGGAGATTCCTTAAAAAACTAAAAATAGAACTACCATAGGACCCAGCAATCCCACTACTGGGCATATACCCTGGGAAAACCATAATTCAAAAAGAGTCATGTACCACAATGTTCATTGCAGCTCTATTTACAATAGCCAGGACATGGAAGCAACCTAAGTGTCCGTTGACAGATGAATGGATAAAGAGGATGTGGTACATATATACAATGGGATATTACTCAGCCATAAAAAGAAATGAAATTGAGTTATTTGTAGTGAGGTGGATGGACCTAGAGTCTGTCATACAGAGTGAAGTAAGTCAGAAAGAGAAAAACAAATACCATATGCTAACACATATATATGGAATCTAAAAAAAAAAAAAAAATGGTCACGAAGAACCTAGGGGCAAGACAGGAATAAAGACGCAGACCTACTAGAGAATAGATTTGGGGACACGGGGAGGGGGAACGGTAAGCTGGGACAAAGGGAGAGAGTGGCATGGACATATTTACACTACCAAATGTAAAATAGATAGCTAGTGGGAAGCAGCCGCATAGCACAGGGAGATCAGCTCGTGCTTTGTGACCACCTAGAGGGGTGGGATAGGGAGGGTGGGAGGGAGGGAGACGCAAGAGGGAAGAGATATGGAGATATATGTATATGTATACTGATTCGCTTTGTTATAAAGCAGAAAGTAGCACACCATTGTAAAGCAATTATACTCCAATAAAACTGTCAAAAAAAAAAGAGACTCTATTCCATACGTTGAATTTCATTATTTTTTTCTAATCTTATTTGACTTGAAATCTTTCAAGAAACTAAATGTTAACTTAGTAGCTCCAAGAGAGTTAATAAGAGAGGTCTTAAAATTGCTTAATATGTACCCTTTTTTACATGTACATTTTACATCATAAAGGGGGGAAAGAAGCTCACCCTAGAAGGTAATGAGAACAAGAGAATTTAGCACAATATTCACTAAACCAGTAGTTGGCCACTTTTTAAGAGAGGTATGCCATAGTTTTAGCCTGAGGGTGGTTATTTATTTATCTGTTTGCCAACTTGGAGAAGAGTCAACGAAACTGATTCTTAACTTTTATGTACAGAGAGTAAAAGTTATGTGGCTATTTTGTGACCATCAATTCTCCTGACAGTAGGAGCTGTCTCAGAAATATAAAGAAAATTGTGTAGGTGGTATGAAACATTGCCCCCCTACACCACTGTCATGCTGTCTTTGGCACATACATCATAGGATCTTGATTACTGCACTGAATCCTAAGACATAAGTAAAGCTGTGGAAGACTGTGTGTTGAAAAGTTTACAGGGCAGCATGGTTTTAATTTGATGTCTTTTTTAAAAAAGAAAATTATATGTTCCATAACAGTGATGAAAAGTTTCGTGAGTGTGGGATTAGTTTTGAGAACCAAGCTCTTGATAACCCTTCCAGGCCTGTCGATGTATAGTAACATTGGAACAGGCAAAAAAGGTTGGATAGTTTATTTTCTTTTAAAGTCAAAGAAGGTCAGTGTCTACCCATGTTCAAACATTGCATGACATGCCTGTCCTAATAACAGTTGAGTCTTTTCACAGAGTGTTTTCACAATAACATGTCATTTGATAAATTCATAAATGTAAGAATAAATGAATAAATGAAACGTACCTTAATCCTATTTCTGTCTTTCTCTGATTTACTTTCTCTGCAATTTTTTCTATATTATTCCTGTTATTACAATTTTTAGTGTGTGTATGGCTAAAGTGAGCACTGACTTAAATCATATCATTTTGAGCCAAACTTTCTGTAAAATCATAACTGAAATTTTAATAGTATGATCTGCAGATTGCAAGGCTGTTTTGCATATATTACAATAAACCATTAACGTCTGTTGCTATTATTATTATATAGTAATATGTTATTATTATCTTTCTATTGATGAAGAAACCAATTCAGAGAGTTAAATGACTTGTCCGAATTCCCACAGCCATCAAGTGAAAGAAATGGTGCCCAAATCCAGGCTTGCTGTTCCAAAGTCACATGGCTCTTCTTCCTTAATGCTATCTTTGTGAAATAGAAGACATAGTTCCTGGCCCAATCCACCCCTACCTCTTCCCATAACTAAATGACCCATTTCCCCACCAGCCTGGAATGTTGGTGGCCAACAGCTGTCAGCTGAGTCAGCAAGTCCTCTTTGGGATTTGCCGTAGCCCAAGAAGAGCACAGCCTACCCCGTGATCACACCTCTCAGGAGGATGTCGGTCCACATCCAGTTACTAGTTGATACAAGAGCATAACAGCCTGTCACTCTTCCCAGCTCAAAAGAGCCATTCTAGCTCTAGAGCCTCCCTAGTTTGATTGGCTGATGCCTTTGTTGCAGATACATCACAATTCAACTTCCGTCACTGGCCAATCCCGGGGTTGATCCTGAGAGCACCTGCCCATGAACTAATTGTACAATTTCTGTCTTAGGGTCTGATTCCTGGGGAACCCAACAAGTGAACTTTCTTTGTAATGTGTTTCATTTTTTAATGTATTTTATGCTTCCTTAGAACTGTATTCATTCAGTCAACAAAAATTGAGTGCCCACATATGAGTCAGAAATGAATTATGAAAGACAGAAACCACTCTATTTTCAGCAAAAATGGATTTAATCC
Source organism: Eschrichtius robustus (assembly GCF_028021215.1). Taxonomy (NCBI): domain Eukaryota; kingdom Metazoa; phylum Chordata; class Mammalia; order Artiodactyla; family Eschrichtiidae; genus Eschrichtius; species Eschrichtius robustus. Next base: position 19,710,284 of record NC_090840.1, read on the forward strand.
AAGGAATTGGCTCTTTCCAAAACGTTGGAATGGGTGAGTCCCCATGACTGACCACCATCTCTGCTACAGTCAAAAAGATGACAATTAAACCATCATATTGTACATCTCAAATATGTAGAATTTTTATTTTTTAAAAAGAGAAGATGGAGAATCAGGAAGACTTGTCTAATTGATGAGTGCAGATCTCAGAACCTTAGTTAGCTGTAATTCCAAGATCAGAAAGCAACTACTAGAACCATTGGCTCCAAAGTCACATCAGATCTGCTAGATCTGCACCAGCAAAATTTGGACACCCTGTACAATCTCTGCTTCTTTCCCCATCTAACATAATTTCAGTTTCAAATAGATGCATGCAAATGACTCAAGAACATGAGTCACATCTGAAAACTTAACCTGGAATGTGTCCTGGAAAAGTTGGGGGTTTTTTTTTGTTTGTTTGCTTTTTCTTTTTTTTTAGTTTTCTGGCTTTTGCAGTGTAAGAAGTCACCCCAGAAGGAAATTGGGACATAAGAAGTATGGGCCAGTCTACTGTATCTACCACACACTGTTTGCCTTCACCGGGCTTATATTTTAGACAAAATATAAACAAAAAAATAAGCAAATAGATATGACAAATTTATAACACTCTTAGGTAATGTTATTAGAAGATCAACAAACTTTAAAAGTGAAAAATGTTTGTTTGGCAACAGTCAGCATAATTTGTTCCTTATAGTAACTCATATAAAAGTGTCAGTGTGATACAGTTAATTGAAATATACCATTTGGCAATGATTATATGAATTGATTTGGGCCTTGAAGGGTAGTCTGCAAGTTTAGACATGCACTACCACTTTTGAAAAAATTCTATTAGACTCAGCAAAACTGATTAATTAAATTTGAGGAACTCAAATTAACTCACATTTCTCCAGATTTTAAATGTGAAAAGGTTAAGACTGAAGAATACAGAATATAGATTATTCTATCCAAGAAGTTTATATTTTGAACAAAATAATAATAATAAAGAAAAAAGTTCTTGCTGGGTAATCCTGAGCAAATAATACAAAATTGAGTATAGAACACTGATGCTTAAGATGTTCTTGGTGAAAGATTCCTTTGAGAATCTTGTAAAAGCTATAAACTCATCATATTCCAGAAATGCAGAAATGTACACATATATATACATATACAAAATACTTCACAAATATCATCTGGTTCACAGACCCTTTGAACTCCTGAGATCTCCTAAAGTTCTTGGGTCCTGGCTTAAGAAGTTCTAGGCTAGGGGAATTCCCTGGCAGTCCAGTGGTTAAGACTCCGTGCTCTCAGTGCCGAGGGCCTGGGTTTGATCCCTGGTTGGGGAACTAAGATCCCCGCAAGCGGCGGTGCGACCTAAAAAAGTAATAATAATAATAGTAATTTTTAAAAAGGGCAAACTCTAAAAAAAAAAGTTCTAGTCTAGAGTGGCATGCTTTCTGAAATTTCTGAGGATTCTGTGAGTTTTCAGTTCTCAAAAAGTAATATATAGACAAGAATGATACACATATGTGATATATGTATACATATATATCATGTAAGTACATGTATAATATATATGTACATATATATGTACTTGTACAATACAAATATATATATATATATATATATATAAATACACATAATATATTCTACTAAATATCATTCTGGCAAGGAAGTGTTGCCTAAGTTAGTTGTCTCAAAAGTTGTTACTTTTGAGCATACAGGTCTTTTGTCTCCCTAGGTAGGTTTATTCCTAAGTATTTTATTCTTTTTGTTGCAATGGTAAATGGGAGTGTTTCCATAATTTCTCTTTCAGATTTTTCATCATTAGTGTATAGGAATGTAAGAGATTTCTGTGCATTAATTTTGTATCCTGCAACTTTACCATATTCATTAATTAGCTCTAGCAGTTTTCTGGTGGCAGTTTTAGGATTCTCTATGTATAGTATCATGTCATCCGCAAACAGTGACAGTTTTACTTCTTCTTTTCCAATTTGTATTCCTTTTATTTCTTTTTCTTCTCTGATTGCCGTGGCTAGGACTTCCAGAACTATGTTGAATAATAGTGGTGAGAGTGGACATCCTTGTCTCGTTCCTGATCTTAGAGGAAATGCTTTCAGTTGTTCACCATTGAGAATGATGTTTGCTGTGGGTTTGTCATATATGGCCTTTATTATGTTGAGGTAGGTTCCCTCTATGCCCACTTTCTGGAGAGTTTTTATCAGAAATGGGTGTTGAATTTTGTCAAAAGCTTTTTCTGCATCTATTGAGATGATCATATGGTTTTTATTCTTCAATTTGTTAATATGGTGTATCACATTGATTGATTTGCATATATTGAAGAATCCTTGCATCCCTGGGATAAATCCCACTTGATCGTGGTGTATGATCCTTTTAATGTGTTGTTGGATTCTGTTTGCTAGTATTTTGTTGAGGATTTTTGCATCTATATTCATCAGTGATATTGGTCTGTAATTTTCTTTTTTTGTAGTGTCTTTGTCTGGTTTTGGTATCAGGGTGATGGTGGCCTCATAGAATGAGTTTGGGAGTGTTCCTTCCTCTGCAATCTTTTGGAAGAGTTTGAGAAGGATGGGTGTTAGCTCTTCTCTAAATGTTTGATAGAATTCACCTGTGAAGCCATCTGGTCCTGGACTTTTGTTTGTTGGAAGGTTTTTAATCACAGTTTCAATTTCATTACTTGTGATTGGTCTGTTCATATTTTCTGTTTCTTCCTGGTTCAGTCTTGGAAGGTTATACCTTTCTAAGAATTTGTCCATTTCTTCCAGGTTGTCCATTTTATTGGCATAGAGTTGCTTGTAGTAGTCTCTTAGGATGCTTTGTATTTCTGCAGTGTCTGTTGTAACTTCTCCTTTTTCATTTCTGATTTTATTGATTTGAGTCCTCTCCCTCTTTTTCTTGATGAGTCTGGCTAATGGCTTATCAATTTTGTTTATCTTCTCAAAGAACCAACTTTTAGTTTTATTGATCTTTGCTATTGTTTTCTTTGTTTCTATTTCATTTATTTCTGCTCTGATCTTTATGATTTCTTTCCTTCTGCTAACTTTGGGTTTTGTTTGTTCTTCTTTCTCTAGTTTCTTTAGGTGTAAGGTTAGATTGTTTACTTGAGATTTTTCTTGTTTCTTGATGTAGGCTTGTATAGCTATAAACTTCCCTCTTAGAACTGCTTTTGCTGCATCCCATAGGTTTTGGGTCGTCGTGTTTTCATTGTCATTTGTCTCTAGGTATTTTTTAATTTCCTCTTTGATTTCTTCAGTGATCTCTTGGTTATTTAGTAACGTATTGTTTAGCCTCCATGTGTTTGTCTTTTTTACGTTTTTTTCCCTGTAATTCATTTCTAATCTCATAGCGTTGTGGTCAGAAAAGATGCTTGATATGATTTCAATTTTCTTAAATTTACTGAGGCTTGATTTGTGACCCAAGATGTGATCTATCCTGGAGAATGTTCCGTGCGCACTTGAGAAGAACGTGTAATCTGCTGTTTTTGGATGGAATGTCCTATATATATCAATTAAATCTATCTGGTCTATTGTGTCATTTAAAGCTTCTGTTTCCTTATTTATTTTCATTTTGGATGATCTGTCCATTGGTGTAAGTGAAGTGTTAAAGTCCCCCACTATTATTGTGTTACTGTCGATTTCCTCTTTTATAGCTGTTAGCAGTTGCCTTATGTATTGAGGTGCTCCTATGTTGGGTGCATATATATTTATAATTGTTATATCTTCTTCTTGGATTGATCCCTGGATCATTATGTAGTGTCCTTCCTTGTCTCTTGTAACATTCTTTATTTTAAAGTCTATTTTATCTGATATGAGTATAGCTACTCCAGCTTTCTTTTGATTTCCGTTTGCATGGAATATCTTTTTCCATCCCCTCACTTTCAGTCTGTATGTGTCCCTAGGTCTAAAGTGGGTCTCTTGTAGACAGCATATATATGGGTCTTGTTTTTGTATCCATTCAGCCAGTCTGTGTCTTTTGGTTGGGGCATTTAATCCATTCACGTTTAAGGTAATTATCGATATGTATGTTCCTATGACCATTTTCTTAATTGTTTTGGGTTTGTTTTTGTAGGTCCTTTTCTTCTCTTGTGTTTCCCACTTAGAGAAGTTCCTTTAGCATTTGTTGTAGAGCTGGTTTGGTGGTGCTGAATTCTCTTAGCTTTTGCTTGTCTGTAAAGCTTTTGATTTCTCCATCAAATCTAAATGAGATCCTCGCCGGGTAGAGTAATCTTGGTTGTAGGTTCTTCCCTTTCATCACTTTAAGTATATCATGCCACTCCCTTCTGGCTTGCAGAGTTTCTGCTGAGAAATCAGCTGTTAACCTTATGGGAGTTCCCTTGTATGTTATTTGTGGTTTTTCCCTTGCTGCTTTCAATAATTTTTCTTTGTCTTTAATTTTTGCCACTTTGATTACTATGTGTCTAGGCGTGTTTCTCCTTGGGTTTATTCTGTATGGGACTCTCTGCGCTTCTTGGACTTGGGTGGCTATTTCCTTTCCCATGTTAGGGAAGTTTTCGACTATAATCTCTTCAAATATTTTCTCTGGTCCTTTCTCTCTCTCTTCTCCTTCTGGGACCCCTATAATGCGAATGTTGTTGCGTTTAATGTTGTCCCAGAGGTCTCTTAGGCTGTCTTCATTTCTTTTCATTCTTTTCTCTTTAGTCTGTTCCGCAGCAGTGAATTCCACCATTCTGTCTTCCAGGTCACTTATCCGTTCTTCTGCCTCAGTTATTCTGCTATTGATTCCTTCTAGTGTAGTTTTCATTTCAGTTATTGTATTGGTCATCTCTGTTTGTTTGTTCTTTAATTCTTCTAGGTCTTTGTTAATCATTTCTTGCATCTTCTCAATCTTTGCCTCCATTCTTATTCCGAGGTCCTGGATCATCTTCACTATCATTATTCTGAATTCTTTTTCTGGAAGGTTGCCTATCTCCACTTCATTTAGTTGTTTTTCTGGGGTTTTTTCTTGTTCCTTCATCTGGTACATAGCCCTCTGCCTTTTCATCTTCTCTATCTTTCTGTAACTGTGGTTTTTGGTCCACAGGCTGCAGGATTGTAGTTTTTCTTGCTTCTGTTGTCTGCCCTCTGGTGGTTGGTAATTCAAAAAGACACATGCACCCGAATGTTCATTGCAGCACTATTTACAATAGCCAGGTCATGGAAGCAACCTAAATGCCCATCAGCAGACGAATGGATAAAGAAGTTGTGGTACATATATACAATGGAATATTACTCAGCCATAAAAAGGAACGAAATTGAGTCATTGGTTGAGACGTGGATGGATCTAGAGACTGTCATACAGAGTGAAGTAAGTCAGAAAGAGAAAAACAAATATCATATATTAATGCATGTATGTGGAACCTAGAAAAATGGTACAGATGAGCCAGTTTGCAGGGCAGCAGTTGAGACACAGATGTAGAGAATGGACATATGGGCACCAAGGGGGGAAAACTGCGGTGAGGTGGGGATGGTGGTGTGCTGAATTGGGCAATTGGGATTGACATGTATACACTGATGTGTATAAAATTGATGCCTAATAAGAACCTGCAGTATAAAAAACCAAAAACAAAACCAAAAAAAAGTTGTTACTTTTGAGTAAATGTAAAATGTTTTTGAGAATATTCTTCTCCCCAGTTTTCCATTTGTTTCTCTGCTTACCTCTTTTATAAACTAATAAAATAGAGGCAGATTACCTAATACCAACTGAGTAGTGGTCTGGTCTTGAGCAAGTCATGGATCTATTTTAGTCTTCATGTCTTCATCTCTACATTTCTTTCATAATGTGATACACTGTTCGCTGCTAAGGTTTTTTAATTCCTTCAATTGCTACTAAAATTCGGGATTGTATTTATTGGCTTTTTGGGATAGATGCAGGCAATGTATGGATCAGAGCAGGTCCTGCTATACATTGTGCTTCATCAATATGAAATATTAAACTAAAGGAAAAGGGATACTTCTTATGCTCAACCCACAAAATGAATGAATGAATGTGCCTCTCTTTAGGAACAAATAAAACCTCTTTAGCTCATGATAATAAAACTATCATGGGGTCTATGACCCAAGTCGCAGGTTGCCCAGAGCAGCATAGAATAGTGACGCTGCCCCACAGGACACTGTCTGTCTTTCATGCTAAATTTGCTAAAGGAATGGGGTAAGTAAGAAACTAAAATAGCCACACATTTAGCTGTGGCTAAATGTGCTTAGACATGGAAATTTCTGGGGAGGGGCCTCAAAGACACTGATTAGCCAGGAAAGTATTAATAATCAGAGTGACCATACCAAAGTTAGCTCAGGACCTGGGTGACAGTGTGCAAAGCTTAAGACTATCTGTGCCCACCCCCCTCTAGGGCGTAGATTTAGAAAACTTGGTTCATTTTGTTGTTATTACAGTACGGAGAGCATGACATTAAAACACTAGGTCGCCAATCCAAGAGGAGAGTGCTGGAATGAGGAACAGTATGACATTTGATAACAGGGCAGGTGGTTTAAGAGGGAGTCAGCATCGGTGGCTTTATAATGTGCTGTTTCATTTCTGTGTCTGGCTTCTGCTGCAGCCAGCTGGCATGAAGAGTCTCTCTGGTGTATGGAATCAAGAGGAGAATAAAACTCACTCAGGCTTTGCTGCAGATAACCTGAACATTTTGAATCTGGTTTATGGCAAGAGAAATGTGTACTTCGGGTTTACTTTTTAATAGCGGTGTTATGTTGGCTGAGTTGAGTCTTCTTTATGACTTGGGAATTTATTTGTAAAGTAGTGCCTGTATTTAAGATAAGCAATATTTACTTACAGAAGGAAATTGTTATATCAACTGAAAGCAATTGGCATCCATGAACAATGGCTGCTTAATAAGAAAGTATCTGTTGACAAGTAATAGAAATTGTTCCATTTTTATTGAAGGATTAAGCATGGTTCTTCCTCTTACCTTCCCCTTGGTCTATTAGATTGGTTTACTACTTGAATTCAGTCATTGTTATACAGTCGTGAAAAAGAGAAAATGTTGTGTATCCTTTGTCTTTGAAGTGGTGTCTGCTTTTTCTTTAATTTTTCTATCAATGTATAATGCATAACAAAAAATTTATGTATATAAAATCTTGTGTTCAGCTCAATTATCCTGATATGTTAATCCAGTCTTTGTAACCAGCATCCAGATCAAGATGTACAATGTTACTAGAAGCTTCCCTTGAATTCTCCTAGACATCACCTTCCCCCAGCTTTCCCAAAGAGAACGATTTTGACTTTCATCACACGGATTATTCCTGCTTAGCACATTTAAAGAAATGTAATCGTATAGTATATATTTTTACATCTGGCTTCTTTCACTCAGTGCTATATCTGTGAAACGATATATGTTGTTGCCTGTAGAAGTAGATTACTAATGTTCATTGTCATGCAACATTCCACTGTATCAATATTCTAAAATTATTTACATTCTTCTATTCATGAATATTTGGGTTGTTTCCAGTTTTTCACTATGTTAAATAACGATATCGTTAATTTTTGTACACGTCTTCCAGTGCACATATATACACATTTTCAGTATCTAGTGTATTTTCTGTGGCATAAGGTGTTTATATCTTTTGTTTTAAGAGATACTGTTAGACACCTTTCCAAAGAGATTGTACCAATTTATACTCTCACTTGCAGTACTTGCCCCCAGCATTTCTGGTAGGTGTATAGTGGTGTCATTGTACGTATTAATATGTGCATTTGTGTGCTTGTGTGTTTCATTTAAACTCTTTTTTAAACTTTAATTTTTTAGAGCAGTTTTAGGTTCACAGCAAGCCAAGAGGAAGGTACAGATATTTCCCCTATATCCCCAGCCCATACACACATATAACCTCCCCAATTGTCAACGTGCTCTACCACAGTGGTACATTTACTATTGAAGACCTACATTAACACATCGTAATCACCCAGAAGTTCACTCTTGGTATTGTATAGTCTATGGGTTTGGATGAACGTGTAATGACATGTATCCATCATTATAACATGATGCAGAGTATTTTCACTGCCCTAAAAATCCTCTGTGCTCTCCCTGTTTATCCTCACCCCCTAACCTCTGGTAACCAATGATCTTTTTACTATTTCCACAGTTTTACCTTATCCAGAATGTCATATAGTTGGAATCATACAGTATATAGCCTTTTCAGATTGGCTTCCTTCACTTAGTAACATGCATTTAAGGTTCCTCCATGTCTTTTCATGGCTTGATAGGCCATTTCTTGTTAGCACTGAATAATATTTCATTGTCTGGATGTATCACGGTTTATTAATCCATTCCCTTACTGAAGGACATAAAGGTTGCTTCCAAATTTTGGTAATTCTGGATAAAGCTGCTATAAACATTTGTGTGCAGGTTTTTGTATGGACAATAAGTTCTCAACTCCTTTGGGAAGTTACCAAGGAGAGTGATTGATTGCTGGATTTTATGTTAAGAGAATGTCAGTGTTGTATGAAACCACAGAACTGTCTTTCAGAGTGTCTGTACCACTTTGCATCCCCACCAGCAGTGAGTGAGAGCTCCTGTTGTCCCACACCCTTGCTAGCATTTGGTGTTGTCAGTGTTTCAGATTTTGGCTATTCTCATCGATGTGTAGTGGTATCTCACTATTGTTTTAATTTAACATTTTTCAGATGACATGTGATGTAGAGCTTCTTTTCATATGCTCACTTGTCATCTGTCTTCTTTGGAGAGGTGTCTGTTTAGATTTTTGGCCCATTTTTAAATCAGTGCTTCATTTTCTTATTGTTGGATTTTAAGATCTCTTTGTATATTTTGGATAACAATCCTTTATCAGATGTGTCTTTTGCAAATATTTTCTCCCAGTCTGTGGCGTATATTCTTATTTTCTTGACACTGTTTTTCACAGAAGTTTTAGTTTTAATGAAATCCAGCTTATCAATTTTTCTTTCCTGGATCGTGCCAGTGGTGTTGTATCTAAAAGTCATTGCAACACCCAATGCCATCGAGGTTTTCTCCCATATTATCCTCTAGGAGTTTTATAGTTTTACATTTTATATTTAGGTCTATAATCCAGTTTAATTTCTGTGAAGTATGGTAAGGTCTGATTTTTGTTTTTATGAATCTAGATTCATCATTTATCAACATGTAGGTGTAGGTGTTCAGTTGTTCCAGTGACATTTGTTGAAAAGACTATGTTTGCTGCATTGCATTTCCTTTGCTCTTTTGTCAAAAATCAGTTGACTATATTTATGTTGGTCTATTCCTGGGCTTGTTATTCTGTTCCATTGATCCACTGGTTTATTCTTTCTTGATTATTGTAACTTTACATTAAGTTTCCAAGTCAGATTGTGTGAGTCCTTGACTTTGTTCTCCTTCAACATTACATTGGCTATTCTGGGTTTTTTGCCTCTCCATCCACACTTTAGAATCAGGTTGTCAATATCCACAAAATAACTTGCTGAGATTTTCGTTGGGATTGCACCAAATCTATAGATCAAGTTGGGAAGAACTGACATCTTGACAATACTGAGTCTTTCTGTCCATGAACATGGAATATCTCCCCATTTATTTAGTTCTTCTTTGATTTCATTCATCAGAGATTTATAGTGTTCTTCATGTAGATCTTGTGCATATTTGTTGCATCATGGTTTTAATTTGCATGTGCTTGATGGCTAATGGTATTGATCACTTTTACATGTGTTTATTAGCCATTTGGATATCCTCTTTGTGAAATGCCTGAAAAAAGGTTTTGCCTACTTTTTTCTGTTAGGTCATCAATCTTTTTATTGAGTTGTAGTAGTTTGTTATATGTTCAGTTTATTTTTCCTGTATAAAAATATATATATAGCAAATGTTTTCACCCCCTCTGCCTTTTAAACTATCTTCATGAAATATTTTGACAAACAGGAGATCTTAATTTCTATGAGGTACAAATAATTAGTGTTATCTTAAGCTAATGCTTTTTGTTTTCTCTTTAAGAAAACTTTACTATGTTAGTCATCAAGATATTCACATACATTATCTTCTACAACCTTTATTGTATTATAGTTCAGATTTAGTTCTTCACTCCATCTGGAATCAATTTTGGTGTATTGAGGACATAAGGATTCAGATTCATTAGCATAACTTTTTCTTCCACTGCAATGCAATGTCACCTAAGTAGATGGCTATATACATGACTCTTTTTCTGGACTCTTTATTGCATGCCATTGGTCAGTTTTTCTATTCCTGTGTCAATATCATAAAGTATTAATTATTGTAATTTTTTGATAGGTGTTGATATCTGGTAATGTTAATACTCTGACTTTCTTCTTATCCAAGATCACCTTGCCTTATCTTGGCCTTTTTGCATTTCCATATGAATTTTAAAATAAACTTATCAATATGTATAAAAATGATGCTATGATTTTAATTGGGATTGCCTTGAATCTGTTCATAATTTGAGGGAGAACTGATATATTTACAATCTTTAATAAATTCCTCTGTTTATTTAGCTCTTCTTCAGTTTTTCTCAGTAATATTTTGTAATTTTATGTACAAGGATTTTGCACAAGTTTCATTAGATATATATTAGAAATTTGATGTGCTTGATGTTAAAATTAATGCTTTCTTTTAACATTTTTATTTTCTAATTGTTTTTATCTGCAGCCATATTAAATTTACTTATTGATTCTGTCATTTTACAAGTGTTTTTGGGTTTTTTTGTGTGCATATTCATGCCATTTGCAAACAGTGTCCATTTATTTATTCCTTTGCAAACCTTATAATTTTCATTTCTTTTTATATTATTGCACATGCTAGTGCATCTGGTACAAAGTTGAATAGAACTGATGATATCAGGCTTCATTATCTTGTTCCCAGTCTTAACAGGAAGTTTTTGATATGCTTTTATTAAATGTAATTTTTGCTATGGACTTTTGTATTATAGCTATCCTTTAACAGATTAAGAAGATTCTCCTCTATTCCTAGTTTGCTAAAAGTTTTTACCATAAAAGAATATCGAATTTTATTAAAAGTTTTCCTACATCTATTTAGATAATTATGCCATTTTCCTCTTTATTCTATCAATGATATGAATTAGATTGATTGCTTTCTGAATATTAAACTTCTCTTACAGACCTAAAATCAACCCTATTTAATGTTGTTATATTATCTGTCTTTTGATATGATTTGCTCACATTTCATTTAGGAATTTTCTACTATGTTCCTGAAAGAAATTTGTCTGTAATTTTTTTTTTCTTATAATATCCTTTTAAAATTTTAGAGTAAAGGCTATGCTGACCCCATAAGGTTAGCTGGGGACTGTTCCTTGTTTTTCTCTTCTCTGAAAATGTTGTGCAGAATTTTTATTTCTTTCTAAATGTGGGCAAGAATTCAATAGTGAAGCCATCTGGGCTAGGGTTTTGTTTTTTTTTTAATGAAAGTTTTAATAACATATTCAATTGTTTTAGTAGTTAATGGATAATCTGAATTTCTTTCTTTTTTTCTGTCAGCTTTGGTATATTTTATTATTATTTTCCACCTGGGAAGTGTTTTTCCATTTCATTCAAATTGAAGAAAAATAACTAGGACCATATTTTATTATACAAAGCAAAAAATTTTGTGCATTTTATCAATTACATCAAATATATTAAATGCTATGTAATATTGATAGGATATTTTAGCAATAGGTAAACCTTAATGCTATTTTGAGCAAATGTCTTTATTTCCCAGTGAGATTTTAGGTTAATTAAAATACGAATATGTTTTTGATAAATATGATTGGTAACCCATGTCCTCCACATTTCAATAACTGTGAAATCTACATAGTTCCAACAAAACCCAGTATTTTTGTTTGCAATTAGATGGTCTTAAGAGTTCTTTTCTATTTCCTTGATCATACATCTTCTTTAGGTTAAAGTGCTTGCTACTGTGAGAGACTTGTTAACAATTGGAAGTTGAATTACTTACAAAATTCATGGCTTCATTGTCTATCAATATCTCATAAAATATACTGTTATCTATTGCCTATATCTTAGCGGCTGTCTAGAATTTCTGACAGTTTTAATTACATGTTCATTTATTTTTTCTCAAACATTTAGATATTTTTAAAGATTATAAATTCAGTCTAGTTTTTTTAAGAGAATTAATACAGGTTCCAGTTCCTCCAGAAATATCACCCTAGGTTGTAAAATCCCCTCAGTACTATTTACCTTTCTCTCCGTAGAAATAGGTCCAGAGTAGAGCAAACCACAGGTAAACTCACAGGGTTTCAGTAGTGATGGTGACATGAGGTGAGGAATAGTAAGGGCAACGTTCAGGATCTAGGTCAAGAATATTAGTGAGGGCTCCACCAATTCAAATTTAGGCTAACTTGTATGAAGTCCAGAGGCAAGGACGACACAGGCTGTCTTTATTAGGAGTTGGGTTATACAAGCTCTGGGACAGCTCCCATTCTTTGTGGCTATCCAGGCAAGTCATCTCACCTATTTAGTGTGGCTGGGTAGAGCAAGGAAAGCACTGACAACTGGGTGCTTTTCATGGCTAATCCTGGCCTTGACTCACTCTGTGACCTCTCTTGGTGTGTTTCCTCAGCTGGAAAGTGAAGATAATAATAATGACCTATTTAACAAGGGGTGTTGTGTGGATTAACAGTTAATAACATGTTTCACAAGACAAGACAGCATTGAGCTTGCAAATACTAATAGAAAGTTTCTCCATACTACAAAGTAAATTAGTGCTTCTCTTGAAGGAAATCCAATATGCCAAAACATGAACATATAAAGCAGTTGAAATAAGGTGAATTTTCACTTGACAGAAATAACTTCATTTTCTAGAAGAACACTCCACAGTTTTCCTTTTGATACTTGGTTCACTTTTGTGCACTTAAAAGCTTTTATAAAATTCATCTATACCTATTCTATTATTTTAGTGTGTAGGACTTAGAATACATTTTTGGTATGCTTGGATATGATTTTTTTCCAAAACTTCAACTATGAATAAATATCATACAGCTTGTCACCTGTATATAATCTCAAAGTGTCTTTAAAGTCAACTTGGCTTATATAAGCCTTTTTGTTGTTTTGGTTGCTTCATCATGAAGGATTTTTATATTACTTGGGGAAATTGTGTTAAACTTAATGGATTTGAATTTATGCATAGCTTTCTACAGCTCTATAGTATATTGCATCAGGTAATTTACTTCTAATAGTTTAGCACTGAGTCACCTTTCAGCAGATAAAATTATATGTCTGCCAAATTAATTCTCCATACAGTGTATTCCATTTCCTTTGTGTCTACTTGTTTTGTTACTCACAAAGATGAAGAAAAGTCACAGATATAAATGTAAAAGAACTATTAATTTATTAAAAGAAAGTCAAAAGATAGTGATAATTTCTAGCCACTAAAAATTTAGTGCTTGAATTCTGGAACTATTGTTGACATTACCAAGGTGAGGTCAAATAGAAAGACAAAAAATTTTGCTGGTAAAGAATCTGTAAATAGAAACATTAAATCCATGTTTAGTAAGTTTTGTTAAGATAATTTGAAAACATAAAAATGAATGACTAGACATGTAGTTGAAATTTTGCCCAGGCTATGGCCTAATGTTGTCTTACACTGCTATTAATAATTGTTTTCTTTTTGTAAATTTATGGATATTTTAATGGGAATTTTAGAGGATTTATATAATACACATCTTATTTGATCTTTACAAATAAACTACTTCTAAACTCATTAGTTCACTTGATCTTTCCTGATAAAAGATCAGGCATTTTACTCAGGTAAGTTTCCTGAGTGACACAAAGAGTATATATACTACTTTTCTTTCTATAGAAGGAAGGTGAGACTCTGACAGTTTGTGCATTTACTCAGTTTTTCATTTTTTTCCATAAATTTATGAAGCCTTACTCATAGTCACACAGCTAGTTAAAAATTATACTGAAATTATCTTTGAAATGTCAGTGAAGTCCTCCTCACTATGCTATATTGCTTCCTTTTTTACCATATAGATTATCTTTGCTCATTCCTCAGTCCTTTTGGTCTACTTCCAACTTCTTTCTACCATCTAACAAGATTAAGAGAGAAAGAGAGAGAGAGAAAAGTGCCTTATATTGAGGTTGTAAGGGACTACTTGTTTATTTTTTTGTTGTCAGTTTATTAAAATGTCATACCTAGAATTAGATACTAATTTTCTAAAAACAACATAATTTAAGATAAACTGCAGAATTATAGGAAATCTATACTATTCTCATTATATACAATGATTAGCCTTTGAAAATGGAGAAGAGTCTTGGGATAAGGTGTTTGCAGAAAAGGTTCTACCAGAGACTATATCTACCAGAGATATAATTTTGAAATAAATTTCTGCCATGACATAATTCTTAAACTTTGACTAAAAGTAATATTCCACTCCCATTAGACATGAAGCACAATAGAATAGAAACTTGGTCTTATTTACAACTACTCTGCTCCACTGCCAAAAGAGTCCAATATTTTAATATTATTTTGGAATGTGTCTATATAAAATTAAAGAGGTGAAGACTATTAGCAGAGGGCCTTCCTCAAGGACCACCACACAAATTTCATCACTCTGAACCTGGGAATGGGTAGTTGGGGACCATATTCATCCTACAATTCAAAAGTACACCCCTAAAATAAAAGAATATCTGGCCCAAACTGTCGATAGTGCCAAAGCCAATAGCTGATAAACTCTGGTCTAGAATGAAAGAGATTCCAGCACTTCTTTTATTACTTAATTAAATATTTAAAAAATAATAAATATCCTTTCGTAAGCAAAACATATCTCTGGATAACCTGATTATCTGATTTTTGTGTTGGTTTCTGTTAAAACTACAGCTGTATGACATAGGCATTTGAGGTGGTTTCAGTTATAAAGTCACAAGTAGACAAATGTCATATTTTGTTATCTTTAATCAATGGTCATTTTTATGCTTTGGTTTGATGGCTGGCATCATTGAAGTACTATGGAATTAGGTAGCGTGTAAGCTAGCACAATGTCATTGCATGAAGACCACACTTATCATAATGTCTCCCACGCTTTGTGTGATGTTGCAAACAATCTCTTTAAGGTTTAATTACGTTTGTAAAATGGATATAATACCTTACTCATAGAATTCCTGAGTATTAGAGATAATAAAGGTAAAGAGCAAAAAGCACATCAACATAGAATAAGTACCCAAAATATTAGCTGCTATTATTATTATTACTCACTGTACAAGTTCTCCTTTCCTGTAATTAGTATTAGAATTTTATCTGCAATTTATCCAGCTTTCACCAGATGTCGATGGCATTTTTATTATGATACACAAATCAAAATCTCACAAAAAAACTGAAAGGACTACACCGGGGATATAATCCATCTGATTTAAAAAAACAAAAACAAAACCAAAAAACTTAATTAGAGGATCAGAATGAACATCAGATTACACTCCATAAGAAAATCATATATAATGGGAAATCATCATGTTTTCTGTTACTTTGTATACTTTGTATGAGTAGTACATGCCTGCTCTAGCATTCACTGAGTTTCTAAGGGCCATGTAGCTGCAGTTCAAGTAATTTGAACACTAGATGCCACCCTTGTATTCTTAAATAAACACAAATACACATTTCAATGTTTTCAACAAATTAAGGCCAAAGTTTAAACCTTTAATCAACTGTATTTTATATGAACTTCTAACATACTATAACATTGTTTCTGTGATATACCCACGGAAGTGGAATATACATCTAAAGTGTACTCAGGGCACACATAGACTCTGCAATTACTATGAAATTTACCACTAAAGTTTCTCAGTTTCCTTTCATGTTGAAAGGCTGCTATAAATCAGTTTTGATTTTAATTCTAAAACCTTAGCTAATACAACTATCTGGAAAGGTCTCCTTTCTTCAAATAAGTTTCAAGAATTAGCTTTATTGTGATTATTTTTCTCTGATGGCCTAATACCTTAAGATTTTCATATTCTAAAACAAAACATACACACACATACACACAGACATATATACACACAAAGGAAGAGAAGAACACCTATATTAAATAATAAAATAAACACATTTATTAAGACTATTTCTGAGAATCATGAAAACTGTTTTAAATATATTTGTTCACTAAATGTTCACAACTCCCATTTTACAGTTGTAGAAACAGACTCAGAGAGACTAAGGAATTTGCCCTACAGCACATAACTCACAAGTAACACAACCCCTGATTTGAGCCCAAACTGTGACTAGAGAGCTGAGATGCGTAGTGACTACATGAAATTCTTCCGTTGTGCTTAACTTGCACTGTACTTGATACCATATCACAACTCTTCTATCTAGCCAAGAATACTATGTACTATTCAGATATTGACTTTGGCATACACAGAACTTATTTAGGTACCGACATGATCATGCCAATAGTAAAGTAACATTTGAGACAACTGGAGATGATAGTAAGAAATTATTATTAATTTTTGTAGGTGATATAAGCATAGTGGTTATGTTAAAATATATTTATTATTTATAACTACATTCTGAAGTATTTATAACAGGTGAAAGCATGAGTCGTTTGGGATATACTTTAAAATGCTTCAGAAAAATGAAATGGGGTGACAGATAAATTAAAATTAGTAAATACTGATTATTGCGGATGTTATATAACAGCTACATGAGAGTTCATTGTGTTATTTTTCTAATTTTGTGAATGTTTGAAAAGTTTTATGATAAAAATTTAAAAGAATATTTATCAGTTCAAGGTACAAAACCATCTCAAGTAATCACTGTTAAAAATGTTGTGCTCATCTTTAAGGAGTTTGTGGCATAGAGCTTTGCTTTCTACAGTGAACTCATATCATAGAAACACTGCATAGGTTTTGTTAGATTAAAAAATTATTACTCTTCTTAGAGAAGAGTTAACACCTATTCTTCTCAAACTATTCCAACAAATTGAAGAAAAAGAAATGCTTCCAAACTCATTTTAAGAGACCAGCATCACCTTGATAACCAAACCAGACAAAGACACCACAAAAAAAGAAAATTACAGGTCAATATCACTGAACATAGATGCAAAATTTCTCAACAAAATATTAGCAAAATGAATTCAATAATACATTAAAAGATCATGATCAAGTGAGATTTATCTGAGGGATGCAAGGATGGTTCAATATCCACAAATCAATCAACGTGATGCTCCATATTAACAAGGAAAAAAATAAAAATTATATGATCATCTCAATAGATGCAGAAAAGTCTTTTGACAAATTTCAACATCCATTTACAATAAAAACTCTCAGCAGTGTGGATATGGAGAGAACACACTTTGACATAATAAAGGCCATGTTTGACAAACCCAGAGCTAACATCATATTCAACAGTTAGAATCTGAAAACATTTCCTTGAATCAGGAACAGGACAAGGATGCTTACTCTCACCACTTTTATTCAACATAGTATTGAAAGTCCTAGCCCCAGCAATCAGACAAGAAAAAAAAAATGAAAGGAACCCAAATTGGAAAGTAAGAAGTAAAACTGTCACTGTTTGCAGATGACATGATAGTATATATAGAAAATCCTAAAGGCACCAACATAAAACTATTGGAACTAATAAATTAATTCAGTAAAGTTGCAGGATAAATAAACAGAAATATGTTGTGTGTCTATACACTAATAGTGAACTATCCGAAAGATAAATTAAGAAAACAATCCCATTTACAATTGCATCAAAAAGAATAAAATACCCAGGAATAAATCTAACCAAAGAAGTGAAAGACCTGTACTCAAAAAATTATAAGACATTGAAGTAAGAAACTGAAGACAACGCAAACAATTGGAAGGAGATGCCATGTTCATGGATTGGAATAATCAGAATTGTTAAAGTGACCATATTACCCAAGGTCATCTACAGATGCAATGTAATCCCTATAAAAATACCAGTGGCATTTTTCACATAACTGGAACAAATTATTCTAAAACTTGTATGTAAACACAAAAGACCCCAAATAGTCAAAACAATCTTGAGAAAGAAGAACAAAGCTGGAGGCACCATGCTCCCTGATTTCAAACTATACTACAATGCTACAGTAATCAAAACAGTATGGTACTGGTGCAAAAACAGACTCATAGATCAATGGAACACAATAGAGGGCTCAGTAATAAACCCACATCTATATGGTCAATTAATCTATGATATAGGAGGCAAAAGTATACAATGGGGAAAAGACAGCCTCTTCAATAAAAGGTGTTGGGAAAACTGGACAGCCACATGCAAAAGAATTAAACTAGACTACTTTCTCACACCATATACAAAAATAAACTCAAATTGGATTGAAGACGTAAATGTAGATCTGAAACCATAAAACTCCTAGAGGAAAACTGAGGCAGTACACTATTTGACATTGATCTTAGCAATATTTTGGGAGATCTGTCTCCTCAGGCAAGGGAAACAAAAGAAAAAAATAAACAAATGGGACTAGATCAAACTCAGAAGCTTTTGCACAGTGAAGGAAACTGTCAACAAAATGAAAAGGCAGCCTACTAAATGGGAGAAGATATTTGAAAATGATATGTCTGTTTAGGCACTAATATCCAAAATCTACAGAGAATGCATACAACTCAACATTGAAAAAGCAAAAAACCTGATTAAAAAATTGGCAGAGTAACTGAATAGACATTTATCCAAAGAAGACATATAGATGGGCAACAGACACATGAAAAGATGCACAAGATCACTAATCTCTGGGCAAATAGAAAGCAGAACCACAATGAGATACCACTTCACACCTGTCAGAATGGCTGTCATCAAAAAGACAACAAATAACAAGTTTTGGCAAGGTTATGAAGAAAAGGGAACACACATACAATGGAGTATTACTCAGCCATAAAAAAGAATGACATCTTGGCATTTGTTACAAAATAGATGGATCTAGAGGGTATTATGATAAGTGACGTAAGTCAGAGAAAGACAAATACTGTATGATTTCACTTATATGTGAAATCTAAAACACAAAACAATACAAAAACAGACTCATAGATACAGAACAGATAGTTGCCAGAGGGAAGAGGGGTTGGGGTGGGGGTGAAATATTAAAGGGGATTAAGAGGCACAAACCTCTGGTTATAAAAAAAGCCATGGGGTTATAATATACAGCATTAGGAATGTGGTCAATAATATTGTAATAACTTCGTATGGGGACAGATGGTTACTAGATTTATAGTAGTAATCATTTCATAATGTATGCAAATATCAAATCACTGTATAGTATACCTGAATCTAACAAAAAATAAAATAATAAATAAAATTTAAAAAAATAAAAATTACTACCATAAGAATTAGATAGGAGTATATCATTGATTTCAGAAAGGGTAGGTTTTGATGAGAACCAGGAAAAAGAAGGGGGAGGTTGATCAAGGGATCTGTCAAGAGAAGACATCTGGTGTAACAGCAGGCAGAGGCACCATGACATTATCAGTCTCTGGTCATATCTGAATGGACAAAAGGAAGTGTGGAAGGTGGAAAAAAAGCAATAAATGTTTATTTCACCATAATTTTGTTCATGGCATATGTCTGGTGATTTTGGGTACAGTAAAGAAAGATAACTATGTCTTAAATTATTATTAACTCAGGTCTGTGTAAAAATAGCCCCAAAACATGTTATAGTAATGAATTACTAGGCAGACAAATTTAAAGAAAATTGTAATAGAGCATCCTAAGAGAATGGAGAAGAATGAGATACCTAGAGATAATACCTATATGGAGAGAAGTAGAAAATAATAAATCTTGTCTCTGTCACAGTAACTGACATTTCTACCTTCAAATAATGTTTACTTTGATTAATCTGACTTTTAAAAAGTCACAAAATCGATTACTATGATTTATGTTCGTCAATGCTTTGCACAATTTCAGGCATATGGAAGCTCAGTAAATATATGTTGAATGAATAAACGAATGAATGAATATATGAATTAGGCTATAAATTACATAAACACATATGTGCCACAAATGTTAACTGGTCATTCTAGAGACCAAAATATAACCTGGATTTTATATTCAGTAAAATATTATTAATTTTAAATGTGTCATGAGAGAGATGAGTTAATTCATGAAAATTTTTAAGCTAACTCTGAATAGAGGTTAAGTGGAACCTACTGCTTTCTGTGGATATGTGGTTCCCTTTCAGATAAATCTATTTTTATTTTCTCCTGAGTGTATTTTCAAGTTGAACTGTAGAGATTCTTTTCTATTTTAGATGAAAAATTTTCTGAGGCAAGAAAAAAAAATTAGACTATTTTTTCCCCTCATTTCAAAACCTTTTCCTGACAGTCCAAACAGAAGAAAATCAATTAATAAATCCTTATTCCAGTCACAATGCATAAATGTCTTAGGCTTTTTGGAGACATTAAACATTGGAGCCTCTGTTAATTATAATGAACATTTATTTCTCTAGTAATAAGTGAGTTAAAAATGCATTGTTGGGTCATTTTAATGAGCAAGAAAAAGTACTACTTAGTGAAATCCATACAGTTCCTCCAGAAGTCTTTTTCTCCCCAATTAGTTATTAAAATTAAAATGTAAAATAAAATATAAAAATTATAACTAAACAAATTAGACATATGAGAAAAATTTAAAAGATAGAATATAATTTTGACATAGAGTAGCCTGAGAGTTTTTAATGTGGCGTATTTTATTTTTACTTCATAACTTTACTAATTACTTATGTACTTTTTTTTAGAAGATGATGGTATATATCAAACTCTATTTAAAGCTACTTTCTTATCTCATACAGTGGATGTCATAAAAACAGCATATTAGTCTTTATTTTCATATGTATGAGTAATGCGTTTTTAAGTAATAAATGTAATCAAAGGGCAGAAATCTGTGGTTCCAAGATCTAAGATTTAATTCATTTTATAGAAGGCGATTGAAAGTAAATTAAATATTCACATCCATTTTATTATAGATAAATACGTGGATTTATTGGGGAGATTTTATTTTTCATTTGTAACGCAGGAAGAAATTTAGAAGATTTAAAAGAAATAAGCTTTGAACCTATTGCTCAATACACAGTCCAAGAGTTTTTCACAAATAATAGTTATATTTATAATATAAGAATAAATACATGGATGTTGAGAAATATTCCATAATTTGATATTGAAAATTAAAGAAACATAGTTGAAATTAAAGGAAAAAGAAAAATATCTATCCATGGCTACTGTTTGGTCCTCCCACTTTGGAAAATACAGCCCCGCACTAAATTAACCTCTTCTGTCATTAGCTTTTTTTGGTGTTGTCCCTTTGTTTAGCTTCCTCAAATGAAAACACAAATCAATAAAGGCCTCATTCCAGAAGGGCTCCTGAGGATAAACAAGCATTAAAGAACAAACATTGATTTCTCAGGAAGCATGAAGTTACTTTTAAAAGTCTATTTTATCTTTATCAATATATATATAATTGATGATTATAGAATCATAGAATTTCCAGGATTGAAAGGAACCCGAAAGATCTTTTGAGAGAAAGGTACATGATGTGTGTCTATGGAACATATTTCTTTGGATCTTGCTCCCATAATCCTTCACTAGCGCATCATATAATTTAATGTTTACAGGTTTTTAAAAGAAAGGATAATGTTTGTGGAAGAAGAAACGGTTACTAGACTATCTCTTTTACCTTACAATTCCCTTTAGTCCATATTGTCCCAGGGATCCTTCAACAGATATTAGCATTTCCCTGGCAGCAGCTAACACAATTTTTAGAATAGTTTCTAGGAAAACATAATTAGACTCAAATGTCCTAATTTTAATGTAATTAAAAACTCAACAAAAATAGTTATAACTAAATCTCAGTTGTTACCTACTGTTTTATTAATCTACCTCTGGTGTTTTCCAGGACTAAGTGGCCGATTTTCCTTTGTTAAGAGTCATTATTGAGTGGAGATCAATTATATCTTCTTTGTACAGCAAAGCAGCATGAAAGACTGAAGTTTGAAAGCTTGACTTTTTGCACTGACTTTCCCTGCTTAGGCATGAGCACTTTTACTAAAACACTGTAAGTGTATTTCCAGAGGATAAAATTTAACTTCCTCTAAAGATAGGCTTCCAGTTTCTTCAGTCTTTATCTGTGAGTTAGATTGGAAGAGATAAAAAAAAAAAAAAAAAAGCCCCTCTCCCCAAATACAAAATCTTTGCAGTGGAATGCACCCCAAAGTGTTAAATGTTGCTAATGAGGTGACAATACTGTGAAACTTTTCGTCTCTGAAACATCTTTTACTTTTGCATGTGAATACTTACGGTCATTCATTAACCATATGAGCTATCTTTCTGTTTTTTGCTTCTTGAAAATTTTAAACACATCTAAAGAAAACTGGTAGTTTTTCCACAGATGCATTGAAAGCTATTGGAGGGAGGTTATTATGACAGTGAAGTGATATTATTGTTTAGACGTATACAAACCAGGGTCAAAGACCAAATATTAGAACAAAAAAAATGCTCCTAGCTCTTATCACTTAGGAAATTTCAAGAGTTTTGGAGTTTCTGTGCCAGGAACTGGGGGCAGAGACCAAGATATGCATTATCTATAATCTCACAGGGTCTTTGCGTAGTAAGTACTATACAAGTCTTTTGTTATTTAAGCAATAAATAAATACAGACTCTTTAATGGGTATTGGAATTGCAGGGTCAGATTAAATATTTTCAATTTGTAACTGCTTATTTTTACAAATCAGTGTTTTCGCCCATATTTCTAATGATTAAATGATTTAGAGAATCTGTGTTTTTCAAATGACAGTGCTGTAAAATTGGGTCTAATGCATGGGCAAAAGTGCAGTTATTTTACATTTGGACCGAGTAAACATGTCACTTATTCTTATATGTATAGCATTAAAATTACACCGTCTAAAAAAAGATGAGCTTCATAAAATTTCTCTTCTTATGTTGGTAAACATGAAATAACACATTCTCTTTAACTTTTCATTCATCAGGCTATAGAAGTTCTCAAATGTTAAGTGTACTGTACTGAAACATACGTAAACTGAGAAACTGTGCATAATCCTAGCATTCAAAACTTGCTTTGTCAAAAGTTTTTGACCTTGAACTGTACAACATGGAGCTATGAAAATTTTGAAGTATAAAATACAACTTTTGATAGTGTAGAACTGCAATCTTAGTATTAAAAAATCCTATCTGATTATCTTGGTATGAATTGTAATTTTAAGTTTAGTTTTGTGATTATTTTACTTAGTTTATACTTAAACTTTAAAATAACTGGATGTGTTTGAATATTCAGAGGTACATTATTATCTGTGCTTCTTTAAAAAAGTTGGAGTGATTTCTTTTCTCCCTCAGAATCTGACCTGTCAATCACTCAACAGACCTTTTTTTCCTGTTCTTCTGTGCCAAAATCCACTACTTCTAGGTTTTTTGGCTCTTGGTTAGTCTTTAAAAGCTGAAATCCTACACTGAATAAACTGTCAATATTTGTTTTATAAGTCTCCTACTTTTATAGCAGAATGGTGGAGCATGTGGTGGAGAAGTGAAATCTCAAGAGTGCTAATTAAATATTAAGAACTCAAACCTATGTAAGATGCATTTTTCTAAATGGCACACTTCAGCTGGCCTCGAACTCCTTTAAGTTTCCAGGTGCAATACTTCTGAACCTCTTTGTTTATTCAAATATCCAGGAAGTACTGATCTATGACAGACCCATAGATCTGAATGGGCTATACGAGAAAACATTAGCCACAACCCTGTATCTCATTCAGCCCAGAAGTTCATGTTGCTTTTGTTCTGCAGCTCTCTGGAGAA
The DNA here is from genome assembly GCF_028021215.1 of Eschrichtius robustus. Taxonomy (NCBI): domain Eukaryota; kingdom Metazoa; phylum Chordata; class Mammalia; order Artiodactyla; family Eschrichtiidae; genus Eschrichtius; species Eschrichtius robustus. Next base: position 19,734,035 of record NC_090840.1, read on the forward strand.
TGTTATCCACATAAAACCAAAGTATGAAAACAAGCCTATTTTAATGGGCTTCAGTAGTTGATTTGGGGTTAGTTTCCCTTACTTCATCATTTCTAAAAGATACATGTTGAAACACCATGAAATTGAATGAATGTGTTGCTCAATTTTGGTTAAAAGAGGTGGTTTACTTTAGGGAAGTGGGCCCCAACTGGATCGTGGTTAGAGGATATAAAAGTACATTAACAGCAGACTTGCCTGGGAAGTGAAACCTTAACTTTTCAACAAGTGTGTGTGTGTGTGTGTGTGTGTGTGTGTGTGTGTGTGTGTGTGTTTGGATGTCTAAATCTTTGTTTTTGTTTTTTGCCGGATTAAAGGTAACTGTTAATTTGCTAATGACTCAAATCATAATCTGGTTAAGGTATGTACATTTAAACTTCAGGCAAACTGGTACTTTAAATTATCTTAAGTACCTTATATTTTTGTAGAGATAATGAGGATCTTGAGCATAGTGATGGTTTCATAAAGAATTTATATCCCTATATTGAAATAATAAACATGAGTTAGTCCTTATCAGATGAATAGATAACAAAGTTTGGTGATATATCCTCTGGTATTTATTTAATTTTTAAGATGTCAACATAAAAATCAGATTTTCCATTATATTTTACTCATGTTTTTATCTATTCTTTAGAAAACCCTCTCACTCTCATTTTATATTGTTTATGTATTCTATATATATACATGTAGTATATTTTATAAATATAGATTTATATATTTTAAAAAATATATAGGTAACTTGCCTAAAATTGTGTGAATGTCACTCTGCTGACAAAGTGGGACGAACACTCAGGAGAGGGAAAATTTGGTTCCTAATCTCAGTTTTGCTTCAAAACAGTTGTTGACCTAGAGCATTTCATACCTCAGGAGAACCATCACCATGACCATCTTTGTTCAGGTTCACTCTGTCTGAACTGCCTTTCACATGTGACATCACACAAGAAAATTCTACCCATCTTTTGTCTTTCAGAACCTATTCCTTCTTTGATGCTTTTTCCAACTACTGGCACAAACTGATCTCTCTCTTTTACAAATTGATAGAATCATAATATGTTAATATTAGAAATGTCTTACAAAATAACATAAGCCAGCTTCCCAGTTAAAGCAGTTATCCATCCAACCACTTCCACAACAGATAATCAGATTCCGCTTGAATACTGGCATTGACGAGGAGTTTAGAAAATTAGGAGAAATCCCATTTTAATCTCTCAAAAGCCCAGCTATTAAGAACTTCACACTCAGGTTGCCCAAATTCTGTAGCAGAGCTAAAAAGAAAGTCAATACACTGCATAAGTAGAAACATGCAAATATTCAAGCCAAATATATTTTTCTTTACGTTAACAAAACCACTTAATTTTCCCCAGAGAATGTCTACCTCTAGACCTCAAATATACCCCTTGTCTGAAAATGCAGAATATATCTGGCTGGTAACCAGATAGGATCTTTGCACTATAAGGAGGCATTTCCTCTCCTTCATAATGGGAGCAGTGAAGGAAGAGGGCATCTACCTTATGCGTGTGTGCGTGTGCACACACACACACACACACACACACACACACACACACACACGCCCTTAAACATACTTCCCTGCCTTTATCTTTGCAAAGCCAGTCCAAGTTGTGAGGAAAGATGTGAGAATTAACTTATTCACTCTACCCTTATAAAATGTATGTTTACAGAATCATTTCTTGAGAAATAATAAAAAGATGGAAAATAAATCCTAATTGATAACAGACCTTCCCAATGATAAGGAATGCCACCAACATCTTTTATTAGATAAATCAAGCTCACCAAGTAGCCCATGTTTTAGAATAGCTTACGTTTTATTTTCAGAATCCAACAGAAATAGTGGTAAAGCCAAATTGCTACTTGTTCCCAGTTCTTGATCAGATGGACACAGTGGGATAAAATAGAAACTCTTTACTTGAATAGATGAAAAGAAATACATATATATATCTTCATATCCATAACAGCCATTGTGAAAAATGCTCTTTCAAATCTAACTAATGATTTTTTTGAATAATCAAGTACTCTGTTCTATTAAAAACTCAAAATGTACTTTAAAATTTTGACTGAGAAATTTTTGTTTGTCAAATATTAGTAATTTTAATTAGGTTTGTTTTCCCAAACCTTTATAGAAATGTTCCTGGCTCTACCAATTTGTGTTGGTAAATTTGGAGATACTTTTTCCAGAAGAAAATCTGTCTTTGATTTTTATGAGTAAGCATTTTCCCAGGATTTGAAAAAGGACTCCAGTCATACAACAAAATTACTTTGCAAGGAAAAATGAACAGATTGGCAAATTAAGTCATTACACAAACCTGTAATGCTGACAAAACAGTTGTATTTTATTACCCATCTTATCCCATTATCTTATTAGAAAGATTTGCCTCTGTGATATAGAAACAAAAATAGGAAGGTATGTCTAAAAATTGTAGGGATCAGTAAAAGTATAGTTTATCTTTGAGGATTTTTATTTTTTAAAAAATAATATAGGATGAAAAACAATTTGTAGTCATCTAGCATAATAAAAAAAAATTCATGCCTTGCATCCCAGAATTTATATCTCTAGAAAAACTCTCAGATATATATACAAAAATGTTTATTGCAACATGACTGGTAAAAACAAAATAATAGTTAAAAATTAAAAGCCCATCAAGAGGGGATAGATAAAATATGCTATATTTATATGATGGGATATAACATATCTGTTAAAATGAATGAACTAAAATTAATGTATCAGAAATAAATCTCAAAGTATAATGATAAAAGAATTACAAAATGATAAGATGATGCAGAAATGTATGGTACTGTTTATGTGTTGATATATTTACAACAAAACACAAAAGTACTACATGCTCTTCAAAAATACATATACATGTATATGTAAAGTATTAAGAAATATTAAAAATATGTATACTAAGTTTATGATAAAATTTATCTCAAGAGATAAATGACTAGATATGGAGGGAGAGACTTCAAATTTGTCTATAATGTATAATATGTAAATGATTAGATAAAAACAGATAAAGCAAGTATCAGCAAATTATAACAGTTCTAAATTCTGGTTGGTGGGTAAATGGTTATGCATTCTACTTTCTGTGAATATTTCTTCATTTTGGAATTTTTTTACATTTAGTAAAATGATAGTTATTTAAGTAAAGATAATCATCCCTTTTGTTGATTATTTGATGTATTTAATATTAAGCAGCCTTTTATTTACCCACATTTGAAGAGGTATTTTAAACTGTTTTTCTAGCCTGTATGTATTCAGGATCACAGGAGTTTCAAGCCTTTATCCAAGACTTCTAGATATGAATTCATTTATGAGGGTACTGAGTTTAGTGGTGAAGCCAGAGGTGGATCCCAAGATTATCTGAAATGTTGACTGAAATAAGACAATATTATCAGCCTTCACTTTATACAAATACACTATGCTATATCTCGATCCAACTTACTGCTTGAGGAAAACTCGTGTTATTTTTCAGAAATCACCAAAAAGAGCTATTACTGTTTTGAAATGCCTGTAACACTTAACCATCTTTTTTTTAGTCTGTAAATTGAGATTTGGAGTTTTCCCCAAACTTTGGTTTGAAATTGATTGAAATTTAACACACATAAAGTGTTTCCTTTCTGTGTTTCCCAGGCCCACATGGAGCTTTTAGGCATTGTTACAAATGTAGTGCGTCCCTATTCCCCAGCTCCTAGAGCACATTCCTTGTGTTAAAGGGTGATTTCCACTACCTACCTCCATCATGGAAGAAAAAGAGGCTATATCCTTTGGCTAGGATGATAGCATATGTCTAAAGCTCCACCAATAAGACATTTTTGCCAGGGACTTTGAATATTCAATATGTAACTCCAGACAGGGTCAATGAAGGGGTAAGATCATTGCAGAAGTTTTGGTGGTACCAAGGACATTTTTGGTAGCAGCAAAATTCTCAGTAAAGCCTGCAGCTGCAGCAAAAATTGGCTGCGTAATGCCAGTAACAGCAACTCCTTGGATGGTCCTGTTTATGAACCAAGTACTTTGGCTGCAATTGTGTGAGCTAACTGAATAACTTTTCTGCTAAAATGACCCAGAGTTGCTGTCTGTTGCTTGCAACTACAAAGTCTGATCTATTAAACATTCAAGGTGAATAAAACCCCCAAAACAGTAGAAAATAGAAGTTTTAAAAATTATGGCTATTTCTATACATTTTGGAAAAAAATGTAGAGCAAAGTAAAAATGTCACTTTGAAATAGAATTTTGGGTACATAGTATATCTTTGTTTAAACAAACAGGCATTATTACTGGTATCAAAATATTTTTAATTCAACACACAAATATGAATTCACTTATCACCAAGAATGCAGCTACATTTAAAAAAAAATTTTTCCCATCCCTCTGTGCTAAATAGCCTTCAAGTTTTCCATGCTAGATCCATGATATGAGAGGGATGTGAAGGGGAAAGCATTGAGCTGATCTCCGTGTCACTTGGATGTTATTGCTAGAATTGGAAACCCATAAATAGCAAAGTGCCTTAAAAATAAAAAATTAGAAAAATACATATTCATTTCTCAATATCAGAGGGATTGGTAATTTATTATTTGGTAACTAAAAATATAATAGTTCCTGGAAGAACTAAACACATTCTTGTCCTTAGAGTTCATAGCTAACATGTATAAGTCTCTAAATTTTTCAGTCTTAATTTCATTTGGACTAAATCATCTCTAATCTCAGAGAAAGGGCAAATCATAGATAGGCTGATATTCCAATTTTTGTGGTGTTGCTATTGTTATGGATTGAATTGTATCTCCCTAAAATTCTTATGTTGAAACCCTAACCCCCAGTACTTCAGAATGTGACTGTATTTAGAGATAGGGCCTTGAAAGAGGTGATCAAGTTAAAATGAGGATCTTAGTGTGGACCCCAATTCAATTTAACTGGTGTCCCTGTAAGAGGAAATTTGGACACTCAGAAGATACACCAGGGATGAATTCACCCAGGGGAAAGACCATGTGAGGACACAGCAAGAAAGCAGCTATCTGCAAGCCATAGAGAGAGTCCTCAGGATGAGACAATCCTGCCAATAAGTTGATCTGGGACTTCTAGCCTCCAGAATTGTGAGAGAATACATTTCTGTTGTTTAAGCCACCCAGTCTGTAGTATTTTGTTATGGCAGCCCAAGCAAACAATTACATCAGATTTCCAGTGACTAATAAATAAAATGCTGGAATAAATAGTATTCAGATTGCTCTTTATATCTGCTATAGAATAGAGATTCCAAACTTGCAAACATATCAAGAAAGCAATTAAATAAATATAATATAATAAAATGTTAGGTTATGGTTTTATTGTCTTTGCATTTATGTACGTGTATCACAATTTTTTTCTAGTTTTTGATTCTTGGATATGTCAGTGTATGGTGGCCAATTCTCCTTTTGAGGAAAGGGCAGGCTTCTATTTAGGGAATTAAGTCCTTTCTACTTTTAAATATTAATATGTCAGTTATTTTGTGACATTATGTTGATTTAGATTGTATACTTTTTTTTCTTTCATTGGTGTTCATTTCCTTTACTTAATAAAATAATAAGTCTATAACCCTCTGTCAGGATTGGTAAGAGAAATTGAACCACCTAGGAAACGAGAACTAAATTAATTCTCTACAGAGGTTGGCTGTAAAAAAAACAAATAGTAAAACTTAGTAGATTCATTAGGGGAATAAAAAAGAGACACATAGTTCCCTACTCCTTAGCCCACTTACCAGGAACAAAAATGAGAAAAAATATATTGGAGGTAAAATTATAGTCAAATACTTCTCAGGGAGGAAGAAAATGGTGTAAGGTAGAATTTATCAGACCACTCTTAATTCCTAGCTCATTAAATTTTTGCACTTTGACTTAGAATTATTTAATTTTCAATTAAATTACGATAGATGGTATGTATTAAGTCAACTTGTTCAGTGTCCCATATATAACAGACATTCAATAAATGTTAGAGTCATTTCCTCCTTCCTTTGTGTAAATATCCAGGAAACATAAAATGCAAATCCTTTATTTAAAAAGAAAAGAAAAATGTTTTTAAAATTATCTTTAAGTAAAATTATCATGAACATGGTTATTTGAAGTGTTTGGACATATTAAGCAACAAAGAGCAATATGCAGAAAAGGGTAGATGAGAGATTTCATGGATTACATTTATGTGCAGAAAAGGCTATTTGAAAATGTATATGAATACTTTGAATTTCATATACAAAGAAATACTGGCTTTGAAGGATTTGAAAAAGGAAGTAATGTGGGCAAAGCAATACATTTGAGAGATGATTTTGGCAGCAATGTCTGGCCGCATGTTACAGAAACACAAAAATGTGGAGGAGAGTTGAGACTACATATGTGGAAGCTGTGGAGGTGAGATGAAATCAACCAGATGTGTACGATGCCACTATAGAAACAGAAAAGGATGTTATGGAGGAAGAAACACTGACAGAATTTTTTCAGTTTGGGGCTAAATAATAATACCAAATGGCTGATTTTAGGATGTGGAGTCTTAAAAATAATACTAAATGGTTGATTTTAGGATGTGGAGTCTTAAAAAAAAATCTTAGGGACGGAAGAATAAAGCACTAGAGCGCAGAAAGATACAAATACCAACATTTGGTACCATAACGGAAATATTTTGAGTACAATAGGTAATTTATTTATGTCGTAGAAAATTTAAAAATTAAAAATGAGAAAAAATATTATTTACTTCTCATTTCTCTAGCCAAGATTGTTAATTTTTTGGCATGTATACTTCACACCATCCATATAGTTTTATATATAATCTATAACATTTTATGATGTGTTTTAATTATCCATATATTTTGCATAGTTGCCACAGCGCTAAATATCCTACAACATATTTATCACACATTATTCTGCTAAACCTTGCCCCAAGAAATACTAATGCTTATTTATAAAAATAAGGTTCCAGGGTCAAATTAAATTTAGAAACATTCTATACAATATCTCTTGCATTCGTCTATGTGGTGAAACACAGTGGCTGTTAGAGTATTAACATAGCTGAGAATTAGTGACACCTAACTTTATATAATTTTACATATTCAAAATATTTATTTTTTCATAGAATTCATTCCAGGGACTCGTATTTCTTAATACAAGTTTGGGAAATATTATTTTATTTTAATGTTTATATTTTATTACAATCTGTAGATATAGTATATTTAGTCATTTCACTATTATTGGACTTTGTTTCACTTTTTATTTACATAGAGTTAAGATGAGTTACCCTTATAATTATAAATTTTAGCATTTATTTGATTATATTCTTATGGCACTTTTCTTTTGGTGGCCTTGTTAGAGAGTGTATACAGCTAAATATAGCTTTAAAGGTATGTTTTATATCATCGTTCAGAAAGTATATACTAATTTACCTTTCCATTAGCATTGTTTGTATATCTGCAGATTTGTCAATTATAAACTGATTTTGAAAAATAGAGCACTTGTCTAAGTTGTATTTATGGGATAGATGTTGATGTTTTTATTTTAAACGTTTTGCTTTAATGTTAATTTTTAATCATTTTTTGTGTTAATAAATAAAAATTGGAGAAGATATTGTCACATTCAGTATTAGAGCTGGAAGAGATTCCCTCAAAGTCACATAGTAAGCAACAGAGCTGGTTCTAGAACACAAGTCTCCTTAGTCCCTGTCGTGTTCTCTAAACCACACTCCCTCAAAAAAGAAATTCCCTGTCACAGACTCATATCCAGCCAATAACAGGGAAAGTGCCAAGTCCTAGTTACTACACCAGTGTAGTCAAGAAATATGGGTTTTGTTTCCCACTCTGCCATTCCCCAATTGTATGAACTTCAACACTCAGCTTATTGAGAATTTAGATTTCTTTTGTATAAAATGGAGTGGGTCCCTTATAGTGCAAACATTGTATAATAGCAAATGTGAATAAAAATATTATACCACCTTAGATGTGAATTTATTTAAATTGTTTATAACTGATCACTCCTTGTAATTTTGAGTAGCCTTCCTTTCTTTTTTGAATGTTGAAATTAAGTACTTTCTCATTCTGTTTACTGTAAATAATGTTTGCCATTTTATTGCCAACTATTATTAGTTGGCATCTTCTACTAAACAAAATCAAGAATGAAAGAAAAAATAGAAGAATAAATTTTGAAGAAATGTAGATAATTATTAGTGGGAAAGGAACTAGTGCAGTTCTGAGAAAATAAATATTTATGAGCTACTTTAACTCATCATTACTTAATTTTTTTTCAAAATTTTTATTTACAGAAAAGTTGCACGAATAGTACATAGAATTCCTGGACACCTTTCACCTAGAATCCCCCAAAGTTAGTATGTTGTGATATTTACTTTTTCATTTTTTCTAGGTAGAATGTAGAAATTTTTCCCTGAACCATTCAAAAGTAAGTTGCAGACATGATGTCCCTTTACCATAAACACTTTAGTATTTATTTCCCAAGAATGTAACCATGATGCAGTTTTCAAAAAAGCAAATTAATGCTGATGCAAGGCTGTGTTGTGATTTCACCAATGTCTCTATTAATGACCTCTGAGCAAAAGAAAAGCCAAAATCATGTGTTATGTTCAGTTGTCACATAACTTCAGTTTCCTCTAATTTGGAAGAATTTATTAATATTTTTTGCATTTTACAGCATTGACAGCTTTGAAGAACAGAAGATAGTTACTTTTTTACAATATTCCTCAATTTTAACTTGTCTGGTGTTTTCTCATGATTACATTGAGAATATGCACTTTGAGTAGAAATACCCTAGAAGTGATGCTGAGTTCTCAGTATATTATACCTGAGGGCACTTGCTGTTGGTTTGTTTCATTACTGGCAATATTAATTTGATCATTTGGTTAAGGTGGTTCCCGTCAAATTTCACCCCTGTAAAGTTACTGTTTTACATTTTGAGATATTAAGTATTCTGTGGGAAGATATGCCAAAATATTGTAAATATTTTGTTATCTTGATGGACTAATTATCAGCATCCATTGATGGTTGTTGACTGACTAAATCATTGTAATGGTGGTTTGCAAATAGTGATTTCAAGTATTATTCTTATATATGTTTTGTTAGCATGTTACTGAAAAGAAATAATTTTCCCTAGTTGTGTATTCATTTATTTATATCAGTATGAATTACAGAATACTATTTTATTGAATATAATCTCTTACTGTAATTATTTATTTTGATATTCAAGTTGTAATGCTAGTAAGAGCTCCTTCAAGTTGAGTCTGGGCCCTTTTGACAATTCCTCCATTATTCTTTATGCATTTCTTTACATTTTGGCTCAGAATTATTCCAGGATTATTATGTAGTTTCCCCACCCAGTTCTGGAATCAGCCATTTTTTCTAAGTATTCCTGATTCCTTTAAGAGAAAAGTGATATTTAGAAACCAAAAGGTAGGTATTCAGTGTGCTTATTGCTATTGAGTAGCCATTGCTTCTATACATTTTTAGAGTACAGAAAGAGTTATCACATTGATATGACCAAGCCCAATCCAAATCTACAGGCCTCATTCTGCCTTCTTAATTTCCATCTTTGTTTCTCCCTTCTCTGAGTGAGAAACCTATCTCCCATTTCCATAACGTTTTTATGTGTTCCATTCTAGAAAGTATAGAGCATGATTTTAGAACTGCTTATTCATGCTTTTATGATAAAAGAAGCCTTTAACTTGGATTTAAATTTATTGTGAGTACATTTAGAAGGTATTTTTCCTTTTCTCTTTAGCTTGAAGGCATGTAGTCTAACCACTGTGTTGAGAGTAACTCAGTTTTGATCTCAACCATCCTCCTTCAAGTTGTAACGTTATTCATTTGAATACAGGTAAGTTAATATGTTTCTGTTTGTATTCTATTTTAGAGGTTTGTGGATTTTATTTATTTTTTTCTGAGTATATGAAACTTTAACATGGCTATGAAAGATGTTTACAGAAAGATATATTCAGAGAATATACCAATAGATCATTTCTACCCACTCTTAGAAACTAACCACTCTCATTAGTATCTAGTTTATCCTTTCTTGTTTCTTTGTGCTTAAACAAGTAATTACATGCATATATTTATTTTCTTCTGTTTTTTTACACCAGTTACTCTTCTGTACTTATCCTTTTTCACATAACGATATATATTCTGAAAATTACTCCATTCGAATTCTTCCTCATTCATTTTTATACTTTTACAGCATTCCATCAGATGTGCTGATATTATGTAGATATAGAGATACCAGAGTTTATTCAATTATTCCTCTGTGTATGGACATTATATTGTGTCCAATATTTTGCGATAATTATGTTGCAGTGATTATCCTTGAGCATGTCATGTATTTTAGTGTTGCTGGAGATGTATCTTTAGATAAACTCTTAAAATTGGGATTACTGAATTAATAAGTAAACATCTATGTATTTTTTTGGTGAGTTTTGCCAAATTCTCCTTCACAAGGTTTGTATAAATTTGTGTTCCCATAAACAATATATGAGAGTCTGTTTCTCCAGTCCCACCAATAGACGTGCTGTTTTACAGTTTAATATTTTCCAATTTGGTAGGTGAAAATACTATCTCAGTTATGTTTTACATTGCTTTCTTCTAATTATGTATGATGTTGAACATACTTTTGTATGTTTAAGGATAACATTTTTTGTTTGAGAATTATCTGGTTGTATATTTTGTCCTTTATACTTCTAGGCTTTTGTAATTTTTCTCTCAATTTTTAAGAGTTCTTTATATATTAGAAAGATTTAGCCCTGTTTCTATGATATGTTGCAAATATCATCTTTCAGTTTGTCAGTTGTATTTTTATTTCATTTATGGTAACTTTGTTGTGCCAATTAAAAATTGTATAGCCAATTAACCATTCTTTTACTGCCTCCAGACTTTTAGTCATAATTAGGAAGCCTTTTCCTACACCCAAGATAAAGAAGGATCCACCATTATTTTATTTTGCACTAGTTAAATCTTCACTTTATATTAATCAGTGCCACCTTATGCTTGCTAAAGTTTTTTTTTTTCTCATTTTAGCTATTAACTATTTGATATTTAAGTATATCATCAATGTTTTTCACCTTTTTTTTAGTACAGTTGATTTTTAGTTGATTTGCCATTGACAATAGTTGTGTGATCATTTATGAGAGATAAGTGTCTACTATTAAAATTAACAATTTCTCATTATAGAATATCAAAATTTTTAAAATTTAAGAGCAATTTATAGATCTAAATAGCACTAAGTTAATAAGTTCATGCTGACTTAAATGATGTGAGCTTGTTTAATTAAAAATGGTAATAAATGAAGCCAGAGAAATACCAGGCATTAAGTTATTTAAGACCTTGTAAGATATTCTACTTAATTTGGACTTACTCCTAAGAGAAGAAAAGAGTGTTTATAGGCTTTTAATTACTGAAGTGTCAGATACCGTGGCTGTAATGTGAATAATGGATTAGAGAATGTATAAAGCTTGAAAAAAGGAACCAAATTAACATACTGAAATATGATGGTGGTTTCTTCAAAGGAACTGGTATTTGTGAGAGAAGTGAATAGAATTAAGACATATTTGGAAAGCCAAGGCAACATGATTTAGAAATGGATGAATTTGGATGTGAGTGACATGGAATACTCCAAGATAAAGGTCAAAGGTTTTGTTTAGTTCAACTTCATGCACAGTTATAATAATCACTTAGGTATCAAAAGGTGGGAAGAGATGATAAGTTGAATTTTTGAAATGTTGAGTTTTAGATGACTAAGGGACCCTAAATTGGAGGTTCAATAAGTAGTTGGAGAAGTGGATCTGTTTCCCAAGAGACTTTTCTTGGCTAAAGTTAATGATTTAAACATCTTTAACACAGAAGAGGATAAGTTTTCTTGAGTAAATTGTGGAAGTGCTGTATCAAGAGTTACTAAAAGTGACATTGTAGGAGGGAAAATGGACAAATACTGAAAGAAAATTTTCTTTCTTAATAATATTATATATACAGGTGCATTTCAATGAATCTATTCATTTCAACAGAAACTCTGGGGATGTTGGGCTTGGAAAGAAAGCTTCAAACAGTTTGTGGGTAGGTCTAGCTTGAGGCCAGATTTTCTGGTCAACCAACTAGGACAATTATAGATGCGAAGATCTCATTTAGTGATGATTTTTTAAAAGCTGGGCCAATAGGCCACATGGTTTTTACTAAACAGAATCAATCCTTGACATGCCCTCCCCTGAAACCTTACAAAGCAACAATGGGAAGTAGGAGAGGGAAGGGAGCAAACCTATCTGAACTCACACAGGATAACTGTTGAAACTTAATGCAGGGGTCTGTGGCAACACAAAGCTTCTGACCTATATACTCTACAGAGTGTTTTTAAATCCCATATCTACTGAATACATGTGAACTTTGAAAACATAATGTAGTAATGTATTTGAAAGAGTTAATGAGGGAAGTCAAGAGCAATAAAAGATCACAAGACAAGAAGGTCAGTCTAGCCAAAGAAAATGGTGATAAATTGTAACCAGGTGTCTTTACTTCCTGATCCCTCAAGTACTGCACACTCAGCTTTCTCTGGTAGAAAGGGCAGCTTGTGAAATTCCGTACAACATTTGTCAGCTTCAATAATCCCTTGCAAGATCTCAGAATTGTTTGCTTTAATCTCAACTACCTCAGAGGCAGATGAGATAAACCATTTGGAAATTATTGATACATATGTAGTAAAAGAAAATCTACTCTTCATTGGGATTTAGGAACTTCATAGGAATACCTTATTGGCATTCTGATGTTTGCTATAATCATTCAGGGCACAGTAGGTCTAATTGTGGCATTGCTCATGTGCACAGGTCAAAAGCCAAGTTGTGAAGTATTCCATGATTATATACTGACTTTTACAACAGAAATACTCAAATTCCTGTGAATTTCTGTATTTCACTCATTATTCATACTCCGAGTTTCTTCATAAGGTCAACTTTTCTTTAATTGCATACTGCACTATATGTAGTATTCTTTGTTTTTGTATTGGTATCTGGTTTAGTCCATATTATTTCACTAAACTACATGGACAGAAAAGCATTCAAAGAATTATTCAATCTAACAGATTGTATCTGTATCTGAGATACAGAGCAAAGAAACCATCTGAGAAGAAGCAAAGTGTAAGAACATTTGCTGGTATTGGACCTAGCAAATACACTGACCAGAATAAGGCAAGAAACAAGCCCTTGTCACCGAAAGGGATACAAGGCCAGATTCCTTCCTCCCATCCATGGTTTGAGGAAAGGGATAAAATGATAGAAAAATCTATTGTATTTAAAATATCAGTACAGGAGAAGAAAGAACATTCTTCTTCTGCTGCACTGTAAGGAGATGCCCTTTTCTATGTGAGCATTTTCATGGAGCTGTTCATCAAAACATTGACTCCCAAAGTTACTTTCCTATAGGTGTTCCAGTCTTCAGGCATGAAGCCTAAGGGAATATTCTAGCCATATGGAACAGTGGGTAATTAACACATGATATCTTAAAAGATGCAGATCTTTTAGAAAGGAGTATGTGATCTTCTAGTATCTGACAGTTCAGTGCTAATGGATGATTTCAGCCAGCAGTGGACAAGGATTCATTTTATAAAATGCTTGAATAGAGTTTCCATGAATAAAAATCATATATACATTTCTTTTTATTCTTTCCTATTAAGGGTACTAGAGAAAAGAAGTTAGAATAAACCAGTTTTCAAATTAAGTCCTCTTATTTCAGAAGATCTCTTTTATTTCAAAAATAGTTGTGAACTTAATGTAGGAAAAGAAAGTCACTCTGCCATGATCTGGTTATTTTCTATAAATTTAAAAAAAAAAAGGGAAAAGAAATAAATCAATTAATGACCTAAGAAATTGCAAAAAATGACAACCCATTACCAAATAACTGAGTTTGGGATATTTCAAGGCATTATTTTTTCAGAGATTAGAGAAGATATGTTCCTGGATGGGGATAAAGAAGTACATCAATATCGTGTTTATGGGGAGTGGCAGGGATGAGTGGTTTGAAAAGCATCCTACAACTCACCATTTAATAACATGCCTGGAACTAGAGAGTTTGCACCCACCCGTATTAAAGGATAAAAGTTTCAAGTTATTAAATATGAATAATAAAGAGAAACAAAGTGATACCAAAACTTGGAAGCAACTAAGATGCACTTCAGTATATTAATGGATGAATAAACTGTGGTACATTCAGAAAATGGAATATTATTCAGCTCTAAAAGGAAATAAGCTATCAATGAAATGAAAAGATATGGGGATATTACTAGTGAAAGACCCCAATCTGAAAAGACTATCTGCTGTATGATTCCCAACTGTATGACACTCTGGAAAATGGAAAACTATGGGGAGAGTGGTAAGGTTGCCAGGATTAGTGAGGAGGCAGACATGAATAAGTAGAGTTCAGAGGATTTTTAAGGCAGAGAGACTACTCTGTATAATACTACAATGGTGGCTCATGTCCAAACCCATCAAATGTACAACAGCAGGCTGAACCCTAGCATGAAATATGTATATTGGGTGATTATGATGTGTCAGTGTAGATTTCATCAGTTATAACAAATGTACCATTTTGGTGGGGGATATCACTTGTGGGGTTGCGGGGAGCTGTGTATGTGTGCTGGGGATATATGGGGAAATCCCTGTATCTTCTGCTCAATGTTACTGTGAACCTAAAGTTTCTCTAAAAAAAAAAAAAAAAGTTTTATTTAAAAAAAGAAAGAAATGAGCTATTAAGCCATGAAAAGACAAGGAATAAACTTAAATGCATATTATTATGTGAAAGAAGCCAATCTGGAAATCCTGCACACCAAATGATTCCAACTACATGACATGCTGGAAAAGGCAAAGCTGTGGAGGCAGTAAAAGGATCAGTAGTCACTAGGGGTTAGCGAAGAGGGAGGGATGAATTGCCAGAGCACAGAGGATCTTTAGAGCAGTAGAGTTAGTCTGTATGATACTATAAGGGAGGATACATGTCATAATACATTGATCCAAACCCATAGACCCTATCAATACAACACCAAGAACTCAATGTCAACTATGGACTTCGGATGATAATGATGCATCAATATAGTTTCATTAATTATAACAAATGTATCACTCTGGTGGGGAATATTGATAGTAGGGAAGGCTGTGCATGTGTGCAGGCAGGAGGTATATGGGAACTTTCCTCTTGATTTTTCTTTGAACCTAAAACTGCTCTAAAAAATAAAGTCTATTAAAAACAAAAAGAAAAAAGAAACAAAATGAAACTCAAGCAAACTGAAACTCAGAGAAGTGACTGATATTAAGTAGCTACCCAGAAGAAAAATTCTTGGCCTAGTCTGAAGCTTAATGACATGCAAATTATCCATTTCAATAAAAGAGGAACTTATTACTTTGGTATATTTTCTGAGATATATCCTCAGAAAATATGCTACTTTGGGAGGTAGCATATTTTATAGGAATGTTTCAAACAATTCGTTGCTTAAAGACAAAAATACAAGGAATGTTGATCTGTTTAATGAACCCTATCTCAAGGATAGAAACTGGTAGCCACACAAAATTGTGTAGGAGCCTCCCATTTTAGAAAGGAAAATTAATCATTTTCCATGAATCATGAATTAGGAAATTTATAACTTTAGCAACTCAGTTGTGTTTAATTTTGTAAAATCTTTTTTTTTTTTTCATCTTAATGATTAGCAGTAAAATCTACTGGCTTGTGTATTTTTATTGGCAACAAAGAAGGAACAAAGGAGACAGCATCCCTATTTCACTTCAAGTTTGGGGGAAGAAAAATCCCCAAAGGATAGATTAGATGGTTGCAAACAACCAATGTAGAAATAAAGGAAAATTAGTCCCTTTGGCAAAGTGGATAAAGAAAGGAAAGGGGAGGGGGAGAGGTGGCTGTGATGGGGTTGAAGATGGACCCTGGGGCAATGCATGTAAAAGGCCTTTGAAATCTGTAGTAACAACTCATCATGTAATTTCCAAATAACATTATCATCTTATAGACATTTGGGAGAAAGGAAAACGCTGATTGTTTTTCTTGATGAGGATACTAGAAAGAAGAAGCTGAGCACAACTGAGAACAAATTTTTGAAATAGAATGTTGTTTATTCTTTAGATAAGGATTATTTCCAATAATCACTGTAATTTGTCACTGGTAAAGTGAAATGTAGAGTCAAACCTCTCACTACTTTTTTCTTCTTAAGTTGCGTGGCAAAATAGGATATATTGGTACTAAACTACATCTCACTAACCTCTTTGCCTTAGCTATTGACACGACAAGTTGTTTTTATCTTGAAACTGTGCTAAAATACACTTGGCTTTGCCAGTGAGCTTAAAATGGCTCACTGTTTTCTTGCCAGAAAATAAGAAACTAGCAATTTTTAAAATGGGTAATAATTTATGCTCCAATGACTTACACCTACCTCATTTTGGGTAATATAGTGCTGTTTCATTTAAATGTTTTAATGTATTTAAACTTAATTTATTACTATTAAAAACTACTCAGTTGACATTCATAAGACTGAACTGCTTTGTCTTTAACTACATAACAGGTACAGCAGGGGTATAATTTGGTAATATAAAATATTCTCCTTGATTGCATAGCACAGCTACCTTGTGTTTGCTGGAATGGAAATCTCCAACTTCAGGAATGGGTATTCTTTTTTTCAAGTTTCACTTTATTGTTATGGTGCATTAATAACAATGCAGATTTCATTCTAGTTATCATAATGTGTGTATTTGATTATTGAGGAAGAGAGAAATAATAATAGTAAATAATAAGATAACTTACTTGCTCATAACACATAATTCATTCTAAATAACATGGGTTAAGGAGCATAGGCCAAATAGAAATAAAAGCTTAAAAAACAAAGAACTTCCAGGGAGCTGAAGATAATAATGGCTAAGTTTGCATCTTTCAATATACCATCTCCAAACAATTCAAAACTATAAGAAGAAAGCAACAATAATAGCAAAACTATACCCAAAATATGCCTTAAGCATGACTTAAAGACAAAGAATGACCAAACTTCAAAATAACAGTAAATAAAAAAAGAAAAGCATCAAATCCCAGAAAACAATCTTTACATGATAGCACCACTGCCAACCTCTGTGGTGAGCAAGGACAGGCCAAGAAAAGCAGAATAGAAAAGAGAAAAGAGAAATTTGTGAGATAATTGGATAATAAAGGGGAAAATTTAGAGTCTTACCAGACAAAAGAGAGCCAAATGTCAGAGACACACAACCTCTTTCCCAACCATAAGAAAAGAAGTAACAAAACCCACTAAAGGTCTGGATTTTTATCTATTTTGATGTACTGATAAAAGAAGATGCCACTGAACTAGAAATTCTGTTAGATACCTAAAGTTCACAACAATGAGCAAAAGAAAACTCTATAAATCTATACAGAATTATTATAAAAATCAGAAAATAAAATTTAATGAACTTTAACTGATTAAACTCTCCATTTCTCCAAAAAACAAAAAGAAGGAAAGCATGTAGCAAAAAACAACTGTAAGGCAATACAGTAAGTCCCCTACATACGAACCTTCAAGTTGCGAACTTTCAAAGATTTGAACGTGCGTTCGAATGTCCAGTCATGTAAGTTAGTTCACGCATCTGGCATACATTGTCACATGCGTGCATCCTCTACCAGTGGGTGTGCTTTTGTGTACTTTACTGTGCAATACTGTAAGGAGTACGGTAGTACAGTATCTTTATTTCAAGCCCAGGATGTGAGTGAGTGAAATTGCAGCTTGCCCTCCATCTCCTATTGCTGACTATCCTTCAGCTCTACCATCTCCCACCTCCTCTCCCTCCTCCAGTCAGTAACTCTTGCCTGATCACTCAATGCCAGTCCCTGTATGCCAACTGTTGTATTGTACTACTGTACTTTTCAAGATACTATACTGTAAGATTAAAAATGTTTCCTTTATTTTTTGTGTTTGTTTGTTTTTTATGTATTATTTATGTGAAAAGTATTATAAACCTATTACAGTACAGTACTATATAGCCGATTGTGTTAGTTGGGTACCTAGGCTAACTTTGTTGAACTTACGAACAAATTGGACTTACAAACGCGCTCTCGGAATGGAACTCGTTTGTATGTAAGGGACTTAGTGTACTTCAGCTTAGTTAAATATACACATAAAAAGTATTTAGTGATATGGAAAAATCTCTTGAATTATAAATTTAAAAATTAAGATGAGAAAAGAGCAGAAAAAGAGAAAAAGAAATGAAGGAAGTTGGATTAGATTCAGTATAGAAATGGAAGACATTGAAGAAATTATCTCAGAAATAAAAACAAATGCATGACGCTCAAGGGAGAATAAAAATAAATAAAACTTCATAACAATTAGGAAAAACAGGAGAACAACCAAAGATACAAAAATTAAAGAAGTGAAAAGAGTCAGTAAGAACATAGTAGAAATGGAGGACAGGAAAAGAAAGAATAATATTTGTGTAATTGGAGTTAGTAAAGACTAAAACAATGCATTCATACAAAATTAATATTTATAATTGTGATTGAAAAAAATTTCCAGAAATAGAAAGCCCAAGTCCATATACTGAAAGGGCTAACTGGAAAACTGGGAAAATTATGTGGAATCATCAACCTTGAGAAATATGCTAGTAAAACTATTAGACTTCAAAGATAAAGAAAAATAATTCTCAAGGATACTACAAATAAGATCAAATAAATTGCAAGAAAAGTAATTATATTGGAGGCAGAATTTTCAGAATATTGATACGAAGTCTTTCTCTCCTTTTCTTTCTGAGTGTTCTTCAGTCTGTTTTGGAAAATTTTCAGGAACACTTGGGAGATAAGTTAACCTTAGTGACAAATGAATGTGAATTATGAAATTGACTGAAGGGCTAGCCTTTTCTGATGAAGTAAACACAATAGAATGTAGTTAATGACAACTTTGGGCAGTTTCACTTCATCATGAAGACTCCAGTCCAAAGGATGTAAAATTGGTATCAGAAAAGTTTGACATACTCTGTTTCTTTCATTTCTCCCTAGTCTTCTGACAAACCCATTGTTCCTAACATGCAGTAGCTGCCCCAGAACTTTTAATCCTCATTGGGTCAATTCTCAAACATTCTTCTACTATTTCATACCCAGGACCATGTAGCTGAGGATGCATCCAGGATAACTAGGGTGGATTGGCGGATTGAAAATAATTTCTAATGTTACAAAAAAGAAGGAAATTTAGTTGTTTCATCTCCATTTCAGGTGACTTAGGTGGCTATAAAATGACCTCTTAATTAAATTTTCCTTTTATAGCCATTACTATCAGAACCAAAGAAGCATCTCTAAGTCAGTGAATTGCAGATCAGGAGCAAGGGAGGATTTTGCCTTAGCAATTGGAAGATAATGGTTTTACTAAGATGTGGAGGATTATTTTTGGAACTTCTCAAATCACTCCCATTTGGGAAGTATAATTATTTGTATTGCTTGTGACTAAAGTTTCCATAGGGAAAGTAGATATATAGCTTCTCATCTGGCATAATTATTTTGTATTATTTGAATATTCTTTGAGATATGGGTCTCTGTCTTTTAGCATTTCATATTCTTATAAATTAAATTATTTTCCTTAAGAAACTTTTTCTCGGGACCTTAAATACAGTAGTTATAAAGAGAAATATGTGAACCATATTATTTATATATATAATTTGAAATAAATTGAATTTATATCGTGTGTAATATCAAATTTTCAACAGAAAAAGAAGAAATATAACTTTATATACTCTGTTATTACTTCCTTTTTTCCTTCCCTCCTTCCTTCATTCTTGAATAAATCAGTCCCAGATATACTCAGTAGGACTGAGGAAGGCAGGTATTCTCACAAGTAGAGGGAAGAGCCCAGTGTAGGGTGTCGTCATCCAAGCAGGTTGGAAAGATCATCCATTCAGGAATGGGAATGGCTATGCTGAGGGCTGCCTGGTTTGGGGCATCAAAGCCCAGGTGAGTAAGGAGAGCCTCTGCAGGAGGCATGGATGCAGCAGTCATCTAGCCAAGTATGTGGGATCTGAAGAGGGATGAAGGGCAGTATCCACAGTGAGTAGCAGTGGCACTGACATAAGATTGTTTACATTAAGAGGAAATTGATCAAATTTTTAAAATATTGAAAATAATTGGAACCAGATTTTTTACTTAATTTCAAGGCCCAAGAAACTCACAGATTGGTCCTTTGTACCTGCAAGGCCACCCGGAGGCTCCCACACTGAAATAGCACCCAGGGGTTTACTGTCGAAGACAAGAATACCAAATATATAAAGGGAGAAAACAAAATTCCACCCTGTGTATGTTGCACATTGTCTGATAATATACAGAGTGGAGGACACAGCATCACTTTAGTAGAATTGCCAGCGAAACATGTAAAATCTGAATCTAATCATGAGAAGACATCAGATAAATCAAACTTGAGAATAATTCTAAAAAATAACTGACCCATAAAATTCTCAGGTCAAAATCATGAAAGTCAAGGAAAAACTGAGAAATTGCTTTGAATTGAAAGAGGCTAAAAGAAACATGGCAACTAAAGGAAAAAGTTGTCCTAAGCAAATTAATTCCAGGACATTATTGGCAAAATTGAATGCTCTCTGCAGGTTAGAGGTATCAGTGTTGGTTGTATTGTGATTACATGACAGAATATTCCTGTTGTTAGGAAGTACATAGTGAAGCATTTGAGTACTAGGGCATTATACTGGTAATTTACTCTCAAAGGATTCAGGAAATAATTTTTTTTGGTATTATTCTTGCAGTTTTTTAATAAATTTAAAATTATTTCAAAATAAAATCATGCAATATAAAATGTATTTAATTATATTTAAGAAGAAACACGGTTATTTCTAAAACCTACCAAAATCAATGGTTATTTATATAATTGAAAAATCACTTAGGAAAGAAGCTAAGTTCTGAACTAAATGTTGAGGTAGAGAGATTTTTCACAAATATTTATTATTTTTAGTAATCAATTTAAACAATATTTGCCTGCATCAGATAAATTAAACTTATTATTGATTAACAAAATAGATTCAATAAAATGCAGTTTATAAAATCATATGTAAAACATTAAAAAAATAATTTAGCAGATAAATTGTAATGCATTCAATGAGAGGAATTCTTCTATAGCTATGTGCTCATTATGTTAAGGAAAATTTACTGTTTTATGAAAGAAAGATAATATTTGTGAAAACTCACTCTTGAATAGGATAAAAACTCAAGACTTAAAAAAAAATCAATTTCCAGAAAGAATTTAGCTATGCTTCTGTTGTACAGAATTGCACTGAGCTCTGTCAGTGAGGCCTCTGATGGATGATCTTTTGGGACAGTGATAAATAGGGCTTGTTGAGTGTGAACCATTTTCATGTGTTTTAGCCTTCTTTCCTCCTGATGATAACTCCTTGGCCTCTGAGACTTGGTTCTTCATCCCCTCTTCCACAGACTGTGAGCACAGCTTGAAAATTGGCTCAAGGAGACTTTTGAGTCCTGATTCCAGAGCAAATAAGATCCTATCTTTGGGGCTAGACTGCACTACTTCACTTCCCTGGTTTCATTCAAGGAAATTTTCCAAAAGTACTTTTTTCTTAATCGTGTAGCTTAGGGTTAGCAAACTCCTGCCTCCTCTGTGTTTTTGTATGGCCAGAGAGTTAAGAATGGTTTTCACAGGTTGCATTAGTCAGCTAGAGCTGCTTTAACAAAATATTACAGACAGGATAGCTTAAAGAACAGAAATTTATTTTCTCACATTTCTGGAGGCTAGAAGTCCAATATCAAGGTGTTGGTAGTGTTGGTTTCTGGTGAGGACTCACTTCTTGGCTTGCAGATGCCTTTTTGCTCACATGGTCTTTCTTATGTGCTCGCACATCCCTGCTTTCTCCCCCTCTTCTTATAAGGATACCAGTTCTACCGGATTAAGGTCCCATTCTTATTATCTCACTTAACCTTTATTACATGCTTATAAGCCCCATCTCCAAATACAGTCACTTTGGAGATTATGGCTTCAATATAAGAACTCTGAGGAGACAAAATTCAGTACACAAATGAGCACAACTGATAACACAAATGAAGATCTACAATCAACTTGATGATAGGGAACACTGACCTTGAACCCTAATTAAGCAAAATGTTGTCTCCTCAAGAAAGAATTTTATTCTTTTCATTAGTAGACTTTTACTCCAAAAAAAAGGAAACGGTACTCAATTATTATTTATTATTTTGAAGTTTTTCAATAAAATTTTTGTGGAATTTGTTTTCTATCTTTTTATAAAGGGACCTATATTATGTTTTTGATTCTGCCTCTTGGCCTGCAAAGCCTAAAATACTTACTACTTGTTCCTTGACTGAAAAAGTTTCTCCACCTCCAACGTGGCCCAAGCAAGGTTGACTGATTCATTTTTAGTCTTCAAGCCTTTGTCTAAATTACAGACATCTGCTCAGTTAAACATTTGCTGCTTCTGATCTCTAAGTATTTGCTATAATTTCCTATTTTGCTTTAGCTCTCTTCCCACAGAGATCCATCACTTCCCATGAGCTTGTTTTTTAGACTCTCCTGAACTGTTTTGACAAGCATGGCATTAGCTTGTGTAAAGCCCAGTTCTGTTGTAAATGTTTTAGGATTATAAGGGCGTTACAAAAAAAAAAAATCCACAGACTCAATTTATCAAGGGAATTTTCTCACAGTTAGCTTGAGGGGCCCCCAGTTTCCTAAATGCCTTCAGTATTAGGAATGTTTAATCCAGATCTGGGTGCCAGGCGCACATAGGAGGGACTGGAGCAGGCTGTTTTTTTCCCACTGCATTCACCTAAATTTTTCTAGACCATTGTAGATTTGCCATAATAG
This sequence comes from Eschrichtius robustus, assembly GCF_028021215.1. Taxonomy (NCBI): domain Eukaryota; kingdom Metazoa; phylum Chordata; class Mammalia; order Artiodactyla; family Eschrichtiidae; genus Eschrichtius; species Eschrichtius robustus. The sequence continues at coordinate 19,756,925 of NC_090840.1, forward strand.
AGAGGAGAGCAGTGACTTTTGTATACAAATCCAATATCCTGGTTAGTTTTTAGTTCTGAGAAATATTTGAAAATTATATACAGAAAATCCTGCACAGAAAGGCCTCCTGATTTCATAGAGTACTATAACTTTTCCTTATGAAATACTTGAACAATAATAATAGCAAAACAATAATAATTGAAATTTACTGAGCATTTACTATATGATAGTACTCTGTTAACAATATCTTTATAATGTAAATGCTAATATGCTCCTTAATGTACCAATGAGAAAGTATCTTATAAAATATGTATAATTAGCCTAAGGCCACACATGGTTACCATTTGGAGAGTTGTGTCTGAAACCCAAGGCTGTTTGACATCAAATCTGTGTTTCAACCAGTCTATTTGATTGCCTCCATGTACATGTTCTGTATAAAAGTTATTCTAAAAAAAAAAAGTTATTCTTAGCAAGAATTAGAGAATTAGACTTATCATCCCTCTATGCAGTAATATGACCATGTTTTGACTCATTGGTACAAATTAAAATCACTCTATATAATGTCTGAACTTTCCCAGGAGTAAGCATCAACTTTGTCACTCCTGAGAAATAGCAAAGAGAATATTCGTTCTGCATTATGTCTATTCAAACCAGGTTTCAATATATTGGAGAAGGCAATGATGCTGCCTTTATACTTGAACCAAGTTATTTATCTCACATAGCAAAAATACCACAGGCTCTCTGGTCAGGATGGGTTCAGGGATCAGTCAGACCCACCGCTTACCAGCAGTGCGCAAGGATGTTATTGGTTGTAGTTTATGGTGAGTTTTCTCTCAGAAATCCATTGTCTTTTAAAATCTGACCTCTGTGGGCTTCCTGGTATATTCCTGAATACCACTGGTGGGAAGGCCCAATTATGTTTTGATCAGCAGGTATCCCACACCCGATGTAAATCAGTGGATGAAAAATGATATAACAGGAGATGGGTTTGCCTCACTTCTCATCAGTAGCATGACCCAGTTCATGCCCATCCAACATAGTCTGTTACATAAGTGTAAAGAAAGATATTGTAATGTATGCTTAAACAATTATTATGAGCCTACAAAAAAAATAAAAAAGACAAGTAGTGATTGGTATCGCTGATTAAGTGAGTTTATTCATTCTAATTATTGGGAATATAGAAATATTTTTAAATGTTATGTAATTCTTCTGTGCTTAGAAACAAATGAGTATACTACTTTTTAAGGTTGGCAGGGTGAACTCATGCATTTATGTCTGTCCTCTGCCAAAATGTCAATACAATGATAATAAAATTATTTTTAATGAATCAACTAAAAAATAACAAATATAAGTAAAGCATGGAAGACTGAAAATACTAAGTTGATAACTAGCTAGCAGACCCTAAGAAGCTGCCAGACATTCGACATCCAGGCAGAAGACTGGGAGTTGGTTTTTTTTTGAGAAATTTAAGCAGAACAAAAATCAAAACAAAACAAACAAAAAATAAATCTAAAGATTCTCATGTAGGAGATTCTCCAAAGAATCAGCCTGGATAGGTTATCCTACAATGGAATTCAAAGTCAGTAGTAAGTACTATAAGATTACACAAAGCTTCTAAACAGTTTTTTTTTAATTGTCCTATTCTTAAATATGAGTCCATAATTAAAAGTGACCAAATACTTAAGGAAAGTCTCTTATATGATAAATAAATATTAAAAACAACAAACTTGGAAGAAACATATGAGGAATGGAAACAAAAGTAAAAGGAAAGCAAATTTTTTCAGAGATATAAGAAAAAAATCACATTAATAGAAAACACTGAAGATGTGATATAAAAAAAGGAGAGAACATTTAGGGGAGGAAAAAAGGAGAATTCAACATAGTAGCAAAAAGAGATGGCAATGAATGTTGGGGAAATATCATATATAGTAGATAAAATTGAAAATGAGTAAAAATAAAAAAATATAAGGATATTAAAGGAAGGAAGGAAGGAAGGATCAAGTTAGAGAAAACAAAATGAAGCATATCAAAGAAAAATGATAGTATCATGACTTACCCGTGAAGTGTATTTATAATTATAATATGCATGTTATATGCACATTATATATTAAAATTCAAGTTTAACCAAAATTATGATGCAGTGCTATTAGGAGGATGGGAGATTGGGAAGTATGTGTGGAAGAGGCAGGCTGCTGAGGGGTGAAAGAAAATTAACTTCTCATCTTCCATACTGAAAGGCAATACAGACATTAAAATTGCAAGGCATAGAAATTCAGATCTATTCTTTGTTATTAGAAATATGGAGGAAATTACCAAGAGAAGTGGCTAAAGGATTGAACTGAATTGCCCTTTGAGAGTGAGTAATTGGTGGGGTAGGTAGTACACTGCTCTTTTCTTTACAAGGCTTGTAAACCTATCAGTATATGATTCTCTAAATTGTGTTCATGTATCACCTAGATAAAAGTAAAAATTATAATAGAAACAGATGAGTAGTTTGCTGAAGTACTGTTGCCAGTGTGGGTGTTCTGTGCTCTATTGTGAGTTATCTACGTCAACTAAACAAATAACATCAACTCTGTCAAAGGATTAAGGTAATTTTTACTTGCATTTTATTGAATTGACCCAAATTCACTTCCATCTCCATCTGAAATATAGCTTAGGGAACCTAAAACAGGGGAACCTAATCTAATTTGAAAATCAAGGAGAGACCTTCACGATGACGGAAGAGTAAGACGTGGAGATCACCATCCTCCCAACAAATACATCAGAAATACATCTACATGTGGAACAACTCCTACAGAACACCTACTGAATGCTGGCAGAAGACCTTGGACCTCCAAAAAGGCAAGAAACTCCCCACGTACCTGGTAGGGCAAAAGAAAAAACAGAGACAAAAGAATAGGGACGGGACCTGCACCAGTGGGACGGAGCTGTGAAGGAGGAAAGGTTTACACACACTAGGAAGCCCCTTCGTGGGCGGACACTGCGGGTGGCGGAGGGGGGAGCTTTGGAGCCACGGAGGAGAGCGCAGCCACAGGGGTGCGGAGGGCAAAGCGGAGAGACTCCCGCACAGAGGCTCGGCGTCGAGCAGCACTCACCAGCCCGAGAGGCTTGTCTGCTCAGCCGCCGGGGCGGGCGGCGGCTGGGAGCTGAGGCTCAGGCTTCGGTCGGATCCCAGGGAGAGGACTGGGGTTGGTGGCGTGAACACAGCCTGAAGGGAGCTAGTGTGCCGCGGCGAGCCAGGAGGGAGTCCGGGAAGAAGTCTGGAACCGCCTAAGAGGCAAGAGACCATTGTCTTGGGGTGCACGAGGAGAGGGGATTCAGAGCACCGCCTAAACGAGCTCCAGAGATGGGCCCGAGCAGCAGCTATCAGTGCGTACACCAGAGACGGGTGTGAGACACTAAGGCTGCTGCTGCCGCCACCAAGAAGCCTGTGTGCAAGCACAGGTCACTATCCTCCCCTCCCGGGAGGCTGTGCAGCCCTCCACCGCCAGGGTCCCATGATCCAGGGACAACTTCCCCAGGAGAACGCACGGTGCTCCTCAGGCTGGTGCAACATCACGCTGGCCTCTGCCGCCGCAGGCTCACCCGGCATTCCGTACCCCTCCCTCCTTCCGGCCTGAGTGAGCCAGAGCCCCCGAATCAGCAGCTCCTTTAACCCCGTCCTGTCTGAGCGAAGAACAGACGCCCTCAGGCGACCTACACGCAGAGGCAGGTCCAAATCCAAAGCTGAACCCTGGGAGCTGTGCGAACAAAGAAGAGAAGGGGAAATCTCTCCCAAAAGCCTCAGGAGCAGCAGATTAAATCTCCACAGTCAACTTGATGTACCTGCATCTGTGGAATACCTGAATAGACAACAAATCATCCCAAATTGAGGAGGTGAACTTTGGGAGCAACGACACATATATATTTTCCCCTTTTTCTCTTTTGGTGAGGTGTGTGTGCGTATGCTTCTGTGTGTGATTTTGTCTGTATAGCTTTGCTTTTACCATTTGTCCTAGAGTTCTCTCTGTCTGTTTTGGTTTTTTTTTTAGCATAGTTTTTAGCGCTTGTTATCATTGGTGGACTTGTTTTTAGCTTTGGTTGCTCTCTTCTTTCTTTCTTATAAATTTTTTTATTACTTTTTAATTTTTAAAAATTATTTTTTATTTTAATAACTTTATTTTCTTTCCTTCCTTCCTTCCTTCCTTCCTTCCTTCCTTCCTTCCTTCCTTCCTTCCTTCCTTCCTTCCTTCCTTCCTTCCTTCTTTCTTTCTTTTCTTTTCTTTTCTTTTCTTTTCTTTTCTTTCTTTATTCTCTTTCTCTCCCTTTTCTTCTGAGCCGTGTGGCTGACAGGGTCTTGGTACTCTGGCCAGGTGTCAGGCCTGTGCCTCTGAGGTGGGAGAGCTGAGTTCACAACATCGGTCCACCAGAGACCTCCCGGCTCCACGTAATATCACATGGTGAAAGCTCTCCCAGAGGTCTCCATCTCAACACTAAGACCCAGCTCCACTCAACGACCAGCAAGCTGCAGTGCTGCACACCCTATGCCAAACAACTAGCAAGAAAGGACACAACTCCACCCATTAGCAGAGAGGCTGCCTAAAATCATAATGGCACAGACACCCCAAAACACACCGCTGGATGAGGCCGTGCCCAACAGAAGGACAAGATCCAGCCTCATCCACCAGAACACGGGCACTAGTCGCCTCCACCAGGAACCTACACAACCCACTGAACCAACCTTAGCCAATGGGGGCAGACACCAAAAACAACAGGAACTACGAACCTGCAGCCTGCGAAAAGGAGACCCCAAACACAGTAAGTTAAGCAAAATGAGAAGACAGAGAAACACACAGCAGATGAAGGAGCAAGGTAAAAACCCACCAGACCAAACAAATGAAGAGTAAATAGGCAATCTACCTGAAAAAGAATTCAGAGTAATGAGTAAAGATGATCAAAAATCTTGGAAATAGAATGGAGAAAATACACGAAACGTTTAACAAGGGCCTAGAAGAACCAAAGAGCAAACAAACAATGATGAACAACACAATAAATGAAATTAAAAGTTCTCTAGAAGGAATCAGTAGCAGAATAACTGAGGCAGAAGAATGGGTAAGTGACCTGGAATATAGAATAGTGGAAATAACTATCGCAGAGGCGAATTAAAAAAAAAGAATGAAAAGAATCGAGGACAGTCTCAGAGGCCTCTGGGAGAACATTAAACACACCAACATTCGAATTATACGGGTCCCAGAAGAAGAAGAGAAAAAGAAAGGGACTGAGAAAATATTTGAAGTGATTACAGTTGAAAAGTTCCATAATATGGGAAAGGAAATAGTTAATCAATTCCAGGAAGTGCAGAGAGTCCCATAAGGGATAAATCCAAGGAGAAACACGCCAAGACACATATTAATCAAACTATCAAAAATTAAATGCAAAGAAAAAATATTAAAAGCAACAAGGGAAAAAGAGCAAATAACATACAAGGGAGTCCCCATAAGATTAACAGCTGATGTTTCACCAGAAACTCTGCAAGCCAGAAGGGAGTGGCAGGACATATTTAAAGTGATGAAAGGGAAAAACCTACAACCAAGATTACTCTACCCAGCAAGGATCTCATTCAGATTCAACAGAGAAATCAAAAGCTTTACAGAGAAGCAAAAGCTAAGAGAATTCAGCACCACCAAACCAGCTTTACAACAAATGCTAAAGGAACTTATCTAGGCAGGAAACACAAGAGAAGGAAAAGACCTACTATAACAAACCCAAAACAATTAAGAAAATGGTAATAGGAACATACATATCAATAATTACCTTAAATGTAATGGATTAAATGTGCCAACCAAAAGACATAGACTGGCTGAATGGATACAAAAACAAGACCCGTATATATGCTGCCTACAAGAGACCCACTTCAGACCTAGGGACACATACAGACTGAAAGTGAGGGGATGGAAAAAGATACTCCATGCAAATGGAAATCAAAAGAAAGCTGGAGTAGCAATTCTCATATCAAACAAAATAGACTTTAAAATAAAGTCTATTACAAGAGACAAAGAAGGACACTACGTAATGATCAAGGGATCAATCCAAGAAGAAGATACAACAATTGTAAATATTTATTCACCCAACATAGGAGCACCTCAATACATAAGGCCAATGCTAACCGCCATAAAAGGGGAAATCGACAATAACACAATAATAGTAGGGGACTTTGACACCCCACTTTCACCAATGGACAGATCATCCAAAATGAAAATAAATAAGGAAACACAAGCTTTAAATGATACATTAAACAAGATGGACTTAATTGATATTTATAGGACATTCCATCCATAAACAACAGAATACACTTTCTTCTCAAGTGCTCATGGAACATTCTCCAGGATAGATCATATTTTGGTTCAGAAATCAAGCCTTGGTAAATTTAAGAAAATTGAAAACACATCAAGTATCTTTTCCAACCACAATGCTATGAGACTAGATATCAATTACAGGCAAAAATCTGTAAAAAATACAAACACATGGAAGCTAAACAATACACTACTTAATAACCAAGAGATCACTGAAGAAATCAAAGAGGAAATCAAAAAATACCTAGAAACAAATGACAATGAAAATATAACAACCCAAACCCTATGGGATGCAGCAGAAGCAGTTCTAAGAGGGAAGTTTATAGCAATACAATCCTACCTCAAGAAACAAGGAAGATCTCAAATAAAAAACCTAACGTTGCACCTAAAGCAATTAGAGAAAGAAGAACAAAAAACCCCAAAGTTAGCAGAAGGAAAGAAATCATAAATATCAGATCAGAAATAAATGAAAAAGAAATGAAGGAAACGATAGCAAACATCAGTAAAACTAAAAGCTGCTTCTTTGGTAAACAAAATTGATAAACCATTAACCAGACTCATCAAGAAAAAAAAGGAGAAGACTCAAATCAATAGAATTAGAAATGAAAATGGAGAAGTAACAACTGACACTGCAGAAATACAAAGGAGCATGAGAGATTACTACTAGCAAACTTATACCAATAAAATGGACAACCTGGAAGAAATGGACACATTCTTAGAAAAGCACAACCTTCCAAGACTGAACCAGGAAGAAATAGAAAATATAAACAGACCAATCACAATCAATGAAATTGAGACTGTGATTAAAAATCTTCCAACAAACAAAAGCCCAAGACCAGATGGCTTCACAGGTGAATTCTATCAAACATTTAGAGAAGAGCTAACACCTATCCTTCTCAAACTCTTCCAAAATTTAGCAGAGAGAGGAACACTCCCAAACTCATTCTACGAGGCCACCATCACCCTGATACCAAAACCAAAGATGTCACAAAAAAAGAAAACTACAGGCCAATATCACTGATGAACATAGATGCAAAAATGCTCAATAAAATACTAGCAACAGAATTCAACAGCACATTAAAAGGATCATGCACAATGGTCAAGTGGGGTTTATCCCAGAATGCAAGGATTCTTCAATATATGCAAATCAATCAATGTGATACACCATATTAACAAATTAAAACCCATATGATCATCTCAATAGATGCAGAAAAAGCTTTTGACAAAATTCAACACCCATTTATGATAAAAACCCTCCGGAAAGTAGGCCTAGAGGGAACTTACCTCAACATAAAAAAGGCCATATGTGACAAACCCACAGCCAACATTGTTCTTAGTGATGAAAAACTGAAACCATTTCCACTAAGATCAGGAACAAGACAAGATTAACCACTCTCACCACTGTTATTCAACATAGTTTTGGAAGTTTTAGCCACAGCAATCAGAGAAGAAGAAATAAAAGGAATCCAAATTGGAAAAGAAGAAGTAAAGCTGTCACTCTTTGCAGATGACATGATACTATACATAGAGAATCCTAAAGAGACTACCAGAAAACTACTAGAACTAATCTATGATTTTGGTAAAGTAGCAGGATACAAAATTAATGCACAGAACTCTCTTGCATTCCTATACATTAATGATAAAAATTCTGAAAGAGATTTTAAGGAAACACTCCAACTTACCATTGTAACAAAAAGAATAAAATGCCTAGGAATAAACCTACCTAAGGAGACCAAAGACCTGGTTGCAGAAAACTGTAAGACACTGATGAAAGAAATTAAAGATGATACAAAGAGATGGAGAGATATACCATGTTCTTGGATTGGAAGAATCAACATTGTGAAAATGACTATATTACCCAAAGCAATCTACAGATTCAATGCAATCCCTATCGAACTACCACGGGCATTTTTCACAGAACTAGAACAAAAAATTTCACAATTTGTATGGAAACACAAAAGACCCCGAATAGCCATAGCAATCTTGAGAAAGAAAAACGGAGCTGGAGGAATCAGGCTCCCAGACTTCAGACTATACTACAAAGCTACAGTAATCAAGACAGTATGGTACTGGCACAAAAACAGAAATATAGATCAATGGAACAGGATAGAAAGCCCAGAGATAAACCCACAGACATATGGTCACCTTATTTTTGATAAAGGAGGCAAGAATATACAATGGAGAAAAGACAGCCTCTTCAATAAGTGGTGCTGGGAAAACTGGACAGCTACATGTAAAAGAATGAAATTAGAACACTCCCTAACACCATACACAAAAATAAACTCAAAATGGATTAAAGATCTAAATGTAAGGCCAGACACTATCAAACTCTTAGAGGAAAACATAGGCAGAACACTCTATGACGTAAATCACAGCAAGATCCTTTTTGACACACCTCCTACAGAAATGGAAATAAAACAAAAATTAACAAATGGGACCTAATGAAACTTAAAAGCTTTTGCGCAGCAAAGGAAACCATAAAGAAGACGAAAAGACAACCCTCAGAATGGGAGAAAATATTTGCAAACAAAGCAACTGACAAAGGATTAATCTCCAAAATTTACATGCAGCTCATGCAGCTCAATATCAAAAAAACAAACAACCCAATCCAAAAATGGGCAGAAGACCTAAATAGACTTTTCTCCAAAGAAGATACACAGATTGCCAACAAACACATGAAAGGATGCTCAACATCACTAATCATTAGAGAAATGCAAATCAAACTACATTGATATGTCACCTCACACTGGTCAGAATTTCCATCATCAAGAAAGGCAAAAGGATTATTACCAATGTCAAAGGTGGTTGTGGGATCATGGGGGATTATTACTTTCTTTTTTTCTCTAATTCTGTATTTTCTAAACTTTATGATAATAAACACGTACTTTTGTGTGAAAACTTATTAAACATATAACATGGGTTTAATATAAAAAAAAAATTCTACAAACAATAAATCCTGGAGAGGGTGGGGAGAGAAGGGAACCCTCTTGCATTGTTGGTCAGAATGTAAATTGATACAGCCACTATGGAGGACAATATGGAGGTTCCTTAAAAAACTAAAAATAGAACTACCATACGAACCAGCAATCCCACTACTGGGCATATACCCTGGGAAAACCATATTTGAAAAAGAGTCATGTACCACAATGTTCATTGCAGCTCTATTTACAATAGCCAGGACATGGAAGCAACCTAAGTGTCCATCGATAGATGAATGGATAAAGAAGATGTGGCACATATGTACAGTGGAGTATTACTCAGCCATAAAAAGAAATGAAATTGAGTTATTTGTAGTGAGGTGGATGGACCTAGAATCTGTCATACAGAGTGAAGTAAGTCAGAAAGGGAAAAACAGATACCATATGCTAATACATATATTTGGAATAAAAAAAAATAGTTTTGAAGAATCTAGGGGCAGGACAGGAGTAAAGATGCAGATGTAGAGAATGGACTTGACGACATGGGGACGGGGAAGGGTAAGCTGGGACGATGTGAGAGAGGGTCATGGACTTATATATACTACCAATTGTAAAATAGCTAGCTAGTGGGAAGCAGCTGCATAGCACGGGGAGGTCAGCTCCGTGCTTTGTGACCACCTAGAGGGGTGGGATAGGGAGGGTGGAAGGGAGACGCAAGAGGGAAGAGATATGGAGATATATGTATATGTATACTGATTCGCTTTGTTATAAAGCAGAAAGTAGCACACCATTGTAAAGCAATTATACCCCAATAAAAATGTTAAAAAAAATAAAAAAGGAAAATCAAGGACTTTTCTAAGGAATATATAATTTATTTTGGTCTTCAAGGATGAGAAATATTAAGCAGCAAAGAGGGAAAGAATAGCATGTGCAAAGGACCTGAAGGGAAAGAAACTTGGAACTGAATTCAGCAGCTCTTATGGTGAGGGGTTGGCAGGGAGGTGGAGTCAGGATTGCTGGGCTGTAGTGACCCACGGGCCAAATGGCTCGTAATGAGGCTGGAGAGATAGCAGGAGCAAGATCATTTAGGGCCTTGGGAGTCATGTTAAGGGTATAAGTTCCGGAAGGTTTAGATGTTCTTTAAGAAGATAAAATTGGTGTAAGCAAGGAGAATATAATTTGAGAGAGAGAAAGGAAGAAGGGAAAGAAACAAATTATTAATACCAAAGAAAACAAAATGAAGCATAGAAAAGGAAGAATTATCATAACAGTATTTATGACTTAGCTGTGAAGTACATTTTATGGTCATAATAATGTAAGCAAAAATTTGATACAACTCTATTGGGAGGAGATGGGAAAAGACAGTTAGCACTGTTTAAATAGCAAAGTAATATTTTCATTACTTGTGTGAGTTTCTTGAGAAAAGAGGTAGAACGAGGGAAGCTGAAAAACTTGAAAAGAAAACTCAGGATGAAATTTATTTGTACGCACACATAATAGCCATAAACGACGTTATATAAAAACTTGAGGGGAGAGTCTTTTCACAAAGGGAATAACCATTGTTAGTCGATGAAATATGCTGCTTTCTTATAGCCCTTTCATTGTCCTGGACATATTACATTTACCAAAATGTTGTCAAGGGTAGAATCAAATCTGCTCTAGGAAAGCAAGCTGACTTACAAGGTATGAGAAATTCCCTTAGTCATCAGACATTGTACTTGGATTCTTTTGCAGAAAATTAGCTTTGGGTAACAAAATATTTAAGAATAAGTTCATTTCTGTATTTACAGTCAGGTTGGAAGGTTCTATATTATTTTGAAGACTTAGAATGGGCATTGAAGAGGCTGTTCTTTACCAGAATGTCTGTTTTGGTCCCGTGAGTATTAAAGGGCACGTCTGCCCATGTGATGCAGCCTGGAGCAGGTATTTAAATATAACCCAAGTAGGTTAAAAAATATGTGGTGAATTTTGTGTGTCAAACCTGTTAGATCCAACTGGTCAATGCAATGATTCAAAAAGCTATGTAAAATAAGGAAGAATATTTTAAAGATACTTTTTAATAGACAATGAAAAATTTAAGGACGTTTTCAATAGAGAAAACTAAAGAATGGAAAACTTCAGAGATGCAGTAAGTGGAATATAGATGTAATAATAAAAACAGTCAAAAACACTACTGTAGACGTTTAGCCAAAGTTTGCCTTGTGAAACTGTCACTGAAGAAGTAAACTCATACCCGCAACCTATTCCAGGAAACTCTTAGAGCATGCTTTAAGCAGGTTAGTACACACTTAGGAAATGTGAAAAACTAGTGTCACATTCATACAAGATTTCTCTGAGAGAATCTGGAGTTTTTTATTTAAATTCTTGGCACAGGGGGAAAAGGTACTCCCTGAGTTTGATAATTATTGTGATTTTGGTTTAAATTCTGGACATCACTCAAGTGTACACTTTGTTGTGTGGAGTAAAAAATAAATAAAGAGAAAATGAGAAAAACAGAATACGAGAGAATGAGAGGAAGGAAGGGAAGAAGGAAGCAAGGGAGGGAGGAATAGGAAGGGAGAGGGGAAGGAAAAGAGAGGATGATGATGTTGAAGAAGCCTCAGATGAGCCTAAGGAGGCAGGGACGTCTGCCAATCCAAGATGTTTCCCTAAGAACCCATGCTGTACCATCCCTTGTCTGACAAAGGAATTTCAGTGCAACTGTATAATGGAGATGTAGCCTGGTGTCAGAGGCCACATTCCAGAGATTAGCCTGATCTTCCTATCTCAGTCCGTTGTTTATAATGTAGAGACAGAGGCCAAGACAAGTGCAATGAAGCAAAACCCTAGAGGGATATGCAGACATTGCTAAGAGATAAAGTGAATACTGGGCCCAGATTTTACAATGATGAGCAGACACTCTTCCTGGTGTTGATTACTAATTAGTTCCCTCCAAATTAAATTAACGGATAGACAACTGTGATCTTAGAGGACTTGCGTGGATTTTTATTGTGCCTGATTTCAAATGCTGGGGAGAACTCCGTGTTTGTTCAAGCCCTAAAGCAATTTCCAAGACCCCCTGCAGAAAGGAGGTGGGCTGCTCATTTTGCAAGTCACAACTCTGAGATCACTTGTGAAGATAAGTGCCTAAAATAAGCAGGACCTGTCACAAGCAGAGTGATTGACAGGGAGGTTGTTCTAATTCCAAGGAACGAGTCCTTACTAGCCCTGTGCAGCGGGATGTGGTGAATGTCATGGTTTTGTTGACCACCACATATTGGTTCCCCTTTTTACTTTTACTAAAATGAAAAGATTGTTTCCCTTAATTTTGTCTTCAACATCATTTGATTTCAGGCACTTCAACTATGTTAAGAGTGAATACAGCTTGCCTTTAATTAGACAAGTTTATAGAGTCACAGCCAAGTATAATAGTAGTTGGTGGAAATGAAAGTTATTAAGACATCATCTGAAGCTTGGAGTTAAAGGGAACAGTTAGGTGCAAACTTCAGTTGCCATACTTCTTTCTCGTATAAGGTAGCAATCTGCCCAGCTAAAAATCCACACTTTCACACTGTCTTTGTAGACCTTATGGTCCATGTGTTAATGTTGGGCCATAAAATGTAAGCTGAAGTTTGATAGCTATTTCCATGAAAATTTTGCTTTTCTGATATTGGTTTCATCCTCCCACTTTTTCACTTATTTTTCCTAATAGCACTGTGGTTGTGACATCGTACAAGCCAATTTACAGATTCAGGAAATTCAATTTACAGACACATTAGAATGAAAGACACATGTTAAAGATGGTAAAGAAAAATATGGAAGGAACCTAGGACATTGACATTATGAAGACATTGTATTAGCATTGAATTGTTTAACTCTGGATTCTTCACTGTGTGAGAAAAATAACCCACCATTATTTGGATAAACCACTATTGGATTTTGTTAATGCAAGGACCTTGTTGGAATTGTGAAAAGGGGGAAAATTGGATAGAGTACAGTTACGTGAAAGGTGTCTGGAATATATTCTGGGGAGCCAAATGTTGACTGTAGAGCACATTTATTGTTTACCTTTCGGTCTGCTCTCTTTGAAAAATACTGCTCCCATCTGAGACATTACTCTCCTTCCCATCATCACATATCCCACTTCAAAATTTCAGAATAAAAGCCACCATTTCTTAAATAATATGCTTCCAAACTCATGGTGATTAATGGAAGCATGAGCCATGGAAACATATGATAATATTCATAATACCTCCCATCTCTAGTCTTAGTAATTGGCTCAGAACGAGCAAGTGAGTCAAGCTGGACAATCCACACTCCTTCCTGAGAATTTTCAAATTGGAGTTGAGAGAAGGAAGAGCCCTTTCCTCTTCTGTTAGAAGGTTGAGGATATTAACTTTGAACTTCCATAATTCTGTGAGGAGGGGATATTGAATTTAACGCAGTGAGGGAACAAGAGATGAGAGACATTGAGAATTTACTGCGAATGAGTCCATGGACCCATTTCTCTCTGCTCGTATTGTGGCTACATGAGCCAACGAATCCTCTATTTGCTTAAGTTATATCAAGTTTTATACGTTTCATTTGCAGCCTAAAGAGTTTTGATGCTATAAGGTAGAGGCACCAGGTTTTATTTCTGACTATTTAAAACACAGACTAACTTCAGATTTGTGGTACTTAAACTTTATAATCTAAGCCTTAGCGTGGTTACCCTTCTATTAACTGATTTGTTACCTTTTGACAGAAATGTGTAAATTAAAATTATGATGTCATTTAAAAATGCCCCACGATTGAAATCACAGCCAATTAGTTAACAAATTTAAATTCATTATAGAACTCAGACACAGTTGTGACTAAGAGTATTTTCTGTAAAATTATAGTCAGTACCTGTGATGCCTTTGAAAATTAATATTTCTCCTTCCACTATTGGATTTCTGTTTAACAATCCAGGTTTTAAACAGCCAGTCTGGTTATATTTAACAAACATAATTAATTAAGTTTCCCCAAATAGTTTGTGCCTTTTTCTCTTTTAAATAAAGCTAAGAGTAGAGTTCTTAAAAAAGATTTTACTTTCCCATTGTTGTTGTTATAAATCAGAGTTTCTTAAACGTCAGCAACAACAAAAACAATCAAACAAAAACCTTTAAAAAGAAAACATCTTTGGATACCCAGTATTGGATGGAATAGTTTTTTTGATATGTACATAATATTATAACTAGTTACTACACATTAATTTATGCACAAGTTTTGTATCATAGCACACTTAAAGTCAACAAAGCCATAACATTTATAACATTCAAAGTATGATATTTTAATGTAATGAATCATATGCTCTTTAAGAAAAAAAACAGATAACTATCAAGAACTAATATATGACACAGCTATTGATTCTTTTGTCTTGAGTATCCTGCACTTGTGCTATTATTGACTCAGTTTTCCCACCATTCTTATCTCTCTGAACCATGAAATCTTTATTTATACAGTACATGAAATCATTTTGATTTCATTTGGCACAAAACTGTTTTACCTATTAAGTTTATCTCTGTTTTCTTGTCATTAGACTAGTAATACATAACGTAAAACATGGTGGCATTCTCATGAGGTTAAAGGTTTATTAAGAAACTAGTTTATTCTATAAAAGTGTACACTGATTATGAATTATACTTGAAAAAATGTTTTTCTCCATAATTGTAAAGAAAGTTCAAAAAGGTGCAAACACAGATTTGAGACTGTTATTGCCATTTAGAATTTAAAACAATCTAAGATAATTGAATGTGAAGCGTTTTAGGGAGGTGATTACTCTGTACCCACATTACAAACACGAATGAAAAGATATCGTTCATAGAATAATAACAAATATGTTGAATATTGTTTTTAGATGACTAGCAACACGAGAGCAAACAAACTATGTTTCTGGCCATAATTATGTAACTGAGACTGGAATTAGCTTTTCTGTAAATAAGTAGAAACTTGAAAAAATACAGAATAAAATTGTTTTCAGACATTGTACAAAAACAGCACAGGAACAAGATCTATCTGTATATGATAGAAGGGAAGTAAACAAGATAAGCCCTACAACTGCTCTAAATTTCTGGATAGGGGAACTTTCCACATTGCAGTACATGAAGGGTTATTACAAAAAGGTCATGCTGATTTTACCAACATTGAAAAAAAATCTGGAAGGCTTATATATACTACCTGATTTCAAGACTTACTATAAAGCTGTTGCAATCAATTGTGTGATATTCGTGTAAGAATACGTCAATGGATCATTGGAACCAAACAGAGAGTTCAGAAATAGAGCAAAGCACAAATATTCAATTAATTTTTAAAAAGAATGTCTTCATTCTTCAAGAATCCTTTCGTTGGATATAGAATTTTGATTAGTATTTATTTTATTTCAGCACTTTAAAGGGGTTGCTCCATTGTCTTCTAGCCTTTGTGATTTCTGATGAGAAGTTTGCTAGTATTCAATTTGTTTTTCTTCTCTATGTAATTAGTGTGTCATTTTTCTGTGACTGCTTTCAAGATTTTCAGCAGGTTAACTATGATGGTCTTAGGTATGGTTCTCTTTGACTTTATCATATTTGGGTTTCCTAAGTTTCTTGAATCTGTAAATTTCATTAAATTTTGGAAGTTTTCAGACATTTTTTCAAAAAATTTTTTCTGCCCATTTCTCTTTCTTCCTTTTCTAAAACTTTAATTGCTCATATAATTGGCTTTTTGAAAAATTTCCACAAATCTCTGAGGATCTACTTGTTTGTTTTGTTTAATCTCCTTTCCTCTCGGTTCTTCAGATTGTATATTCGATTGATCTATCTTTATTAACTCTTCCCTCTATCATTTCCTATTTTGCTATTGAGACTATTCAGTGAATTTACTTTTAGATATTGTATATTTTAATTCTAAAGTTTATATTTGGTTACTTTTTAATAGTTTACATGTTTTGTTAAGACTTGATGTATTTTCATTTATAATGAGTACATTTGCTTTTACCTCATATTGGCCTAAAACAAATAGATGGCGAGATATTTCCCCAGCAAAGGTATGTTTATTCAGGATGAGTAGAAAATTGCAATTTAGGATCTGCAACCATGATAAGCCACATGCAAGGGAAAGAGAATTCTTTTATAGAAGGGAAAAGGAAGTTGGGAAGGCTATAGTAAACAAAGAGTTCATGAATTTTCATTGGCTGAGTCCTTGCTAAGAAAGAAGAAGAGTCTTTCCCCCTGTTGGGCTTTGCTATGGTCACAGGGAGTGAGAGCTCCCTCTTCTGGCCTACCAACTCTATATAATTGAAGTGTCTGTTTATTAATATTTTTTTTTTGCATTTCCCCCTTTTGATTAAGATAGTTCTGTGAATCATCATTGATGAAGTGCCAGGTTTTCCAGTTTCAGAGGATTTTTGTACCTCAGTGCCAGGAGGAAGCTTTCCTGGGTGTAGCGTCTCACATCAGAGGCAAAGTGCACAGATTGGAAACCTATTAAGGCCACATTTGAGTAACAAGGAGGAGTAGGAGGGAGAACTCTCAGGTACTTTTTATCTAAATTCCAGACATTATCAAGATAATAGACATCGGAGATCATCTGAAGTGCTATGTCATCATCAAAGATTTGGGAAATATTTACTTTCAGGTCATCAGATGATGTGTAGTTTCAGTCAGGGTTCAGTTTTCTTTAGCTGTGTCACTTGCATCCAAGAGTATATTCCTTGGAGTCTGGTGGTACAAAGGTTGGTTAGCAGTACCTGACAGGGGCCTCTCCAGTGAGATTGAAGAGAGTTCTTCTGGACGTGTCTTTTTTAATCTCCAGGTTTTAAGGTCTTCAACTTCCAAGAAAGCACTGTGAAGAGGTTGCTCTACCAAGACATGTTTATTTTTTAATAGAAGCAGTGAGGCCTTTGCAGTATTAGAGTATCTCTCCTTTTATAAGTTGTGGTTCAATAGAAGCAGAAGTCAAGTGCATTGGGTGTCTTGTAACTATCTCAAAGGGTGAGAGTTTATGAGTTTCCAAAGAGGAGGTGGATGTAAGATTTAGAAGGACCAACAGCAATGCTTTTGTCCAAGATGTTTGGAGGGCCTCTACAAATTTTGCCAATTGAGTCTTAATGCCGTTAGTGCGTTCAACTAAACCAAAGGAATGAGAGTCATAAGCACAGTGAAAGTGTCATAAAACCAGCTAAACAACACGGATTTGTCAAAGATTTACTGGCCAGTAAAATGGGTTCCTTGATCACTATGAATTTTGAGAGGAGTTCCCCAGGTAGGGGTAATCTTTTTCAAAGGAATTTTAGCCATAGAAGAGAAAGGAGCCTGTCTGCAAGGGAAACCTTCAGTCCAGTGTGAAAACATACAGACCATGACTAAAATATATATCTATGAGATGGAGGAATTTGTATGAAATCCATTTGCCAAATCTCGGATGGTCCATTAGATAGTTTAAAATGTCTGGGAACAGTACAAACAGGCTTTCTTGGTTTGTATTTCAGACAATTGGGACAAATGAGGTAGGCAGGTTTTGCAGGCTTATTACTGTTTCCTTATCAATATTGATTCATGAAGGCTATCATTTTGTCAGTAGACTAATGGTTTAATGCATATACAGTGGTGAAGAGTGGGAGTTTTAGAGTCTCCAGTAGGACTGGGTTATTTGGTCCAAACCAGAGCTTTCTCTTTTTATTAAACCAACAATTATTGAATTTCCAATCTTGTTTTTCCCTTTTGGGGGCCAATTGTTGGGCCTCTCTAGCCAGTTTTTCTAAGTTATCATTGGGGGAAATATCCTTTTGTACTGTGACAGAGGTTTGGCTCCTGTTGGTCCCATTAAGGGCAGCATTCCTTGCAAAAGTGTCAACAAGATGATTTCTCTTAGCTTCCAGAGAGTCAAGTTTTTAATGCCCTGGAATCTTAATAATAGCTAAAGTGGTAGGTAAAAGTGTTGCATTCAATAATTCCTGAACATAGGATACATTATTTATTTTATTTCTGCTGGAAGTAAGGAAGCTATGATGCCTCTACAGCATTCCAAAATCATGACTACTTCAAAAGCATATCTACTATCAATGTAAATATTGGCAGTTTTGTCCTTGCCTAAAGTATAAGCCTGCGTAAGAGTATATAATTCAGCCTTTTGGGCTGAAGTAGCAATAGGTAAAGATGCTGCTTCGACAACATCAAAAGGAGTTGCCATAGCATACCCAGCACAATATTTTCCACCCCCATCTATTAAATAAGAACCATCAATGAACTATAAGAAGTCAGTGTTACTCAGAGGTATTTCCTGTAGGTCATCATGAAGGGTCGGGAGGTGATCCATCAGCATTAAGCAGTCATAAGGAACTTCACTGGTGACTGAGAGGAGAAAAATATCAGGTTTAAGGTTATTACAATATAAAAGAATTATGTGAGAACCAGTTAACAAAAGGACTTCATAGAAGATGAGGCAGCCAACTGAGGAATGTTGAGTGTGATGAGAATTCATTAGGGCTTCTATCGCATAAGGTACAAAAATTGTTAAAGGCAGTCCCACAATGATTTTCTTGGCAGTTTTAAACAAAAGAGCCATGGCTGTAATGACTCTAAAACAGGGGGAGTATCCACGTGCCACAGGGGCCAGTTGCTGGCTATAATACCCTAATGGTGGCCTCTGTGTTTTGGGACAATTACCCTGAGGGCATTCTATTCCTTTTCATATACAAAAAGGAAAAAGGGAACTACTAATTGAAATGCCCAAGGGCAGAGGTGTTTATAAGTTCTCCTTTAAGGCCTTAAAAGCCATGTCGTCTGGTTTTTCCCATAAAATTGGGTCAGGGTTGTTGTTTAGTAAAGCATACAGAGGTTTGGCCATAAGAGAGACATTTGGAATCCAACATTAGCAGTAACCAACTGGCCGAGGAAAACCTCACAGTTGGCACTTAGTTTTGAGTTTTGGGAAACTTAGGACACCATGAAGTCCAACTGGATCTAGGTGTAGCCCTTGTTCTGATATCAGATGCCCTAAATATTGAGCCTGGGTTTGAGCAAACTAATTTTTCTTTGGCGACTTTACTTCCCGTTAAGGCTAAAATCTTTAGCAAATGGATGTTGTCTTCCTGTAAGGAGCCTTGAGCAAAGAGCAAAGAAGCAAATTGTTCACATACTGTAGCAAAGTAGAACCCTTAGGGAACTTCATGTCATCCAGATCAGCCTTTAGGATTTGTGAGAAATAAGAAAGACTCTCAGTAAAACCCTGAGACATTACTGCCTAGGTGAATTGTTTTTTCCTCCCAAGTGAAGGCAAAAAGGTATTGGCTGGCTTATCAACAGGAATACTTAAAAGCGTATAACTCAATTACAATGAAGAATTTACTCTTGGTGAGAATGGATGTTAGCAACATATGAAGGTTAGGGACAACAGGGTATGGAGGGATAACAATGTTGTTTATTGCTCGGAGGCCCTGGACACAACCCTCCATCCTTAGCTCTTAGGTTTTCTCACCAGTAAAATAGGAGTATTACAGTTACTAATGTAAAGGATAATTAGGCCTTAATTCTTGTAATCTTCTATTATCAGCCTTATGCCTCTAAGGGCTTCTTTACCTGCAGGATATTGATTAATTCTGGGAAGAGATTATAGAGGATCTATTTGAATCTTTATGGGACATGCACTATGAATTTTGCCAATATCAGTTAGATATTTTGCCCATAAGGAGGATGGTAGCTGATTCAATAAGAACAAATGATCAGTGTTTCAAGAATCAGCTCTTGTACAGTCAGAGACAAAACAAATAAAAGATGTCAAAGGGTCATTTAATCAACCTGGTTGGTTATTTTGTGACTACTATCAAATTCCAAAAATTTTTTCCCCTTTTGGGATAAAGACATGTCAGCATGATACTTTTCTATGGAGCCTCAGCCTAGTAAATGGATGTGGCAGAGGAACTAAGGAGAAAAGTGTGTGTATCTCTCAAAGGGCCTAAACAAAAGGAAATAGGTTCAGAGACGGGAACCTCTTCAAATTCATTAGAGATCCCACTATGTGCACCATTTTAGTACTCTGAGGTGGGGGCTGCTTTATAATAGGTTGAACACTGACAGTATGGTTCCAGGTCAATTAGGACTGGAAGAAACTCATCCCCAATCTGGAGAAATGTTTCTCCAATCTCGTTAAGAGGGAGGATTGGAAAGAGCCCCTGTAGTTTCTCAGAGCCCCATCACTGAGAATTGGGAGGACAGAGAAAAGGCTGATTTGAGGGCTAAAAGTGCCTGAGGCACTTAAATTTGTAACAGTTTTCTTTTCTAATGTCCTGGCTCTTTGCAATAATAGCAGAAACTTGGAGGTTTTGATTTAATTTAGGAGCTTTCCATAGCTAGAGATGATGATTAAGAATTTTAGCAGTCTTCCTTTTAGGTGACTCATCCAGAGTGTGAGAGAACTGGTTTGCCAGGTTAACTAAATTCAGAGTGGACAGAGTTTCCCATTCTATCCTGGTTCTTTTTACTGAAGGGAAAGCTCCTGATTGAGCCCATTAATAAACACAGAGTTTTAAAAAACTACCCAGGTGGAACATCTGAAGGAAAACCAGAATTTTCTTTAAAAAATAATCTGAAGTTGGTTGTAATAGTCATTAACAGGTTCATCAGATTTTTGTGTGCAAGGCTGAATTTTGTTCCAATCAACAGGGTTGGAAAAAACCCTAGGAATTAATTGCCTGATGAAGTTATCTAGTGATTTCTCAAAACTGATCATTTAATAAGTGAGTGGGCTGGTCCCCCAGTTGTAATTCTAGAGACCTTTCAGGATTTTTCCCATTGGTGGTTTTCATTGAATACTGGACCTGGCCTTCACTGACAAGCATACGAACTAACTAATGTAAGTTGGAGAAACCAGGTTGATAAATTTGAATGACTATATTACATTCCTCAGAAAATCTGTGAGGATCTTTGGTTACTTTGGAAAAATCTTTGACTGTGGCTTGCTTTAGTCCAGGGAATATAAGAAATTAAGGGTATAGCCTCTAGATACTCAGAAGACTTAACTTTAGAGGGACAGGTTCTGATCGGTACAGAAGAAAAGGGAGTGGGAAGAGTTTCAGAGGAAAAGCGAAGTTTGGCAAGAGAATTAGTACAGGGGAACTGAGGGTATAAAGAAGGCATGGTGGGCATAGAAAGGAAGGAGGAAGATGGTGCCAGGGGTGGAGTCTGACCACAAGGAGCTGAGGGACAGACACAAGATGGCACCAAAGGCAGAGCCTGAGACAAAGAAACCAAGGAAGTGGAGCTTGAATCTTTGGGAGCCATTTTGTCTTTCTTTTATTTTTTTTAATGAAAAAAATTTTTTTTGTCTCAGTTAATCGTAAAATCTTATTTTGCAGAGAGGCAATTTTAGACTCCTGATAATGTTGGGAAGCCTCAAAATACCGATCAAAATAGGCATTCCATTTATTTCTGGTGATTTTAGAGCTCTTGTAATCAAATTATAAGATAACTAAGTGTGGGGATTTCAGAAGTTCCCCATAGTGGCCATTGATTTTCTAATTGCCTTTGGTTAGGTCAGTCCATTTAGTTAGGGGACAGGGTCCCTAAAGAGGGACCATGGTTTTTAAACATAAAATCATCCAGAGTTCCTGTAGGAGGGCATCCTGAAATATTTAGATAACCACTTTTCAGAGGTTTTTCTCTGGAGAAAAAATAATTTTCAAACAGCTTAAATAGCTTACAGCTCAAACACCTAAATTTAAACATCTTGCAACTCAGACAGCCTGCAGGCCTAACACGAGCCAGTTCTAAGGAAACAGCTTGTCCCCGAGGGGCCAGGCCAAAAGCTTTTCAGCCAGTAACCATGGAACAGTCCCATTCCAAGGGAAAGGACCAAAGCCTGAAAAAAACAGCACAGTTTCAGTGAAGCAGCCCCTGTTCCCGAAGGAGTGGGCCGAAGGTGTCTCAGCCAGCTTCAGTTGTAACAGTCTGATCTAAAAATCAGATTGAACTGCCAAAGGAGTACACACATGCAGAGCAAAGTCTTAACCAGAATGAACAAAACTTTAAAATAAATCCTGAATAAAGTCTGGAGAGTACTCACATACAAAGCAAGGTCTTAACCATAAAGAACAAACCCTTAAAATAGATCCTGAATGAAGCCTGGATAGCTTCAAATGCAAAGAGGGTGTGAGCTCAAATCCAGGAGAAAAACATGCCTTCAGGATAAGTGAGAAAGCAATGAGTGACAATGGGCTGAATTGTGAGCACCACACCTATTTGCTCACCAGGCTCAGAGCCTTTGGGGGCCTTCTGTGGTCCTCCTATGGGCCACCAAAATGTTGACCTAAAACAAATAGACTGCCAGATATTTCTCCAACAAATATAGGTTTATTTGGGATCAGCAAAGAATTGCAATTAGGGATCTGTAGCCATGGTGAGCCACGTGCAAGGGAAGTAAAACTCTTTTATAGAGGGGAAAAGGAAGTTGGGCTGGCTATAGTAAGCAAAGAGTCTGTGCGTTTTCATGGGCTGAGTCCTTGCTAGGAAATGAGTCTTTCTTCTTCCTGTCAGGCTTTGCTATCGTTGCAGGGCCTGAGAGATCCCCCTCTGGTCTCTTGACTCTATTTAATTGAGGTTTCTGTTGATTAATTTTTTTATTCTCACTAAGCAGAGTTAAAATAGCTGTTTTAAAGTTTTTGTAGTGTAATTTTTAGCATCTCTATTAACTTCGGGTTGGCATCTTTTGATTGTCTTTTCCCTTGAGGTTGGGTCCCATTTTCCTGGTTCAATTTATGTTAGGTAATTTTTGTGTATATCCTAAACACTGTGAATATGATGCTGTGTGGATTTCAGGTTATGTTATAATCTCCAAAGTGTTGATATGTTTGTTTTTATCAGATGACTAACTTCGTTAGACGGAAATCTGGGCAGCAACTCAGATATCAGTTCAGTTCTTCAAACCTTAGTTGTTATCTGCATGCAGTTTGCCCTACACAGAAGTGGTTCAGGAAACAGCGTGGACTTAATGGTGAATTTATACGTGAAATTAGGTACCTCTGGGCATCTTTTCCGGAGCTTCGTTCTCAATCTTCAGAGGCTGTTCTTGCCCCAGAAATACTTACTATATATAGTTCCAGAAAGACGGTGAAACTTTCTATCAGAATTGGAGTCACTTGACATTGTAGTCAAGGTCAAACTGCATATACCCTCAGTATAGAGACAAAAAGAAAAAAGAAACTTGCTCTGTTGGATGTTTGTTCCAAGTTTTGACCCCTCTCCACAAATTGTCTGCTTTCATTCAGTCTCCAGAGCCTTCAGGTATTTTTTGTTGCTGTTGTTTATTGTCTAGATTTATGGCTGGTATTTATGGGAGAATCAGTTTTTAGTATCTAATCTTTCTATGCCAGTTGACAATCTATTACTTTCTAAAGGAGAAAAGCCCAGGGAAATGCCTGCTTACTTTTTATATGGTCGTGATATAGTAAAGTTGGGCCCCTGTTGGAATGTTCTTATATCTTACATTTTGAAAGCAAGTAGCAAATATGTCCACCTGTAAATCTTGAGAATTTTTCCTAACTCCTTAATTTAAGGGAAATCTGACGATTGGTAATATGAGTTCTATGACCTAAAGAAGAGGCACAAAATTGTGTGTTAACTCTCTGTTGACTGACAAACCATACTTCCATTGTCCTGTTCCTCTCTTGGTCCCACCTGGTTTGTGGTTTTGCTTGGGTCTTTCTCCTCTCTCAAATATCCACTTGAATATTTCTTGATAGTGCCAGTGACTCTCCAGCCAAACATAACGTGTTTCTTGCCAGACGTTGTTCTGCTATCACAGGCTGTGTTCCAGAAAACCAAATTCTTTCTTCCACAGCATAAATATAGCTGACGATTCATTTTTCACATCACCCCTCCTTTCTTCAAAATTACAATCTAGAGGAAGAGATACAAATGCACAGTGAAATTAAATTAGAATTGAAAATTGAAGTGAACATACTTCACATTTCTTATTCAGGGGTTTAAATATTTTATCTATCCATTTCTATTTTTTTCTTTCTTTTTTGTTTTGTTTTACAGTTTATTTTATAGATATTGTCAGGTTTCTTGAAGCATTTTCTCTGTGTCTCTTGTCAAGAGTCCCATTCACCGAAAGTGCTACATCAGAAAGTGGATGACATTCTTTAAGAGATGTCTTAGAAGAGATTCCTACACTAATGAAAATCTAGATTTAATGTCTCCAAGGTCACTTTCAGCTCTAAAGCACAAAGATATACTCTGCAACGTTATCATATCACATTGGAAACGAGCTATTACTTTTACTTAATTATGTATTTTAGAACTAATAAGTCCTTTGAATAAATAGAAATTATTCAAAGGATATTACATCTTTTCATACTATTCTAAAAAACACAAAATTAAAAGAACCTAGGTTAATCATAAGGGGCTGATTTATTGCTTTAGTACACAAGAAGTCTGCCATTAACCTAACAGAGGCTCCACACAGAAAAGTCATTCTGTAGTGGAGGAGGCCAAAAAGAAAATTAGCCCTATGCTGAAAGAGAACCCATTATGGGTGATTTGATGATATTAATGGCATTTTCCATCCTTTGCAGTATTGTAAAACCTAAACATTTTAATGGTGCTCATTTCCTTGCCTGGAAGGGAAAGATTACATTACTCTAAGCCTTTTGTAAATTTTAGAGCATATGTTATATAGTAATTTGATTCTTATACTTTACTGAGTTTAGGGAGCTTCAGTCCTTTGATCAGAAGCTGTGAAGCGAGAGCCACTCGGGGCTCCAGATCCTGTCTGCCAACCACTGGACTTCATGATAGTTCATGCTGCCAAGTGGACAGAGACTGATTATTTTCTGGTTCCCAATTTCTGAGTCCTGCACTGTAGGTTAGACCAGCCCATAAAGTTGACTTTGTGTATACAGTACTCTGAAATGGCATAATCAACACATTTTTCTTTCTACAACATGGCAGCAGAAGAGAAGAACATGCTCTATTAATTGATCTGCTGTAACCTTGGTCCACAGGGAAATAAATCTTTCAACCCTTGAGTTATAAGGACTGTAGTTTTCCTAGGGCAGTGCAGATCTTTTAATTTGCTTGTCTCTGTTCAGCCAAACCTTGGTTTTCAGTACTCCCATATATTCAGGAACACTAGAAGTCATTCTTACCTATCTACTATTTTAATAATTATTATACTTTCCAATATTAAATTCTCCTATTTTGCATGCCCAGAATGCATATTTACAACAATGATCTCCTTTAGAAGAAGAGTCACAGTAGAGCAAATTAAAGATATGACTCTTCTTCAGTCTTAACCAACACACCAATTATTCCATCATTTCTATTATTGAAGAACAATTGAGAATCAAATTACCAATAAAATTTAAAAGATCCCTGTGGCAGGTGGAATTATTGTATATTAATTTTTCACCACTCTCTGAATTCATAACCTTTGTCACATAATTTTGCAAGTCCTTTCATAAAAGGTGGGCTCACTTTTCACTCTTTTGGGTTTGGCCGATGAATATAAGTGAATGGACATGGCAAAAAGCAAAGAAAGTGATGGTATGAATGGGCTTGCTCTCTGGAATTTCCGCCATCAAGAGAAGAAGATGCAGCTAGCTAGCCCTGTAGTCCAACGGGGCAGGATGTCCTTGGGGGAGAGCTCCATGGCTGATCTAAAAACCTGCAGCATGAAGCATAGATTCAGCCTATGCCAGCTGATCCTCAGCTGAAACACAGACTCTTAACAAAGCTCAGCTATCAGTGAAGTTGCCCAGCCAATTTTCAGTCAGAGACAAGAGTGGTGAAGATTTATGAGAAAAATGTGCTTTTTTTTTTTTTTTCTATGAGTTTGTGATATCTTCTTACAGAGAATGTCTTACTAATGCTGTATACTTGTAATTAAAATGATTATCACAAGTTTAAATTTACTAATGTCCAGGTCTTTATTGACTCATAGTGGATCTCCTTAATGCCCTTTTCAGAAACTCATTTACCTTCATCACCTGTAATTTTTAAAATGTGGTTGTTAAGTAAAAATACAAAACTTCTGATGCATGAAAGGATATATTCTTAGTTCTTTAGGAAATAGGCCCAGGATAACTCATTTTCCTGGAGTTACATATTGTTAACCATCACTAAAAAGTAATTAAAGTGTTTAATGACTTAAGTTAAAATCCTAGAAAAACTTGGTTTAGATTATAAGTAATAGCAATATGTGTCTATACAGAACACCTCATTCACTAAAGAGTTCAACATTGCCATTTCACGTCAGTCCTTATAAGAATTGGCGTGGCAATAGAAGAAAGACACGCTTATTTTAGTTGATTGTGTCTCAAGGGCATGTGTTATTTTAGACATAAAAGGAATAGTGGAAATGATTTTGGTGTTGAATATTTAAATGAAAGCATTTCAAATTTAAGGGGGGAAATTCTTCCTGTTTATCGTCACCAAAAAGTATTTATGACTTACTGATTTTAAACTTTGAGAGATAAAGATTGTATTACCACCTATTCTACTTCAAAACTCTTATTATTTCGCCAAGGATTTCCTCATCAGTGTATTCTTATTTGGAGGAATCCAAGTTTGAAGCTCAGTGCTTTAAAGGCTTAACGGTAGGGAAAGGCCGTGCTTGGATATAGTTGCTATAATCAGTCTCCATTGAGCAAGTAAGGATTGCCAAGATTAATGAATTCTCACTGTGAAGGCATTTTGTAGCAGTGGCAGAAAAACCTTTTCCAAAGTTCTGTTTGTAAACCACAAGAGGCCTTTTTTGTTGTTGTTGTTCATCTGACCAAGTTTTGTCTATTTGTAAGTATTCTGGCTCATAAATTTCTGTGTTTCTCTCCCCAACCCCATTCTACAGAATCATTGCCATTGCTCTCTGGAATTTCTGCTCATTTATAATCATGCTTTCAGCTTATGACATTCTCTGTGCTTCCTGGTTGGTAGCAACCATCTATCTCCAGGCCATTTCCCTGGAATTGGGAAACCTTTTGATACCTAGTGTGGTTATTTTCTTCACACCCTTACACTTGCCTTCTCTCACTACCACTTGAGGAACTTCTGTGTTTATATATACATAAAGAATAGCTTAGGCAAATGTCTATGAAGAAACACTCAGGTAGAAGTTGAACAAAAATGAGATTTCTCTCAATGAAGTAAAAAAGATTCAGACAGAAATATCAAATGTTGTTTAAGCTATGACTGTGGTTCTGGGGGATGTTTGACATTGATGGAAACTATAATTAAATCCCTTCGAAGAAAGCACCATAATAAGAAATATATATTTTATGTATTAACCTGACAATGGTATGTGTATGTAGCATTTGAGGATCTTCTAAAGTTAAAAATATCTCAACTTGTTATTCCTGAGTAGATATATTTTCAAAATTAGGAATGTTAGTACCCTGAAATTAGCCTTCCTATCAAGTGTATTAATTATTTCATTATATATATATTTATTTGACCTCTACCACAGACTAGATATGGTCTTAGTTGATAAGGGTATAGTGGTGAACATGTATCTGTGCATGGAGATTACTTACATTCTAGTGGAGGAGATAAACAGTAAACAACAATTTTATTAAGGCTTAGTTACATTTGTGGGAAATGCTATATTAAAAAAAAGAAATGCAGAGTTTGTGAGAGTACATGACATAATACTACCTGGTAAAGGAGGGCAGAGAGAAAGTAACAGTAAGCTGAAATGAAATTTCAAAGATGGATTTAACTAAGTTAGTGAAAAGCTCTGAGTGCAGAATTTTCAGGTAGAGGAAAGAACACCCTGAGGCCAGTAGGAAAATGGTGTGTGTTGGTTTCCTAGTGCTGCTGGAGCAAAGTACCACAAACTGAGTGGATTAAAACAACTGAAATTTATTCTCCTGCAGTCCTGCAGATACAGGTAGAAATACAAGTTAATTTTAGACTTGGCTAGAAAGAAGAAAATTTGGGCATGCATGCTAAAAATTTAAGGGCTACCCCTAAAATAATATAAGGTTGAACTAAAAATATAAGAACATTTTTTACCAATCTAACTGTTGTTAAATAAAGAGGAAAAAAGATGAAGAATAAGCATGGTAAACATAAAACCTTAATAATATGGTGGAATTAAGTTCAAGTATATCATAAGCCACATGAATATTATTGTTGCCTACTCAGGAACTGAAAATCTCAGATATTATTTTTTGAAGTGTTCACTTTGGCTAGCTTTACCTAGGAAAGATGAATCATGGGAGTTGAAGATGGATTGAAAAGGAGAAAAAGTGTAAAGGTCAAGAAAAGTTCAGAGAACATTTCAATATTGGTGGTGAGAGTAGAAATGAAGTAAAATAGGTATTTTTAAGGAAATACTTAGGAAGTAGGTTTAATAGTTTATTATATAATCCAAGGGTCAGTAATCCATGTATTCCTAAATCTTACAATCCTCTGAAGTCACCCTTACCACTGAACTTTTAAAATAACTTACTGGGGCAGGACGGGAATAAAGATGCAGACCTACTGGAGAATGGACTTGAGGATACAGGGAGGGGGAAGGGTAAGCTGGGACAAAGTGAGAGAGTGGCATGGACATATATACACTACCAAATGTAAAATAGATAGCTAGTGGGAAGCAGCCGCATAGCACAGGGAGATCAGCTCTGTGCTATGTGACCACCTAGAGGGGTGGGATAGGGAGGGTGGGAGGGAGACGCAAGAGGGAAGAGATATGGGGATGGATATATGTATGTGTATAGCTGATTCACTTTGTTATAAAGCAGAAACTAACACACCATTGTAAAGCAATTATACTCCAATAAAGATGTTAAAAAATAAAAAAATAAAAATTAAAAATAAATAAAATAACTAACTGTAGGTCCCAGTCCCCCAAACTAAGAAATATAGTTCCCTCTTCCTGCATTACAATATTTCTCAAGATTTGTAGGTAACTAATATGTCTCTTAGTGGTCTGATACTTACATCCTTTCTCTTCTGAATTCCATCTTTATTACACATTCTGTTTCCTGTGACTTTCTTTCCACCTTGCCTCAGATGTGTCATAAAATTCATTTCTTTATTTCTAGTAACCAAAAATATTATAAAGCATTGTAGTATATTAAACTTTTATTCCAAATAGGGAGTGATGAAAGAGTGTAACAGAATAGCATCAAATTTTTAAAAAATTAGTCATTCTTTACCTTAAGCCTCCCTTAGCCTTCCCTGACATCACAAGTTTATCCCTGGTTGTCGTTAACCCTTTGCCTCTCCCCGCTGGTATGCACCAGTTTGTTTTCTGTATCTATGAGGTCTATTTCTGTTTTGCTATATACATAGGTCTGTTTAATTGTTTAGATTCCACATATAAATGACAACATACAGTATCTGTGTCTTTCTCTGTCTAACTTACTTCACTAAGCATAATACTCTCTAGGTCCATCTACGTTGCTGCAAATATTTGTTCTTTAGATTTATCAATTGTTATCTATTTTCATTTATTCCTGAAGTGCTTTAAAAGTTACAACTTTTAAAAACTATTATCTTATTTCTTGCCTTTTCTCTTTTAGCCTTTTTGCAGTCACAAATTTAGTAGTCTTACATTTTTGTCTTACTGATTTTATTGTTATAATTTTGGCTTTGTCATAATTATACATTTTGATACTTCTGTTTTAATATTTTTCTGATTGAAAATTTTTTGATTTAATTTTAACCTTTCTTCAAACTTTAATTTTGGGCTTTGCTTTATAATTCTAACGTTGCTGACTTTTTCTCATCTTTTAAATTTAGTGTAAAATTTAACAGTTTCACCGTTTCATGATAGATGTGGAAGCTCCAAATGTTGGTTGAGACGTGTTTTCAGATATAACACAGTATCGCAATAGGTGTACTGTTGAAGAGGAAGTGATTAATTCCAGCTGATAGAATGTAGGCTGACGACAGAGGAAATGGCATTTCAAGGGCAAAAGAGAATCTACTTCATTGAGGTCTTTCTAGGTGTCCAGTATGATGAAAGTGCTTCACTCGGATAGGTCCCTTTATCTTCCCAACACTCAAGCATAGATGGTATTATTATATCCAATTTGCAAATGACTCAGCTAGCGTTTCAGGAAGAGTAATTTCTCCTAGATTATCCAGCCAGTAAAAAATATAAACCATGTCCATCTGACTAATTCCTCCCTTCTTTGCATCACATATGCTCATTGACATGATGGTCCAGGCAATGACAGGGAGCTGCTTTGAACCTAATTACTACCAAGTGAGCAGAACCAGAACCCACTGATGCGTCAACTGTGAGGATAATGACATTCTTAATAAAAATATGTTTGACATAACATGAATAAGTCTGCTTACTCTTTCAGGGTGGTTACAAAAGGTAGGTGAGGGGCTTATCTTTTATAATTTACTATATACGCTTATGGTACTTTTATACTGAGAAGAAAATTTGCAGAGAAAGTGTCTTCTAGTTACTTTTTTTCCTCTCATCAAAATTCAAATGTTTAAATCGCATTCACTAACATTGATAGAAAATGTAGTTCTACTTAGTAAAGTAACTACTAATTGAAATCTAATTACCTTAAAAATATGTTCCTGGGAAATGTGTCCATTTTATGAAATCACGGAGTTTGTTTTAAATTTTTGTTTAGAATTCTAAACTAGTACTACTATGCTCTTTAAGCTTTCCACTACTTTATAAACACTCTTGTTGGCCACAGAGTATTTGTAGAGTATATGCCAAACTTAATTCAACTAAGAGCCTGGATTTGTTTTTCAGTGTTTTGAAAACTGCATAAATTTTGATGATTGACCCTCAGGGTGTGATTCTTTTTCCTGGACTGAAAAATAAATGAAATCTTTCTACTTTTGAATGGATAAATACCCACAATTTAAACAGAGTAAGAAGGCTTTGGTTATTTGTTTTTCAGAGTACATTCACTATTAGAAAGTAGACCTAGAAGAAACAACCTTTTATGTTCATTTGATTTTAAAATTTCTCAGGGAAGATGCTAGTGACTTATATTAATACTCTTATAGTTCCCTTAAAATTATCTATGCATTCTTTCTTAACCAAATCCATTAAATTCAGCATTATTACTAGTCTAGATTCAGTTTTTCTGATATTACCACGTGGGTTAACTTGTCAAGTAAACAGCATATGCGACTGATTCATATGTTACCTCTTAATGCATATTTCTATCTGAGTATATAATCTTATCTATATTATATTGATTGTTAATTGAATTTTAAAATAATTTGATTATTACTAACAACCTTTATCTTCAGCATATTGGGGTTATAAAACATTTTCTATAATTTAGTGACTTTCTTAATTAATTTTTTCCTTGGCAAGCAGATGCCAAGATATTTAACAATGCTTAAAAAAAAAATCCATACAAGTCAGGTAGTGAAAGCCATATGCAGTTTAGGTAAAGCAATAAGGACAGTCAAAAATAATGAAAAATCACAAATATTATGTTAGTAAATACTGAGGAGAAATACCTGGATTGTGATAGTATAAACCACATGTGGCAAATAAACCACATTTCATTAGATAAAAAGACTGTCCAATGTTTGGTTTAGCCAGGAAGTTAACTTTTTGTTTAATCTCAACGTCTCCTTAGTTTGGGGTTCTAGTAACTGCCCCAGATAACCTTTCATTACTTCACTTTTTTCTCTTTGTCTCTTTATTTTATTTGCTTTATTTTTGCTTTTTTTGTGATGTTGTTGCCCATGTATTTTCTGAGTTGGCTCTAGGAATTGGCGGGGGGGAAGGATTTCTTATAAAAAATCACCACTACATTCAGTACAATTAGAATTAGCCAAAATAAGTGTTATTAACTTACTTATTAAAAACAAAAGAGGCCTAAATACACTGCTATACAAAAGGCACAGCAGAGAAATAATGAGAGCCATCCACATCCATCACTTATCCAGTCCCTTGCTCCTGGTCCTTAACTAGAATAATCCCAGGATAGTGATAGCTGGTGAATGGATACATCATTAGTTACTCCTTTTAGATAATGATTTGACTTCATTGATGTCCTCTTTAATCCCTTGTTTTCAGATTGATGTAGAGTGTGGTGGTGTGGTTAGAGAATATTAGTGTTAATATGGGTACCAGGCATCATCTCAAGAAATAAGGTGTAAATGGAGCAAATGAACTCCCTTTCTGGATTTCAGCCCTGCTATTCTGCTCCCCCACTGCCTTCTACTCTCCATCAGGTCTTCTCTCTAATGTCATTGGATTAGAATTGGGGAGAGAGGACCTCTAAAATAGATTCATTAGGGTTGTCCCTTTGTTATGATTTTAGCCTATTACAGTTAGATTTTTTCATTTGTAAATGATAGAAGATCAAAATAGCTTACACCCCCTCCCCCAACTGTTACATCATAGAACGGAAACAGGTAAAGGTGACCCATTTCAGCATAGCAGGATCCAGGAATGCAAATAACAGGTCTCTTTCTCCAGTTCTAGGCTGCTCATTCCTTCGTGTCGGCTTCATTCTCAAGTAAAAATGATCACCAGCAGCTCTAGACTTAACATCAGATTTACAGTAATAGTCCCAAATCAAATAGCATGCCATTTCTCAGTTATTCCAATAAAATTTCCGAGGTTGGCTGATTACTCTAATTTGAATCACATGCCCATCTATGTGCCAATATCTATATTGATGTAAATGGGGTCCTCTGATTGGTCGGCTCTTGGTTGCTACCCAAATTTGTGTAGATCGGGGAACCTACCACAACTAAAACCAATAAACATCACAAAAAAGAGTGACACTCTTTTACCAGAAGGGGTGGCTACACATGCTGTGCGGACATAAGTAACTGCAGTGTTCTATAAAATATTGAAATTAAAAAAAAATTTTTTGAAATAAAAATAGGGATTTTTGTAGAATATTTGAAATAGATTAGAATGTAACCAAGGGAATATTATTCTGAGAAAACACTAGGAAAATTTTTACGAGTTTCTTTGTGTGTGTGTGTATATCCAACAAATTGGATGAGTGAGTTCATAGCCTGTTTTTCCATTTACTTATTATGACAACTATTGATAGTTGTCTGTGTTACTAAAAACACTTTTATAAAAATTCAGTGACTGTATAATATATTTTTAAATGATATAATATTATTTATTGCCATTTCCCTGTTTTTGTTTTTGTTTTTTTTTATTATTTTTAATGACACACATTTTCAAGCATGGGGTTATTTCTAAATTAAAGATTAGTTTTATAGATGAATTCCTAAAGTGATATTTTTTCATTAAAGTATGTGAAAGTTTGTATAACTCTTAATTCATATTGGCAAATTTATTTCCCGAGTTGCCCTATTTTTAAATGTTCTCTTAGGCTCTCTTTTCTTCTAACTCTGCATATTCTCCCGTGGCAAACTAATATACACCCGTGGCTTTAATTACCATCTTTAGTCAAATGGTTGGTAAACCTGCATATCAAAACTGAGAATTGTCTCCTGAGTTCCTGACCTCCAATGCAACAAAATATTGACATTTCCACTTGGATGCTCACTGGTCTTCAAATTCATGACATGTATAAAACCTACACGTTGTGATAGCCCCATCCTAAGGTGTGGGCTCTTTGGAATTGTTTTTCTTTTTTCCTTTCTTTTTCAGGAATCCTTTCTTTAATGCCTTTAATAGATGAAATCACAGCATTTCCACAGAGGTGACTGGGACACCTAGCCAAGTTTCCCCACTAATAGTTCTTCACCTTTTTCTGAAGTAGAATTTAAATTTAAGGCCATAATAAAAATGAGTGCTGAGCGTCTGCTTTTTGACAATCCTGGTCATAAAATAAAGAAGAAGTATATGAAGTCTTTCATGTTGATTTAAAAGCGTTATTTATAACCAAAGTCTTGGTACTGAAGAATATAAGAAGTGAAATTATAGAAATCACAATATAAAATTAAAAATTACTGTTTTATCAACTCAGATAACTTTTTTAGTGTAAAAAAACATTTCCTGTTCCCTTGAATAAAAATTAAATTAAATCGTAATGTTTCAGTGTACAAAACATCTCCTGCTCCCCCAAATAAATATTAAATCAAATCCAAACAAATCATTGTGCAGAAGGAGATGAAAACAAAGACCATAAACAAAGGGATTGAATTCCTATATAGGCACATTCTTAGAATACTCATGATTGTAATATGTTTCCTACTCAATACTGTGGTAATAGCAGAAAGTTTAATCTAATATCAGTCTAGAAAGCCACACTTTCCTATATAATTCTTATGGTCTGTTATTGTTGTTATTTGATGTTTTTATATTTATAAATTTGTTAAATACCCTTTCAGAATGGAGGCTTCTTATATTCTCTAGTTTTTATAAAGGTAGCAGCCAAAAAGGAGCAGCCAAAATAATGTTTCTCATGAACATTGGTACTGATGTAGATTGGAATGTTTTATGTACTGAATTTGCAGAGAGGCATTTACTCATTTACTGAATAATTATTACAAACCCCAAACAAATATTCTAAGAAAATTTATAACTTTCTTTCATAACTCATTAATTCTTCAGAATGATAGTGGACTCTTGTTATTGCTCATGATTTAATACTTTTTTGTGGCTCACCTGGCTTAGGAGATTTCAGGAGCTTGATTCAGTCTTCTTCTGGTCTGTCAGCAAGAGTAGATGGATAGTGAGCTGCTCAAGTTCTCTTTTTCTTTTTTATGTGAACGATGGAAGACAGAATAGTCTACTAATCTGAAACCATATCCTTCTTCCTTATAGTTATTTCATATTTATAGATGTGTATTTCCTATCAAATGTAGGGCTGCATGAATAATTAAATCATATCTTCTGGGTTGTCAGAAACCTATAGCAAATTGATGGCAAATAGGGCAGGGATATCTCAATGTAAGATGAAACAAATGAAAACATGGCATACATTCTTATATATTTACCTGGAATAATTTATAAAAATTCCATTTTTATATTCATGGAAATCTTCAAATTTGAGGTCTCTTTGTAAAGTTATTTGGCAGAAAATGATCAATAAAGAGAAGGGAGGTATTTAGTAATATTGCTTTTCAATCCACTACTTCACTTAAGGAAACAACATATTTGGACTAAGTCTTTAAATATTACAAGAAATTTTATATAATTAGACCATCAAAAGCTGGGACCTGAATTATATACTCTTAAGGAATTAAATAAATAATAAAGACATTATTATTGCTAAAATTATTAACTGATTTCTCTTAAAAATTTATTATGACTAAGTCTTGAGAGTAAAAGTTCATGTTTTTTACTGTTCCATCTTTGAACACTTCTGAATCAGCTATGCTGGGATTTACCACAGAGTAACTCCAAGAGACTGCATGATAATATGGCATCAAGTCAAAAACCATCTTAAGTAAGAGTTCAGTTGTTCTAACATTGAGCAATGCCAATGACAGTGTCTATTTAGAATTTCTACGCCCTGTTTGTATGGGAGAGAAAGGCCCTTAATGGATAATGCAGAACACATGGTCCAAGTTTGATAAATCCATCCTGAGTGCATTTTCCCATATGGTACCACACAGGCATTACTTGACTCAAACTCTGGGCATCTTGTCTTAATTTATGACCCACAAAAACTTTTTAAAGTTTATATTTAATATAT
The DNA here is from genome assembly GCF_028021215.1 of Eschrichtius robustus. NCBI lineage: Eukaryota > Metazoa > Chordata > Mammalia > Artiodactyla > Eschrichtiidae > Eschrichtius > Eschrichtius robustus. The sequence goes on from NC_090840.1 coordinate 19,792,711, forward strand.
GAATATTGTGGTGAGTTATATAGCAGCTGATGTTTGCCATTCTAGAAGAAACTAAAAAGTTTTGGATGGAACCACCTGGAACTAAAAGTCAACATGACAAGACTGGCAGTACTAACTAGTGATGGATGGTATCATGAATAAAGACACACCTCAGAGATATTGAGGGCTTGGTTCCAGACCACCGCAATAGAGCAAATAAAGCAAGTCATATGAATTTTTTGCTTTCCAAGTGCATATAAAAATTACGTTTACACTATACTGAAGTCTTTTAAGTGTGAAACACCATTATATCTTAAAAAAAAGCAACGAACATACCTTAATTAAAAATACTTTATTGCTAAAAATGCTAACCATCATCTGAGCTTTCAGCAAGTCATAGTAGTAACATCAAAGATCACTGATCACAGATTACTATTACAAATATAATAATAATTTAAAAATTTGTAATATTGCAAGAATTAACAAACTGTGACACAGTAACACGAAGTGAGTAAATGCTTTGTAAAAATGGCACCGATAGGGTTGCCAGAAACTTTCAATTTGTGAAAAACAGAGTATCTGTGAAGCACAATAAAGTGAAGTGCAATAAAAAGGGGTATGTGTGTATATCACTTCAGACTTTAAAACCTTATAGCCACCTAGATTAAAACTATTCAAGAAAACTAGCTGGACTGACTCACCATGCGTTATACATGCAAAGTTGAAGTAAATTTAAGTAGTTCTTTTCAATGGATACCTTGCATCATTTTTCTCTTTCCTCCAGTACTGGGGGGAAGGTAACATTTTTCATGTCGGCAAGGAGACTCTGCATGTAAGACAACTGCTTCTGTCTCTGAGACCAACAGTGATAGGCTCTCAAAAACAGCGAATACATGTATCTGATTTCTGAAGTTTCCACGCCCCAAAGATTCACAAAAACCTGAGATAATGTACTGAAAAAGCTGCTGGTGGATACAAACTACTTGAAATACAAGGTCCTGAATTTAGTACAGTATCAGAGGGAATTCTTATTTTGAAGGACAAGGCAAAAATAAAAGCTATAAAATAAATTGTAAAAGTTTACTACAGTTTAATAATATCTCCATTTCTATATTCATTTAACACTTGTTTTGCATGCTATAAAGTTATATTTTAGGTAAAAAAACTCAATGCCCATGAGAGATGATGACTAATATGTCACGAAGTCATCTAAAGATGATCCAGGTAATAATCCATGAAAACCAAACGACAGGTGAGTCATGAAAACTAAAGATTCATGATTCAGGCAGCCCATGACCCCAGTATGTGTTCTGTCACCCCAGCTGTTTCATAGCTGTCACAAAATAATTTTGAAAGTGTTAAAATTTTCAACTCCTCTGAAATCTCAGTAAAAGGATTTTAAGACCTAAGCCAATCTAAAATTACTGCATTTTCTATATAAATATTTTTGTTTTTCCCCTCAATGCTGCTTAGCTAGAAAAGAACAAAAATATAAATACTTCTCTATATTTACACCATCATTTTAGGTTAAAATGATCAATTTCATAAGAAACTACTAGGTAACTGTGATAAAGGAAAAGCAAAATTATTTAGTGAAACAACAGTTTAAAATGTAACACAGTAAACACAACAAAAGCACAATTAAGTTCTAATATATATCTTTTAAAATTCTAAACAAGTATGCTAGGTATCTTTCATTTGCTCATCTAGATTTACTCTCCTCTTCTCTTTACCCTGATTGGGTTTCTTGGGAAGCAACTTACACGCACTAAAGGAATAAGACTCCGATTCCCAGTTTGGTTCAGAGAAAGGGGGCACCATCAGAAGTCGGTGAGGGGAAGGAGAGTGAGTGAGGTCAAGCTATTTATTCCCTCCTCCCTTCCATCAGGGTCACTGCAGGCTGCCTATGGTCCAGAGCTGAAGGTCACAGCAAAAGTCAGCCTTCAACCCAGTTTTCTCTTGCCCATTGCTCACAACTGTTCCCACCCTTATCCTTAAGTGGGAAAATAATGGCTCCCAGCTCTTTTATCCCCTAAAGTACTGCACTATCCTTGTGGTTTTCATAAAGCTTAACAATGCCTTTTCAAACACTCACTTTTAAAAAATCTCTTCGAATGTGTGCGTGACATTTATTTCTTGCTTAAACCCTCGTTGATACACAAGTAACAGATATCCAGGTATCTGGTGGCCATTCTTATTATCAAACATGGAAATACAAGTATCTACTCGAAATTTAGTCTATATGGAATGCAACCTAAGATTCCTGGAATATAACTGGAGAGTCTCTATGAAAAATTTATTCTTTAGAAAACCCCATATAATCTTGTGGGAAAAGAAAAAGAAACTGTTAAAGTCAAGAGTAATCCTTTTCTAGGATTTGGATGACCTAGCGATTCCTCACTCTTCCCAGAGTTTGTCAAAATACTATTAGACTTTCCATGTTTATGAAACTTTTTTCAATGACCTGAATGATGTTTGGTAAGAGGAAGCCTCACTATATAGACTTTCCAATTTCCAAATGAAAATTTATTTTGATTCTTAGCCAGTTGGCTTTGGAAATGCATAAAATACTTGGCCATTATCAGATTTCAGTAAAATTTGAACTTTGCCAAAACATACATTTGGTCTAAACCTGTATTATTTTGTTTTTAAAGGTTGGGGTTAAATGAAAATTTTCACATCTATGTTATCTTTATATTATTCATCTCTTTAACTGAAAAAATAAATGTTTTAAAAGAATTTCTTTTTACAGGTAGCTTTTCATTAATTGTTGTCACTGTGTCCCTATGAAAGTACTTATACAGTTCTTTGTACTAAGTCTTTGAAGTCAGATGTGTTTGTGGCTCTTCATTTTACTAAAGGTGAACTTTCAACAAAAAGAACTTAATTAATTTGGACTGTTATTACTGTCATTAGTGTCACTTCTGTCTGCTTAAGTGCCTCTCTAATGTTCCCTCACTTTTCATTCAGTTTACCCTTCTGAACTAACTCTCTCCTTGCCTGAGTTTGCATATTTTTTAAAAATTTTTATTTATTTATGGCTGTGTTGGGTCTTCGTTTCTGTACGAGGGCTTTCTCTAGTTGCGGCAAGTGGGGGCCACTCTTCATCGCGGTGCACGGGCCTCTCATTATCGCAGCCTCTCTTGTTGCGGAGCACAGGCTCCAGACGCGCAGGCTCAATAATTGTGACTCACGGGCCTAGTTGCTCCGCGTCATGTGGGATCTTCCCAGACCAGGGCTCGAACCCGTGTCCCCTGCATTGGCAGGCAGATTCTCAACCACTGCGCCACCAGGGAAGCCCTGAGTTTGCATATTAATACACACTTCTGTATCTGTTTTAAATTTTCTACCTGTCACTTTAGATAATGATGTTCTGAGATGACTGGCCTGGATAGAGCCCTGAAACTTTGATTTGTCTGTTAAAGGAATCTGCATTTAACAAATCTTTATTTGAGTACCTACCATGAGCTATGCTAGACATTAGAGCAGCATTGTAGCTAGTCTATAAGTGCCTTTTCACAATTTAGAGAAAACCTCCCTTTTCCTCTAATGGTTGCAGCTCTGCACTAGGGCACGCACATTGGGTATCAGCCACCAATGACCACCTTGCTCAGAACAGTGCACATGCAACGCAACCATACATAGGCAGTGCTACACGGAGAATAAAACAGATAAATTAGATACAGGCTTTGCTTTTGAGGAATTCATAACTGAATTGGGCAGACAAGAATGTATGAAAAAATGTAGCATTAAAAATACTGTCTATAATCAAAGTATGAAAAATAGGTGCTATGGAAACTCATCATATGAAGTTAATAACTTAGAGAGTTAACACATTTCTACAACTCATATGTAACAAAGAATTGCAAGCCTAGGGTTTAAATTGCTGTGTTTTTGAAAAATCTAAGACCGCCCAATGTACTTTTCCTGGACTTGCTTACTCTCAGAGGATATCTTTTTGTGAGTACTGAGAACAATTAACTAACTAATCTTAGTGCACCCTTATATACATGTAACATATAAAACTCTGCTTACTGCTAAAGAGCTCACAAATTCACACTTTCAGATAGACCCTCGCGGTAATAACAAGGCTTCCTTTTTTTCTCACCTTTTTTCTGGCAGGCGCACTCTAAGAACCTGAATATAATACCGCTTTATGGTGTCAGTAAGGTTTTCACAGAGAAGATGTACTTTATGTATTGTAAGATTTCAGGTGAACAGATTTCTGCTCAATGAGAGTAGATAGAGTGACAGGAGAGTATTTCCTTGTGGAAGAAGCACTAGGCCCAAATGCTCTGAACTGCAAAAGCACAAAAGGATGCAAGGATATTCAGCAAGGAGCTCTGACTTGCTGCAACCCAGAGTCTATATATGAGAAAATATAGGGTGAAGAAGATAGGTAAATAAACAAGCAAAGAAACGACAACCATGACACTTGTGGGGAATATGGCTTTTTCCTAAAAGGCAGTTGAGAACCAGGAGGTCTTTAAAGGAACAAATGGATATAATCAGATTTGGTTTTTAGAAGATAAATTGGACAGTATTGTGGAGCTGGTGATAGTGGGACAAGATTTGACAACAGTGAGAACATCCTGAAAGTGATCGCCATATAAAGGCCAATGGGGCTCAACCTGGGGCGATTTTGTCCCACAGGGAACACTCGTCAATCCCTGGAGAAAGCGGAAGGGGAAGTGTGCTTCTGGAGTCTAGAGGCCAGGGATGCTGCCGAGCCCTACAATGCATAACCCGGTCCCCAGTGACAAAGACTTGTCCTGAACATAATGCCGGTGGTGCTGAGAAAAACTGGTTTAAATAGGGCGGTAATGTGTAGTATCACGTTGAGGGTTTAATTTGTGTTTCAATAATGGCTAATGCAGCAGGTTCTTATTAGTTATCCATTTTAAATTAAAGTGGGTGTTTTATAGAGAGAAGAAAAAAGAAAAAGATGGACATAAATTCTTCCACTCAGTTTAAAAAGTGTGCTGCGAAAATACGAGATAGGAATTGGCAGCGGTTCGCATGAACCAAGCTCAGGGCATGAAAATGTGCATGGTCCTCGGTTACAACTAGATAAGCACATCAGTTAATGTGGATAAGGACTAGGAAGACACATACCAAAAAGCTAAGCAGTTGTGTTATAGGGGTGTCTTCCTCTATTTTCCAAAGCCTTTATATGTGATCCTGTTACTTTTATAATAAAAAAGTAAATATATACAATTGTTTTGAAGCAAAAAAAGGAAGAAAAGGAAAAAGATCCAGAGGTCTTAGTGCACCACAAGCCTCAGGTGATCCCACAGTGTGAGGCAGCAGCTGAAAGAGGTAACTTGATCTCAGGCTGCACAAATGCTGCCTGCCACCCAGGTCAGACCACCTTGGTTCACTTATTTCAGAGGCATGATGACAGAAGTATGACCAGAGGAGACAGCAGAGGATGAGAAGTCTAAGATGCTGAGGTTGTTCAGCTTTGGTGAGGCTGAGAGGCATCTGAAGGACTGTTAAAATTGGATAGGGATGCAACAAATGTACCACACTAATGCAAGATGTGAGTAATAGGGGACACTGTGTGGGGGAAGAGGGGAACTCTCTGTACTTCCCTCAATTTTCTGTAAGCCTAAAACTGCTCTGAAAAATGTCTATTAAAAAAAACATATAACGGCTAATGATGAGCACTTTTTCCTGTGCTTGACTAATACTGTTGAGCAACTTTTCATTGTATAGATATAACTTCTTTGGTGAACTGTTTGTTTAAATCATCCTTATGCTTTTAAAGACTGGGTTTTCTTATTCTTGCATTTTGAGCGGTCTTTATATACTTGGGATACCAGTCCTTTATCAGCAATGTGCTAAGTAAATAGTTTCTCCCAGTCTGATGCTTTTTTTTTTTTTTTTTTTTCATACTCAGCCATGTCTTTATTGATGAGGTCTAATTTTCTATCTTTTGCCTTTATGGGTTATGCACTTCATGTTATATCTAGGAAATCTATGCCTAATTCAAGGCAATAAAGATCTTCTCCTATGTTGTTTTATAATTTTAGCTTTTACACTTAAATCACTGATACATTTTGGACTAACGTTTCTATATGGCACAAGGTGTGGATCAAAATTTTGTTTGTTTGTTTGTTTGTTTTTGGTGGGGGTTGGGGAAGGGTGTAGATATCCGATTGTTCCAGAAAATTTTGTTGAAAAGACTGCTCTTTTTCCACTGAGTGCTAATGCAACTTCGGGGAAAAAATGACTTGGTCATATATAGGTGGGCCTGTTTCTGGATGTTTTGCTCTGTTTAGTTGATCTATTTGTTTATCTTTATGCCAATACCAAATTGTCTTGACTATATGGCATTATAATAAGTCTTGAAGTCAGATAGTGAAACTCCTCCAGCTTTACTCTTCTCTTTCACAGTTGTGTCTCTTTTAGGTCCTTTGCATTCTCATATGAATTTTATTTTATTTTATTTATTTATTTTAATTAATTAATTTATTTGTTTATTTATTTTTGGCTGCATTGGGTCTTCGTTGCTGTGCACGGGCTTTCTCTAGTTGCGGCGAGCAGGGGCTACTCTTCGTTGCGGTGCTTGGGCTTTGCATTGCAGTGGCTTCTCTTGTTTCGGAGCACAGGCTCTAGGCACGAGGGCTTCAGTAGTTGTGGCACGCGGGCTCAATAGCTGTGGCTCGCAGGCTCTAGAGCACAGGCTTAGTTGTGGCACACAGGCTTAGTTGCTCCGCGGCATGTGGGATCTTCCTGGACCAGGGCTCGAACCTGTGTCCCCTGCATTGGCAGGTGGATTATTAACCACTGTGCCACCAGGGAAGTCCCCTCATATGAATTTTGGAATCAACTTGTCAATGTCTGTAAGAAGTCTGCTGATATTTTGAATGGGATTGCACTATCCATAGATCAATATGAGAGAACTGTTATCTTAAAAATATTGGGTCTCCTTATGTACGAGCTTAGTATGTATTGCCATTTATTTATGTCTTTTTAAAATTCTCTCAACAAGTTTTGTAAATTTTAGTGTACAGGTCTTTCCATGATTTTTCAGATTTATATCTAAGTATTTCACATATTTGGTGTTATTGTAACTGAACTTTTTTTAAAATTTCAGTTTCCAGTTGTTCTTTGTTATCCTAATGAAATACAAATTATTTTTGTCTATTCGTCATATATTCTGCCACCCTGGTGATCTCAGTTATTAATTCTAGAAGCTTTTCAGAGATTTTTTATGATTTTGTATACAATCATGTGGTCTGCAAATAAAGACAATTTTAGTGCTTCCTTTCCAATTCAGATGCTTTTGTTGCCTCATTGTACTGAGTTGAATGTATGAATTATTATTTAGTTTCCAAAATTAGGCAGTTTTCCTTGTATATTTCTGTTACTGCTATCTAATTTATTTCCAATGTGGTGAGATACCTTGTATGACATGAATCCTTTAATATTGATTGAGACCTGTTTTATAGCTCAGAATGTGGACCATATTGTTAAATGTTTTATATGCACTTGAAACTATCTAAACATATTCATTTTCTGAACACCTGGTCTATCAATTATTGTGAAAAGGGTGTTGAAAGATATGACTGTAACTGGATTTGCCTATTTCTCCTTACAGTTCAATCAGGTTTTTATTTCTATTTTTGAAACTCTGTTACTAGTATATAAACATTTACCATTATTATGTCCTCTTGAAGAACTGACCTATCATTATAAAATGACCTAATTTATTCCTGGTAATATTTTTTTCTCTAAAATCTCCATTTTCTGATATTAATTTAGCCACTCCAGCTTTATTTTGATTAGTTAGTATATCTTTATCTATGTTGTTACTTTTAATCTGTTTGTGTCTTTATGTTTAAAGGGGTTTTTATAGGCTTGGGTCTCTCCTTTTCTATTCTAACTTGACAATCTCTGACTTTTAACTGGGGCGTTTAGACCATTTATATACACTGTTGATATGGTTGGAATTAAGACTTTCGTCTGGCTACTGGCTACTGATTTTCTATGTATCCCATCTGTTCTTTGTTCACTTTCCTTTGTCTTCTGTTTTTTAAATTATTTGAATATTTTCATTTTATTTCCTCTGCTGGCTAATTAGATATAACTCCTCTGTTGTTATGTTAACGTTTGCTTTAGAATTTGTAGTATACCTGCTTCATTTTTACATTCTACTTTCATTTTGATGTTATACCACATCACAAAGAATATAAAAAAACTTACGACAGTATATATTTATTTCTGTCACCTTGACCTCTGTACTATTGTCATGCATTTTACTTCTATATGTTATAAATATCACAATGCATTTTTATTATTTTTCTTTTGAACAGTAAATAATCGTTTATGAAGACTCAAATATAGTTAGAAAAAAGACCTCAACTTCAGATATGGTTACTGTTTCCGGTATTCTTCATTTCCATCTGGTATAATTTTCCTTCTGCCTGAGGGTTTTCTTTAACATTTCTTGGATTGCCAACCTACCGGTTATGAAATATTTCAGCTTTTGTATATCTAGCAAAGCCTATGTATCTTTCATTTTTCAAAGATAATTTGACTGGTTAGAGAATTCCAGGTTGAGAATGCTGTAAAAATATTGTTCCTCTGCAGTCTCACTTGCTTTGTTTCCAATGAAAAATCTACTGCCATCTTTATCTCTGTTGCTCTGTGTGTTGTATGTCTTTTTCTTATAGCTGCTTTTAATATTTCTCTTCATCACTCTTTTAAATTAATTTGACTATGATATAACTT